>NC_045777.1:39977918-41227918 GCF_008692025.1 Phocoena sinus
AGTAGCACAAAATTAATTATTCTTCCCTTCCCCTTCCCACCATAGGACTGTGAGTGGCTTGTCCACAATAAAGGGCAGATCAGGGAACATCACTTGGGGCTTTGCAAAGATGTCCTCCACGAAGCAGATCACTCTGCTCCAAGCACTAGCTAACCACCACGTCCAAAGCAACTGTGACACTGACTCTTCTTCAAATGTGGGAGACAAAGCACACAGAGCACGCCAAGAGGTGCTACAGATGCAACACGAGATCCAAGCACTGAGCTTAAGCACACCCTGTGCAACAACTTTAACAGATTCTGTGAGGGTGTCCAATTCATTTGTTCACTCAACAAATATTTATTAAGGCTGTAAGTAATGTGTCAAATTGGTTTATTCCCAGAAAGGTTATTGGATCAAATGGATTGTTAAATTTCATTCTCTGTTGGGTACTAAAGGCTGGATGGAGATGAGGAGTCAGGGGTGAAGAAGATGTACAAGTGAACAGGGAATAAGCCAGTTGCACATAAATTAGACCCTTCTATCTCGATTTCTCAAGTGGTATCATGTGTTGGTGACTTGGACTACTAGTCAGTCTATAAAATAGCTGAAATGCCTAATCAGAGGAGGGATTAGAGGGTCAAAATGTTACTGTTCCTTGAATGGAGGAAATACAAAATGTAACTCTAAAACTGTTTTTCCACCTGGAAAGCAAGCAGCCATATAGTCAGGTGCTGGATCCTAAAGAGAATGACATTTACAAAGAAAGAAAATGGAAATGGATGCACATTTATTAAATGTCTGATAAATGCCCAGGCCAGTAGCTAGCCTGCTGAAAGTAGCCAAACATAGGATTATCAGTTATAAAGATCAGGAAGAACCCTATTACTGTGAGATAGGTTTTAATTTTAGAAAGAATCCTGAACAGGTATTTGATGATTTATACTACATAAGTGCTAAGAACAATAATCATTTGTTTTTTCTAAAGAAAAAAAAATATCTCTACTGGTTCAAAAACTTGTGGGCTAGAAAATTCCATGTTTCGACTTGGAAAACTAGTTTAAAAACCCCAGAATCACTTACCTGCCCCACTCTCCCTGGATGTTTCAAGGCCAAGCCTCCACTGGAGACGGCGGCAGCCACGTTCCCTTCATGGTCCACAACCACAGCGCCCACCGTGTCCAAAGTGCCCGAGTCATTCTCCTGCAGAGCAAAAGTGGCCAGAGCGTTCGCTAAGCACAGTGTGTGACAATGATGTGACCACACAGCACTTGTCAGGACAATCATGACATAACAAAATCTGAGCTAATCCTTAACCGGAACATTCAGCAATCTCCTGAAATTATTTATTATCAAGTTGCCACTTAATCCGGTTCAAGTCAAAACTTATTCTCCATTGTAAGATCCTGAACCAAGAGTGTCTGGTTGCTTTTCTCTAATAAAAAGCCTAATGTGCCTTCCTAAGGGAGGAAGAAAAAAACAATTTAATATAAATTACAGTATATCGCCGTGTCTCCTTAATCTCAAGAATTAAGTTCACGATTGAGAATTTATAGAGGAAAAGATCTATGATGTAAGTGAACTAATAAATGTCCTTATTAGTATTTTTTAAATATTATATACAATTTTCTAAAAGTAATATATTCAGCACAATAAATGAAGAGAGTGACATTTCTAGTCTTGGTGTAGACCATGCTACAATTTTCTTTTATAATTCCTTCCTTGTGAGAAAATGGCAAGCTCCCTTCTCTGCTATATTAATAACATGGTTGCCAATCATATGGCAGAAAACTGCACATTCTTGGGAGGCATCTTTGTGTTTCTGTGTCTTATTCCAGGTGCCACAGGCTTATTAAGGCATTTCACATGTAGTGACCACAAGCAGCTGTCTCCTACCTCAAAGATTTCTGGTTCACCTGTGCAAGGCAGACAAACTTTACACTGCTGGATAAAAATCAGAAGTAAAGGAAGTGGGAACAAAGTTTCATGAAAAATTATCTTTTTTATATATTAAAAAGGAGGGCTACTACAGGTCTTTAGGTTCATAGCGGTCATGGTGGTACTCTTACACTAGGGCACTGGGCCCCAGAACCTGAGACCCCTACCCTCACCCTAGCACTCAAGTCTGTATGAAAGAGTCAGGCAGAAGCCCATGTTCAATGAGACCAGCTCTCCCTCCTGTATGGTTTATGCTCATACTACTTACTGAGCAAGACATCATTTGTGCTGAGGAGGTACCTGCCGGAGTGGTTTTTGAAATACCACATTAAGGCTAGCCCCAGAAAAGTCAATGGGATCCCAAGGCTGCCTCAGAAGTTGAAAAACATTGAAGGGAGTTTTGAAATATTGGAAGCAGAATGCAAACAAAAGATTTTTCCTTAAAGGAAACTAGAAGAGGCAGAGTATGCCACAATGAATATTATATTAAGTCTATTAGGAGAAGGTATATCTAGATGTTTGCATTTCTTTGGTTATTTCTCTAAATTCTAGCTCCCCTTAAATATACTGTTCCACTATGACAGTACTTACTTTGATACAACAGGTGTAACTGACTGAAATGAGTGCTGAGTCCCTACTCTCCCTCTTAACAGCAGCTGGGCAAGACCAGCCAGTGGATCAACATGGCCATATCCCAGAATATCACAGTTCTGGTGGTAGGTTGTCTGAATTTTAAGGATAATTTCCTAACCTGACTGTAAACCTCTGAGGAAAGGTCTGATCCACTGTTTCATTCTGCAAACAGCACACATTCAGGACATCCTTATTCTTTAAGACAACCCTCAGAATGGGAGAAAATATTTGCAAACGAAGCAACCAACATGGGATAATCTCCAAAATATACATGCAGCTCAAAATCAAAAAAACAAATAACCCAATCAAAAGATCTAAATAGGCGTTTCTCCAAAGAACACATACAGATGGCCAAAAAGCACATGAGAAGATGCTCAACATCACTAATTACTAGAGAAATGAGAATCAAAACTACAATGAGGTATCACCTCACATCGGTCAGAATGGCCATCATCAAAAAATCTTCAAACAATATATTGCTGGAGAGGGTGTGGAGAAAAGGGAACCCTCCTACACTGTTGGTGGGAATGTAAATTGGTACAGTCACTATGGAGAATAGTATGGAGGTTCCTTATAAACCTAAAAATAGAGCTACCATATGACCCAGCAATCCCACTCCTAGGCATATAGCTGGAGAAAACCAGAATTTGAAAGGATGCATGCACCCCGATATTCACTGCAGCACTATTTATGATAGTCAGTCCATCGACAGAGGAATGGATAAAGATGTGGTACATCTTCTAAATGTCCATCGACAGAGGAATGGATAAAGAAGATGTGGTACATATATACAATAGAATATTACTCAGCCATAAAAAGGAACGAAATAGTGTCATTTGCAGAGACATGGATAGACCTAGAGACTGTCATACAGAGTGAAGTAAGTCAGAAAGAGTAAAACAAATATCGTATATTATCGCTTATATGTGGAATCTAAAAAAATGGTACAGATGAACTTATCAGCAAAGCAGAAATAGTCACAGATGTAGACAACAAACTTACGGTTACCAAGTGGGGAAGAAGGGGTGGGACAAATTGGGAGACTGGAATTGACACGTATACACCACTATGCATAAAGTAGATAACTAATGGGAACCTACTGTTTAGCACAGGGAACTCTACTCAATGATCTGTGGTGACCTAAATGAGAAGGAAATCTAAGAAAGAGTCTATATATGTATACATATAACTGATTCGCTTTACTGTACAGCAGAAACTAACACAGCATTGTAAAGCAACTATACTCCAATAAAAATTTAAAAAATAAAAATAAAATAAATTTGGAGTGGGTTTCCCTGGTGGCGCAGTGGTTGAGACTCCACCTGCCGATGCCAGGGGACACGGGTTCGTGTCCCGGTCCGGGAAGATCCCACATACCACAGAGCAGCTAGGCCCGTGAGCCATGGCCGCTGAGCCTGCGCGTCCGGAGCCTGTGCTCTGCAACAGGAGAGGCCACAGCAGTGAGAGGCCTGCATACAGCAAAAAAAAATTAAATAAATTTGGAGTAAATAAAGCACATCTGTATCCCTGGTGTAACAAAACCAAGCCCAGTAAGTGACGATATATGCCCCGCCATTCTAACGTCAGTCTTCCATCTCCTTTTCTCAAGAGTCAATTTCATAAAAGGCCAGAGAATGACACTATCTTAGGGAAGATTAACAATAATCAGGTTTACTCATTTGGTATAGACTAAGTGGAGTCTGTCTTCTTTGGTAGATAAGATGGAATTATCAAAGTAAAGAAATTCATTGGACACACTTTATTCCAGAAAAGAGAGATAATCCTAAAGACAAATGTATTTTTAAGATGAACATTTGTTTCATTTTTCTAAGAAATAATTCCTAAATCTTTATATCCTTGCAACCTCAGATAGAGATTGTTTCTTGTTCATATGCCAAGTCTTATGTCATCTACAGGAGGGCTTCTCAAACTTTAATGTGCAGACAAATCAACTGGAGACTCTGTTTAAACGCAGATTATGATGGAGTAATCTAGAGTCAGTCACGACTGTACATCTAAAAACCTCCGAGTGATGCTGATGCTACTGCTCCATGGACCCTACTTTGAGAAACAAGGTCTGATAGCATCCCACAAGGTCATTATCAGCCAGATGTCTGCTCTACTCATTCTAAGGCAAATAATTTTATAGGCACAAATCTGCTGAAGGAGAAACTTAAACCACCTAAGACCAACATTATGTCAGCATAAAAGATTTAAGCTCTATCTTGTTCAACTACCAACTGGCAGCATATCACCACAACCATAACACCATGGACATACTACAAAGTATTTTAAAGTATGATCTTATTAGTCTTACTGGTTCTTTTAGAAATAGACAACTCTCATGCAAATAAAGAGGCACTATAAAATAACTTGCCTCAAAAACAGCAACAACAAAGTCAGGAAAGGGTATTCTTTATTAGTTCTTTTTTTATTCACTGTGACTGCTGATCCTACTCAAACATTCTATAAAGTAGAATCTTACTGAGGGGACACATAACATATACACAATGATATACGTTATCTGTAAAACAATTCTCTTAGCATTTCAATCAGGATATTGTGAACTATAACTCTTATCCCTAACCAAACTACTATAGAAAGCCACAAAAGGATTATACATAGATGGATTTACTGTAACTTGTTTTTCAAAAATGAAAAATCAAGCGAAAAATAGAGAATCCTGTTCCAAATTAAGCTAAATATTCCTAATGGCTTGCAACACCTGCAAAAATCAGAATTACTTCATAAATATTCAAGAATTAGTTCACAGATTTCACACACTGAAAAGCAACTTGAAGGATGATGAAATAACATTTAAGCATTTTTATGAAGTGCAGATAAACTGAGTGAAAAACACTGGTATTTTGGCTATAATAATTTCACAGAGCTCGTTTGTACAAGAATGAAATCTAAGAAAGGCTAAAAACACACAATGACTGCTATTATATAGAGCTGCTATTATACTCTAACACTCCATAAATACTTAGAAGTACATGCACCACATAGATACACATGGACCTATTGTCCCTGACTGAAACATGCTAGTTGCATTAATTTTTTAAATAAAATTGTGACTAAAAAGCAGTGGCATAAACTATAGTTCCCATCAGAATAAACACATGTATATAAAGTTGGCATAGAGATTGCATGTGTTATGGAAAAGACTGAAATAAAACTTTCTTGAAGTAACCAAGGATCTAATAATCTCTGTTGGGCTTAATGTCAAAAGTTTTCATTTTTCTTGCTCCAAGTTGGAGATGGCTATTACACAGTTATTGTAAGAATTAAATTAAGTAACATATGTAAACTAATAAATCCATCAGAACAAAATGTAGGTACTTTCCACATGAAAATTAAGCCTCTAACCTGCACTCTGAACTCTGAAACCTGCCAAGAGACACCATCTATCAGTTACTTATCTCACTAACTTGGTCTTTCTTCTGTACAGAATTACTCAAATATCAAATAGCTAAAATATAAGAATAATACCTCAAGTGTAAAAGTGCATCCTGAAACTGATGTATGGTGGGATTATTCTAATGCAATAATAATACGTTGTTGTTTTTTTTTTTAAGATACCAAACCTTCCCAGTACACCTTTGTTAGGCTGAAAGCAACATTATGATTGGCCTGAGCTTCCACTTGAGAAACACAGCTGACTTAACGCCCTCTGTAACAGCACAGTAACTTCAGCATAAAGCTTTACCACCTTCGAGCATCCTAAAGATGGAATGATACCTCTGGCTACAAGAGACTTAGATCTGGCTCCAGGTCTATCTCCTAAAACCAGCCCCCTACAGTGGGGCCACTGTGGGCTCAGAGTATATCAGCTGTGTGTGTAAAAGAAGTACAATTTAGCTAGAATTATCTACTTACATGTATCTGGCTTGGCTGAAACCAAGGAAAATTTGGATATAAAAATATCCAGTGACCCTTCAGAAAACTACCCTTCTGATGTCCAATACTACAAATGATGTTTCTGTAAACTACAGTCATAATGTCTATTTTTAAATAATCCTTGATTTTCTTTGCTTAATAAATATGCATTAAAATTTTTGCAGCACTATATAATTAGTGCCAAATATATCTAAAACAGAGAAAAAATTATATTATATAAAAATCTCTATTATTAATTCCCTAAATCACTCAACTCTGAAAACAGAAACATTTTCAGCTCAAAATAAAAATAAAGTGTGTTAACAATGCTTTTAAGGGGCTTTAATATATCTGGATTACAGCTTTAATTATAAATTCATATCATAAGAAGTTCCAGAGGATTACCCCAAAATTCCAGACTCTCAAAGGACAATGTTTTCCAACTGGCAGAATTCCTATATAGTGTTCTGGTGGCTAATCTCAGTGGTTTGTTTTTTTTTTTGATAATCTTACAAATAATGAATTACAGATTTTTTTCTCTTCAAAATGGAACCGTTTGAGAGCCTCAGTGTACATGTTGAGTGAGCACGTGTAAGTGATGGTAGAGACCAGAGGAACATACTCATGACTTAGATTATTGAACTTAGATTATGAACATACTCATGACTTAGATTATTACACAGTTGAACAGTAACAACCACCACAATGATAACTTTACACAGCTTTAAATCATTTTTATTCTTATTCATATGTTGTTTAATTAATATTATTTATTTGAACTCATAATGAACCACTGGTTAAGGATAGCAACCTAAGATATACTGGAGTTGAAATAAAAATTAAGGAATTTAAGAATGATGATAATTGTGACAAGTTCCCTAAGATAATATTAACTAGATCATTAAATTGCATCCATTTGATAAAAACACTTATAGAATACATCCCAATGACTTAAAATCAGTTTAAAAATTAATGATGAATATATCTAATTTGGCTTCTGGTTTTTCTGGAATAAGTATTACTCACAATTTTAAAATTCTAAATCAAAAAAATTTTAATTCTAAATTAAATATACACACCTAGCTATGACCCAGCAACTACAGCCCTAAATATTTACCCAAGAGAAAGCAAAATATATATGACAAAAGACGTGTCAAGAATGTTTATAGCACCTTAGTCAAACTGCAAGAGTCAAAACCTGGAAACAACCCAAATGTCTATCAAGAGGGGAATGGGTCCACAAACTGTGATACAGGCAACAGTGGAGGACTGCTCAGCAATAAAAAAGAACTAGTGATATGTACAACAATATGGATAATCTTTTAGATGTATGCTGAGTAAAAGAAGCTGGACACAAGAGAGTACATAATATATGATCCCATTCATCTGAAGTTTTAGAACAGGTAAAACTACTCTATGGTGAAAAAGAATCAGAAAAATAGTTGTCTTGGGAAGGAGGCGTGGACTATGAAGGGGCGTGAGGAAACTTTCTAGAGTAGTAGCAATATCATATCTTGTTACATGGTTGTATACACATATCAAAATTCATCAAATTATACACTTAAGATTGTGTGTGTGTTGCTGTTTGTTAAGTTTTACCTTAAAAAAAGAAATCAACAGCTGATGTATCTATTTTAAAGTACACAACCAAGAATTCAAAACGTCAGGTCATGAACAAATTTTTCAACTTTTTCCTAATAGTATAATACAGTTATATTTATATAACATTTAATACACATTTGATTGCAATTGTAAGCAAGTGGGGGTGATGGAAAATATGAAAGAGATAGTAAAAAATATGAATGAGAAAAAGTCTACTGTATGCCCAACTGGAAAGAATTGACAGAATAGAGAAGTGAAAATATTTAAAGAGAAAATAGCTCAAATTTCCCCAGAACTGATGAAAAACAAGAATTCAGATCTCTTGGAAGCCAGAGAGAAAGAAAAGGAGCCAGACAGAAAGGAAAGCTCACCACAACAGAATGAAGGCAGAATTCCCAAAGACCAATGGGAACCAGAAGGCAGTGGTGTATTTTCAAGGTACTCAGAGAAAAGTAACTATAAACCTAGAAGCGGGTACCTAACAAAATTACCTTTTAGGAACAAAAATAAAATAAATACACTTATAAATAAAAAAATAAAATTTGTTTACCACCAAGAGACCTGCACTTAATGAAATCCTAAAGGACCATTCTATTTAATACTGCAAACTGCCCTCCTTCTAATCCTCCCTACCACCTTCTCACAGGTATTCCTAACCTTCCTTTCTTGACTCTAATCTTTTTCCCATAACATGTCATCATCTTCTAAAATGTACCACATATTTTCATATTTTTTAAACTGCCAATCTCCCCCGAGACTGGAAACTCGACAAAGGCAGTAATCTTTGTATGTTTTAGGGACTTCCCTGGTGGCCCAGTAGTAAAGAATCCTCCTTCCAATGCAGGGAACATGGGCTCAATCCCTGGTTGGGGAACTAAGATCCCACATGCCACGGAGCAACTGAAACCCACATGTCACAACTACTGAGCCCGCGTTCCGCAATCTACAGAGCCCACACACCCTGGAGCCTACACACCCTGGAGTCCACGCATCACAATTAGAGAGAGAAAACCTGCATACCACAACTAGAGAGAAGCCCGGGCGCCACAACTGGAGAGCAGCCCGCGCCTCAGTGAAAGATCCCACATGCCTCAACGAAGACCCTGTGTGCTGCAACTAAGACCCACCACAGCCAAAAAAATAAAGAAGAAATAAATTTTTTAAATCTTTGTATGTTTTATTCACTAACATACGCTAAGCACCCAGAAAAGTACTTGATACCTCTTAAGCACTCAATAAATACCTGCTGAATGAATGAACAAATGAATGATATACTTTAAGAAGAAGGAAAATAACTGCTGTCATACGAATGTGTCCTTCCAAAATTTACATGTTGAAATCCTAATCCCCAAGGTGATAGTATTAGGAGGTGGGGCACTGGAAGATGATTATGTCATGAAGGCAGAGTCCGCATGAATGGGATTATGCCATTCTAGAAGAAGCCCAAGAAGCTCCCTTGTCCCTTCTGCCATGTAAGGTTATAGCAAAAAAGATAGCCATCTAGGAAGTGGGTCCTCACCAGACACCAAATCTGCCTACGCCTTGACGTTGGACTTCCCAGCCTCCAGAACTGTGATAAATAAATTTCTATTGTTTGTAAGCCATCCGGTCTCTGGTATTTTGTTATAGCAGTCTGAAAGGACTAAGACAATAATCCAAGAAGGAAAAGGACACTCAGGAATGAAACGAGGAATAGGTAAGCAAATAAAATGGCAAAACTTCATGTAAATCAAAATTAATATTGTCTTTAAAAATAATAATGGTTAGGGACTTCCCTTGTGGTGCAGTTGTTAAGAATCCACCTGCCAGTGCAGGGGACACGGGTTCAAGCCCTGGACCAGGAAGATCCCACATGCCGCGGAGCAACTAAGCCTGTGTGCCACAACTACTGAGCCTCCACTCTAGAGCCCGCGTGCCACAACTACTGAAGCCCACATGCCTAGAGCCCATGCTCCACAACAAGAGAAGCCACCAAAATGAGAAGCCCATGCACCACAACAAAGAGGAGCCCCCGCTCACCACGGCTAGAGAAAGCCCGTGCGCAGCAACAAAGACCCAACGCAGCCAAAAATGAATAAATTAAAAATAATAATGGTTATTATTAGAAGGTCAAGATTGGGTTTTAAAATCTGGCTATATGTTATTTATCAGAGATACAGTTGAAAAATAAGGATATGGAAAAGCTGGAAGTAAGAGGACAGGGAAAAGAGAGAGAGATACCAAGCAGGTACCAATCCAAACAACGTAGCTATATTAACATCAAGAAAATTAAGTTTTAAGACAAAAAGTTAATAGAACTAAAGGGTCTCTACGTGATAAATACTGAAAGTTTAGATACACCAGGGAGATACAGTAATTCTAAATTTGTATGTACCTAAAATAAAAAATAGCCTCAAATGTATGTAAAGCAAAAACAGAGCAACAAACAGAAATCAGCAAACCATAATACCTCACAATGAGAAATTTTAACACATTTCTCCCAACTATGAATAGGTCAAATGACCAAAATAATAATAATAATCAGTAAGAAATAAAAGATCTGAACAGCATATTAAAAAGCTTAATTAGATAGGCATTCACAGAATTCTGTACCAATTAGACTGGAAGCATTCTTTTCAAATACAAATAAATACTTACAAAAGTTGACCATACATTAATCCATAAACTAAATCACAACAAATTTCAAGAAACATTATCAAGGCACAAAAACAGAAATATAGATCAATGGAACAGGATAGAAAGCCCAGAGATAAACCCACGCACATATGGTCACCTTATCTTGGATAAAGGAGGCAAGAATATACAGTGGAGAAAAGACAGCCTCTTCAATAAGTGGTGCTGGGAAAAATGGACAGGTACATGTAAAAGTATGAAATTAGAACACTCTCTAACACCATACACAAAAATAAACTAAAAATGGATTAAAGACCTAAATGTAAGCCCAGACACTCTCAAACTCTTAGAGGAAAACATAGGCAGAACACTCTATGACATAAATCACAGCAAGATCCTTTTTGAACCACCTCCTAGAGAAATGGAAATAAAAACAAAAATACACAAATGGGACCTAATGAAACTTAAAAGCTTTTGTACAGCAAAGGAAACCATAAACAAGACCAAAAGACAACCCTCAGAATAGGAGAAAATATTTGCAAATGAAGCAACTGACAAAGGATTAATCTCCAAAATTTACAAGCAGCTCATGCAGCTCAATAACAAAAAAACAAACAACCCAATCCAAAAATGGACAGGAGACCTAAATAGACATTTCTCCAAAGAAGATATACAGATTGCCAACAAACACATGAAAGAATGCTAACATCATTAATCATTAGAGAAATGCAAATCAAAACTACAATGAGATATCTTCTCACACCGGTCAGAATGGCCATCATCAAAAAATCTAGAAACAATAAATGCTGGAGAGGGTGTGGAGAAAAGGGAACCCTCTTGCACTGTTGGTGGAAATGTAAATTGATACAGCCACTATGGAGAACAGTATGGAGGTTCCTTAAAAAACTACAAATAGAACTACCATATGACCCAGCAATCCCACTACTGGGCATATACCCTGAGAAAACCATAATTCAAAAAGAGTCATGTACCACAATGTTCACTGCAGCTCTATTTACAATAGCCAGGACATGGAAGCAACCTAAGTGTCCATCAACAGATTAATGGATAAAGAAGATGTGGCACATATATACACTGGAATATTACTCAGCCATAAAAAGAAACGAAATTGAGTTATGTGTAGTGAGGTGGATGGACCTAGCGTCTGTCATATGGAGTGAAGTAAGTCAGAAAGATAAAAACAAATAACGTATGCTAACACATATATGTGGAATCTAAGGAAAAAAACAAAACAAAAAAAAAGATCATGAAGAACCTAGGGGTAAGATGGGAATAAAGACACAGACCTACTAGAACATGGACTTGAGGATATGGGGAGGGGGAAGGGTAAGCTGTGACAAAGTGAGAGAGTGGCATGGACATACATACAATACCAAACGTAAAATAGATAGCTAGTGGGAAGCAGCCGCATAGCACAGGGAGATCAGCTCGGTGCTTTGTGACCACCTAGAGTGGTGGGATAGGGAGGGTGGGAGGGAAGGAGACGCAAGAGGGAAGAGATATGGGAACATATGTATATGTATAACTGATTCACTTTGTTATAAAGCAGAAACTAACACACCATTGTAAAGCAATTATACTCCAATAAAGATGTTAAAAAAAAAAAAGAAAAAGAAACATTATCGAACAGAATACACTGTCTAACTACAATACAATTAAGTTAGGAGTCAATAAAGGTAAATAAAATTTAAAAATTAAGAAAGAAAAAAGTACCTCTAAATAACTTATGGATCAAATAAGAAATCTAAATAGAAACAAAAATATTTAATAATGAATGATAATAAAATATTACATTTCAAAACTTGTGAGAGATATAGTAAAAGTAGCACTTAGAGGGAAATTAATACCCAAAATATTAATATTAGAAAAGGAAACAAAAATAATAAGCTACGTGTCCAACTAAACAAGTTAGAAAGAGAATAAGATAAACACAAGGAGAAAAAACAGAGATAAGAAGAAAAATCAATGAAAGAGGAATAAACACTAGGTGAAAAGATCCAAAAAGGAATAAAATAAATAAAAAGGAAAAAGAAGGGCAAAATTGATTCTGTGACAAAACAATTTGTTGTTTTAAACCTCAGCAAAGGCCTGGCCCTCCTGCCTTCTCCTCCAGTATGAGCCTTGGCTCTTCCGGAGTAACAGCAGATACTATTAAACTCCACACTATAGATGGCATCCTGACTCGCTTGCACTTCATCCAGTGCAAATATTGCTCTCTCTTCCCCTACCCTTGCCCCACATCAAAACGCTGCCCTTCTTCAAGTCCCAGGGCCTCAGTAACTCCAGAAAAGGTCTCCTGAATCATTTCCCATCCACATAGGGGCCCTGGCCCTAAAAGTACAACCTAAACCCCTGTGTGTAAGACTTTTATACACTGGCTTGTTCTAAGCTCTTTGGTGGGTTGTCTTCCCCCACTTCCACCTGGAAGCAGCAACTAACAAAGTGTCATAAGATAAATACCTTTTAATTGAACCTCATCAATAACTCAAACTTCTTGTCCTCTGAAACTGCATCTTGCTCAATTTTTATGCACAATCCAGACTCAGCCTAACCAAAGTAGTTTTCCTATAACCTCACGTTTCTCTGATTATTTCATATTTAGATATTCCCTGAATGTAATGCTTTTGCACATCACTGCTAAATGGGTCCTGTCTCAAAAGCACATCCTTAAACAACTGCTGAGAAACCTTTCACTCGTCCCATAGTAACCAAACTAAAGTCCAGACTCGTTTCTCACAATGTGGAAGTGATCTTTATTTCAGGACGTTGTGCATGCCCTTTGGTCTACTGTTCAAAACAAACTTCTAAGGCTCTTACCATCAAACACTAAGCCTCTCACTTTATCTATAAAGAAATGATATATCTTTATATTGGTCACACACTCCTCCGTTCAATGTTTTCTTTTGGTAACACTTCTTTACTGCCTTCCCAACCCCTTAAATCAATCATCTGGCACCAGATCACACTCCTCGTTTTTGACTAACCAATTCAGTTTCTTTAATTCCAGACTGCTTTCCTAAAAGCTCTAAATAATTAATACCCGTACAGTATTTGAGTCTTAACTTCACTTTTTCCACTGGTCATCCTTCACTATCTTAAACTCAGTCACTGCCGTCTGGGAAACATGTTCAAGGGAGGAGGGAATTGAGATTATTTGGCAGTTTCACTTCATAGAGGCGCATATATGAGAGGACTTCAACCACACGGATAGCGCAAGACGCTACCAGCACACACACAATAGGTTATGAATGTCATTACCTGGGCAGATTAAAAAACACATAAATAAATGAGCTAAGACCTTGCTAATTAAATAGACAGCAACAAAGTCTCTTTAATAATAGCAGGCAACCTTTTGCAATTTAGTTGTCTAATTTGGCTCTTTCCAGGAACACCTGGCCGTGGTCTGGACCTCTGGTCTTTCATTTCAGAGCTTACATTTACCTTCTCGGGATAAAATTACACTTTTTCTTTTAAATTCCAGAGCTCCAATGGCCTTTGAACTGAGTCTTAAAGCAGTGGGGAATAACAGATAAAGGACTCGAAGGTAACTTGGACAATCTGGAGTCTATTCCTGCCAATGAAACACCATGACAATTGGGATGGGTCATTAACCTGGATTTAAGTTCCACCCTCCCCAGATTGAAGAACAATAACTGACACCGACTTTAATAACACAGTAATAAGTTACTTTATTTGATATGAGATTTCTAAAGCAATATTCATTTGACCGTATAATTACGAGTATACTCACAAAAATAGAATTATTCAAAATCATAAATATATAACTAAAAATCAGCATATTAAAAAGCAAAAAGGAGCCAGAAAATACCCATATACTTATTTATTTTTGTTCCTCAACAGATTAAAATCTTATTAGAAATCAGAGATAATTCTTTGATTTCAAAGAATTACAAAGAGTAGGAAGGGGCTAAGTATATTCTAGGATGTAAAATACAATCTAAACTAATCATGATAGTACTATATCTTAGAAATTCTAACACCATTCAAATTAACCTCAATGATGTTTTCAGAGATTCCCAATACTCAAAAGCCTGTGTTTAATGCAAATAACCACCAGGGCAGGCCCCACTCACACATAACTATGTTTCAAAACATTCTCCTCATTTGCTTCTAAGTACAGTTATTACAAACAGACGTTCAGGGGCAGCTCTGCCTATGTACTTACTTCCTCTATGGTCTATTTTACTTTGCTAAATTCTGTGGACAGTTGAATCCTATCGGCTGTCGTGCCCCCACTGGGGATTACAGGCTGTCGAAAATAGAGCTTGGTTTGACCAGCAAAGTGCACTATTTTGGTTTTTGAATACCTAAAAATGGAACATGTATTGTCACCCCCGCCACCCGTCTAGATGGTCTCACATATTTAGGCTACCTGCCTGGCCCCCATAAGCATTTGGGTTTGAAACCACTGTCCTGCAGAAACTCTGTGGTGCTTCTCACAGGCTTCTTCTCTTTCTCTCTACAGTTATGTAAGCCCTACTTTTTATCCAAGCCCCAGCTTAAATTCCACCTCTTCCATAAAGCCTACCAGGTGCTTATGGTAATTTATCCATCCTGGTAATCCCTGCAGCTCTCACGGATGGTTTCATTCTTCTGGCACATACCAAATGGTATGATTTCCCTTTATTGTTTAATTCCTCTGGACCAAATGGGCAGGGCCTCTCTATTTACTCCTAAAGCCTACTTAAAAATCTGTATATAAATATAGTACTCAATAAATGTTTGCTGGTGATAATGTTGAAGTCAAGGTAAAATAGGTACTGGAAAAAAACAAAAACAAAAACTGAAGATCCCATGAGGCCATGACCTCTGGTAGAAACTCCACTCAAAGCCTGTGCACTCCTCAAGGTCACTTGCTAGTTCCTCATAACCTCAGGTGACACAAATCAATGGAGCAATGAAAATGGAGCACTGCCTATCCCTTGAGCAAACGACATACAATGACCACAGAAGAGATGGCAATGCTTGTAAAATAAAAATGCTCTCAACACAGAAAAAAAAAAAAGCACAATCACAAGCATCATAGACTTGTCTTAGCTTGCAAGGCAATCCCCATTTCCGTTCTGTCCCCCGTCCCTCCTCAGAAAATCACACCACCAAAATAAACAGGTGCTAGAAAATGGGTAGGAATTTTTGTTTGTTAAGGTGAAGGTCTATTCTTTTTCCTAGAAAATGACACATGGTCTAGGAGTACACTAGTAAAACAGGCATTTTACCTGCGTAACAGGAGAGGGACTTGGTCACGTTTCTCTAGATGGCTAGATGGGCACGCCCCCTTGTGGACACTTCCTGACTCACCTCTGAAATGGTCAGCTGCAACTGTGAGCTGTTTCTAAGAAATTATTTCCCTCACTTACTCAATAATATTACTATCAATAGTAATATTTCAGATAACCAAACTCTTCTTTCATTACATCCCCAAATACAAGCTTGTTAAAAGTGAGACATAGTTTTGAACTAATGTATGCTTGAAGCAATTAAAGATTCAAACTTATCTTGAAAGACCATAAGACTTAAAATTGAAGAAAATAACATACACTTTGCTCTCTCAAAATTAACATTAAAATCATAGGCTGTAGATGTTTAAGTTAGTAATATCAACTGAGTAAAGGCATTGTTTCTAGGCACTGTGATAAGGATAAAAAAACAAAATGCTCATGCTTCCATATGCCTGCATAGATATGATAAAATAATCACACACCAATCTCAAAATGTCAAAGGTAGTAGATAATTCAATTCAACAAGCATTTATTGAGTGCCCATTATACGTACTAAGTAGAAGAAAGGAATGGGTTTTGATCTGGGTGGCATTTGAGCTGGTCCTTAATCCAAAGGACTTGGATTCAAATTTCAGTAGGTGGAGAAGTGGCTGGTATTCCATTATTAATTATCATTTATTCCACAAAGAGAAAGAGACATGAGAAAAACTTAGAAATAAGAACTTTCAGCAACTCCATGAAAAATCAAATACAGAAATGTAGTTGGTAAGAGAAAAAAGATTATTCAGAAAAGAAATAATGCAAGAGTAGGCTGGGCTCAAGTTTCAAGAGGGTTCATAAAGTCAGTTCTAAAAACTTTGGGTTTTAAGCTACATATAGTAAAGATTCTATTAAAGTTTCTCTCAGAAGAAGGACAAGACCAATGAAGGTATTTTTAAGGAAATGTATCTTGGGATAATACACAGAATTAAAGAGGAATGAAAAAAGGCTAGAACCAGGGAAGCCAGTTATAAAGATACTGCAACCATCCAGCCACCAAGGTAAAAAGGTATAGACTTGAGGGTGGTAAGTATATCAAAAAGAAGCAAGCAAAAACAAAACAAAACAAAAACTAGTGCCTGTATTCATTAAACCAACTGAGTACTTATTATATGCCAACCTGAGAAACCATGGCAACCAAAACAGATATAATCCCTGTCCTCCTGGAACCTGCACTCTAGGGAAAGAGAAAGACATCAAATAAGCACACTCAGAGAGGCAGCTGGAGCAGCACGACAGTTTAAATGACAGGTGGGAGGGGGAGAGGCAATATTCCTGGGATCTGGAATCATAGGGACAAAGGACTTGACTCAGGCAGAATCTTGACAGTGTGACCCAGACTGAGAGTAAAAGAGCAAAAGACTGAAAAGAAAGACAGGCACCTGCTCTTATCGAGTCCTGTGGGCTCTGTTAAGGGGCCTATACTTTATTCGTAAGAGCAGCTGGAAGTCACTGAAGTTTAAACAGGGTCATGACAAAATCAAATTGCACTTTTAAATGATTCCACAAATGCTGTGTATAGAACTGACTGGAAAGGCAAGAGCAGACGGGTTGTGATGCTACTGCAGTCATCCAGGAGACAGTGATGAAGCTTGATTCTAGACATGCTGAGCTAAGGTATGACATGAAATGTATAATAAGAAACTGGAACAGTTCAGGGCCTGAAGAGGGGGGTGGTAATAAAAACTTAGATTCATCCATTCAAACACAGTTTCATTAAATGGGTACTGTGTCAGGTACCTGTGGAAAATGACAATGACCTGGAGACAAATTCTGGAATAAGGAGAAAGGAGAAAAGAGCTCTAGGGTACCTTCAAGAGAGCTAAATGAATAAGACTGGACATGAAGTTATTAACTGAATGCAATCATGTATATAATTACTAACTCCTCTAGAACGTTCTATGTTCATTTAAGCAACGATTACTAGGCAGCTTTTCTAGGCCCACTGTGATAAATTAGGCAGAAAAAGTAATGAGTCTCAAATGCTGGCCCAATACCTCACACACCGCTGAAGATTTTCATCAGTATATTGAGAGTAGAGCCTAAAAATTGAGTTTTACAACTATCCCGATGAAGATAATGGCCAGCCAGGTTTAGCATACACTAAAATAAAGGATCTCTCAATGAGAGGATCAAGAGGTTTGGACAAACTCCATGTTGCCAATGATAATATATTAGAGAATTATCAAGCTGGAAAGAATGATGGTAATCACTTGGTCCAGCATGCTGACTTTACTGCTGAGGAAACTGAAGTCTAGAGAGACTCCGTGTTTGCCCAAGGTCTCTGGACTAGTTAACAGCAAACCTAGACTAGAAATCCTGGTCTACTGCACCCCATTTCAGCCTGCCCTACTTCCTCCACTCCTCAAGTAATCCCAGCCCAGGTCTTGAATTCTGAATAGTTTCTGGCATCTGACTTTTTATTCAAAATGTTCTAGGCTGATTGCAGAAGAGGTGGGCCAATCAGGCCTTTGAAAACTCCAGACAGTTTTCATTCAACCTAATTAAGCAGTGGGTCTTATCTTCTGATCTTAAAACATCCTAGTTATTGATCCGTGTGTGTGTGTGTGTGTGTGTGTGTGTGTGTGTGTGTGTATACACATTTGTCTTCTCATGTATTGGTCTATTCTGCTGGCCTTATTAGCTACACATGTGTCTACACTACTACATCTGTGATGGGTCAACTCAGGTCATTAGTACATGGTGATATCATAGGAGGACATATTTAAAAGTCCTGACTTAGAGTCTGATGCTCTTAACATCATGGTCTGAGCCAATTCCCAGACAGGAAGACTTCTATCTGTAGCTCCAATGAAATTCCATTCACTGGAGGCATTTCCTTTTAGGAAAGCTATAATATGGTGATTTGCACATCATATACAAGATCGGCTGAGATTATCCCAATGATAATGAAGGAATGCTCTTTTTTCCCCTCCATTGATTCTGTTAAACACCAAAATTTAGAGGAAGCTCTACAGAGCTGATGAATAGTAAAAGTGGAGGGAGGATTTACAAGTCTGAACATATGATGTCAACCTATAACAAGTCTGGAAAACCACAGGTTACTTCCCTTACAAAATAAAAACAGCAGTTAGGGTCTGTTAACAGATTTCTTGCCTCACTCTTATCTCACTTATAACTTTAAAACAGTATAAATTTAAGGCATAGCTTCGTAAGGGTTTAAGGAAGACTCGGGAAGAAATCCAACCTACTAGCTATTGAATCTTTATATGAGAACTTAGAAACTTTTTCTGAAACAGAAGAAAAAAAAAATACTGCAATTGTCCAGCTATCAGGGGTTGAAAGTTCTGGATTTGGATAACTGATGAATTGACATAAAGTGCTGCAAACCACAGACATTTAAAGAAACCCCATGGTGGCGGGGGGATGAATTGGGAGATTGGGATTGACATATATACACAAATATGTATAAAATAGATAACTAATAAGAACCTGCTGTATAAAAAAAAAAATTAAATAAAATTCAAAACAAAAAAAAGACCAACTTCAAAGTTGAAAAAGAGGTTTAAAAAGAGTCCACCTTCTGCCTATGGAACGTGTATCTAAATAAACTTGCTTTCGCTTTAATTAATTAATTAAAATAAAAAGTGATTTAAGGAAATGGATAAATAAATAAACCCCATCAAATTATACTGCAAAGGAATAATGGTCATCAGACTGTATAACCTACATAAATGCATGAGGTGGTGGTAATCTAGTAATACAAGTACTTAAGTTACTGACTTACTGATTTACATGTTAAGTCTTATAGGCTTAATCAGTAATCAAGATAGCCTTAGGACAGGAAAATATAATTTTTAATATATTACTTACAATTCAAAGAAATAATTTCAAATGGAAGATAATCACTCCACAGGATGAATTTACAGTTTTATTTTAAAAAAACCCACAAATATATAAAGTATATTTCTTTATGTAGAAAAGAAGGCAAAGAAGTTTCTTACTTCTGTTTACTCATATATCTATGCATTAACCATCTTTTTGAGAAACACGGAAAGACTCCAGATCAAGTAAATGTCTATAAGGCTAATTACTCCTCCCTCTGCACACATAATAAACATGTACACAAGTACAAATAGAACAATCTGATGAAAACATGTTGTTTTCTGTGCATTTATTTCCTTTGATCTTAACCTACCTCTCACCCAAAAAATAACAGTGATTTAGTATGATACAGTTAAGCGTTTATATAATAATTTCAAGATGGTGGATAAAAGGGAAAAATGTTACCCACAATATACTTCAAAAGAATAGAATATATTTATGTGAAGCACACAACGCAAGGCCCAACATTTTCTTTCTGAAACATGTGGCCAATTTGATGTCCCTATGTGGTGGCTAAAGAACACAAAATTAAAAGTTGTAGAATCTCTTTAGAGTGGTTTTCAACACACAACACTGTACAAAGCATTGCAAGATTTTCTAAACTTGTTCATTAGAAATTGAAGAATGAAAGATTCACACGATGGAAAAGGTCTGATTAACTTTCATTTCACCACCCTATACAAGTACTGCTTTACCTAAACACCAATGAAATTAATTGAAAACTTAAATTACTTCATAAAAGTGGTGAGACAAGGCAAAGAATTTCATGTACATCCAACTGTAAACTCTGTTATTAAAGAAAAAGACATGGAAACTATTTCAACAATATGCTTGTGAAAAATGAAGGGAAAAAAAAGGCTTGAAACATCAAAAATGCTGAGATCAAACAATACCCCCAACCTCTTTTAATACTCTAAGAATAAAAGAGCCCCTTCTAGTAATATCCAGGGCTAGCTGTTTGAAGCTGATATTTATGAAATCTAGATTATCCTGTGCATTGGGTCTGTTTGTTTTCCCAAAGTATCTCCTCTTTGTAGCAACTCTTTCTGTTATGTAACAAGGTTATGTAACAATTCAGTCAGTTCTGTAGCAGGAGCTAAGAACCTCCATTGGCCAATGAGTTTATTAGCACTTCATTCCAAAAGAAAGCTTTCTTTTTCAAAAATGCTTAATACTAACACAACTACCTTTTACTTTTTGTATCAAAACAAAAGATAGACTTAAAACATGTATCACTTCCTCACATACACCACAAGAATTACTGATAAATATTCTAACAACAATGAGAGTCCATGGCAATCCTGTCAGGAGGAGAATGCAGATGCCCATGTGTGGGAACTACAAAGGACAGAGGAGCATGCTGAACTGCACCATTCCTTTTCACAAACACAGTTCTCGATTTGCCTAGCTCTGACACAGACAAACGTCAGTTACCACAGCTCAGTTAAATAATACCAGTCACTCAACAACCTGGTTCAAACTTCAATTACATGGTATAGTAACTGTGAGTAATTGAATAAAGTATAAACTTCACTACTAGGTCTTTAGTTGAAAGATCACTATGTAAACTATGTAAACGTTAGATGCCCATTATGATCAGTGAACAATCATGTCATTTCACTCAACATCTGTCACGGATGGGTCACTGTGCACAGACAGCTAAGTGTGTAGTTGTGTTACCTCCTTGTCTCCCAGTGATAAGTCCACGTGACATTTTACAAATATCGATCATCAAAAAAGGGCACTAGCCAACTAAGATGAAAATGAAGCAAAGAAACAAAAAGTGATAATGTTGGAAGTGCAATTCTAATAAAAAATAAGTGACGTTATGGAAGAAATAATTGATTGTGGAAATTTTCAACACCGCCACCGTTCAAGAGACTCGAGATCTTCAGTCAGAGAAACTTAGTGAAGACAAACCTGTCAACATAAATAAGGAATGTAGTTGTGACAAAAAGGATGAAGATGCCCCAGAAGAAGTGACACTGGCAAAAAAGATGACATAAAAGGAACGCTGAGAGATACTGTACAACATGGAAAGAGCAAAGGATAAACTGTTGAAAGCTGATCCAAAATTAAAAAGAGTTTGACAATTCACCATGACATAAACAGATGCTCACTCCATATCATAACTTACATGACAGGAAAGCAAGCACTGTTCAAACTACTCTTGATAAAGGGTTTTTAGACAGAAAAAACCTACTTTAATTCTGATGTTTTAAATTAGTGTACTAAATAAATACTCATTTCAATTACTTTTTTGTTTCTCTACACATTTATAACCACCAGTAAAAGAGTTTTTAATGTTTTGACAAAAATGTCTAAAGGTCATGGAAAAAGTGTAATTTTTTGCCATTAAGATCGGTTTGCACAGTCATTTTTATGGT
The DNA here is from genome assembly GCF_008692025.1 of Phocoena sinus. NCBI lineage: Eukaryota > Metazoa > Chordata > Mammalia > Artiodactyla > Phocoenidae > Phocoena > Phocoena sinus. The sequence continues at coordinate 40,000,096 of NC_045777.1, forward strand.
CCAGCACTACCAGGCAAAGTGTGGACTATCTATACACTGCAAGGGAAAGAAAGAAGTAAAGAAAAATCCAGAACAGTTGGGTCTACACAGATAGGGGAGTGGAATAGAGCATAAACAACTACTACTTTTATATTACACAGCACTACAGGTAAATAATAATCTTTTCCTCCTCCAGCATGTCTTCCCTCTAAGTCACACCAAAAAAGCATGGATGAAACAGAGATGTCAATTATTAAGAATAGACAGTTACTCAGAATTTATTCCTTATTTTTTAATATTGTATCTTAAAACCCATGTATTCTTAAAGTGAGGACAAAATGTGTTTTATGTGATTTATAGGTAGATTAGCTGCTTAACCCACTACTGGTTTGTAGCAACAGGGGACATATTAATTGTGCAGAAGAAAACGATAAAAAAAGTTCTCCATTTACGCTACACATTGTAGATTACCTCCCTAATAACCACTCTCCTCCCCTTCCTTTGACAACAAAACAACTAATTTGCGGGGTGGGGCGGGGGGAAGACAATGTGTCTAGCAGCAAGCCATGAGCTATGAGATAGTAATGAGGAAAATCCACTTCATTTCCTAGGCTCCTTTGCAACTGGGAATAGCCATGTGACCAAACTGCGCCCCTTGTCCACTGCCCCCAAAAAAAACAACTAAAGAGAAATCTATTGAGAGAGATTCTGGAAAACTTTTGCATCCCAGTTAAAAAAGTGACGGACACATCTGGCACTTGTCTCCCCGCCCACACCCTCCATGGTCTCACCTTCTTCTCACCTTGAATGCAGATGTGACACCTGAAATTATAGCAGCCATATTCCATCCATAAGACAAAAGGCATGAGAGAAAAGGCCCAAGAGAAATCCCAGATATGTTGGCTCCAGCATCATTGGAAACCTGAGCTAATGAATGCTTGCAGCCACCCACCTCCAAAATTCTTTATAACGAGGCAGAGGGCCAGGGAGCAGGGGGACAAATATGCATTTCTTAAGTCACCATCAGGTTTTCTATTGTTTGCAGCCAAAAGCATTCCATTAATTAACCATTCTTATTTTAAACTAAGTCAAATGTAAATGGTCAAAGACAAAGGAAAACAAAAATACTCTAATTAATTGAGGTAGCAAGCTGATTAAATATACTTCTTGCTTTAATTCTGATTTCTATTAGTATTGTGATAATGTCTGGACAATCAATTACTTTTTTAAGAAAAACGAGAAATATCAATGCAACAAAAATTGCTCAATTTATTTACTTTTATTTTCAGGCTTTAAAATATTTATTCTACTGTATACTCCTTTCAAGACAATATTTATCTCCTTCAACACTGAGTAACAAAAAAGTGAACATTAGGAAAGTTACCAAAAACTCTATTCTTTTTATTATATTTATATACCCAACTCACAGCTTCTTTTATGTAGCCACAACACACAGTAGTTCCAGGCTTTATTCAATGCTGGCTAACCAAAACTATGCTGAAACTATACACACAGGACAGGGAGAAATAAACTAAATACAGGTTGATTTTGAAAATAGCTATTTGTCCTTTCCTGTCACATCTCTAAAACATTGCTATGCTTCCTCTCAAAAATTATAATTTTCTGCACCATTGGCTCCTTATCTGGCGGTCTTTTCTTTCTCGGAGCGTTTTTATTACCTTTGCCAAGGTTATACAGCAAACATCTGCAAAACAAAGCCTGTGGCCCGCATCCTTCCCTAAAGGCAGAAGCTGGGTCCTAGTCAAACACAGTACTTTGTACACATTAAAGTTCATATATTCTGAATATTAAAAATATTTTCCTGTCATTTCAGGGGTCTAAAATACTCCATTTGAATTATGCCTGAATTCTACCTCTCCACCCACTACTAGTGACCTCCATTACCACCCTCCCTTTCTCCATTACAAGATTCCACCCAGAGTAGCACCCAGAGTACCAGTTTCCCTTCTTTTTTGTCTGAGATGAAGGCAAACAATGGCAAAGGCAAAAACGATGGTGTCTCAGTCAGTGACAGTCACCAAACACTTGAACATCCATTAACACATCTGTTCCTCCTAACAGCCCTGCTACGGGAGCAGAATTATCACTATTTTCAGTTAAAGATAAGGAAACTGAGCCTTCCTAGGTGAAATTACTCAGTGAATTCACAGAAGGTAACCGTGGTACGGTGTCTTGACCCTATCTCCCCACCTCTCTCTCCCCACTCCACAGCAAAACTTCTCAAAAGAATTATCTCCACCCTGTTCTCCCTGATGGACCCACTCCACCTGCTCTACAATCCACCACATCATGGAAACTGTCCTCATCCAGGTCCAAAGTCTCCAGGTGCCGAGTCCAGTGGCCAGTCCTCTGTCCTCCCAACTGTTTTATCAGCAGCACTTGACCCAGGTGATGCCTGACTTTGAATGCTCCTCTCTGCTTCCCAGACACTCTCCTGGTGGCCCCTCTGCCCCACTGGCTGCTCCATCTTTCTCTTTCGCTGGTGTCTCCTCCTCCCAATGTAGACATGTTGGCCTGGCCCAGGGTCCAGTTTTCAGACCTCTATCTTCACTCACTCCTACTAAGTGAGCTCATCTGGACACGTGGATTTATATTCCTTTTGATGCCAATGATTGCCAAATGGGAATGTTCCCCCTGACCTACCCCCTAAGCTTCAGATGCATAAAACCAACTCCACAGTTAATCTTTCCTGCTGCCACATCTAGTTTTTTATTGCAAATCCTCTTAACCAGGTTGATGAGTGGTTGTTTAAATTTTTCAAAAATTGAATATTCTCTGGGTGAAGGACAGAATCATAAAGAAGGACACATATTGTAAATATTTCCTTTTTATTTAAAACACAAAACCAATTCATTCATTCACTAGCCAATCTTTTCATATAAGACTTTCTCTGAATGTGAGCCCACGTACAAATGTTCCATATCATCTTCCTATAACACCCTGGACTGTCCTATGATTTCAAGTTTTACTAAAAATAGAACAAGAATATAAATACACTAACAACACACTCTGAATGCACAAAGCTTCTAGATTTTTACAATTTTTCTCAATCTTTTACAGCTGGTTTGCCCATGCTTAATTCTACAGCAACTTTTTATAGACCCACTCTGCTTTTTCAAGTTAGTTTTCAAACAAAGAACTCTTTCAGTTTTCAAGCAGACAATTCTCTTTTTAAACTCAATATTCATCAGTTTATGAGAGACAATGAATTATGATAAAGGATAAAATGATAAAAACAATGAGCATAATGAAGCTCTTGGTGGCACAAAATTCAACTGAAAGGAGTAGAGGGACATAGCACACTAAAAGTGGTCTATTAGCTTGAGTGTCCAGGGTGCCTTGACATCAGATAGTATGTTTTATTGTGAAAATGAAAAGCATTGGTTAATCTGAGTTCATTAAGGGAACATGAACTGAGAAAGTTCTTGATTTCCACTTCCCACCTCCATCACCTTGAAGCCATACTTTCTCCAGCTCCCTGCCCCACCTTAGTAAATGGCAATACACTATGACTAAACTAAAACTTTTAAATCCCCTCTCTATAAGGCATCAGTAATTCCTGTCTTTCTAGGAGCCCTTATAATATATCCTGGATATATTCACTTCTCTCCATCTCCATCCCTAACATCCACAGTCCATGTGGAACCATCTCCCAACTGTAATAACTTTGTAACTAATATCCTCACTTCTGTTTTTGCCTTCCCCTATTCACCACGTAGCAGCCAGAAAGAACTCTGTAAAATATGAATAAGGCAGTGTTGCTTCTCTGCTTTTACAATAATAACTCATTATTCATGAAACAAAAGTGGAAACTCCTCAAGGAGCCGGCATCTACCTACCTCTCCAGCTTCAGATCATACCATCCTCCTCTTGCCCACCATGCTTTAGGCACAATGCCCCTCTTCTCCATTCCTCCGATATGCCAAGTCCCCACCAGGGCCACTGTACATGCAGTTCATTTTGCCTGGAACACTATTCCACTGACTTCTCATAAAACTCACTTCATATTTTTCAGATGTCGCCTCAAATGTTACACCCTCAGAAAGGTCTCTAACTAGCAAGGTATCATCCTAACTAAAGGAGTCCTCTTTTGAGTCTCCCCCTCCATCTCTCATATCCAAGTTACTTTGTATCATATCATCTTGTGCTTTTTTTTTCCTTTATATCAGTTATCAAACATGGTAATTATCTTACTTGATTGTATGTTTATATGTTTCCATCTCTAGACACTAAAATGTAAAATTTCATTAGAGCAGGAATTACCTCCATCCTGTTCACCACCGTTTTCTTACTACCCAGCTCAGCACCAAGAGTAGCTGCTTAATAAATATTTTCTGAATAAAAAAATGAATCTTCTAAGTAAGACCAGATGAAGATATTCTCTATAATGTCAACTGATATTTCTATGCATAAAAACCCTAAACTGATGTCCCTGAAAAAAAGACCTGTATAAGAATGTTCATAACAGCTTTATTCATAAAGTACAAGCCTGGAAATGAACCAAACGTCCATCAGTAGGAGAATGGATAAACAACTTACAGTAAATGGGAATATTATTCAGTAATAAAAAAGAATAAACCTGTGACCCACTGTCTCAAAAACACTTTGTGAAAGAAACCAAATAGAAAAGAGTACATTCTGTAAGATTCCAATTATATAAAGTTCAAGAGCAACACAAAACATCTATGGTGATAAAACTCAGAGCAGTGGTCACCTATAAAGGGTAGAGAATGGCTGAAAGGAAGTACAAAAGAACCAGATATGTTCTACATCTAGATAGGTATATGGGTTACATGGCTATATATATATATTTATAAAAATGATTAAATTGCTCACTATATGTGAATTTTATCAGTTTTTTAAAAGAACAGAAGTCCTAAATTTGCTTACTCAGACATCACATGGGATGCAAAAACCGAAGAAACAGAACCACACTACTAGCCACTTTCACCAAGGTCTACCTACTCATTTGTTCATTTGCCTCCTAAATTTCTACTCTTCTCTGGCAGAAAAATAAAAAGGTTTGGACCAAAATGTTTGATTAATTGTCCCATGTGGCAACATACTGGAAAAATATCTATCACCACGAGAGAAGATTTAGTATGCATTCATATGTGAATGAACCATATATAGCTATGACGGAAAGTATTAGCCAGTACATAAGCAATTATGGGACTAATCAATGAAGAATATTAACGAGATGCCAAGTTATATCAAATGACGATGTGACATGAGAACTCCACCATGAACTGTGTGCTAACGGACCTCTAAGCCATAGTTTGAGCATGAATGTTATGGTTTTTAATTTTTCTATCCCCCAAAACACCTAAGAAATGCCACACGCAGGCTCATGAGGGCACACAAATGCATGAAATGCAAACAAAGAAAATATAAGAACAAGAAACAGAGATATGTAATTAGAATGTACCAAAAAACCTACATGAATCCAATATATACATTTCCTTATAACACTCTATCCCCTAAACAGCCATGTTCATCCAGAGTTGCAAGGACCAAAACAGCAGCCAGGAGCCACATGGAGCTAACTGAGCACTTAAACTGTGGTGAGGACAAATGAGAAGCTAAATTTTTTATGTTATTACATTTTAATAAACTTTAATTTTAAAACAGAGTTTCAACTCAATTTCTGGGAAGTCTTAAGTATGTTTGTTATGTAACTTGTTATGTAAGCCTACTTTTTCAACTGTTAACTTTATGATATATAGATACAGATCATATTTCCAATGAAAAGTTAATGTCATAATTGAGACGTGCTGTAAGTGTAAAATACACACTGCTTTTTGAAGACTTAATACAAAAAAAAAAAGAAAATAGACTAGATCACTAGTAATATTTTTTCACTGATCACATTTTTGAAGCGATATTTTAGATTCACTGTTTTAAATAAGTCTTAAAATTAATTTCACCTGTTTCTTTTAATTTTTTTAAATGCAGCTACTGGAAAACTTAAAAAGTACATATGTGGCATGCATTATATTTCTACTGGGTTGTACTATTCTGAGGCTTATATATCTAAATGCAGACTAAGTATATCATTATGATACATTAATTATTAATATTTCAAACACCTCCTGACCTTTTCACTTGATTGTCTTCTTTTCTTTAGTTGAATGAAATCTGTTTCCACCCTTTCTGCCAGCTCTAGTTTCCTCTTGTTTCTTTTAAATGCAGCTAAACTGAATCCTATAAAAGAAACATTAAAAATAACATTTGAAAAATATTAGGGCAATGGGGCAGATGAGAGATCCTGAAGAGCCTCCTCAGGACAAAATCCTTAAGAATGTTGGATAAAGGGTTTTATAAAGTCTTTTCAGTGTACACTGAGGTGGGAGGGATTAAGAAAAATAACCTAAAGTAAAAAAATTAAGAAAAAGTCAAATCCAGAGAGACAAGTGAGTTCTGAAGGTAGATGCTCTCCAGGAGTGTCTGCTAATGCATGCCATGGCCAGCTCTGGTTTTGAAGGTCTCTGTGCATAAGAGACAAGAGCTGAGACTCGGGACAATGCAGCAGGAGAAAACATATTGGAGATCATCCACATAAAAAGGGGGAACCCCAAAGGGTGATATACCCAATGAAAGGGAAAACTAGAAAATGCCACAATACGCAAAGAATCAGGAAACTTGTAAGTCACAGCCTTGGCTATAAACGTAAGACAAGAAAAGTCCTGTTACACTTGGCTGGTTTGGGAAGGGGAGTTCTGTTTTGTGGGTGGGTGTGGGTGTGGGTGTTGGGGGGGTGGGGGGGTGTACACACATGTGTGGGTGTGTGTTGGTGTGTGTACACGCATGTGTGGGTGTGTGTTGGTGTGTGTACACGCATGTGTGGGTGTGGGTGTGGGTGTGTGTACGCGCATGTGTGTGCGCATGCGCGCACAAGGTGGGGATGGGGGCAGGACACTGCTCTTGAAGAACAATTAGAATTATAAAAACAAAATACATATCTATATAACATTAAAGTATAAAAAATATTTAAAAGTTCAGGCAGAATTAGGAGAATTCGTATTACCTATGTGGCCTGAAAAACACAAAAAACCAAAAATGATCTCGGTGAGGTAATGCTTCAAAAACCCATCAAATGCAAATACTCCCTGAAAAAACCCACCTTAGCTCACCCAGACCTCAAAGAATTCCCATGTTCCAATTAATATGAGCCCATAGTTAAAAAAACAGTTCATAAAACGAATGAGAAATAAATCACCAAGAATGAAAAAATAAAAGTCAGCCAAACATCAGAAAGTATAATCCAACCGGCAAAGACCTCAGATACTAGTGTAATCATATATAGAATATAAAACATGTTTATGCTCACAGACATAAAAAAAAGATATTGAAAATATAACTAAGGAAGAAAAGATGATAAAATTCCCAGGCAGACTTGAAGAAGAACCAAACAGAACTTCTAAAAATAAAAAATACAATAACTGGAATTTTAAGACTTGATATACAGATTTAAACAATTAGATTCAGCTGACAAGAGAAATTACAAACTGGAATATAACACTGAAAAGATTACCAAAGTTTTCTGATAATGGCAGACTAAATTCTTAAGAGCAATTCTCCCACCAAATATTATCAAAAATGTAGATAAAATATGAAAAACACCACCTAAAAAGCATTAAAAACCTTATAAAAAGTATCGAGCTTTTCTGGGGGTAAACTGAAGACTAAAGCTTTATTATTGCACTGTGAGCATCTGCCAACACTTGCGCACTTGAATTTGATTCCGTGGCATCAAGGAGAGGCATAAGTCAAACCCAGAGCCCATTAAAGGTGGGAGTTTCATAGGAGACACTTCCCACAGCAAGCTAGGGATTGAAAGGGCCAACATCCCCACAGGAAGGCTGAGCTAGAAACAAGCAAGTCTACCCCTACCCTCTACCCCAATACCAAGTGCATTTAGACAAGGTGGTTATCTTCAATGCACTGAAAGGAAATATCTGCTCACCCAGAACACTATATCCAGTAAAATTAACCTGCAAAAATGAAGGTGAGGGGCTTCCCTGGTGGCGCAGTGGTTGAGAGTCCACCTGCCGATGCAGGGGACACGGGTTCGTGCCCCGGTCCGGGAAGATCCCACATGCCGCAGAGCGGCTGGGCCCGTGAGCCATGGCCGCTGGGCCTGCGCGTCTGGAGCCTGTGCTCTGCAACGGGAGAGGCCATAACAGTGAGAGGCCCGCGTACCGCAAAAAAAAAAAAAAAAAAATGAAGGTGAAATAAAAATAGTTTCAGGTGAACAAGAATGAGCAAATTCATCACCAGCAAGACCTGTACTAATGAAAAACATTAAAGGGTGTTCTTCCATAACAGGCAAAATAATACAAAGTGAAAGCTCAAAGACAAAAAAAAAAAAAAACAGGCAGGGAGAGGGGTGGGGAATTAAGTGCAAAGAAAAGAATATATGTGCAGGCAAATCTAAATGAAAATTGCAGTAAAACAATAAAGTGTCACAGTGTTTTTAAGTGCATATTTATTTCCCCCACATTGATGTAAATTAATCAAAATAACAGTGGGAAAATAACAAAGATACTCTAACATATTACCTTTAAGATTAATCAAGAAAATTTTAAATAAGGAAAAACAAGTATGTTAGGAAAATTAAGTGGAAAAGGAACCAGAGTTGCCCTCAAGACAAAGTCTAAGAACAATAGTGTAGTAATGGACAAAAAAAAAGTAATGGAACTGACCAACAAGTTTAGAAACAAACTCATGTATATCCTAATAGAATTTGAGAATAACACTGCTTTTTCATACCACTGGGAAATCTATATGTTATTCAGTAAACTTTCTTGCACAATACATTACCTATTTGGGGAAAAAAACACAAATTAAATTCCTACCCCACACTACACACAAATCTGAAACCTTATAAGTATTAATGATTTAAACATATAAAATCTAAAAAAAGAAGTCCAAAAAGATTAAGCCATCACACAGTAGGCATAAATACCAGTCTTTTTATATCAGCCTTTTCTGAGAGAGATTTTATTTTTTATTTTTACTCGTTTTAACATTAAAGTAGAATATTTTACATTGAATATTATCAAAGCCAGAATCCATCAAAAGGATGGTTCATTGATAAAACCATGTAAAATTTAAAATGTCTACAAGGCAAAAGACATCATATGCAAAGGTAAATGATAAATGGCATCTTTTAAAATTTTAAAGTATATGCAAATAGTTATAGATAGGATTAATAACCTTGAATCAGAATAGTCTGATATAAAATTAATAAGCTGGAGCTAGAGGGAAGATGGCAGAGTAAGAAGCACCAGGAATCTGTCTCCCCACCTAGACAACAACTGGCCTGATAGAATCTGTCTAATGTTAAGTATTATACAACTCTGGAGTCTATTAAAGAGGAAGGTTTCCAGGGGAAAGCTTCATTGTAAACTGTGGTTAATTTGGGTCAACTTCAGCTCTTCGCACAGTAGCCTCCCCACACCCTATCCCCAACCCTGTGGCAGGCAGCTGGGCATACGCTCCTAGAGCAGCTTGCACATAGCTTGTGAGAGTCAGGGTGGGCAAAGGGGTTAAAGACCCTCTCCTCCAAATACCAGAATCTGTGCTCTGATTGCTGGTTCTGGTCACAGAGGTACAGACTCAGAGGCAGACAGCCATTGTTGCAGTGCCTCTCCCTCCAGATGAAGTGACCTCCAGGGAGTTTAAAAGGCTAGTCCTTGTCTCCCTTTTTGGAGACAGACATTTAAGGAGATATACAAATGGCCAAAACGCACATGAAAAGATACTCGACAGCATAATCATTAGGGAAATCACAAGATACCACCTCATACCCATTAGGATGGCTATTACCAAACAAAAAACAAAATAACAAGTGTTGATGAGGGTGTGGAGAAATTGGAACCTTTGTGCACTATTACTGGGAATTTAAAATGGTGTAGCTGCAATGGAAAAGAGTACACTGGTTCTTCAAAAAATTAAAAACAGAATTACCATATAATCCAGCAATTTCACTTCTGGGTACCCAAAAGAATTGAAACAGATATTTGTACACCTGTGTTCATAGCAGCATTATGCGTAATAACCAAAAGTTGGAAACAACTCAAGTTGCTTCAAACCATCAATGTATAAATGGATAAACAAAATGTGATATATACATACAATGGAATATTATTCAGCCTCAGAAAGAAATTCTGACGCATGCTACAACATGGTTGAACCTTGAGGACATCATGCTAAGTGAAATAGGCCTGTCAGGAAAGAAAGAAAAAATGTGTGATTCCACTTATAAGAGGTACCTAGAGTAGTCAAATTCATAGGGACAGAACTAAGAATGGTGGTTGCCAAGGGCCAGGTGGAAGGAAACAAGGAGTTAGTGTTTAATGAGCACAGAGTTTCAGTTTCTCAAGATGAAAAGGATTTTGCAGATGGATGGTAGTCATAGTTATACAATGTAAATATACTTAAAGCTACTGAAATATACCATTAAAAATGTTTAAGATGGTAAATTTTACATTGTGTATTTTACCGAAATTTTTTAAAATGTACATGTATATTTATTTATAGCAGCATTATTTATTATAGCCCCAAACTGGAAATAACCCAGATGCCTTTCAATGGATAAATGATTAAACAAACAGTGGTACATCCACTGTTTAGCAATAAGATGGTACAAGCTATTGATAAGAACAACCACCTGGATGAATCTCAAGAGAATTATACTACGTGATAAAAAAGCCAATTCCCAAAAACTCATATCCTATATGATACCATTTATATAACATTTTTGAAACGACAAAATTATACAAATGGAGAATAGATTAGTAACTGCCAGGTGTCAAGGAAGGGGTGAAGGTTGGAGGTGAGTAGGTGAGACTATAAAAGGGCAACATGAGATATCCCTGTGGTGATAAAAGTGTTGTGTATCTTGACTGTCAATACTATCCTGAATGTGATATTGTACTGTAGTTTGGCAAGATGTTCCCATTGGTGGAAACTGGGCAAAGGGTACATGGAATCTCTCTGTTGTATTTCTTAGGATTGCATGTGAATTTATAAGTACTTCAAAATAAAAAATTTGAAACAGCATAACTGGCCATATTAACTAGCCATATTGAAATTAAGTGTTGATATATCATATACCAGTTATGATAAAACTCTACAATTACAAAGTATGTTTAATATCATGTTGTCTTTCAAAGTACCTTACGCAAAGGCAGAAAAACTGTAAGAACACAATCTAGCCAACAGAAAAGAAGAAAATAGGATTCCTTGTGGTGGAATCATGCCCATAAATTGAAAGAATAGAATAACATCCTTAATCTACTCTTTACTTAATTTAAAGATGTATCCCAGGTCCAATCAAAGCATAAAACAGCTGAAAATTAAGGAATAGATGCTGGCAACTTTGTAGCACAAACTATTTAAGGTTGTCCTTTACCAAAGGAAAACAAAATTACTTTCAATTTCAACTTTAATGAATTTTCTGGAAGAATTCAAAAGAATGTACACATTCTATCTCAGACATTCTGAAAACTGAATGCGCATTGAAATTACCTACAAAACTTTAAAAACTACAGATGCCTGGGTCCCATCTACAGAGTTGCTGTTTTCATTGATTTTGAGTGCAGCCAGGGCTTGTGAATTTTTCAAAGCTCCCCAGTGACTCTGATGTGCAGCCAAAGTAGAAAACCACTGCTCTACTGGTTACACCTAACTCCAGATACGATCAATCACTAAAATCATCTTATTAGGCAGTGCTAAAGAGCTAAGCCTATTAAATTCTGATGAAATCACATCACCAAGATCATTTTCACATCCAACATATTAATGACAGTGAGAATGATATTAATAGTCAACATCTGAGTGTTTCTATGCCCCCAAAATTGGAGTAAGAATTCTTGATACATTACCTCAAGGAATCACAACGTCTCCATGAGAAAAGTGTCTTGGAGGTAACTCGCCCCTGGTCACATAAAGGCCTCTAAAGTCTGTGCTCTGAGCTACTATGTGTTCATCAACGGTACCGACTATACAAAGACAGACTTCTCAAAAGTAGACAGCAAACCTCTTAGGAATCTGGCAATAGCCAGCAAAACAGTAAATGCACATCCTCTATGAGTCAGCAATTCTACTTCCAACTATCTACTCCAATAGAACACGTATATATTAAGTGATGTGTACAAGAATATTCATGGAATTATCAATGTTAATGGCAAAATCTAGAATCAACCTGAATGCCTATCAATAAAGAAACAGCTAAATAAATACGGTAAAATGCTATTCAACAGTTTAAAAATTAATTCATCTATATATATCAACATGGACAGATTTCAAAATACATCTTGCTGCATTACAAAAAATATTTTAAAAAGCCATGTTATAATACTACTTATCTACAAACTTACTAAAGATACTACAGTATGATACCATTTATCTACTTAAAAAAGAATACTATATATTCTTTTCCAACTATATATGTTGGAATACTATATATTCCAACATTTCTGTTGGAACAGAGAGAAGCAAATCAAACAAGTAACTGTGGTTATCAGACTGAGCAGGAGTCTGGGATTGGGAATGGAAGTAAAAAGGAAGACCACGTTTATGTAAAATGCTTCAATATTTAAGAAGATAACTTATTCCTCTACCACACAATTAAAAAGTAATAAATACAATGGTTAGATATATTTATTAATTTCTATTATTTTTATTATTGTATTTGTTAATAGTACACATTTACAAAACATCAGTTCCAGCTCCTGGTAATGAAAGAATAGCTTATATGAGACTAACCTACAGACCAATAATAATTACAAACTCTAGGCAGAAGTTTCAAACTAAAAAAAAAAAAAAAAGCCTATTTGAAGGCAAGTGACGAAAAGCTGGCAGAAATAGGAGAGGATTCAACCACTGAAAGAAAAGAAACACACTGGGTGAGATCAAAATTCAAACAGCTTTCACCATGAGGCACTCCCCACTCTGTGAGATACACAGAAAATAGAGCTCAGGTAGAAAACTACAGTCTTATTGGCCTGAGATGAAGGAGTCTGGGGCTACTGAAGCCACTGGAAAGTAAGGGAGGAATCCTGGAAAGGAGAAATCCACAAAAAAAGAAGCCCAGAAATCTATGTAAAAGTCCCCTCAAATCCTGAATGAGTCCTTGACTGTTCATACAGGATGCAAGATTCCGTAAAGTCCAATGAGGAAAATAACAGCTGAAAAGTGAACAGATGTTTTAGTAAATACCCACTGTCAGAGAGACAAAATTTAAAGTTTGAGACTTTCCACTGAAACCCCAGAAAGGCCATATCTCAGGAATAAAGACCACAAACTAGTACTAAGAGACAACTCTAGGATTAAGAAAAAAACTGAAATAGACTCACTTTAACAAAGCCAAAAACCAGGCTGTGACAATATCAAGGTGAACTGCAAATAATTTAATTACATGTTAGAACAAACTCAGTATCATTCAAAGGATGATAACAAATCATAGTCTCAAGGTGTAATTTTTTTTAAAAAAATTGAGACATGCAACTAAACAGAAAAGTGTGACCAAGGTCAAGAAAAAAAAATCTATCAATAGAAACTGACCCACAGATTACCTAGATTTTAGAATTAGCAGTCAAAGATTTCAAAATAACAATGATAAATATGCCAACAATGGATATAATGGGTGAAGACATGGGAAATTTCAAGACAAAGATGAAGGCTGTTTTTTTAATGGAAACTTTAGAACTGAAAACATAATATTTTTTAAATCATAACATCAGATTAATATCAAATTAGATACTGCAGGAGGAAAGATCAATAAACTCAAAGACCAATTCAACAGAAATCAAACAAATAGAAGTGTGATGGTTAATTTTATTTGACAACTTGACTGGGCCAGAGAGTGCCCAGATATTGGTCAAGCTTTATTCTAGGTATGTCTGTGAGGGTATGTTTGATAAGGTTGAGATTTACATTTAATTGATAGACAGAGCAAAGCAGATTGCCCTCCCTTTGTAAATGGACCTCATCCAATCAGCTCAAGGCCTTAATAGAACAAAGATGCAGACTCTCCCCAAGTAAGAGAAAATTCCTCTTGCCTGACTGCCTTTCAACTAGAACATCAACTTTTTCCTGCCTTCATATTTGATCTGAAACATTAGCTGATCCTGGGTCTCAAGCCTGCCCGCCTTCACACTGGAACTATACAATTGACCCTCCCAGTTTTCAGGCCTTTGAATTTGGATTGAAACTTCCCCATTGGCTCTCCTGGTCTCCAGCTTGCTGACTGACCCTGCATATCTTGGGACTTGTCAGCCTCCATAATTGCTTGTCAGCCTCCATGATTGCCGATTCTTTATAATATCTCTTTAGATAGACAGATGATAGATAGATAGGTATCTTATTGGTTCTGTCTCTATGGAGAGTCCTGACTAATACAGAAAGCACCGAGAACAAAGACTGAAAAAAATCAGAGCCTCAGGAACACATGACAGTATCAAATGTTTTAATATAAAGTGAAATTGAAGTCCTAGAAACAGATGAGGGAGAGCATGAAGCAGAGAGTCCAATAGTTTTCCTAATTTGATTAAAAACTTGAACCCTCAGATTCAACAGGCACAATAAAACTAGCACAAAGGAAACCATACCTAGGTGAAAACAAATAGAACAATTTTTTAAAACAGTCAGAGAAAAAAGAAGACACATTGCACACAAGGAAGCAATAATGATCATGTCTAACTTCCTAGCAGAAACAATGGAATCCAAAATATAATGGAATAGCATCTTTAAAAGTGTTAAAAGGATACAATGGAATATTATTCAGCTATAAGAAGGAAATTCTGATACATGCTACAACATAGATGAAAACATGCTAAACGAAATAATACAGACACAAATGACAAATATTATGTGATTCCACTTAGAGGAGGGACCTAGAACAGGCAAATTCATAGACAAAGAAAGCAGAATAAAGGTTACCAGGGACAGGCAAGAGGGGGATGGGTAATCGCTGTTTAATGGGTACAGAGTTTGTTTAGGCTGAGGAAAAAATAGAAATGGATGGTGGCGATGGTTAATCAACACTATGAATGTATTTAGTACCACTGAATTATACACTTAAAAATTGTTAAAATGGGGGCTTCCCTGGTGGGGCAGTGGTTGAGAGTCCGCCTGCCGATGCAGGGGACACAGGTTCGTGCCCCGGTCCGGGAAGATTCCACATGCCGCGGAGCGGCTGGGCCCGTGAGCCATGGCCGCTGAGCCTGCGCGTCCGGAGCCTGTGCTCCGCGACGGGAGAGGCCACAACAGTGAGAGGTCCGCGTACCGCAAAAAAAAAAAAAAAAAAAAAAAAAAAAAAAAAATTGTTAAAACAGTAAATTTTATGTTATGAATATTTTACCACAATAAAAAAAAAAGAAAAAAAGTGCTAAAAGGAAAAAACCTGCCAACCTATTAGTCTATATCCAACAAAAATGTCTTTTCAAAGTAAAAGCAAAATAAGGATGCTTTTCAGATAATGAAAGCTGAGAAAAGTTTTCACCACTACATCTACCACAATACCAGAAAATATGTAGCATTCCCGGCTGAAGGAAAAGATGCAGAAAGAAATTCAAATCTACATATAGGAATGAAATATGTAAGTACATGTGAAAATGTGTAATAAACTTAGAATAAACCTTAGAAAGACATTCTAAAAGCTGAAGGGGAATAAAAACCTACAAATTATGCCCCCCAAAAGGTAATCAAGTATAAAACATTATCATTAACCAGCACCAACATACCATTTTATTTCTACTGAGGATTAAACAAATGGCTGAGTATAAGATGGTATTTAAATTTTTTTAAATCTAAATAATAGTTATAATTTCTCCTTTTAAATTCCCCATAGCTCAGAACCATTCTTTTTTGGGAAAAAAAAAGAATATATCACTTAACTTTCAAATGCTTTATTCACAGAACATTTCTTGTTGATTGGTTATATAAGTCATAAAAAAAATCTATGGCACAATATGTTTTTCTTATTACAAGTATAAAAAATAGTCAAAAATAATTTTGCCATCCTGAAAAAAAATCTAGTACTATTTTCTAACACATTTTTATATAAATGTTCTGAAGTAAAAATGGCAGACTGAATGCATGAATTCATCTCCATGCCCTACTAAAACTTTACCAAAAAGAAATTTAAGTGGGGGAAAAGACTGACATACACAAGGGGTGATTATAATGAGAAGGGAGATACCAACAGTTTTAGAACACAGAAAGCAAGTGGACAAACAGTAACTAATTGAGCAGAGGAAGATGAACCCCAATGTCCACTAGCCAAGACATCACAAAGCAAACTAATCTCGGCCAAAGTAAACTAATTCCTGCCAAAGAAACATCAAGAGGGCTCAAAGTAGAAAGCACCTGGTGTCTCTGAAAGCCAGGTTGCGACTAAAAACAGGAGAATGGGCAGAAAATGTCAATAAGGAACGTGTAGATGCCCAAATCCCCTCCTTGTGCTTGCAGAAAAAGTGGAGAGGCTGAACTACATCGGCACCAAATTAGCAGACACCAAGCACATCTGGGAGCAGGTACGGGGCTCTACCTAAAACTGAGTTTGACGTAAAAGTCTGATAAGGGCACCGTGACACCTCCAGCCCCCTCCCTTGTTCTGTACCAGAATACTGGCTATTGCCTTGCCAGAGCTGGGAAGACTTCTCTGTCTAATCCAAAAGAAAAATGTGTAGAGAAATGATCAATGCCTCCCCTCTTGAGGTCAAACAGACCTGCCCTCACACACAAAGCTGCCAACCGGTCTTTAGGTAACTCACTCTTGAATATGAAAACTGCAGAGGGTCACTAGATAGCTGAGGAAATTAGCTAACATGTATTAGGGTCTGAAACAAACAAAGACAGAGGAAGCAGAAACAGTGGATAAGAACAAGTTTTAAACCATAATACCCTAAGAAAGAGAGTAAAAATACTGAGTTCATGAAATAAAACCCCATGTTTTAAAAGTATTAATCACAGATGAATCTCTAGAAATTAAAATTATGAAAACCAAAATTATAAATTCATTAGAAGTAGATTTGGAAGATACAATTGAAGAAACTTCCCAGAAAGCAGGACAAAAGAGATTTTTAAAAGGAGAAAAAATAACTTTTGAAAACGATACATGGGATTACAGTACAAGATCCAACATCTAATTGAAAGAAATTAGAAAAATATAACAAAGGAGAGATAGGGGGAGAGATTATTACACAAATTTTTTTTAATTTCCCCAAAGCACATGGATTTCCAGATGGAGAGTCCAAAAGAGTACCCAGTACAATAAGTAAAAAAGGACCCATCCCAAGATATCATTGAGGTAATAAGACCACTGAAATAAGAACGTCCTTCCAAAGAGGCAAAAGACACGACAAAAAACTGGGAATCAAAGTGCCCGCAGACTGCATAATAGCAAGACTGTAAATTAGAAGACAGAGCAATTTCTTCAGAAACCTAAGCGAAAGTGATTTCCCACCTTCCATATATCAAATGAGGGAGTAAAACAAGAAAAAAAAAAAAAAGACATTCGGAAACAGACAATTTGATACTGGAGAGAGGAAAAGGGAATTCCAAAGTGATGGGGAGGTGAAGACCAGATGACAGCTGCACAGCAGGCCTACTGAGCGCCCACTCTAGACCCAGGTTGCCAGGTGGCCTGCCTCCAAGGAAAAACAAGATGGAATTGGCAGATGAGCTGATTTGTGTGCCTGATATAAGAGCTCCACAGCAAGTCCCACTGGGCAGACTCTAAGGCAGCATTAGTGGTGGCGAGTGTGAGAATCCAGGACGCTCATACTCCCGGCCTCCCTGCACACACACATTTCTCCTCCTTCCAGCCTCTCAATATTACAACTTGCAGAAGTATGCAGTTCATTCTGAATATAATGTTACTAAGAGCTGGTCCTTATTAGACACTTGCTATGATAAATAGTCATCTCTTTTTTATACAACTTGGTTTCCTTGGAGCTAATGATTCCTCACTTTTTCATTTGATTATTTAAATTACATTTATAGATTACTTGATAAAAATTTAAAAAACAAGTAGTATATGTTTTTACTATTTGTTTTATGCATAAACATGTAGCCATGATTTCTTTTTAAGACAGACATATAAGACACACATATATACATATTTATAACCTCATTTTTCACTTTTTTAAGTCATTATTAGATTTAATCATTATCAGTCTTTATAACAATTTCCAGTTACTTCATAACATTTCATTATAAGACTATGTGATAGTTTACTCACGTTCCTCTGTGTTGGACATAAGTCTTTTTCAAATTTTTTAATAATCTTTCTTTATGTTTTTCTTTTCTTCCCTTTTTTTATTGAAGTAGTTGATGTATAATATTATATAAGTCACAGGTATACAATATAGTGATTTCACAATTTTTTAAAGGTTATACTCCATTTATAGTTACTATAAAAATTGGCTATATTCCCTGTGTTATACAATATATCCTTGTAGTTTATTTTATATATAATAGAATTTTTTTTTACATTCTTAATAATGCTCACTGAGTACCCTTCTACATAAATCTATGTCTATATCTCTGATGACAAGTCCCAAGATGCAGAATGGGTTTAAGGCTTTTGATCTATACTACTTAGCTGTCCTCCAAAATTTCTGCCAATCTACATTTGTACCTACAATGTATTATGTTCATTTTACCACACACTTACCAGCAGTAATACAATATTTTTTAACTCTTTCACCAAGTGAGCAGGAACAGATTTAACATGTATTCACCTTAATTTGAATGTCCCTATTAGTTATGTTATATTATCTATTTATGACTTTTGACCCTTTTCTATTGGGGTATCACATGTATTCGTGTGACTTTTAATCTGGCAAAACTTGCATGTGTATCCCATTGTCATAGTTATGATAAATGTTTTTTCAGTCTTAACTCTTCCTGCAGTCACACTTTTGTTCTTCCTTCTCATACACTTGGTACCTAGATAGGCCTTCCTCAGCTCAAGGTTGTGTAAATGTTGACCTATGTTTTCTTCTCTCTCTCTGAGTGGCTGGTATTATGGTTTTATTGTTAGTAATTATTTTAAGTAGCCTAAAAGGGATCCTTTAACAATACTTCTATAAAAACATGAGCAAGGACTTCCCTGGCGGCGCAGTGGTTAAGAATCTGCCTGCCAATGCAGAGGACATGGGTTCGATCCCTGGTCCGGGAAGATCCCACATGCCCCGGAGCAACTAAGACTATGAGCCACAACTACTGAGCCTGCGTGCTGCAACTACTGAAGCCCGCGCACCTAGAACCCGTGCTCCGCAACAAGAGAAGACACCACAATGAGAAGCCTGCGCACCGCAATGAAAAGTAGCCCCCACTCGCCCCAACTACAGAAAGCCCACGCACAGCAACGAAAGCCCAATGCAGCCAAAAAATTTTTTAAAAGCATGAGAAAGCAGGAGTGGGGGGACCTCAAGAATATAAAGGTGGCTTAAAATCAAATAACTTTCTATTTATCTTTTAACTAAAATATTTCAACATACAAGCTTTCTTCCTTAAATATAGGTACTATATGGATCAAAAGCAATGTAACACTTTCAGGTATATATGCTAATACAGCTTAATTTTGAAAAGTTTTACTTACTTGTGGTCATGATGTTAGGAGGGCAAGAGGGTATTCCATGATCTACTGCCCATCTGTAGGCTCCTTCTCCAACTAAAAAGCTAACAACAGAAAAATTACTCTTTTAAAAATTCATAGTCATCTTCTCCTACATATTCAATAAAGTAATATAAGTAATATAGTAAGGCAACTGAAAATATTTTGCAATACCTCAAAATGGCTACATGCCTAAAACATTCTTTTAATTTTTCCCCAAGTTAGAAATTTTACAACTGGAAATGGTACATATCATTTGCAATAACTAACCAGTAAAAATTGGCAAAATGCAACATAAGAAGTAAAAATAGTTGATTTCCCAGTGGAAAATACTAAGATTTATCTTGGATCAACTGTGGTTCTCAGTTTATGTACAAGATCTACTTCATCAGATTAAGAGTCAAAGCTTAAGTGAATGTCTTCAGATTTAGTATTCTTGCCTAGTATAACACCTGGATCTACCCAAAATGAGTGGGGTACATCCAGAGATGCCCAAACACAATGATATGCACTTACATTTCTAAGCCTCGATGCAATAAAAATATATATATGGCTGTCAGAATCATTTTTACTGTGGTAAATAAAGCAGTGTGGTATGTCCCCAAAGTAATTTTTTTAAGTCCCAAACTGCAAGTTTTAACATAACAAAGTGAATAAATGGATACTGTTAGCTAACTGTAAAAGACTTCCTTTCAAAGATTTCAAATAGCATGCAGGATAATTAACCACCCCATTCCCTAACACAGTAATAGCAAGCAGTTACCATAATAATCAATCACTTCATCTCCTTCCACAGCCAACTTCTTAAAGCTCTCAGCCAGCTAGTAATGGATTCCTTGAACTAGTGCCTACTCATTAGTTTCCTGCTCCCTAGTTTTTGTTTCTGTTCCTCTAATCATTCCAACACTAAAAACTCAATGTAATACATATTGAAGTCTTTAGATTTGATTGTTCGTAAGAAGATCAATGATAGATTAGAAGAAGAAAGTCTAAGTTGATACTCAGAAACATATCCAAATGGTTCCAATGAGAAACAAATTGGTTAAGCCAATAGTTACTACTATTTTCCAGTATATATGAAGGTGAGAATGGAGGGAGCATTAAAAAAAAGAGAAGAGGGAGAGAGCCAACAAGAATACCTCTTCAAACTTCCATTTTTAAAAAAAAAATCTAAAGGACTCCAAAAATAGAAAAGTTCCTCCTATTCCTGTATCAAATGAAGACCACTGCAAAGAAACTGCAAAGAAAAGCTGTCACATAAAGGAAAATGGAAGAATAACTGAGGCAGGAACTTGGATGCAAGTTGAGCTGTCCTGACAGCATTTGTAGCACTTCCTTCTGCTAGAAAAAGACTTTGATATAAGAAATAAACTCTCTTCACGTGAAGACGTAAAAGAGATGCTGAAGTATTCAATTAAATGATCAGGACAGAAGTTTGGGGCTGAATCTAGTATTCTCAGCACTCCCATTCGTCATTTGGGGTTCTATCCCAGCATCTCGAATTGAAAGTATTTTATAACATAAGCTTAGTTTTATTTTTCATTTCTTAATCATTCATAGGTTTGATTCTAAATAAAATTAGTTTGCAGTTGTCTGCTATGCAAGGT
This sequence comes from Phocoena sinus, assembly GCF_008692025.1. NCBI lineage: Eukaryota > Metazoa > Chordata > Mammalia > Artiodactyla > Phocoenidae > Phocoena > Phocoena sinus. Next base: position 40,021,336 of record NC_045777.1, read on the forward strand.
TTTAAATACATTAGGCGTTGTACAATATTCACAGGAAGGTGAATATTTGATGCCATCTTACGGATAAGAATTCTGAGATCTTGGCCTTTCCTTACTATCAAAAATTACTTGTCCAGTAGTTTGACATCACACAAAATGGCATATAACTGCTTTTGAAATCATTTTAAAATGCTAAAAAGCTACGTGAGCTTTCGCTAAAAACTATACTATCAAAAATGAAAAATCTCTTCCCAGAACACTGAATGCAGCACCAATTCAAATTTTTCTCAAATATTCTTCTGACTCTCCAAGGAGAAAGCTTTCACAGAAGTTTCACCTCAATTCACTAGAAAAATCCATCGACTCTACCTTGTTAACACATCCAGAATCTGACCACTTCTCACCACCGCCCTGGTCTGAGCTGCCATCATCTATTACCTACAGTGTTGAAATGGCCTCATCACTTCCATGCTCACCTTGCTCCGTCCCCTGCCCCAGTCTAATCTCAACACATCAGCCAGTGACATCCTTGTAAAACACAAGTCAGGTAATGACATTTCTCTTCTCAAAATCCTGCGAAACCCCTCATGAGGACTTTAGCATGAAAACTGGAGCCTTCACCAGGATCTCCAGGCTCCCCAAGTGATCTGGTCTTCTCTGCTCCCTCCTCCCCTCATCTCTTCTTCCTCTTGCCCCCTTGCTTACTCTGCTCCAGCCTCTTACAAAACACAAACATGCCAGGGGGACTCCTGCCTCAGGGCCTTCACCCTGACTGTTCCCTGTCAGGATCTTCCTTATTTCCCAAATGGCAAATTTTCCCATCTGTTTAAATATATCTCCCTGATGAGGCCAATTTAAAACTGTGCTCCTCTACCCAGTATTCCCAATGCCTCTCATTCTGTCTTTTTTACATTTTTTCTTTTTTTCTACCTTCTCACATACCACATACTTTATAACTGATGATATTATCTCTGTTGTTTATATCTATCTCCCTCAAATAAACTGTAAGCTTCACAACGACAGGGATCTTTGTTTTTCATTGATATCCATATATGCTAAGCATTTAGAACCGTGCCTGAAGCACACTAAGCATTAGAAAAACAATGGCAAGATATTCAACCATAAACTAGGGTGTCAAAACTCTCTAAAGGACAGCATTTTCCTTGTGTTATGCTCTCCTTAATTTACACTACAGCAAGTCTAAAGTGTTAAGAAACAAAAGCAACACTACTGAGACCAGCACTGAGTGGGATTATTAAAACCTTCAAGAAGCTGAGCTACTGAAGTGCCAGCATAGCCAAACACCCGAAAACACAGTGAGGTCAATTAACAATTTCATGGATGGGAAATTTTCAAAAACCATGACACTATGTAGTCAGTCTAAAAATGTGCGATTTAGTGATTCAGAAAGCTCTCAAAACTGCTTAAAATGCATTATGCTGGATGAGAAAGATACAGGAGAAAATGATAGCTGCTTCTTTGGACTTAAAAATGGATTTCTATATATTTTACCTATTACTTCTTTATCATAAATGCACAGAACTGAAGAAAGACCACCAATTTGGTGGCTACTGATTATTTAAAGCTTACAAACACATAAAGTGCAAATAAGGGAGAACCTGCTGTATGTGGAAATAACACATAATGACCAAATTAAATAATAAGGAGTTAACTCTTCTTAAAATTTTTATTACAAAAATTTTCAAACATATACATTACAGAGAATAGTATAATGAACCCAAAGGATCATCACCCATTTTCATCAATTGTTAATACACTGCTAATCTCATTCATTTATATTCCCACCCAGATTATTTTGAAGCAAATCTCAGATATCATATAACTTCAAATATAAATATTTTAGCATGCATCTCAAAAAATAACTTTTTTAAAAAACATAACCACAACATAACCAATTGACACCTAAAAAAATTAACAATAAATCCTTAGAATCAAAATAGTTTATTCAATCGATGTTCACATTTCCCTGATTGTCTCATAAAATTTTTGCTATTATTGTTATTTTTGCCTTTTAAACTATTTTGTTTGAAGGGGAACCCAACTAGCCCATCCATACCTCCTGATTAGTTGATAGCTCTCTTATGTTTCTTTTAGTCTATAGGTTTTTAAATTTTCTTTTCACATTCATACAACAAAGGTACTAAAATCAATGAATTTATGAAATACAATAGATTAAATAGTATTTTTAAATAAACAACGTACCAAAAATTAAATTTGCATCTCAAAAAATCTGAGGGTCTAATGAGCAATAATGCTTTTCTAGCTTTCCCTTTTTCACCAAAAGAAACATAATTTCCAAAAATTATAACTTATTCTATAACATATTAGGGTAGCAGTCAGCAATTTTTTTTCTGTAGAGGGCCCGATAGTAAACAGTTTGGGCTTTCTGACCAGATGTCTCTGCTGCAACAACTCAGTTTGGCCTCTGCGGAGCACAAGCAGCCATAGACAATATGTACACAAATGGGTATGGCTGTGTTCCAATAAAACTTTATTTACAAAAAACAGGCAGTAGTCCAGATTTGGCCCACACACCATAGTTTGACAACCCCTGTTTTGGATGGTTATGCCTATCAAAGTTGTACCCTATCAAAATGAAGGAGGAAAGAGTAAAAATAAATAAAATTTATTTACTTTTATAAATAAAATAAACGTAGGAAAATACGACACAGTTTATGATAGTAGGCCCACCAAATTTATGAGGATATCATATGCATGCTAAATATATTCTACTAATCTGACCAAACACCAATACTTAAATAATATATCATATCATGGTGGCAATAACCAGAAAATTAAAACATAAAAAGTTATCAGCTAATAGAAATACCATTCTGCCTAAAGTTTTGCTGAGGGTTTTTGTAACAAAGCAGTAAGAGTTTATAAAATTCTAACAGAATTTAGATACAGCTGAAACAAATACACTCCCTGTCTTCCTCAATGAGATATATAGACAGATGAACTTTTTATTTAAAGACTTCTTAGAAAACACCCAATGACTTGCTGCCCCCATAGAGTCACCTGCCTCTTCAACAGATGACACCAGAAGACCAGTTTCTAAGTCCTCCATCTGCTTTTGATAGTTTTTCTACCTCTATGCCTGGCATACAGGAAGTAAACAAAAAATATTTGCTGAATGAAGGAATGGGTAAGTGAATGAATAACTAAATGGGTGTAAACATTACTTCTTACTATTATAAAAGGATTCTACTCTATGGGTTCTAATCTGCTGCTTCTAATGTGATAAGGACAGACTCCATAAATTTTTAATAGCATAACAGTGTCAAGTATGGTACTCAGTTTCTTTGTTGGCAAAATGTATGTTACCCTCATAAATCATATAATGATTTTATGAGATAATACACACAAACCACATAAAACAATGCTTCTCACAGTGTACAAAGGCAATAAATTTTAGCTATTATCATTATAGAAATTAGATATCTAGACTTATTAGGGTTGTGTGTAAACAAGCTTAAAGTAAAAACATGATAAATTTGTTTTATTTATTTAGGATACTCAGAGAATTGGGTTTTTTTTAAACTACTGCAGGTATACTGTGAACTTGCAGGTATGTGAGAGATTTATGCTTCTGGACAAGATGGAGTAACAGGGAATACATTTACACTCTTGCCTGAACCAATGGAAAAGAAAAATCAGATAAAATACAGAAAATGATAGTTTTCAGGCATTAGACAGTAGGTAGCATAGGACAGTGATCCTTAAAAGAAAGGAAACAAACAAGGTAAACCTTATGATTGCCCTAGCTTACTGCCTGGAGACTTTCCAGCCACAGCACAGGAACAGGAACTCAGGCAGAGCCCTGCAGCCTCTCTGAGTTGAAGACAGAGAGCTGGGCATCCAGAGAAGCCCAGGTGGCCGAGTTCACAGGGCAGAGAACCAGAGAGGAGACAGCTGTGCAGAGAAACGACTCAAGAAATCTACAGAGTCCACCTATAGTCTTCAGCTGAGTACAGATCAGTGTACGTGTAAGATGAAATCATCCAAAGCCTGGGAAAGAATAACATGAAAAGTTTTAGAGGAAGCAATCCCCAAGTTCACACAGGGCCAGAAACAGGTCTTGTTCCCACCAAAGTAAAAAACCGCATTCTAGTTGCATCTGTTATAGTACTCAGAAAGGTTTTGCCCAACAGCAAAGCAAAATTAGCTCAAGGCTAAATGCTTCTCTAGTTGCATGTAACAAAGTATAAAGCAAGACCTGAAAGGATGAAACTGTCTCTAAATAAACCACATCCTAGAATTAAAATACAGAAATATCCAACACAAAATAAGGCAAAACTCACAATATCTGGAATCCAATAAAAAATTACCAAACATGCAAAGAAGCAGGAAAATGTAACCTATAATGAGAAAAATCATTCAATTGAAAACAACCCAGAAATGACAAAGATGACAGAATTAGAAAACAAAGATATTAAAACAGTTACTATAATTGTATTCATATACTCAAGAAGCTACAGGAAATATCAAACATGTTAAGTAGATACATAGAAGACATTTTTTTAAGGTGCAAACTGAACTTCTAGAGATAAAAACTACAATGTCAGAAATGAAAAATAAACTGGATGGGATTAACAGGTGATTAGATATTGCCAAAAAATAATTAGTGAACTTGAAAACAGCAATGGAAATTATTCAAAATGAAACAAAGAAAAAAATGAATGGAAAAAGTAAACAAATTATCAGTGATCTGTAGGACCCCTACAAGAGGTCAAATATGTGTAATTGGAATTCTGGAAGAAAGAAGAGAAGGGGGGATCAGAAAAAAATATCTGAAGAAGTAATAGCCAAAAATTTTCCAAATTTGATGAACTATATATCCCTACATATTCAAGAAGCAAAATGAACCCAAACCAAAGACATTACAAGAAAGCTACGACCAATGTCTCTCATAAACATAGATGCAAAAATTCTTTACAAAATGTTAGCAAATTGGATCCAATAACATATAAAAAGGATAATACATTATAACCAAGTGGAGTTTATCCTGGGAATACAACTGTTGCTTCAACAATTGAAAATCAACCAATCACTATATTAACTGACAAAATAAGGAAAATTATAAGATCATTGCAACAGATGCAGAAAAGCATTTGAAAAAGTACAATACCCATTCCTATTAAAAACTCTCAGCACACTAGGAAAAGAAGGGAACTTTCTCAACATGATAAAGAGCATCTATGATAAACCTATAGCAGCCATCATATCTAATGGTAAAAGAACAAATGCTTCCTCCCTAAGGCTACAAACAAGGCAAGGATGTCTACTCTCACACTTTGATTTCACATTGCATAGGAGGTGCTAGCCAGTGTAATAAAGAAAAAGAAATTAACTAAAGGAGTCCACATTAGAAAGAAGTATCTTTATTACTTAAAGAACTATCTTTATTCCCAGAAGACAGAACTATCTATGTAGAAAATCTTATGGAATCATAAAAACAGTATGAGAACAAATGAATTTAGCAAATTCCTAAGCTAGAATATCAATATAATAAAATTAATCGTATTTCTATATTGGCAAGGAACAACTGGTATTTGACTTTTAAAAATATGCAATTTATCACATCATAAAGAAATACTTAAGTATAAATTTGATAAAAACTGTGCAAAATCTGTACACTGAAAATTATAAAACACTGTTCAGAGAGGTTAAAGAAGACCTTAAAAAATGGATAAGTTACAAATCTAATCAAAATTCCAGCAGGTTATTCACAGAAATTGACAGACTAATTCTAAAATTCACATGAAAATGCAAAATGCCTAAAATGGTCAAAGCAATTTTGAAAACAAAAAATAAAGCTGAAGAACTATGTACGTGAGAAAATTAGATCACTAGTTCCAGACAACTGTAGGATCATTTTATGATATAATTTTAATACAGAGATGGCCATCACTTTTTCACATATATTTTATCTTTGTAAAATATAAAAATATTGCACATATCCCCTTTGACAATTGCCTCATCTTGTTCCCTCCTTTCTCCTTCCTAGAGGTAATTATGGTGAGTCTGGTAACCTTCTTTCCAGAACTTTTTTGTACATCTATGTACATGTTTATGTAGACTTAGAAAATCAGAGTGCCAGCATACCTCAGAGATATTGCAAGTTCAGTTCCAGACCACCACAATAAAGTGAATATTGCAATAAAGCAAGTCACACAAATTTTCTGGTTTCCCAGTTTATATAAAAATTATGTTTATACTATGCTGTATTTTATTAAGTGTGCAATAGCACTATGCTTAAAATAACACTGTACATACCTTAATTAAAAAAAAGCTTATTGCTAAAAAATGCAAACCATCATCTGAGCCTTCAACAAGTCATAGTAGTAAATAACATTAAAGATCACTGATCACGGAACACCATAACAACTATAATAATAATGAAAAAGTTTGAAATATTGTGAGAATTACCAAAATGTGACACAGAGACATGAAATGAGCAAATGCCATTGGAAAAATGGCACCAATAGGCTTGCTTGAAGTACAACTGCCACACACCTTCAATTTGTAAAAAATGCAGCATCTGTGAAGCCCAATAAAATGAAGTATGCCTGTACTGTATATGTTTAATACTATGAAGGAATATATGAGAATGAAAAAAGCTAAAATTGAGGACAATTGTTACCTAGGGGCAGGGCCAGAGATGGGGTCAGGGTAAGGGTATGGGACAGTGAGATGGATAAGGATGCCATTAGAAAGGGTCCAGTCTAGGCAGCTTCAAATCTCTTGGTAATGTTTCATTTTCTTAACATTTCTTAACATGTTTCATTTTCTTAACATGGGAAACAGGGATGTCGTGAATATATTTGGGTAAAAGGTTTCAAGATTTCTCAAAACTATATTAATTTATTTTCTATGACTTGAAATTAAAACAGTCAAATAAAGTGATTTCTATAGTACCACTGTCACAACTTTCAACAGAGAGTATTACTGTAACTTTAATGTGTTCAGGCGTGCTGAACACATATAGTACTAAAGTATAAGATGGTTGAGTATAAGACAATATTGACGTTTATTTGTTTATATTATTAGGCATGTTAACAGGATGGTAATTACATTTTGCAAACAGAAATTCACAAAACTAAGGATGAAATACGATGGTGAGGATTTGCTTTAAAATACTATAGGAAAGAGATGCATGAGATAGATGAAGGGCTAAAATATTGTTAATTATTGGAGCTAGACGGTAGGTTCATGAGGGCTCTTTAAAATGTTCTCTCTACTTTCATAAATATTTGAAAAGTTCAAAGTTTCTTTTAATGAAAATTATATGTTAATGCTGGAGAAAAGATGTAATTTTACTAATTTTAGTGTCACAATATGTTTCTCCAGAAAAGAAAAATTACATACTTTTATATTAAGAACTTCTCAAGATTAAAAATGAGTTTAGGGCTTCCCTGGTGGTGCAGTGGTTGAGAGTCCGCCTGCCGATGCAGGGGACACAGGTTCGTGCCCCGGTCCAGGAAGATTCCACATGCCGCGGAGCGGCTGGGCACGTGAGCCATGGCCGCTGAGCCTGCGCCTCCGGAGCCTGTGCTCCACAACGGGAGAGGCCACAGCAGTGAGAGGCCCGCGTACCGCAAAAAAAAAAAAAAAAAAAGAGTTTAGACTCTGGTCTTAAAGATACTTTAAAGTTTTATAATAAAAAGACCCCAGTTGAACACTTATTAACAGCAAAAGCATCTCTATAATCAACTACAAAACCTAAAATTAACTGATCTCTTTTCTGCTTTAATCCACAATATTCTATTCCAACAGGAGCTCTATCAAGTATTCAAAATGTTCCAAGATCACAGAACAAAGCGTGTCTTCCTCTCAAAGGCAAGCTACTGCTGGTGTGTAACCAACTGCATCAGCCTTCTGTGGATAAAAATAGCCTTCAAACACCCCATGCACCAAAGACCAAAGACCCAGGGAAAGTCTAAGAACAAAGCAGTTACCAGGGAGGAATTCGGCCGGCTGAAAGCTTGCCCTTCTGCCCTTCACACAAGAGTCTGTTTGCAACTGAGACTGGGTTCTTGATTCCTATAAAATAAAATTGGCAGAAAATGAAGTCAAAAAGTCTTCAAGTTTCCCACTCAATCCTGTGGCAGTTTCAATATGACAAATTTTAAATATCATGGAAAACTTTCTTTAAATATACTAATGAAAACCGTTAATTACCATGAAAAATAAGGATCAAATTGACAAATATATGAATACTTATAAGAACAAATATAAAACATATATTCTCATTTTATCATGTGCTACAGCAGCAAAGACTGAATTTGCAATAATACAAATTTAAATTAAGTTCCTTTTTAATAGATTTCAGTATAGAATTTAAAAAATAAACTGAAAACTTGGCATCTATTATCAAAACCATGAATTTCCTCTAAAGAATAAACATGATTACAAACAGCTTCAAGTTTACTTTGGGGAGAAAAATTAATGACCAAAAATTTTAAATCTCACCTGCAAGAAAAAATAAAGAGAAAGTCCTACAAATGGAATAAGCGTGGGGAGAGGCCAAGTATGTACAAGATTGAGACTTAAAATATGGTTCAGATTGTTTCCAGAAGGGAAAACAAAATGTGAACAGTGAGAAAAGGGTGCTTACCTTGGAGGAAAAATAGGACAGAAAGTATTAGCATGAAAAAAATTGCTAGCATGACAATGACAATGACAAACATGACAATGATGATGATAGAAGACAGTGACAGAACCTTAGGATCCAGTATGCGCCAGGCCCAGCGTCAAGCCCTTAAATGTATCAGATTATTTAACTGATCCTTCAACTCTATCACATAAGTACAGTTATAAACCCTATCTGATTACTGAGGAAACATTTGCACAGGTTAAGTTACCTGCCCAGGATCACACACTGAGATTTTAACAAAGGCAGCTAATGTCAGAGACCATGCCCTTAACCACTAACCTATGGATGCCTTTCAGAACACTATTAATAACAACAACAACAACAAAAAAAAAAACAGACGTGGGAAACAAAGAGACTAAAAACCTCAAATTAAGGTCACCAGATTGCCTTAAAACAAAACTAGATATTTAGCTAAACACCAAAAACTTCTCTGCCCCCGCAAAGAATGTATGAAGTAGCAAAGAAAGGAAAAGGTTAGACGGGCCCAGCCGCTCAGCGGCACGTGGGATCTTCCCGGACCGGGGCACAAACCCGTGTCCCCTGCATCAGCAGGCGGACTCTCAACCACTGCGCCACCAGGGAAGCCCTGTACCAGCTCTTAAAATAAATTTATTTCTGTATGTGATGATACAGTAAAGACATTAATAATTACCAAATTAACTTTCAAATTCAAAGCTATAAATTCTCCGTGAAAGCTTCAAAAGGATTTCTATGATGCATGACAAGCTGACTCTTAAATTCATCAGGAAAAAAAATTTTTTGTAAAAAAATGAAGAGGTATTCACCTTACAAGATAACCATTTTTTACCAAAAGCTATTCTAATTGAGTGTGGTTTGGGTACAAAATAGACAAATATATCAATGGAATAGAATAAATCTGAAGTTGAGACACAAACACATGTGCATGTGGCTATTTAATACATGATATAGATAGTATTTCAAATGAATAGGAAAACGGATGGACTATCTATGAGAGGTGGAAAGAACACAGAGTGATGGGAGTCAGAAACCAGCTATCAATTTATCGCTTCTCAGCTATAAATTCACCCTTGGTTGCCTTATGGGTGAAAGTGGATATGGGCCTTTTAACTATGTTTCCTTTGCCAGCTGGCACACGGGTCAGCTTTGTCAGTAGAGGGCACTGGAGACACCATGCAGGAGGAAAAGGTGGCCTGCCAGCCAGGCTCCAGGAGAGCAGCCGTTATTCTCACTATCTGGTCCACAAGGTTCTCTCCAGTGCTAAGTGCTTGCGGGGTGCAGCTTTCTCCAGCATTTGGCTACCATGTTTTCCCCAACTCCTGATTCAGGCCACAGCAGCATAGCTGACAGCCCCAGAAAGAACAGGACCAGGCCCAGCTCAAGTCACTGATCCCCACACCTTCTCCTCAGCCCCATAGCAAAGCATCCTGTGGGGCTGGCTGTCTAGGGAGCCAAAAACCCAATCCTCATCCTGCAAACAAAGGTTTAATTCCCATGGCTTCCTGGCCTCTGTGTGCCCAGCTATCAGCCTGAGGCCCCCAGGATTGTTTCTGCTCTCACAGTGACTGTGGCCTGGGTAACCCAGCAAAAAAGTGGGCTGTCAAACAGTCAGCTGCAGCCACACCTTCTTCTGTGAGGTCTGAACTCCCTTCCAAGTTTATCCTTAGCTGGGTAGTCTCCCTCTGCCCTTTACATTAAGCTTCTTCTGTTTAAAATGCTGTGTGGTTTCTGTCCCCTAGTTGGACCCAGACTGACACAGTAACCTTGGACAAATTACTAAATCTCTCCTGTGTCTCAGTTTCCTCACCTATAAAATGGGGATTAAAGTACTGATCTCAGAAGGTTATCACGAGAACTAAATGATTTAACATACATGAACTACTGGAGAACATTGCATGGTATGTATGTAATACTCACCCAATAAATGGTACTTAATATTATCGTTACTGTTGTTACTGTTGTTATATAGGGACAATTTGCTGATCAATTCAGAAATTGATCAACAAACAATGCATTCAAGAAGCCAATGAAAAATAAATTACACATGTATTTGAAGAAAATGTAGGTTACTGTAGTTACAATTATGAGTGAGATAAACCTTAAGAAATGCAAAATACAAAATCACAAAAGGGAAAGTAATGAGTTTGACAAATAAAATTTTAAATTCCAATATGATAAAGCACGTTATAAACAGAGGTAAAAGGCAAGCCACACAAGAAGTATAAACAGTTCACAGAGAAATGCTAATGGCCTTTAAAAATATGAAATTTCATTAAATACCAATAAAACCTCATAATAAAAGAAATTAAAACTAATTGAAATGCTGTTCTTACCTATCACAAAAATCAGAAAAGATACAGAAGATTGGAACAATGAATAAGTAAATTGACCTAGTTGACATACATAGAATACACACCCAACAACTGCAGAATATTCTTTTGAAGTTCACACGGAACATTCATCAAAATACGCCATAAGCTGAGCCATAAAGCAAGTCTCAGAAAGTTTCAAGGGGTTGGAACCATTCAGAATACATTCTCTAACCACAGTGACATTAAACTGGAAGTCAATAAAGCCTTTAGGCAAATAAATTTGACAACTCCTATGAAAAAGACAAATTCCTTGGGAAACACACATAAGAAAAAATATAGATAATCTTATAACTGGTAAAGAAATTGAATCCCATTTATTTAAAACTTCCCACAAAGAAAACTCCAATGATTCAAAATAACTAATGCATTTTCCAAACAATTAAAAAACATTCCAATTGTACACACACTCTTTCAAAGAACAGAGGAGAAAAAAATCCCAACTCATTTTATGAGGCCAGCCATAACATGATTCCAAAATCTAAAAAGAATATTTTAAGAAAGTAAAATTAAAGCCAATCTATTATATAAACATAGATGTCAAAATCTTAAACATCAGTAAATCAAATCCAGCGGAATGTGAAAAAGATAAAAAATTACAATCCTGACTTTATGCCAGGAATGAAAAGGTTTAACATTCAAAAATCAACCATAAATTCCATCATATCTAACAAAATAAAAAAGAAAAGCCAAAGATGCAGAAAAGCACTTAATGATATTCAATAACCCATTTAACATAAAAATTATCAGCAAACTAAGACTAGAAGGAAATGTCCTCAATCTGATAAAGAGCATTTATGAAAATCCTACAGCTACCAGCACACAGTATGGTGAAATATCTAATGCTCTCCCTCTAAGACCAGGAACAAAGCAAGGATGTACACTATCACCACTTATATTCAATATTGCACCGAGTGTCAGAGCCAGCACAATAATGCAAGAAAAAAAAATTTTAATATTAGAAAGGAAAAAAAAACTGCCATGATTCAAAGATGTGACTGTGTATATAGAAATTACAAGAGAATCTATTTTTCTAATTGCTTGAATTAATAAGTGAAGTCATCAAGGCCACTGAATATAAGTCCAATACACAAAACTCAACTGTATTTCTAAATACAAAAATAACTGGATATTGATTTTTAAAATATATATTTACAATACCCATCAAAAAAACTTAATATCTAGAATAAATCTAATAAAAAGGGTGTATAAGACATCTATACTAAAAACCATAAAACACTGCTGAGAAAGAAATGAATAATATTTATACAAATGCACATATTTCATGTTCATGAACAGGAATATCCAATATTGTTAAGATGTCAGTTGTCCACATATGGTTTTATACATTCAATGCAATACCAGTCAAAATCTCAGCAGGGTTTTATTATGGACATTGACAAGTTGATTCTAAAAATTTTATGAAAATGCCATAAACTTAGAATAGCCAATACAGGGGCTTCCCTGGTGGCACAGTGGTTAAGAATACGCCTGCCAATGTGGGGGACACGGGTTCAAGCCCTGGTCTGGGAACATCCCACATGCTGTGGAGCAGCTAAGCCCATGCGCCACAACTACTGAGCCTGCGCTCTAGAGCCCTCGAGCCACAACTACTGAGCCCATGTGCCACAACTACTGAAGCTTGCATGCCTAGAGCCCGTGCTCTGAAACAAGAGAAGCCACGCAATGAGAAGCCCACACATCACAACAAAGAGTAGCCCCCGCTCGTCACAACTAGAGAAAGCCCAGACCCAACACAGCCAAAAATAAATTTATTAAAAAAAAAAAAAGAATAGCCAATACAATTGTAAAAAAAAGAAAGAAAAAGGAAGTTGGAAGTCTTACACTATCAAATTATCAAAATACGATATAAAGCTAAGAAATCAAGACAGTGTGGGAATGGCAATAGACAGATTAATGGAATAGAAGGTATAGAAACAAACCATTACACATACAGTCACCTGATTTGCCAACACAATTCTATGAGGAAAGAACTGTCCTTTCTATTGACAATAGCAATGAGCCATTTGAATATCCATAAGAGGGCAAAAAGTTAATTTCGGTTCCTACTTCACTCAAATTAATCTGAGCTTGATAAGAAAGCTAAATGTGAAGGGTTAAAAACAATAGAACTACTGAAAGAAAACAGTGGAAGCTACCTTCAAAACTTTGGGTAGGCAAAGATTTCTTAAACAAAATACAATAAAAATTAACCATAACATTAAAGGTTGATAACTTAAACTTCATTAGAAGAGTGAGCAACAGACTGGGAGCAGATATTCACAATACATGTATCTGACAAAGGATCTGTATGAAAAATATATAAGGTACTCCAACAAATAAATTTTTAAAAAATCCAATAAAAAGTATGCAGGGGCTTCCCTGGTGGCGCAATGGTTGAGAGTCCGCCTGCCGATGCAGGAGACACGGGTTCGTGCCCCAGTCTGGGAAGATCCCACATGCCATGGAGCGGCTGGGCCCGTGAGCCATGGCTGCTGAGCCTGCACGTCTGGAGCCTGTGCTCCACAACGGGAGGGGCCACAAAAGTGAGAGGCCCACGTACCGCAAAAAAAAAGTATGCAAAACACTTGAACACACTGCACAACAAGGATATCTAAATGGCCAATAAGCATATGAGACGGTTCTCAATATCATTAGTCACCAGAGAAACTCAAATTAAAACAATAATACCACTACACACGTATCAAAATGACTAAATTTTAAAAAGAATAACAGTATCAAACATTGGCAAGGATGCAAAGTAACTGAAATGCTCATACACTGTGGGAGTATAGATTGTAACAACTACTTTCTAAAACTGTCTGACAGTATCTTCTAAAGCAAAGTACATATGTACTTAAACTTACCATTCCAAATCCTAGGTTTATACTCAACGGAAATATTAATAAGTGCATATGTCTACCAAAAGACATGCACAAAAATATGCACTGGAGTTTTATTCATAACAGTCAAAAACTAGAAATTATTTAAATATCCACCAAGAGAATAAGTTATTTTATATTCATGCAATAAAATGCTATTAACACAAAAGAAAAAACTACTATGACACAATCATAAATCAATCTCACAGGCATAACATTAAGCAAAAGAAACCAGACACAGAGGTGTACGATTCCATTCATAGGAATTTGAAGAACAGGCAAATTAATCTATGGTGCCTAAAGTCAGAATTAATGGACAAGGGGGAGTGGGTAGGAGGAGAGTACAAGGGGTATAAACTAGGAAGAGGCATAAAGAACCCTTCTGGGAGTTTGGAAATGTTCTATATTTTGACATGGAAATGTTTTATGTCTTGATTTGGTGGTGGTTTACATGGCTATATACATCTAGAAATTAATGAAGTTTTATACTTAAAATCGCTTATATGTGGAATCTAAAAAATGGTACAAATGAACTTATTTATAAAAGAGAAATATAGTCACAGATGTAGAAAACAAACGTATGGTTACCAGGAGGAAGGGGAGGAGGGATAAACTGGGAGATTAGGATTGACATATACATAATATTATATATAAAATAGATAACCAATAAGGACCTACTGTATAGCAAAAGGAGCTCTACTCAATATTCTGTAACGGCCTATATGGGAAAAGAATCTAAAAAAGAGTGGACATATGTATAACTGATTGACTTTGCTGTACAGCAGAAACTAACACAACACTGTAAATCAACTATACTCCAAAAAAATATTTTTTTTTCAAAAATCTGTGCCCTTCATGTATATTTTGTTTAATAAGTAAACTGCGAAACATTTGTATCTTATATGTACTGATGTGGAAAAAATCTCCAAGACATCCTATTTAAAGAAAAAAAGAGGGCTTCCCTGGTGGCGCAATGGTTGAGAGTCCGCCTGTCGATGCAGGGAATGCAAGTTCATGCCCCGGTCCGGGAAGATCCCACATGCCGCGGAGCGGCTGGGCCCGTGAGCCATGGCCGCTGAGCCTGCGCGTCCGGAGCCTGTGCTCCACAACGGGAGAGGCCACAGCACTGACAGGCCCGCGTACCGCAAAAAAAGAAAAAGAAAAAAAGAAAGTTTCATAATAATATGTACATTGATTTTTTAAAAATATGTGCAAAACTATGTTTCTCTTACATATAAATATGGATAAATGCACATTATTTTACTGGTTAAACCTCTTAAGGAGAGTTTTGGAAGGAAAGATTTGGAAGACCAAAGGTAAATTTTATTTATATCATTTGAAGTTTTTAACAATAAAAATATACTATTTGTGTATTCAAATAATTGCAAAATTAATAGAATATCCTAACTCCCATTTTACATGTCTGTAATCTCTTGAGGAGATGGAGGAGAATGATCAAACTCTAACCAAAGACTTGGACATAAGCTATTTCACTGTTTTCTTTCTATCTGTAGGTAAGATTTTCTGTTTTAAATTCCATAAAAGAAAACAATGTTTGTTTTCAACACTATTCCAAGTAAGAATGAAGAAAACAATTGAGCTAAGTCTTTAGGAGGAATGAAATGGTAATATTCAGGGTTTTTCTAAGAATAGAGATAATGTGTTATAATGTTCACATACCACTCAGTGCTCCAACAGCTCCAAAATTCAGGGATTTTCCATCCATTATGCTGGCATCACACTCAATTTCACCCAGGAGATTTAGATTAGATCCCATTCCTGCATTTGTAAAAGGAGAATCCTAAAAGATAAAAACAAACATTAAAATACCATTAGTCTTAGAGAAGAATTAATGTCAACACTTCATAAACTCTTCCAAAAACTAGAAAGGGAAAGAACACTTCCCAACTCATTGTATGATACCAGTGCAACCCTGATTCCAAAACAAAGCAAAGATATCATAAGGAAAGAAAACTACAGGACAATATACCTTGTGAATATTGACACCAAAATCCTCAAGGAAAGCAAATGCAGCAAAATATGAAAGGATTAAACACCATGAACACGAGGGATTCCAGGAAAGCAAGTTTGGTTTAATATCTGAAACTCATTGTAATACACCATGTTAATAAAATAAAGAATAAAACAAATTTTTAAAACATGATCATATTAATAGAGAAAAAGGATTTGACAAAATCCAATACCCTTTCATGAGAAAAACACTCAACAAACTAGAAATAGAAGGGAACTTCCTTAACATGATAAAGGGCATCTACAGGAGTCCAAAGCTAACATCATATTTAATGGTGAAAGACCCTTTCCCCTAAGATTAGGAACAACACAACAATGTTCACTCTTACCACTTCTTTTCAGCATTATAGTGGATATTCTGAACAAGACAATTAGGCAAAAAAGAAAAACAAAGAGCATCTAGATTAGAAAGGAAGAAGTAAAATTACCTCTATTGGAAGATGACATGATCTTGTATACAAAAAATCCTAAAAACTCCACTAAAAAACTATGAGAACTAATAAAAAAATTCAACAGGATTGCAAGATATAAGCTCAATATGCAAAAATCAGTTGTATTTCTATACCTTAGTAATGAAAAATCTGAAAATGAAATTAAGAAAACAATTCAATTTACAATAACATCAAAAAGAATAAAATAGGAATAAATTTAACAAAAGAAGTGTAAGAGGTGTACAGTAAAAACTATAAAACATGTTTTAAAGAAAGTAAAGACCTAAGTCAATGGAAGGACATCAATGTACATAGAACAGAAGACTTAATATCTTTAAGATGGCAATACTCCCCAAATTGGTCTGATTCAACACAATCCCTTATCAAATCCTAGCTGCCCTTTTTGCAAAAATTGGCAAACTAATCTTACAATTCATATGGAAATGCAAGGAACTAAGAATAGTCAACAATTTTTAAAAGAAAAACACTTTTTTTCTTTTAAAAATTGAAGGCTCACACTTCTAGGTTTTATAACTTACTACAAATTAAAGTAATCAAGACAGTGTGATATGGACATATAGCTAAGGATAGACATAGATCAATGCAATAGAAGTGTCCAGAAATAAGCCTTACACTTATGGTCAATTCATCAGGGATGCCAAAACAATTCAATAAAGAAAGGATAACTTATAAGAACCTACTGTATAGCAAAAGGAACTCTACTCAATATTCTGTAATGACCTATATGGGAAAAGAATCTAAAAAAGAGTAGATATATGTATATGTATAACTGATTGACTTTGCTGTACAGCAGAAACTAATACAACATTGTAAATCAACTATACGCCAATAAAAATTAATTTTTTTTAAAAAGCAGAAAACAAATACTTCTTTACTGGGTTCAGCAATTTAGTAAGTGAAAATATATATGCAATAAAGTTTCAGTTACAGTATTAAAAAAAAAAGAAAAAAGAAAGTATAGTCTTTTCCATAAATGGTGCTGGGACAATTAGATATCCAAACGCAAGAGAGTATCTGAGTCAGAAATCACAGTTAATGCAGAAAAATTAACTATGTTCTAAGCTAAGACCAATATTATCTAGGAAACCAGGGCAATTCTTTACCAACCTAAAGATCACCAAATGCCCAAAATTATCTACAAATGTCCCCAGTTTCCTGGATCCAAGGAAAACTGACCAAAACATTAAGACCTCCCTAATGTGTACCTATAACTTGAGCAAAGGGGTCAGGTATTTGAGACCAGGGCTTTTGTTCTAATGCAGTTAGAAAATCTAATTGTCCACAGAATTTTAGAAGATCACAGACTGGAAAACAACAAAAGGTCTGTATAATTAAATAGAAAGTGAGTGATACAAACAATAAGTACTTTGAGGATTCAAAAGGAAATGGCCCAGTATAAGATGAAGAAGTTAATAGCAGACTTCCTGAAGGATGTAAAACAAAACCAAAGACTGGTCAGGGAGCTAGAAAATTCCACTTGGTGGATATGCAGGGAGCAACACGTAGGCAGCCGTAAAGTGTCAGAGTCACAGAAGACACATTTAGGAAACATGGTTGGCTGGAGCCAAATATGGAGATTGCTCCATGCCACTCATCAGAATCTGGACTTGATTGGGAAAATAATGAGAAGCCATTCAAGCTTTCTGTAGAAGAAAAAGTCAAGATGAGTATATTGGCCAAGGAAACATAAACTGACATTCACATATTATTGATATATGAAAAGGAAGGGGAGGAAACTGAAATCAGAGAGACCAAACTGGAGGCTATTTTACAATGCAGGCTTGAAACATTAACCACTTGATATGAAATGACAGCAGCAGGGAAAAGGAAATAGAAAGAGAGAGAAAAGGACCAGAACTTCCAAACTTGAGAGATAAATAAAACCATTAATAAAAACGGGGCATTTTATAAGATGAAGGAAAGAAATTGCGTAATTAAGTGTAACGAGTTTGAATAAGGCCTTCCAAGTGAATATTCTACCT
Organism: Phocoena sinus; assembly: GCF_008692025.1. Lineage (NCBI taxonomy): Eukaryota > Metazoa > Chordata > Mammalia > Artiodactyla > Phocoenidae > Phocoena > Phocoena sinus. The sequence continues at coordinate 40,039,690 of NC_045777.1, forward strand.
AAATCAATTCACAACTAAATATTGGGAAAGAGATCACAACTAAATAAGGACTATGATTTAGAACAGATAAAGACTGAATCCTTGCCCTGGATTAGTTCATATACTTATATATATATATATATGTATATATATATATATACATATATATATATATACACACATACATATATGTATGTATGTATGTACGTATATTGGGGGAGTGGCAGAGAAAGGTTTACTGCAGGCAGGGCCAAGCAAGAGCGGGTAGCTCGTGCTCAAAAGCCTGAACCCATATATCCAAACATAAAAGACCCAGGTCAGAAGCCTCTATGACACTGAACAGAGAGACAGTACAAGTAAGCACAAGTAAATTATCACCATATTACAAGGGTTTTTTTTTTTAACTCTACATAACCTCCCTTGCCTAATCACATATATCTTTCAAAGTACATGAGAAAGGAACTGAAATGTGAGAAAAATTTAAAGCATCATATTTAGTAATTCCCAAAACATATGTACAAGATTATAACAATATATACGCCATTTCAACAATCTTTAAAATGGGATATATCAGCAAATAAGCTCTACAAAATTAATTTCAATATAATACAAAGTTAAAAATCACAAAGTGAAGTAAATTATTCTAAAAATAACTCTTGCCCAATGTTTAAATTTGACATTTCAAAAATACCTAAGAAAAAGGGATATAAGAAAATTAAAGGATATCTTAGAAGCAATTTTTTTTCAAAAATACTTCTCCTACTTCAAAATACATTTATAACTTCAAAAGTGTGTCTACTGAACTTCTGCTTCTGACTTTGAAGGCATAATAGGGATCATATTTGTCCTCCTAACTAGAAAATCAGACAAAATATATGAAACAGACAGACTTCGTTCAATAGCCAGCACAGGACTGTGATCCTGAGAAAAACAGGCACAAATCAGGTGCCTCCACTTAATCCCTAGAGATACTTTTCAGACCACAGCACAGGGAAGAGGAACCCAAAAAAGAGCCAACATTCTTCCAGAGTTGAGGAGACAAAGTTATGAGTTCACGGAGGCCAGAAAGGCTAGAATATGCAATACAGGGTGCAAAGAGGAGGAAGCTACACGGAGAGAATGCCAGAGGCCTGTAGGACCCTGAGACTTTAAATGAGTATTAGCCTACATACACTTGTGAGGAAGCTACAAGACCAAAGAAAGAACCCCTGGAAAAGAGTAAGCTGAGCAATCCCTGGAGCTCACACAGAGGGGAGAATAAGTCATGTTCCCATCAGCCAGAGTGAGGACATCAGGAAAAGTCTCAGGTAACGTCTAGAGTTGGGCCAAATCAGCCCTAGAAACAAGGCTACTTTAGACTTGCACTAACAAGGTTTTAAAGAAGTCTCAAGGGCTTCCCTGGTGGCGCAGTGGTTGAGAGTCCGCCTGCCAATGCAGGGGGTGCGGGTTTGTGCCCCAGTCCAGGGAGATCCCACATGCTGCAGAGTGGCTGGGCCCGTGAGCCATGGCCGCTGAGCCTGCGCGTCCGGAGCCTGTGCTCCGCAACGGGAGAGGCCACAACAGTGAGAGGCCTGCATACCACAAAAAAAAAAAAAAAAAAAACAGCCTCAAAAGGATCAAAATGATTTACACAACAGTGTCCCAGAACAAAGTCCTACAATATTTGAAGAAATACTACAATATCCAACTCCCAAAGATGTAAAATACAGTGTTTAAAAAAAAACAAAGATGACCAGCATTCAAATAAGCAGAAAACTATGCCTCATAACCAGAAGAAACTACCACACAAAAACAGACCTATAAATGACAGATGATAGAACTAGCAAACAATTCTAATGTTAACTAACAATGTTAAACTAGCTTTCACAAACATACTCTATATGTTCAAGTACGTATAGGAAAACATGAAGATAAGAAGAAAAAGAAGCTATGAAAAAATAAATTAATCAAACTTCTAGAGATGAAAAATATAATCTAAGGTGAAAAACACTTTGGAACAAAAAAAGATTTTCACATTAGGTAAAACTAAAGAAATCCAAATAAAATATGGACTTTAGTTAATAATAATGTGTTAATACAGGTTCATTAACCGTGAAACATGTACCATACTAATATAGATGCTAATAGGGAAGATGAGGTATTGGGTGTACTGGAATTCTCTGTATTAGCTTCTCAATTTTTCTGTAAATCTAAAACTGTTCTAAAATTAAAACTTTATTTTAAAATATCAAGCCACAGACTGGGAGAAAAATTTTACGAAACATAAAGGTAGAGGACTTGTACCCAGTATATATAAAACAATCATACAACTCAGTAAGACAATCCAAGGTTTTTAATGGGCAATCAATTTCATGAACAGATTGCAAATAATACATGAAAATATGTATAATATCATTAGTCATTAGGGAATGCAAATTGAAACCACGAGATACCACTAAAATGGTTAGATTTAAAAGGCCAACAATAGTGAGTTTTGGCAAGAAAGTAGAGCAACTGTAACCCTCATACACTGCTAGTAAGAATAAAAATAGCAAACAGTTTGGCAGTTTCTTTAAAGTTAAGCATACACTTACCATAGATCCAGCAATTCTACTCCTAACTATTTATCCAAGAAAAATGAAAGCATATGTCCACATAAAGACTTGAATGAAAATGTTCATATCAGATTTAATCAGAACGGCCAAAAGAGGGAAACAACACAAATGCTCATCGACTGGTAAATGGATAAACAAATTGTGATATATCGATACAATAAAATACTATTCAGCAATAAAAGGAACAAATTCTTAATTTACCCAACAATATGGATGAATCTCAAAAGCATTATGCTAAGTGAAAGAAGCCACTCACAAAAGGCCACATAATGTATGATTCTATTTATACCAAATTCTAGAAAAGGCCAAATTATGAAAAAAGCAGATAGTAGTTGCCAGGGGTGGCTGAGAGGAGGGGATCCACTGCAGACAGGCATTATGAGAGAATTTTGGGGGTGATGGAAATGTTATATGTCAAGATTGAGTTGGTAGTTACATTGGTAGTTACATTTGTCAAAACTCATCAAATTGTACACTTAAAATTGGTGCATTTTGTTGTATATAAATTATATTTCAATAAAACTGAAAAAAAATTGTACTTATCACTCAGTAATAAACTGACCACCCCATATGCTAACTTTCCCCTTATAATGTACATAAGTTTTTTATACGGTCATTTGTTGTTGATTTTCTGAGCTGAATCATTTTGTACAACTAGCAATCATTATATCCGATCAGTAGCCAGCGATCCTTTTAAAATCCTGTTTACTCCCCTGTTCAAAAACCTGCAATGGTTTCCTGTCATACTTTAGAATAAAATCTAAAGTCTTACTTTCCAAGGTTTACAAGGCCCTACGTGATCTGGCCCCTCTCTTCCTCTCCCTTACTATGCACCAGCCACACGCCTCCTTGTAATTCTTGCACAAGAGGAACACTCCCACCTGAAGGCTTTTACATTTTGAAATGCTGAGCTTAGTGAGCAATTATAGTAGGGGAAAAAGGCAGTAAATAAAGACTGCGTGCGTGTGTGTGTGTGTGTGTGTACAGAAACATACACATACACGTTATGTCTGCATATATAAATAGCTGATGTCCCATGATGGTAAGTACTAGAAAGAAGAATAAAATGGGATAAGAAGAGACTTTCCCTTCAAACCCGAGACTCCCTTCCCCGACACCTTTGTTTGCATGGCTTTCTCCCCCATCTTGTTCATGTGACATCTCTGGGCAGGTCAGTCCTCCCCATACTGACTTAGCATTTCCCCAACCTTCCCCAATGATTTTTTCTCTTACTATCTTATTCTTCTCTATGGTACTTTTTACTACTTGACATTATACATAATTGTCTAATTCTCCCCACAGAATGTAAGCCCTGTAAGTACAATAATTTGTCTTTTTAGGTGTTGTATCCCAATGTCTAAAGTAACGCTTGGGACGGGGGAAGATGGCGGAAGAGTAAGACGTGGAGATCGCCTTCCTCCTCACGGATACACCAGAAATACATCTACACGTGGAACAACTCCTACAGAACACCTACTGAAGGCTGGCAGAAGACCTCAGAGCCCCCAAAAGGCAAGAAACTCCCCACGTACCTGGGTAGGGCAAAAGAAAAAAGAAAAAACAGAGACAAAAGAATATGGACGGCACCTGCACCAGTGGGAGGGAGCTGTGAAGGAGGAAAAGTTTCCACACACTAGGAAGCCCCTCCGCGGGCGGAGACTGCGGGAGGCGGAGGGGGGAGCGTCGGGACCGCGGAGTGGTGCACAGCGACGGGTGTGGAGGGCAAAACGGGGAGATTCCTGCACAGACGATCGGTGCCGACCGGCACTCACCAACCCGAGAGGCTTGTCTGCTCACCCGCCGGGGCGGGCGGGGCTGCGAGCTGAGGCTCGGGTTTCGGTTTTGGACGGAGCGCAGGGAGAGGACTGGGGTTGGTGGCTTGAGCATAGCCTGAAGGGGTTGGTGCGCCACGACTAGCCGGGAGGGAGTTCGGGGAAAAGCCTGCACCGGCCGAAGAGGCAAGAGACTTTTTCTTCCCTGTTTCCTGGTGCGCGAGGAGAGGGGTTTAAGAGCGCTGCTTAAAGGATCTCCAGAGACGGGCGCGAGCCGCGGCTAAAAGCGCGAACCCCAGAGACGGGCGCGAGCCGCGGCTGAGGGCGCGAGCCCCCGAGACGGGCGCGAGCCGCGGCGGAAAGCGCGAGCCCCAGAGACGGGCGCGAGCCGCGGCTGAAACCGCGGACCCCAGAGACGGGCGGGAGACGCTGGGGCTGCTGCTGCCGCCACCAGGGGGGCTGTGTGCGAGCACAGGTCACTCTCCGCGCCCCTCTTCCGCGGAGCCTGTGCAGGCCGCCACTGCCAGGTTCCCGGGATCCAGGGACAACTTCCCCGGGAGTACGCACGGCGGGTCTCAGGCTGGTGCAGTGTCACGCCGGCCTCTGCCGCAGCGTCACGCCGCCTCTGCCGCCGCAGGCCCGCCCCGCACGCAGTGCCCCTCCTTCCCCCATCCTCCAACCCCCGGCCTGAGTGAGCCGGAGCTCCCGAATCAGCGGCTCCTTTAACCCCGTCCTGTCTGAGCAAAAAACAGACGTCCTCCAGCGATCTGCGCGCAGGGGCAGGGCCGGGTACAAAGCTGAGCTCCTGTGAGCTGTGAGAGCAGGGAGGAGAGGGGGAGGTCGCTCCCGGCAGCCGCGGAGGCGGCGGATTGAAGCTCCACAATCAACTTGATGTGCCCTGCATTGTGGAATACCTGAATAGACAGGGAGTGATCCCAAATTGAAGAGGGGGAATTTAGGAGCGAGATCTGTGATTTTTTTCCCTTTTCCTCTTTTTGTGAATGTGTGCGTGTATGCTTCTGTGTGAGATCTTGTCTGTATACTCTTGCTTCCACCATTTGTCCTAGGGCTCTATCCGTCCATGTTTTTTTTTTAAAAAAAAAATTTTTTTTTCTTAATAATTAATTTTAATTGTAATAACTTTATTGAACTTTACCTTCGTTCTTTCTTTCTTTCTTTCCTTCCCTCCTTTAGACAGCGAATCACCCCAGGTTGAGGGGGTGGTCTCTGGGAGCAGGATTTATGATTTTTCCCCCTTTGCCTCTCTTTGTGAACGTGTATGTGTATGCTTCTGTGTAAGATTTTCTCTGTATAGCTTTGCTTCCAACATTTGTCCTAGGGCTCAATCCGTCCGTGGTTTTTTTAAAAAAAAAAATTTTTTTTTCTTAATAATTAATTTTAATTGTAATAACTTTATTGTACTTTACCTTCGTTCTTTCTTTCTTTCTTTCCTTCCTTCCTTCCCTCCTTTAGACAACGAATCACCCCAGGTTGAGGAGGTGGTCTCTGGGAGCAGGATTTATGATTTTTCCCCCTTTGCCTCTCTTTGTGAACGTGTATGTGTATGCTTCTGTGTAAGATTTTCTCTGTATAGCTTTGCTTCCAACATTTGTCCTAGGGCTCTATCCGTCCGTGGTTTTTTTTTAAAAAAAAAATTTTTTTTTCTTAATAATTAATTTTAATTGTAATAACTTTATTGTACTTTACCTTCGTTCTTTCTTTCTTTCTTTCCTTCCTTCCTTCCCTCCTTTAGACAGCGAATCACCCCAGGTTGAGGAGGTGGTCTCTGGGAGCAGGATTTATGATTTTTCCCCCTTTGCCTCTCTTTGTGAACGCGTATGTGTATGCTTCTGTGTAAGATTTTCTCTGTATAGCTTTGTTTCCAACATTTGTCCTAGGGTTCTACCCGTTCTTTTTTTTTTTTTTTTCTTTCTAAATATTTTTTAGTACAATAACTATATTATACTTTATTTTATTTTTACTGTATCTTCTTTCTTTCTGTCTTTTTTCCTTCTTTCCCTCCTTCCTTCCTCCCTTCCTCCCTCCCTCCCTCCTTTCTTTCCTTCTTTGCTTCTTTCTTCCTTCCTTCCTTTCCTCCTTTCCTTCTTTCTTTCCTCATACTTCTACTAATTCTCTCTACATTTTCTCCTTCTTTCCCTCCTTCCTTCCTTCCTTCCCCCCTCCCTCCCTTTCTTTCCTTCTTTGCTTCTTTCTTCCTTCCTTCCTTTCCTCCTTTCCTTCTTTCTTTCCTCATACTTCTAATTCTCTCTACATTTTCTCCTTCTTTCCCTCCTTCCTTCCTCCCTTCCTCCCTCCCTCCCTCCTTTCTTTCCTTCTTTGCTTCTTTCTTCCTTCCTTCCTTTCCTCCTCTCCTTCTCTCTTTCCTCAAACTTCTACTAATTCTCTCTACATTTTCTCCTTCTTTCCCTCCTTCTTTCCTTCTTTCCTCCCTCCCTCCCTCCTTCCCTCCTTTCTTTCCTTCTTTGCTTCTTTCTTCCTTCCTTTCCTCCTTTCCCTCTTTCTTTCCTCATACTTCTACTAATTCTCTCTACATTTTCTCCTTCTTTCCCTCCTTCCTTCCTTCCTCCCTCCCTCCTTTCTTTCCTTCTTTGCTTCTTTCTTCCTTCCTTTCCTCCTTTCCTTCTTTCTTTCCTCATACTTCTAATAATTCTCTCTACTTTTCCTCCCTTTTATTCTGAGCCGTGTGGATGAAAGGCTCTTGGTGCTCCAGCCCAGGAGACAGGGCTCTGCCTCTGAGGTAGGAGAGCCAACTTCAGGACACCGGTCAACAAGAGACCTCCCAGCTCCACATAATATTAAACGGTGGAAATCTCCCAGAGACCTCCATCTTAACACCAGCACCCAGCTTCACTCAACGACCAGCAAGCCACAGTGCTGGACAACCTATGCCAAACAACTAGCAAAACAGGAACACAACCCCACCCATTAGCAGAGAGGCTGCCTAAAATCATAACAAGGCCACAGACACCCCAAAACACACCACCAGACGTGAACCTGCCCACTAGAGAGACAAGATCCAGCCTCATCCAGCACAACACAGGCACTAGTCCCCTCCACCAGGAAGCCTACACAACCCGCTGAAACAACCTTAGACACTGGAGACAGACATCAAAAACAACGGGAACGGGCTTCCCTGGTGGCGCAGCGGTTGAGAGTCCGCCTGCCAATGCAGGGGACACCGGTTCCTGCCCCGGTCCGGGAAGATCCCACATGCCACGGAGCGGATGGGCCCGTGAGCCATGGCCACTGAGCCTGCGCTCCGCAACGGGAGAGGCCACAACAGTGAGAGGCCCGCATACCGCCAAAAAAAAAAAAAAAAAAAAAAAAAACAACGGGAACTACGAACGTGCAGCCTTCAAAAAGGAGACCCCAAACACAGTAAGATAAGCAAAATGAGAAGACAGAAAAACACACAGCAGATGAAGGAGCAAGATAAAAACCCACCAGACCTAACAAATGAAGAGGAAATAGGCAATCTACCTGAAAAAGAATTCAGAATAATGATAGTAAGGATGATCCGAAATCTTGGAAGTAGAATGGACAAAATGCAAGAAACAGTTAACAAGGACCTACAAGAACTACAGATGAAACAAGCAACGATGAACGCAATAAATGAAATTAAAAGTACTCTAGATAGGATCAATAGCAGAATAACTGAGGCAGAACGGATAAGTGACCTGGAAGATAAAGTAGTGGAAATAACTACTGCAGAGCAGAATAAAGAAAAAAGAATGAAAAGAACTGAGGACAGTCTCAGAGAGCTCTGGGACAACATTAAACGCACCAACATTCGAATTATAGGGGTTCCAGAAGAAGAAGAAAAAAAGAAAGGGACTGAGAAAATATTTGAAGAGATTATAGTTGAAAACTTCCCTAATATGGGAAAGGAAATAGTTAATCAAGTCCAGGAAGCACAGAGAGTCCCATACAGGATAAATACAAGGAGAAATACGCCAAGACACATATTAATCAAACTATCAAAAATTAAATACAAAGAAAGCATATTAAAAGCAGCAAGGGAAAAACAACAAATAACACACAAGGGAATCCCCATAAGGTTAACAGCTGATCTCTCAGCAGAAACCCTACAAGCCAGAAGGGAGTGGCAGGACATACTGAAAGTGATGAAGGAGAAAAACCTGCAACCAAGACTACTCTACCCAGCAAGGATCTCATTCAGATATGATGGAGAAATTAAAACCTTTACAGACAAGCAAAAGCTGAGAGAGTTCAGCACCACCAAACCAGCTTTACAACAAATGCTAAAGGAACTTCTCTAGATAAGAAATGCAAAAGAAGGAAACGACCTATAATAACGAACCCAAAACAATATAGAAAATGGGAATAGGAACATACATATCGATAATTACCTTAAATGTAAATGGACTAAATGCTCCCACCAAAAGACACAGATTGGCTGAATGGATACAAAAACAAGACCCTTATATATGCTGTCTACAAGAGACCCACCTCAGACCTAGAGACACATACAGACTGAAAGTAAGGGGATGGAAAAAGATATTCCATGCAAATGGAAACCAAAAGAAAGGTGGAGTAGCAATTCTCATATCAGACAAAATAGACTTTAAAATAAGGACTATTAAAAGGGATAAAGAAGGACACTACATAATGATCAAGGGATCGATCCAAGAAGAAGATATAACAATTGTAAATATTTATGCACCCAACATAGGAGCACCTCAATACGTAAGGCAAATACTAACAGCCATAAAAGGCGAAATTGACAGTAACACATTCATAGTAGGGGACTTTAACACCCCACTTTCACCCATGGACAGATCATCCAAAATGAAAATAAATAAGGAAACACAAGCTTTAAATGATACATTAAACAAGATGGACTTAATTGATATTTATAGGACACTCCATCCAAAAACAACAGAATACACATTTTTCTCAAGTGCTCATGGAACATTCTCCAGGATAGATCATATCTTGGGTCACAAAGCAAGCCTTGGTAAATTTAAGAAAACTGAAATTGTATCAAGTATCTTTTCCGACCACAACGCCATGAGACTAGATATCAATTACAGGAAAAGATCTGTAAAATATACAAACACATGGAGGCTAAATAATACACTACTTAATAATGAAGTGATCACTGAAGAAATCAAAGAGGAAATAAAAAAATACCAAGAAACAAATGACAATGGAGACACAACGACCCAAAACCTATGGGATGCAGCAAAAGCAGTTCTAAGGGGGAAGTTTATAGCAATACAAGCCCACCTTAAGAAGCAGGAAACATCTCGAATAAACAACCTAACCTTGCACCTCAAGCAATTAGAGAAAGAAGAACAAAAAAGCCCCAAAGCTAGCAGAAGGAAAGAAATCATAAAAATCAGATCAGAAATAAATGAAAAAGAAATGAAGGAAATGATAGCAAAGATCAATAAAACTAAAAGCTGGTTCTTTGAGAAGATAAACAAAATAGATAAACCACTAGCCAGACTCATCAAGAAAAAAAGGGAGAAGACTCAAATCAATAGAATTAGAAATGAGAAAGGAGAAATAACAACTGACACTGCAGAAATAAAAAAAATCATGAGAGATTACTACAAGCAACTCTATGCCAATAAAATGGACAATCTGGAAGAAATGAACAAATTCTTAGAAATGCACAACCTGCCAAGACTGAATCAGGAAGAAATAGAAAATATGAACAGACCAATCACAAGCACTGAAATTGAAACTGTGATTAAAAATCTTCCAACAAACAAAAGCCCAGGACCAGACGGCTTCACAGGTGAATTCTATCAAACGTTTAGAGAAGAGCTAACACCTATCCTTCTCGAACTCTTCCAAAATATAGCAGAGGGAGGAACACTCCCAAATTCCTTCTACGAGGCCACCATCACCTTGATACCAAAACCAGACAAGGATGTCACAAAGAAAGAAAACTACAGGCCAATATCACTGATGAACATAGATGCAAAAATCCTCAACAAAATACTAGCAAACAGAATCCAACAGCACATTAAAAGGATCATACACCATGATCAAGTGGGGTTTATTCCAGGAATGCAAGGATTCTTCAATATACGCAAATCTATCAATGTGATAAACCATATTAACAAATTGAAGGAGAAAAACCATATGATCATTTCAATAGATGCAGAGAAAGCTTTCGACAAAATTCAACACCCATTTATGATAAAAACCCTCCAGAAAGTAGGCATAGAGGGAACTTTCCTCAACATAATAAAGGCCATATATGACAAGCCCACAGCAAACATCATCCTCAATGGTGAAAAACTGAAAGCATTTCCACTAAGATCAGGAACAAGACAAGGTTGCCCACTCTCACCACTCTTATTCAACATAGTTTTGGAAGTTTTAGCCACGGCAATCAGAGAAGAAAAGGAAATAAAAGGAATCCAAATCGGAAAAGAAGAAGTAAAGCTGTCACTGTTTGCAGATGACATGATACTATACATAGAGAATCCTAAAGATGCTACCAGAAAACTACTAGAGCTAATCAATGAATTTGGTAAAGTAGCAGGATACAAAATTAATGCACAGAAATCTCTGGTATTCCTATATACTAATGATGAAAAATCTGAAAGTGAAATCAAGAAAACACTCCCATTTACCATTGCAACAAAAAGAATAAAATATCTAGGAATAAACCTACCTAAGGATACGAAAGACCTGTATGCAGAAAATTATAAGACACTGATGAAAGAAATTAAAGATGATACAAATAGATGGAGAGATATACCATGTTCTTGGATGGGAAGAATCAACATTGTGAAAATGACTCTACTACCCAAAGCAATCTACAGATTCAATGCAATCCCTATCAAACTACCACTGGCATTTTTCACAGAACTAGAACAAAAAATTTCACAATTTGTATGGAAACACAAAAGACCCCGAATAGCCAAAGCAATCTTGAGAACGAAAAACGGAGCTGGAGGAATCAGGCTCCCTGACTTCAGACTATACTACAAAGCAACAGTAATCAAGACAGTATGGTACTGGCACAAAAACAGAAAGATAGATCAGTGGAACAGGATAGAAAGCCCAGAGATAAACCCACGCACATATGGACACCTTATCTTTGATAAAGGAGGCAGGAATGTACAGTGGAGAAAGGACAGCCTCTTCAATAAATGGTGCTGGGAAAACTGGACAGGTACATGTAAAAGTATGAGATTAGATCACTCCCTAACACCATACACAAAAATAAGCTCAAAATGGATTAAAGACCTAAATGTAAGGCCAGAAACTATCAAACTCTTAGAGGAAAACATAGGAAGAACACTCTATGACATAAATCACAGCAAGATCCTTTCTGACCCACCTCCTAGAGTAATGGAAATAAAAACAAAAATAAACAAATGGGACCTAATGAAACTTCAAAGCTTTTGCACAGCAAAGGAAACCATAACCAAGACCAAAAGGCAACCCTCAGAATGGGAGAAAACATTTGCAAATGAAGCAACTGACAAAGGATTAATCTCCAAAATTTACAAGCAGCTCATGCAGCTCAATAACAAAACAACAAACAACCCCATCCAAAAATGGGCAGAAGACCTAAACAGACATTTCTCCAAAGAAGATATAAAGAATGCCAACAAACACATGAAAGAATGCTCAACATCATTAATCATTAGAGAAATGCAAATCAAAACTACAATGAGATATCATCTCACACCAGTCAGAATGGCCATCATCAAAAAATCTAGAAACAATAAATGCTGGAGAGGGTGTGGAGAAAAGGGGACACTCTTGCACTGCTGGTGGGAATGTGAATTGGTTCAGCCACTATGGAGAACAGTATGGAGGTTCCTTAAAAAACTACAAATAGAATTACCATATGACCCAGCAATCCCACTACTGGGCATATACCCTGAGAAAACCAAAATTCAAAAAGAGTCATGTACCAAAATGTTCATTGCAGCTCTATTTACAATAGCCCGGAGATGGAAAGAACCTAAGCGCCCATCATCTGACGAATGGATAAAGAAGATGTGGCACATATACACAATGGAATATTACTCAGCCTTAAAAAGAAATGAAATTGAGTTATTTGTAATGAGATGGATAGACCTAGAGTCTGTCATACAGAGTGAAGTAAGTCAGAAAGAAAAAGACAAATACTGTATGCTAACACATATATATGGAATTTAAGGAAAAAAATGTCATGAAGAACCTAGGGATAAGACAGGAATAGAGGCGCAGACCTACTGGAGAACGGACTTGAGGATATGGGGAGGGGGAAGGGTGAGTTTTGACAGGGCGAGAGAGAGTCATGGACATATACACACTAACAAACGTAGTAAGGTAGATAGCTAGGGGGAAGCAGCCGCAAGGCACAGGGAAATTAGCTCGGGGCTTTGGGACAGCCTGGAGGGGTGGGATGGGGAGAGTGGGAGGGAGGGAGACGCAAGAGGGAAGACACATGGGAGCATATGTATATGTATAGCTGATTCACTTTGTTATAAAGCAGAAGCTGACACACTATTGTAAAGCAATTATACCTCAATAAAGATGTTGAAAAAAAAATAAAATAAAATAAAATAAAAAAAAAATAAAGTAATGCTTGGTACACAGTAGGTATTCAATAAATATTTGCAGAATGAATAGGAGTTAATTACAAATAGATATAAATAGAATAACTGATCACTGTGAACTATAAGCCCTTAAGCAAGCTGATACTTACTGATTCCTACAGGTTACTGCTATAAAGAAATGCCAGAAAAATGTAATAGAGTGTTAAGAATCCAATCTTTTCACAGTTGAAACAAGAGAAATGAAATAAATTCAGACAACAGAATTTTCAGTTTCTAAAAGATAACATTTTAAAAGCAAAATATTTTTTAAGTTTACTTATAACTTTCAAAGGAGACAAAGCTTTAAAAAACAAGATCACTTTGCTTAACCCAGCAAAGAGAGGGCAGGAAAGCCAAGAGGCGAATCAAGAGCTACACGCCCACCATGACATGGAAACCCTTTCTTATTAATGAAATTTGGAAACACCGAGCCAAGGCAAAGATCTGCAAAGCATTACTCTTTCACTCTAAACCACAACCTGTATTACCCATTTAATGTCCTTTGCTGAAAGCATAAAATAAGAACTGTTTGCAAGGCTATGGGGTATACTGTACCTCTGGGGATCTATTATGAGACCTCTATTAACAGCACTTACAGATGCAAACAATTTAGTTTTCAAATGCTGTACAAAAACTGGACTGGCACACTGTAAAATCATTTTTATATAAAATGATTTATGTCTGTCCAATTTCCAATCTTCCTTTTAGGAGAAGTTAGACATTTACAGGAAATTACTAATATGTTAGTATTCATACCTTGTTAATCAAGGGCAAGTTCAACAGTAGAATGAAATTACGTGATAATACACTTTCTTATTCAAAATTAAGTATGCTAAGATATCAAAATTATTTTTATTATTGCCTTCATTAATAAGCAGGTAGTTTTATTAATCTAAAGCTAATGAGGGAAAAAAATGAACTGCTTTTGAAACAATTTCTTGAATCATTTTTAAATAAATAATAAACACAGGATGTATACTCCATGTTGTTATAGTCTTTTTCAAACTAACACTAGTAAAAATTGTACAATAAACCTATCCTACCTGACACTATCCTAACAATTACAAACTCCCTGGTATTTCATCATCAATTCTCACTATTTATAGGATGAATAGAAGCCAATGAAAATGTATTACCAAACAATCATTGAGGATATTTTTATTAAGCAGCCAATTAAGCTCAAATTTTCAAGACCAGATTGCTGAAAGATTTCCAATTTAGATTCCTCTGTGGTGGTATAAGCTAAGATTCATCCATTCATTCAACAAAAAATTATTGTTCATCTATGTGCCAGGCAAATCTTTCTGTAAAGAGCCAGATATGTTATATAGTTCAGGCTTGGCCACACAGACAACTCTACAACTACTAAACTCTGCCTCTGTAACATGAAAAGCAGCCAGAGAAAATACACAAATGACTGAGCATGGCCGTGTTCCAATGAAACTTCATCATAAACACTGAAATTTGAATTTCATACAATTTTTTGGAGTCATGAAATACTATTCTTCTTTGGAGTTTTTTTCAACCATTTAAAAAAGGCAAAACCATTCTTAGTTTGCAGGCCATTCAAAAACAGGCAACAGTCCAGATTTGGCTTTCAGGCCATGGTTTATTAATCCTTGACCTAACCCACGGGGATATAGAAATGAACAAAACAGAAAAATATCATTGTCCACATGGAGCCAGAATTCTAGCTAAGGGAGACAGACAATAAGAAATTAAATAAATTAGATAGCTTATTAGATAGCAGTAAATATGATGAAGAAAAATAAAACAGTACAGGAAATAGGAAGTACTGGGCATGGCAAGAGGGCTATAAGGGGGAGACAAAAAAACCACAGGGCTAGTTACAATATATTTTTCCTTTTAAGTGTTAATCTGATGTAATTTCAGACTGACAGAGAAATGCAATAGTAGTATAGCATCAAGAATATATGAAGAACTCCTATAACTTTCAATAACAACAACCAAAAAAGAACCCAATTATAAAATGAGCAAAGGACTTGAATAGACGTCAACAGACATTTTTACCTGAAGAATACAAATGGTCAGCAAGCACGTAAAAAGATGTTCAACATCATTATTCATAGAGAAATAAAAATCATAGTCACAATGAGGTACCACTTTGTACCCATGAGGATGGTTATAATCACAAAAAACAGCAAGTGTCAGCAAGAACATGGAGAAATTGTAACACTTGTACAGTGCCGTTGGTAGTGTAAAATGGTTCAGCTGTTGTGGAAACAGTCTGCTGATTTCACAAAAAGTTAAACACAGAATTAGTACATGGGAGAGATTGGCTCAAGATGGCAGAGTAGAAGAGCGTGCGCTCACTCCCTATTGCAAGAGCACTGGAATCGAAACTAACTGCTGAACAATCATCGACAGGAAGATACTGGAACTCACCAAAAAAGATACCCCACATACAAAGCCAAAGGAGAAGCCACAATGAGACGGTAGGAGGGGCGCAATCACAATAAAATCAAATCCCACAACTGCTGGGTGGGTGACTCACAACCTGGAGAACAATTATACCACAGAGGCCCACCCACTGGAGTAAAGGTTCTGAGCCCAACATCAGGCTTCCCAACCTGGGGGTCTAGCAATAGGAGGGGTATTCCCAGAGAACCAGACTTTGCAGGCTACCGGGATTTGATTGCAGGACTTCAACAGGACTGGGGGAAACAGATAATCCACTCTTGGAGGGCACACACAAAGTAGGGTGCACATCAGGACCCAGGGGGAAAGAGCAGTGACCCCATAGGAGACTGAACCAGACCTACTTGCTAGTGTTGGAGTATCTCCTGCAGAGGCCAGGGGTGGGAGGGGGTTGTGTCTGCGGCTCACTGCAAGGACAAGGACACTGGCAGCAGAAGTTCTGGGAAGTACTCCTTGGCATAAGCTCTCCCAGAGTCTGCCATTAGCCCCACCAAAGAGCCCCTAGGCTCCAGTGCTGGGTTGCCTCAGGTCAAAAAACCAACAGGGAGGGAACTCAGCCCCACCTATCAGCAGGGAAGTGGATTAAAGTTTTACTGAGCTCTGCCCACCCCAACAACACCCAGCCTCACCCATCACCAGTCCCTCCCATCAGGAAGCTTGCACAAGCCTCTTAGATACCCTCAGCCACCAGAGGGCAGACAGCAGAAGCAAGAAGGACTACAGTCCTGCACCCAGTGGAACAAAAAACACATTCACAGAAAGACAGACAAAATGTAAAGGCAGAAGATTATGTACTAGATAAAGGAACAAGATAAAATGCCAGAAAAACAACTAAATGAAGTGGAGATAGGCAACCTTCCTGAAAAAAAATTCAGAATAATGATAGTGAAGATGATCCAGGACCTCTGACAAAGAATGGAGGCAAAGATCAAGAATATGCAACAAATGTTTAACAAAGACATAGAAGAATTAAAGAACAAACACCTAGAAGAATTAAACAATAAACCAACAGAGATGAACAATACAATAACTGAAATGAAAAATACACTAGAAGGAATCAATAGCAGAATAACTGAGGCAGAACAGATAAGTGACCTGGAAGACAGAATGGTGGAATTCACTGCCACAGAAAAGAATAAAGAAAAAAGAATGAAAAGAAATGAAGACAACCTAAGAGACATCTGGGACAACATTAAATGCACCAACATTCACATTATAGAGGTCCCAGAAGGAGAAGAGAGAGAGAAAGGACCCAAGAAAATATTTGAGGAGATTATACTCAAAAACTTCCCTAATATGGGAAAGGAAATAGCCACCCAAGTCGAGGAAGTGCAGAGAGTCCCAGGCAGGATAAACCCAAGGAGAAACATGCTGAAATACATAGTAATCAAACTGACAAAAATTAAAGACAAAGAAAAATAATTAAAAGCTACAAGGGAAAAATGACAAATAACATACAAGGGAACTCCCATAAGGTTAACAGCTGTTTTCTCAGCAGAAACTCTACAAGGCAGAAGGGAGTGGCATGACATATTTAAAGTGATGAAAGGGAAGTACCTACAACCAAGATTACTGTACCCAGCCAAGGATCTCATTCAGATTCAATGGAGAAATCAAAAGCTTTACAGACAAGCAAAAGCTAAGAGAATTCAGCACCACCAAACCAGCTCTACAACCAACACTAAAGGAACTTCTCTAAGTGGGAAAGACAAGAGAAGAAAAGGACCCACAAAAACGAACCCAAAACAATTAAGAAAATGGTAACAGGAACATACATATCAATAATTACCTTAAATGTGAATGGATTAAAGGCTGCAACCAAAAGACACAGGCTTTTGAATGGATACAAAAACAAGACCAATATATATGCTGTCTACAAGAGACCACTTCAGACCTAGGGACACATACAGACTGAAAGTGAGGGGATGGAAACAGATATTCCATGCAAAGGGAAATCAAAAGAAAGTTGGAGTAGCAATACACATATCAGATAAAATAAACTTTAAAACAAACACTGTTGAAAGACACAAGGAAGGGCTTCCCTGGTGGCGCAGTGGTTGAGAATCTGCCTGCCAATGCAGGGGACACAGGTTCGAGCCCTCATCTGGGAAGATCCCACATGCCACGGAGCAACTGGGCCCGTGAGCCACAATTACTGAGCCTGCGCGTCTGGAGCCTGTGCTCCGCAACAAGAGAGGCCGCGATAGTGAGAGGTATGTGCACCGCGATGAAGAGTGGCCCCCGCTTGCCACAACTAGAGAAAGCCCTCACACAGAAACGAAGACCCAACACAGCCATAAATAAATAAATTAAATTTAAAAAAAAAAAAAAAAGACACAAGGAAGGACACTATACAATGATCAAGGGATCAATCCAAGAAGAAGATATAACAATTATAAATATATATGCACCCAACATAGGAGCACCTCGATACATAAGGCAAATGCTAACAGCTATATAACAGGAAATCGATAGTAACACAATAGTGGGGGACTTTAACCCCTCACTTACACCAATGGAGAGATCATCCAGACAGAAAATTAATATGGAAACACAAGCTTTAAATGACACAATAGACCAGATAGATTTAATTGATATTTATAGGACATTCCATCCAAAAACAGCAGATTACATCTTCTCAAGTGCACACAGAACATTCTCCAGGATAGATCACATCTAGGGTCACAAATCAAGCCTCAGTAAATTTAAGAAAATTGAAATCATATCAAACATCTTTTCCAACCACAATGCTAAGAGACTAGAAATCAATTACAGGGGAAAAAAACATAAAAAACGCAAACACATAGAGGCTAAACAATACGTTACTAAATAACCAAGAGAACACTGAAGAAATCAAAGAGGAAATCAAAAAATACCTAGAGACAAATGTAATGAAAACACGATGATCCAAAACCTATGGGATGCAGCAAAAGCAGTTCTAAGACCGAAGTTTATAGCAATAAAATCTACCTCAAGAAACAAGAAAAATCTCAAATAAACAATCTAACCTTACACCTAAAGGAACTAGAGAAAGAAGAACAAACAAAACCCAAAGTTAGTAGAAGGAAAGAAATCATAAAGATCGGAGCAGAAATAAATGAAATAGAAACAAAGAAAACAACAGAAAAGATAAATAAAACTAAAAGATGGTTCTTTAAGAGGATAAACAAAATTGATAAACCTTTAGCCAGACTCATCAAGAAAAAGAGGGGGCTTCCCTGGTGGCGCAGTGGTTGAGAATCTGCCTGCCAATGCAGGGGACACGGGTTCAAGCCCTGGTCTGGGAAGATCCCACATGCCGCGGAGCAGCTGGGCCCGTGAGCCACAACTACTGAGCCTGTGCGTCTGGAGCCTGTGCTCCGCAACGAGAGGCCACAACAGTGAGAGGCCCCCGCACTGCGATGAAGAGTGGCCCCTGCTTGCCACAACTAGAGAAAGCCCTCTCACAGAAACGAAGACCCAACACAGCCAAAAATAAATAAATAAATAAAAAGAGTTATCTTTAACCCATGAATTGAAAAAAAAAAGAAAAAGAGGGACAGGACTCAAATCAATAAAATTAGAAATGAAAAAGAAGTTACAATGGACACCACAGAAATACAAAGCATAGTAAGAGATTACTGCAAGCAATTCTATGCCAATAAAATGGACAACCTGGAAAAAATGGACAAATTCTTAGAAAGGTATAACCTTCCAAGACTGAACCAGGAAGAAATAGAAAATATAAACAGACCAATCACAAGCACTGAAATGGAAACTGTAATTAAAAATCTTCCAACAAACAAAAGCCCAGGTCCAGATCGCTTCACAGGCAAATTCTATCAAACATTTAGAGAAGAGCTAACACCCATCCTTCTCAAACTCTTCCAAAACACTGCAGACGAAGGAACACTCCCAAACTCATTCTATGAAGCCACCATCACCCTGATACCAAAACCAGACAAAGATACTACAAAAAAAGAAAATTACAGACCAATACCAATGATGAATATAGATGCAAAAATCCTCAACAAAATACTAGCAAACAGAATCCAACAACACATTAAAAAGATCATACACCATGATCAAGTGGGATTTATCCCAGGGATGCAAGGATTCTTCAATATATGCAAATCAATCAATATGATACACCATATCAACAAATTGAATAATAAAAACCATATGACGCAAGAGGGAAGAGATGTGGGGACATATGTATATATATAACTGATTCACTTTGTTATAAACCAGAAACTAACACACCATTGTAAAGCAATTATACTCCAATAAAGATGTTTTAAACAACAAAAAAAATATGATCATATCAATAGATGCAGAAAAAGCTTGTGACAAAACTCAACACCCATTTATGATAAAAACTCTCCAGGAAGTGGGCATGGAGGGAACCTACCTCAACATAACAAAGGCCATATACAACAAACCCACAGCAAACATCCTTCTCAATGGTGAAAAACTGAAATAATTTCCTCTAAGATCAGGAACAAGACAAGGATGTCCACTCTCACCACTACTATTCAACATACTTTATTCAAAGTATTCAAACATACTACTATTCAACATACTTTTGGAAGTCCTAGCCACAGCAATCAGAGAAGAAAAGGAAATAAAAAGAATACAAACTGGAAAAGAAGAAGTAAAACTGTCACTGTTTGCAGATGACATGATACTATACATAGAGAATCCTAAAGATGCCACCAGAAAACTACTATAGCTAAGCAATGAATTTGGTAAAGTTGCAGGATACAAAATTAATGCACAGAAATCTCTTGCATTCCTATACACTAACAACAAAAGATCAGAAAGAGAAATTAAGGAAACAATCCCATTCACCACTGTAACAAAAAAATAAAATACCTAGGAATAAACCTACCTAAGGAGACAAAAGACCTGTACTCAGAAAACTATAAGACACTGATGAAAGAAATCAAAGATGACACAGATGGAGAGATATACCATGTTCTTGGATTAGAAGAATCAGTATTGTGAAAATGACTATACTACCCAAAGCAATCTAGAGATTCAATGCAATCCCTATCAAATTACCAATGGCATTTTTTTTTTTTTTTTTTTTTTTTGCGGTACGCGGGCCTTTCACTGCTGTGGCCTCTCTCGTTGTGGCACACAGGCTCCAGATGCGCAGGCTCAGTGGCCATGGCCCACGGGCCCAGCCGCTCCGCGGCATGTGGGATCTTCCCGGACCGGTGCACGAACCTGCGTCCCCTGCATCAGCAGGTGGACTCTCAACCACTGCGCCACCAGGGAAGCCCCCAATGGCATTTTTTTTACAGAACTACAACAAAGAATCTTAAAATTTGTATGGAGACACAAAAGACCCCGAATAGCCAGAGCAATCTTCAGGGAAAAAAACGGAGCTGGAGGAATCAGACTCCCTGACTTCAGACTATACTACAAAGCTACAGTAATCAAGACAATATGGTACTGGCACAAAAACAGAAATATAGGTCAATGGAACAGGATAGAAAGCCCAGAGATAAACCCACACACCTATGGTCGACTAATCTATGACAAAGGAGGCAAGGATATATAATGGAGAAAAGACAGACTCTTCGATAAGTGGTGCTGGGAAAACTGGACAGCTACATGTAAAAGAATGAAATTAGAATACTCCCTAACGCCATACACAAAAATAAACTCAAAATGGATTAGAGACCTAAATGTAAGACCGGGCACTGTAAAACTCTTAGAGGAAAACACAGGAAGAACACTCTTTGACATAAATCACAGCAAGATCTTTTTGGACTCACCTCCTAGAGTAATGGAAATAAAAACAAAAATAAACAAATGGAACCTAATGAAATGTAAAAGCTTTTGCACAGCAAAGGAAACTATAAACAAGAAGAAAAGATAATGCTCAGAATGGGAGAAAATATTTGCAAACAAATCAACGGGCAAAGGATTAATCTCCAAAATATATAAACAGCTCATGCAGCTCAATATTAAAAAAGAAAAAAACCCAATCAAAAAATGGGCAGAAGATCAAAATAGAATTTTCTCCAAAGAAGATATACAGATTGCCAATAAATACATGGAAGGATGCTCAACATCACTAATTATTAGAGAAATGCAAATCAAAACTACAATTAGGTATCACCTCACACAATTCAGAATGGTCATCATCAAAAAATCTACAAACAACAAATTCTGGAGAGGGTGTGGAGAAAAGGGAACCCTCTTGCACTGTTGGTGGGAATGTAAATCGATAGAGCCACTATGGAGAACAGTATGGAGGATCCTTAAAAAACTAAAAATACAATTACAATATGACTCAGAGATTCCACTACTGGGCATATACCCAGAGAAAACCATAATTCAAAAAGACACATGCACCCCAGTGTTCACTGCAGCACTATTTACAATAGCCAGGTCATGGATGCAACCTAAATGCCCATCCACAGACAAATGGATAAAGAAGATGTGGTACATATATACAATGCAATGTTACTCAGACATAAAAAGGAATAAAATTGGGTCATTCGTAGAGATGTGGATGGACCTAGAGACTGTCATACAGAGTGAATTAAGTCAGAAAGAGGAAAACAAATATTGTTTATTAATGTATATATGTGGAATCTAGAAAAATGGTACAGATGAACCGGTTTGCAAGCCAGAAATAGAGACATAGATGTAGAGAATAAACGTATGGACACCAAGGGGGGAAAGTGGGGCGGGGAGGCGGTTGGTGGTGGTGGGATGAGTTGGAAGATTGGGATTGACATATATACACTAATATGTATAAAATAGATAACTAATAAGAACCTGCTGTATTAAAAATAAAATAAAATTCAAAAAATAAATAAAATACACACACAAAAAAAGAATTAGCATATGACCCAGTAACTTCATAAACAAACACTAGTACAGGAATGTTCACAGGAATACTGTTCACTATTCATAGCAAACACTATTCACAGCAAAAGAATGGAAACCACCCAATGGTCCATCGATGGATGTACGGATAAACAAATTGTTGTATATAAATGAATAATGTTGAATAATATTCCACAAAAATGAATGAAGCACTGATACATGTTACAATGTGGAAGAACCTTGAAAATATTATGCTAAGTGAAAGAAGACACACAAAGTCACATGTTGTATGATTCCATTTATATGAAATATCCAGAATAGGTAAATCCAGAGAGACAGAAAGCAGATTGGTGGTTGCCAGGGATTTGGGGAGGAGGGAATACAGAGCAACTGCTTAATGAGTACAGGCTTCCCTTTGGGGAGTGAAAAGTATTTTGAAACAAGACAGAGGCGGTGGTGGCACGATATTATGAATGTTTAAATGCCACTGAATTATTTACTTTAAAATGACTAATTTTGTGTTCTTTGAATTTCACCTTTTGCATTCTATGAATTAACAAAAAAAGGCAGACACAAAAGAATACGTACTGCATGATTTCATTTCAGAACAGGCTTTACCCTGGAGTGACTGGAAGGGGCAGAAGGGGCCTTCTGGAGGGCTGCAAATGTTATTTCCTAATCTGGGTGCTGGTTCACTCCAAAAACTTCAAGGAGCTGCCCCTGTACCATAAATGTGTATGCTTTTCTATATGTATACTATACTTTAATAAAAAGTTGTGAAACTATAAATTATTTTAGATAAAAGATTAATGGCAAATTTTTTTTTAAAAAAGGTTATCAGTGTTGGGTAGAGGACCCAAGGGATCTCTCTGTATTACTTCTTACAACTGCTGTGAATCTACAATTATTTCAAAGCTAAAAGTTTTTTTTTTTAATCAGAAGAATGAAAATGTCCAGACTCCTGTCCCCATAGATTCTGACCTAGGTCATGTGGGGTAAAGGTAGGGACTCTTCGTTTTTTTTTTTTTTGGAACAAGTTACCTCAAGTGATTCTGATTCAGCTGGACCATGGCCCTCTCCTTGAGAAACTCCAATCTACATGAACTCCACAAGCTGCTTAACTTCACTTTCTCCTTGAACCCTACCTTGAGGAGGCTTGTAAAGGCATCTGTGAGCAACAGCACAGAGGAGGTGGAGAGTAAGAAAGCACAAGTGAGCCATGAGAGGCTACAAAAGCTAACCACTCTGGGAAGCAGGGTTCAACTTTTACTGGAGAAAAATGAGATGAACTGGAAAAAAGATTAATAAAATGTGAGAGAGTCAATGGTGAAAGGACATACGAAAGTTTCCAGGTAATCATCACAGATGTAGCCACAAATATTATGCACAAATCAATGATTTTCCTTAGTATGTTTTCCACCAAGAATTAATGGAATCAAGATAAGACAAATGATGTTGGAAGCTAAATATCCTTTAGGAGGTTAGCAAGACAAAGTTCAGGAATCAGTGCAACATGCTTGTACTTATGGTCATTTCTGGTACATTCTTCACCACAATCACTGAAAATAATATTTTACTTCTGGAACTAGAAGTAAATAAAGGAACAATTTAGTTCATGCTTAGCCAGGTCACAGAGTATTTTGATCTGCTTCTGCTCCAGCTCAAACTCTTTGGAGTGATATACCTTGGTTCTGGTTCAAATTACTTCAGTGGGAAATTTTTTGAAAAGTCTTTAGTTTGATTTGAAGTTCATTTTCAAAATAATAAGTTAATACCTTAGTCCAATTCCAATTTTAAATAATCAAATCAAAGCTCATTCCAGTCTTATTCTTACTTTTGGTAGAAATTCCTGTTGCAACAATTTGCAAACTCTAGAGCAAAAAACTGAAGCCAATTAAATCATCAGTTCATTCTCTCAGGCCTTCCAACAACACAAAAGTTGGCATATCTGTCCAAGCCTTATTTCCATGTGTACCTTGAGCTGAAAAATAGTTTTAGTTACACAGCTTCCTATACTCAAAAGGGGCAGCTGTCGCTCAGCCCTGGCAGACTGCGACCCTCAGAGAATGCATGTTCCATGTGTCCAAATCTCACTTCTTTTCAAAAGAAGTTAGAAATCCAGGTTTTTATGAGTCTCCTGATTTTAAATGTTCGCAACAAATTCCAATTTTTAAGAACTTGTCTATGGACCAATCAACACACATCTGTAAACTGTCTCTTCTGCAACCTCATTTTGTAAAGGTTAATAAGGTCTCATGCTTCTCCAGATACAAACTCTCAGCTTTGGTAAGTCTTCAGTTTTCCACATAATACAGATTTTAGGCAAAGCAGCTCTTCGACACAAATGCCAGTCCCAACAACAGACCATGATTTCATTCTCATGCCTTGTTGAATACGGAAAATATTGAATATTTGTACTTCTTACTACTTAAACAAGAAGAATGATAAATACAGAAGTAAGCCATTTAATCTGTGTTGTAGACTAACTACCCTGTGTCAACACACTTAACTGAGAGCCAGGTTAGTGGTCAGAAATGCCACATATCTTCTGATTATGACAATTGGAATTTATAATACTTTTTTGCTTCTCCAAAATGAGTCAGACAAGCTTTCTACCCAGAATCCACAAGAAGAATGATGAAATATCATGTTATTTTTCTCAAGACTACCTTGATCACCATTAGTATCGACAACTTCATCTACAACTTTATACAATGGTGAATTGCCATTGTCAAAATGATGAGAAAAAACAGTATTCTCACTTTTTTTTTTTTTTGCGGTACGCGGGGTTCTCACTGTTGTGGTCTCTCCCGTTGCGGAGCACAGGCTCCGGACGCGCAGGCCCAGCGGCCATGGCTCACGGGCCCAGCCGCTCCGCGGCATGTGGGATCTTCCCGGACTGGGGCACGAACCCGTGTCCCCCGCATCGGCAGGCGGACTCTCAACCACTGCACCACCAGGGAAGCCCCAAAACAGTATTCTCTTTGGAGCTAGTAATTTGGAGCAAAACAAACAAACCAAAAACACCCAAACACACACAAAATTTATATAGTTACATGGGGCGGCGGGGGTGTGGAATACCAATGTTGAGTAACACCAAAAAAAATGACAAAGAGATAATCAGGGAAAATAATTAACGGATACTGAGAACCTATCTATAAACTGGATACCAAATATCACATAGTTTTTGTAAAAGTTGGCTCTCACGTTCTCAGCGTGAACTTTAGTGATTTTAAATTCAAAGCAGTAGGCTCATGAAATTAAAGAAGTATTGAATTTTGAAGAAATTATGGCATTCAGGAAACAGCAACAAGGTAACCAACTTAGCGATCCATTCAAGTCCCTGCCTCTGAAAGTCACAATAGCTCACCCAGGCCTTGCCTTTCCATCTTCATCCCCAACTTGCCTGTCCACCACTTCTCTGTACCTCTTTTGGGATATAGGGAATGTGCTTAAAGGGTGTAAATCTACGAACTATACTACCCTTTGTCTAGTTCTGAAAAAACACTCAATGAAAAGAGTATGAAACTACAATAAAACTTTTTCACTATTGGTAAATTTTACTTAACTGATTAACCGTGTTTTCCATGACTGACTAATTGGACAATGTGGACAATAACAACATAGAAATTACAAGAAATTACAAGATGATGGATTCCTCCTGATGTTTGGTACAATGTTGACCTAAAAAGGAGAATTTTCACAACTGGAGCTAATTGGAGGTCATGGTATCTGTTATCCTAGGACTATGGAAAACAAGGTCAGAACGAAGCAAGCCATATTATCCAACTTAACACCCAGTTTGCAAGTAGTTGTTTACACCTTAAAATATCCCCAAGGAAGTTACATCCACGTGATATAAGCATGCTGTGTCCAAGAGGGCAATTTACCATTATAAATTATCCTAGTTTGTGTACAGAAACCAGTAGATATTTGCAAATTCATTTCCAGGTCACTGAAGATAAAACCCAGAAAAACCTATTTTCCTCCATGTGGTGAAAGCAAAGAGATTACTTCTGCAGTGGCGCTGCCTGTTCTTAGAGTTATTCTCTAAAACAGGGTCATATAAGAACATTTTCACCCAAATACTAGCTATAAACAATTAAGACATGATTTACTGAGATACATGCTATTGTGTATGTTTAGGTTTTTAGCCAGTTAATACTATATTAATAAAGACTGGAAAGTTTAAGAATAAATGAACTCTAACCAGTACATTTCAGCAGAGTTAGCCAGAAAACATTTCTACTAGGCCCAAATGAAGTATCTTTCATTCATTAATACAGAACCACAGGGCATACTTAGACATCAGAGGCTCAACCATCTAAAAAGAGTTCCTAGGGAAACAAAAACTTTCCATTTTCATTCTGTAACTGCTCCTTAACTGCAGAAAGTATTCTTTCTTTTTTGGCATTCTCTCTTTTCTCTCTACCTCGGGACATATTTACAGATGCACTGGCTGCTTTACAGACATGCTAAAAGTTCGTGCTGTGGTTGATCAAAGTTGGAATGCCTAAGGAAATTACTCAATTCAGACAGCCCGGAATTGTATCTAGCCAAATAGTTACAGTGCTCTACTTTTAACATGTGTTAAAGTAATATTTTAGCCATGCTGGATGTAAGTTAAGAGAACATTTGTTTGCATCACACTCTGTGAACAGTTGAGTCAAATATAGTATGTTGAATACCCAGTTTTATTATCTGTGACGGTTCATTTTTTTAAGTGTTCAATTACACACAAAAAAACATAGTTTATATTAAAAAAAAACTAACACGCAACAGCATATGTATTAGGAACTAAGACTTGTTAATGATCTTCTTGAAGTGTCCAAGCTCTTCTACTGAATAGAAATTTAGAATCAATGCATCAAATATTGCTTTTGTTCATTAGAGCATTTGTTGATCCCACATGCAATATTCTGTCAAAAAACAGAACCACCTTTTTTCTCTACTTTATTATTAAAAGTATTTTAATAAAAAAGCACTGCCTACCTGTATTAACCTCCTTTCCATTATTAATCTGCATAATTTGCAAATAAAGACATAGCAAAATTAAGTAGAAAAATCACATCACAGCAGTTTATTTTCATGGGTTTTTTTTGTTAATTGAAAGCCACAGAATTGCAGTACAAAGAGTTACTTGTCAAACATAACACAAGTCTCTAACATAAAATATTGGCTTCCATAGACCTGCACATCTGAAATAGTTTTAAACTTTGTTTTAGTTGGATTCTTTACGATGTCCAGGAGGAGGTTAGCGCACACGGTACCTGAAATTGTCTTTTCCACATGAGCTACAATAGAAAAAGACAAATGTAGCTGATTCTCTAGTAAAGCCAAACTTGGCATCTACTTATACTTCCCTTCAACCTAAATAACTATACCTTTTAACCACGTTGACAATAATATGGAAATATCACTCAAAAAGAACCTAACAGGGGCTTCCCTGGTGGCGCGGTGGTTGGGGGTCCGCCTGCCGATGCAGGGGACGCGGGTTCGTGCCCCGGTCCGGGAGGATCCCGCGTGCTGCGGAGCGGCTGGGCCCGTGGACCGTGGCCGCTGGGCCTGCGCGTCCGGAGCCTGTGCCCCGCAACGGGAGAGGCCGCGGCAGTGAGAGGTCCGCGTTCTGAAAAAAAAAGAAAAAAAAAAAAAAAAGAACCTAACAGACCACGGAATTATAATAATGTAAACTATCCTTCTATCAAATGTGAAGTGAGGACATGGTAGATTGGAGGGGTGAGAGGGGTGTCACTAACTTATAAGTAGAAACTTATAACTATGCTTTTTATTTAAAAGATTTCCAACCCACTAGAAAATGTTAACATCTGTACATACTCCAAAAGAGGAAAACAAAAATAAGTCCCCCACTCAGAATTTTCTGAGAAGGCTAGTAAATGTTATAGTGTTGATACCCTATGTTATACGCATGTCATGAACTGTCAGGAAATGAGTATACCGTGCAGGAGGCTGGGCCCTGAGTGGGAATGACTGCCAGTAAAAACTCCCTGGCAGTGGGAATGGCCAAAGCACTATTCTCAACTGGGATGCCTAGGATTCCATTTTAAATTGTTTGCTCTGCTATAGGGAGATGCAATCCTTCATTATTCTAACACTTAGGTAAAGCCTGCTGTACACATCAAAATTAGACAGCAGGTAGACAGAGAGAATGAGTGGGGAAAAACCGGAAGTAATGCTTTGTTCTGCTTTGTAGCAGGATTTAGGATATGATCTTGATGAGATTCCTAAAAGTTATACAACTTAAGTTCCTCCTCATTCCCTTCCAGATTCTGAATACAGTCCTACATTTGAGAGATAGACAAAAACTTAAAATCAAAGGCAGTCTTTCAGATTGGCCTTCATGATATCAGCCTGTGATTTGCTGAGCACAGAAAAATCTTCTTAGCCTAGCCCTTCATTACCAAAAGCTAAAAAGCAAAAAACCAGTAGATGTTAGATTATAAAATTGATGCCCCAAAGAATATAGATCCAAACACACACACACACATACACACACACACACACACACACACACCCCCGACACATATGAAATGATTCAATAATCACAGCACTATAAATCCAAGGGCCAATAAATCTAATATCTCTATTAATTTAGAAGAAGACATTTTACACTCAATCCAAAAGTCTAAATTGCTGCCACATAACCAAAACACAGAATTACCACCAATTCCACCACACTACCAAATGTAGCTTTAAGTAGCTCAAAGCTGAATTCTAAAATGTAGTATATTCTTGGAGAATAATAACTCCCAGAGCAAAACAAGGGCTCATACATAAAGCTACAAGCTCCTTAGGAACTGCTAAGTCTGGTCTCAGACCATACTTTCTACCAGATTCAGCCAAGATGAATTCATCTGATAAGTTCCACAGAACTCATCAAGAAATGGCTAGAAAAAGGTGAAACTGTTTTCATGTTCCCGTCAGTACAAAGCTCTGTAACATAACAAGCTCTGTACTTAAGTGTTTTGACTTGGCCAAAAACTAATACACAGTTTTGATGCAGTGTAAAAATTAATCTGAAATGTAATAACTGATTCAGTTCTTTTTATTCTAAAAAAAAGTTAAAAGAAAAAAAAAATCACTGCTTTTCCTTAATTAAGCAGGTACTTTGTGCTAGAGAGCGTGTTTAGTTTCTAGGGTCTGAGGAAAAGAACAGATGCATCTACTGTGTAAACACAAACAGTAAGTTACAAGTTGCCCCTTAGTACTAAAGGCAAGAATCAGCATCAGTACTCAAAAAAGTGTTTTAAAAAGAGTGTAACTTACTTTTACTGCCCCAGGCTAACTGGGCTCTGTCTGGTGCTTCTTTGTCTGCACTTGGCCACCCACAGCCTGTCTTCTAATTAACTCAATGCTCTATAGCAGCAGAACAAGCAAACAAGTTGCCTCCCATCTGCGTACAGCTCTTCAGGACACATTTCCCTTGGTCAGAAGGTGGAAATTCTTGGGAGAGGTGATTTTTCTCTGCCTCTTCACAAGAAGAACATGGACACTTGGCTGGATGCATTTCCGTGAAGTGTAACTGTGTGTGTACACCTCAAAAAATAAAAAAAATAAATAAAAGAAAAAAATGCAGAGAAACATAAAGACTCTATAAACACCTGGAATACACAGAAATACTGAAGCACCCCTGGAAATACTGCTAAACAGAGCAAAATATGGTCTTTGACTGAAATAATCAATGATACCAAGTTGAAAAAAAAAAAAGTAAAAAGAGCATCTGAAGTCAAAATCCAAATGCCATGCAATGAAAACATTTTAAGTACTACAAAGTAGAAAAGGTAAAACTCCTTGCTTTGCACACTTAAAAACAGGAACCCCATCCCCATTACAGAGAATAAAAGATATTGTCAATGGAAGAGAAAAATTAGACTTTCAGGGGTAGTAGGTCTAAAATTAGACTCCTCAGTCACATGGTTAAGGGGCACTTGTGTGTATGTGAGCTAAATGCATCGAGCTGTCTTTCCAATGTGTTCAGCCCTGTCCGGGAGCGGAGGGGAGGAGGAAGCAAGGAACCACTTAAATACTCAGCTACCCTTTACATATGAAAAGATGATTTCTGCAAAACAAAAAAATGTGCAGAAGAACAAAGATGCTCATTTATTTAAATAATTTTTAACCTCTCAAATAAACATAAATGAGTGTAAAACAGATGCCCCTACTTTTTTGTAACAAAAACCAAACACTGAAGTGGGGTAGGGACGAGGTGTGGTTAAGCATCTAATCACAAAGAAACCCCACAACTGAATTTGCTACAGGCTTGGCGAGAGTCAGGGTTATATCAGACCTTCCCAATATTCCCTCCCATCCTAGATATGCCCATATGCCAGGAGCAAGCCACACCATCTTCATGACCCCTAAGCATCCCAGGGACTGGCAGGCCTTCTCTCCCCCTGAGGCACACAAACAATTCCAGCCAGAAGCATAAGGCCAAGGGAAGGGTGTGTGGCCTAATCCTGCAGCTGCACAGAGGCCTGGGCTGTGGTCCACCAACAACAGACTACTCAATGGTGATGACATTCTGGAGAACCCTGCTTTATAGAAATGCACGCAGAGCTGGCTCTACATCTCAGGATGTAGAGGTCAGATAAATGCATAATAATATAAATATACAGTAATGCAAATCCCTACATTTTTTCTCTCACACCCCAAACTATCAGCCATCTGGATAAGAAGTTACTTTTTAAAGGAATTTCTAGAGTTTATAAGCAAGCATCATATTGGATTATATAGAGATCCAAAGACAATGGACCATTTTTAGCAGACATAAAAACTTGTGCCCAATATAAACTGCCCTTTAAATGCTAAAGCATTTGGACAATAAGCAAGTTACGACCATGAATTACCATCTCCCCTGACCATAGGAAGACTTAAAGAATGAAGCAAGCCAACAAAAGAACAGCAGGGTTGGGCTTCCCTGGTGGCGAAGTGGTTGAGAGTCCGCCTGCCAATGCAGGGGACACGGGTTCGTGCCCCGGTCCGGGAAGATCCCACGTGCCGCGGAGCGGCTGGGCCCATGAGCCGTAGCCGCTGAGCCTGCGCGTCCGGAGCCTGTGCTCCGCAACGGGAGTGGCCACAGCAGTGAGAGGCCCACATACCGCAAAAAAAAAAAAAAAAAAAAAAAAAAAAAGAACAGCAGGGTCCACTTAGAATAACGTAAGTTCAACAAAACATTTTTAACAAGGGAGCCTGTGCAATTTACCTTTCACCATATGAAATTTAAAAGCTATACCTATCACTATTGCTAATGCATAGTATTCTACCTACCAAAATAATCAGTCTTCAAAATGAATTAACCAAAATCTCTCAAAGCGTACACTAGCCAGCCAGATTCATCAGTTTCCTCACAAAACGACAAGTAACCTCTCAAAAGTTTGTCAGTCATATTTCACCTATTATTCCTTATTAGAACTTTTTAAAGCACATCTTCGTACTTCTTAAGAAAAATATACTGACGTGCAAAGGGCGCTTCAGTAAGCATTTTATGAGTTCATTTTCTGTCAGAATCTATGAAAAAGCTCTCTACTTTAGCAGTGGCATCATGACTCACCCAGATCTATATCTAATTTTCTCACATAAGAAATTCATATCAGAAGCTATACATGTGAAATGTGAAAAACTGTGGTCTAGAATTTTAAATCTACTGTAACTACCCGAACCAAAACTATTTCAAAAGCAGGCATGAAAACAACTGTCTCCCAAATGCACAGCCCTAGGTATGAAGATCAAATTGTTTCACAAATTTATCTTCTCTGCTGTGAGGGAAATCAGGGTTGATCAAGTCCCTTTCCCATCAGGTATAAAAAGAATCTCAAAAAAACTGTTAATAGTTAAATGAAACAAGGGGACCAAATCACTTTAACAATAAATTATTAAAATATGATCTATAAAACTGACCTTTCCATTTCCTTCACCACATTTTGAAGATAAACAATATGCATTTTGGCATCATCTCGTTTTCAACTCCACACTGCAGAACACCTCTCATACAAATGGCCACCTTCCCTCCCAAAACCCCAAAGGAAGAAGCTAGTCAGTTTAGTAGGCAGGAACTTATGCGCATGCCCCCCACCCCTTATTTGTATGAAGGGAACACTCCCTCTGGTGCCCAGAAGTTGTAGTCTTATGATAACACCACTTGTTTGTCCTGGTGGATGAGAAAAATGAAACTACACAAGAGAATGGGATTCCAAGAAAAGCTCAAAAATGATTTGTCTAAGTAGCCCCGGTTAAGTTACAGAGGCCACCGAGACACATTTTTTTCTATTATAAATTTTCTTTTCTTTCACCTTGTCTCTTCCTCCTCCGTGGCAACAAGTTGAGGTCAGTGTAGTCCTCACTATTTGCGTAAATGCAAATTTTCATATTTTCCAAAATATAAGGCCAGATACCCCTTCTAGCCAATAAGGACCATTAAACCATTTCAGTCATTTCAATCTACAGTTAGTAAAGTCCTCAGGAAACTCAAACCAATTTTAGTTATCTGCCTAAGTAATAATGTAACAAACAAGTTTAAAAAGCATGTTTTTTTTTAAGTCAAAAGTATATCCCAAAGTCAAAAGACAAAGGTATAACGATCGACCATATCTATCTGATAATTAGGACAAAACTTAGCTCTACTAAATAGACTGATCAAAACTAAAGATAAGTGGTTACTCTCAAATTAAACATAACACAGTATAAATCAGACTCTCTGGGAATTTTCAGTTGGCTGAAAGGACTTAATATTGTTACTTATATTTCTCTAGGTACAGAAAATACAAGAATCCAATTTTTATATATCTTTCCATTGACTCAAACTATTACAATACCTCTTTGATTAAACTCTTTATTTGAAGACTTCACCCTATTCAAAGGTGATGAATCACAATTATGCAAGGTGACTGAAACTGCAGGGGGCAGTATATGCATGACTTCCAACGTAATTCTTAAGATTCAGGCAAATTCCTCCAGTTAGTGTAGGCTTAACCTTTAAACTACTGACATATATTTCAATCAAAGATCCCAGATAAAAATGAATTTTTCAAGATAGTTCATTGAAATTCTTCCCCAAACTTAATAATTAAAGGGAGGAAAGTACACTAAACTCACTCAGGCCATATAACATAGTCCAATCAAAATAATAGAACACATTTGTTTTTTTAAAAACCTTCATATCCAAACTCTTAAAAAACACAGGTCATCATTCAAAACTATAAAGCTCATTTACTCACATGTAACTCATTCCAAAATGTATTTTAAATCATTATTAAGTATACATAAGTAAACTCTTTAAAAGTAGGATTGATACATCATGGGAAAAATGTAATGAAATACTGGGCATGATATAAGTAGGACCTGAGAAAATTAAAGTTATTCTAAGATGAAAAGAAAAAGGAAAACTTAATTTTACTCAGTGTTGTATTCATAGTTGCCATTATGGTCCAATATATACCCAGCTATTCATTAATCTTCTTTCCCCAGACCCACACGGGCTCCATGCACCTGTAACCTCAGGACATCATCTTCTACACGAAGAAGAGTAATTTGCAATTAATAACTGAATTAAGTTAGATGAAGCTTTCCTTGTGTGTGTTTTGAGTAAAGGTAAGATTTGGTGGTAAGCACATCAATCTTCTTCCTTGTGTCACTTTTGGAATTGTGGGCACGTAATCATATATCTTTTAATCTTTGAAACGGCACTGAGCTCTATAGAAGGGGTAGGGAAAACAGCTCAAAGGCAGCCAATGTGTCTTTCTATGAAGGGAAGAAAAAAAATAATAAAAAATTAAAATGGGTGTTCTTCTTAGGGAGATTATTCTGTACTTTTTCCTTCTTTTTTTCCATCACGTAATTTTTATCATAGCAAATTCATTGTCATTCCTGAGTTTAACTTTGCCCTTGTACTCAGTTGTGCTTTTTTTTTTCATCTTTGTTTTTTGAGGTTTTGCTAAATTGTTGAATACTTAATGTGGAGGCAGGAATGGACTCAGAAGCAATATTGTTTGTTTTTATTTTGATCCTGACTGTATACTCTTGTAGGCAAACCTTCCATTACTTTTTATGCAAATAGAATGTTAATTGGACATTGCATATCAAGTAAATAGGGGTCTCCCAGCTCTTTTCATTTATATTTACATACCATTTAAAGAAGATTATACTTTATTAGCGATCCAAGATTTTTCTTATGATGAATGAAATCTCATAAATGAATAAGAATATTTGGTTACAGGGATTTCATTTTTTAAAAAAAATTTATAATAAAGGTAAATATTCTTTAAGCTATTTTATATTACTGCTACTAGTCCATGGCCTGTTAGGAACTGGGCCGCACAGCAGGAGGTGAGCAGTGGGTGAGCGAGTGAAGCTTCACCTGTATTTACATCTGCTCCCCATCGCTCGCATTACCACCTGAGCTCCGCCTCCTGTCAGATCAGCAGTGGCATTAGATTCTCATAGGAGCGCAAACCCTACTGTGAACTGTGCATGCGAGGGATCTAGGTTGCTCGCTCCTTATGAGAATCTAATGCCTGATAATCTGAGGTGGAGCTGAGGTGGTGACGCTAGCACTGGGGAGTGGCTGCAAATACAGATTATCATT
Organism: Phocoena sinus; assembly: GCF_008692025.1. Classification (NCBI taxonomy): domain Eukaryota; kingdom Metazoa; phylum Chordata; class Mammalia; order Artiodactyla; family Phocoenidae; genus Phocoena; species Phocoena sinus. The sequence goes on from NC_045777.1 coordinate 40,074,500, forward strand.
AGCAGAGAGGTTTGACTGCACAGAGACCATAATAAACCAATTGCTTGCAGACTCATACCAAAACCCTATCAGTGAGTGGTAATTAAGCTGCATCTTACGGAGTAGACTGGACATAAGCCACACTTCGGATGTCACTGTCTCCCATCACCCCCATATGGGACCATCCAGTTGCAGGAAAACAAGCTCAGGGCTCCCACTGATTCTGTATTATGGTGAGTTTTATAATTATTTCATTATATATTACAATGCAATAATAATAGAAATAAAGTGCACAATAAATGTAATGCGCTTGAATCATCCCAAAACCATCCCCTCCTCTCCCTGAGTCTGTGGAAAAACTGTCTTCCACGAAACTGGTCCCTGGTGCCAAAAAGGTCGGGGACCACTGCTCTAAACCGACTTACACTAATCAACCTTCTCTAAGTTTGAGCAACACAAGTCGGTCTTCTGAAGCCCTCAGTATCCCCTGGACAAACTCATCCTCAGGGTTCCAGATTAAGACAATTAAGAGACCCTCACTCTGGAGGAGCAAGGATTACAGTGAACTTGAGAACCTCCTCAATGAATTCCTCAATGTCCACAATTAACTGGAGACCAACTTATCACACTGGACAAGACACACCTCACAGAGCACAGCTTCAGGATATATATCCAACTGCTAAGTTTGTGAGGAAACTTCCCCCTCCACTTTGGACACTTCTAGACAGTTGGAATTTTTTGTTTTCTAAACAACAGAATGTATATTACTTTCAGGAGGTGTTAACTTCAGGAATTTTTCTTCTGAAAATATTCAGGAAATTCAAGCATCCAATCACCAGTAACTTGTATTCATGAATCTCACAAAACCAGGGAAAAATGAATTTAACCAACTTTTTTATATTACTCGGAGAAGTCTCCAATGAGAACAACCTAACAAAATCACAGGCTTCTTCATACCTTGTTAATATTGTTGAGAAACGCTGGTCATATAATTGATGGTTGACTAAACAACAGTTTCATGTCATTTAAGAATAATGAACATAAACTCACAAATATTTTAAATGAAACAAATAGAGAAAAGAAATACCTCAAGTTCCACGAGGGCTGCAGTCACTGCATCTGTTGCAAGGGCACCAGCCTGTAGCTTTTCAATCGCCTATGAAACCAAGGGGCAAGATTATTCATTTTAAAACCACAACTTCTTAAACATACCCAGAAACTTTCCAAAGGCTTGAAGAAGTGTAGGAGACATTCAGAGTTAATAAAAATTGATCACTAGAGTTCCGTTCCATACCTCAAGACATAAACGACTTAGATTTAAGATAAGCAATTATTCAGGATAATTTATAATATAGCTCACTTATTATTATTCAAATTAAGACAATGAATAAATTTAGCTACTAAATACAAAATGCAAGGAATTTAGTAAGTGAAAGGGCTTCATTCATCACAGGGCAGTTCACAGAACCATAGAAATTATATGACTTCCATTTTGAAATCTGAATTCATATTTTATAGAGACTAAGCTAACCATTTCTCATCCCACCATTACTACTCTCTCTACCCCTAACTATAAAAGGTAGTTACTCTCAGTCACAGAGGCATTTCAGAACCCTTAGATGGAGCATACATTTGACAAAAGCATTTTTGATTCTATAAGGTATTCTACATCGAGATAAACATAAAATATTCTTTTGTAATATAATCTATAGAGAGCAAAGGTCACTAAAATCACCTTGCTTCTTAGGTATAAACTAAGACAGGAAAGAAAGAGAAGGAAGACTGACTTTTAAATGAATAATTGAAGCTCCGATTTAGTCAACAAAGATCAAAAACTAAGCACTGTATTCCTCATGAAACTTTCAAGAAGTTCATTTGTTGTATGAATTACGGAGGCTGGTTACACACTCTAAATGTAGTATATACAGAACTATGTTCCTATAAAACCATTTCTTCTCAGATAACAAAAAGATTTCACACTTTGAAAAATAAGATAAAGTAATATAAAATAGCTTAAAGAATATTTACCTTTATTATAAATTTTTTTTAAAAAATGAAATCCCTGTAACCAAATATTCTTATTCATTTATGAGATTTCATTCATCATAAGAAAAATCTTGGATCGCTAATAAAGTATAATCTTCTTTAAATGGTATGTAAATATAAATGAAAAGAGCTGGGAGACCCCTATTTACTTGATATGCAATGTCCAATTAACATTCTATTTGCATAAAAAGTAATGGAAGGTTTGCCTACAAGAGTATACAGTCAGGATCAAAATAAAAACAAACAATATTGCTTCTGAGTCCATTCCTGCCTCCACATTAAGTATTCAACAATTTAGCAAAACCTCAAAAAACAAAGATGAAAAAAAAAAAAGCACAACTGAGTACAAGGGCAAAGTTAAACTCAGGAATGACAATGAATTTGCTATGATAAAAATTACGTGATGGAAAAACAGAAGGAAAAAGTACAGAATAATCTCCCTAAGAAGAACACCCATTTTAATTTTTTATTATTTTTTTCTTCCCTTCATAGAAAGACACATTGGCTGCCTTTGAGCTGTTTTCCCTACCCCTTCTATAGAGCTCAGTGCCGTTTCAAAGATTAAAAGATATATGATTACGTGCCCACAATTCCAAAAATACAGACTTTGATCTGGGAAAGGAAGGAAAAGATCTAAACATGATTTGGAGAATAAAAAACACGAAACAAAACAAAAAAAGACCCCACAAATACGAGCAAAATTACTTTGTGGCCCAAACCAAAGACTGCCTTATAAATCAAACCTTAAAATTTTGAATTTCAAGGTGAAGCTGCTTTTGGTCAAAACTAAACTGTTTCAATAAGACAGAATACATTCTCTTCATACCTTCTGACAAGCTCGTTTGCATACGTGTTTATATTCCTTGGCTTTGGATTCAGAATGATAACCTGCACCTGTAGTGAAAAAAAAAACAGTCAATTGTCAACTGTCATTAAAATATCAGAGACCTTGCTTATATTATATAAATAGCTCATATAAACTGATGCTCTCCTAGTGACAATAAAACTATTGTCCTAAGTGCATGGAGTCTTAAAAATCTAACAGCTTCTTTCTGCACCATAAGCCTTTTTAATACCATGCCTTATCTCCTCTTTCAAAAGCTATTTTCCTACTAGAGGCACCAGAAATAGCTTATGTCCCCAGAGCAGCTTCGCCAAGGTCAAAGTTAGGAGTTTTTTAGCTGGAGTTGATAACCCAGGCAGTGTCAAGGACAGAGTCCCTCTAACTTCCTCTCTGTTGACCTTTGGAAAGTCCCTGCCAGAATTCTTAAGAGTGACTTCAGAAAACTAGGTAGTTTCTGAATAATACTTGAAGTTGAGGGGTGTTATATCCCACCTGTCAACAACCACCACCAATATCACCATTCCTACCCAAACTTTTCCATCCGCTCACCCCTGGAATGTAGCTCAGGGTGTCTCTGAAATCTCAGTGATAGTATATTCACAACTGCCTATTAGAAATCCTGGTGGTCCCTGTCTCTTAATCGAACACCCAGCAACTGCCTCAAGAGAATGGCTCTGAAATTTGTTTCCCTAAAAGGAGTAATACTTGCTTAGTTAGGGATTTGAGAATAACCTAAACAAGAAAGAAACCAAGACAAGAGCCCTTAATCAAAGTTCTTTAACTTTTTCTGAACCTCCCCCTCAGCCCCCATCCCAGCCCCCTGCTGGGCTCCGAAGGGGTCCAAAGTAGGGAAGGTTAAAGAACTACATCTCTGTATAGCTGATTCACTTTGTTATAAAGCAGAAACTAACACACCATTGCAAAGCAATTATACTCCAGTAAAGATGTTTAAAAAAAAAAAAGAACTACATCTCTAAGCCTCAGGGCTTCTCCTGTGAGACTGCAGACTATGACACGAACTTAACCCACCTTTCACCAGGGCAGAGAAAAAACGAACCCAAGAAGCTATGGTTAAGGGACCCAAGAGAACAGAAAAGATGCCCAAACAACACAAATCCATAACACACGCAAATGCTAGTCCCATTTCTCAAGCAAACTCTGAAACTTCGCAGAACCTGCGCCAATATTTAACAGGACTCTCTTCATGGTTCTCTAATAAATGATCCCAGGTCTGTTGTCTTAGCAGGCCCCAAACTTTGAGCAGTGTTTCCCAAACCATGGGATACTATAGCCAAATAGATAATTTTAGTGTGTGGATAACAGCACTAATAGCATTAACATATCAATCCTCTACTTAGAATAGGGAAACCATCTCAGCATGACTCCAGGAGATCTTTAATACCTGATTAACACTTGCTAATTCTTCTACTTAACAAAGGAAAGGTAAGCTTAGGATCTAAGCATCTGACAAGCAACAGAACCTAACTAAAATTTAATCACACTGGGGTTTTTTTGCACTGTGTTTAAATTATTTTCTCTTCATGCATGTGATACCAACATTCCACTTAATTAAAGATAAGTTTCATCTTTAAAATGTTAAGGTTAAAAAGTGTTTATCTTTTTTTAATATTAGGTAAAATATAGGTAGTATACAGATCTGGGGCAAAGCAAGAATCTCCTACTCAAATGACTAAAACATGGGCAAGTCTCCTTTAGTGCTAAAAAAAAAAAAAAACACTTTTAAAATCTCTACACTGGAATTGAAATTTTGTTCCTTAAATGTACAAGATACATAATGCTGCATAATCAATCACTCTATCTGAACTTCTAATAATTTAGAAGGGGAAGGTCACCCTTCATCCATACAATTTCCTGTCATAACCCAGATTTCCTCCTATTACAGCTGGCCCCCGGCACCAACTTTGTCTAAGAGCCATAGCCATCAGGGTGTGTCTGAGACAGTGGGGAGGCCACAATGACTGTCATAGAAGGCAAACCTTTCCAACTAATCAAAAGCTCCACGTTGTTGCTTTTACACATCTCAGGCCTTTCTTGGACATTTTTCAAATACTCATTCTGAATGAAATAACTCACTGGGTACTATGAAAGATGCACCACCACCATGGTGTAGTAGAAAGAACACTGGACTAGGAATCTGAGTTGTTTCTATAAATTTACCTCACTTCTTTGAAAAATCATTTGAAAGAAAAGGAAACTGAACCTGGTTTTTGTTTTGTTTCTAGATTCTTCTGGATTCGGTTCTATAAGGCTTCCGGAGTTGTCTGTGCAGTTTAGATACAGCCAAAAGTTAATGACCAGGAAGAACACCAGTTTGACAAGAAGAAACAATTCCACCCCTCACCCCGTATCAAAGCTAATCTTGCTGCCATCCTGCATGACTGTCTGAGGAAAGTTAAAAGGAGACCCAGCCATTCCTTCTTCCTTCACAGAGGTCATGAACTTTAGACGCTAAATGCAGACAAATAAAAATGGCTAAAAAAAAGGGGGGGGGAAAAAAGACCTACGTAGGGCTGCACTGGTCATGAACTTTAGACGCTAAATGCAGACAAATAAAAATGGCTAAAGAAAAAGGGGGGGAAAAAAAAGACCTACGTAGGGCTGCACTGCTTAGAAACCCTAGAGGCTTCGATGATGGGGACTCAGGGGTTGAACTCACTGTGTCTGTCTTCAAGGTACTCTGAAGTAAAGATTACAGGCTGATGAGGTGCCAAGAGCACTAGACTGGGACTTAAGGGCTCACTTCAGGGTGTCTCAGCCTGGCTCTTGTACGAACTAGCCATGTGGCTGAAGCCACTTAATCTCTCTGGTTTTAAGGTTCCTCTTTTATAATATTAAAAAGGCAAACTAGCTCTAAGACTGTGTAAATTATACTCTAAGATGGACAAAGTCAAAAATGGGGTCAATAAAATTTTTTCAGCAGCATTATTTTTAAAAACACAAACCAGAGTTTAAACAATTACTGTGTCTGGTTTTAACAACACCTAAATATGGGGTAAAAGTAAATGATAGAGTAGGTGAGTGAAGGAGACAAAGGAAGAGCCGTCATTATAAGATCTTCTAAGTGGGGAGCTAGGGGGAGGCCCTCACTCTATGGAAGTCAGTCTCTTTGGTTCCAGCTCCTCTGGCAGTTTGCCTCCTCCAGATATGAAATTCAATTCCTGGTGTACTTCAAGGCAAGGGAAAAAAACATTTTCATCTTCCAACTCACCCACTTAGAGCTTACCTGCATGCACCAACACAAAGCCCCCTCGCTTCTCTTTATGGGGCTGCTTTGTTTCCAACTCTTTAGCTGTTATTTTAACAGCCGAAACCTGAGATGATCTGGAAGGTAGTCCTTCTCCAGAACTCATCCCCTTCTCCATGGTCATTCTCCAAGATCACCATCTTCTACTGGGAAAAGAGCATACTTCCATCCAAAAGTAACTGCAGGAGAGGAATTACTCTAAAGGAAAACAGGCAAAGAGGGTTTGCATTTCTTTCCACTAACACACACGTAACATACAAATTTGTGCACAGATAACTTTCAAAAAAAAATTAAAAACCTAATTTTAAAGTTATTTAACTGGGTAATACAAAGAATATACAAAGGTTAGAATTTAAATCTCTCTGTCCACTGACAGCACTTGCTTGAAGTCACATAAACAAAAGAACTGTTGTAAAAAGACTTCATATTGAGTCCAAAGATATTTTATCTTTCATTTTATCTACATTGAAGAAAACCACAACATAACTTAAATATCACTTTCTACTCCCTCCAAACCAAATGCTAATAACCTCTGGGACATTCTAGAACCACAGGCAGTGCTGGCAACATCACTGAGCCTTGATATAAAGCCTAGATTGCTGCTTATTTTTTTCTCCAGGTTTATTGAGATATAATTGACATACACCAGTGTATAAGTTTAAGGGGTACAACATGATGATCTGATACATGTATATACTGCAAAATGATTGCCACAACAAGGTTAGTTAACACATCCATTACCTCACATAATTACAATTTTTGGTGTGTGGTGAAAACATTTAAGAGCTATAGATTGCTGCTTGCTTAAAGAAATGAAGCAACATACAGATTTACATCTGCCTGCGAAGAACCACTTAAGAAAAACAGTGTAATACTTCACAGCTCAATCAAAAGACAAATGCTGGGACTTCTCTGGTGGCACACTGGTTAAAAATCTGCCTGCCATTGAAGGGGACACGGGTTCAATCCCTGGTCTGGGAAGACCCCATATGCCGCGGAGCAAGTAAGCCCGTGCACCACAACTACTGAGCCTGCGCTCTAGAGCCCACGAGCCACAACTGCTGAAGCCAGTGTGCCACAACTACTGAAGCCTGTGAGCCTAGAGCCCATGCTCCGCAATGAAAGAAGCCACCGCAATGAGAGAAGCCAACACAATGAGAAGCCTGCATACATCAACCAAGAGTAGCCCCCGCTCATGGCAACTAGAGAAAGCCCACGCACAGCAACAAAGATCCAACACAGCCAAAAACAAACAAATTAATTAAATGCATTCATTAAAAAAAAGACAAATCCTAACAAAATTATATGACTAAACCAAGAAATTAAAATAACACTTGCACATATACTTGTTAATTTTTATGAAAGCGTTATTTCTGAGGTTCTCAGAAGATAAATGATAAAATACAAAACTTAATAAAACAAATTACAAGCAACTTAAACCACAAAGTTTCCAATTTTTCTCACAAATTCACAAGCTTCTAGCAATCTTGGCTTAATAACAATAACGATGGCAGAACACACTTCAGACTGGGGAAAAGTGGATCATTTAAAACTCGACAGAGGGCTTCCCTGGTGGCGCAGTGGTTGAGAGTCCGCCTGCCGATGCAGGGGACACGGGTTCGTGCCCCGGTCCGGGAGGGTCCCACGTGCCGCAGAGCAGCTGGGCCTGTGAGCCATGGCCGCTGAGCCTGCGCGTCCGGAGCCTGTGCTCTGCAGCGGGAGAGGCCACAGCAGTGAGAGGCCAGCGAACCACAAAAAAAAAAAACTCGACAGAGATTTGAAGAAAATACCAGTCATGTGGTTGAAACTACTTAAACACCGAGATTCACACTGTTAGGTAAAAATGTATACTTTATTCTAAATTGAGAAATGGGGAAGGAGGAGCACAAGTCTTTTCTAATAGAAAACATAAATAGTAATGTAAAGAGTGACTTAACCAACTAGTCCAAAAGAACACTGTTACTCAAAGTATGGTCTGCAGACCAGTGCTTACCAGTCTGCAAGAGATTATTATTTTATTCATATACTAATTGCCTTATTTTTTTTTATTGGAGTAAAATTGCTTCACAATGTTGTGTTAGTTTCTGCTGTACAGTTAAGTGAATCAGCTATATGTATACCTATATCCCCTCCCTCTTGGACCTCCCTCCCACCCCAGCCCCCATCCCACGAATCTAGGTTGTCACAGAGCACCGAGCTGAGCTCCCTGGCTATACAGCAGGTTCCCACTAGCTATCTATTTTACACATGGTAGTGTATTTATGTCACACCCAGTCTCTCAGTTCATCCCACCCTCCCCTTCTCTACCTGTGTCCACATGTCCGTTCTCTACATCTACGTGCACATTTTCAATAAACAATGTGTAGAGTTTTTGTAATTCTTTTCTATTTCCTCATGTTTTGTTTATAACTATATTTTTGAAACAATTTTATCTGCTACATCTAATAAAAATATAAGCTTTTACTTTTATCTTTCATTCACAGTTCCATATCTCTGTTTTGTTTTGAGGTTTTGTGGGGTTTTTGTTTTTTTTCATTTTACAAAAGAAATGGTCAACAAAGGATTGAAAAAAATTTTTAACTTGGTCCTTCACACCAGAAATGGTCTGTGAAGCACTGCAATATGGTATTTTAACTTCCTTTAATTCCTGGTTAAAAAGAGTTCATTTAATTTTTATTATATGTCATTTCATTTAAAGGACAAATAATTTTAAATCATATATATATGCTGTTGTATTAAAATGTTTACATATATTCATAAATTTTGATTACAAAAGAGTGCTGAGGTTAATTACATAACAGTGGATTAAAATGCCTGTTTTTGTTTTTGTTTTAGGTGGTAGCTCTCTCCCTGAGGATGGATTTTCTTCCAACAACTTCACAAGGATCTGCATCAATTACCTTTATTCGACTTTGGTTATTTCTCTGAGATAGGTACTATTTATTCCTCTGTCGGTTGACGAAGTCAATTTAAATGATTAGCAGTTCATCTGCCAGTCTATACCTGCCATGAGGTCTGGCCTAGCCATGAAATGAGCTTGGGCCCACTTGTCCCACAAACATAGTTGTGTGAAAACTCAGGCTTTGGAAAATTCAAAGCTTCAGTTCAAATGAAACCATATCCAAGCAGTATGAGCTATAAAACTTACTCTGACTCACTGTCATCGGATGCATTTTTTTTTCATGAATAACAAGTTAGAACATCTACATTTTATAATGAATAAGGTTTGATGTAATAGGCACTCTTAATATATGTGAGAGATTTAAAAACACTACTTCTCGGGCTTCCCTGGTGGCGCAGTGGTTGAGAATCTGCCTGCCAATGCAGGGGACGCGGGTTCGAGCCCTGGTCTGGGAAGATCCCACATGCCGCGGAGCAACTAAGCCCGTGCACCACAGCTACTGAGCCTGCGCGTCTGGAGCCTGTGCTCCGCAACAAGAGAAGTTCGCGACTGTGAGAGGCCCGCGCACCGCGATGAAGAGTGGCCCCTGCTCGCCGCAACCAGAGAAACCCCACGCACAGAAACGAAGACCCAACACAGCAAAAATAAATAAATAAATTTATAAAAAAAAAAAAAAAAACACTACTTCTCAAGCTTGTCTGAAAAAAATAAAATGTGGAAGATGAATCAATATGCAAGTTCTTAAGCAATCTACCATCCCTCAGAGACTATCTGAAATTTTTTTATTTAGCAAACCATGTCATCTCAATAAACTCCTCCAAAAATGCTGGCCCCAAAGTTCTGCTGGACTGGGAAAGGAACTCAAGTAGACAGGCTATCCAATGTACAACTCTGGCCTCCAGTTCCCAATGGTTACTGGAATATTTTTAATTCAATTAGAAATGAAGCAATTTCTACTCCAACATCAGTTTTTGTTTAACTCAGAACCCATTAAAAGTCTGACCTTCCTAACAAAATTCCAACAAATGTCTCAAAAAAGAAAAAGACAAAACGGGGGTGGGGGGGAAGTGGGCAAATCCCAGTTTACAGAAAAATTATATAACAGTCTAACAGATCAAAAGATGCTAAACCATGCTTCCCTGGTGGCACAGTGGTTGAGAATCCACCTGCCAATGCAGAGGACATGGGTTCGAGCCCTGGTCCAGGAAGATCCCACATGCCGCGGAGCAACTAAGCCCGTGTGCCACAGCTACTGAGCCTGTACTCTAGAGCCCGCGAGCCACAACTACTGAGCCTGTGTGCTACAACAACTGCAGCCCGCGTGCCTAGAGCCCGTGCTCTGCAACAAGAGAAGCCACTGCAATGAGAAGCCCGCGCTCCACAACGAAGCGTAGCCCCCACTTGCCGCAACTAGAGAAAGCCCACGCGCAGCAACGAACACCCAACGCAGCCAAAAATAAATAAATAAGTTTATATTAAAAAAAAGATGCTAAACCTCACTCAGAAGAAAAATGCAAAATAAAACTACACTCACATATCATTGGACTAGCAAACAAACAAAAAAAAAGTAAGATAACACCATGTTTTGAGGTTACAGGGAACCAGGAGTTCTCATACATTGCTAGTAGCAGCAACTCAACATGGACAACTGGGCAAAATAAACCAAAATTATAAATACACACTGAAAGACTGTCTGTAATGGGAAAGATATGGACCAACAATATGTCTTGATGGACGTGCTTAAAAATAAATGCAGCTCTTGGAAAAAATGAGAACGTTCTTGATATACAAATATGAAATGACCAGTCTTGAAGACATTTTAGCAAGTAAAAAACACATGGTACAGAAGTATATGCAGTACCATATTTTGAGGGACGGGAGAAAAAAATACAGTTAAATATATATATGCAAAGCACAATCTGGAAGAATATATCAAAAAATAGCATAATAGTGGTTACCAGAAGATTTGGGTGACTGGTGGACAAAGGAGGGATGGAAATTTCACTGTTCACCATTGTGTACCTTTTGATTTTGAACAATCTGAATTCATTACTTACCAAAAAAAAAGCTTTTTTATACATTTATTTATGAGAACACAGGTAATTAGCCAAGTCCAAGTCCCAAAATAGGGCAAGCCTATGGGATCCCACTTCAAACCTTCACTAAGAGGAGAAATGCCATATTCTGAAGGTTCTCAACACTCATCCCACCTACAGAAGGAATAGACAAAAACATGGCCAATCAACAATACCGGCCAGGGCTTCCCTGGTGGTGCAGAGGTTAAGAATCTGCCTGCCAATGCAAGGGACACAGGTTTGAGCCCTGGCCTGGGAAGATCCCACATGCTACGGAGCAACTAAGCCCACGTGCCACAACTACTGAAGCCTGTGCGCCTAGAGCCCGTGCTCCGCAACAAGAGGAGCCACGACAATGAGAAGCCCGCAACGAAGAGTAGCCCCCGCTCACCACAACTAGAGAAAGCCCGCGTGCAGCAACGAAGACCCAACACAGCCATAAATTAATTAATTTTTTAAAAAATACTGGCCCAAGAGGTCTTTTTTGGTTTTGTTTTTCTGGATCTTGAACTTCTAGGGCCACACAAACCCCAGATAATCCTAATTAAAAAATAAATAAAATTAGTATTTGATCTCTACAGTTAAGACTAAGGAGTAAAAAAATAAATCATGACCAAAGATTGACATCAAATATATACCATCCTTTTCTAACTCACCTTGTAGTCATCTTGGACTGCACCCAGTTTCCAAATCCTATAGATTTCTTCTCAAGCATTTAACTTCCTTCTCCCTACTGCCTTGACCCTTGTTCAGCTCACATACCTCTTAGCATAAGCATTACAAAAAGCATATTAACTTTTCTCCCCAAATCCAGGCTGTCATAAAACAACCATCTACAAAAGGCTGCCAAAATAAATCTCATAAAGGACAATGCTAATCAAGACAAACAGCATGCCAAAAGACATGAGCAGGCAATACATAAAAAAGGAACTATAAACTGGATATCCAATATTAAAGAAAGAATATTCAAAGAAATACAAGAAAAAAGAAGAAAGAAATCTAATTAGCACTGTATTGCCATCATAAACTGATGTACCCGTTTTGAAAAGGAATGTGTCAGAAAGTACCAAGAGCCTTAAAATAGATAATTTTGTATATACCCGCTCCCCAGAGATACTTTATATATGAACTAGTCTATATAGACACAAATAATAGTACCATGGATTCCTCTAAAGAGTACTGGGAGACTGGAGAAGAGGGAGGGGCAAGGATGAAAGGGAAAATTGATTTTCTCCTAATAACATCTCATATTTGAATTTTTTTTTTAAGTGGGTACTATTTACTAAAAAGAGAAGATTTAAGTTCTCTGTCTCTGGGACCAAGATGAATGTAAATTAACTTGATTATCAAGGGCAGAAGAGAAACTCAGAATAAAACACTTTTTTTGCTTCAGGGACTTTTATGGCACTGATTTAAGGTCTAAATCTTGACTCTATTTCTCTCAAAGATTGTTTCATTTTCCTACTGCATGTGATGACACTATTTTTTTTTTTCCATTAAGCCATTTAGAACACTACCACATGTCCCGTTTGCCTCTGGTGCTGAAGTTTTTCACTGTAGATTTACTTAGTCTTTTAGAAGCAATTGAAGGAGGAAGGAAGTCATGGAATCCATTCATCTTAAGAGAAAGGCTTTTAGAGAAATCCAGCCCTTAAGCTATAGCAACTGATGAATAAAGAAGCATTTTGTTGCTCTTAACATCATGAGATTGAAGGTTTAATGCCCCATTAAATGAGCTCCAAAACATACTTATTTCATCTTTGACCCAGTAATTCCACTTCTGAGAACATTTTCTACCAAAATAATTTTAAATACAGAAAAGGTTTTATGCATTTTATGCTGTGTTTAACATAGGATAATTTAGAAAAACAAAAATCTGGGAGCGACTTAAATACCCAACATGGAGAAATAGTTAAGAAAATGATAATCTATGTGTTTACGATCAACTGGTTTTTGAAAAGGGTGCCAAGGCCATTCAATGGAAAAAGGACTTTTCAACAAATGGTGCTGGGAAAACTGGAGAACCACATGCAAAAGAATAAAGTTGGACTCCTACTGCACACCATATACAAAAATTAACTCTACATAAATCAAGCCCTAAATGTAAGAGCTAAAACTATAAAAAACTCTTAGGGGAAAGAAAACAGGAGTAAATCATAATCTTGGATTTGGCAGTGGTTTTACATATGACACCAAAAGCACAAACAACCAAAAAAAAAAAAAAAAAAACACCAGATAAATTGGACTTCACCAAAATTTTAAACTTTTGTACTTCAAAGGACACCCTTCAAGAAAGTGAAAAGACACGCAATCTGATAAGGGACTTGTGTCCAGACTATATAAAGAACTCATACAACTTTAAAATTTCTTTAAAAATTTTTTAATTCAACTTAAAAATGGGCAAAGGAATTGAACGGACATTTCTCCAAAGATACACAACGGGCCGATAGGCACAGAGAAAAGAAACTCAACATTATCAGACATCAGGGAAATGCGAATCAAAACCACAAGATACCATTCCACAACCAATGGAATGGCTATAATCAAAAAGACAGACAATAAGTGTTAGCAAGGATATGGAGAAATCAGAACCCTCATATCCTGCTTGTGCAGGCCACCTTGGAAAACACCTGGCAGTACCTCAAAAAGTTAAACAGTTACCACATGACCCAGCAATTCCACTCCTAGGTATACATCTAAGAAAACTGAAAACATACATCCACACAAAAACTTGTACATGGATGTTTATAGCAGAATTATTCATAATAGTCAAAAAGTGGAAACAATCCAAATGTCTATCAACTGATGATGGATAAACAAAACGTGGCATAGTTATATAATGGAATATTATTCAGCCATAAAAAGGAGTGACGTACTGATACATAATACCACATGGATGTACCTTGAAAACATTATGCTAAGTGAAAGAAGGCAGACAACAAAAAGCCACATATTATACGATTCCACTTACATGAAGTATCCAGAATAGGAAAATCCATAGACACAAAGTAGATTAGTGGTTGCCAGGGGTGGGGGAGCAAGGGGAGGGGAGATCAATGGTGAGTAACTATAACGGTACAGAGTTTCTTTTGGAGGTGATGAATAAGTTATGGAATTAGATAGTGATGATGGGTGCACAACGCTGTGAATATACTAAAAACCACTGAAATTTAAATTTAGAAGGGTGGAATTTTATGAATTATATCTCAAAAAAATCCATGTAATAGACACAATGTATAAAACATGCTTTTTGGTTAAAATCACATTTTATACACATACACTATGATCCTAAGTAGGTTAAGAATATGCTATCTTGGGGCTTCCCTGGTGGCGCAGTGGTTGAGAGTCCGCCTGCCGATGCAGCGGACGCAAGTTCGTGCCCTGGTCCGGGAGGATCCCACATGCCGTGGAGTGGCTGGGCCCGTGAGCCATGGCCGCTGAGCCTGCGCGTCCGGAGCCTGTGCTCCGCAACGGGAGAGGCCACAACAGTGAGAGGACCGCGAACCGAAAAAAAAAAAAAAAAAAAGAATATGCTATTTTTTAAATGTAGGGAATTCCCTGGCAGTCCAGTGGTTAGGACTCCCAGTGCTCTCACTGCCAAGGGCCCAGGTTCAATCCCTAGTCGGGGAACTAAGATCCCACAAGGCACACAGCGCAGCCAAAAGAAAAAAAAAAGTAGAAAGAAAGAGATCAAAATGTTGGGCTGGGGCTGGTGGAACCACAGATGATCTCTTTTTAAATATTTCTACATTTTCCAGATATTCTTTAGTAAGCATGTACTGCTTTGTATAAGTGGGGGGAAAGCTTTATTTAAACAAAAAAGCAAATTATTAAACTCCCAAGTGTATGAAAATTCCTTAGCTTAGTATAGTGATCTCAGTCACATGGTCCCCAAAATACCTTTCATTCCCCTCCCCTACAGAGGCGAATCAAGTTGAACACCCTCCTTCCGGAAACACGATGCCCTCTATTTTCAGGGCACCTCCAGTTCCTGTTTTCCACCCTCTCCAGTTGCTCCTTTTCCATCTTCTTGGTCTTTTCCTCTTCCTTCTCCACCTGAGCAGTAAATGCTAACGTTCCGCGGGACTCTAACCAGGCCTCTATTACACTACAGGGCTTCTTTCCCCCACCTGCCACGCAGGACCAGGGCGCACACCCTCGGGTCTCTACGAGCCTCGAACTCGGAGAAACCGCAGCCCGAGACTGCAAAGTGGGTGAAGGACTGCAAGGACTCCCTCCCCACACACAGACAGTCCCTTCCCCGGAGAGGGAATGAAGCCGCCAAGCTGCAGCCGCTGGGAGGGGCCCGGCGCGGGCCCCACGCGCGACCGAGACTCGGGGACGAGGGACGTCCCGAGTCCCTTCCTCCAGCACCGCCCCCAGCAAGGGGCATCCTGCGCGCCGCCCGCACCCGGCCCCGGAGAGGACGTCCCAGCGAGAGCGCGGCGCCCGGATAGAGGCAGCGCACGTCGGCGGCAAGGGCGCGGACAGCGTGAGAAAGAGAGACACTCACCCGCGTCAGCCCCGAGCCCTCACAGCACCGGAAGTAGTCACCCACCCGTTGCCAGGGTGAGGAAGCGAGGGTGACGTCAAGGTTTTCCATTGGCCGTGAGCATAACCACGTGGCCGGAAGCAGGCGCCCACACTCTGCTTGGTCTCCTCCCTCTGCCCCGGAGTGGTTCACCTGGTCGGGGAGGTGCAGGGAGGACACCACCTGGAGCCTCGTCGTAAGCTGCGCAGGCGCCGTTGCCTCTCTCTCCTCACCCCGCCTCTTAATGAGCCGGAAGGTTGTGATCGTCTTATCTGGGTGGTCGGCCGACTAGCGATGTGTTGCGGAATCAAGTTAAACTAGTCATCATTTATTGAGATGTCATTTAAGAGCTTAATTTCATTCAATCCTTGCAGCGCCCCCACACACAGTAGGGAAAACTAGAGTTCTGCCTGGATTACATGTGGGAGGAAAGGGCTAGCCTTGCCCTGGGGAGAAGGAAAATGCCGGTGGCCTTTCTTTTAGCCTCTAGCATCTAAGACCAAGACCTAGTAACATTATGTAATCTCCTTAATGTTTCCTTGTAAATATTAACATGAATAGTTACCATGTAACTGTAACCGAAAGTGGGATCCGGCTGCTTGCCGCTCAAAAGCAAATAAAGAAGAGGCAAGGTTGGTGGAAAGGAAAGTTTGCGTTATTTTGGATGTTGGATGTTGGCAAGCGGGCCAGGGGGCAATGCCTGTCCAAAGGCCAACTTCCCCAGACTGACAATCAGTGAGCAAGAGCTTTTATAGGTGAAGGGAGGGGGCTACATGCAGAAACAGCACAGTCAGCTCTGACAGTCATCTTAATCATGAGGGGATCTGACCAGTGTTCATCTGGATTGCTTTAAGTACAGTCAGTCTTCAGTTCCAGGGTCGGTTTGTTCCCATCTCCTTGAGGCCAATTCTTGGAATTGTGGCAGCTTATGTCATGGCTACAGTCTGGTCATCATGTAGTCAACTTCTTCCACCTCGCGGGGGTTTCAGTATGTACAAGACAGCTCACAGGATATGGCTCAGAATATAAACAAGACAGCTCACAGGATATGGCTCAGAATATTATCTATAGCCTTTGAGAAGGAACTAAAGGTCCCTGACTATGCTTAATGACTAAATTGTTATTATTCGGTCTCCTTTGACTGTTTTCCTTTGTTTCTGCATTTTCTTATTTCTCCGATTAAACTTATTCTTCAGCTAAAGTTTTTCCACAGACAAAAGGCAGGCTGAGGACATGGGGGCAAGGACCATAGGGTCCTGCTCCATTTCATAACCACCATTAAACCTGTCTTGGGAAGCAGAGATTAAAAGAAGTAGTTCTGGATAGCTCTCAAAGTGTGGTCCTATCACCTGGACTCGTAGCAGAAATGTGAATTCTTAAGCTTTACCCCAGACTTGCTAAATCAGAAACTTTGGGTTTGGGACCCAACAATTTGATTTAACAAGCTGTCTGAGTGGATCAGACACAAATAAAATTTGAGAACCACTGAAACAGAGGGACTTTCTCTTTAGCCTAGCTGCAGAGGTGGGTTGGGGAGGGTGATGGAAGGAGTGCCTCAGAAGGAGGAGCAATCAAGATGTGTACCTCCAGCAATCAAGAATGAGAGTCAGGGGACTTCCCTGGTGGCCCAGTGGCTAAGACTCCATGCTCTCAACGCAGGGGTCCCGGGTTTGATCCCTGGTCAGGGAACTGGATTCCACATGCCGCAACTAAGTATTTGCATGCCACAACTATAGATCCTGTGGGCCGCAACTAAAGATCCCACATGCCACAACAAAGATCCCACATGTGGCAACAAAGATCCTGCGTACCACAACTAAGACCCGGCACAGCCAAATAAATAAATATTTTAAAAAAAAAAAAAGAATAAGAGTCAGGAAGGCAATTTGGGGCTAGTATGGGAGACCCCAGAACTGATTCCCCTGGGATTCCTAGATAAACATTTGTGTTAATTGTACAGGAAAGACTTTTCAACTGCTAGTAATTCCAAATTCATTTTATTAACTTTTGTATTCTCCAACATATTTTTCTGCTAATATTTTTCTCAATGAACAAAAATAAAAGGGCATAAAAAGGTCTACTGTGAAAGTTATCTATAAAAACAGAATTTTAGATTTAAAAGGGAATGTAGGACCCTATATTAAAATAAGTGGTTTAGGGCTTCCCTGGTGGCACAGTGGTTGAGAGTCCGCCTGCCGATGCAGGGGACACGGGTTCGTGCCCCGGTCCGGGAAGATCCCACATGCCGCGGAGCGGCTGGGCCCGTGAGCCATGGCCGCTGAGCCTGCGCGTCCGGAGCCTGTGCTCCGCGACGGGAGAGGCCACAACAGTGAGAGGCTGGCGTACCGCAAAAAAAAAAAAAAAAAAAAATAAGTGGTTTAAAAAAGAAAAAAATGTGTTTAAGTCAGGATAGACAGAGGTAGTACAGTGGTTAAGAGCAAGGTTTCTAGAAGCAAGAGAATCTGTGTTCATATCTCAGCCCTACCACCTACCAATTGAGTCACCTTGAACAATTTACTCAATCTTTCTGTGACTCAGTTTCCTCACTTGTAAAATGAGGAAAATAACAGAATCTCTCATAGAGCTGTTCTATGGAATAAATAAGGTATGCGAAGTACTTAGGAAAGTATCAGGCCCATAATAAGTAATCAATAAATTTTACTTAAAAAAAAAACAAACAAACATTAAGTTCAGGCTTGTTACTATAAAATATGCAAAGACTCAAACTTCTTTCTCAAATAAATGACACAATGGTATTAAATAAACCAAAAATGTCCAGTTTGCTCTTGGAGTAACTGTTATTTTTTGTTGTTGTTGTTATTAAAATTTGGAAAATAAATTAGTACTGTGCAATTGGAAGGTAAATTCTATATAATATAGGCATTCATGTATTGAACAGATAATTAATTAGATCTTATGCATTATACATGAGAGGTGCTGAGGGTGTAAAGGCTTGAAAGAAGGATTGGAGGGGGCTTCCCTGGTGGCGCAGTGGTTGAGAGTCCACCTGCCGATGCAGGGGACACGGGTTCGTGCCCCAGTCCAGGAAGATCCCACATGTCGTGGAGTGGCAGGGCCCGTGAGCCATGGCCGCTGAGCCTGCGCGTCCGGAGCCTGTACTCTGCGACGGGAGAGGCCACAACGGTGAGAGGCCCACGTACCGCAAAAAAAAAAAGAAGAAGAAGAAGGATTGGAGGACCAGAGAGGTCAGCAAACAGTCAATTCCGGAGCCAAGTACACCCAGCCCCAAAGGTGACACCATCAAGAAACAACTGTACCAATGAACCGGTTTGCAGGGCAGAAATAGAGACACAGATGTAGAGGACAACCGTATGGACACCAAAGGGGGAAAGCGGTGGGGGTGGGTGGATGGTGTGATGAATTGGGAGTTTGGGACAAAATAGATAACTAATAAGAACCTGCTGTATAAAAAATAAATAAAATTTTTAAAAAAAGAAGCAGCTATACCTCCACAGGTGTACATATATAAGGATAAAAGAGGCCAACTTGTCCTCAGGTAATGTACAGTTTAAATCTTATATATGCGTGTGTGTGTGTGTGTGTGTGTGTGTGTATGTTCGGTCCCCAGACCATGTCAGGGGATCATTAGTATCAAACTGTTATTTTACAATAATACTAAGATATTTATTTATCTTCCTATTCTCATTCTCTTACAAGCGTAAAATGTGCAAAAATTTCATAGATAGGATTTCAAATTTCGTATTGCAACTAACTTTTAAAAAACCACCACCTGTTCAGTTTTGGTGTACTATCCAAAAAAAAGTATGCACAATTATCTGATAAGGCCATTAAAATATTCTGTCCTTCTCCAGCTACAATCTGTGGGAGGCTGGATTTTTTTTTACATACTTCAACCAGCACAACATATCACATCAAATTGAATTCAGAGGCAGAAAGGAGAATATAGCTGGCTTCTTTTAAGAGATTTGCACAAATGCAAAAGATAACACTTTTCTCTCTACCTTTTTTGTTTGTTTTCAGAAAATACAGTTATTTATCAAAATACAGTATTTATATTAACATGCAATGGATTTATTTTTAAACAAAAATATTGTTTTATATTTTGGTTTTAATCTTTAATACGGTAAATATTAATAAATATAATCCACATGAACAAAATATCTGGAGCATTCTCAATTATTTTTAGGAGCAAAAAGTTGTCCTGAGACGAAAAGCCAGATAACTGCTGATACAATTATTATAAATTTAGTCTGTATAGGATAGTAGTTATTTGGAAGGACTTTGAAATCAAATAAACCTGGGTCTATCTCCTGGATGTGCCACTTACTAGATGCCTAATATTGAACAAGTTACATAACCTTTCCTAACTTTGTTTTTCTTATCTGGAAAATGGAAGTAACAACCTACTTCATGGGATTGTTCGAGAATAATTAATGTAATGCATGTAAAATATTTAGCATATTGGCATTGTATAATAATAAGTGCAATGAGTAAGAAATTAGTACTTGACTGTAACAGATGTAACATATAAAAGTATTTGAGAAAGCACAGGAATAGGCAAGGAAAAGTCAGGAAAGAAGAGACAAGCATTTCAAGCAGAGAGAACAGCATATGCAAAACCACAAAGACCTACAAAAGACTGAATTCTGGGAACTCTAAATAGCTCATAACTAAGGGATCATAAGGTGGAAGAAAGTACTGGCTGTTATGTGAGGAATAAATTATGGAGATCTTATGCCATTCTGTGGAGTTTGGATTTTAGCCTGTAGTCTGTGGACAGCTACTATATCATTTTGAACAGAGTAGTGACAACGATCATATATGCATATTGATACCCCTCCCATCTAAAGGTGTGTCTATGTTCCCTCCTTTTGAAGCTGGGCTGGCTTTTGACTTGTAGGATAAGTGACTCTAGGTGACTTCTAAGGAAAGGTCACAGAAGCAATGCAGTTTGTGGTTCCCTCTTGGAATACTTTACTCTTGAATCCCAGCCACCATGCTCTGAGGAAGCCCAAGCAGCCACACGAGGAGACCATGTATAGATGTTGTGACCAGCAGCCCCAGATAAAGTCCCAGCTGGCAGCCAGCACTGACTGCTGGACCAGTAAGTGAATGGGCCTTTGGAAGATTCCAGTCCCTAATCCTGGATTAACTTCCAGCCTTCTGTTCTTATGGAAGGTGGTTTGTGTGTTTCCCAGTGTAGGCTGCAGACATCATCAGCAGAGACAAGCCTTCTCCACATGTCCTTTCCAAACCCTGATCCACAGAACCTGTGAGCATAATAAAGTTGTTTTTGTTTTACACGTCTATGTTTATACTTCTACCAGTACTTATCACAGGCTCCAACAACACTGCCACAGCTTACCAGCTCTTGTGTAGCTTTTCCTTTGTTAATTTTCTACCACTGACTTCTAGGGGTAGGAGGGAAAGTTTATTACATCGTAACAGTAACAATTTATTACACGGCAATAGTAAGTGGAACAGATTTTGTTACTTGGAAGTGGAATCTGTCATAACAAAACAATATAATAACATAACAAAAGTAAACCATATGGCACTGGCATTGAGACTCTGTGAAGCAGCAGGGGTGGGAGAGGATCCTACAGGAGAATGTTAGCAGAAGCCTAAAAGGCCTTGAGGAAGCTGCAGTAGGGCTCAGAAAAAGCTAAGGGGGGTATTGTTGGAAGATAGAGGAAAGGATCTCCCGTTCATAGTGCCAGAAAATTGGCCCCGGCTTTGGGGAAGAGACATAAACCATCCTTACTGTGCCCTGTCTGAATTTCTGACCACAGAATCTATAAGTGTAATAAAATGGACACTTCACAAAGAGGGAATACCACCTAACGACAGAGGCAGAGATCAGAGTGATGCAGCTGTGAGGCAAGGATTGTCCAAGATCAAGGCTACCAGCAGAAGCTAGAAAATGCAAGGATGATCATACCCAGAGTCTTAAAGTGAACATGGCCCTGCTGACACCTTGATTTTGAACTTCTAGCCTCCAGAACTGTGAGAAAATAGATTTCTCTTGTTTTAAACCACCCAGTTTGTTGTACTTTGTTACAGCAGTCCTAGGAAACTAATACAAATAGTTTTGCTAAGACCATCCTAGTACGTGTCTTCTGTTATACCTAGGAACACTTAACACTCATAGTTCTTAACACTCATAGTTCTAGAGGTTGACTGGGGTCAGCTGAGCAGTTTTCACTTGGGGGTCTCTCACACAGTTGTAGTTATATAGCAACTGAGGCTAGAGTCACCTGAAGGTTTCTTCACTCAATGTCTGATGGCTGGGCTGGTGTAACTGGAACAGCTGGACACTGGTTGGGCATCTCTCCACTTGCAGCCTCTCTGTGTGACTTGGGTTTCCTCACAACATGGAGGTCACAGTGCAGTTGGACATCATACATGGCAACTGACTTTCCCGATGAGCATTCTAAGAAAAAGGAAGTGGACACTGCCAGTCCTCTTAAACTAGACCCAGAACCAGCAGAGTGCACACAACGCCATATGAAAGGCCAGATCTGATTTAAAGGAGTGTGTCATTCCCTCCACCTTTTGATGGGGACAGTGGCCCGTGCCTGTAAAGGGGGATGGGATTGAGGGTGGCATTCTTGGAGACAAACTGCCATACTCAGTAAAGGTTCAATGGTTGCATGTGACCAAGACCCCCTTTGGCTAAGTAAAGCCAAAAAATGAATGTATTAAATGGATGGGGTAGTTCACAGAAACATAGGGAAAACTCTCAGAAAAGATAGGAACCAGAAAAGTTCTAGCTACCTAGCAACTACTAATGGACAAGCTTTTCCAGGGACAACCATGGGATGAATCAATTTCATCTATTTCTGCTACTTGTGTCTCTTTCTTCAAGATTTAAATTCCAGGATAAAACATATATATGGCATAAATTGGATCATGCGTTCACACCTTGTCCAAGAGAAGACAAGATCCTCAAACTCATAATCCCACAAAAACTGCATAAAATGAGGGGAGGAAATTGAGAAACATTTCCAAGAGCAGGAGACATGAATGCTAGACTGCAAAAAACAAAATATGCTCATTGTTCAGGATGCTTTGAGTGTAACTTTGCCTAAAATAATAGGACCAGTCAGGATCTTCCCCCTCCCTATGATTTCCTTTTCTTATTATCTACCTATGCAATATTATCTATTTCTGTAAATTCAATGCTGTTTCAGCAAATTTAAAGCATATCATTTGTTTGGAACTATTAACCCATATTATTTTATATAGTTTAGAACCAATAACATTTTTCCTTCCTTTATAATCTTTACAAGGAAGAATGCACCTAACAGTATTAGGGGAGTGGCAGGGAAATCAAGCTTATATAGCTTCTATTCCAATGTTTCTCTTTTTTTTTTTTTCCAATGTTTCTCTTAAGTGTGAGGATGACATTGGAGGAAATTTTATGTTAAGCTGCACTTTTTCTTTTTTACTTCTTATTATGGAAATTTTCAAAGATATAAAAGAGTAGAGAGAATAGTATTTAAGTCATCCCATATTCCAATCACTAATGAATCCATAGTTCATCTGGATTTATTCTGACTGCTCATACTTTGTTAGCAGATGCCTCTGGTGTCCGTACCTCATCTCCTTGGCTGACTCTGAGTTCATCTCCAGCAGGCAGCTCCAACTTGCACTGTCAGCTTCCTTGTCTTTCTGCTTTCTGGCCCAGGGTCACTTCCAGTGCTACAGTAGCTTGCTCTGAGTTAATGCTCAAGCACACCCTGGAAGTGCTTGGGCAGTAACACCCCCTAGGGACAACACTCAGCCAAAGAGCTGTTTAAAGGCTCCAGCCTTCTGTCCTTCAGGCCAATGTGGAAGGCATTCTGTAAGCTTCTCAGAGTTCTCAGGGTTGCCCACAGCAGCAATGGATGAAGCATCATTTCACTGGCTTTTCCTGCCTCCCTGCCTCAGTCTCCATAGTCCCTCACTTCCGCTTCCTTAAACCACCTGCCAAAAACTTCCTGCACTTTATCCTCTCTCAGGGTCTGTATTCAGGGGAACCCAAATTAAGACTGACCTCCTTCATCCAGTCATATCTTTTGTTTACCATCAAAGCCTTATATTCATTTCTATGAAGCTCATTTTGCAGACAAGACTCAAGATATTTTTCAAGATGGTGGCCAAGGTGGCTAACTGCTGTAGAAAAATTAGGAGCAGCATAATTCTGCTTTTCTACAAAAAAATTAAGGGTAGCAGTCTCTTCCAATATTCCCGCTTAGCTAAAAATTGGAAGGAGGGGTGGAAGGAAGGAAGGAAGGAAGGAAAGAAGGAAGGAAGGAAGGAAGGAAGGGCAAGGGGAAGGAAATAGATGACCTGTTCTTTCTGACAGTTTCTACGACAGAATTAAAGTGTGATTTAGTAGCTGAACATAAATAACTTGATCCATCCAATCTGAATTCTGAGATTTCCTTCCAAATCCCAGACCAGAGCTTTCTAACCCATGAGCCTCCTTAGGATGTGTTAGCAAGTGAATTGGCTGTCAGCACCTTGGGACCTGGGAACACACCCAGGCCTCCAGGGAAGGTGGGCCCAGGGGTCAGAGGACAGAGCGATTGTAGCCTAGGGTCTCTAATGGGAAACAGATGCTCCCAGCTGTCACCTGCCATCAGCCTGCTCACTGACTATTTTCAGTCCTGGCTCCTTCTAGATCCATCCAGCTGTATAAACACACTTTTATCCACAAGCTGACTGTGGGAGCAGCCAATGAATCTGTCTTCTTTTCTATTAGAAGAGCCTGCCTGTGTTGAATCCAAGGCTTAACTCATCAGAATAACAATTAAACAAAGGTGGATATTTTTTTTCTTTTCCTTTTCTTTGTAATTTTTAGTCTCTATTTTCTTTGCTATCAAGATGCCTGTGTGGTATTAGCTGATGGTTCATCTACTGAGAGTTGAGGGCAAAAGGAATCTGTTTGAAATAAGAATGCTTTAAAGAGAGACGGAGAGGCAGGATGGGGGATCAGAATGCTTGAGTATTAGATGTAACCACATGTCCTTGGGAATATCACTTAAGCTTTTGGGGCTTCATTTTCCTTTATCTGTGAAATGAAGGAGTTAAGCTAACTGATATCTAAAGAATTTTCCCATTACTAACATTTTGAATAATTAGTCATTTTTCTGGCTTTATGTATTTTTTTTTTTTACATATTCTTTCATTTGACAAACGCTTTCTGAGTATACATAAGGTACATAGCAGTCTGATCGCACCTACAAAATATTAGCGCTAAAAGATTCCTTAGAGAGGCCAGGCTATAGTAGGCATTTGTTTTCTTTTCTCTCTCCAGCATCCCTTCCCTTTCCTCCATGGTAATAACATCCCTTGGACTATGGAAACTGATCCCCACCCCCATTTTTTGTGGCTTTGCTGGGTCTTCCCCTCAGTGCCCTGGCAGCCTGACCCAGGTACGAGCATGTGAGCCAGGCCTGGCTAATTACATACTATACCTGGGGCTGTAAGTCTAGGCTCATGACTCATTTCAGGCCAATCCAAATTCTTCCCTAGAATCTTATATTATGGATTTTTGAAGAGAGGATCCTCTTTTACACGTTAGGTTATTAAATTGAAAGAGGTAAAATCTGTGGCCATTCCTTTTCCCTGTTGCATGGAGAAAGTCCATCTGGAGTTAGAAGAGCTAAAGGCAATACATGAGGAGAAGCAGAGTCAAGAGATGGGGAGAAATTTCAAATGGTCTGGTTTGAAGCCTTTCCCTCCCAGTTATGTATGCCCATCAATCTCTATCTATCTCTCTGTCTGTCTCTCTCTCTCTCAGTTAGTTTGAGATGGCTTAGTGTCACTTCCAACCAAAAGAGTCCTGACTAATAGATAGTCAAGCTATTTTTTTAATATAATTCTCACAGTGTTTGAGATTTGTCCAAGGTTACATGGCAAGTGAATGGCAGAGCTGGGACCCAATCAACTCTGACTCCTGACTTCTCCTGACTTCCAAACCAGTTCTTTTATTCTTTGTGTTTCTTCCAACTTTGTATGATGAAAATTTCCAAACGTACAGAAAACTTGAAAAATAAAAAAAAAGCAAGCAGCTGTATATCTACCACCTAGATTTTACAATACCATTTACATTTCACTGTACTTGCTTTATCACATATCTAGCCATTACTCTATCCGGACATAAACGTATCTATTTTTTAAAAAATAAATTTCAAAGTAAATTGCAACCAGTTCTTTTTGTTGTGCCATATCTCAGCGTTTACAGGGATGGTGGTGTGTTGGATGGGGCTTGGATGGGCAAGCTGTCTTGTCCACATGCATGCACAAGGGCCCCTCATGGTACACGATGGAGCCATGGATGGGAAAAGAAAGTAGTTGTTTTGTGAATCCGAAGCCTCCATAAATGAGAGTGGTGAGCCTAGGGGAGACCCACAATAAATAAGTAAAAGCATAAGTGGACAATACAACAACATTAGTGATGAGTGTTATAAAGGAAATAAAGCAGAGAATGCCATAGTGCATGTCTGTGTATCAGGGAAAACAATACTAGATCAACCCTAGGAAAGCCTCATAGAGAAGGTGACTTTTGGATTATACCTCAGTGAAGAAAGGAACCAACAATGACACCATCTGGAGGAACAAGATTCAGGCAGAAAGAAAAGCTAGTTCAAAGCTCTCAGGGTACTCCAGCAACAGAAAGAGTGTTGGCAAAGTATCCTCCATCTCTTCCTCTGCATTATCCTTATCAACATCAACATCTTCATTAGGACTGGAAGTATTTGTGGTATATTTAATAATCAGTCATTGCTGTTTCTAGGTGAGTTGAATTATTACATCTCGTAACTCTGTTAGCCAAACGGTATCTCAGTAATCCTGCCAGTCACTTTCTACACAAAGATAAACAGCTCCAAGAGTAGTTTTGACACACAGAAGCCCCATAAGCCTACAGAAACACCCTGGTCCTAGAAAGGAACATGCTGGTCTTTCACAATTACACTGGTCCAGAGAACAGGCTCAAATTACATCCCAAACAACTCATGGTTTCTTATGCCTGCTCTTTTAACATCCTAATTGGCAGGCCCTTGGCCAAAAACACTGTTAGTTTATCTTGTGTAAATGGCTTAAATATGTGTTTTAGCATTAAAATGGTCCAAAACCAACACTTTGCATTGCTTTCAAGTGCCTTTTTGACCTGCCCTCAGTGGAAGCCAGATTAATTTAAAGCTTTATAAGTGAAATGTCTTAATCTGAGCGACTGTTCTGCCCTCAGTGGTTCCAGGATCATGAGGAGATGGACCTCTTTAGTTTCTTTTATTTTCAGTATTTTTTTTCTTTAATTGTTGAGATATTTGTTCAGAAATGAGCCCAGGAACATATGCTTCAAGTTTTATTTTTATGGCTTTTTAACCATGCCATGAATAATGTCCAAAACATCAATATTAAACGAAATTAATACCATGACTGATCGGGAGGACATTTGGATCTAGTATATAGTTAACTGCATTTTTCTAGTCCAATTCTACAAGTATAGCATAGTAGAATTGGAACAGAAAAGTCCAACTATCCCTAGAAACAACCACATGGAATTTTTTAAATGCAGAAATTATATATACCATGGTCATTTGAAGCCAGATTTACCACTGGAAAAATTTATTTCCTGGGAACAAAGCCATATTTATTAAAGACAAATGTATTACAGGGGTGTCTCTCCGAATTCTCAAACTGTGAATTTTTGCACATAACAAACGTGAACACGTTGCCATGTTTCTGCAACTGTGGAGCCGGAAGAGGCTGTGGTGAATGTTGGTGGTACCCTCCGAGGTCTCTAACCATTTCTGGACCCCTCCCTTGGCTTCTGTGCTCTTGCTTTTACCAGCCAGCCGGTCTGACTCTCTTCAGAGCCCATCCCTTGGGCAGTTGGAGCCACTTTGCCCACTTTGCTGAGAGCTCCAAGTGCCTGGGGGCCCACACATCCCCCTAGGGTGGCCTTTGGCCAACAAGGGCTGGTACTGGAATAGAAAAGCCCAGCTCCTTCCCCTGAGAAAGTACAAACTCAGAGGTATAATCTTGGCTCTCGAGCCTCCCCGTGGGATCAAGCAGAAGCTGTGGCTCTGCCTGAAATCACTCCTTTGCTTGGCTTCTGCCTCTTCCCCAGCTTGCCTCCTCCACTCCCTCACCTATTTCTTTTGGAAGTCCTTCCTTCACATGTTACTTGCATGCAAATCCTCATCTCAGGGTCTGCTTCTGAAGAACCACACATACCTGACAGGAAGTTCATCTGCTCCAATCCACTCAGTTCACAGATGGTTAACCCAATCCATCAATCCATAAACATTTGTGGAAGGCCTACTATGTGTTGGGCCCACAGTAGGCATGGAGAAGGGGACCTCTGGCTAAGTGTAAATGACAGAGCCGTCTGACCCAGGGCCCACGTTATCTTCTGTCAGGGCCAGTGTGAGAGTCCAGGGGAAGGTGTCACCAATGACAAGTGTGTGAAATCCCTCCTGCATTTCAATGTTTATTCCTAAGTTATTAACCAACACTCATGGAAGCTGGGAAAGAGAGAAACCTAATGAAGATGGATTGGAAATCTATACAAATCAGCTATACCCATGGAAAGTAGGCCAGTAGAAAACTGTCTACAGATTTACCCGAGTCCAACAACATTCAATGAGAAACTCTGAAACAGTGTTATCTGATTATTGACATCATTTTCTTCTAGTCTCTATTACTTATCTTTAAGGTTTGCAAACATAAAACATAATGGCAGATAGGAAATTGTAGGAAGTGGTCTTATTTCGCCCCAAAGATCCTAAACACTCCTGTGGGAAGCTGCCAGTAAAAGCACCTCTAATCCCACTCTTCTCTCTAGTCATCCATCCAATCAATATTACTAAGAAACAGGGATAAAGAGTAGCTGTCCAGGCTGGTCTTTGTTTCTTCTAGAACTCATTTCTAATCAAATAAACAAAAAACTATTGTGATTCAGATATCATCTGTGGTAGGTAGAATAAGATGTCTAATGTATTAATATCAGGAACCTGTGAAAATTTTATTTTACAAGGTAACGGGGTCTAAACCGCCAATTCCAACATGTATGTGTTTGGGGTGTTGTGGTTTCCCCACACCAACAACCAATGCTCCAGACGCCAGCTGGGTGTCCTGTCATTCAACTTAGTTCTGACACTAGCTACCTGGAGACAGCATCGGATTCCACAGGTGAAGGGCTCAGTCCCACTAGACTGCCCCCTACTTTCTGATGCCAATCGCAAGCCCAGGTTGTCACCTGTGCTTCTGACCAACCTGCTGTCGATTGGAGGTTCCTACAACCCCTCCTCAAGTTCCATTAATTTGCTACAGTAGCTCACAGAACTCAGGAAACATTTTACTTACTAGATCACTGGTTTATTATAAAAGGATGTAACACAGGAACAGCCAGATGGAAGAGATGTATAGGGCAAGGTATGGGGAAAGGGCGTGGAGCTTCCATGCTCCCTTCAGGCACACCACTGTCCCCAAATCTCCACGTGTCCACCAACCCGGAAGCTCTCTGAACCCTGTCCTTTTGAGTTTTTATGGAGGCTTCATTACATAGACATGACTGATTAAATCATTAGCCATTGGCCACCCAGAGGCCGGGGGTTGGGACTGAAAGTTCCAACTGTCTAATTACACAGTTGGCTCCTCTGGCTACCAGTCCCATCCTTAGTAGCTTTCCAAAAGTTGCCTCATTAAATAACAAAATACACCTTTCGAGCTCTCATCACTTAGGAAATTCCAAGGGTTTGGGAGTTCTGTGCCAGGAGCAGCTTCAAAGACCAAATGTATATCTCTTATTAAAAATCACAATATATACGGAATTTAAGGGAAAAAAATGTCATGAAGAACCTAGGGGTAAGACAGGAATAAAGACACAGACCTACTAGAGAATGGACTTGAGGATATGGGGAGGGGGAAGGGTAAGCTGTGACAAAGCAAGAGAGAGGCATGGACATATATACACTACCAAACGTAAAATAGATAGCTAGTGGGAAGCAGCCACATAGCACAGGGATATCAGCTCGGTGCTTTGTGACTGCCTGGAGGGGTGGGATAAGGAGGGTGGGAGGGAGGGAGACACAAGAGGGAAGATATATGGGAACATATGTATATGTATAACTGATTCACTTTGTTATAAAGCAGAAACTAACACACCATTGTAAAGCAATTATACTCCAATAAAGATGTAAAAAAAAAAAGAGCTTTAAAAAAAATCACAGTATCACACAAGGCAAAGGAGAAATAAGATTGCAGATAGAACTAACTAAGATTGTTAATCAGCTGATTTTAAAATAAGTTTATCCTAGGTTGCCCTGATGGGCTCAATGTAATCAGAAGCGTCCTTAAATGTGGAAGAGAGAAGCAGAAGCATCAATGTCAGAGTAATGCTGTATGAGAAAGACTTGGGTGGCCACTGCTGGCTTTGAGGATGGAAGGGGGGACGGGGGTGGGTGGCATGAGCAAAAGAGTGTGAGCGACCTCCAGAAACTGGAAAAGGCAAGGACACAGATTCTCCCCTCAGGCCTCCAAAACAGAACACAGCCTTGCTAACACCTTGATCTTAGCCCAGTGAGACGCATTTCATACTACAGAATCGTAAGATTATAAATGTGTGTTGTTTAAAGCTACTAAATTTGTGGGAATTTGTTACAGCAGCAGTAGGAAACTGATATACCATCTGCTTTCCAGGTTCAATACAGCTTCTGAAGAAACTACAAAACCTACTCATGGATCACAGCCATATTTCTTATTCACTCAGTTTTGACTCCCCTGACCTGTATGTTAAATGTCCTGCCATTCTTTTTGGCTGTCACCAGGGTCTTCTGTGTTCTCCCTAACGCTCTGTTTACTAAACTCGATGGCAGTCAGGTTTCAAGGGCTATCACTTTCTTCTGGCCTCTCACATCAACCACCACGAATATTTTCAAGCTTAGAAGTGTTCGTTCCCCCTGCAATTTACAGGTGGGATGCCCAGCTTCCTTTTCTGCTTCCCCTTCCATTTTTATATTCTGTTTAATTTGAGATTTTGGAGATGTGATGTTCTGTGATGGTAGCAATAAAAAATGAAATCCAGTTGGCTTTAGGACAACCGGATGGAAATTTCCAACTCCTCTGGACAAGATACATTAGGATCAAAGACACGGAGTGATGACATAAGTATCACCAAGGCCCCAAATAACTCCACATGCATTTACTCACATATTCATTCATTTACTGATTTAATTGTACATTAATAAATATTTATTGAGTGCTGACCATGTGCCAGGAACTGCTCTAGGAGCTGGGGATTCATCCGTGATGAAGAAACTTATATTCTGGTGCAGGGAGGCAGGCCATAAACTAGATAAGTAAATAATATAAGATGATGAAGATGGTAGATGCAATGAGAAAGAAAAGAGCAGGCTATTTGACATGGTGTCGTGATGCTCCCATTTACATTGCATGGACAAAGTCAGCTTCGCTTTAAAAAGTGACATTTGAAAAAAGACTCGAAGGGGGACTTCCCTGGCTGTCCAGTGGTTAGGACTCCGTGCTTTCACTGCCATGGCCCCGTGTTCAATCCCTGATCGGGGAACTAAGATCTCACAAGCCACTCGGTGAGGCCAAAAGAAAAAAAAGACTTGAATAAGTTGAGGGTCCCAGCCATTTCAGACCCAGGAAACAACCAGTCCAATGGCCAAGAGGCAAGAAGAAGGCTGAGGGTTCAAGGAGTAGCAAGATCAGTATAACTGGAGCAGAAGCAAGTGGGGAGAGAGTTAGGAGACAGACACCGAGGCAACTGAGGGGAGGACTTGATTCTGAATGAAACAGAGAGCTATGATCCTGCACTCAAATACAAGGTGTGTTTTTTTCCCTCCACACCAAGCAATTCTCTGACAATGGCTGGGTGTCCTACCATTCAACCCAATTCTGACCCAGAGATAATGTCACATCCCACGGGTTAAGGGCTCAGTCCCACAAGGCTGCCTTCCCCCCACTTCAAACACCAGTTGCAAGTCCTGGTTGCCACCTGTTCTTCTGACCCACTGCTTGTAGATTAGAGGCTCCAATGACCCCCTCCTTGGGTTTGAGTAATTCTTTACAGCAGCTCACAAAACTCAGAGAAATGTTTTACTTACTCAGTGGCTAGTTTATTATAAAAGGATATAACCCGGGAACAGTCAGATGTAAGAGATGCACAGGGCAAGGTATGTGGGAAAAGTTGCTAAGCTTCCATGCCCTCTCCAGGTGTGCCCCTCTCCCCAAGGAGTGTTCACCAACCCAGAATCTCTCTGAAGCCACTCCTTTCGGATTTTTATTAAGGCTGGTTTACATAGGTACAATTGATTAAATCATCGGCCACTGGTGATTGAACTCAACCTCCAGACCCTCACCCCTCCGCAGAGGCTGGGGAGTGGGACTGAAAGCTCCAACCCTCTAATCACGAGGTTGATTCCCCTGTAAACCTGCTCCCATCCTCAGGTGCTTTCCAAAAGCCACCTCACTGACATAAGAAAAGCCACCTTTAGGGACTGCTCTCACCACTTAGGAAATTCCAAGGGATTTAGGAGCTCTGTTCTAGGAAGGGGATGAAGACCAAGTATATATTTCTTAAAAGTCACAGTATCACAGGAGCCATTACATGATTTTAAGATCAAGAGTGACATGACCTTACTATGCTTTAAATGAACTGTTCTAGTCACTGAGAATCAACTGTAGAGCAGCAATGGAAGAGCAGGGACACCATTCATGAGGTGATTTCAAATATCTAGGTGAGAGCTGATGGTGGTTGGTGCCAGGGTGGTGGCAGTGGATGTGGTAAGTGTAAGGTCGGATCTTAACAAACGGCACCGCGAAACAGAGGAAAGCTTCAAGTGAGCTTTATTAGGGAGCGCTCCTGGGCGAGGTTCACTGGTCCGAGAGAAAAGGGCCAGAGAAGTCGCACCCGGGCGAGGGTTGGGCAAGATTTTATAGGGGAAGAAGGGAAAGGGGTGTGGTGAATCTGGGAGGGCGCAGGGTATTCCTTATTTGGTGGTCTTTTCGGGTATCCTGGGGGACCGATAGTCCCGCCCCTCGAAAGGCGGGAAGGCTGGGCTGGGTTCAAAGTCCCCAGGTCAGTTCCTGGAACTGGGTGGTCCGGAATGTCTCCAGGGCAGTTTCTGGAACTGGGTTGTCCGGAGAATTTCGGTCTGATGCAACCTGTGAATCTGATTGTGTTCCCCTGCCTCAGGCCAGTTGGCCTTACAGTAAGAAGTGGTCAGATTCTGGTTATATTTTGAAGGTGGGACCAACATGATTTCACGTTAGACTACACGTGTGTCATGTGAGAAGGAGCAGGATAGAAGATAACTCCAAGCTTCTCTTGGAAGGATGGCATTTTCAGTCATTGAAATGTGGCAGACTGTGGATGGAAGACTCTGTGGGGGAGGGGAAGATTAGAAGGTCAAGTTAGCTTTGCTCTATCTAATAGATATCCAAGGGGAGCTATCAGCTTGGCAGTAGGATTTATGAGTCTAGAGTTCAGGAGACATTTCTGGGTTGGAAATATATATTGGAGAGTCATAAACATAGTTCCTACTTAAAATCATGAGAATAAAAATGAGACCCCTAAGGGAGAGGGTGAAGATAAAGGAGGGAAGTGGTCAAAAAGTGGCATTCAGCATTAAAGAAGCCAAGGGGATGAGGAAGAACCCACAAAGAAGACTGAGAGGGAGTCGATGGGGTAGGAGGAACACCAGTAGAGTGGGTAGACCTGAAAGCCAAGTGAGGAAGGGTTCCCGGGAAGAGGGAGTGATCAAGAAAGATACAGACTGGGAATTGTCCATTAGACTTTGTAGCATTGGAGGTCATCAGTTAACCTTGACTGGAGCAGTTTCTTGGAGCACTTGTGGCAAAACCTAATTTGAGCTGGTTTAAAGGAGACTGGGAGGAAAACACAGACAGTTTTTTTGAAGAGCTTTGTTTATCCAAACTAAAGTGAAGCAAAGAACAAAGCTATAGCAAGAGAAGTGAGTTCAAGAAGATGTCTGTTTTATAGAAGGAAAAATAACAGCATGAATAAGTGTGCTGATGGGAAAGCTCTGATGGAGAGGGAGAAATTGATGATGTCGGAGAAGAGGGCAGAATTGTTGGAGCTCTGTTCTTGAATAGGCCAAAGGAGATGCTGTAGGGCAGTGTTTCCCAAGCTTTTGTGTGAGTCAGAATCCCCTGGAGGGCCTATAAAAACACACATTGTTGGCCCCCTTCCCACCCACACAGTTTCTGATTCTGAGATGGAACCTGAGAATTTGCGTTTCTAAGTTCCCAGGTAACCCTGATGCTGCGGGTTTGGGGGCCATGCTTTGGGAACTGTGGGTATATCAGGAAAGGGGTTGTTGGCTCTAAATATGACTCCATCATTAGTTTGTAGTAACACATTCATTCATTAAAGTAGTTCTACAGGAGAGTTTATTTTGGAAAGATGCAGTCAAGAAGACAAAAACAGCTAACATAGCCAAACTCTGTCTGAAGCTATATGATTTACCAAGAGCCTGGCAGCGCTTCCGAGGAGAAGTCACTCAGCCTAAGTCTACGTTTGCACGAATACCACCTTCACCACCATACTAGCTGGGCCATTCTTCTGATGTCCAGCCAAGTAGAAACAGTTGGTTCACCTAATCACTCCGTTTACATGATTGGAACTCCTCAGCGGCCTCTACTGGCTGAGCTTCTGCAACATTCTTGGGAGTCCCAGGTGCATCACACCCCCAGCCTGCTCTTTCCAATGCATGTTCCATAACATCACAAAAGAGCTTAACTCAGTGTGATTGTGTTGTTTTACCGGCCAGCACTTGGAATCATGATTAGCTGGGGACCAAGCCAAAAACCTCAAGAAGCCCAAGTTTTGTATTTTCTTTTTTGTTCTTACTGCAATGTTCATCACTTGCCAGAAACGGCCACTAGCAATCATTCTTTCCAAAGCGTTTTTCCTTGTTTTTTTCTCATTGAGGAGATGGGTACAGCAATATATGTTTAGGCAACTCCCTTCTGTGTAGCCGTTTGGGATTTAAAAGCCTTTTCCTATCCAATTTATTAGGTCCATTTTATACATAAGGAAACTGAGGTTCACAGAGAGTAAGCATAGACTCTGGGTCTTTGAATTCTAATTTTTACATACAGCCCTTTATAAGTTTAAGATGAACAGCATAATGATTTAACTTACTTATATTGTGAAATTATTATCACAATAAATTTAGCTAACATTCATCATCTCATATAAATACAGGAAAACAAAGGGAGAGAGAAGAGAAGTGTTTTTCTTTGTGATGAGCACTTTTAGAGTTTACTCTCTTAGCAATTTTCAAACGTACCACATGGCAGTGATAACTATGGTTGTCCTGTTGTACACGCATCCCCAGTACTTATTTATCTTATAACTAGAAATTTGTACCAGTTCCCCCACCCATCACTTCCCACCTGTGGTAACCACAAATCTGATCTTTTTCTATGGCTTTGTGTTCTGGGGTGTGTGTATGTGTTTTATACATTCCACAAGTAAGTATTTGTCTTTCCCTGTCTGACTTATGCCACTTAAGCATAATGCCCTCAGGATGCATCCATGTTGCAAATGGCAGGATTTCCTTCTTCTTTAACGGCTGAATTATTTAGTGGCTGAATAATAACATCTTCTTTATCTGTTCACCCATAGGTGAACACTTAGGTTGTTACTATGCCTTGGCTGTTGTAAATAATGTTGCAATGAACATGGGGATACAGATATCTCTTCAACAGAGTGATTTTGTTTCCTTCAGATATACACACAAAAGTGGAATTCTGGATCTTATTATAGTTCTATTTTTAATTTTTTGAGGAACCTCCATGCAAAAACATTATCATTTGAATCATTCCCTTCAGGACCAGTGCCGATTTCCAACCTGGTCCCATCCCTTGCTTAAGCCAAAGAGCCACTTATGAAGGCATACTAGACTCCTTGTGTTGAAAAATCTGGTCTCTTCTAGAAAGATACTGCTAATGTAGGTCTAGAGGAAGAAAGATTTTTCCAAAATTATGGATCTGATTAACACTCTTTGTGGATGTAACTTGGTATAGTTTCATGGAATCATTCATA
The DNA here is from genome assembly GCF_008692025.1 of Phocoena sinus. Taxonomy (NCBI): domain Eukaryota; kingdom Metazoa; phylum Chordata; class Mammalia; order Artiodactyla; family Phocoenidae; genus Phocoena; species Phocoena sinus. The sequence continues at coordinate 40,110,219 of NC_045777.1, forward strand.
TACAGTTTTCGGGGTAGGGGGAAAGCTTCCAGGGTTCCAGAGATTTCAGAACCTTAGAAATAAATGTAAAAGCCTTCTATGTTCTCAAATGATTATATTTCAGATGAGCTATTTGTACCAGTCCGACATTTTGGTTGCAAAAAATACAAAGATCTAACTGAAGCAGAAAAGAAATTAGTCAGAAATTAGTTGATCGCTCATAGAATTGATAGGAAGTTTTGAAAATGAGCAACAAACAAGGGAAGAAGAGTCTGTGGTTATGAGGTCACTCCCACTGGTCACTCCTTGCTTCCACCAAAGAAATTAATTTTAAACTCTTCCTTCTTATCTGTATCACTTACTCCAGATTTAAGGTTCTAGGAGGGGGACAGCATCTGACTGTCTGAGTCAAATCACATGACTTTGTTATTGCTCTTGGGAAGGGGAGGGGTCAGAGAGGGCTTGCCTCCCATGAAAATCCACACAATGACAAATTTTAGAGATAAAGATTAAGAATATGTTCATTACTGGGAGAACTAGAGGCCCCTGTATCAATCAGCTACTCTTGAAATAATACTGTGTAACAACAACAACAAAAAATATAATGAATTCTTACTTTTCACAATCATTGGTCTGCCAGTTGGCTGGGGAAATTCTGCTCCAGGTTGTGAATTGGCTTAGCTTGGCTCCAGATTGCAGGTCAAGTTCAGGACTGCTCCAAGTGTTTCTCATTCTAGAAACAACAGCTAACTAGGATGTGCTCATGGAGATGGCAAAAGCACAAGAGACCAAGTCAAACCATGAGAGCACATTTAAAGCCTTCGCTTGTACACAAACAGACATATAGATCAATGGAATAGAATAGAGAGCCCAGAAGTAAACCCACACACCTACAGTCAATTAATCTATGACAAAGGAGACAAGAATATACAATGGAGAAAAGACAGTCTCTTCAACAAATGGTGTTGGGAAAGTTGGATAGCTACCAGTAAATCAATGAAATTAGAACATTCCCTCACACCATACACAAAAATAAACTCAAAATGGATTAAAGGCCTACATATAAGACATGACACCTTAAAACTGGAAGAGAACAAAGGCAAAACATTCTCAGACATGAATCTTAGCAATATTTTCTTAGATCAGTCTCCTAAGGCAAAAGAAATAAAAGCAAAAATAAACAAATGGAACCTAATCAAACTTTAAAGCTTTTGCACAGCAAAGGAAACCATTGACAAAACAAAAAGACAAGATTCAAAGATGGAATGGGAAAAATATTTGCAAATGATGCTACTAACAAGGAGTTAAACAAACAGCTCATATATCTCAACACAGAGAAAACAAAGAACCCAATCAAAAAATGGTCAGAAGACCTAAATAAACATTTCTCCCAGGAAGACATACAGATGGCCAATAGGCCCATGAAAAGATGGTCAACACTGCTAATTATTAGAGAATACAAATCAAAATGACAATGAGGTATTACCTCACGCTGGTCAGAATGGCCATCATCAAAAAGTCTACAAAAAAAAAAAAAAAAAAAAAACAGTCTACAAATAATAAATGCTGGAGAGGGTGTGGAGAAAAAAGAACCCTTGTACACTGTTAGTGGGAATGTAAATTGGTTCAGCCACTATGGAAAACAGTATGAAGGTTCCTTAAAAAACTAAAAACAGAGTTACCATATGATCCAGCAATCCCACTCCTGGGTATATATCCAGAAAAAATGAAAACTCTAATTTGAAAAAATACATGCACCCTAGTGTTCATAACAGCACTACTTACAATTGCCAAGACCAGGAAACAACCCATGTCCATCAACAGCTGATTGGCTTAAGAAGATGTGGTATATACATACAATGGAATATTAGCCATAAAAAAGAATGAACTGTTGCCATTTGCAGCAACATGGGTGGACCTAGAGAATAATATAATTAGTGAAGTAAGTCAGACAGAGGAAGACAAATACTGTATGAGATCTCATATGTGGAATCTTAAAAATAATACAAATGGGGCTTCCCCGGTGGCGTAGTGGTTGAGAGTCCGCCTGCCGATGCAGGGGACACAGGTTCGTGCCCCGGTCTGGGAGGATCCCACATGCCACGGAGCGGCTGGGCCCGTGAGCCATGGCCGCTGAGCCTGCGCGTCCGGAGCCTGTGCTCCGCAACGGGAGAGGCCACAACAGTGAGAGGCCCGCGTACCGCAAAAAAAATAAAAATTAAAAAATTAAAATAATAATAATACAAATGAATCTATACACAAAACAGAAACTCACAGACATAGGAAACTTATGGTTAACAAAGATTGAGGAGGAGGTACAAATTAGGCATATGGGATTAACCAATACAAATTACTATCCGTAAAATAGATGAGCATCAGGATTTACTGTATAGCACAGGGAATTATATTCAATATCTTGTAATAACTTATAATGGAATATAATCATAAAAGAATAACTGAATCACTGTGCTCTACACCGGAAACTAACATAATGTTGTAAATCAACTATACCTCAATAAAAAAAAAAAATTTAACACCTCTGCTTGTATGATATCCGTTAACATTCCATTGGCCAAAGCAAGTCTCATGGCCAAGCTCAGAGATGATGGATGGGTGGTATACTTTGTCTATTCAGCTGGGAGGCACTGGAAAGTCACCTGGCAAAGGCATCAATATATAAATCTTATTATAAGCCATGAGGAATTAAGAACAATGGTATAATCAACCCCAGACCCTCCAGGAGGTTGGTAACTGGGGCTTTGACTTAAGCAAGTGGTGGGGCTATGCTGCAAACCAGCATTGGCCCTCAAGGGAAATGTTACAAATCATAATGTTTTTAGATTACAGGTTACACAAAACCTTGGATGTGACCTGCAGTTGGAGTTGGAGGGTCCAAAAAGCCTCAGTGGAAGGAGACTTTTAAGGCTTACTGGTTGTCACCTTTTTTTTTTTTCCCTATTCCCAGCATCTTATTCCCTAGAATCATGCAAAATGAAAGTCTACAGATGATGGCAAAGAAGACTGAGGTCATGGATCCTAGAAGTAAAGAGACAAGAGAAGAAGAGAAAGGAAGAAAGTAGGAGAATACTGGGAGTAGAAGAGGAAATTTAAGGGAATTTTCTATCAGAAGGTAGAAAAATGGTGAAAGCAGAGATGATCCAATCTAACGTAGGATGGCCCAACACTGAGGTAGAAATTCAAGTAGAGGCATCACACAGAGAGCTTCAGTCTCTCTCCCATAAATGTCCTGAGAGTACCATTCCCTCCATGCCAGTCAATGCCTCATTCTAGGATAGGAAAACCTCCAAACAAGTTTCTGAATTAAGGCTTTTGATTGAGCTCACTTCCCAGAATTTGGTCCTGGCCTCCTTTTCCAGTGCGGAGTATGAATCAGAACCATAGTTAATGATTCCAAAAAATAAAACTTAAGATACTTCTTTTACTTGGAGAAAGAAATAAATACACTGTGCAGTGATTTTTCTGATGCATTTCAGAGTAATTTTCATGTTGACTCAGTGGGAAAGTAATTAGATTTCCTCTGAAAGAGATGAGAACATTATTTTCCACACTGAAGAAAAAACAAACAAACAAACAAAAAAACCCCAAGATAGTAGATTTCAGGGCCAGGAGCTACTACAAATGTTCCCATTTTTGAAGAGAATTTGTTCTGACCTCACTTCTAAGGGACCCAGCATATGTGTCTTGGGCTGATTTTCCATTTGCTAATTAAAAGTTCCTTGTCAGCAGTATTTATCATTATTATTATTGGTGCGTGAATCATCCTCTTTTTCTACCAAATCTATTTTCTATGCTTACCCATTCTAAATGTTGGCTTACAACTCCCTCGTGGGTGCCAGAACAACCCGCTCAGATGAGCCTTCTCTGCATTTCTTTGTCAAATCCTTTTGCTCTCCAAGCTGAGACTTAAAGTCTTATTTGAACAACTGCCTGCTTTTAAAATTTTCTGGATTGACATCTGTCTTACTCTTAAACCAAAACATTTTTTGCATTCTTCCAAGACGAGGTCAGAGACCCTTAATTAGGCATCATAAAAGAAATAGGTCTGCCTTCAGTTTGGCATCTTCCAGGGTAGAACTGTGAATTCCAAGTCTTGCAAATGCATGGATTTCCAGGGCTGTTTTGTAGACCCATACACTCTCTGTATTCATGAAATATCATGACAGTGGAAATTCTAATCAGTGCATTAATAAGGGGCCACTCCAAACCTTTTATTTATTTTTTATTTTTTTTTTAATTAAAACAATTCTAACCTTTTCATTTTGAAATAATTTCCAACTTTCAAAAACATTGCAAGAATAGTACAAAGATGCTTGTATATCCTTCATCCAGCTTCCCCAAATGTTGACAACTTATGTGACCACAGATCAATGATCAAAATCAGAAAATTAACATTGATTCAATACTACTAAATATTCTACATATCTTATTCAAATTTTGCTAATTGTCCCATTAATCTCCTTTTTCTGGTCCAGGATCCAGTCCAGGATCATATCTGCATTCAGTTGCCATGTCTCCTTAGTCTGCTTCAGTTTAGAACAGTTAAACTTTCTTTCCTTCTTTTTTTTTTTAAATAATTGATAGATTCTATTTTGGCCTAAAATATATGCATTGCGCTTCACTACGGCGTCTCCTTCGTCTTTGGAGGTGGGGTATCTTTTTTGGTGAGTTCCAGTGCCTTCCTGCTGATGATTGTCCAGCAGTTAGTTGTGATTCCAGTGCTCTCACAAGAGGGAGTGAGCACACCTTCTACTCTGCCATCTTGAACCATTCTCCTCAATCTTTCTTTATCTTTCAGGACTCTGACAATTTTTTTTTTTTTTTGCGGTACACGGGCCTCTCACTGCTGTGGCCTCTCCTGTTGCGGAGCACAGGCTCCGGACGCGCAGGCTCAGCGGCCATGGCTCGTGGGCCCAGCCGCTCTGCGGCATGTGGGCTCTTCCCGGACCGGGGCACGAACCCGTGTCCCCTGCATCGGCAGGTGGACTCTCAACCATTGCGCCACCTGGGAAGCCCAGAACTCTGACAATTTTGAAGAGTGAGTTATTTGTGCCGGTTATTTTGTAGAATGCCCCTCAAATTGGGAAATCTATTCTTAAAGTATGGCCTCTCCCCTTCATACTTCTCCAACCCAAATTCTGGAAGGGTATTAGGGTTCTGCTCTTGTGAGCAAACATGTGCTAAGGGAAAAATGGTGAAACCATGCCAAACAAATATTAATTTCTTCTACAGTTTAGGGATACCCTGAAATACAAGGCCTCATGCAATTCATCTCATAAAGCTTATATGGTTGAGTCTGAAATTCAGTCATCCTTTTCAAAGAAGCAATCAAGTAGAATTTAATTAGTTGCAAACAACAGAAGCAGCAAACTCATACTTGTTCAAGCCATAGAGAAGATGTATTAATCCATGTAACTGAGCAATCTGGAGGTAAGTTGAACTTCAGGCAAGGGCTGGCTGACCCAGGCCTTCTAGGGTCTTTCTACCTTAACTCTACCTCCCTCAGTGTTAGTTTCATCCCAAGGCTGTTTCTCTCTGTGGTCACAGGGTGGCTACCAATAACAACTGGGGTGACATACTCTCTTACTCACATCCAGAAGATTACTGACAGTGGTCTCTAACCGAGTCACTAGGGCTAGAATATGGAATGCACTGATTGCCTTAAATCAACCATAGCTCACCTCTGGAGCTGAGAGTAGAACCGCTGTCACCACTTCACACATGGGATGCTGTTAGGAACAATGACGGAGAAATGGGGACCATGTATGCAGTTAACTCTGTCCACCACAAGGTGGAATCTTTACAGGCAGAAGGGCAGACTAGCATGTATATGGGGAAGGGAGATTCTGTAGAGGTGTGTTCCATTTAGATGCTCAATCAATATTAAGACGGGCTCAGCGAGAATGTCAGAATGAAGAGTCTGGAAGAAATCAGGCATGATAACTAAGCGATGGTGGTTTTTATCACTGCTTAGATATAACACTGTCTTTAGTAGCTATTTAGACCTGTGCACCCTCAGGTGTGTTCTGCACATTGGCATATGGGTCAATGGCAGTCATCATTTGAAAAATGGGATCCTCAGGCAGACAGGTTTGAGAAATGTTATCTGTATCAAACATACCTCAGCCTCCTCTCACACCTTCTTGGCCTACTGTTTTAATCCAGCCATTGCTACGGCAATCATGCTGTGGGCAGGTTGCCGTAACAATGGCTCAGCCACACCATGTTTTTCTTGCTTCATAGTCCTTTCACCACGTGACATAACACACATTATTTATGTTTTTGTTCACACCCTCCTCTTCCAGTAGATGGTAAGTCCTAGGAAAATTCCCTTGTAGGTAAGAATGTAAATTCCGTGAAAATTTATTTGAACATAGCTGTGTGTTAGTCACTGTTCTAAATAGAGTGTTTCATTCACTCCACCCCCTGTGCCTACAACAGTGACTTACACATAGCAGTGTTCAATAAATATTTGTTAATTTAATGAAAAATATGCACAGAAGCGAGTGATCAGATTACGGAGAAGAGACAGGTGAACCACTCCTGGTATCCCTGGGCTTTGCAGTTGCATGAGCCAATAAACTTTCATTTTTGATCGGCCTAGTTTGTATTGGGTTTTTAGAAGGAACTTGCAACTGAAAGAATTCTGACACACTACGTAACTAAATGTCTCTTAAACTTTTTTCTGAAGTAGCAAAAGAGGAAAACTATTACTATCTGCCCAGTCTACCCTTATAGACCTGTTAATATTTGTGAAGCTCAAATGAATTACTATATATGGAAGCACCTGGCTGACTTCAACATAACTCTGCAATGTGTGCTTTTGTTACTCACTATTATGTAAATAATAGAATCTTAGCATTAAAAGGAAAGTTAGACTGAGAAACTGTATTACTTACAAGTTATCAGAAAAGTCATTCTGGCTGCCCAAAGTTTTCCTCCAGGGACAGGATTCAACCCAGCTCCACTGAGTAAACTTAATGGGATAAAGGAGAACCAAGAATAAAACTGTTTGACAAGTTTGAAAAGAAAAGAAAAAGAAGCAAGTGGAGCGGGGGTGGGGGGGTGGGGGGGTGGGGGGGGGTGGGGGGGTGGGGGGATGCGACTTGCTGATAACCATGCCCAGACCCCTCCCTTTTATAGAAGAGGCCATGAAAACATCAGTGTTGTGTTCAAGGTCACACAGCTACTTTCAGGGGCAGAATCAGGATCAGAAACCTAAGTTTCAGACAGAAGAGGGAGAGAGAGAGGAAGAAAGTCTCATTCCTGTTTTCCAGAGTTTTCCTACCCAAGAAAATCTCAATAGCTGAAGCTACTGGCTGTCACCTCTGCTTCAAAGGCCTGAAACTCTTTCTTCCAAAGTCTTTTGGCTTTGAGAGCTTTAAATTACATTGGTCTTGTATTAATTCCTAAAGGTCTTTTCATAAACGTTGAACTACGTAATAAAAGAAGATTGACTTTCAAAGCAAAAGGAGAAAACATCCACAAAACTGTGTGAAATGTGAGGAGTGCACTCATGGGGGGTGCTGGGTGGAAGAGAGGAGATCTCAGGAGCGTTTGAAGGTCTGGGATCCACTCTTTATTTTATTTATTTATTTATTTTTGCGGTACGCAGGCCTCTCACTGTTGTGGCCTCTCCCACCGAGGAGCACAGGCTCCGGACGCGCAGGCCCAGCGGCCATGGCTCACGGGCCCAGCCGCTCCGCGGCATGTGGGATCTTCCCGGACCGGGGCACGAACCCGTGTCCCCTGCATCGGCAGGCGGACTCTCAACCACTGCGCCACCAGGGAAGCCCCACTCTTTATTAAGGAGCCATTTCTAGGATTACAATCAGCCCCTGATAAAACTGTGAACGGGGTGACAGAAGTGTTGATACCCTGGCCTCTGTCTCCTGTGACTTTTCTACAGCCACCATCATCATCTTGCTCTTTGTGTTCTCACTCCTGGCTCTCAATCTTGTCACATGTTTTGAGACAGGAAAGAGATGTCAAATTGGCAGTGGCGTGCAGAGACCTGAAGCTCAGAGATATATTTTGGGGTCATTCGCGCCTCAGGGATTTTCTTCAGTGGCAGGGAGTTGGCTCATCCCGGGCCACCCGCTTCCAGGGGCAGCTCCCATCCAATGACAAATCGCTGCTGGAGCACAAAGGCCTGGCCATCTCAGCTTGACTCAGGACAACCCTGAAGACCCGCTCTTGTATCTGAGCTTCCCGTGGACTGGCTGAGTCTGTCATTAGCCCCACAATGCAGCTCGACTTCGCCCTCTGTCCACGTTCACTTCTTTCCCTTCCTTTCCTCAGGCGTTGATCCCAAGGGCACTCCCCAGTAAATATTCTGCCCATTGAACTCCATCTCAGAGTCCGATTCCCAGGGAACCCAACCTGCAGAACACTCCCTCACCCCATTCTTGCTTCAACTGTGCTGCTGGGTTCCCTACTTCTTGACGTGCTGATGGCACCTCTTCCCACTTTCCTGAACTTGACTGCGTGTTCTATTGTTCAGGGTTTTCCAGAACCTGCCAGTCCAGCTGTTCTCCATTGGACTCATTACCAGGAAACACCCTCCAGTTACCTGCTGACTCCTACTAGCCAAGGCTCTATTTGGGGGGCCCTGACATTCTTGCCTTGGGACAGGGTGAGGACCACACCCCCTGTCTGGGGTGGATGAATAGAGATTGTACGGTGGTAGCATCCTGAAATAGCTATTGATTGGGTCCACTGGGGTGGGATAACTACAATCCAAGACAGAAGACGTGACACAACACCCGTGTGCACAGGCACCCCTTAAAATCCCGTGGTGAGACTCTGAACAGCTAAGCCATTGCTGAAATACCAAAGTAGGCACTAGAATTGTGAGGTCTCAGATGAAATTTGACAGGAAATAAGATACTTTTTTTTCAAAATTGTCTGCTTTTTGCCTAGATTCATTTGAATTTCTGAGCTTATCACGGTTCCTCAACTTGTAGACATATATACACTCATATTATTTTATTATTATTTATTTATTTACTAATATTTAATTATTTTAAATTAACTTAAAATTTGTCCACAGGTAATTTACTTTCTCAGTTGAGTTACAGTGTTTATAAGGTGTCCTGTCAACCACTTCTGTGGTTTAATTTCTGGAAATAAATGTTTAATATACTTAATGAATAAATATACACAGAAGAGAATGGCCAGGCTATGGTGCTAATGTCGTGGTTTAAATTTCTGGATCCAGCTGAACCTGAAGACTTAACCCTGAGCTTTTTAGTTACATGCATCAATATACTGTCTATTTTGCTTGTGCCAGTTTGAGTTGGGTTTTCAATAAAAAAACTTGTAGTTAGGGGCTTCCCTGGTGGTGCAGTGGTTAAGAATCCACCTGCCAAAATACAGGGGACAGGGGTTTGAGCCCTGGTCTGGGAAGATCCCACATGCCTCCGAGCAACTAAGCCCTTGCGCCACAACTACTCTAGAGCTCGCGAGCCACAGCTACTGAAGCCCGTGCGCCCAGAGCCCATGCTGCGCAACAAGAGAAGCCACCACAATGAGAAGCCCCTGCACCGCAACAAAGAGTAACCCCCACTCGCCACAACTAGAGAAAGCCCGCGCGCAGCAATGAAGACCCAACGCAGGCAAAAATAAATAAATAAATAAATAAATAAAAGACAGAACTTGTAGTTAGAAGAACACTGGTATACCACAAGACCTTGGGAAAGTCACTAAATGTTTACAAACTTGTTTTCCAAGTAGCAAGATGGTAAAACTATAAACCCTGCCTACCTCATAGTAGTAGATACTATTATATTCCCCCCAGCATTTCTATCCTAATATAGGCCCATCTGAATTCCAACTACCAGCATTTCAATCTCTTTGCCAGAAGTCTTCTTAGCTAGGCCAGGCTCTGCCCCATTCTATTCGCCCCTGAGCGGCCCTCAAGTATATAAATGTTCCAGCTTCCTCAGCCCTTGGGGGAATCCCTGTAAGGTAGTTTTCTGTGCTTGTCCCCACAAGTTCCCCAGTAAGGTTAAGCTTTAGTTGTCCACAGTGGTAACCTGCTTATCAACTGACTTGTGCTTTGTTTGCTTCCTTTCCTTCCCTGTCTCCCTCTCCTACACCCCCATCTGCATCTCTTGAGATCTCATCCCAGATAGACTACTGGCACTCAGATTCCCGTCTCAGAGTCTGCTTCTAGGAGAGCTGAAATGGAGAAAGTAACACCTTTCCAATGCTGGTAAACTCAAATCTCTCTGGGTGATCTGCCTGTGACCAAGACGTTACTGAATTTTGATTGGCTGAAGTGGTTTAAATTCAAGTAAACAAGTTGTTAAGCTCTCCATTTTATTCTGTACACAATTTTGTGTACTTTAAAGATAACTCTCCGAAAATGTCCTCCTCAATGGATTCTGCAGATAAAAGGATAAAGAACTTCTACACACTCTGTCTTGCTTTAAAAACAGCTGAAAGTATGTGTGCATTTATAGAATCAATAAACCGCATTAATGTGACTGAGGCTGGAATATATTCCCACATGACAACTGAGAGTCCCACAGAACTGTGTTGGGTGGAAAAGTATTTACTGAGGCTTAGAGAGGCTCTTGCCTCTCTAAGGATGAGAGATGAGACGCCTCTTAATGAGCCATTCCGCAAGTCTAAAAACTGACTGCACCTAACACGAAATTGTGAGTGGCAACCACAGCCCCAAAGAGGAATCACCAGATGTTCCTGGTATGGGAAGACCACTGAGCCCCACTGGTCTTATCAGTGACACTTGCTCCCCCAGCTGGAGAGCATTCCTGGTGGTGTCATCTTCAAAAGCAGAGGACAGTAAACACAGTCCAAAGAAGAACCAGAAATGTGGGCAGGTGGGGCTGGTGGCTTGATTAGCAGGTTCCTCTACTTAGGGAGCTGGCCCGGTGCCATCACGTCCTCTGTTGCATGTGCTGGGGGTCCCCAGCACTCATCTTGGCAGTGACCCATCACTTGCAAAGTTGTTTCAGATGGCCAGGAACTTCCCCTCAACCCTCTCACCCCTCCCCCATTCCACTACTCTTACCCAAAACCACAGCATCTAGGGTCCACTTAACCAGAGGCCATTGCCTCTGGGTTATAATTTATGGATGATTTCAGGCCTATTTGCACCTCTATCCCAATTTCCACCATTATACATAGAATATCAGAGTTGCAGGCCTCCTTAAAAATAAAATAATACTGTGAATGTATATATATGTACATATATAAATACACACACACACACACACACACATATACACACACACATACCAGATAGGTAGATAGATGATGATGATAGATACATAGATAGGTAGGAAATAAGCAAATGTGGTAAAAACTTTTAAATTTTTTACTTTACTTTTTTCCAGTGTTATTGAGATGTGATTGCCATATAACTTGTGTAAGTTAAGGTGTACAATGGCTTGATTTGATACCCTTATTTGCTGCAAAATGATAACCACCAAAGCTTTAGCCAACACCTCCATCACATCACATAATTTCCTTTTTTGTGTATGGTGGTGGTGAAGACGTTTCAGATCTACTGTCTTAGCAACTTTCAAGTATATAATACAGAATTACTAACTTTAGTCACCTGCTGCACATTAGATCCCCAGAATTTATTCACCTTATAACTGGAAGTTTGTACCCTTTGACCAACATTTCCCATTTCCCCAGCCCCTGGTAATTACCACTCTACTCTCTGTGTCTCTGAGTTCACAAATGCAGTAACATTTGAACAACTGGGGAATATGAGTGAAGGGTATATGGAAGTTCTTTACACTATTCTGGCAAACTTACTCTAAAATTATGCCAAAGCTAAAAATTTTTAAAAAGAGGTAAACTAACATAAGAGCACTACTATAAGTATGATCCCAGTAGCTAGTATTTTTTAATTATTAAAAACCTAATTTTTAAGGGCAGAACACCCAAAATCTGTTTTAAAAGCTTTCTTTCCCTTTACTTTTCATTTTTATTGGCGTGTAATTCATTCAACATAAAAATAACCATTGTAAAGTGAATAATTCAGTGGCATTTTGTACTTTGACAATGTTGTACAAGCACCACCTCTATCTAGCTCAGGATACTTCATCACCCCAAAAGGAAATCCAGTGACTATTAAGTAGTTACTCTCCATCTCTTCCTTCCCCCAGCCTCTGGCCATCTTTTGTTCTGCCTCTATAAATTTGCCTATTGTGGGCATTTCATATAAACGAAATCATTCAATGTGTGTCCTTTTATGTCTGGCTTATGTCATTTATTTATTTACTTATTAATAAATTTATTTATTTATTTACTTTTGGCTGCGTTGGGTCTTCGTTGTTGTGCACAGGCTTTCTCTAGCTACGGCGAGCTGGGGCTACTCTTCGTTGTGGTGCACGGGCTTCTCATTGCCGTGACTTCTCTTGTTGCGGAGCACGGGCTCTAGGCACACGGGCTTCAGTAGTTGCGGCATGTGGGCTCAGTAGTTGTGGCTCGCGGGCTCTAGAGCGCAAGCTCAGTAGTTGTGGCGCACGGACTTAGCTACTCCATGGCATGTGGGATCTTCCCGGACCAGGGCTCGAACCCGTGTCCCCTGCATCGACAGGCAGATTCTTAACCACTGTGCCACCAGGGAAGTCCTGGCTAATTTCATTTAGCATAATGGTTTTGAGTTTCATCCATGCTGTGGCATGTATCAGTACTTCATTCATTTTTTATGGCTAAATAATATTCCATTGTATAGATATATGACAATTTGTTTATCCATTCATCTGTTGAGAAATCTTTGGGCTCTTTCCACCTTTTGGCAATTGAATAGTGCTGCTATGAACACGGGTATATATGTATCAGAACACCTAAATTCTTGATGTTTGTTAATGTTTATTGATAGACATTAAAATATAAGTGCATGTCTGAAGCATACCCAAACTTAGACTTCTCGGATCCATGAGTAGATTCTCTTTTGTGCTTGAGCTGGATTGGGTTGGGTTTCTGTCGACTTAAAAGAATCCTGACTGCTACAAACTTTAAAGTATCTTTCAAAATGCTGTCTTTTGGATCCATGGGGGAAAAACATCTGTTCATTAAGAATACCTTCTTGAAACAAAGCCAAGTGAAATTTTCTGAAGCTCAAAGCTCTCCTGTCCCCAAGAAACTTGAAATAGATAAGAATCTGAAATATTTCTGAACTAGAAGAATGAGCTCAGCTAAGCAGAGAGCTGTGTCTGCCACCACAACTGGATAATCATAACACAAAGGCTTGAGCAGAAGCTTTTTGCACGTGCCAGATTTAAAGAAATTCATAGCACTTTGTTTGTGAAAGACTTAAAACTTTAAAAACTAGATCTTTCCTAAATCAATGGGTAATCATTTCTAGCAATTCATCTGAACAGAAGTCCCCAAACACAAATGCTGCTCTTTATCTCTTCTCTCAGCATTTGCTTCCTGCCATCCATCTTTCAGCTCTTGTGGTCATAGGAATTTCAGATTTTCTTTTCAAAAGGCTTCTAGGAATTGCCTTTGGTTTACTTGATGAAATCTTCACCACATACACTTCTTCAAAAGAGCATTGTTTCATCTGACTTCTGTGGAAGAAAAGCCAAGTAATTGGAGAATTTATCTTCTGACAGCCTATCTTCCACTTAAGAAGAGATTTCATCACCTTCAGTTCATTTTAATCTTGGGGTTCTTGACTCACCTGGTTTATTAGGATACACATTTGGTGTGAGCTCTGTCCAGGTTCCCTCCGTGTAACTGACGTGGTGGATCAAACAGTGGAGTTTGTTATCTCCTTCTGCCTCTTAAATCTATTTACTCTCTTGTTCTTCCCTTGGGGCTGCTATGGATTGAGTCAATCAAATACCTGACTCCCAGAATTGTGACCTGGTAGAAGATAGTCTAATTCAATCTGACTTGTTTACTTGAACTGAGGTGAATTTAGGAACCATCAGTCATACCATGTTTGGCTATATGGTTGGTGAACGTGCTCTAAAGAATAAAAGGAGGGGCTTCCCTGGTGGCGCAGTGGTTGAGAGTCCGCCTGCCGATGCAGGGGACACGGGTTCGTGCCCCGGTCCGGGAAGATCCCACATGCTGCGGAGCGGCTGCGCCCGTGAGCCATGGCCGCTGAGCCTGCGCATCTGGAGCCTGTGCTCTGCAACAGGAGAGGCCACAACAGTGAGAGGCCCGCGTACCACAAAAAAAAAAAAAGAATAAAAGGAGAGGAGAGGACAAAAAAGAGGGGGAGGAGCAGGGCAAGAGGAGGTGAGGGAGAGGGAGTTAAAGAGAGAAAGAGAAAGAAAGGGAGGGGAGAGAGAAAGAGATTTTCTTGGTTTATATGACTGAATAGACAGAGACATGTTTCAGGTAAGGCTTCATAAAGTGTATCAATGGTATCCCCAAGGACCTGGCTTTTTTGCATCTCTTCTCTATGACAAGATCAAGACGGTCACTGCAAGCCCTCAGAGCTGTATGCTTTCTTTCTTTCATCCAAAAGGAAAGAGATCCAGAATTCCCACTCAATTCCCCTGAGCCTTGCTGACTGGACAGACGTAGGTCATATGCCCATCTCTGCATCAGTCACTGTGGCAAGTGGGGTGGGGAGTAGGATGGACTATGTTGATTGGATGAGTCTATGTCATGTGTCCCACCCCTAGAGACTGAGCTGAGGTCAGTGTCCCCAGACTCACACAGATCCCTAAGTAGAAACCTGGCACTATAGGCAAGTGGGCAAGAGGGAAGTGGGAAAGGAACCAATTAATGTTCATCACGTTCATCTTCCTGTTTGACCAGACACCTCTACATCTTTATAATTCCTCCTTTTTAATCTATATACATTGGCTTCTGCTACTTATAGCCAAAAAACGTTAACTAAGGCATCCTCTTGGAATGAGGAATGAGAGGAAAAGAATGGCCTAAGTTTCAGGGAGAGGTTGAACACAGAGGGGTTGCATCACATGGACATTTAGCTTATACAAGAGGACAGTAACAGAGCTTGTATGGCTCTGCCCACAAATCCACTCTCTACTGGACATGCCAGAATGAAAACTCTTCCCTCAGCCTCCCAAGGTGTGAACCTCTCACCAAGCATAATATGATTCTAGTATGCATTTCATTAAGATGGCCCTACGCCAGCCACTGCTGTAACCCGTACTCAACAAAAGGAACAGAATGGCTAGAGAAAGAACTGACAGAGCAGCACTTATTGGGTAGGTCAGTCTCCAATGTGGCGTGTTTCTGGAGGATTTTCAAAGGTAACTTTCCTTAAGGATTTTCAAGGAACATTTTTCTAAAAACGCTTTCAAGAGAAATTTTGCTGTTTTATTAAATAGGACTCCAACATACCCAGACAGATAACTATCACCCATGAGAAGCTAATGACGCTGACCTGTGGGAGGGATCGGATATCGCTGTGTCTATGAACATGACAGTTTGATGATGGTTTGGCTCACCTTGAGCAGTTATTAAAATGGGTCTCAGTACCTTGCCCATGGTTAGACCTTAATGAATATTGTGAAATAATATGGCTGATTTAGGCAAAACGATCATGCCTAGTGATGTAGCTTGGTGAGATAATCTGGACCCAGCATGCCTGAATGCTGTTTGGGGGCATTTCACAGTGGTTTAGTACAAAGAGAGAGGTGTCCTAACTTCTAATCCCACTTCTGCCATGAACTATTTGTGTGATCTGGGGAAACTTACATAAGTTCTCTGAGTCTCAGGTTTCCCCTGTGGTGAAATGGGAAGAAAAATGCTTACTCTACTTGTTTTTCAGAGTTATTAAAAAATCAGTGGCCTGTGCTCTCTTGGGCAGCTGCTTGATGTCTTTTAGGGAAGAATGAATACTATACAGAAGGAAAAATATTCAGATGGAAAAAATGTCGGTGCCTCCAGAGATGTTCAGTGAACAGCTTATCCTGCCTAATGCACCCTTGCATGTTGAAATAGAACCCAGTACAGAAATACAGCCCAACAGTAAGCACAGAGTCTCCAGAACCCCACAGCAACCCTAATGGAGATGGTATTTCTAGTTCTGTGTTGCCAACTCCCAGCTTATGATCTTTGACCCAAAAAGCTCAGGAAAGGTATAAATTATGAAAAATAGTTTCTGCTCTACAGAGCAAAGTCTAATGCTAAAGCAAACAATGAAAGAGACTTTGAGAGCCAAACACCCAGCTCTAAATTTTCCAAGCAGAAAAAGTAAATATAATGGGACCTCCTGATGGTGAATTTGGATGTTATGATGTACAGTGAAATGAAGTGAGGCTTAGGTTGTTCCAGGCAGAGCTCAGTTCTGAGATTCCTGAATCTCTTCTCCTGGTGAAGTTTCACAATTTAAAAATTAAAAAGTTTTATCTTTTCTGCATCAACCTAAATCCTATCCTCAGGTAGCTTCTCTCAAGAGTCCGGCAAGGCTTGTGAAGCTAACTACCTGTCCTCTGTCCATTATTGGGGCTGCTTTCATCACTTTCCATTGCTCTGAGGGATGTAACTAAAAGCATGTATCTCTAGGGACCCAGCATATCCCCTCTTGGTATGTACCGAGCAGAAACTGTTGTGCATGTCCACCATAGAGTTACCAAGAGTGTTTATAGCAGTACTATTTGTAATAGCCCTAAAGTGGAAAGAGATAGGTATTTAAATTAACTTTTCAGCTTTATTCACTATTATTTTTGCATCTGAAAAACTATAGGAAATTAGATTCATTGTACAGAATCCAAGGAAAGTGACTGAGAATTCTGTTAAAGGCAAAGTTTTATCTGTTCCTAGAATGACTTACACAATTTGTGTGTGTGTGAAAATGGGGTGTTTTCAATAAACCCACATGTCATGGGTAAAATTATCAACAAAGTTGTTAAGAACTGACACCACTTGACCGTCTCAGAAAACAACAAGTAGGAAGGAAGAGAAATCTCCCCGAGCTAACTCAAGCAAAGATGGAGTTATGGGGACTTTCCTGGTGGCGCAGTGGTTAAGACTCTGTGCTCCCAATGCAGGGGGCCTGGGTTCGATCCCTGGTCAGGGAACTAGATCTCACATGCCTGCCGCAACTAAGAGTTTGTATGCCACAACTAAGGAGCCAGAGAGCCACAACTAAGGAGCCACCTGCCGCAACTAAGACCCAGTGCAACCAAATAAATAAATAAATAAATATATATATATTTAAAAAGAGATGGAGTTATGTAAGGATGCCAGGGAACCTTTAGGGTCTCAACTACAGGGAAGATAACTTGGCAGCCACTTTGTCTGCAGAGTTTTGTAGTGGCTCGTGGCTGTAACTTTCTGCCTATTCTGTTCCATCTCATTTCTCTTTGATGCCCGACTCTCTCCAATTGCTTGTTAGGCACGATGTTGCCAATCAACCCAACAGTGGCTTTGGGCTGAGTATATGATGACCCTCCACCCTGGCGGATTGACTTTATCTCTCTCTCCCTGGAGATGTGTTTTAGACATCATAAATATTAACTTACTTGGTAGACACTCAATAGAAGTAAATTCTCATGAATCACTTGGTAGACATTTCATAAATACGAATTTTCTTTTCCCCTTCAGGGAATGAACACCATTTGATTAGAAAAGAATGTTTGTTTGATAGTGAAGCATCTTTTCCCTGCCCTCCACATATATAAGGTAGAGAAAATACGTCCAGTTGGGTAAGTCACTCTCCTGGAAAGACCTCAGAAATTCTCAGACCGATTTGGCAAATCCACAAGATTGAACCAGGTCACTACTGTTTCTTAAATCAACATACTCTGTGGCCATAAAAATGTGTTTATCTTCATATCCCCAAAGTTGCGATTTATGATTTTATTATATAGTAAAAGAAAGAATAATAAAAACCATACAACCCTGCACCTGGGTGAGGGCTTTGGATTCCTTTTGTGTTAACTCTGCTATGAATAGAAGTCTAAGTCTTGTTTGGGAATGAGTTGAAGTGACACATAATCTAAATGCTCAACTCTCTTGTGATGAGAGGTGGGTTACTATGGAAGCATGAAATAGGATCAAGTCAATGACCTTTAGCACACGTTCCAGAGGTGACATATATGACAATTTCCACTGGCCCACAGACTAGCTCTACAGGGTAAATGGTTGTAGGATATTCTGTGTTTGTCCACCCCACCCCACCCCCACTCCATCAATTCTTCACCCTTCCCTGCCCTATTCTGTGCCTGGCAATCTGGCCTTTGCTGACCAGAGCTCTTTGTAGCTGCTTCTGGTTGGGTTTTGCCAATGGAAGCCACTGGTAGTACTGCCCTTAGACCCAGGGAATAGTGGCGAGTCCCAGACCCAGGGGCCTGATACTTTATAGAGCAACACAGGTCATTAGAAACAAGCCAAAAAAAAAAAAAAAAATTAGAAGACACATGGGCACCTCTGTTTCTTTGAAGAGAGCACTACCATCAGTGCAGACAATGCTTAAAGTGTAGGAGAATTTGATGGCAGAGCCCTTAGATTAAAAAAAAAAACACATTAATTAACTTGCTAAATTCTTCTCCTCCTAGAAGTGCAATAGGTTTCTGAATAATGAAGTATTGTTTTCTGCCTATCTTTGGGTGTTCCAATTCATTCCCTGTATATGTAGGATGGTATTTACAACACCTTCACCTGGTGGCCAAGGAATATTTCATGTTGTGTATGTACAGCCTAGATGTCACCTGAGTGAGGCGTGATACTGATTCTCTACATTTGGCAACTGGATGAAAGTCAAATGTTAAAACTGCTACTAGGCTTGTGTTATAAAAATATTTTTAAAGGTTCTATTAAACTTAAAACTGTTAAATACGAATTTGACTTTTATATGGTTTTTCTTTAATTTTGAAAGTAATTAATAATCCATTTAGTTTTTGAAATGTAACACATTTTGAAGGTTCTAGAACAAAACGTTTTTGAAGCAAAATATGAAAAAATAATTAAAAATTTTTACTTTTTACATTTACTTTGCAAGTTATATGAAAATTTTTTGAAATGTTAAGTACAATTGTATTTTAGCTTTAATCTTTACTATCAACAAAATATAAATTATGTGAAATCTAGATAATGAAACATAGTGAGTTTGCTGAAATTAAGATAGAAATTAATTTTATGGAATATATATAGGGAATACTTTATATATTGATTATATCTTTATTTTATTACTCATCCAAACCTTTCTGGCCATAACACAAGACCAATCATATGGAATCATAATTAAATTTAATTGTCTTTAATACTTTGTTGACTTTCAGTTATATGAAAACAACAGGTTTACACGTGTTTTTCATTTTTTGGTTATAAAGGTATATTTGCTGTTTGGGGGCAAGTTGTAAACTTTTTTGTTAAAAGCCAGATAGTGAATATTTTAGGCATTGTCGGCCAGACAGTTCCTGTTGCAGCTCTTACTGAGTGCAGTGGAAAGCAGCCGTAGATAACACATGAATGAGCGGACAGAGCTGTTTTCCAATAACACTTACAAAAGAAGGCAGTGGGCTGGATTTGGCCTGCAGGCTGTAACGTGCTGACCCCTGAGTTAGAGGAAGCAGGCTGTGTTAGACTCTGAAATGGAGATTTGCGTGCAGGAAGTTTACTGGCGGGGACTCGGGGGACAGCTGCAGGGGAGATAGGATTGGGCAGAAAGAGAAATTGAACTGGACGCAGTCACAGATGACACCTCACCTGGCCCGACGGGGAGCTCAGTATCAGGGCTGGCCCTTTAGTCTTGTCCCAACCCGAGGCAAAGGGGCCTGGCGTTTATACCTCCACACGCCCTGGGTGCGGAGGGTGTGGTGTGATTTTGGACAGGGCAGCCCCTTTCAGCAGAGGGCAGTGCCCGGAGAGGGGCTCAGCTGTGAGCTGTCAGCACCTCATCCTCCCAGAACAAGTGCCTCCATCTTAAGGAACCATGTGATGGTTAATTTTCTGTGTCCACTTGGCTGGGTCACGGTTTCCAGATACTTGGTCAACCACTGTTCCGGATGTTTCTGTGAAGGTGTTTTGGATGAGGCTAACGTTTAAATGGCTGGACTTTGAGTAAAGTACATGACCCCCCCCATAATGTAGGTGGGCCTCATCCAAGCAGTGGAAGGTCTGAATAGAACAAAAGGCTGACTCCCCCGAGCAAGGGGGTAATTCTGCCAGCAGACAGCCTTCAGACTTGAGTCACAACCTCGCCTCTTCCCTGGGCTCCAGCCTAATGACCTGCCCTGCAGACTGTGGGCTTGCCAACCTCCAGAGTCATATGAACTAATTCCCTAAAATATATTTCTCTATTGTATATGCACATCGTATTGGTTCTGGAGAACCCTAGCTAATACACGAAATCTCAATGGTGCTCTAGGATCAATTTAATATGGAGCTTTACTATGGATACTTACTATGACTATCAAAGTCGGAGGGCAGAACACACATAGTGTGTAATCCTGCTTTGTCACTTTTAAATATTCAGGTGTATGGCATGTGGGCCCCATGGCACTCTCCCCAGCCCAGTGGTGTGCTGGAGCAGCTCACACGGATCTGTAACCAACTGTAGGCATCTCTTCCCAATTCCATGTTCTCTGACATCGGCTTGGTAGCTTGAAATCGTCATAGTGGGCGTATTTACAGCAGGTAAATCAGCGAACACTACAAATCAGGGCTATTTTTTTTCCCTGGATAGCTGGTTGTTGAACATTAACCTGTCTGTAACAGCCTGGGTTCCACGAATGTTAGGAGCAGGCTTGTCTCCACACCAGCAGTTCACCAGGGACAAGTCCCTGCTGCATGGCTTCCTCTGTCCTGAGCTCCTGTAGCTCCGTTTCCTCCCCGCAACCCTACAGAAAATGGCAGGTCACAGCTCCCCACTGTTGCTTTGCTCTGAGTGCTTTCCTGCCCCTTGATTGTTCCCTGGTGAGGCCTCCTCATCTGAACCATCTGAGATGAACAGTTTCCTGCTGGGCCTTGGTGACACAAAAGGTGCCTGGCAAATCTGCCTCTGACTCTATGCTCACCTATGGAGAACAGTATGGAGGTTCCTTAAAAAACTAAAAATAGAACTACCATACAACCCAGCAATTCCACTACTGGGCATATACCCTGAGAAAACCATAATTCAAAAAGAGTCATGTACCAAAATGTTCATTGCAGCTCTATTCACAATAGCCAGGACATGGAAGCAAGCTAAGTGTCCATCAACAGATGAATGGATAAAGAAGATGTGGCACATATATACAATGGAACATTACTCAGCCATAAAAAGAAATGAAATTGAGTTATTTGTAGTGAGGTGGATGGACCTAGAGTCTGTCATACAGAGTGAAGTAAGTCAGAAAGAGAAAACCAAATACCATATGCTAACATATATATGGAATCTAAGAAAAAAAAAAAAGGTCAGGAAGAACCTAGGGGCAAGATAGGAATAAAGACACAGACCTACTAGAAAATGGACTTGAGGATATGGGGGGGAAGGGTAAGCTGTGACAAAGTGAGAGAGTGGCATGGACACATATACACTACCAAACGTAACATAGATAGCTAGTGGGAAGCAGCCGCATAGCACAGGGAGATCAGCTCCGTGCTTTGTGACCGCCTGGAGGGGTGGGTTAGGGAGGGGGGGAGGGAGGGAGACGCAAGAGGGAAGAGATATGGGAACATATGTATATGTATAACTGATTCACTTTGTTATAAAGCAGAAACTAACACACCATTGTAAAGCAATTATACTCCAATAAAGATGTTAAAAAAAAAAAAAAGGTCAATGCCATCAATGCCAACAGCTGATAAGCTGTTCCATTTCTCATCTTCCTTCCTTCCTTTCTACCCTGTCCATTCTTCCCTCCTTGCCAAAGACACAGGGAAAAAGGGTGAAATCCCCGGATGGACTTCCAAGTCACACACCAAAGGGACGTCACACACCAAAGGGACATCACACAGCCAGGCATTTTGTCCTTCAGCCACCTTGGTTATTAAAAATGTGTGTCAGTGTTGCTGAGTGAGGTTATTTTTGTAATCCCCAAATGTATAAAAGGAAGACGAAAGCCAGCTGTCACAATCAATTGGAAACAATGTGTTTAATTTCAGAAGGCGAGAGTGATAGAAATCACGTGGAGCTGTTCATCTCTGTCTCATCTCTTTCAGTTATTTTAAAAATCAAAGCCTCTTGTGGTTTTGACCTGTAATCTTATAATCCTGCATGTCTGACTTACACATTCAGCAATGGGCCTGGGCTTAGGGCAAGAACGGGGGCCTGCTGTAGACCCTGCACACCATGTGGATCCTGGAAGCTGGTGGAGATGCCCCTGCAACATGCCAGATCAAGGTGTTCTTGACCTTTTTTTTCTGTTGTGGCCTCCTGGCAATGTTGTGAAGCTTATGAACCCTTCCCAGAACAATGTTTTTAAATATAATAAAATCACATTAAATTATATTTAAGTACAAAAAATATTTCTCTGGAGTTTGGGAATGTTTTCAGGTAGTCTCTGCTTTTCCAAGCCCCTCTGGTCACACTGCTTCCCTGAGCTGCATCAGTGACTCCAGACACAACATACTGCTGGTGAGATTTAATCAAAAACAACAAAGAAGAACATCACAGTCTTGTTTTTCATCTTGTTTTTCTAATGACCCATGCTTTTTTGCTTGGAAGGAAGGAAGAAGAAAGAAAGAAAGAGAGAGAGAGAGAGAGAGAGGGAGGGAGGGAGGGAGAGAGAGGGAGAGAAAGAGAGAGAGAAAGAAAGAAAGAAAGAAAAGAAAAGAAAAGAAAGAAAAGAAAAGAAAAGAAAGAAAAGACAAGAAAAAGAAAAGAAAGAAAGAGGGAGGGAGGAAAGAAGGAGGAAAGAAAGGAAGGGACTCTCAGGTTGGTTTGCTCAGCCCCTCTGCCTTCTCCTGCTAGAAATAGATCCAAACTTCACCCACCTGCCCTTGACCCCAGTGAATGAGGGGTAGGGTCCAAGAGAGTGGGATAGACAGACTCACCTGACCCAAGCTGGACCAATCACATTTTCTGTTCCAGAAAATTGCTCCTTGAGTAGAGTTGCCAAGATGTAAGACAGTTGTTTCTGAGACAATTAGCAGCGTCATTCTTGGGAGAAGTTTCTCAAGCTACTGCTGACTGAGATTCCTAGAGGCACCTGGGTCCTATCATTTGGAAAGTTTAGCTCTTCCTTTGAATCCACGAGCTACGCATTATTCTGCCAATAAATCTCTTCATTTGCTTGTAACCCAGGAACCCTAACTGAACCAGAAATGATCTCTGGCTTTGCCCAAAGATGAAATGGAGGGAATCAGCATCATCTGAAGATAGGAGAAGGCCAGGAGAGCTTCTCTCCAGGCGGTCAAAGAGGAAAGGCAAGATCTCAGAACAGCCAATCACAATAAGTGAAAAGACCTTCCAGCCCTGGCAATCTGTCTTTCTAGCTCCCAAATCTCACCAGCCAAATTATGGATACCAAGGAGCTAGGGAGAGCTACTTCTGATACACTTCCAAAATATTTATTTCTACAGTGGTAGAGCCCTTGGCCATTATTTAGTCCATATTACTAGCTTCTAGATCTAAAATGTAAAGCTGCTTCTTCTTTTTTTTTTTTTAATTTGGCCGAGCTCTGCGTCTTCCAGGATCTTAGTTCCCCGACCCCGGCAGTGAGAGCGCCAGGTCCTAACCACCGGACCGCCAGGGGATTCCTGTAAAGCTTCTTTTTTTTTCTTATCTTGTACCATCCAACAATACTAAGTTAAGATCTTAAATGAGTTCGACCAGCAGTTTCACATTTGGATTCATAAAATTACCTCCAGAGGCACTGGTTTTGACCAATGGCAAAATCATGCTCCCAATCAAGGGCAACTCCAAGAAAAGATTTACCCATTTTATGTCAAAATGGAATGAGCTGGGGTGGGGGAGGGGGGAAGAGGGATTATTTTCTGGAATGTGACAGTAATAATAAGATGAATAACAGCTAAGACTTCCTGAACAATCATTGTGTGTCAGGCAATATTCAAGGGGCTTTTCGAACATTATTTCATTTAATCCTTAAAAGCAAGGTACTATGAGTAACATTATATTGAAGGTGAAAAATCAGGCCCGAAGAGGTTAAATCACTGGCCCTAAATCACTTGTTAGTAGTAAGTGGCAGAGCTGGGATTTGAAACCAGATTTCCTGACTCTAAATTCTACACCCTTAACCACCACACTGGTTCCTATACACTCATCTCGGTGGGCACCCCCATTACCTGTCATGGATCCTAAAGCTAACTGCTGGTCTGGTCAGAGCCCTATTTTTCCAAACCTTTGGATATTGTACTGCAATGATGCAGCACTGAGAGCACATCCCAACATCCGCCCACCGCAGAGTAACGTAGCCCCTCACTCCAAGTCACATGCAAGGTTGTCCCAACAGGAAGGATATAATCTGATGTGACAGCAGTAGATAACTTACAAGTAGGCCAGTATAAGAAAAATGAATTAATATAAACAATAATAATAAATAATGGATAACTTTTAACATTAATCAAGTTCTCGGGGCAGGGAAGGATAAACTGGGAGATTGGGATTGACACACACTACTATATATAAAATAGATAACTAATAATGACCTTGTATACACAGGGAACTCTACTCAATACTCTGTAATGGCCTATATGGGAAAAGAATCAAAAAAAGAGTTGCTATTATGTATATGGATAACAGATTCACTTTGCTGTATACCTGAAACCAACACAACATTGTAAATCAACTATACTCCAATAAAAATTAAAAATAAATTAAATAGGTGATGCCCCCCAAAAAACCAAAAACATTAATCAAGTTCTCAGGGGAGGGAGAGGCCTTCCTTGTAGATACATATAAAAGACCGGGATGAGGAAGGGTACTGAGTCCCAAAGGGTCGAGGTTGGGGCAAGGAGGCATCTCCATCCAACAGGATGGGCGAGGTCATGCTGCAAAACAAATAACCCCCAGCTGAGCGGCTTAAAATAAGGTTTATTTTTTACATGAACCACATGGGTTGGCTGTTGATCTGGTTCTTAGAATGACCCTGGGAAGGGTGAAGATAAGGTAGTGGGTTCTATATTGGTTCTCTCTTCTGCTTACATTTCACTAACCAAAGCAAGTCCTATGGCCACATATAACTTCAAAAGGCACAGGAAATTTCATTGCCATGTGCCCCAGAGATGGAGGGCCAGAAATAGGGTGACCAGGACCTGTGGCCTGTGGACGATAAAGACTTGGCTCTGAGGATGGTACAAAAGTACCCACTACTTATACTTCATTTCCCATCGCTCTGAAAGTGAAGAGAATATATATAAATGCTAGAAACTGCCTGAAAATTTTCTGCAGTGAAGTCGCAGGAAGGAAGCACTTCAGAAGGTATTTAGATCTTTCCACCTTGTAAAGACATTTTTTTGTGCGTGTAGTTTTTAATGGCCATACCTGATTATATCAGATAATTTTAAACGTATTTTAGTAGTGATGAAGCATGGCAAGTGAAGATTTTGATTTCCTGAAAAGTTTCCTTTAAAAGCCAAGAGCAGGAAAATCCCTGCTGTGCAGGAGTGTCTGGCCCTCCTAGGGAGATGAAAAGGAACCCCTTAAAGAAAACTTAAGTGGGGATGCGGTAGCAGAGGAAAATGCAACCCATGGTCACCTAAGTGTTATGAATTAATGAAGAAACATTGATGACTTTCTCATTTTTGTAATACTCAAAAACAATCCAAATAAATAAAAAATAAATTTAAAAATATATATATATATTGGACACAAAAAATAAAATAAAAAAGAACTATCTACTCTCAAGGCTAGTTCTTATCCAGGGCAGAGAATCTGATAAAACATCATGGTGTCCAATGTTCATAGCAGTGCTATTTACAGTAGCCAAGACATGGAAGCAAACTAAATGTCCACTGATAGAGGAATAGATAAAGAAGCTGTGGTACATATACACAATGGAATATTACTCAGCCATAAAAAAAGAATGAAATAATGCCATTTTCAGCAACGTGGATGGACCTAGAGATTACCATACTAAGTGAAGTAAGCCAGACCGAGAAAGACAAATATCATACGATACCGCTTATAAGTGGAATCTAAAAAAATGATACAAATGAACTTATTTACAAAATAGAAATAGGCTCACAGACATAGAAAACAAACTTATGGCTACCAAAGAGTTGGGGGGGGGAGGGATAAATTAGGAATTTGGGATTAACAGATACACGTTACTATATACAAAATAGATAGCCAACACGGACCTACTGTATAGCACAGGAAACTTTACGCAATATCCTGTAGTAACCTATAATGGAAGAGAAGGTAAAAAAAAGAATATATATATATATTCATATATATATGATTCAGTTATATATATATATATATATATATCACTTTGCTGTACACCTGAAACTAACACAACATTGTAAATCAACTATATTTCAGTAAAAATAAACAAACAAAAAAATTATGGTGAAACACTGCAGTCATTGGAATGGGATTTTCACCAGGAGAGCAACAGTCATTACACTGTGTCTACAGCCTGGAGTTTCACACTTGATACTACTTTGAAGCTGGTCTTGGATTCTTGTTTTATTTCACATGTACAGTCCCCACCCCTCCCCACTTCCCCAAAAAGAAAAGAGACAGAGAACTAACAGTGTTAACAGTGTTAATTAAGAAATACTGATGGGTTAACAAAAATTCCAACAGTACAAAACTAGTGACCCAGGTATCGCTGGTGCAGCAGACGTCCACTGGAGCAATCCCCCAATTTCTGTTTTAGAAACTGGATCTTGTTGACCATAGTGGATGGGTGAGCAGGGAACACAAGCTGGGAACACAATCACGTTGTCTCTCTGGAAATTTAGAACTTAGACTTTTTAAAAAATAATTTAAAAAATTCTTTATTTGAAACAATCTCAAACTTACAGAAAATTTGCAAGACGGTACAAAGATATTTGTTGGTCCCTCAATCATGTGAGAGCAAGCTCCCAACACGATGCCTCATCACCTAAACAAAGACATTCTCTTAAATAACCAAAATTCAGCCATCAAAAGTAGGAAATTAACATTGATACATCACCACCAATTAATCCTTAGGCCATTCAAGTTCTGCCATCGTCCCAATAATGTCCTTTATAGTAAAAGCGTCCAGTTCAGAATTATTATGACATTTCCCTTTATTAGAGATGGGACTATTTAAAGAAATTTTAAAGTGATGTATAGTAAAACAAAGCCATATACAAAGGTATCCAGGTGAAAGTAAGTCTCCCCTTTCCCCCAGAGGCAATCCCTGTTACCAGCATTTTGTGCAACTTCTTAAAGTCTAAGTTCCTTTTTTAACTCCTGGAAAAATAAGATCAGACGTAGAAGTTCCTCCTTTAAAAATGCTGAATATCTGTTTAGAACTTTATTGCTTTCCATCAGGACAAAGGTTAAAGAAAAAAAGATTCCACGCGAATACATTTCCCCAGATTTTTAACGCAAAATTACTGTTCACTTACAGAGGATAAAACTTCTATTGCCCATAGATTTAATCTTTTCCTCTCTATTTATAGACATTAAGGATCCTTTGTAGTTTAGCTATTTCAAATGCTTGGAACATCTTTTAGATTATCATGTAACTCATAATAGTATAAAACATTTTTTTAAATTGTTTTGGTTGGTATATAATATTCACAAGTAAATTTACTAAGCTATTCTTAATACTGCATTCTATATAATCATGCAGACACTTAATTTATCTTTATTTTAATAGTATCACAATGAAAAATTCCAAATTCATTCCTGAATCTTGAACACAAGGCAAAACCTTCTTCCTTTAATAACATAAAAAATGGACCTGTAACTTAAAATGCGGAATCTTTGATGGGGTTGACCTCGGAGAGACAGCAGTGGGCAATGGCGTGAAGCGAGATCTTAGTTCCCTGCCCAGGAATTGAACCTGGGTAGCCTGGATGAAAACCAGGAATCCTAGCAGCCAGTCCACCAGGAGCTAGAGGCTAGAAGCAAAATTCCCCTGGCCCTTGCCCCCATTGAAAAATGTATTTCTCAAGGAGGTAAAAACTGTAAAAACAGGCACAAAGTTTATTATTAGTGACACAGCACAACAAGTGGGCGAGCACACAGAGAAACTGTTTAGTTAAGACAGAGACAAGGCAGAGATGCACACCAGAGAGAAAGATGTGGGCGTCCTCCCTAATGGGGAGGAGCACAGCAAAGAGACGGTTAAGTCATCTATACAGGGCGGTTCTTCCGGGTTTACTTTTGACCAATTATCTGGTTTCTTTTTCCACACCTGACCTGCCCTAGGACCCTCCCCACCATGCGTGCACAACTTTTTTCCAAGATGGATTCCAGCCCAGAGGCCTATGGGGGGCCATGGCATCACCTATTCTGGGGTGGTGCCCCTCCTTTTTGAGCACAAGGGGCCTTTCTGCGCATGTGCAGTGTCTCCCTTGCCCCAGGGATGGGAAATCTATGACCTCCTGATCTTTACTCCAACGGGGTTTAGCCCCTCTCTGTCCCTGTCAGGACTGTTATCTTAAACTGTCCTCAGGAGACAACAGGAGGCTGATGGTAAGTGCCTAACCTGGAGCCTACCTAGCTCCTGTCTCAGGAAATGCAAACAGGAGGCTAGTTGTAAGTGTCTGGCCTGAAGCCCACCTTTTTCCTGCCCCCAAGGAATGAAAACAGGAGGCCAGTTGTAAATGCCTGGAGCCCATCTATCTCCTGCCTCAGGGTCATCTTATCCCACTTGCCCAGCGGGCTAAGGAGAGAGGCCTGTTGGTATCTGTGAGTAAAACAAGGTGAACAGAAGAAAACAGAGGCGCAAAGGAGAGTTGCTGAGGACATTCTCTAGTTCCTGCTCTCAGTCTCTTCCTGAGAACTGATTGCTTTCCACCTTTGGATTCAGTGCTATGAGATCCCACAGGGCCCTTGGAATAAAAAATCCACCTTCACATTTTTAAGAATTTTTGCTTACATTAGTTTGAATTGTTCTATGTTTCTTGCAACAATCCTAAGGCGATGGATGGGAGAATTGAGGTTCAGTTGAATCCAAAGAAATCTGAAGAAACACAATTCCTAGGTGGTTTCTGATACTGCTGGAGCTCTCCAGAAGAACCCTAAAATTGTCCTAGAACAAATATTTATAATAGATCCAAATGGAAGAACATACGTAAATCAAATCATTGTTTTCAGAGTTTCTCTTTCGTCAAATAATGAGCTGCTGTCAGATTAAACTTTTTCTATCTTTTAGAGTTGTTCCATTTCTAACTTAAAGGTCTTTCCTAACTAATTCTTGGTTTAGTTTAATGATTTTTCCAGGAAGATTTTTAAAATTTAGTGCAATTTTTTGGCCATTTCTTACCTTATTCATCAGATGAACTTTTTGAAATATGATGGATTATATTATTTCTTACTAGTCTAAAAGAAAAGACACTTCTCATTAATTTCAGATATTAGTAAAAAGGGTTAAAAACTCAAGACTGGCTACTCAATACAAGGGCATGTGTAGTATGGAAGATAATGACTCAATTTTTTTAAATTCATGGAAACAGCTCATAACCCCAAAGCTGGCATTTCTCACAATTTTCCTCAACATAATATAATGTTAGTCTATTTGCTTTGGCACTGTCTACAGCATGGAGTTCTCATCTCCACATTTTGGCAATTTTGGGGTAATGCAGAATC
This sequence comes from Phocoena sinus, assembly GCF_008692025.1. Taxonomy (NCBI): domain Eukaryota; kingdom Metazoa; phylum Chordata; class Mammalia; order Artiodactyla; family Phocoenidae; genus Phocoena; species Phocoena sinus. The sequence continues at coordinate 40,139,818 of NC_045777.1, forward strand.
CATACTTCAGGCTGAGCACAGACTTTCATTCACACTTTTTCATTTTCCCATGTGCCTGATTCTGGTTACTCTTGGCAACTCCTTTTTCATAAACTTTTCAAGGAAGTGATAATGTGAACCCAGAGATGCTGAATATAGAGTTTGTAACTCTGATGTCAATGGGGCTTGTGGAACAAAGGGTCCCAGTTGCCTTCTAAGGGGCTTGTCTCACTTCTCTTGACTCATGTCCATATCCAGAAATCTGGGAAACTTACATGATGGAGCACCCTATTCTGGCACTCTCAAGCTGCAAGCACCCTGACTATAATGTAATATCAAGAGTTTCCTTAAGAATATGGAGAAATGATCTGCAAAATAGTCCATAAAGACTATAACCCAACACCATTGTATTCGTCTTTGTGTTAGGATATAGGTAAAACAGCAAGTAACAGAGACCTGAGAAAATAATGGCTTAAACAAGGTAGTATTTTATTTTTCTTTCACATAGATGTCTCAAAAAAGACAGTATATGGATTATATGGTGGCTGTACTCTACAAAGTCCTCAGGGATTCTGGCTCCTTCCAGCTTACCATCCTTTATGTACCAGTATACATAATGGATTTATTATTATTACTACATAATTTTTATTTATTATTGTGACTACATTATTTCTACATAATGAACTTAACATTATTTCTACATAATGGACTTCTGTCCTCAGAGTCCAAGATGGCTGCTGGAACTTAAGCCATTACATCTGCATTTCAGGCAATCAGGTGAAAGAAGGGAAGAAGGTAAGAGGCAAAATTTGCTAGTCTGATGACTTCAAATGAAGGTCCCTAGAAGCTGTAATTTGCTTCCACACCAGGCTGCAAGGGAGGATGGGTAAAATTGTCTTATTCTGGAAAGCCCTATGTTCAACTAAAGGATTCTATTACTATGGAAGATGGAAAGAACAGATATTGGGAAACAACCACTGGTTTCATCCATAGTCACTTAAAGGAGCATGTATAACCTTTCTCCTGATCTGACCTTCTTAATGATCCTGTCTACTATGGTCCAACTGCTGGTGGAGAGTTTTCTCTGCTGATTTGGGCTGTTACTTATACTCTTATGATTGCAAAGACTACAGACTCATTTAGGTGATCTCAAAGAATGGAGCAAATACTGTAATTGTAATATACATATTTTTTAATGTGTGGGGGAGATTTTCATTAAGTGGCCTGTGCAGCAGGTCTCATCTTCCAAAGATGGCTGCAACAATATTTCTGGACATGCAGCCTTTTCCAGGACTTTGCCATTCTCCTCCATTAAGAGGTGGAATTTATATCCCCTCACCTGGGAAAACCTTTTCGACTGCCTTAACTAATTAAGTATGGATGGGAGGAGTGACACTATGTGACATCTGAGTCTAGATCATAGAACGTGATAGAATCTCCATCTCACTCACCTTGGAACCCAGCTACCCGGTCAACAGCTGGCACTGACTTGCAGGTCACATGAAGGAGGCATTTTAGAAGCATATCCTCTAGTTGTCAGCTAATGCCACGTGGAGGATATATGAGCCTTCCCCACTGAGCCGTATGCAAAGTGAATAGTTTTGAAAAACTAAATGATTGTGTTTTTTTCAAGCTGCAAAGTTTGGGGGGAGTTTGTTATAAAGTAATAGGTAACCAGAATGGTCAGGACTCAAGGGAAACTGCATGCTCCGGAAGAGTGAGACAGCTGGGCCTCATGAGCATGGGAATATAGATTTAGGAATAGGAGAATTGGGAATTCCCTGGGGGTCCAGTGGTTAGGAGGACTCCGTGCTTTCGTTTTCACTACTGGGCGCGGGTTCAATCCCTGGTCGGGGAACTAAGGTCCCACAAGCCGTGTGGTGCGGCCAAAAAAAAAAAAAGGAGTAGAAAGATCATTCAGGACCCAATATGGTTCAGGTGAGTAGATTCCCTTTGCACTATATCTTTGGGTGTCAGCATCCAATCAGGAGACAGAAATAATTTGAACAGAGACTTCCCTGGTGGCCCAGTGGTTAATCCGCCTTCCAATGCAGGGGACTAGGGCTCAATTCCTAGTCGGGGAACTAAGATCCCACATGCCGCAGGGCAACTAAGCCCTCACGCCACAACTAGAGAGCCCACATGCTGCTCTGCAGCCCGAGTGACACAAGTAGAGAGAAGCCTTCAAACTGCAACAGAGAGCCTGCATGCCACAACGAAAGACCCCGCAGGCCGCAACTAAGACCCGATGTAGCCAAATAAATAAATAAATATTTTTAAAGAAGAGAGGAAGAATTTGAACAAAGAAAGTTTAAATAATTAATCATTGAAACAGGACATTAGAGTAAAAGGATTGACAAATAAGTGGGTAACTAAGGGAAAAAGAGAACTCTAAAGAACACAGGAATCACAAATGTAGGTTACAGCCACTATTCTTATGGCTGAGGCACAGCACTCAAATAAGGAGCAAATGTGGAAGAGCCCCTTCCTCCCTTGGGATTGAGGTCTACACCTCGCGTGAGAGAGAGCAGCTGTGGCCAACTGGATGGCGAGGTGCCACACTAATGGGACATGCTAGGAATCTGGCTGCTGGAGAGCTGGGGGAAGACTTCCACAGGAATTGGAAATGGAAAAGTGATAGAGAACAATGAACGAAATCAAAAGCTTGTTGTTCAATAGATCAAAAGCTCAATGATACTGCTAAACCTCTGTCCAGATTAGCCAAAAATAAATAGCAAAGGCACACATCACCAATATTAGGAATGAAAAAGGGGTATCACCACAGACTCTTCAGACAATAAAAAAAGGAGCATCTTTCATCAGCATCTTGTAATTTTCAGCATACAAGCTCTGTACATGTTTTGGTAAGTTTTTACCTGAGTATATTATTTTCTTTGGAACATTTGTGTTTTTAATTTCAGTTTCCACGTGTTCATAGTTAGTATATAGAGACGTGATTGATTTTTACATGCTGACATTGTATCCTGTGATCTTGCTGAACTCCCTTATTTAGTTTGAGGATTTTTTGGTTTCGTTTTTGTGGATTCCTCGGGATTTTCTATGTAGACAATCATGTCATCAGCAAATAGGGTCAGTTTTTTTTCTTTTTTTATAAATTTATTTACTTATTTTTTTATTTTTGGCTGCGTTGGTTCTTCGTTGCTGTGCGGGGGCTTTCTCTAGTTGCAGTGAGCAAGGGCTACTTTTCATTGTGGTGCGCGGGCTTCTTACTGAGGTGGCTTCTTTTGTTGCGGAGCAGGGGCTCTAGGTGTGTGGGCTTCAGTAGTTGCGGCACGCGGTCTCAGTAGTTGTGGCGCACGGGCTTAGTGGCTCTGAGGCATGTGGGATCTTCCTGGGCCAGGGATGGAACCCGTGTCCCATGCATTGGCAGGCAGATTCTTAAACACTGCACCACCAGGAAAGCCCCGTCAGTTTTATTTCTTCCTTTTCAATCTGTACACTTTTTATTTTTATTGCTTTATTGCAGTGGTTAGAACTTCCAGAGTAGTGAGCGTGGACATTGTTTTAAGGGTAACTGGGATTTGTATTAATCAGATATGGTAAGATACAAAGATACGGAAATAACTGTTGTGATTGAAGAAGTTTTTTATACTCACATTCCCTAGCATGTCACGGAAGGGGGTCACACAGGGAAACACTGGGGTTGGTGAGGAGGCAGAGAACAGGGGAAAATGTGGGCAAGGGGCTTTATTGTGGCTTCTTCGGGAAGGGATGGGCGAGGCAGGGTAAGAAAGTTTAGGATTGGCTAGCTTGAATTTCAGTGGGCTCTAGGGTAGGGCACGAGGATAGTGGCCCACTGTGTGAAAAGAATAAAGGTGGCTGAAGGTACAGGCTCTGGATTTGTTGCTTTGCATTCGAAAGGCATGCTTGTGTGCAAGTTACTTACTAACTCTGGGAACTGGCCAGCCCTGGGAAAGGCAGTCTCTGTAGGAACAGCAAGGACCCACCCAGTGGTCAGAGGATCAGAATACAGAAAATAAGACACGATTAAAAGACAGCCTTGCCTTTTTCTCAATCTTAGGCAAACATTCGGTCTAAGTATGCCAATTGTAGGGTTTCTGTCATGCCCTTTATCAAGTTAAGTAGTTTCCCTCTATTCCAAAGTTGTTTTTATCATGAATGGATGTTAGATTTTGTCAAATACTTTTTCTCATCAATTGATATGATCATATACTTTTTCTTCTTTAGCATGTTAATACAGTGGATTACGCTGGTTGTGGATGAACCAGTTTTGTAAACCTGGAATTAAATCCCCTTGGCCATGGTGTATAATTCTTTTTATACGTTGTCAGATTCAATTTGTTAATATTTTGTTGAGGTTTTTTATGCCTAAGTTTGTGAGACATTAATTCTCCAGAAGCAATCTCATTTCTATATATTAACAATAAATACCAGTCTGTAGGTTTTCTTTACTTGTACTGTTTTCATCTGGTTTTGGTATCAAGAATACCAACAACAAACAATCCAAATAAATGTGACCTTAAGAGTCACCCAAACTACCCTCACATTGTTTGTTGAATTATGGCAGTGGCCATATTTTTATCCTGAGTTTTACTACCAGCAATTATTGTATTTATTGAGAACCTAACATTCTTGGTGTATTATGTTTATTTAATGCAGTACCTGATAATGCAATTCTCATTTTTTTTCCTACTTAAAAAATATCAATTCCTTGAGAAAAGGAGCCAGGGCTGTGCAAAGCTTATATGCTCAATTTATTTGTTATAATCAATCATGTGCCTGACTAGTAAAATGAGATTTATAATTAAACACAGTGACTTATCAACAAAGGGCTCAAAAATGAAAATCCAAACCAAACCAAACCAATTAAAAAACCAAGAGTAAGTTTCACAGGAATCTTAAAATCAAACTGAGTAATCCCCACACTGTGATTAAAGTCTTTTTCCTTGCATGAAAATGAAATATGAATAATTATACAATTATAGACTATATTCAAAAATATATTAAGATTCATGATCTTCTAGTGATGAGTACACAAATACTGCTTTATTTGGCTGAATTATCTAACAATGTTATTAGCACTTCATGATAAGAACACGCAAGAGGGAAGAGATATGGGAACATATGTATAACTGATTCACTTTGTTATAAAGCAGAAACTAACACACCATTGTAAAGCAATTATACTCCAATAAAGATGTTAAAAAAAAAAAAAAAAAGAACACCATTCCCGGCACGATACTCTGCGTTTTTCTGTTATTATGAGCAATTTTAGATATCCTCTTTTTTCCTTCCCCTTCCATAGACTGTTTATATGCCCTTATTATCTTGATATCATTCTGAGTCTTACATCCTTTTATTCTTGAAAATATACTACGTTGGCAGGCTTGAATTTTTGTACCAATAATGTTAAGTTTACTATTAACCACAAACCTGGCCAAACTCCTACTGCCTTTCAGAAGCTACCATATTTATCATTCATTCCAAGTGACTATTTTGGTTTTTATTTTCATTTATTTATACAGCACACCTAATTCTTCTAAGTGGTCAGTTAATAGTTTACAAAACCTAGACCAGATGAAATCCAGGACTATTAAGGCTTTGAAGGTGTGTTTTAATTTAATTTTAAAAAGAATTAAGATTCCTTAAACTCTATAGCAGCATACCCATCCTTCCAAGCATTCCAAAACTCTGAAGGACAGACAGAAGAATTTTCTGTTACTACAAACATAAAAATCATTGCAGAGCTCGCGAACATTTCAAATATAATTATGAACAATGCAGAACTGGAACTGCCTTTCCATGGAGTTGTCCTCTTAAAAGAGTTAGTTTTTCAGATATTTTTCCAGAGAGTAGTTTACTGGAGGTGAATAAAATGAATTCAGTGCTATACAAAATAGTAAAAATTTTTATTTACAAATTAATAAACTATAATAAACATGACCAAACAACAAAGAAAGTTATTGGCTTCTATTCATTATGGCTAGAAATATAAATTTAAACAAGTATCTAAATCTGCCTCCTGCTTCCAGATAAATTAATGTATTGCATATACATATTTTCAAGTTGTTCCTAACTCTTATTCAGACTTAAGACTTGGGCACTCCTCTATTTTTTACATAGAATTATAAAGTCTTTAAAAAAAGCTAGCAGAGTAATAAATATAAAAATTTTATACATCCTATAATCTGGATTAATCTGTGGAAATACACAGTACAAGTCTATCAATCATACACAATTAGGTCTAACTGTTATATACAGAAAATAAATTTTACAACAGTCAGTTTTTATTCATATTCTTGAAAGGTATAGCACTGTTCCCAATAAGTATTCCTTCCATCACTTCTGTATACTTTATACATTCTCAAACCAAAAAGAAACAACATACACCTATTTGACTTTTTGCTTTTTTCTTGCTTGAAACTGCTCTGTTTTGTTTTTTACAGATTTAATCAACATTGACAAGGCAGGATCAATGGATCTCTTGTGTGATTCCTTCTGAATTTCACTCTCTTTTTTCTTTATTGCCTGAGTAAGTTCTTGTTCTTTTTGTTCTCTCTGACGGGCTTTCTCCTCAAGGATTTTTTCCATAGCTTTTGTTTTCTTGAAATTAGGATCTGAAGGATCCAAATTGAACAAGTGGGAAGTATACATTGCCTGAAACCGTGCATCCTTAACATTGACCTGCAAATCCAAAAGGAAAACATAAATAAATAAAATTAGTAAACCAAAAGGCCCAGAAATGAGACCAAATTTCGAAAGTAAGTGAGTTGATTATATAAAATACAAACGTGGGCATTTTGCATTGATTCACTAGAAAACTGTTCTCCCACAGATCTTCAATGGAGTTTTTGTTTGTTTGTTTGCGGTACGCGGGCCTCTCACTGTTGTGGCCTCTCCTGTTGCGGAGCACAGGCTCCGGACACGCAGGCTCAGCGGCCATGGTTCACAGGCCCAGCCGCTCCTCGGCATGTGGGATCTTCCCGGACCGGGGCACGAACCCGTGTCCCCTGCATCGGCAGGCAGACTCTCAACCACAGCGCCACCAGGGAAGCCCTTCAAGGGAGTTTTAAGGTTTATTCCTGAACCACAATGTGCAGGGCACACTGTTTTTCATCACACAATGCCAATATCCTTGAAAGGGAACTATCCTAGTCTATGTATACAATGGCCTGGAACGACACCAGCCACTTAGACCGAGCGTCTGGAGGAGGGGAGGAATGACCCCTGGAGTAGGCAGGCTCCTCCACGCTTACAGTGTGAAACCTCTTTCTGGCTGAGATAATTAAGCCAATAATTAAGCCAATGGTATCTCCTGCTGGAGTTTTGTGCAGTCATTGCATTCTGAGTACATTAAACTTTTTTTCAACCTTCGCGTTAAAATGAGCAGCTACTGAGGGCAGTTCATACAGCAAAAGATTTAAAGATTAAAATGGGAAAGATGGCACCCCTGAGACCAAGATCCGGTCAGATACAAGCCCCGAATTTATCCTTTATCTTTCTACAAAAACACTGTGGTCCTACATGTTAAGAGTGTACCCTTAACTCCAGCCAGGTCTTCAAGTATTGCCAGGCACAGGGGTGACCAGCCAGAAAGGGAGCATGACTCACTGCCACCCATCATTCCCATGCGAAAAATGAGTCCACCCAGAGATGGACTGTAGAGTTACTTAGTTATAGTAAGGACAACAGACGTGATACCACCACCACCACCACGACACTCATGAAAAATGTTTTTATGCATGATGATTAGTGTGTGGAGACAGTTCTCAAAATAGAAGATCTGACTACAAATCATTCTTTGTTTTTAACTTTTCATAAGAAAATCAATTCACCAAAAAGTTCAGTGGAACAGCACATACATGGAGCTGACTTAACAGAAACCGGAGCTACACAGTGGTTTCAAAGTCCCTCTCCACGCTACTTAGAAGTTATCTGTACGCCCCTCTCAATTCTCTAAACAACTTCAAAATCTCTCCCATCTTCTTCTGGGTCTATTCTTCCATGCTAATGGATGGAAGTCATCAAATAGTTCCTGACAGCTGTTGTAGGTTTTCTGTACAGGGTTCAAACTCATGCATGGGGACTGTGTGGTCACTAGAAATATGTACTTAGCAAAAAGAGGGAAAAGAGGGAGCAATGGAAACAAGAAACAAAGCAATTAAAAAAGCATGGCCTACTGCACTGGCCTTTGCACACAGAGTGTGACGCGATGTGATGTGAACCTGCTTATTTCTCTGTCAGGCTTAATGATGCAGAACTTTCCCAGTGTGAGCATCACAGTGCATGTGATTCTAACACTAAAAGCTACATATTTTGGTGCAACATGGCTACCAAAATAGAAGCCAACTACATCACCTGGTGCTCAACCAAAGAAACACCCCGTGGATGAACTGGCTGTGTTGGGCTGAAAGATGGTAGCTTTGGCTCCATGCTCAATTTTTTTTTTTTTTGCGGTACGCAGGCCTCTCACTGCTGTGGCCTCTCCTGTTGGGGAGCACAGGCTCCGGACGCACAGGCTCAGTGGCCATGGCTCATGGGCCCAGCCGCTCCACAGCATGTGGGATCTTCCTGGACCGGGGCACGAACCCGTGTCCCCTGCATCGGCAGGTGGACTCTCAACCACTGCGCCACCAGGGAAGCCCCAAGACGCTCAATTTTTATCTCCAGAGCTGACTTTAGATTTAACACCAGCTTTAAGAAGATAATGACTATTGTCCCTGGTTACCTCAAAGTCATCCTCCAATAATTCCTTCTTCTTCATAAGCTGTTTTTTCTTCTTTTTGCTCAGATTCTGGTGCTCCACAATCTTGTTATAATTGAAGTGTTTCTTGCTCTCTTCCTCCTCATCCATCACGAGCAAAGCCATTTCAGCCTGTGGAGAGAAAAAAGAGTTCAAATATACAACAGTGCTTTTCTTTCCCTAAACAGGAGTATAGGGTACAGATATGCCCCCAGGAAAGGAGAACCGAGCCACCAATGCTCCGGGATAACACTTGTCATCCGTAAACTGATTGTGGATTACCAGAACTCAAAATGAAACCCAGAGATCTCTGTACAGTAATGGGTATAATTTTTAGAAGCAACATCACTGACAGCAGGAAGCTTTATCTAAAATCCAGACCATATTTCACCTAGTGTAACTGGTTAGTAGGCTGTAGAAATAAGAGTCCTCAAGTCCCCCAAATAAAAATTTCTCATTTTCAGTTTGTTCTTTTTAGGCAGACACTAAATCTAGCAAACATGTAGTATTCTGTGATACAAACTAGACTTTCCAAACATGCTTTAGGAACAAGGAATTCTTTTTTTCTTTTGCTTTTTTTTGGCCTTTACTTCTTCAATGTTGACACATTTCTATGAAGGCAGGATCTTAATATTTGCTTCTGTAATCTAATATAATGCTTGTTTCTACTAAATAGGTATTTTCTACCGACCATGGGATTAAATGTAAACCTTCAAGAATCAAGTAAACAACCATGTACACTAGAGAAAATACAGAGTGTGCTATGAGATTCCTGTGAATCTTCCTCCATTACCACTTTAGACTGCTTTAATTATGTCTCCCTTCCACCACCAGTACCCGCAGTTGGCTTTGTTTTTAGAGCCGTCTTCTACAAAAGAAAGGTTTTCTTTTGCTCCTTAACTCTGTGAGCATCACTGCACATGCAGTAAAACATGCATTAAGATGCAGAGTTTAGGAGACCAGTCAGGCTCCCTCCTAGACAGTGCTATGAACATCAGTCTTGTGAACATTGTTGACTCCAATTCCTGTCTCAGAAAAAATACATATTACTCTGTGCCATGGATCTTTGGAGGCACTGAAGCATCAAGTTCACTACACTTCCAAGAAAGACTAATTTTGTACACTAAATTTGTTATTTTCAATAATAAAAAGAGAGAAATGAGCATTGAACAAGCCATAAAGCAAACCCTGTATTACAGGGTTTAAAACTTATGGCATTATTATTTTAAGGTTTTAATAGTACTATTTTTTTTTGTCTCAGTTATAGTGAGACCAAATTAAAACTTGAATTAAATTAAAACTTATGGCATTATTATTTTAAGGTTTTTATAGTACTATTTTTTTTTGGTCTCAGTTATAGTAAGGGTTTTTAATAATAAGATATTTTCCTCTTAATCACAAAGGGACATGCCTTGGGTTTGAGGTAAATTTTAACTTTGTACTAGCTGGATACTAGTTGGAGAAATTTGGTAAAAAGATGACATTTAAAAACTATGCTTGGGATTTCCCTGGTGGTGCAGTGGTTGGGAGTCCACCTGCCGACGCAGGGGATGCGGGTTTGTGACCCCGTCCGGGAGGATCCCACGTGCCGCGGAGCGGCTGGGCCCGTGAGCCATGGCCACTGAGCCTGCGCGTCCGGAGCCTGTGCTCTGCAACGGGAGAGGCCACAACAGGGACAGGCCTGTGTACCGCAAAAAACAAAAACAAAAAAAACTATGCTGCTGAAATTCTTATTTATAAATTCATAACTAAAATAAGTTTTTTTTTTTATTAGGGATACTGGAAACACATGGATAACTCCACTTGAACTGTACATATCAATTATCCACTAAGCATGTAACCATGACCACGTCTTACCTTTTGTCTTTCTAGTTCAGCTTGTTCCTCTGGAGATGTGCCATCTTTTGCAGATTTTGTTGATTTCTTCTTTTCTTTTATACCTGGCACAACAAACCAACATAGGAGGGTTAAAAATTATAAGACTATCACAGCAACAATCTGTTTATACTATTTTATTTTAAAATTTTTGTTTATAACAAAAATGCAAGTTATCTATCAATAAATATATAGAAACTAAAGAAAGTAAAAAAATATTACTTAGATGACTATGGGTATGAATGGAATAATAATAGTCTGGAGGGGATAAGTGAATATTACAAAGAAGGAATTTCTTCTGAAAGTAATGTATAATTATATATACATCAGCTAAAAAAGAAAAATCATAAGATCATTTCAACAGATACAGAATAAGTACTTGATAAAATTCAACATCCACTCATGACAAAATATATACATTTAATAAAATTCTATTCAAGGAAATCTTTACAAAGATTAACAAGACAGATTTGATATACATGTAATACAGTGTGCTGAACTGTACTACAAAGTGAAGACAAAAACACTGTACTACATAGTGAGAAAAAGAGAACAGTTGGCTTAGTATGTAATAAAACGTAGCATCATACATCACTGGAAAAAGAAAGGATTATTCAATAACTGGTGCTAGGCAATTTGTTTTATTCTGCAAAAAAAAATTTGAGCTATAGATGCATCACATAATTTACAGGAAAATAAAATGCAGATGTATTAAAGAGTTAAACATTAGGAAAAAAAAAACCCTATGAGAAAATACAAGGGAACAGCTACCTGATCTTAAATAGAAGGAATGTTTTCTTAGCGCAAGAATAACAGGAGAAATCACAAAGGGAAAAAAAACAGAACACAGGTAATTTTAATATATAAACTCTTAAAACTCATCAGCAAAATGAAAAATTCATCTCTATAATGACAATTTGATGATAACTACCTGTAAATAAAAGTTTAACAAAACCCTTTCTCTTTCTCGAAAGACAAATTTGATCTTTGTTTAATTTTCTGGTTCTATTATTATTAAACAAAATTACTCATGGGAAAACTGGCTCCTGAGTAGAAAACTGACTATATTTTCAGGGACTCAGGGACTTCTGGAGAACACAAGGTGTTAGATGAGGCAGTAACACACGGCAGTTAAGGGCACTTGACTCGGGAGCAGTTGGCCTGGGTTTAAATTCTGGCTCAACTACATTCTAGCTGTAGCAGTTTGTGCTTGTGTCCTTATCTGTAAAGTGGGGATTATAATACTTGCACCTAACTCCTAGGGTTATTGTGATGACTAAATACACTAAAAAATGTTAAGAGCTTAATGTCTGGCACATGGTGCTATAAACTGCTTGCTATCACTGTTATAATAGTCTGACTATACATATATAAGGTATCTTGGGTTCCTTGGTGATCACACAGATGCTTTGATTTTTCTTCCTTTTTTTGTCTGTTGGGAGGGGTTCAGGGAGAATTGGTGTCAAAGTATGAAGAACTACTCTGAAGAGTAAGAAGGTTCAGAATCCACAAAGACATGTTCTGTTACTCTAGAATGTTATTACACAATCTCAACCTTCTCTGAGCTGCTGGACACTGTCTTATTTGGATAAGTTGAGTTCTGTCCTTCCAAATGCAGAGAAACCAATGGTCTCTAAAGTATTAACAACAATTAATGCTTGTACAGCACTTACTAGGCACCAGAAAGTACTGCTGTTTTATTCCATTTTATACAGGAACTGCTTTAGTCCTCACAACAATGCTATGAGGTAGACTCTGTTATTTATTACAATCTTCACACTGTGGGTGAGGAAACTGAAACACAGAGAGGTTAAGCAATTTGTCTCAAGGTGAGTAAGTAAAGGAACCATGATTCAAACCCGAGCACTCCAGCTCAGGCTCTCTGTTAATCACCCATACTTCACCCCTTCGCTATCAAATGTCATTCTCCCTGGAAGAGCCATTTCCATTTAAAATGCATTTTGTTGTAAAATAATAAAGTAAAATTCACAGAACATATAATGATGGCTGAACAACCGCAGCTAATGGGGGATAACAGGAAGTAGAGAGAAGCTTTAGAAGCTGCTCCACGTGCACTAGCCCTGCTGCACTAAGGCAGCCCTGCCCAGCTGAGAGAACACACCTGCACAAAAGTGTGGCCTCGTTCACCCCTCACTGCTACCAAGGCGTCTGTCTGCACTTTTAAGAAGAAATATCATTATATGTAGCCCTTCCCCTAAGTGAGATAGTGCTCCTATCTCAAATGTTTTTCAGGGAATGATGTATCTGCTTTAAGATTATAACCTTTTCTCTGTTGTAAGTATGTGCACGTATTTATACATATAAATATCATCAAGGGTCCACTTTCTTAGGGTCTGACTCCCACACCCTAAGTTTACCTCTGCTCTCTTAAGGCAATAGCTCCTTTTGAAGTGAATGGACAAGTGACATATGCAGAAGATCATTCTGTGGCAGGGGAAAAAATCAGGCTGTATATGATTAATACATAAAGGAGATAAAGATCTTCACATACAGCTGTGGGAAATAATTTCAAAGAGCCCACAATGAACTGTTCCGGATTTTATAACAACCTGGTGAAAAGCCATAAAAATAAACTTGAAAGGAAGACTGCAGCAAGAGAGGAAAAAAATCTCCAAGATGGTCAGGGCTAAAAATGATATCCAATTTTAGTGTGATGAAAATTTCTTTGCTCACGAAGAATTTACTGTGTGCTACATTCAACTGTTTAGTCAGAAGATAAACAATGTGTAGAGACCCTTTCTGCACTGTTAACAAGATCATATTAGGTGGGCATATCTTTATTTTTTAAAAAAAAGCATTTAAAAAAAAGGCATTTTCCCTTTGGAAAGCTTTCAGACCTAATTTAGTGAAGAGTACTAGGGAAATGAAAGTCCCTGTTCTGAAACGTTATCTTTATTTTTCAGTGAATCTTTTGGCAAGTAAGAGTCCACATCTCCTGGGACTGTGGCAAAAAGGACATATAGATGATTCTAATAAGCTGAATATTAAGAGACTTGAAATCAGGTGTTAGGGTTTTATAGTTAAGAAAAAAAAATCTGGGCTTCCCTGGGGGCGCAGTGGTTGAGAGTCCGCCTGCTGATGCAGGGGACATGGGTTCGTGCCCCGGTCCGGGAAGATCCCACATGTCGCGGAGCAGCTGGGCCCGTGAGCCATGGCCACTGAGCCTGCGTGTCCGGAGCCTGTGCTCCGCAACGGGAGAGGCCACAACAGTGAGAGGCCCACGTACCGCAAAAAAAACCCCAAAAACTAAACAAGCCTTACTGAGGCCACTATCCCTTTAAGCAAAAAAATGTAACAGAATACATCCATGGAAAAAGATGTGCTGCAAACAATTGATCTATAAAAGGAATATCTGTAAAAGAAATTCCATTTTCCATTACTTGTAATGTCAGAGAATTGTTTCCATAAAAAAGTTTTTCCAGAGTGTTCAGTTGAGAGCTTCTTGTGAGAGAGCAGTTAAGGGAATTCACTGGAGGGCAGACTGCTCTCCGTACTGACCAGACAGGAGTGGTAAGCCCCCTAGCAATTTACTCTTTAGCAACAAGTCCTTGTGTCCAGCTCTTATACATATGGATCCTGGCTCTGGCTTTGGTCTTTACACAACGCACTTGTAGAGTTACAAAAAGTAAAAGGGAGCCATTAGGATTCAGGTTCTATCATCTACAACTGGCCCCTGTGCAATTCAACCACGTTTTCAGTTCACTCCTCTATAAAGTGGGCTAAAGTTTGGATTAGAGGACAGAATGCATATAAGAGCATTTGTAAACTGTAAAACTACATATGAGCAGTATACTGTAAGCACCCAGCATACTGGCTGAATGAATCAAATGTGTGTGCCTTATTATTAGATTTTCATGGTGGTTTATCAAATATCTAAAGTTGTCAAGACAAAGGATACATTCTAATAGGGTATATTTAACATGTGATGTACTTTATTTCACTCCTACTTCTTCAAAAACAAAATCTTATCAAACAGTTTATGCAATTAGCACTAAGCAAATTTTTCCAATACTTCATTTCTACAAGAAAAAATAACTTTTAACTCATTCTAGAAATACATTTTCAAAACTCTCATCTAATATTGAGTTTGCAGTTTTAAAAAAATAGAAAAATTATAGCAAATTTACAGTGTAGGGGGTAAAAACTTAAAAGGAAAAATTAGAAAAGATTTCTAGTACTCATATTGGCTCCTAACCCGAGCCAAACACCAGGTCTGGCATCAGTAACTGAACTCAATTTCTCCATATTTTGAAGAGCGTGTAAGTTTAGCTCTGGGATTGCCTAGGGCAAAGGTATCCTGGCTTAAAATGTCTCTGTCCTGCTCAACCATGGAACTGAACTATACACCCTTCCAAACACTAATGCTTTTCCTCCTATTTCATGGCGGTTCCTTCTGTTTCATAAACTTTCCCCCTACCTTCCAGGTAGTACCTTCTCCAGGAGGACAGAGTACCTTACGCAGCCTCCTGACCTCAGAGCCCAAACCTGCACCTCCCTCTCTTACCAATGCTTTCTACCCCTTGTTCCATGGTTTGAAATACTATTTAGAGGCTACCGATTCCTAAGTCGGAATCTAGGAGTTATGCTAAATGCCTTCCTTATCCAAATAAAAAGATCGGCAAGTCTACCTCCAAAATATATCTAGAATCCCATTTACTTTTCTCCTTCCAATTCCATTACCGTCGTGCTGTCTAGACCAACCATCACCTCTAGACCTCTACAAAAGCCTGGTCTCTCAGCTCTCACCAATGCCTTTCTTCAATCTGTTCTCTTTGCAGGACCCACAGTAGTATGTTAAAATGCATACCACATCACGTCACATCCTTGCTTTAAGACCCTTCACCGGTTTCCCACTGTCAGTAGAGTAAAATCCAAATTTGTCGCCGTGACACAAGGCCCTGCAGGGTCAATTCTGTGTCCCAGCCTGGCCTTATACCAAACTGCCCCTCTAACCATGCTCCAGCCACACTGGTATCTTTCCATTTCTCTGACACCAGTTCTTTCTCACCTCATAGCTGTTCTACCCATTTTCCCCTCATTTGCAATGCTCTTCCCCCAACTCTCTCTGCCTGACTCCTTCTCATTCTGCAGGTCTCAGCTCAAACGTCACCATCTCAGAGAAGCTTGCTTTGCCGACCCTATATAAAGAAAGCTACTCTCCTTCTTCCTCCCAATTATATGCTCTGTATTACCCTATTTATTAGTTCCTTTAAAACAGTGATCATATTTGCATAATATTCTTATTTGTTTACCTGTTTAGCATGTCTTCCCTAAAACTATAATCTACTTAAAGGATGTAACTTAGCTTGTATTATTAGTGCTGCATCTCTAGTCTAGCAGAGTGCTTGGCACCTGGTAGGCACTCAAAAATATTTATTGATAGAATGAATAAACATGTCAAGATACCATTTTTTAGTCCTAACTTTATCTAAAAAAAAAAAATTCACTCTTTTGTTTTTCTTTTTCCTTAAAAGAAAACTTAAGCCCAGATATAAATAATTATTCCTAGAAAGTATGCTGAAATCAAAAGTATATCGAAAGCAAGCAAACGTAATCTGCATTTTCCCTTGGAACTTTGGATACTAACTTTAGGGAAAACTATTCACAATTTAAATGTGCTGATTCCAAGAAACAAGCTACCCAAGCCACCAAGCTATTTAACTTACTCTTTGAATCCTACCCCGAGTTCTGCAGTTTGACCAGATTTCACATGCCAAATGAAGCACTTTGGAATGAGAACAAGGAAACTATAATGCTTTGCATTTCTCTGTTATAAACTTGGTTTCCTGAAATCGGAGGATAAGGCTAAAATCCATCATCTTCTAGAAATGACTGCTCAGGTATGATAAAAAGCAGAATATGCTAAGTTTCCATTTCCCTTTCCAATTCCTAAGAATCTCACATCCTATAATAGACTTTATTCATCTTGATCTCCTTTTCATCAATAGAATGTCAGTGATAAAAGGCTATAACAACCAAGAAATAATTCTGAGCAATTTTGACTTTCCTGTTGAGAACTATTCTGGCCCACTAGTCACAAGGAACAAGAAGCAGGGAAACTTCATAAAATCCTTCTCTTTACAATGCCAGCTTGGAGTTGCTCCAGCAACAAGCCTTTGGGGTTCATGTGTGTGGTATGCAGAGCAGGGGGAAGCAAAATGCATGAGAACAAATGGAAAATGCTTATAGTGGTCCTGCACTGACTTGTCCAAGTATGGCCTGAACCTTGCCACACACTTTTATACACACACACAATTTATACATACCAAAAAGGTAAGAATGAAAGCATTCAGGAAAGAATGACTGGTGCATGCGCAATGGAAACAAAGCTCCCTGGATACAGGAAATCAGATACCTGATAGTTTAGGGATTCAAGGAAAAAGGGGAGGAAGCTGGCTTTCAGCTACCATGAAGCTAATAATGAAGCAGAATAAATGAAAAGGGGATAAAATGAAACATAGATGCTTTTGTCTATTTGAGCTGAAAAGCTTTCATACTATGAATGAAACCCTGTTTCACACATGTAAATCATGTAAAAATTAAAAAAAATTATACACATATCCACAAATATATAAACAAATTTATTCCATGCTTTCAATTCTTCATAGTCTGTGCAAAGAGAGACGTAGAATGGATGTGTTATAATAAAGCAGTGAAAGCACTCAAAAATATGACTTCCTTTTTTTCCCCATCCTTTTATAGTCAACCTGTCTATAAGGATATTTCCCAGAAAGGCATCTCCAGTAAACTGTTAAATTAATCATATTACCCAAAGTTTCCTATAATGAAATTATTTCTTGTATGTACAGGGGGCATGCTGACCCCTCCTAATCCGATCAATGGTTACATCCCATAGGACAAACTTGCTTATAAGCCACTAGGGAGCTATACAAATTCTAGGAATTTTATTTTTTAGTGAAACAAAGTGTTTATCAGAAGGAAAAAGAGTATGTGTGAATAGGCACACACAGGTGGACTTTAGATTCCAAGTGAAAACTACAAATATGGTCTGGCTTACCTATTTTTTTAGCTTCTTCGGCAAAGTATGGGTCATTCATATCAACATCAGAGGGAACTTCATCTTCACTGGCCTCTTCAGCAAGAGCCTTAAAGTTGAATATAAAAATACATACAGTTTATTATAAGGACCAAAATATACAAGCGTCAAGAAAAACCGTACTTCTTTTAAATCAAGCAGTTCAATCTAAAATTAAAATAGTTTTTTAAATGGATCAGTTTATAAAATAACTCCTGAGTAACTCTTTTGTTTGTTCAACAAATACTTATGGAATACTTAATAAATGCAGGAACTATGTAGGGTTTTTGAGAGAAATGAAAGTTATCAGATACATGGTTTTTGTCTTCAAAAATTTTACAATCTATTAAAAGAAGTTATAGACACATAAACAGACATATATATAGTAATGGTAATAGTAATTCAAGATAGGAAGTGCCAAAGAGACAAAAAAAAATACAGACATTCAAGGAGAAGAATACTTTGAGATGGGTGATCAGTGAAGAGAGGTGGCCTGCCTCATCTCTCACGAAACTAAGAAATGGCAGTGATTATCAATAGCTTGAAGTACTGCATTGTGGGTTATCTTTTAAATCATTAAAGCAATTCATCTGCTGGTTATTTAAAGAAAATGATAATGAACTTACTGTTCTCATCACCCAACTTCAACAATTACCTTGTTTTATCTATAATCCACTCATGAAAACTTCTGTGCTATTTTTAAGCACATCTGTTGGTTACATTTTCCCTAATCAAATCTGAACAGTTTACTAAATTAGTATATTTAAATTTTAAAAATCAAGTCTATAAAATACACAGAACATATGCAAACTGAGATCAGACTAACCAGATTGAGTTTATCCCCAGGAATCTAAAACATGAGTCGTTTCAACAAAAACATTTAGAATGCACATTGCTAAACATCATACTACATGCTGAAGAAGACCCACCGAGCTCTAAAGAATATTCATTTTGATATTACTATCCTTTTAAGAACAAGGGCTTCTAAGAACTTTTTCACAAACTATTATAACCGATTCATCAGTAATATGATGTTTCTAACAAAGATTATGAAATACTTATATAGCTAACCACATACTTATTCACATTTTTTTAAACTGTTTTTTAGATCTAAATTATAGTATATCAACTATGGCGTATAAACATATTCATTTCTTTAGTAATAATTTCTCAATATCAAATTGAAGTCATGAAGAGGAAAAGGGGAAAAAGTATTTTTAACTTGAAGTCTTGAAACTCTTCTATATGTGAAGAACCTGGGCAGGTGGAAGAGATCTGCTGGAATCACCAAGTCCAGTATAGAGCTGAGTCTAGAACAAACTGGGCACTCAACTGATGTATTTTTAATATTATTGATAAAATGAGTCCAGTCTAAGCCCAATGAAGGGAAAGCGTTAAAGCAGAAGATAATCTCAAAGCACCAAATGAAAATCAAAGACAATAGCTGCTAAAGATCTCAGAAAAGAATGACTACTTTATTGACCCCATAAAGACTCATTTGTAAGTCTTCCAATAAACTGATGGCTTAATAACTTGTGGAATTATTCCACTTAAAAGATATTTTACTGCCTGAGAGAGGCAGCATATCAATGGGGGCAGGGCTCTTACCTCATTTCCTCATTTTACTATCCATTTCCAAAAACACTGAGTATAACAGGAGTTCAAAACTCACTCCATTGCATCATTCAATTTTGTAGCCCTCTTTCAATATTGCAGCTCTTGTACCAAAAGCACAAGCTTACATCATACGGAGAGAAACAACACAATACAGTAGCAAGAGCACTGGAGCAAGAGATCTGGTTTCTGGTCTCAGCTTGGCCATTAATAAGCTGTGTATCCTCAGACGAATCACTTAATTTTCTACAACTATAAAACGTCAGGGTTGGACTAAAACTAATCATTTAAGATTCCTAAAAGTTGTAAAATTCTGTGATTAGTGATACCATCTTAAGACAATAAATGCATTGCTAGAATGCTGCATTTCGTTGACAAGATAGAGTATTCTTATTGGCAAAAACCCTAAGTGGTCTCTGCTATTACTAAGGACTCTAACTCTGGAAAGATGTTATCCCTGAATGATAGGAGTCAAATCAGATTTTTCACAGACAACGTATTAGCACAGAGAAAATATCCCTGATAAAGGGATCTAATGACAATATGATGTTAAAATATCTATACAATAAAATAATACTGAAAAGTGAAAAACGCAGCTTGAGAAATGGAAATACAAAGAAAAAATTTCATTCATGTTGAAAATTTCTCTATGTATACATCCTCAAGTAAAAATGTCTGTATGTACCTCTCTTCCTCAAAAACACAGAATAGAATCAAACTGTCTTACATCTAGAAATCGACTAAACTATGCAGTTATTTAGGTAGCACATAAATGTAAAATATTAGAGCAAGGCAGTTAGGTTAAATGATACAGGCTTCGTGTATCATTATGTAGCCTTGCAGAAAACACTTCACCCACTGCAGTGAGTGGTCACATTATGAGATACTAGATGCCAAGCACCTGGTACCTTCTGATACTTAGTGGTTGCTCAATAATTATTCGGAATTATTCAGTCATGATTATCACTGATACCTTTTGTTTCTTTTTCAGTCTTTTTTTCTCTTTCTTCTTCTCTAAAAATTGTTCCCATGGGGTCAGTTTATCCTTTCCTTCCAATTTGTTTTTGACCATCTCTTCTGCACTTTCTTTAAGGCCTAAGAGAAAACACAGATAGGTTAGTTTAAAAGCTTCATTCACTGAAAAATGTAATTTACCAAAAAAGGTAATTTACATGCATTTACTAGAGTAACAAGATAAAATGCAACACTACAATGTCACAGAGTAATGTAGTATCAATCTATATCAAAGCTATTTCCCAACAACAAATGACAATAAACCTAACCAAACTGAAATGAACAAACCAACTCAGCAAATAAATATATGGTCAAGCTACTAAAGAAAACTCCTTTATTTAAGCTCAAAATTCATTTCTCTGTACTTAATTGAATTGCTTGAGACACTAAGAAAAATTCTGGAACAAAATCTTCTCAGGATATGACTACTAATTAATCTTGGGTAACAAAAGGTAAGTGGTCTTTAACATAATTATTTCTACTTGCTTCTTTGCCCAAGTAAAAGACTGTATTCCCTGGAAACTACAAGTGACTAACAAAAATTGATTAGTAAGGCAATCCCTGTTGAAATGCCCCAGGAAGAAAGAATTCCTGTAATTTCTCCTCTAAGAACTCACTCTGTGAATCCACATCTTTAAGATCAAAAGGAGTATCAAGTTCAGATTCCACCCTGTATGTTTAAGTTCTTTCAATGATGTTATTCGATCTTGTAGTTATCTCTCAAGGTCCTTGTTCATTATATTCTGCAGTTCCTGATTCATGTGTCTAGGTGGCTTATGAAATAACTAGAGTGGGGTGAGAAGAAAGAAGAGGCCCCAAGGCTGATCTATCAGTTCATGAAGACCTCATTACTGTCAAAGTAAAGGAAACGTGACCACTGTGTTATACCCTTTGATAATACAGATGTTTGTTTTACTTTGTAGTGTTTTGGGGAGGTCATGGTTGGGTTTGGGGAGAGGGAGTTTTAACATTTAGAGGACACAAAATCCATTAAAAAATTAATGGAATGAATCTAGAGACAAGGTCAACCCAGATTATCTTTCCAGATACATTCTAAATTCTAAGAAAGTGAAAACCATCCTAAGGATATAATAATTCCCCTTTCCCCTGATGAGTATACTGAGACACTGTTCCAAAGAGGTAAGGGAAGAGCCAGCAACTTGCCTAAGAACACACAACTAGGAAGCCATACAGCTACAATTTTAACTCCTAACTGTCCTCTATACTATTACCAGATACATGTGAAATGCTGGTTTGATATAAAATAAAGAAACGTATAGCCCACGAATAAAATCTAAAGTTTTGGGCCTCAGGTTCCTTATCTGCAAAATGAGGTTAGTCTGGATCAGAAGCATGCAACTCCCTCCTCCCGCATACACCTTTTTTCTCCTAAAAGAAAATATTTGGTAGAAGTCCAAATACACAAAACAACTAAAAGTGGTGCTTTGGGTCCTGAGCCCCAAAGAATAGCAGAAACAGCTGGAACAGATGATCTATAAGGTCCCCTCTTTGGCTCTTAAGCCAAGACTTAATCTCTAAATTTCTGTAAGTTAGAAAAGTATTAAGGTATATGCATACTCAAGGTTATGTAGATTTGTTTTCATGACATACTGCTGGTATGCCTGATTTATGGGATACTCTCTGATTTACGGGATGCCAAATCAGAAACACAACTCTCAACTCAAAAACGTTTCTTATAAGAAAAACACAATCACTTTACTGAACAGTTTTCAGGAGAAATGTGAACTGTATAAAACATATCCAGATCTCTGACTGAATCAACAGATACATAGCACCTTAGGAAATGTAAACTTGGATCCTCATTTGGGAGAAAGAAGCAAATCCTGACAAAACAAGTTGAGTTCGAACAGCAAAATAAAACAATTTATATATTATGCCTGTGGTCAGCACACAGTCCAGTCTCAAATTCTAAATGCACAGTATTGTGTTATTAAATATGATGTTTAAATAATAATCCTTAAGGTATTCTAATTTCCTCATACATTAAGAAAGATTTTATTACTCCAAAATACTAAATTAAGTAATATATTTAGAGTGTTTTTTCCCCCTGCCAAAATGTATTCTCTGGTTAATTTTAATCCTTGAAACTTAAACTCTACTTCTATCTCGGCATGATGCTAAGAAAGGTGTTACTGTTTCTTTTAGGTGACTAGAACATTGGTTTAATGTGTCTCAATCTCTATGAACTACTCCACATGTGACTGGGTCTTGACATTTTTGGGGAATATGGATACCTTTAGAATTTGATAAAAACTATGGAATCTCTGGGACTTCCCTGGTGGTCCAGTGGTTAAGATCCCACGCTCCCAGTGCAGGGGGCCAGGGTTTGATCCCTGGTCAGGGAACTAGATCCCGCATGCTGCAACTAAGACCCAGTGCAGCCAAATAAATAAATAAATAATTTAAAAAGTAATAATCTCTCTCTCAAACACTGTACTGGAAAAACTTGCATACAATGTTCAAAAGTTTATAAATCCTCAATGCTCATTTCTATGTAAGGATCCAAATGGCCTCAGGCAAACAGCATTACCAGGGCAACAGAGGTCTAGGAGAAGACGGGAGTCCATTTCCCACTATTTCAAAACTTATCACTTACATTTGTAGGTTCTACACCAGGGTTTCTCATTTCAGTACAACTGTCATTTTGGACCAGATAATTCTTTGTTGTGAAGGACTGTGCATTACAGAATGTTAAGCAATATATCTGGCCTATCCACACTAGCTGCCAGTAGCCCCCAGTTATGAAAATAAAAAAATCTCTCCAGAATTGCCAAATGTCCTCTACGGAGCAAAATCACCCCTAGTTGAGAACCACTGTCCTAGACAATGATTAGAAGTCATTTCTTTCCTTCCCTTTTTCCTCCCCTCCCCTTCCCTTCCCTTCCCTCATTTTTTTGTGAAGGAAGGTGCAGCATTTATTGCAGGCGCCAAACAAGGAGTCCAGGGTAGCTAATGCTCAAAAAGCTTGAACTCCCCAATGGGTTTCAGCAAAGCATTTTTAAAGGCAAGGTGAGCGAGAGGAATCCCAGGGTATGTGATCAGCTCGTGTACAATTCTCTGATTGGTTGATGGTGAGGTAATGGGGTACTGTCATAGGCATTAACATTATCAATCCTTAGGCACCAGTAGGTCTGGGGGCTATGTGCTCATGGTCATCAAATAGTTAATTTCTTCCATTTGGTGGGGGTTTTAACATCTATAAAACAACTCAGGAAATGTGCATTATATACTGTTATCTGCGTACTTCAGAGAGGAGCTAAAGCAGAGGACATGGGGGAGGGGTCTGTCTTAGGAAGGCCCCATAGGGTCATGCTCAGTTACAGTAGGAAAAAGATACTGAGTCAAACTTCAGTCACCATTAGTTCAAGATACCACAGGTTGTTTCTGAGGGAACCAAAAGGTGATATAGATCTGTTTCAGGACAGGTGATTGGAAACAATTCTCCCTTTCTTGTTCTTTAAGCATTAGAAGTCATTTCTGAAGAGAAGGGCTATTTCATTATTTGTATCACATAAATTATGTATTATTTTTGTTTGGTACTTGATTATAATAATGTCTTTTTTTAGTTTAGAAGTTTCAACTGAGTATGCCTTTTTTTCCAACTAGAACAAAGGCAGCTGAAGTCACCTTCTTTTGTATTGCATAATATTTAGCATAGTGCCAGACACATAGTAAGTACTTAATAAGCACTTAATTGATCTGTCTTGAAGGAGGAATTCTTATTTCAAGCCAACTGTTTGATCTTTCATGTTTGGAACATAGTCTCTCCAACAGAAAATGAATCAAAACTTTAGGATCTAAATAAATGGCCTTTATCCCAAAGTGGTTCATGCATTTTTTTTTTTTTTTTTTTTTAGGACCTATGGCTCTAAATAATTCATGAAATATCCTTCTTGGGAAATATTTTTCTGGTATTTAGTTTGTTTACAACAATAAAGAAATAGTATCTTCAGTTAAATACAGTCTGTAATTTTTTGCCTGGCTCTCACTTAATACACCAAAATAGTAGAATGACAAACACATTGCAATGAATTAACACACCACCATGATAACTTAAAAATGCTTTGTTCTTGCTGTCATCATGAGGTCATTTAAATCTCCTGCCACGGATCACAGCTGTTTATGTTCTAAATTCTTAAAAATATGCCCATTCCAGAAGCTTCCTGGCATATGCACAAGAACATTCTTCAGACACTTTTAGCTTCATTTGAGAGCAGCCACTACGTGACTGTAAAACAACTTCATTACAAATGTCTAGTTTTGCGCGTTTGTTTTTTAAAAATTTAAGCATATAGGCAAGGACTGCCGAATTAGTTAAAAATAACATCAATAACCCTACAAATAAGGGGTGAAAAATTCTTTTAAAACCAACCATGAGCACAGATGACTGAATTATAACAATAACAACTTAAGCGCAATTCATTCAGACTTATTTTGGCAGTTTGCATACACACAGAAATTCTTTTAAATATCCTTTCAAAATCCACTAAAGTAAGAATATACATTTCTTCTGAACTTGCTCATTCGAAATTTTGAAAAGTCTTCAAGGGACAGGACATGAATAACTTAAAATAACTCAACTAGGTACTATGGCTGGTTTTGTTTATAAAAACAAAATACATGTTTTAAGATTTCTGAATAGGCTGAAACTGGCACTTTTTTATGTATGTGAGAACTTAGGATCCATTGAGAATACTTACGAACACTTTATGTGAGAACTTAGGATCCACTGAGAATACTTACGAACACTTATGGCTCAGTCTTTATTTATGTATGTTGTATATTTAAATGAGACCATGTTAACACTCAATCCCAAAAGTACCCTTTAAAATGTAACTAACTACCATCGCCAACTGAACTCCCAACTTGGAATTCACTCTGTGTGTAACCATGCCCTGAGGAACACTGACATAAAAGGCACCCTTTCAAACTAGTCAGTTTTCCCCAATGGTGTGGGGAGAGGGAAGGAGACATTTACTTATCCTTAAAGCATATCAGATAGCAAAACTATCAATCTTTGTAATGAGAAAGATGAAGATTTTAAGTGTTTCGAACTTGGTTCAAGATTTGTTTAGAACATTTTTCAGACTTTGGTTCATAATTCGAACTTCTGTAAATCCCTCTCTCCTAAACTCTTACAGTACCATGTTCTTTTATTCTGCACTATTTATCACAGCTGCAATTTTATGTTTGTGTGATTATTTTTTTTAACTATTATTAATGGTTATCACCCTTACTAGGTTGCAGACTCCATGACAGTAGAGGCCACAGCTTGCTTTTTTTCCCTCCACAAAGGTAACCCTATGGCTAGTGGAGGGCCAAGTACACAGTACATGCTGAATAAATGTCTGCTGAATGAATGGAAGTGCAACTGAAAGGATACATGAGTCAAGTTTGTTCCCAACCTTACAGACAGGGAGCAACAGTTCATGAAATTAAAAAGTAAAATAACAACTAGCCTTGGGAATAATAGTAAATAGCAAAATTCAGAGCCAACAAATGCTCCTTGTATGCACTTAATATTGTTAGAATACTGTTATATCTACTATATGGAAACAATACAGACAGCTATAATAAATATAATAAGGATAAAAGGGTAGTATAGGTAAGCTACTTAGACTGGGAATGGCTTCTCATATAGCATTTAATTCTCTTTCTCCTAAAACAGTCAATGAGGTATCCACAGGAGACACTCTCAAAGTATGTACTAAATGAAGAAATGTTAATGCTTTTTGTTGTTGTTCTTTGTCTAAAAGCTGTTTCAGTGGGTAGCAACTGTTTTGTATTCGCCTTGAATTTGAGCTTATCATTCTCTAACCTCTTCTGAATCTCCTTTTACTCTCCTGTAGAATGATGTCTTCCATTTGCAAGTATATTCATCTTACTGTGAATCAACCTGTCCCTGCTTCTTAGAATCAAATGTTCTTAAAAAGCTGACTTCAAATACAAGACATTTGGGCTTCATTAGGGAGTTATTGTTTCCTGTATTTGTCTGTACTTTATTTGTATGTTTTCTTTGCCTTTCAAGTAGTTTGTGATCACAATGTATGTAATAGCAAGCTGTCCTTAATACCAAAGTAAAATTCTGGCCAAGTCTGATGAAACTATTCTGCTCTTTAATTTGTGGCAAAGAAGACTGAAGAACAACTTGTTCTATTGTTATTTTTTATACATAATGTTTATAGACAAGGCAGAAAAATGAAAACTTTAATGAATGGGTAAGACGTAAGGAAATGAAGGCAATTTTTTGGAATTTAGTCAAAATAAGAAAGCTCAAACAGAAATGTTATACTAGCTCTGAAGTAGGGAATTTTCGTTGGGGACATGCACTAATCTGCTCTGGTCTAGCATGGATCTTGGGTTTTAATGGGCTGTTAGCCAAGGAGGCAGGAGGCAGGAGGCAAAGTTTGGAGCCCGATCATGATGGCAGGTCCCAGAGACCACTACCATGAAGCCAGGATCCTTTAGTAGATGCTGCTCCTCCTCCAACAATTTAGAAGGGATACATGCCTGTTTGGGCTTTGGCCATGGGCAGAACAAGGGAAGTAAAAACACATTTTCCCCCCAGAGAATTTATAACCACAAGTCCACAAATCCATGGGTTTGTGGCTAGAATTCACACTATTTGTGTGGCCCCAAACACCCTAATCCAAAAATTTGGTTTCAATAGGTCCAGGATTGGAAGTGCCCTTAGGTACCTCACAAGTACTCTCTAAAAGAAGTATTTTTTTGACTCAGGCCTCTGAGAATTCCCATAGGTAAAGAAAGATCCAAGAACAATTAGATCACAATCAAAATTCAATATGAACCAGAGTAAGCTGAAACCAAATAAGTCAGACCTATAAGGACTATAGATTTTGGAATTAGCAGAAACAGAATATAAAATCAGCACATTTAAAAAAACAAAAGAAATTAAAAGATTATCAAAGGTATGAGACAGATTTGGGGAAGAAAAAAACGTTCCAGAAATGAAAAACATAACTGAAATTATAAAGTCAACCAAGTTACACAGCAGAGGTAAAGAAAAGATTAATGAACTTAAAGACAGAACTGAAGAAATTACCCAGCATACTGCACAGATTCAAAGGTATGGAAACTATGAGTTAGATACAGAATGAGAAGGTACCACACATATCAAATGGGATTCCCAGAAGGAGAAAATAGAGATGAGGAAAAGGTAATATTTTAAGAGAAAATGGATGAGAAGTTCTCAGAATTTTAAAATGAATGGAAAGTTACTAATCTTCAGGATTCTGGGTATCCAATTAATTCTAAGCAAGAATAAAGGTACCAAGCAAAAAATTACCTACATATATCATAGTGAAACTCTATAACACTGAAGTATTTTAAAAGCCAGGGATAAAAGACAGCACTGTGGAATAAGGCCAACCCTTTCCTGACAGGGTTCAGAAATGGGCCCCTGGGCCCTGGAATTAAGGAAGTGTATTCTTTAGTTACACAGGCTTCCTTACCTGTAAACTCATATCAATAGGGCTCAAGGGGAAGCCCTGAGTTCACAGTAAATTTGCCCCTCCCCAGAAAAGGATCAAGAGGTGACCAGCTCGGTGCATCCATGGCAACAGCAGATACCCTTCCCTCCCTAATCCTCAACATTCAGCCTACCACCAAAATCTTGAACCCAGCAGGAATAATCTCTCTGTGACTTTTATCCCTTATTCATCTTAGTCACCACCAAAAGCTCCTAATCATCAGGTTCCCCCCTAATCTTCCATGTTCTAATCCTCAGAAGTTAACTATACATCTACTCTCTCTGTCACTATCTCCCACCCCCTTCAATTCTCTACCACTAAATTCCCTGGAATTCACAGTACATCATCAGTAAAAACTCAATTATTTTATCTCAACATTTTCTTCATCTTCTTACTCTAACTGAAGCCTGGCTCTCCCCTGAAGATACTGCACAAGGTGGCAGTTTCAAGTGTTTGTTGGTGCTGCTGGTGGTGGTGGCAGCAGCGTTTGGTTTCTTCACAGAGCGCTCACACCAACTGGCCTAAGGGAGGGGGTGGGTGTGTGGGTCATTAGTGCTCTTTATCCAGTTCTAGGAAGTGTGTTACAGGTCCAGGGTTAGGCAGAGTAACTTACTGACCAATAAAACAGAGAACCAACCAATAGATCCACAGAGTTTTGAAATATTGGTACCTGACAGAGGTGACATGTCTGATTACTGGGAGAAAGGAAAGATTATTCAATAAATGGAAGAGGCTAAAAAACATCTGCCATGTAGAAGAAGTTGAAATTGGATTTCTACCTTATATCATACCAAAAAAAAATAAAAATCAACTCCTGATGAATCAAGGACTTAAAAGTCAAAAATCAGTCCCAAATGATACAAACCCATCTCCCATCAATGTTAACAAAGTTAAGAGCTTTAATGAGATATAGTTCATATACCATACAATTCACCCATTTAAAGAATAAAATTCAATGTTTTTTAGTACATTCACAGATATATGCAACCATCACCAGAGTCAATTTTAGAACATTTTCTTCTTCTCAAAAAGAAACCCTATCTCTCTCCCCTGCAGGACACTCTGACACCCCCCCACCCTCCAACCACTAATCCATTTCTTGTCTCTATTGTGTGTTCTGCATATTTCATATAAAATATGTGGCATTTTGTGATTGGCTTCTTTCACTTAGCATAATATTTTCAAGGTTCATCCACTTTATAGCATGTATCAGTACTTCATTCCTTTTTGTGCATCCAGACTTTTCAGAAATACTTATAAATTAGATGAAAATATATACAACGGAAAGCAAAGGAGTGAAATACTGAAATCTGGATGATGGTCATTCTTAGTTATGGGGAAGGCAGGAGAGATCAGATGGATAAATTTAAGTTGTTGCACAACTCTAGCTTTTATAGTGGGTTTACTTTTTACTAAAAATAAATAAATAAAAGAAGGTCATGTTGGACCAATGATGAAAGAGTGTCTTAATCCAGAGATTATAATGAATACACTTATGTGAACTAGAGGTACGTAAGAATAAAAGGACAAGTTTAATAAAACTTGACTATACCATTTTTGTTCTTCAAAAAGACACTCTGAAGAGAGTAAAAGGAAAGTCACAAACTAGGAAAAGCTATGTGCAAAATATATGGCTGATAAAAGACAAGCCAAAATATAGGAAGAACTCCAAACAGAGGAAGAACTCCTATGAATCACTAAAACACAGACAAAGAACACTACATAAAAAATGGTCAAAAGACACGAACAGGTATTTCACAGATAAGAAAGCAGGAAAAAAAATATTCTTTTCATTAGTAATTAGGCAAATGCCTGAGCAATCCTTTAAAAACGTAAGTTAGGTCATATCACTTCCATTTCCCACTGCATTTCAAGTAAAAGTTAAAGTCCATCCAGAGGTCTACAAAACCCTTTTTGTGACTTGGGCACCTCTCTGCCCTCACCTTCTATTACTGTCCACTCCCTGGCTCATTCTGCCTCATTATTCCTGAACAAATCAGAAATGCTTTCCCCTCAGGGCTTTTTGCATTTATTGCTTCCTCTGCCTGAAATGTTCTTTCCCAGGATAACACACAGGGTGCAATGTCTTTCCCATTAGCTCTTTGTACAAATGTCATTTTCTCAATGAAGCCTTCCCTTACTGTCCTTTTTAAATGGCTACCCACTCCTACCCATGAACTTCCTGTTACCCATCCAGGTTTTATCCTTTTGTTTCTATAGCCCTTAATCAACATCTGATTATTTTACCTATTTATTTGTTTACCAATTTCCCTTCATCCCCTCTCCCCCATGTATACACACTAAAATGTAAGACCCCACAAAGGCCTGGATCTTTGTCTGTTTTGTTCAGTGCTATCAGAGAAGAGTCTGGCACACAGAGCAGGAACTCAACAAATATTTGAGAGTAATACACAAATTGAAACCATAATGAGATACCATTACTTACATACTCAATTGGCAAAAAATCACCCGACAATATAAATTAATGGTGAGGATAAAGAGCTATGGGAACTCACACTACTGGTTAGAGTAAAATGGTACAAGCACCTGGGAAAACATTTTGGCATGACCTAGTTAAGGTAATCATGAGCATGTTCTACAACCAAGAAATTCTACACATATCCAAGAAATTCAATATATACCTAGGTGACAAGTCCAAGAATATTCACAAAGACATTGTTTATAATAGCAAAACACCACAATAACCGGCAATAGAACAAATATACTATGATATATCTATAATGGAATTCTATGTAACAGTGAAAATTAACGGACCATGTCTTCACATATGGATTATGAATAACTCTGAAAAACAGAACGTTAACAGCAAAAAGAAACTGACAGAAGAATACACAGAGGACGCGTTTATAAACTTCAAAATTAACAAAACTAAATATAGGCTGTTTAGGGATACATGCATAGGTGGTAAAACTATTGTATAGAAAAGGGGGATGATTAATATGGAATGCAGTTTCATAGTTTCTTCTGATAGAGAAAGGAAGAGGGTGTAAGAGAGGAGTCTCACAGGCGACTGCATATGTTGGTAATGTTCTTTCTTAAGCTGGGTGCACAGGTGTTCATTTTATTCTTTTCCTTTTAAACTGTATACATACATAGAGTTTACTTTGTATCTAGGCTCTACTTTCCCACAATAAAGTTGTTTAAAAAAAAAAGGGTAGTAAATGTTCAGTCTTTGACAACTGTGTGCTAAACTAGGTTTCACTGCCTTTAGTCATTTAATCCCCATCAGAACAGTAGGTACCTAAACTCAGATTTTCTGACACAAGCCCTCTATGCTCTTTCCATGATCACAGTAAACTACTAATGCTATCCCAAACTTCATTGTAAGACAGTCCCGATCTACACACTGTTTTTGGAAAATCCACCTGTAAATTGATGGCTTGAGACTTAGGGGTGTCTAATTGTTTTCCTCCCTGGAAGAGGTTCTGACTACAGAAGCTATTAACATAAGGGCATTTTGAGGCTGCAGTACAACCGAAATGTCATTTCTAAATTAATTAAACAAAAAAAATCTTTCTTTAATAAAAATGAAAAGAAATGAAAAGCACTTCAACCTCCCTAGCATTTCAATATTTAACGACCTCTTAAGCTAGATTTTTCTTGCTGCAATCTAAGTATTTTCTTCCACATATACTGGGCTGAGTTTATATAAGTAAACTGTAATTCTGACTACTGCTAAAAAGACTTCCCAAATAACTATTAGGAAAGCAGTGTCTTCCCAACGTTTTTCCTATTTTGACAGATATAAAAAATAATGCTTGCACAGCACACTGGAGTAAATGGAGGAGGCTACCAGAGAAGGAAACAAAGCTGGGGGCTCTAGTTGGTCTAAAGGCTAAAGGGATCAATACCTGGGGAAATCTGTAATCCACAGGTGGTATGCTAGTTGGGGATCTCTGAAGTAGAGTACCATTTAAGATTTACTCCTTTTCTAGTATTTGTAATTAACTCAGAGTTTATTTCATTGGCAGTGTCCTCCACTGCAACACTGAAAAGTTACAGAATAAGAATTAATAGAGAATGAAAGTAACACTGAAAATTAGGACTTCAATATATCCATGGCTTGTTTTATAAGCTAGCACTGTTTCTATTCTTAGGGATTCTCTGTTGACAGAAATCTACTAAAGTAATCCATGATGGGTCAAGCATTCTTTGGGTCCAAAAAGATATCAGAATCTTGGAATACCAACTAACAACACGTATGCCTAGAAGCCTGCAGTGTTCAACAGCAAATACGCAAAGCCTTCTGTTGGCTTTTTTTTTTTTTTTTTTAAGACCTTCAGAGCAGCTTATTAATCAGAAGACAGGCTTCTTAGACATTGTCACACGTGTGATCCTGGCTGTGGACCAAACTGTTCCCATACCCTGAGAAGTCTGCTTCTGGTTCGAAATTATGAATCCAAATAAATTACTTAAAAAATATTTTTAAATCTATGTTTCCACAGAAAGAAGCAGCAACGGAAACCTAACATGAAATATAATTTATGACAATCTAAGGTGACAATGCTTAGGAAAAGCTTGGTGAAGTCCAAGGCAGACAGATATCCCTAATTTATGCAAGCCAATTCTTATGCCTTCAAAATGCATGCTTCAATTTACCACTGATGCGTATCATTCCAAACAAGGGAACCCGCCCAAGTCAAATTATTGGCACTCATCTTTTGACATACATAGGATCAGATTTTCAAGTTTATGCCAAATAATTTTACAGATAAAAGTTCTCCACGTCACTGAATGAGTAGATTGAGCTAAGGCTATCTCTTGATAGCTCATTTGATGAGAACTATCCCCCACCCTCAATGAAGATTATCATGAGAGTGGGGAAAGTACTTGTACACTCTCTTCCCCTAGTAGATTACATCAGGCAAACAGTGTCACTGTGTATTGAAAATAATACAGAGCCCCTCCCACACGATACCTGCAGATTCAACCTGCTTAGCTACCAGTTCAATCCACAATATTTTTACCAGCTTTACCTTGGACCTCAAAGTTTTAAATTATCATTGCATTATAGTCAGTGAGCAGTTGTCTACAATGGTCTAACCAAAAGGGCACTAAGAAAGGCTGGCAAATCTTTCAGAGCGCAGGAACATGGCATATGGTCCCAAAGTGGGATTAAGTTTTATATCAAACCAAAGATCTATAGAAAGTACTTATGCCTTTTCCTTTATGTGGCTTCAAACCTTGAGCCAACTGTAGAAACTAGATTTGATTTTGTGTATTTTATCAGCATTTCTGAGGAGCCTTCATCAATTAAAAAGTAAGAAGCTCCTTAGTTATTAGCACCATGAATTAACAGAACTGTTTCAAGATAAATAAGAGGCATGAAGATGTTCTACCCATAGGAATTTATCCCTAAGAAAATTCAATATAAGGTTATTATGTCCTCCATAATAGCAAAACATTAGAAAGAGCCTAAAACATAAATTAGATACACAATGGAATGTGATGCAGGCATTATGATTAAAAGATTATTTAGAAACATGTAAAAATAAGTATGAGAAATGAAACAAAAAAGGTGAATGCAAAATGGGAGTATAATCAACTACATGTGCCTGTAGAAGATAATGGATAAAAATGAATGTGCAATAGCTAAAACATGGAAGCAACTCAAGTGTCCATCAATGGATGAATTGGATAAGCAAAATGCGGCATATATACATATATATACACACATACATACCATGGAATATCACTCAGCCTTAAGAAGGATACTACAACACAGATGAACCTTGAGGACATTCTGCTAACTGAAATAAGTCAGTGACAAAAAGACAAATACTGTATGTATGATTCCATTTATATGAGATACTTAGAGTAGCCAAAATCAGAGAGACAGAAAGTAGAATGGTGGTTGCCAGGGGCTGGGGGAGGGGCAATGAAGACTTGTTTAATGGATATAGAGATTCAGTTTTATAAAGATGAAAATGCATATGGAGATGGATGGTTGTGATGGCTGTACAACAGTATGAATGTTCTTAATACCACTGCACTACACACTTGAACATAGTTAAGATGGTAAAGTTTATGTTATGTACATTTTATCACAAAAAAATTGGGGAAAAAACCAAATGTGTTAAAGTAGTATAAGGTTATATGACTTTTCAATCTTAGAAAAAAAAGAACAGCAATAATGAAACTGCTGAAAGTAGTCTGAGTGAATTCTGTCAAAATAACACATGGAACATATGTGTGAAAAATGACTGTGCTAGCCAGGCAGTCAGTATATAGAATGATGACGTGGGACAAGCTCGAATAGAATAGGCAAAAGCTCTGCTTTAAAGACCAAAGAATTCACAACTTCAAACAAATCACCATAGCTGTGGGCTGCGGGAAAACAATACATGAAACACACTCTCTGGTCTTGAACCGATTTTGGGCAGATTGTAAATCTAACGCAAAGTCAAAAAAAGTACTACTGTCTGGAAATAGTAGCTACAGATGCAAACAGTACAACTGACATGACACACAGGCAGAGAGGGAAAGGACCACATTAAGAGAATCAGCCTAGATGCTGGCAGCCAGAAGCACTTATTGATTTACGTATTTAATTGGGATCCTAAAACAGCAGACCAATTAACCTAAAACTTCAAAAGGTATGGGAATTTTTAGCACTTTCTGAAACTACTACTATTATAAAAATATCTTCAGTTTTGCTTTAGATCTATTTTTTTAAAGCTTCTTGGAAAACTTAAAAAAATTAAATCTTAATACTAACAGAGAAAATTATTGTTAAAATAATCCAGTAACTTCTGAGAAACTTACTGGCAACTCTATGGAGAAAATGTGCTAGCTACCACTGTTTTTAGATAACCCTAGTTGCTTCTCATTTTTATTACACATTCCACAAATGATTTAATTTTTCTTTTTTGGGGGGCGGCACAGTAAAAGTTTCAGCTTATTACCGTACAAGGCCCTTATAGTCAACCTGTTAACTGGAAGATTTAAGGAAGGAATGGACACCTAAGTTTTAAAATTCAAGCTGTGTATTAGCTGTGTACAAGTTATGATAGTGCACTGCAAACTGGTTTCCTCCCCATCACCAAAACATGAAGCAAACTGCAAATTCTTTTTAGCTTATTTTAGTTTTTCATTTAATGCTCTCCTCTACACTGAACTCAAAATTTTAAACATCTGGTTATTTTAAAAGTTCTGACCAAAAAACAGTTTTGCGACTATATTTCAAATAATGGATACACTGGCAATAAATGGAAATAAGAGATATAGCCAAAATTAAATAGTGAACAGGTTTTGAGATGTCTGAAAATTAACATGTTTGAAACCGGGCTGCCTAGCAAAATGAATGCCCAACTGATTCAAAACATTTTATTTCTAAATAAAGAATGAATAACACAATAGCCACAGATACAGGTCATTAATGTCTCTGTGTTTAAGCTTCCCATTGGGTCACTGAATAAAGAAACGGAGATGGAATAAAGATGGGGAAAAAGGAAGTACAAAGGATAAAGGTCAGATACCAGAAGAAAACAGAACTACAGCTGTGAAGCGTGGAGGAAAGAGTAAGTAGAGGGAGGAGGAGCTGCGACCCCACCTCTCGCCTCCGTGCGTGGGAGTCAAGAAAGACTCCTCTTGCAAGGTGAGACAGCAAGGAGTCCTTCCTTCTTCTCTGCCTTCCATGTCTCCTTCAAAAGACTAAGAATCCCACAGCTCTGGGTGTTTCCGACAAGATCTGCCCAGACACTGACAGTCTCACCACTAGTACAGTTTTAAGAGGTCAGTATTCATCTCATTATATCCTTTATCTCTATTTAATTCTGTCACCACAAGAAGTCCACAACTTCCAAATCATCCCTTCTCCTAAAAATATGCTGAATATTCCCATTCCCACCCTTCCCCCAAAAGAACATTTCTACACCTTAGTCCATCATAATCAGTCACTAATAGTTATTAACAAAATCCTCTTTATTCATTCCCTTGCTAATGTGAGTCTCATTGAAACCTGGTTCTTCTCTGAGGACACTGTTTCTCCTGCACCTCTTCTAGGTGGTGAATTTTTTTCTCCCACAGTCTGTCCATCTTGCTACTCGCTGCCAACTCCAGTCCACTGGCTGGTCTTCCTCCTAAAGTCCCCAACTTTTAGTAACATGTTATCAGACTACACCACCTACTCCCCCGTTACTGCAGAGATCTAATGACTATAGTCACACCCCTCACTTCTTGAACAGCTAAGCTTTGGCTCACTGCCACTCTCTCCAATTCTAGCCCTGTCATAATTCTTGGTGATTCCAATGTCCACACAGATGACTGTTCCAACACCCTGTGCCTCACAGTTCACTGACTATTATTCCATACTCCCTGTAATCTCAGAAACTCCCCCCATAACTAGAACTGTCATTACCCAAACTGCAAACACACCATAATCTTAATTTCAAGTATCCTACTCCTCAACCACTAGCTCCAATCCTTCCATTTTATTCTCTCTAGTACCCCAAGGCTAACAATTCTTTTGTCTCACAGGGACCTACAGTCCATCAATCCTCTGACCTTTCCCCCATCCGTCACCCCAATATACCCTCATTTCCCTCCTAACCCAACATAGATACTACGGTCCATCATTACAATCGCCCCCTCCCCACCTCATCCCTACTCTCAGCTGGTGACTTTACTTCCCATTTCACTAGAAAAATATAAGCAAATAGAAGTGTACCACAAGCTCCCACCACCATTTCTACTCATTACCCTCTGTGACCATATTCCTTCCCTTCTCTCTTGTTACAATGGATGAAATGTCCATGCACATCTACCAAAGGCCAGTTCCTCCACTCGAGCAAAAACATTCCAACTCCTTTTGCCTACTTTAGAATGTAGTTCTCTGCATCATTTTTTCCTGTCTGTGGATCACTCCCAGAAGTAATATAGCATGCTGCTATTTCCTCTCATATTAAAGAAAAATGCTCTCTTGATCTCACTTTCCCTTCCAGTTTCTAGAGGGAGTTCTACTAGCATAAGTTAGAATGCTAACTAACAAATGTAGAAGAAATGACAGAAACAGAAAATCAATATTTTGCAACTAACAATATAATAACTGATTCAAGCAAGGATCTATAAATCTATAAAAATCTATAACATCACCAAGTAAAATGTTGGGGAACGGGATATTCACACACTGCACAAATTACCTATCAGTTACAAAAGAAAAAGTGGAGCTTTATGATGGAAAAATCAGTAGGACACCACCTTAACTGAGTGAGCAAAGTTAACAGCACAAAAAATGGGACAAACTGACATGTGCCTCCTGATGTGAAGCAATGGGAAGTATACAACATCATTCATGGAAAATTCTTGCCAAAAACTTTTCAGCTGAATTGTGAGGAAACAATCAGACAAATCCATATTGTGGGTATTCTATAAGTCAACTACTGTAGACACTTTAAAAGTGACTGATCCTGGATTAGGAAAAAACACTGTAAAGAATATTACTGGAATGAGTGAGAAATTTGACTACTATTTTAACGATATTAAATTCCCTTAGTGTGATAATAGTGTCATGCTTATGTAGAAGAATGTCTTTGTGTTTGGAAGTTACGTGTCGAAGTATTTTTTTAAGGATGAAGTGTGATGATGCCTGCAACTTCCTAATCGTCAAATATTTTAGAAAAAGGAGTTGTCTCTCCTAACTGTCTCCAATTCCACACTCCTCATTCTC
This sequence comes from Phocoena sinus, assembly GCF_008692025.1. Lineage (NCBI taxonomy): Eukaryota > Metazoa > Chordata > Mammalia > Artiodactyla > Phocoenidae > Phocoena > Phocoena sinus. The sequence goes on from NC_045777.1 coordinate 40,177,281, forward strand.
TCCTAACCCCATTAAGCTCATCCTCCCCATTCTACCAAAACTCTTCAATGGTCTCTACATTGCTAAATTCCATGGTTTTTCTTAGTCTGTATTTTACTGACCCATCTTCTCACTGAAATGCATTCTTCACTTGGGCACCTGGATACCCCACAACCCTGAATTTCCTCCTTTGCTTCAGGTAGCTTCTTCCCAGCTACCTCTGGATGGTCCCTGCTCAACTCTCCTCAACCTCTAAATGCTGGAGTACTCCAAGTGATCAATTTTTGAACCTCTTTTCTTTTCTACCTACAATTACTCCATTGGTGCTCTTTACTTACAGAGATCTGTACAATGAAGATTCTCTAATTTATATCTCCAGTCTTGACCTCTTCCCTGAACTTTAAACTGGATATCCAACTATCTCCTTGGCACGTCTATTTCAATATATAATAGGCATCTTACATGTGACGAAGAGAGTTTCTGAAGTTCCCTTGAAAACCTGTCCAACCCACAATCTTTATTATCTCAGGATTATTACAATAGCCTCTTGACTGATCTCCCCAATTTTGTCCCTCCCTGCCACTTTAATCTACTCTCAAGTAGAGCAGCCAGATTGGTCCTGTTAAAAATAAGTCAGCTCCTCTTTTTATTGTATCTATGGGATGATGGATGCTAACTAAACGTATTGCAGTAATCATTTTACAATATATGTAAGTCAAACTATTATGCTGTACACCTTAATCGTATATAGTAACATATGTCAATTATATGTCAATAAAACTGGAAAAATACCAAGTCAGATCTTATTGCTCCTCAGCTTAAATACTCCAATGGTTTCTCATCTCACTCAGAGATGTTCAAGCCCTTAAAATGGTCTGCAAGACCCTCATGATCTGGCCCCATTACCTCTCTGACATCATCCATTATTCTCTCCTTCACTCACTCACTGTGGTCACACTGTTCTCTGTGCTGCTCCTCAAACACACTAGATAAGCCACAGCTTCAAGGCCACTCACTTGCTATCCCCTCTGCTCGCACAATCTCCTCTGCATGGCTCACCCCCGACCTCCACTTCCTTTAGTCTCTGCTCAAATATCTTTCTTACTAAAGACTTATCTGTCTCCCCTTAACCAGAAATATAAGCTTTATGAGGTCAAGGATTTGTATGTTTTGCTCACATGGTGTCTAGAATGGTTCTTAGCATATGCTCAATATTTGAAGGAAAGTTCAGGCACTGCAGGACGATGAGTAGAAAAAAGACCAGACATCCTTTTCACCTGTGTCTATTAATCAGGAGATAACTAAGAAAAAGAGGACTTTTATCATATCTAATTTCCTTTAAGATTATAGACAAAGAAACATGTCATTATCTGTTCATATTCTGGATGAAATTTCAAAGATTAAAATACACGGCTTGCAGTATCTACCACAAAAAATTACTATCACATAAATTATTAGGGGAGGTTATTTAATATATGAGATAAAACTCATTATGCTTTATTTATATGTATATTACAAATTCCCTAATGAAGCACATTCATCGATAAAGTCTCAATATGCTAATTACATGTGTCACTTTCTCTACTCATCAAAATGAGTCAGGCAGGATACCTTATTAGCAACACATTGAGATGGGCAATGTTACTCCACATCAAAACAATGAATTACAACGTTCCTTAAAAATCTTAAAATTCAACATTTTTAATCATTTATAATCTCAATTAATAACGCTGTATTATCACACCTACATGAGAAACTAAAACATCAAGAGAAAGAGTAGTTCACTCCAGTTGTTACACCCATGTACCTGTTATCTGCCTCCCTTAACACTTACCCTCGAAGAATTAAACTCCTAATGTTACTACACTGTATAATCCAACGTGAAAAGATAGGAAGTTTAAACAGTCTAAACTAAAATTTCTTTCAAGCCACGCCAAGTGCAGCAACTGTTAGTGATTATTAAGAGTACTTATTTTTATGCAGTTTAATATTTTGGAAATTCAAGCCACAGAAAAACTGATGCATGATATACTATAATCTCATACTGACCCTCTGTGGTTTACTGAAGTATAACATCAAAAAAGTCCTGCGGTTCAGGGTAATTGTTACTGGGAACATACATTTCTTAAGACACAAATTCAACAAAATACACGTGTGACAGGAATAGTACTGTGTAGCTTACAAAGTACTCTATAATATCTCAAATTAAGCAAGAAAGGTATTATTAGTCCCACTTTCCACATAAGTAAACTGAGATCCTGAAAGAGTAGTTCATTTTTCTCACTTAACATGTCTAGTATATAAAAGACCCTTTACATTTACATACACAAAGAAAATGCACGCACGCACTTGTGTGCACATCCATACCAAAGATTCACAGGGTAATAATACCCCATACGGGGCCTTCAAAAATACTATGGTTAAAGACTTTAAAAAATGCATTATATAGCAAAATATCAACTTTCCTTCATTCATCTAAGAGTAAAAATTACATAGCGAATGTTGATGATAATTCCATGAAACTGGCACTTTCATCATTGTTGAAGGCATTAAAAACCGGTACAACCCTTTTGGAAAGCAATTTGGCAGTAATCTCAAGACACAAAAAGTGTCCGTGTCCTTTCCTAGTAATTCCATTTCTGGGAAGCTAGCCTACGAAAATAATTTAAAATATGGAAAAAGCTATAGATTATTTATAACATTCTAGATGTTTGGCATCTGAGATTTTAAATTTGAGGCTTGGACACTGGTAGTTTTAACAGCTTGTGAGAGAACCACAGGTTGATCCATAGCATATGTAAAGCGGCTATGTGAGTGAGGAAGTCACGTTACTAACTGATGAGTGAGCCTGACTGCCAGCATTAGCTTCTCCTTGTGGTCTCTACAAGTTCTCACATGCACAGACGTTTCTAAAATGGGGTGGGTGGGTGGGAACAAGCATCTTTGTTAAAAAATTGTTTTTATAAGTAAAAGGCCCTAAAATAGCAAGCCTATTACTTGGCTGGTGATAAAAGTGAAGAGATCTAAGGAAGTACTGATATTTGTGGGTTTGGGAATGGTAACGGCCTTAGATCAAATTTCTTTTCAATGCCATGGGCCTATTGTAATGAAAGATCAGAAACATGACTAAATATTCAACAATAGAAAAATGATAAATTAAACCACAATCTACCTAATCACTCAGTGGCTGAATAAGGGTAATGGAGTTACAGATGCTAATTTTTCATTTTACATTTTCAAAATATTTTATATGACATTAATATCACATCCACAAATAGCAAAGTCAAGATAAAAATGTACTGCTAAATATAAAAGGGAACAGTTGCTAATTCATCACATGAGATCAGCATTACCCTGATACCAAAAGCTAATTAAGGACATTTCAAGAAACGAAAACTATAGACAAATATTCCTCATTAACACAGGTTCAAAAATCTTTTATGAAACATTACTAAACTGAGTCCAGGAATATAAAAAAAGTACAATGAACCATGACTAAGTGAGGTTTATCCTAGGAAAACTGTACTGCTTAAATCTTCCTATGTATCACTTTTTGGTATTTGCACTACATAACTGTACTAATAAAGACAAAGGTTAGATCTGGCCCACTCAATATAGCTCTAAAATATTTAATATAAAACTCTGCAATCAACTTTATTTTAAATCTTCTTTCTCAAATAGTCACCTGAATACCTCAATTTAAAATATGTTCATTTAAAATATCTTCATTCAATAAGCTCATTCTAAGATTAGAATTAAGCGGCAATTACAACATACTTGACTAAAAGACAAAATTCAACATTTCTTGGAATCATAAATCCAAGGACCTCATATAAAAAAATTTCTTCACACATCTCTGAGTGGTATGGTTGTATTGCCTTATTGTGAGACTTACTGACAAAGGACACTCAACTCCTTAAAGCAGCCTCTGTGCTCTTCTGATGAACAATCCTAATGATATAGAGAATTCCTCTTTACCTTACACTGAAATCTACTTTCCTTCAACTTTTATCCACTGGTAAAAGCACTGACTTCTGAGGTAGTATGTGAGATTAAGTCTCTGTTTACATACTCAGCCTCCAAGTACTTGAAAATAACTATTAAGTCACTTTTTAGACTTTTCCTCTCCAGGCTAAATTAATTGAGTTCTCTCAACCACTGTTCATAGGATAACACTACTAAACTTCATTTTTTCTTACCACCACTTCCTGCAAAAGCCAAACATTTAAAACAAATGGGTTATAACATAGCACTATGTTCCTATAGAAATAGGCAGAAGATATGTGTATATCCTAATAAATTTACTGCAAGAGTCAATCAATCCTCAAATATCAAAATATCCTAGTTTCCGCCCCCTCAAATAAAAACAACCTAACAGATATTTCACTCTCAGTGCAAAAACATACTAGTGTAAGAAACAGAAGTAACTGAATATAGAACAGTTAATGCAATGGTGCTATAAGTAGTATTTTTTCATCTAGAGACGAATTGAGGCTAAAAGAATTGAATCCTTGTCAAAAATTATACCTACCTTTAAAAGATATACATATATGTAAAAAGCAGTAATTTGCAAAAAAAACCCCACATTATTTGCAAAGATACATGCTGATTTGCCCAGGATGGTTAAGAAAAAATGCATATGCTAGACAACAACCCTCCTTTATCCTAGCTTTCTCTTTGTTTAGCTTTGACATGGTTTTAATGTTATTGTACTAGTATTGGGTTATTGAACTCTTCAAGGCAGTTATAAAAACCACTTACGATGCTGTACTTCTTTGTTCAAAACTACTCAAACATTGCACAATTGAGACGGAAAACTATGTATTACATATTTTGTGTTAGTGAAACCTCACTAATTAAAGTCTAGTAGCAGTTACTGGAGAAAAGTCCACTTATTAATAACATATTTTGAAAAAAAGTTCAATGACTTTAGAATACATGGTGCCTGGATTCAAATTTCTATAACCTGAGAATACTGGAATCAAACCTAGGAAAGGTCTACTTTTATAAATGGATAATTTGTAGTTAGTAAATTAAAGAGACAAAGAATAAGCCACAGGAGTAGAAAACGCTGGTGCCAAAGTGAATTAAATCATGCATGCAGATATCATGTTATCTTCCTCACCAAAACACTCCTTGAAAATATGATTTTTTAAAGTTTATGTTTCCAAAGAGTTGATCTTCTTTTCTTTTATATCCAACATCCCCAAACGAAGGAAAACAAGTGAACATTTAGTTAGTATCTAATTCTTACCTGGAACCCACTTAATTTCCATTTCCATATCATTTTCTTTGCCTTTCTTTTCTTTTTCTTGAATAACTTGCAAGAGCTGCCTATATTTAGCAATTTGTTCTTCATCATCCTTCTGGCTTCTTTTTGTTTTCCCACCTTCTTCTACACTGGCTCCATCATCACCTAACAAAAAGATCAATTTCATTTAATACACAGAAATAATTTACTTCTAACTTCAGTGTTTAATCTCAGTCACTGCAGCACCCTTCTAAACAATGTCAGATACACTATAACAATAGAATATCAAAATCAGACTTAAATTTCTTAATACAAAATGAGTTAAATGACTTAGGTCTTATTTATGATAAAAATCAGTTGCAATATAAGTTAGCATGGTCACAATATTACACTTGGGAATCTCTTTTTATTAAAATTCATATTTCAAAATAATCCTGTAGTCATGTAACATCCTTAGACTTTTCCACCCTACAAGCAAGATAGCAGGGATGGCACTTTTTTCCTCTTTATGTCTCCCACCATCCAACAGTGTGGCTTTAAAATGTATGGTCAATAAAAGGAGCCTGAATAGTGTTGAGATGCATCTGATAAATGGATTTAGCCATTCATGCTGATGATACAGATAAAGGAAGTTGCCTGTAATCCAAAACAAAGAATAATGTGTCCTTTCCATTTGATAGTGAGCAAGCATGCTTACTCTCAGGATCTCATTAATACATTAAGAATAAAAATGAATAAATTAGAAGTTTGTGCAATTAATTTCCTCATGTGGAAAATATTCACGTTTACATTTCCTAATTTCATAAAAATAATTATAATACAACAGAACAGTATAAAATTCATGGACAAAAAATACGAAAGAAAACTAATACGTGAAAAGTTTGTTTGCTCTATATTTCCACTGTAATTCTCCAAGTCAAAAACATAAATTAAGAACCTGGGTTTTAATGCAAAACATACTTACTGAATTGACTAAATGTCCCCAGTATAGGAAAATTCAGAAGTAGCATACAGAAGACCCTCCCTTCTATGAGCTACGGCTAACTGGTCACTAAATATGTCTGACATTATTAAGCATTCAGCTGTGAAACATCAATGTTAACAGACTGTCCTTACATTTTCAAAAAGGTGATGTGAAAAAAATTGGTTAAGTAAATGTTTTTATAGTTTTTTTCTCTAAATGAATAAAAAATAGTCCACGACATTCTTTCCATCCTATCACACTTTTACATTTTCACTCAAACAGCTGAAATTCATTTTTTTCCTGTTTGTGCTTTGTGCCACAATAATAATGTTGGATGGAATTCTGTCATGTATCCCATAATTCAATGGATAAAACATCAGGAACACATTAACAAAATGGCAATGTATTTCTTTCTATTAAAAGCTTACTTCTGAAAATATAATTAGAAGCAAGTTCCTTCCAGGTTGAAATTTTAGTGGTAAGTCTCTGATGGCCTACTTTAAATTGATTTTTTTCCAGTACTAAAATTTTACTTTCTGAAACTCTAAAATGTGGGTTAACTCATGGAAGTCTGTTTTTTCCCAATTCAAGGACAAAACTTTGTGAAAGCCTTAATAATATAAAAGGCGAAAAAAATTAACTGTAAATGTAAGAAACCCTGGTATAATCTCTTATAAACTACAACAGGAACATATAGTAACTCTAAGGCATTCAAATATACTAAATGTATCTATCAGAGGTACTAAACTATAGATTAAAGTGACTTTGCAATCAATTAAAATACTGAAGAAAAATTAAAATGCATGCTTTAAAAAAGTTAATTAGTATATTTCAAACAAAAAGCCATTAATCCTTAAAGTTTTAAAAGTAAAGACATATGACATGAGGTAGTATGCTAAGACTTTACATACATTACCTCAATTTTTCCAACCATGAGCAGGTACTATTATGATCCTCATTTCATACCTTTGGAAAGAGAAGGCTTGAGGGCTAAGAAAACCTAACCTAAGTAACTTCACTATGTGGTGAAGTCAGGATTTGAATCAGCAAAGCCCAAGTCCTTAACAAGAATATATTGACAAATTAATGGTTATCTTCCCATAATATTTACTGCCCTAATGTATTCAATAATGTCATTTCAAAATCTAGTTAAGTTCTCCCAAAGCAAACAAAGAAAACCTATTTGAAAAACTTGTATTCAATCCTCTTAAGAATACACGGAATGACCTTTTTTCCTTTATCTTAGAGCTGCTACTAAAGAAAAACTATCCAGAATTTTCAGAAAAGTGTTAAATGACCATATAGGTATATAAATAAAAGAAAATGTAGATAAATTAGTGTATCTATGGGGGTAAAAAATGTAAAGGCTATTTGAGAAAGACTCAGCTGTTCTGTATACACTAAAAATAACATGGTCACTCAACTGTTTAGAATGCCAAAGAAATTAACAAGCAACAGCCATCAAGGCCTTAAATGTGAAGGCTTTTGTGTCCATATAACTACCACTGCAAATCATATACTTTTTCAAAGACTAGTAGATACCTAAGAAATTATGTGGTTTTATTAATATGAGATTTCTGAACAAAGAAACTGGAATGATTAAACATGATTCTCCATTCAATGCGTAAACAGAGTTCAAGAGTAATACTTTATGAAAAACTTAGATCAGTGAAGCAGTATCTTCAGTAGCCTAAAATCATAGGATCTTAAGAAAGTTAAGGTTTAATGGTCCTATGATAATACTAAGGAAGCATTTTAGGATTTACTTAATTTCACATTTATAAAATTGTAAATTATAAAAATAATATATATGCAAAAGAAAAACCAAAAGGACAGGTATGAAAAATGTCAGGCTATAAATAAAAGTAAGAATATTCACTCCTGCTAATTTAAAATACTTTATGTTTAACTTTTATGGTTCTTCATTTGCTGTCAGCACATAATTCTATCTTACTCGTAATTGTGCATGGTTGAGAATTCATCTAATAAACAAAAATGAAAGTGTGAAGATATCTGGGAGAGAGTATCAACCAAAAACTAATAAGAAATTACAATCAAGCAACCAAATTTCCAAACAGAGCCAGATCCAATATAAGGGAAAAGGGGTTTTTTGGCCCTATTTTTAAAAAATGAGCTATTTTAAGCAAACAACATATATAATTTTAAAATACACCATCGATCATTTTAATCGTCAAAAAAATTTTTAGATAAAGATATAGACAATCTGAGAACTTCTGCTTCCATTAATGGGAAGCTAGGTACACTTCAGACCAACCATTTTACTGAGGACATCAAGCTGGATGAAGTGTTTAAAAAAATCTTTTTAAAAGATTCAGAGGGATTTAAAAAAGAAAACTTCAAAGAACTGACAAATTAGTGAAGAATTACCAAGTCAAAATCAAGGAGAAGATGGTGATCGGAGAGATGACCCCAGTGTTCAAGACCTATTTGCCCTGAGTGCATGTACTGATCTACCAAAGAAACAGCTGCGAGACTAACCTACAGTTCTGGCAGCCTGGCAGGCTAAGAAGACAAAAGTTAAAGAACCAGCTAGTACTCCCACATTTGGGTCCCACAGTAGGGACCCAAAAGGATATACTCGAGGGCAAGGGTCAACCAGAAGTAAACTAGCTCTCACACAGACTTGCATTGCCCACTAGGTCCAGGGAACCTCAAGTCTTAAAATTTGGAGTGATGTGGCTCCAGAATGACCAGAGTAAATGAAAGTCCTCTCTGATGAGACACTCTCACCTCAAATATCAAACTGGCACAAAAAGTTAACCAGGCATACAAGTGAACAGGAGAAGTATCTTGTAAAGTAACAGAAATCAACTCCAAAAGATTTGAAATAAATACTGAAATTATCAGACATACACTACAAAAACATGTTTCCTCTGTTTACAGAAATAAAAGAAGGCACTGAAAATAACTGCAATGAGTAAAAAACATTAAAAAGTTGATATTGCTGACCTGAAAAATAGTCAAACTGGACTTTTACAAGTAAAAAAATATAATAATCAAAATTAACTCAATGAACAGTCCATCAGCAGATTCAACACTGCTGAAAAGAGAATTAGTGGACTGGAAGATAGGTAAGAAAAAATATTCAGAAAGCAACACAGAAATACAATAGATAAAAAATACAGGAGAGAAACAACATGGAAGTTACAGTGAAACGATCTAACATATTTAATTGGAGTCCCAGAGGAGAGGGGAGAAGAAATACCTGAACAGATAATGGCTGAGAATATTCCAAAACTGATTGAAAGATACCATGCCACAAATACAAGAAACCCAACCAACCCCAAGCACAATAAATTAAAAAAATCTATTCTTAGTTCATATTAAAACTGCAGAAAAACAAAAAGGAAGAGAAAACTTTAAAAGCAGTCAATGAATAAAATCCAGGCAACCTTCAAAAGACTGAAAAAAGTAGACTGACGGCTGACTTCTCAAAAACAACAATGAAGCCAGAAGCCAGCAGGATATTATCCTCAATGTGGAGACAGGAGGACTGTCCACCTAGAATTTTTTTTACCAGTGAAGATATCTTCACAAATAAGGCAAAAAAGGAAATTTTTAGAGTAAACTAAAATTCAAGAACTTGACACCAGTAGATACTACTGGAAATTATCAAAGATATACTTAGGGCAGAAGGAAAATGATCCCAGACAGAAGTATGAGATTTAGAAAAGAATAAGGAGCAAAAGTAGTATGGAAAATGTGGGTAAATTTAAACAAAAGAGTAATATTAATGTCCTATGGGACTTAAGAATTACAATATACAGAATAGCATGAAAGTTGTTTTAAGATTCCTTGTATTCTCTAGGAGGGTAAAAATATTAATTAGCATTAAACTTTAATAAGGACACAAGTCATGATTTCTAGGATAATCACCAAATGGACAGAAAGAGTCTACTTTGTAAACTAATTGAGCAGAAAAATGAAATGTAAAAAATAATCCAAAAGAAGTTCTTAGTTTAAAAAGGAGGGGGTAATAAAGCATTTTACTAGTTTAAGTGATTGCATTACTACAACAATCATGACTAGTCTAAAAGGCCAGACTTTTTTTGTGAGGTCAGGGTTTCAAAGAGTTTTTGGTTCAAGAAATTCAGGCTAAGAAAATACCTTTAAATAAAAAATTTCAATTACTATCTAAAGGTGTATATAATACTGTGTATGTGAGCTTGCTTCACAGACAGTTTGAAGATTAGTTTGATATTCCCTTTTAAGCTACTGTCAAACTTATTTCCATTAGTAAGTCTAGATTAGGTATCCAAATGCTTACAAATGTAGAACACCAAAAGATGAACAGTACCTTGTAGCTCCTCTTCTATCTCTTCTTCGTCTTCACTAGAGGAAGCTAAGTAGGCTTGAAAATCCATGTCCAAAAGCTCTTCCTTTTTAAACTTCCTGTTGAGTGTTGTAATTCTTTCATGATCTGTCTCATCCCAAGTGATCTCCACCTTTCACCAATGAATAAGAAAAAAACAACAAATAAAATAAAAATGGAAATGTCAGCAACCCAAACTTGTTAAAGAATATTTATCGTTAATTTGTATGTTTAACAGTAAACTAAAAAAGTTAAGACATGCTAAAACAAATAATAAATAACATGCTTAATGAAAAGTTTTCTACCTGTGGAAAGGGAACCATTTCAATTAACCTGTGCCTTCATCCTCCTAACTCTTTACTATATGCAAGGTACTCTATTATTTGGAGTAAAAATTCATCAGTGTATGGACTGATTGTGGTGAAAAGAAACAAGAAAATGCACTAGTGCAAAAAGTAACATTATTATGAATGAGTCAAGACATGTTTTTCACCTGGAGTTCTAGGCATTTCAGGAGGTCTACAAACTGTCTGAAATTTGCTGATAAAGCTTTCAACACAACCTCAGTGTGGTCCATTTTCCAAAAGAGATTAAGAGCCACTGATGAAAAAGGCATCTATTTGTTGGAAGTATAGTAAACCCCCACAACACAGGAATTCATCTATAACATCATCGATCTTGTGACTGGCTCCTGTCTTCTATGTAGTCCCCATTCTCAGAGTCCAGTTAAAGGTTTAATCTTCATCATAGGGCAGGTCCCACATCCTTGCTGTTTTTCCCCCTCAGGATAATCTTTCCAGTTCAGGACAACAAAATGGGCACCAAGAGATCCAATCCTTAAAACAGTTGCCATTGTCAGAGAAATTCCAGCTAGTCACCATTCAGAATTATTCTTATTCTGATAATTAAGACTGAGCTGATAACCACAAAACCACTGATGGAACTGGAACAGATGTGGATGATACAGCCAGACCATAGGAACTCCAGACTGGCTGGCTGGATAGGCTTGCCCATTTTTCAGTCTTGAAAATAACATGATCCTACATTTTATGTGACTGAATCTTTTAGACTTCACTTATTGCATACTGGTGGGGTTTCCCTGTACTCAGTAACTAATTAAGGCCACACAGTACCCACAGGCTGCAGGTGACAGATACAGCAGCTCTCTTTCTGCCACCAGCCTATCCTCAGAAGAGCACAGTGGCTTGTCACAAAAAAGGCAATGAAAAGCCTGTATGGCTGCTGCAGAGTCCAGCTGTGGATAGAAGGTATATGGAGTAGAAGAGCAGAGAAACTAGGCAGCTAAGTAACATACTAATTCAATAAAAATCTTTTGGCTGTTCATTATTAAGCATTAATGTGACATCTAGTAGTCCTGAATTATTCTACTTCAATTGTTTTTAGAATTTTGGATCATATCTGCAGAAAAAATGTGTTTCTATTTTAAATTTCCACTGGTTTTAACTGTGATTTGAAGTAATCTGTTACCTCCTTACCCCTACTCCCTAGGATATTAATAACTAACATATTACTTATTAAAGAATCTAGTGAAGTAACACTCTATGGGAAAGACAGAAGAGAAAAAAGAAACATTTGCAGGTAATTGACTCAGGCTTAAAGGCATAACAAAAATTTGAAAATAGGTTCCAACACATGTGGGAGATAAAAATGCAAATACACCTGTGTTTGATTTCTATTTGTACTTATGCTTTAAAATTTTGAATCCTTTCCATTTCTAAAGATGCTGTAAGTAAATAACTCTTTTCTTAAAAAAATTGAGTCCAGCTATGTATTTTCTAAAGTTGAGAAATACCGTTGATGTTCCCATTGCAGCAGATGTGAAATATCTTGGCTTATATGCTGTTAAATCCACTTCTGAGGCTACATCCTTGGGCTCATCATCAAAAGTAATATCATCTGGTATAAACCTAAGAAACAAAGAAAAAAATAAATTTATTTAAACATATGCTGCAGTGATAAACAACCAGAGTTTAGATTCTCTTCTAATTAGGTATAGTGTATACATACACACCATACAAGAGATTCTACAGAACACACATGTAGATGAAGCAAACAATGTTAGAAATAACCTTGGCACAAAATTTCTGAAATTCCTAAGCTATAAATCTGTAATTCCCCCAAATTTGAGTGAAGTCTGTGTAGGCAGAAACCCTGCATTAGGAGTCAGTTAATATGAGTCAGGTGTAAACACACATGGGTCCCTCATGTTTCAAAAAGACCTAGATTCCTGATAGCTCAGTCATTGGCTTCCTATATGATATTCTGAAGATCAAATAGAATTATTAATGGGTAAGTGCTCTGAATATAAAGTATCATACATATGAGGTGTCACTGAAAATAAGGAAAAGCTTAAGGTTGATTCTTCAAGACTAAAAAAATCTTAACAATTTTATAATTTTTTTCACAAATATATAGCTGTTAAATGTAAATCAGTCACTGTAATTGTTTGACAATTCTTAGGCATCAGGCTAAGGAGTGGGAGGAAAAAAGCAAAGAGAAATGATTCATGGTTATTATATTTAGGTTTTGTCATTTATATAGGAGATTTTATTTCCACACATGAAAAAGCACCGGCTGTATATTGCATCAAAAATGATTTTTCAGGGGAGGAATGAATAATTAAGGTTCATTAGGTCTACATCAGTGGTCCCCAACCTTTTTGGCACCAGGGACCGGTTTCGTGGAAGACAATTTTTCCACGGACGGGGGGTGAGGGTGGGGTGTTAGGCTTAGGGCAGTAACGCAAGCGATAGGGAGCAATGGGGAGTAGCAGATGAAGCTTCGCTTGCTCGCCTGCCGCTCACCTCCTACTGTGCAGCCTGGCTCCTAACAGACTGTGGACCAGTACCAGCCTGCGGCCCAGGGATTGGGAACCCCTGCCCTAGATAACAGGATGGCAGCAGAAAATTCAATTTTCTTTTATAAAATTATATATGACAAAATAAAACAGGGAATATAAATTTTTCCATGGTCACTGATCTTATTTTCTAGGTACTGCCAGAGCTTATTCTAATACTGCATAAAAATGTCCCAAAAAGGAAACAGAAAGAATAAAATGATCCTGAAAAGAACATGAGGACATGAACTCATGATACGCAGAGTTTGACATTCTAACAAATGTTTGGTAACTACTATTTATATATCCAAAACAAGTACCTCCTTTTGAAACTGTTAACAGAAAAGAGAAGGAAATGTCTTGTTTGATGAGATATGCCGTTCATGCTATATACTTAAGCAGGCTAAACTCTTACCCTAAACTATCAATACAAAAAATTTTACTTGTGGGCTTCCCTGGTGGCGCAGTGGTTGAGAGTCCGCCTGCCGATGCAGGGGACACGGGTTTGTGCCCCGGTCCGGGAGGATCCCACATGCCGCAGAGCGGCTGGGCCCGTGAGCCACGGCCACTGAGCCTGCATGTCCGGAGCCCGTGCTCCACAACGGGAGAGGCCACAACAGTGATAGGCCCGCATACCGCAAAAAAAAAATTTTACTTGTATTCTTCTACAAGTTGGAATGCTTTTGAAGTGTGAAAGCCACAGTGATTATCAATTGATGCATTTTTTTTCCATAAAATATTTCATTTTGAGAACAAAGCCGCTAACAAACCTGGATACAAACAAGTGATTTCTATTGAAAATGACACAGTAAAATGGTTCACTGGGTTCAAAGAACTAGGTTAATGATAAAATGGTACAGTAGTTCGGCTTCCCGGTTTCCTTAGAACAGACATTCCCAAACACCTAAGGTTTTTCAGCTTGGGTCAGTGTAGCCTGAGTACGTGGTGGAAATAATGCCCAAGTCTGAAGATAAAGCCAGCAACACCATTCACTGAGCAGCATTGCCCAACAGAACTTTCTGTGATGATGGTAAAGTTCTGTATTTGTTCTGTCCAACATGTGGTCATTAAGTACTTGAAATGTGCCTAGTGTGACTAAGCAAATGAGTTTAAGCTTTTTTAAATTTTTAATTAAATAAATGTAAATAAGCCAGATATGACTACTGACTACTGTATTGGATGGCACAAGTAGATGGCACTAGATCAAGAGATACTAGTTTATTACAAGTAAATTCCTTTGCCTCCACCTCAATGCTTTTTAAAAAGTTACTTCACCCTGGTTCCTAGTTCTAAAAGAGAGCTGCAAAGAAATAGCTACATAAAACCCATCATCCTAAAAACATATTTGACATATCTGAAAGGACATAAATGTGAGGTGACTCATACCTAATACTTTAGCTTTTTCTCATTCCAGTTTTCTTTCTTAAGAGTGATGTTCTACAAGAGAGTTCACCAAAAGCAAAAAATCCTCTTAGAATGTGAAAGGACAGAGAGCACTACCAGTTCTAATATTTCAATTCTTATAATCATGTTGTGCTACAAGATTAAATTGGTACAACACACACTAGATTACCTGAGATCTATGAACGAGCAACTACTTTCGAATTCCAGGCCATCACAATCCTCATAAATTTTAGCGGCTGTTTCAAGAGAATCACAGTCTACTACTGCATAATAGTACTTCAGTCGTTTGAATTGATAATCTCTCAGTTTTTCTCTACAGGTCCTAAAAGGGGAAAAACTCATTAGGCTTACTTAAACAGGAACACAAATACTCTCTCCCTTTAAAAAATAAATGTAATTGTTCCAAGAAAAAAATTACAAACTGGTTTTTATTCCAATCCAACCTTCCTTTATGATTTTGCCTTCATGAACATTAAATACTTAAGCCCAATTTATTATTTTGACAGGTACAGACCAGGGATTTTGACTGGAATTTGCTATCTAGAAAAGGAAAGCAAGAGCTACATGTGCTTACCTGTGATTGTAATTCTTAGAATAGCTATTTTTTTGTTTGTTTTGCTATCACATACAGCTTTCTCAAGTAATACCACTCGAGAGGATCACTGTATTATAAAATATTCTAGGAAAGCATTAGCTTTTATTATAAAGAAATTACTGATCTTGTAAAACTTTATTCAGGTGTTGTCAAGTCTACGTGGTGTAAATTCAACTTACTTAACTACAGCATATTCTTTGAGGGTCTTCATCTGCTCTCTTTTGCCACCAATTTTTATTAATACACATATAGCTCCACCTAGTGGATTAAAAACTACCTTAAACTTTTTTCTATACTACATTACGATGATTAAGAACTTTTTCTACTATTCTTGTATTTTTCTATTTAATCCTTAAATAAGAGAAATTACATAATTTGAAGGCAAATAGTTTCAATTCCATTTACATAAAAAGCAACATCTCAGAAAAAAAGCAAAACTTACTGATTCAGGGCAATGAGGCTGAGACCTCTAAATCAGCTTAATCATGACATGTTTTTAAAACTGCGATAATAATTTTCATGAATATAGAAATACAAATACACACAAAAAAATGTTACTGGAATAGTGTGCCACTTCTGACAGACTTTAACCTGCTTTGAAACCTGTTTTAACCATGAATGGCACAAGTGTAAACTTTAGTCCCAACTATTAAAGTGACCAGAATTCTGAACTAGTGACACAAACTCATGAGGTTTAGTTTTATTTTCTAGAGTGTTTTAATACCAGTCCTTTTCAGGGGCATCTTCAGGAATGCTTAATAACTCTACTGGTCCTTGAACTTGCTCTTCCTTCATCCTCTCCTTTCCAAATTCTGAAGCATATATCTAAACACAAAAAAATAAGATTAATGTAATTTATATTTCCCTTTTCTTATAATATACAGACCTGTCAAGGTCAGGAACTCTAAACAACTGGACTCAATGAAAACAGCAAGAATGCTTCACGTCCAAACCCACTATAGGAAGCTAAAGCATCCTCAGGAATAATCTTAAAAATAGTCATTTTGGCTAGGGATTAACAGATGTGGGCTTGGGAACAAAAATAGAGTATCTCCTCCATACATTCTGGGCTCTAAGGGAAAAATTAAGAAAAGTGAAACAAGATTCTAAGTTCAAGGAATGATACATAAACACACAGACACACACACACACACGTGTGAAAAATGATTGGATTAAATAATTTAAATGAGATATATTAAAATGATTAAAGAAATATATAAAACAATGAAGAAACATAATTTTGTAACACCTAACTTATCCCTAAAATCATATCGTTTATCCAATGCTTTCTTTTAAAGAAATTCTTTAAATAAAAAAGAACTGATGACAATCTTATCACACAGGTTATATATAGTCTTGGTATAAGAAGGAATCACACTCGCCTAGATTTGGTATTTTTCTAACTTGGCCACTTTTGAGATTCAAGAAATATAATGGTATTAATCTGCATTGTTTTGATACAACTGGGCTTAATATTCATCTATTAACTAATGTACACTTTTTTGAGTTGTTTGAAATATCTAATTTATCCACTAGGGGATCCAAGTTTTTCTTACTAATCTAAGTTGCATAAAATAGGTTTCAATGCAGAAGTTTTTAGTATATATGCTTACATCTGTTGATTCTTTGTATTTTTTTTCCTCTTTGTAAGTCCAGAGATTTCTACTACCCATCTCCTAAAACACAAGCTTTAACAAAAATACCATTCTATTTTATTCTGCCAGTAGTTTTAAAATTTTTTTCTTCATTTCATCTGGCTACCATTTGGGGCTATTACAAGGACCTGCACTAAGTTCTCCAACACAAGGACTTGTCCGTTTGTTCCAATACCATGTACTCAAGAAGTTTATTTTGTTCTAAATTATCATACAAACTCTTCTATCTACCTATTGCATCAAGTTGTCCCTGTACTTTTACCCAAAGCTATTAAATTCTGTAGCATTATAAAATGTTGAGATTTTGTAATTGGTAGGGTGAATCCTTTTATACTGGTATGATTTCTCAGAAACTTGTGAGTCATTCTCACTTGTTTATTCTTTTAGATGATTAATGGTAACCTTTTTCTTAACTTTCATTTGAACTGACACTTTGATTGAAACTATACTAAAACTGCAGAACTGACATCTTAAATATTTAAACTGAACAGTAGTAATTTAGAGCTGTTTCAGGCACTGTACTAAATACTTAGCATGATCTTCTTTTCATTTAATCCTTACCACTATCTTAAGAAATACTACTGTTATATCCACTTAGAGGAGAAAAGACATTTGAGAAATTAATCAATAAAATGCACAAGATCATACAGCATGTATCAGAATCAAGATTTGAATATAGGTCTGTCATACTACAAAGCCTAGAGTCTTAATACCTACGCGGGCTCTCTAGAAATATGGTATCTCAAAATTTATAAGTTTTTCAAGTATTATTTATCAAGTGTAACAGCTTACTTCATATAGGTCATATTGTTTAAGGTAATTTCTAAGGCTTTTATGTTTCTGCTGCTAATTTTTCTTCTTGCTAATTCTAGTAATGAAGCATTTTTAAAAATATTTATCTTATACCTTGTCCCTTTACTGAGCTTTATTATAACAGCTTTTCAGTTGATTTCTTTGTTTTTTTTAATTAAACACAATCATATAACCAAGCAATAATTTCACCTCTTCCTTTCTTACTTTCATACCTATTACATCAGTTTTGTGCCTTAACTGTATTGGACAACTTCCAGATTATTTTCCTTAGAAGGAAAACTATGACTTTAAAAAACGAGATTTAACTTAGAATGCTTAGAAATATTTACTTCAAAATAAAATCAATTCTCACCTTTACAGAAAATATAACACCTCCTTTAGGTTTAAATGAATTGAACAAAGCCAGCAAATCTTTTGCCTTCAATCTATCCCAGTCCATGTTGCAAACTGCTAATCGATGCGTAATCTAAGAAATGAGAAAAATTAAATACGATATAATCTATATCATTCCCAATGCTAGCAAAATTAAGATAGTAAAAATATAATGCCTTCTTTTCCCCAAATCCTGAAATCATTAATACAGTATTTAAGTGGTTTCAATATGTAAAAGAAAACTTCAGATGAGTCACACAAAAGCAAAACTGTCAAGAGAAAAGCACTTTCTCTTACTTGGTTCTTAGTTCTTGAATCAGAACATGATGACAAGCTGATTCTTTAACCACCAAGTTTGTTAAGCTATTCTGCCACCCATAAGTAGGAAAGTTGAGTATATTAATCTACAGCATTTCTAATAGGTGCAGTAGGAATTGAAATATAAACTCCTAGTTAAAACAAGAATTTTCTAAAAATTTCATTTGACTTTTAATTATTTATATAGAAGTTCATCCCTATCTGCTTGGACAGACATGTACTTTATATAGGTATATTCTGTATCAAGAAGTTTTAATCAGAATCATCATCAAGAGTATTATTTACCAATAAAGCTTTTCCTTGTTAATTTAATGACATCAATCCTACCATCTATAACAGCTACTTCTACTGTACTCTTGACAAATAATCTTATTTATTCAAAAGGTCACCTCATCAGCCCGAGGAGCATCTTTATCTAGTTCTCTCCAAGCATGCTCAAAACCAGATTCCTCTGGAAGTAAATATGCCATATCTTCTTCATCTTCAGAACTACTTTCTATATTTCCTTTGCCCCTCGCAAGATCGGGGCCACTGTCACTTTCATCATCATCCTCACTATCCTCATCTTCATCTTCCTCCTCATCATTTTCATTCCCTCCATCATCATCATCATCATCATGAAGATCAGCAGCAACAGCTCTACAAATGCCTGTAAATTCATCTTCAGATTCTTCATCACCTCCTATTTCACTAGCACTTTCTGAATCTTCCTCCAGAGCTTCTTTGTCAAACATTTTACCACTTGCTGAGTTTTCATGACCATCACTGTCTCTTGCCATTATGAATGGAACCACTGCAAAAAGGTCAAAGGTAGGAGAAATTAAGAAAACGTAAACACTGAATTAAATTAAATCCAAGTTATTTTGACCTCAAATCCAGTGAAAATATAATTTCTATGAAACAGACTAAAGGAAAATATAAATTTGGCAAAATTCATGCCTAACCAAGTTACTTAATAGAAATCTTAATATATACCCAGATCACACAAGTAGATTCATATACTCATTCAATATTTATGGAGTGTCTGCTCTGTGCTAGGTACTCAACATACTACCATTGGCAAAAGAGAAGCAATCAATGCCCTCAATAAGCTTCCAGTCAGGTGAAGAGGATATGGACAGTTATTGATCAAATAAAATCCATCAAATCAATGCACATAAAAAAATGAAATTACAACTAGGATAAGTGCCAAGAAGAAATGTTACAAGGTGCTATGAGAGCACAAAATAGGGGTCCCTAAGTAAGTGATAAACGAGTTGCTACTAGAAGGATGAAGAGGAATTAAGTAGTCAGGGTTAGACTAATAGATGAAGGAAATGTTCCAAATAGCAAGAAAAGCATATGTAAAGATCCACTAATAGAAAAAAGCTGGCAAGCATGTCTGGATTACAGATAGCCAGAAGTCTTCTTGTACAGAAGTCAAGTAGAAAATGAAATTGAAGAGTTAGGTAGGTGCCATGTAGCTTTGGACTTTATCGTAAAAACATATGAGAAGCCACTGCTATTTTCAGAAGGAGGGACATCATCAGATTTGCATATTGAGATCACCTCAGCAACAGTGTAGAAAACTTGAGGGAGTTAAGAGTAGATGTGAAAAAGAATTAAAAGGTTAGTACAGTATTCCTGGTGAGAAATGAAGGTAGCACTAAGTTGGTGGCAGTAGAGATGTAGAGTAGTGAGTCGCTCTTGACTTTCAGAGTCAGGAGGTAAGACCAACAGTAATCAGTGACAGGGGCTTGATATGGGGAATCTGGGCAGTATCAAAGATGAGTCCTAGCTTCTTGACTTGCAGAAGGAGCTAGCTAGTTAGATGGACAGACAGAAAAAGAGGTAATGATAGAAGAGAACAAGTTTGTTTGGTGGAGGTATATCATGAATTTGGTTTTGGATATGTTGAACTGGAAGTGCCTCTGAGCCATCTAAGAGGAGATATAGAGAAGGCCATCGGCTGTATGAGTCTACAGCTCAGAGAAGTCTGAGCTGGAAATAAAGTTTTTGACTGATTCTTGTATATAATAACAAACATTGTGATGTGGATAAGATCACTTACGAAGAGAGCAAAATAGTAACTTCTCTGCTATATCTTAAAGTTTGCAACTGACTTATGGTTAGCAATATATGAGTGAAAGACTGGTTTCACCTTAAACTGTTTTTTTTGGCCCTCATCATACACAGAAAGGACTGATTTCCTATTTCTAAAACAATCATATGCTTCTATCTATTCTGTGCATATCTGTGTGAGTATAGATATATCTTATATATCTTATTCATCTTTAAGTTGGAGTTTATGTTTCTGATTCACAGGTTCTAAGTGGATAGAGCCTATAAGTGGTCCTATAATCTTATAATAGTCATTCACTGACCAAATATTGAGTACTATGTACAAAGAATTGAGCTGGGGGGACCAGAAAGGGAGATGATTTATAACATGATCCCATGCTCTTCATGAGCTCATAAACAAAAGAAATCATTTACTGATTTATGAAATTATGTTCTAAAGCACCACAGAGAGAAACACCTAAATTTGCCAGCAGAGAGGTATGTATAATAAGGAAGGCTTCAAAAAGATGCCCGACCTGAGGCCAAATGAAAAGGAGTTTTGTTAGGAGGAAAATAGGAACTGAGCTTTATTTTAGTACCACAAGAGGGGGGAGTAATAAAAGATAACTAACTAGTAAATGTGGAAAAGCCAAAAAAAGGCATTATCATAAGTTCTATAAATGGGATCAGAAAAACACCACCATGATAGTGAAAGAAAGTTACTATTAGATAAGCATTAGAATTCACTTTTAAGCAACCTGCTTAAAATAACACCTTGGGGACACAGCTCTATCGAGTATTGCAATATTTCTCAAACATCAGTTATTACTATACAATTTTCATGATTTTTGCTTGTCACCGATATTTTTCATGAAGCTGAATTTTTTTAAATTAAAAATATTAGCTTGTTCTAAACAATATCCCTGAAGCCACAAACGTGATATAGTGGTTACATTTTTTTACCTAAGATGTTGAACTACGTAACTATTAATATAAAAAATGTTTGAGTATCACCTGACATATGACATCTTCTCACATGACAATGGTACACATATCACATTTGGGGTTGTATAATAAATTGATACATGGGAGACTTAAAGAGATCTAGTATTTTAATATTTTTGACAATATCAATTACATTCAGAATATTTATTCATTCACTAAACATTTGCTCAGATCCTACCTTGTACAAAGGCCTTATTCTAAATAATGACGGAATAGAAAAATAAGTAACTGCTTCTATTCCTAGATGGTACTGCTCCAGTAGTGACTATAAACACTACTGTTATTCAGCTACTTTAAAAAAATGCTTTATCATTTTCCCTCTGATTATAAAAGTAATGAATGCTCACTGTAAAAAATTAAGAAAATATGGTTTAGCAAAGAAAATAAAGATGACTAGTAATTTTTCATTCAGAGATACTGAGTGGTTATTTTGGTACATAACTCCCTAAATTTGTTTTCTATGATATGCCCACTAATTTAAGTAGCTAGTCATACCATTTATTCTGTTTTGTAACCTATGTTTTGGGGTTTTTTTTGGTCGCACCGTGTGGCTTTCAGGATCTTAGTTCCCTGACCAGGGATGGAACCCAGGCCCTCAGCAGTGAAAGTGTAAAGTCTTAACCATGGGACCACCAGGGAATTCCCATGTAACCTATTTTTAAAACTTCGTATGTCATAAACATATTTGTATATGTCATAACTTATTTAATCAATCCCCTAATGATTTATGTTACCATTTAAAAAACTTTAAAAACAATGCTATAATGCACAATTCTTTAAACACATGCCCAACTGTTTACTTAAAATAAATTCTAGGAGTGCAAGTGCTGGTCATCAACATTTTAAAATGATACGTAATATTAAACTGCAACTCCCTACATCATCTTTACCTCATAGCACTTAAAAAGCCCCTTGTACACAGTACTTGCTGGAATGATAAGTCATGAATGAATAAAGAAAAAAAGATGGTGCTGGTGGAGTCACTTGATCTCTACTTACAGATAATGCTTTTTCTAGACTGTGGAACCGATGTAAATTACAGCAAACAACATGGTGGGGTAGAAAGAGTCAAAGACCTAAGTTACTGGCCCAGCCTGTGTATCCTCACATAGATCACTTGTTTCCTAAAGAATATATCCTAATTTCTCATGGTTACTGAGAAAACTAAATTAAAAAAGATATGCCAAAAGATTCTGTAAAATCAACCCCAAGGATTATATGGATATGTTATATTAATCTAATGCCCTAAATCTAGTGAAATTTGAAGGATACTAGACTAACTTCGCTCACAAACTCAGCATCAAGCCAACCTTGCTGCTGTTCCCAGCCTGATCTTATCCTCCACTTTCAGTAACCAGACTTGCATCCCTTGTCCCTATACCTCAGTTTGCTGTGTGGTTCCACTATAAATCTCACCCCTGACCCCTAGTCCCTGCTATTTAGAATTCTGTCCACTGCCTGATACTTCCTACCTTCCCAGTGTGATTATGGCCTGTCAAGACCTCTCTCTGCCTCTTCTTGATGCCTATCTTCCTTGGGTCCTGTAATCACAGCCAGCCTTTGTCTGGCTTATCTGAACATCACCAATTTTCAGTTACAACATCAACCATCAGCAATACCAATACTCAAAATTTCCTGCTGCCAGAGGTGATGCAACTTTTTAATAAGCTTAGAAAACTTGTAAACATGAACTAGAGTCAGATGTTTCTTACTTAGCTTCAAACAACCATTTCTAGCTTTATTATTCGCTCACCCCTTCAGACACCTTATTCTCTAATCAAATGGGAATACTGATCTCTTCTGAGCAAGCTCAACTGTATCTCTGCTCAAAAAGTTCTTTCCGTGTAGAATACTCTGGATCCCAAATTTAATTCTTCCAAACCCCAACCAAAATAGCACTTCACCTATGAATTTTACTGATTACCATATCTTGAGTGACCTCCTGCTCCAAATTCTCAGAGCCCTGCTCTTCTATGGCACTTTAAATGACTCTATTTTGTATTATGGTTCTGATTAATTTCTTCTGCTTTAGATCTGCACTGTCCAATATGATAGCCAGCAGCCACATGTGGCAATCGAGCACCTGAAAGATGGCTCATCCAACTTGATATTAGTATGAAAATAGAATATAAAATATCCCATTACATTTTTTATGTTGATTATATATTGAAATAATTTTTGATATATTAGGTTAAATAAAATATATTAATAAAATTAATTTCACTTGTTTCTTCTTACTTTTTAAAGTGTCCACTAGAAAATTCAAAATTATATATTTCTATTGGACAGTACTGCTTTAGACCAGTGACACTGCACAGAGTTTAGCAGGTTGTTATTTGCAAAGGTGATCTGCAAAGAGTCAAGAAGGGACTGAAAATCAGGCCAAACCCCAATCACCAATCCACACACCCTGCAGGAGTACTGCCTCTGTTCAGGGGAAAAGAACCTGTGCCTCCCTCAAAGGTGCTGTCCTCACCAAACTGTGAGTTCTGGAAGGTCTGTGTGTCCAGAAGGGCACATCTTTTTCTAATTTGCACAGGCGTCATATACACTAACAGTAGCCCTGGAGATGGGGGAACCATGTCTTACTCAATGTTCTATCTGCCACATATTAGTTACTAACAGTAGTTGAATGAATGAAGGAAGATGAGCACCAACTCTACTTACCTTCTTCAGACACACTTTTTATCCTGTGATGAGACCATATAACATTTATCTGGTTGGAGAACCCTAGCTGTCACTAGTGCCCACCACAAATCAAAATCAACTGCTTAGCCTCAAGACCTAAATTTTTGTCTCTCTTCTAGCCATTATAGCATCAAATCAAAATTCATTATCATATGGTATTTTTCTTTCATAGCTTTATACTTCCAAATAAGCATTTGACCACTTTTATGATACTATGAAAATACTCATTAGATATATTTCCTTTTTTAAAAGACCAGTGTAAAAAATAAGTAATGTAATACCAAAGAATCTTTAGTTCTTTCCAACCAACCTGATTGCATTTCTCTTCCTGTCTCAGAATACTTGACTTTGGGAGACTGTGCAATTTCAGAGGTGCCTGAGTCTACTGTTCTTAATTTTCCTTTGGAAACAAGTCCGTATTATGTTGAACAATGGTTTTTTTTCCCTTTTGTACTTTTTGTATAAATTCTTTGCTATCGATCTTGGGACTTGTTGACTCTATCTTCTTAGATTTGCACGAGGTTTTCATTTTCTGAATTCTCTCCGAGTTATCTAAATCATTCTTATTTCCAGAATCCTTTTGATTAATTTTCTTGGTTTCTTTCTTTTTCTCCTCAACAAGATTTTTTGATTCTTTTTCGTTTTTAGTCTGGGGTTTTTTCTTCTTCATTTCTTTTGGTTTCAAAGCTTTAATTATCTTCATCAGAGAGATCCGAATCAGAATCTGAAGGTCGTAAAAACGCTTCAAGTCCTCTGTAGTGCTATGGTTGATGGGGCGTCCTCTTTTATCCACAGCATAATTCAATTTGAACTTTTTGTCATGAAACATTGCTCGAAATCTCTTGTCAATTTTGATTTTTCGATCCTTTTCTGGCATTTCCCAAAATCTCGGGTCCTTTGCAACCCGCCTAAACCGCTGGTCACTCATTATTTCTTGTTTGGACGCCATTTTCAAATGTCTGACTGGACAAATGCTTGAAGAAACCAAACACTAAAAAATAAAACAATAATGAAAGGTTACTAATATAATTAAATAAGATGCTTTGGGAATATTAATTCACAATACTGTATTCTAAGGTAAATGTAAGTAAAATAAAAGTAACATGTCTAATTTCCTTTCCCAAACTCATTTTGAGTCACATGCAGAAAATAAAAAACTATCAGAATACCTTCTTTTGAGTACAGATCATATGGAGAAATAAATTTAAGGCAAAACCAAGCAGAATTCCAGGTCTTTATGGAGGGGGGCAAATGATTATTAGTCAACTGCCCTCACTTAGATATCCTGTGTTTCTACCTGTATACTTGTGTTACAAGTAAAAAACTAATGTAATTTAAAAATTCCGAAGCCTCAGTTGGTCTTATTTGTTTCTTCACGTTTTGGTCCCATTCTCTCCGTTAATCCTTATTTCACTCTACCCGGAACAGCATTTACTTCTATGTGGCTAGTCTCCTAACTAAACAGACCAAAATCAATTCAGGTTTAGCTCAAAGTTCCCCCTTTATATACTACCACCCTTCATGAATCTGGTGAAGTCTCACTCTAGTTAATAAATACATGGTAGTAGTGCTTTGTTTCAAAAGCAAGGCTTGACTATGATGCACTTATACAATTAAACATTTAACGCTCTGAACAGCCTTATGAGGTTAGGGTAGGTACCATTTCATTCAACTATTACAGCTAATGTGTATAAGTGTTTAGAACGAAAGCACTTGATACACTCCTGATATTCGGAGAGGGGAAGGCGACCTAACCTCATCTCCGACGCCCGCCCTCATCTCTGTAGCCCACCCTCCCCTTCTACCCACCCTCTAACGCGGGGAACACCAGGGTGACCCCGGAACTAGGGTCTCCTTCCCAACTCCCAAACCTCAGAGAGCCGGAAGAGGGAAGAGGTCCCTCAACAGGACGGGGAGGAAGAGCAAGGAAGCCTGAAGAAAGAAGTCGGAAAGGCAAGGAGGAAGAGCGCGGCCCTCACGAATCCGATGGAGACCCTTTCAGAGACTGATTCTGCCCCCTCGACAAGCCCTTTTTCTGGAACCTAACCCCACTCACCAATTCCAAGACTTCTCCGAGCCACAGGTAGGCCCCCGACTCCCACAATCCTCAGCGTGACGTGCAGCCGTAATGGCACGCGAACTGGGCCAAAGTTCTTCCGCTTTCCCTCCGCGAATCTCTCCAGAGTCCTCGCTGAAGCTGCGGCGCATGCGCACGGTAAATGCACCTGCAAACGGCGTCGCTGCTGGATATGCTGCGGTTGACCAGGTTCCCGCCCCGGTGGCGGCGACCTCCGGCGGCAGGGGTCCCCGCGAAGAACGTCGGCTTCAGGAAGGTGGCCTCCGGCGTCTCTTCCCTGGGCAGCGCCTCGCCCAGATCCCTAAACATATTCGATCGGGATTTGAAGAGGAAACAGAAGAACTGGGCGGCCCGGCAGCCTGAGCGGATAAAGTTTGACTACCTGAAGGAGGAGGTGAGTCAGCGGGACGGCGGGGAGGGCGGCGCCGAGCCTTGGCTTCGGGTCCGGGAGCTCCAGCCAGGCCCCGGCCGCCCCCACCTCGCTGTGTGAGCTTGAGCAGCCGACCTGCCTGTCTGGGCCTCTACTGTAGTCTCCCAGCGGCCGGGCGCCGGTGTTTGTAAATTGCTCTTCATTCATTCATAACCTCGGCAGATGGTGCCTGTATTACAGGTGTGACCAGGGCAAAGTAAGACCGCTGCTCTCAGGAGATTTCATTCTTGTGGGAGGCGAGACAGTGAACAAAAACATGTAATTTCAGCTAAAGAAGTAAGGCCAGGTAACAAAGTGAAGTAGTAAGGTGACTGCGCTGGTCAGGGAAGGCCGCTCAGGCAGACGACGTGATGAGGAATTAGCCAGGCTGGGATCTGGGGGGAAAAGCCTTGTAGGCAAAGGGAAAGACAAACCCAGAGCCCCTGAGGCCGAAAGGACCTTGTTGAGGCTTCCAGGGACCTCCATTGGGAGGTCAGGGAGGGCCCAGCTTACAAGGGCCTTAACGGTTAAGGACTTGGGATTTTCTTCTCCATCTCGGCTGTCCATTTGATATGGTAATTTCTGGCCGCATGTAGCTATTGAGCACTTGAATGTCCCTTTGAGATGGGCAGTAAATGTAAAATACACGGGATTTCAGTGACAATGTGAACAAAGGATGTAAAATATTTCCTTAATATCTTTTTACGTTGATTACGTGTTGAAGTTTTATTTTTGATACATTGGGTTAAATAAAATGTTAAAATTAATTTCTTTACCCTTTTTAAAATGGCTACTAGAAAATTTTAAGTTGCTCATGTGGCTCTGATTGTTTTTCTATTGGCCAACGTGGCTCTAGAGGAATGTGAGACTGTCGAATGCTTTTAAGCAATGGAGTGATGGGCTCTGGTTCGTGTTTTAGAAAGACTCATTAAGATAAATTAAGATCTCTGATTTGTCTGTGCTGGTTTGAGAGACCTCTTTCTCTCTGCCTAGGTGGACTAGGGACTTGAGCAGGTTTCTGCTTTCTGGACAGGCAGCACAGAGCTCAGGCCTCGTGTTTCTTCAGGGATGGACTAAAATTGAAATGAAGTGTAATGAGTTCTTTCAAGCCAATGCAGCCAACATTTACTGCCCCTACTTTGGGTAGAGCTCTGTGCAAGTCCTGGCCTGATCAGATGAGTGACTCTGTCCTCAGGGTTCATGGTGACATGTACTTAGAAGATGTGAGTTTCCAGCCACTCTTCTCCAAGAAAAGCACCTGGATTACAACTTGACTGAGGCCTCACCAGTGTTTAGGACTAGAATAAATGAGATAAAGTATATGAGAGTTTTTTTTAAAAATAATAAACAAAAGGTATTCATATTAAGAATGATGTACAAAGTGGAGTCCTCTGGGAAATGACTTCTGCTCTCCCTCCTCCCTTACCCCTCCTTCCCCCCCAAAGCAAATACACATATGTTCTGAGCTTTCAAGGCCTAATAGAAACTCTGGGATGTTTATAAGGGAATGAGTGGAATATTAGGCTCCCACATCTTTATTCCTGCCAGACGAAGCTAGCCCAGCAAAAAGGAGGTGCCTACCTTATGACCTCTTTTAAATTAGGGTGGGATTGAAGAGGTTTCTTCAGATTTGGCTGACTTCTAATTTGCAGATGTTGCTCAGAAAAGTTGTGTACTCATTTAGGAGTTCCACAAAGTTTGTTAGTATTTATCAAATAATAGAGTTTTTATTAAGTGATCACTTATACATTGATCTGTAATAATCCCCAGCTAGCTAATTTTTCACTTTCACATACCTCATGCTAATATCTATAGACAATAATATGCTTGTTATGTTCCTGTTGATTTTTTCTTTTAATTGGGGTATCCTGTTGCTTTTTGGCCTTGCATTCTTGTATCATATGGAATATAAAGTCATATATATACATATATATATATATATATATATATATAGTATTTAGTCTTCTTTCCTTAAATTGACTTCTGAAGTAATTAACTCAGTGTGTTTCCTTTAATTTATGATGTTCCTATTCAGAATTTGAAAAGAAAGTTGCTGAGGTCAAATTGAAAAAGGGATAAAGGGAATTTAACATGTTGAAACATAAGTAACCTATGGATTGTTGAATACTGGAGAGAGTATCACTTCTCTGTTAAACCTACTCATCTTAACTTCATTGCCTCTTATAATCTGTCAGGTTGGAAGTCGGATTGCAGACCGTGTATATGACATAGCCAGGTAAGTGATGATTGTCATAATAAAATACAATCAACTTTTCTTTTAAATTATTTTTTTAATATACTAATTAATTTATTTTTGGCTGCGTTGGGTCTTTGTTGCTGTGCGTGGTCTTTCTCTAGTTGCGGAGAGTGGGGGCTACTCTTTGTTGTGGTGCACGGGCTTCTCATTGCAGTGGCTTCTTTTGTGGTAGAGCACGGGCTCTAGGCGTGCAGGCTTCAGTAGTTGTGGCGCACGGGCTTAGTTGCTCCGTGACATGTGGGATCTTCCCGGACCAGGGCTCGAACCCATGTCCCCTGCATTGGCAGGCGGATTCTTAACCACTGCGCCACCAAGGAAGCCCCAATCAACTTTTGAATGAAGGCTTGAGAAATTAAATGCTGAGAACTTGATATGTGGAATGGCAGCATCTAGATGAATTTATTACCAGGATTAGTGGTTTTAATCACTCTTAGATCTCACCTTTTTTTATGTCTGAGAGAGCAAGTATTTTCTCATTGTTGTCTTAAAAAAGAATGAATGGGGGGCTTCCCTGGTGGCGCAGTGGTTGAGAGTCCGCCTGCCAATACAGGGGACATGGGTTCGTGCCCCGGTCCAGGAGGATCATGCATGCCGCGGAGCGGCTGGGCCCGTGAGCCATGGCCGTTGAGCCTGCACGACCAGAGCCTGTGCTCGGCAACGGGAGAGGCCACAACAGTGAGAGGCCTGCGTACCACAAATAAACAAACAAAAAGAATGAATGGAAGCACAGCTCAGCTTCTCTCCAAGACTAAATGGCTATTCCACTTGATTTGGTCAAAAGCGAGTAATGGAAAGATTGCTCCAAAAATGGATATAATTGACATGTGAATTTTAAAATTTACTAAACCTAACTTTAAAAGTTTAAAATTATAACAGAACCTTTTACCATCTAAGTGAAGGAGAGAGTCTACCTAGATTTGTTCCCCCATCAAGTTATATGAGACTTTGGCCATTATATCTTAGGTATTATTAATAGCAATAAGGGTTTTATGACAATTATATAGAGGCAGATTTGAGAAAAGAACACCTTCATCAAATATTATTAAAACCTTGATGGAGTCATTGCTCTATATTAGGCATAACAAAAGCTTTACAGGTTTGAATTTACAGCCAGGTAGCAGGAACCACAGTTAAATAATGGCTTTGCTATAGAATTGCTCTGTGATGTTAGCAAATCGCTTTTTGTGCTCTTTTGTGTAAAAGACACACATTAAATTAGACCATATGGGATGAATTTATTACATTTTGTCTATTCAAGAAAGGGGAATTTTGTAAAATCACAAACTCTTGAAATCATATTTTGGATATATCCTGGCTACTTAAAATAGTCTTGGGGTGAATCAGTTTCATAAAGTTAAAAAAAAAATTCTTCATTGTTACAAAAATCACCCTCATTTCATCTGTTTCATTGGTTTCATTATTTTAAAAATCTGAAAAATAGCTAATTCTCTATACTGTAGTCATTCATTTGCCTGGCTTTTAGGTCATTTGCAATTTAATAAATGAAACGTTAAATTTTCCAAGTCAGATTGGATTTTACAATCTCTTTATGTCATAGTACTGAGCAAAACACAGGTCTGTGGAGAAAACTGATTTTGGCTAAAAGCATGTCTTAAAATAACAGTAACTCTTTGGAATTAAATCATTAAAAATAACAGTCTAAAATGTCTTACACTAATGTTCTATTATTAGAATAGCTTGTATTGTCAACACTGATCTTATGTTTATTATTTAAACTAATCCAACAGATTATTAAATGTCTTATTTGTGCTATCTGAAGCTTACTTAGTACTGTTAAAGTCGGTGATAGTAATAAGTCCTAACTGTTGAACATTTGTACTGTGCTGAATACTTTACATGCACTGTTTCATAAAATTCTCATACCAACCCTGAGGAAGATAGTAACTTTTCCATTTTTATAGATGGGGAAACTGAGATCCAGCAAGATTAAATCACTTGTCTGTGGTCACAGAGCCAGTAAATTGCCCAGAATTCTAACTCGTGTCTTTGTGATTGCAAAGGCTATATGCTTCCCCAGGCCACACTGCCTATGTTCACAATCAAGATAGAGGGCATTAGGTAAATAAATGGTTCTCTCACCAGTGGTTCTCCAGCTGTGTACTGGTGTTCTATATTTTTGACATAGGTTTTTAACAGAAATTGAAAAGGAACTCTTGCTTCCAATAGGAAAAATGTTATTAGCGGATAAAATTTTTAAAAATTTTGTCACAAATTTTTCTTAAACCTATGACCCACAATTGGATGTATAAACTGATTTAGTATGACATATATTTGGAGGAGACAGCATTGCATAGGGGATAATAGTTCTGGTTCAGGATTCAAACAGACTGAATTCAAGTTCTGACTGCTGCTTATTAGTTGAGTGACCTTGGATTAACTTACTTAACTCTGCATACTTAGCACACTGCTTTGAACCTGGTAAGATTTAAGTAAAAGCTATTATTTAGTTGATATTTTGTTTGATTTTTAGTTTATCATGTTATACTTCATGGTATTTCACATGATGATTTCTAAGTCATCAAAAATTTGAGAAGTAGGGATAAGTAGTAAGTTCCTGGTAGGTGTGCCAAATATTTTCATGTTCATTTACATTAACTTCTTTTCATTCTTTATCTGGGTATATTATCAAATTAAAATACCCCCTACTAAATCAGTTCTTCACATCCACATCATGGAGCAACCTTATGGAAAGCTATTGGTTGTGAGGTCCTGTGAGTGGCTAGGCCAGACAGACCTGCCGTGTCTGGTGTGTTCTCTGATGGATGCACCTTGTGAGGCAAGGCAGCAAAGGCAGATGATATAACTTTTTTGAAAGCTGTGTTCACTAAAACGTTTTTACTTAAGAAAATTAGTTTTTAATAATTATTTATGGACTATTTTTATAGACAAATATGACTTCTGTGTCTGTTTTTCAGAGATTTCCCCCTTGCTTTGGATGTCGGTTGTGGAAGAGGTTACATAGCACAACATTTGAATAAGGTATATTTATTTGATGACTTAATTTACTTTGAGAAATAAAATTGGCTAATTTTAAGGGAAGACTTTCTAATCAATTTGTATCATATTTAGATTTTGATTATATCAGAATTTCTCATTTCTTTGTTTTTTTTGAAGTGATGGAACCAGTGGTTGTTTTGTGTCTACTCCTAAGTAGTTTATTCTTAAATTGTTTTTTCTTTTCTTTGAATCCATTTTATACGGTGTTCCTACTGATAGTTTCTTTAAGTCTATGTAAGATACATTGTACTTTATTACCACTTTGTTCAAATATTTTTAATAATTCACAATAAAAATCACATTGACATTCATTTGGAAGTTGTGAGTAAGCTAATACTTTATCTATGAAAAATATTCATTTCATCAGTTGGTTAGAAATCTTGTGTGTGATGAAATATAAGTAGCCTTTATTAATGCTTATACCATTTTATTTTTCAATTTGTACTTCAGACCAAAAACATTTATTAATTGTTTTAGCCTCTCTATGTAGCACACTGTGCTGGACACAGATTAAAGTGGGATTTCTATATCAAATCCACTTAGAAAAAAAGTACACTTGAGCGAAGGCAGGAGGAGGGGTGTGTATGAGCCTCTCCAAATACTGTTATTGATAATAGTAAATGCCATGGAAATGGTACAGTCATTAAACTGCAACAGGAGTCAAGGGAAAGGAAAATCAGTAGGGTTTCATTTGATCAAAGGCTTCTGAAAGGGCACAGAATCTGACCTGGGATTTGAAAGAATCTGGATTGGTGTTTCATAGGCATTGGAAGTAAGGGCATAGCAGGAGGGAAGGTGGAGGTAGAAAGCTGTAGGGTGTGATACAGTGATGTTTAAGAAAGATTAATTTGGGGATGGTATGCAGGAGGGATCTTCTGTGGTAAAAGAGTGGGGACTAGCTCTCAGCATATTATGCCATGGAAAAGTTAACACATAGCCTTAACCCAGTGGAGTAAATTAAGGATGCTGATTATTCATACCTGTGTTCTCCATTTTATTAAATATTGTTAAATATATTACATGTAGTGTTGACTGCATATATTTAATTCTGTGTAACTTAATATGTGTTATTAAAAGTATTTGTGTACCATACTAATTACATGCAGAAAAATACCCTTACAAAGCTGAAAATTAATCTACAATTATCACTTTTTCCTTTACTAATTTCAACAGTTGTTTTGTTTGATTTGTTACTAGTTTTTTTTGTTTTTGTATTATCTGATTAACTTTATTCCGTTTCAGGAAACTGTTGGGAAGTTTTTCCAAACAGACATTGCAGAGAATGCTTTGGTAGGTAGCTTTTTAATACTATAGGTTTCTGATCTCCTGATTTGTTTTTTAGTTCTTTACTTTTTTATTTCCTTCAAAATGAAATTAGCTGTTTTTTTCCTGATTATAAATGTAACACACATAAAGGAAAGTAAAACAGTACAGGAAGTATAATGGAGGAAGGAAAAATCACTCTTAGTCCCACCACTCAGAGGCAACCACTGGTGACATTTTGGTCTCCACCTTGTAGGCATATAATATCTCCCCAACACTGTTTTATACCAACATTATTATGCTAACATGCCATATTTTTCATAGAATACTACTCTTTTATATCAATGAATGGTATACACACACATACACACACACCCCTATTTATACAGCTATATAGTATTCCAGCATATGAATATTCCACGATTTATTTAGCTAAATTTCTATTGAAGGACAGTTGTATTTCTAGTATCTCAGTAACCAACACTGTGATGAACATCCTTATATAAAGCAATTTTGATTTATTTTATGCCAGGGAATAAATTCCTAATAGTGGAATGTATGGATTCATTGATGTTCAGCTTTAAATTTTTAATACACATCTTCAGACTGCCGTTAGAAAGACTGAAGAACAGAATTAAAAGAAAGCACTCTTTTCTCCTTCTCTTTGGCAACACTGGGCCATTTATTTTGTCTTTGTCAATGTAATAGGCAGAAAGTAGAATTTCATTGTTTTTATTTACATTTCTTTGATTACTAGAGTAGCCAAATAGCTCTTGATGTCTTTTGGCTATTGTTTTTTTTCAATTTGTGCATTTTGTAAGTAATTTTTATGATGTGCCTGTACCTTAGTCCTTTATCTACTTTAACCTTGGCATGTTCTTATTCTAGGTGGTTTGTAAGAACTTGCTTTTTAGGGATATTGGTTTTTCTTTATATATTTAAAAAATATTTTCCCCAATATATTGTTTACATTGTTTATTGCTTTTTAGAAGTTTTTGATTAGTTTATCATCAAGTATATCAGTCTTTACAATTTCTGTTTTTTGAGTCACGTTTACTTAGGCATTTTCATCTAAGAGTATAAAAGTGTTCACCCATATTTTCATCTAGCAGTTTTCTGGCTTCAATTATTCCACTGAAACTTTTAATTTTTTTTAATTTTTATTTTTTAGAAGGACTAGAGACTACCAAGTAAATATAACATTGACTTAAGTTTAACAAACAATGATTGTGTTAATAATTAAGATGTTATATAAATGTGTTTTGAACGTCTGTTTTTTAACTTTTAGAAAAATGCCTTAGAAATGGAAATTCCTACTGTCAGTGTTTTAGCTGATGAAGAATTTCTTCCCTTTAGAGAAAATATATTTGATCTGGTGGTTAGCAGTTTAAGGTTGGTAATCCATTTGTGCTTTTAAAAAATATATGTTAAAAATAGATAATTTATGCTATAAAATTTTAATATTATAAGGTAAATAAAATAGATAACAGAGTAAATATCTTAATAACTTATTTTAAGTCACAAAGCAGTTTTCTCTGGTAAAGAATTATGGATTATATGCTCCCTAGTGGGGATAAGTGATATAGTACCTCAACTTTTTTTCCTCCCCAACTTTCCTTAATTTGCTAAAGTTTATCTGTCTTAGAAGGGTGTTCCTCGCTGACGTAACCTAGCTACATGTTGATGGGGCAAGAGTTTGAAAGAGTATACTGGCTCCGATATTCAGATGTTAGAGCACCCTTATAAACTCATTCTGGCAAATAAGGAGAAGCTCGTATTTCCTTTAACTTTAATTCTTCTACACAGAAACCTAGTTCTCAAGGTTACTTTTTCCCTTTGTGCTTCCTACCATGTCCCTCCACATTTATTACAAAAACATACATTATAAATGTTTGTTGACTAGATTATAATGTACAAGGCACTGAGCTCGATGCTTTGGGGAATTGAAAAATGAATTCAGACAGGAATCCTGTCCTCAAAGACCTCAACATCTGATAGAGAAAATAAAGTATTCTGTGTGGTGCCTTATTTCTCCTTATTAGTATAGTCAGATTTTTTTTTCAAAGATTCAACATGCTCAGTTCAGCCCTTTTAATGGCTGTTTTTAGGGTGACCTGTCATTATGGTTTGCCCAAGACTTTACCAGTGTTAGCACTGAAAGGCCTGTGTCTCAGGAAACCCCTCAGTTCCAGGCAAACTGGGAGAGTTGGTCACCCTTGCTGTTTTCTTTAGTGAGTTTGTAATTTTTTCTCTGCTTTTTGAGGTGTGCTGAACAAACTTAGAAAAGTATTCAGATTCTATTGTGAAATGGAAAACATTACAGAGCCTTGGTCTAAGGGAAAGAGCCCTGGGCAGAGAGTCAGAACCTGAGTTTTAACTTTAGCTCATGTGCTTGCTATTTGCAAGTAACTACTGTAATTCTGTCACTTTCAGTTTCCCCATAAGTATGATAGAGTTTATAATATGACCTCAATTTTTAAAGTATCAAATAATTGTTAGAAAGCATTATGAAAGATGAATGTGAGCTTAACATAGTATGGTTTGAAATGGGTCTTTGGTGCTCTCCTGGAATTCAGCTAAGAGGATGCCAGCTCTACCAGGAAAGTGTGACCATACTCTACAGAGACTGAATCTTGTGGTTATACAACACCACACTCTGGGAGAGGGTCAAATAGAGTCCAAAGACAATGCAAGACATTTCTAAAATTAAGTTTTAAGTATATAGAACTTTGAGTTTATTTATTCTTTTTTATAGTCTTAAAAAATATGGGATATTATTTATCAGAAAACTCATTGAGTTATTTTTGATGAGTAATACTGTTTGCCTTGGGAAAATTATAGGTCTGATGAAGTGGCTTCCCCACCTCACCCCGCGAAAGTAGGACTTAGAATTCTATATATATCTAGCTTAATTGTTTGATTTAATTGGTGAACTTCCTTGAATATGTCATCAGGTCCTTATTTTTACTATTTCAAATAATTTCTCAGAATAGCACTGTTTAAATGAGATGCCAGATAGGGATGGTTTTTACTTTATTTTTTTCCCTAGCTTTATTGAGATATTATTTATATATAACATATGTAAGTTTAAGGTGTACCATATGATGATCAAATACATATATATATTGCAAAATGATTGCCACAATAAGGTTAGTTAACAATTTTCATCCCTTCACATAATTGCAATTTTTTGTGTATGTATGTAGTGATAACATTTAAGATCTACTCTCTTAAAAACCTTCAATTATATAATACAGTGTTGTTAATTATAGTCACCATGCTGTGTATTAGATCCCCAAATCTTGTTTATCTTAAAGCTGGGAGTTTGTATCCTTTGAACATCTTCCTGTTTCCCTCTGCCCCTGGCAGCCACCATTCTACTCTGTTTCTATGTGTTTGGCTTTTTTAGATTCTGCATATAAGTGAGAACATAACAGTATTTTTCTTCCTTCGTCTTGCTTATTTCACTTAGCATAATGCCCTCAAGGTCCATCCATGTTGACCCAAAAGGCAGGATTTCCTTCTTTTTTATGGGTGAATGATATTCCTCTCTCTGTGTGTGTGTCTGTGTGTGTGTGTCTGTGTACACACAACATCTTTTTTATCCATTCATCTCTTAATGGACACTTGGATTGTTTCCATACCTTGGCTACTGTGAATAATACTGCTATGAACATGGGAATACAGGTATCTCTTCAAAATAATGACTTTACTTCCTTCAGATAAATATCTAGATGTGGGATTGCTGGATCATATGGTAGTCCAATTTTTAATTTTTTGAGGAACCTTCATACTGTTTTCCACAGCAGCTGTTCCAGTTTATGTTCCCACCAACAATGCACAAAGGCTCTCTTTTCTCCACATCCTCACCAGCCTTTGTCATCTCTTTTTGTTAATGGACATCCTGATAGGTATAAGGTAACATCTCATTGTGGTTTTGATTTGCATTTCCCTAATTATTAGTGTTGTTGAGCATCTTTTCATATACCTGTTGGCCATTTGTATGTATGCTTTAGAAAAGCTGACTTTTACTTTATTCATTGAAGACTATTTGGAGAGATAATCATATCAGGAAAGTGATATACTGTCACATTTTCGCCTGCAACAGAAGGAAGGTAATTCCCTAGGAATATTTTTTATTTTAAAACTTGTATGAAAACAATCAGTGAATTTTGATATGCAATTTCAAACATCAAAATTTACACCTTTTTTGTGGCTTATCCTTATACTAGTGCTGCTCGTACTAATTAATTATACACATTAAGCTAAAACAAATGTGTGTTTTATATTTTAGTTTGCACTGGGTGAATGACCTTCCTAGAGCACTTGAACAGGTAAAAATCTTAGTGTTGATTCTAATAGCCTGTGTTATTTTGTTTATTATTAGCAACTTATAGATGTTTCTGTTTTTATACAGAAACTTATAGATGTTTTCCATTTTATATTTTTGACAATTGGAAACGGAAGCAAATAAAAAATTGATTATCTTCTGTCGGTCAGATACACTTGGTGCCCTTTGGCATATTAAGAATTACATTAGTGACTCCCTGTTCCCTGAGAATTAAGAAATCTAATTATGGAGATGTTACGAAAGTTTTCATAAATATTTAAGACTTGTACAAAATAGTACTGATATCATAAGACATTTTCTGTGTGGCTTTGTTTCTTCCTGCACTGCCTATAAATTTTTTGTGGGTGAGAACCTATTTGTTCCTACAGTGTTTGTATCTCCCCCATACCTTATACTTAGGCAATGCTAGTAAATGCTTCTCGGTTGATATTGATCAACAAACAGATGAAGGGTGGGTAAAAAGCATCGTGTTCCGAGGAGGGAAGGAGATCACTGTGGCTTGGAGTGGCCTAGGAAACCTTTAAGAGGAAGGAATTTCTTGAACAGGGCCTCAAAGGGTAGGTCAGATTTGGAGTGGGAATACACTCCAGGAAGGCGGAATACACTCCAGGAAGTCAGAATCCCGGGATAGATGGGAGGTGTAAGAGACTCAGGAGCCTGAAAGGACAAAGAGGAAGCCTGTTAGAGAATTAGTATAGTGCCAGGTGTAGATGAGGAATTTTGGGACCAGATTTAGGCAGACTCAGGTGACAGATTAAGGAATTAGGAGTTTTTTCTTAAGGCAATTCAGAGCCACTGGAGAATTTTGAAGAGGAAAGTAACATGATTAAAAAGCTGGTAGGCAGGATAATAACTACCATATCTTAAGCATATACCATTTGCCAATCACTGTGCTCTGTTTTACATATGTGTTAAATAACTCTGCAGGATAGCTTCATTTTGCTGATTAGAAAACTGATGCTGGAATTTGGTTACATGGAAGAGAGACTGTTTCAGTGGCCCAGGCATGAGATACACTAAACCTATGTGGCAATGGTAGGAGTTAAAAAGAAGAGAAAGGTATTTAGGACTCTGCAAAGTAAGAATCAACAGTTTGGTGGCTGGTTAGAGCTGAAGATCAAAAAGAGTCAGGAGTCAAATCTTGCCTTAAAGTTTTGAGTCTGGATGACTGGAGAATAATTAGTAAAAGTAGAGGAAAGAATGGTAGTGATCAGATAAAGGGAATAGAAAATGGTAATTAACAGAAATATGGCATTTGGAAAAGGGAGTTGATTTGAGAAAAAGTGTTGTGTGTGTGTTGGATATACTGGGGAAGGGGAGGGAGTAAGTTCATCAAGACACAGATATTCATGGCACACAGGCAGCTAAAGACAAATTTAGAGTTCTGGGGAGCTCAAGGTAGAGATTGGAAAGTGATCCTTGTGAAATCCATGGGAACTGA
This sequence comes from Phocoena sinus, assembly GCF_008692025.1. Classification (NCBI taxonomy): domain Eukaryota; kingdom Metazoa; phylum Chordata; class Mammalia; order Artiodactyla; family Phocoenidae; genus Phocoena; species Phocoena sinus. The sequence continues at coordinate 40,216,371 of NC_045777.1, forward strand.
TAAGCCCTCTGTGGTAGAGAGAAGCTGAAGAGAGCTGAGGACTAAATTCTAGGTACGTTATATTAGAGTTTGGTGGCAAGAGAAAGAAGTAACACTAAAGGGGCAGAAGAAAAAAACCAAAAGATTTTACAGTCGGTTTGCTTATATACTGTTTTGTAATTGCTTCATAATGTATTAAATGTAAATCCAAGATGCATACTTGAATTAGAAGAGCCTACTGTGATTTGGGTTCTGATGTACTTCAGAATCCACCCTGTCCTGTAATGTTCCTCATTGTTGAGAATAGTCAGAGTCAAAACTAGTTAAAGATTGTAGTTCTAAGAGTCATTGAGGAAACATTTATGATCTGGAATTCATTCTGGCTACTATTTTGCTCAAGTTATCAATTTAAACTGATTTTTGTTTTAAAGCTGAAAAATAAGTTGGTTACTTCTTAATTCTGTATGTTACTGGATTAATATGTTAATATTTTAACTAAAATGTTACTAGATTAATGTTGTGAATCGTAATGGTTTCTCTGTAAATCAATTTTTTCTGCATAGTAAGCCACCTCAGCTTTTTGTTTTAAAAATAATTAGCTCACAATTTTGTGAATTAGGGATTTGAGCTGGACTTAGGAAATTCTTCTGGGTCTGGCTTGGCTCACCCGTGTGTCTGATATGCCAATGGATTGTCTTGGAGCTGTCGGATGGCTTCAGCTGGGACGCCTGCTGATCTCTCATCCTTCACCAGGCCAGCTCAGGCTTGTTCACAACGTGGTGGCCAGACGGGGCTCCTAGAGAGCAGGTGGAAGCAGCAAGGCCATTGAGACCTCGGCTTGACACTGACACACTGTCAACTTGCTCTGCATTCTTTTGGTCAGTGCAAGCCACAAGGCTAGCCCAGATTCCAGGAGGGGGAAGTAGGCTCCATCCCTTAATGGGAGTTGTTGTTGAGCAGCGTTTCAGAGGGCACAGATACAGGGAGGATGGTGATTTTTGTACTCTATCACACTTAAAAATTTTTTTCTTTCAATATTTTACTGATTATAAGAGTCAGTTTTGTCTATTATAAAAAATTGAAAACATATGAAATATTTTATAGATATTAACACTATCAGTAAATGTCTATCTTCACAACAATATTATACTGCAATGCCTTTCTGATAGTTGGTTGTCTAAGTGTTATTTAATAAATTATCTGGTTATTAATTTGACAAAATAAGAATGGTAATCATAAAATATTGATCTAGATACCATATATCCTTTTAACATTTTTATATGTAAAATTTTGAATAGTTTTGTTGTTTATATTTATTTCAGATTCATTGTGTTTTAAAACCAGATGGAGTGTTTATTGGTGCATTGTTTGGAGGTGACACTCTCTATGAACTCCGGTGTTCATTACAGTTAGCGGAAACAGAAAGGGAAGGAGGATTTTCTCCACACGTCTCTCCTTTCACTGCTGTCAATGACCTAGGACATCTGCTCGGGAGAGCCGGCTTTAATACGCTGACTGTGGTAACTATCAAGAGAATTGAGTAACCCATTAATTACACAGTTCAGAAATAATCACTCTCTCTTTTTATCTTGATTGACACAAGGTAGGCATGTAAAACTTTTATTATCCATTACCTGAATAAGTAACTCAAACAAAGAATGTACCTCAGTTAACAAGGAGGCTATTTTCTAAGACATGCTACTCCATCACAGTCTTCAAATCCAGAGTTAGGTGTAACATGAGAGTTAGAGCATCCCAGAGGAGGATGGAAGCGGGTATATGGGAGCATTCACAGCGTTGCCTCTACCACCAGCCCTCAAGTGAAGTGGTGCCGTGTGAGGCAGAAATGAGAGAGCGTGCATTCACGAGGCCTTGGGTTAGATCCAGGTAGAGAAGGGAGGACAGAGGGCTGTACACCATCAGGACTGGAGAGATCTGGGAAGAGGACCCAAGACCATCAGCGATGAAGAAACAAGGAGTCACCATGGTGCAGTGATGGTGCAGGGTGCTGGTGTCTGACAGTATAATTTGGATCCTTACCTTGCCCCTTTACTAGCTAGGGGAATTTGGGGGGTTTACTTCACCTCTCTGAACATTCATTTTTTTAAAAAAATGCAAATGTTACTCACCACAGGTGGCCATTAGGATTAAATAATTTAAAGGGTGTAAAGTACCTGGACCTTCACAATAAATGCTCAATAAGTCCTAGTTCCTGCCTTCCTCTCTCCTCCTCCCTCTACTCCTAACACTTTCCAGGCCAAGGCTTCCCGCAGGGACGCATCCGAACAGGGATTCCCCCTTCAAACCTCCTTCAGCAACAAAGTCATTGTAAAAGATGTCATTACTGCCTTCCAGAGAATGGACTTGCCATGATTTTCCAAACCCCTCAGGCCTAAAAACATCTCTAAACCTGATTAGAAGAAATAGGAATTTTTTTAATGAAGAAAACTTCTCATTGCATAATTAGAGACTATAAACTTAAAGAAACTTTTTAAGCAGATGTAGTGTGAGTGTGTTTCATAAAATCAACCTACTGAAAATGGCTTGTCATATCCTTCCGTGCTTTGATAGAAAGCAAGGAGCGTAGACCAGCAGGGCCTCTGATGTTGGGAAGGGGTTTCCCTTCCAGGGAAGGGAAGAGACAGAGACTGGGAACTGACGACAACCCTCATGGAGTGATGTTGGAGAACTCGTGCCCAGTCAAACAGGTTAGTCAGCAGTATTAAGGGACTCAAAAGTCATTGCCCATTAGGAAAAAGATGAGACTTCTACTGAGTCATCGAAAGAAAGTTAAATTATGTTAACCACTTGCAGTTTTCTATGGTTGTAAAGTGAGTTGTGTGTTCTAGAAAGATTTCTACTAAAAATGTTTAACCTGACATTATAACATTTCAAAGCCTACATTTCTGTTAATTGGGAATTCAAATAATTCAGAATACCTTCCATATACTTCTCCAAAATTGAGCAGAATGAATCAAACATTAATATAATGCAAAAATATTGCTGTATAATCTTCTCTATAGTTTAGAAAATTAGTTGCTAATTTAATATATAAAATCTATAAAATTTGTTCCTTGAGACATATACATTGTCTCTAATGTGCTGTATTAACATTGCATCCTAATTCATTTTCTAAAACTCCCATGCAAGAAAGCTTTTATATAATCAATTATACAGGTTTATGTTTCATACATTAGATATGTTACTTTTATACTGCAATGGATTTTTATTTTTAAAGTGAAATCAAGTTAAATTAATATCATGTAATTATATTTACATTTATATGACCCTCTTAGTGAATTATTTTTAGAGTTAGTTGGCATTCTTAATGAAGCTCATTTCCTTTTAGAATAGTTTCCAGGCTAGTATATTAGAAGAAAACTGCAAATATGGTCCCCCATCTTAATTTGAATAAGACCTTTGACAAGGCTATTGTGGTACTCTTGATTGAGAAGGAGATGGTGCTTTTAGTTGCTTTCGTTGAATTGTTTTCAAAGGATATTGTTTAATGGTTAGGCATTAGCTGGAAGGAATTTTATTTTTAATCTTAGAATCTCTTTTTAAAAATAATTTCCCCACGTAGAAAAATATATAGAAGGGACTATCCAGAGATGATCTTACTAAAAAGTGCACATACAACCTGATCCATGCATATGTTTTTTAAAAAAATGAAAAAAAACACAAACAAACCATGTATAGAGAGAGTAAGAGAGTGGGTCTAAAATGAACAGAAGTCTCCTCCTGCCTTCTGACACCCCATTCCTTTCCACAAGGATGACTTTGGTTAACTGTCTTATATATCCTTTCAGAACACTTTTTCCTCACAGACTGGAGTACAGTTATGTCACTTAAATGTACATATGCAACAATATATACTCTTTTGCTTTTTTCTATATGTACTCTTTTTTTCCCCCCAGACAATAACATATCTTGGAGATCCTCCCCTACAAACATACATCTACCACATTCTTTTTTGACAGCTATATAGTATTTCATTGAATAGATATACTTTATTTAACCTGCTGTCTGTAAATGGACATTTAAATTGTTTCCGGTTTGTTGTTTGTTTTCTTTATACTCTTTCAAAAAATGCTGCAGTGAATTTTCTTTTACATAATCGGTCAGATCAATTTCTAGCAATGGTATTGCCTAGTCAAAGAATATGCATTTCAAATTTTGACAGTAAAATTACTGTCCATAAGGTAGCATTAATTGACATGCCTTATCAACAGTGTATGTTAATCCGCCGCTTATACTTTTGTTTTGTATCTCTAATGTTAAAATAGTACTTGGTCATTTTGTTTTGCATTTCGTTAGGAATTAGAATGGATGTTTTTGTTAAGTGTTCCTTAGGGTTTTGTATTTGATTCTGTGCAACATTAAAGTCCAAAATTGGGAGGTATAGTTAACATATTAGATAAAGCTACAGAATACAAAAAGATCTAGATACTTCAAAAGTGGTTAGTGCCAATAGGATGAAGTTTGAGATAAGTGCAGCATTTTGATAGCAAACTTGAAAAAAAAGTGTCCTATATTCAGCACTAGTTTCCAGTGTAGGCAAACTCCTACATCTGAGTGGTTAACACAGGAGTTTTTCACATCACAGCCATGCTGGTTGGACAGCTCCTCTCCATCCTGTAGTTGTGCCATCTCGGCCTTGTATCCTTTAAGGTCACTGCAGCAGAGACGGCCTGGAAAAGGCTCACTAGCTCTTTATTACCTTGCCTCCACCTCACTTTTCTTTTGCCAGGAGAAATGTCTGGGGTTGTGAAGTGTCAAGGAGTACCTGGATGTTTGGGGAGCATCAGTGGTCTCTGCCACTGTACCAACAGTGAACTCCTGTATCAAACTTCAAAAAGAGTGGGGTATCATTGCTCAGCAGTTCACTTGAGAAATAAACTGTATGTGCCAGCCATGTGCCCTTTCCTAAACTAGTCTGTGTAGTATTGCTGCATCACTGGGAGTAGAATGAAAGCATCTTGGGAGATGACCCTTTTTGGCTTTATTCTGCGTGTCACATTTTGAGAGAGAGTGAGATTGATATTGACTATGTAGAGAAAAATGAAGTCAGCACATGTAAGGATCTATAAATTTTGTCTAGAAGCCTAACCCCTCCCCCTAAAAAAATTACAGTGTCCTGGAAGAGTTTTCAAAGACTTGAAGAAAAGGGTGATTGTTTGCAGAGTACAGAATAGACTTTATTCTGTGTTAATCCCAAAGAGAGAATTAGAACCAGCTGATGGAGTTATAGAAAGATTACTGTTAGAATGGCAAGCATTTATTCTGCAATTTGAAATCTTTGTAAATCAAGTGTAAGCCAGATGACGTCTGTGAAGAATACTGTAAAGAAGATTCCTGCTTACCATGAGAGATTGGTCTGGGCAATCTCTACAACCTCTTTTCTAATCTGGATTTTTGGTAATGAATGCCAAAGGATTTGTCTTTCTTTTTGAATAGGACACTGATGAAATTCAAGTTAACTATCCTGGAATGTTTGAATTGATGGAAGATTTACAAGGTAAGACACTTTAAAGAATTTTTAGACGCCATATGAGAGTCGTATTTTGAGGGCTGGCTATGGCAAGCACTGGGGGCAAGCACTAGAGATACACTGGGTGAGGAGAAAGCGGACTGTCTTCATGGAGTTTATACTGTAAAATGGGTGAGGCTGACATGAGGCAGCTGCCACAAAGATAAACGTTAAACTAGAATTGTGGTGAGTGCTGTGAAGTAGAGGAACTTAGAGCTGTGACTGCCTGTGAAAGGCTGGCAGGGCTTTCTTTTTTTTTTTTAACATCTTTATTGGAGTATAATTGCTTTACAGTGTTGTGTTAGTTTCTGCTGTATAACAAAGTGAATCAGCTATACATATACATATATCCCCATATCTCCTCCCTCTTGCGTCTCCCTCCCACCCTCCCTTTCCCATCCCTCTAGGTGGTCACAAAGCACCGAGCTCATCTCCCTGTGCTATGCAGCTGCTTCCCACCAGCCATCCATTCTACAATTGGTAGTGTATATATATGTCCATGACACTCTCTCATCTCGTCCCAGCCCACCCCTCCCCCTTCCTGTGTCCTCAAGCCCACTCTACGTCTGCGTCTTTATTCCTGTCCTGGCAGGACTTTCTTGAAGGAGCATATGAGGGTGGTAGAACACCTCAGTGACTTTCTCCAGCAACACTTGGCAGCTCAGATCCAGGCACAGGTAGAAAGAAAGCAGGTAGTTGGGTTAGTGTAGGATTGGGGGTTGCCAGGGGGTTAGGTGGGATAGGTCCTGGTGTGGGAGAGTCAACAAAGTCCTGTCTGAGGAAGTGATGGTTGTGCCCTAAAAAATGAAACGGGTCACTAGGCAAAGCAGGGAGGAATTGAGTCCCAGCCACGGAGAACAGCATGTGCAAAGGCCCTGTTGCAAGAAAGAATGTGGCAAGAACTGAAAGAAGGGCATTTTGGCCAGAATACAGGGAATAAAAAGAAAAGTTGACTGATTAAATTGGTAGGTAAATGGGAGCCTTGTAACCTTTGTTAAGATTGTTTGTCTTTATCTTAAAAGGCCCCTTGAGGTATTTTAATGGGGGGAGGGGTCGTGATGTCAGATTTGTTTTTTTTTTTTTTTTAATGGATTGGCAGATAAACTAGTAGGAGACTTAACAGCTGGAAAGCTTACTAAGAAATGGTGGTGGTTTGGACTAAGGTGGTGGCAGTGGAGATGGAGAGAAGTGAATGGATTCTGGAGATGTTTACGAGATAATTGTGACAGTTCTTGCTGATGGATTACATATGGGCCGATGAAGGAGAGAGACATTTCAAACATAGCACTGAGTTTCTGGCTCTCCTAGCCAGATAGATGGTGCCCTTCATTGATAGAGAAACAGTAGAAGATAACCAAGTATGGTCAGGGACAGCTCTTGAGTTCACACTTGGGCATGTTGGATTGGAAACGCTTTTGAAATAGCTGAAACAAGATGTCAGGTAGGCAGTTGAGTGTGTGGCTGTGTAGCTCAGAGGAGGCTACTGGCCCAGGTAAACATTGTGAGTCATTTGTGAATAGGTGGTGTTGGAAGCAGTAGAGAGGTCATGGCCTGGGAGAAGCTTTGAGGAGCAGCAAGGACACAAACCCAACCTCCCAACCCCGAAAGAGGCGAGGCTGCCGACTGAGGGGGAGGCTGGAGAATTGGTTTGCTCAAAGGAGAGCCTCAACTTACGTCAGTGAGAATTTATGAGGTCTGATTTTTTATCACACAAATGGCATAGACAGTTTTGATGAATGGGGGAAGCTGAAGGCATCAGAAGTGTGTTCTCTGAAACCCAAACTCTGCTTACCTGGGGGAGTCTTAATCTGGATCCTGAAAAATCGTAAGATGATTTAAAGCAAATGAATTATAAAAATACATACCTCATGTTTGTTTACAGATTTAATAGTTTTTCATAAGCACTGTTGCACTTGCTTCTGTAATAACCCTCTGGTAACTACTTTACCCCTGTCCTACAAGTCAGAAATATTATGCCCAAAGAGAACACTTGCCTATTAGTGGTAGAACTGGGTGCTAAACTCTTGCCTTCTTGACCCCTGTTCTGACACTCTCTTGCCTGACTCTCCTGCTTCTTGTAGCTGCCCATTTGTAACAAAGTCCATTTACCTATCATTCAGCCTCCTCTGAGTACGGCGCTTCTGTCAACTTTATAAGGGGAAAGATGTGTAGTCAAAAACTTACTCTTGTAGTCACACTTTTTTTTTAAATTGGAGTATAGTTGGTTTACAATGTTGTGTTAGTTTCAGGTATACAGCAAAATGAATCAGTTATACATATACATATATCCACTCTTTTTTTAGATTCTTTTCACAAATAGGCCATTACAGAGTATTGAGTAGAGTTCCCTGTGGTATACAGTAGGTCCTTATTATTTTATATATTGTAGTGTGTATATGTCAACCACAATCTCCCAATTTATCCTTCCCCCACCCTTACCCCATGGTAACCGTAAGTTTGTTTTCTACATCTGTAACTCTATTTCTGTTTTGTAGATAAGTTCATTTGTACCCTTTTTTTAGATTCCACATATAAGCCATATTATATTATATTTGTCTTTCTCTGTCTTACTTCACTCAGTATAACAATCTCTAGGGCCATCCATGTTGCTGCAAATGGCATTATTTCATTCTTTTTTATGACTGAGTAGTATTCCATTGTATATATATATATATATATATATATATATATATATATATATATATATCACATCATCTTTATCCATTCCTCTGTTGATGCACATTTAGGTTGCTTCCATGTCCTGACTATTGGAAATAGTGCAGCAGTGAACACTGGGGTGCATGTATCTTTTCGAATTATGGTTTTCTCCAGATACATGCCCAGGAGTGGGATTGCTGGATCATATGGTAGCTCTATTTTTAGTTTTTTAAGGAACCTCCATACTGCTCTCCATAGTGGTTGTACCAACTTACATTTCCCACCAACAGTGTAGTAGTGTTCCCTTTTCTCCACACCCTCTCCAGCATTTATTGTTTGTAGATTTTTTGATCATGGCCATTCTGACCCGTGTGAGATGATACCTCATTGTAGTTTTTGTTTGCATTTCTCTAATAATTAGTGATGTTAAACATATTTTCATGTGCCTTTTTAAAAAATAAATATATTTATTTATTTTGGCTGCATTGGGTTTTTTTTTAACATTTTTATTGGAGTATAATTGCTTTGCAATTGTGTGTTAGTTTCTGCTTTATAACAAAGTGAATCAGTTATACGTATACATATATCCCCATATCTCTTCCCTCTTGCGTCTTCCTCCCTCCCACCCTCCCTATCCCACCCTTCTAGCTGGTCACAAAGCACTGAGCTGATCTCCCTGTGCTATGTGACTGCTTCCCACTAGCTATCTATTTTACATTTGGTAGTGTATATATGTCCATATATACACTACCACTCTCTCACTTTGTCCCAGCTTACCCTTCCCCCTCCCCGTGTCCTCAAGTCCATTTTCTAGTAGGTCTGCGTCTTTATTCCTGTCTTGCCCCTAGGTTCTTCATGACCTTTTTTTTTTTTTTTTTAGATTCCATATATATGTGTTAGCATACAGTATTTAACCATCTGTATGTCTTCTTTGGGGAAATATCTATTTAGATCTTCTGCCCATTTATTTTAAAATTAGTTTATTTATTTTTGGTTGCATTGGGTCTTTGTTGCAGTGTGTGGGCTTTCTCTAGTTGTGGTGAGCGGGGGCTACTCTTCGTTGCATTGCACGGGCTTCTCATTGCAGTGGCTTCTCTTGTTGTGGAGCACGGGCTTTAGGCGCATGGGCTTTAGTAGTTGTGGAACACAGGCTCAGTAGTTGTGGCGCCCAGACTTAGTTGCTCCGTGGCATGTGGGATCTTCCTGGACGAGGGCTCGAACACGTGTCCCCTGCACAGGCGGGCAGGTTCTCAACCACTGCGCCAGCAGGGAAGCCCTTCGGCCCATTTTTTGATTGTGTCGTTTGTTTTTTCAGATATTGAGCTGCATGAACTGTTTATATATTTTTTAGATTAATCTGTTGTCAGCTGCTTCGTTTCCAAATATTTTCTCCCATTCTGAGGGCTGTCTTTTCGTTTTGTTTATGGTTTCCTTCACTGTGCAAAAGATTTTAAGTCACTCTTCACTCATTCTAGTTTAATCAGGGATTGGCAGCCTTAACATGCATGCCCAAGGTGACGGGGGACCAATAATAAATCACACAGCCCCTCCTGAGGTGCACTTGGCTCCTCCTACTGTAATCACAGAGACCCTTCATCCGAAGGCTTGAGAGGTGGTGATAGGCTGATGATTTATCATTCAGACTCTACTGACAAAAATATTTTTCAAATACAGCATTTAGTTTTGTTCTGCTATGTAATAAATGCTGTGTTCATGATTCATTTCAAGAAGGAAAAGAGAAAGAGACTAGAAATTAGACCTATCAGCTGGAAAAAGTTACCACCCATTGATTTAAAAATACAGAATTTATTCTGTTCTAAGTGCAATTCTGTGAGGTTTTCTAATATCCTGATTTTACAGATGAGCAAATTGAAACATTGAGAAGTTGAGTGTCTTGTCCATGGTCACACTTAATCTGGAATTAAGTGATTAAATCCTATACTGCATACTTGATCTCTGTGCATTTTTTTCCACTGAAATTAACATAGATGTTGAGTGAAATGCACTAATCTTAACTGTACAGCTGCTTGTATTTTTAAGTACTATATAAACCACAGACTAGAACATTTCCAGCCCCTAGAAGGTTGCTTCATGCCCCTTTCCAGTTGATAACTCCCCTTCCCTTAAGGGTTTTAATCGCTCATGTGTTTTAAGGAACTGTTGTCTAATATTTACCTTTAAGGGGCTTTGCCAGTGCTTCTCTTATTTTTACTGTAAAGCCTTTTACACAAACCATGTGCTTTAGTCTTTAATGTCTCTTATTCTTTTTTAACAACTTTGAGTATAGTTGCTTTACACTGGTGTGTTAGTTTCTGCTTTATAACAAAGTGAATCAGCTATACATATACGTATATCCCCATATCTCCTCCCTCTTGCATCTCCCTCCCACCCTCCCTTTCCCATCCCTCTAGGTGATCACAAAGCACTGAGCTGATCTCCCTGTGCTATGCAGCTGCTTCCCACTAGCTATCTATTTTACATTTGGGAGAGTATGTATGTCCATGCCTCTCTCTCACTTTGTCCCAGATTACCCTTCCCCCTCCCCATATCCTCAAGTCCATTCTCTAGTAGGTCTGCATCTTTATTCCCGTCTGGCCCCTAGGTTCTTCTGACGATTTTCTTTTTTTCTTTTTTTTTTTTAGATTCCATATATATGTGTTAGCATACGGTATTTGTTTTTCTCTTTCTGAGTAACTTCACTCTGTATGACAGTCTCTAGGTCCATCCACCTCACTACAAATAACTCAGTTTTGTTCCCTTTTTTTGGCTGAGTAATATTCCATTGTATATATGTGCCACATCTTTATCCATTCATCTGTTGATGGACACTTAGGTTGCTTCCATGTCCTGGCTATTGTACATAGAGCTGCAGTGAACATTTTGGTACATGACTCTTTTTGAATTACGGTTTTCTCAGGGTATATGCCCAGTAGTGGGATTGCTGGGTCGTATGGTAGTTCTATTTTTAGTTTTTTAAGGAACCTCCATACTGTTCTCCATAGTGGCTGTATCAATTTACATTCCCACCAACAGTACAAAAGGTTTCCCTTTTCTCCACACCCTCTCCAGCATTTATCGTTTGTAGATTTTTTGATGATGGCCATTCTGACCGGTGTGAGATTATATCTCATTGTAGTTTTGATTTGCATTTCTCTAATGATTAGTGATGTTGAGCATTCTTTCATGTGTTTTTGGCAATCTGTATATCTTCTTTGGAGAAATGTCTATTTAGGTCTTCTGCCCATTTTTGGATTGGGTTGTTTGTTTTTTTGATATTGAGCTGTATGAGTTGCTTGTATGTTTTGGAGATTAATCCTTTGTCAGTTGCTTCATTTGCAAATATTTTCTCCCATTCTGAGGGCTGTCTTTTCGTCTTGTTTATGGTTTCCTTTGCTGTGCAAAACCTTTTAAGTTCCATTAGGTCCCATTTGTTTATTTTTGTTTTTATTGCCATTTCTCTAGGAGGTGGGTCAAAAAGGATCTTGCTGTGATTTATGTCATAGAGTGTTCTGCCTATGTTTTCCTCTAACAGTCTGATAGTGTCTGGCCTTACATTTAGGTCCTTAATCCATTTTGAGTTAATTTTTGTGTATGGTATTAGGGAGTGTTCTAATTTCATACTTTTACATGTAGCTGTCCAGTTTTCCCAGCACCACTTATTGAACAGGCTGTCTTTTCTCCATTGTATATTCTTGCCTCCTTTATCAAAAATAAGGTGACCATACATGCATGGGTTTATCTCTGGGCTTTCTATCCTGTACCGTTGATCTATATTTCTGTTTTTGTGCCAATACCATACTGTCTTGATTACTGTAGCTTTGTAGTATAGTCTGAAATCCAGGAGCCTGATTCCTCCAGCTGCATTTTTCTTTCTCAAGATTGCTTTGGCTCTTCGTGGTCTTTTGTGTTTCCTTACAAATTGTGAAATTTTTTGTTCTCGTTCTGTGAGAAATGCCATTGGTATTTTGATAGGGATTGCATTGCCTCTGTAGATTGCTTTGGGTAGTAGAGTCATTTTCACAATGTTGATTCTTCCAATCCAGGAACAGGGTATATCTCTACATTTGTTTGTATCATCTTTAATTTCTTTCATCACTGTCTTATAATTTTCTGCATACAGGTCTTTTGTCTCCTTAGGTAGGTTTATTCCTATATATTTCATTCTTTTTGTTGAAATGGTAAATGGGAGTGTTTTCTTAATTTCACTTTCAGATTTTTCATCATCAATGTATAGGAATGTAAGAGATTTCTGTGCATTAATTTTGTATCTTTCTACTTTGCCAAATTCATTGATTAGCTCTAGTAGTTTTCTGGTAGCATCTTTGGGATTCTCTATGTAGAGTATCATGTCATCTGCAGAGAGTAACAGCTTTACTTCTTCTTTTCCAATTTGCGTTCCTTTTATTTCTTTTTCTTCTCTGATTGCTGTGGCTAAAACTTCCAAAACTATGTTGAATAAGAGTGGTGACAGTGGGCAACCTTGTTTTGTTACTGATCTTAGTGGAAATGCTTTCAGTTTTTCACCATTGAGAAAAATGTTGGCTGTGGGTTTGTCATATATGGCCTTTATTATGTTGAGGAAAGTTCCCTCTATGCCTACTTTCTGGAGGGTTTTTATCATAAATGGGTATTGAATTTTGTCAAAAGCTTTCTCTGCATCTATTGAGATGATCATATGGTTTTTATTCTTCAATTTGTTAATATGGTGTATCACGTTGATTGATTTGCGTATATTGAAGAATCCTTGCATTCCTGGGATAAACCCCACTTGATCATAGTGTATGATCCTTTTAATGTGCTGTTGGATTCTTTTTGCTAGTATTTTGTTGAGGATTTTTGCATCTGTGTTCATCAGTGATATTGGCCTGTAGTTTTTTTCTTTGTGACATCTGTGTCTGGTTTTGGTATCAGGGTGATGGTGGCCTCGTAGAATGAGTTTGGGAGTGTTCCTCCCTCTGCTATATTTTGGAAGAGTTTGAGAAGGATAGGTGTTAGCTCTTCTCTAAATGTTTGATAGAATTCGCCTGTGAAGCCATCTGGTCCTGGGCTCTTGTTTGTTGGAAGATTTTTAATCACAGTTTCAATTTCAGTGCTTGTGAGCAGTCTGTTCATATTTTTTTTTTCTTCCTGGTTCAGTCTGGGAAGGTTGTGCATTTCTAAGAATTTGTCTATTTCTTCCAGGTTGTCCATGTTATTGGCATATAGTTGCTTGTAGTAATCTCTCATGATCCTTTGTATTTCTGCAGAGTCAGTTGTTACTTCATTTTCATTTCTAATTCTATTGATTTGAGTCTTCTCCCTTTTTTTCTTGATGTTTGGCTAATGGTTTATCAATTTTGTTTATCTTCTCAAAGAACCAGCTTTTACTTTTATTGATCTTTGCTATCGTTTCCTTCATTTCTTTTTCATTTATTTCTGATCTGATCTATATGATTTATTTCTGATCTGATCTATATGATTTCTTTCTTTCTGCTAACTTTGGGGTTTTTTTTGTTCTTCTTTCTCTAATTGCTTTAGGTGTAAGGTTAGGTTGTTTATTTGAGATGTTTCTTAAGATAGGCTTGTATAGCTATAAACTTACCACTTAGAACTGCTTTTGCTGCATCCGATAGGTTTTGGGTCATCGTGTTTTCATTGTCATTTGTTTCTAGCTATTTTTTGATTTCCTCTGATTTCTTCAGTGATCTCTTGGTTATTTAGTTGTGTATTGTTTAGCCTCCATGTGTCTGTATTTTTAACATATTTTTTCCTGTAATTGATATCTAGTCTCATAGCGTTGTGGTTGGAAAAGTTGCTTAATATGATTTCAATTTTCTTAAATTTACCAAGGCTTGATTTGTAACCCAAGATATGATCTGTCCTGGAGAATGTTCCATGAGCACTTGAGAAGAAAGTGTATTCTGTTGTTTTTGGATGGAATGTCCTATTAATATCAATTAAGTCCGTCTTGTTTAATGTATCAGCTAAAGCTTGTGTTTCCTTATTTATTTTCATTTTGGATGATCTGTCCATTGGTGAAAGTGGGGTGTTAAAGTGCCCTACTATGATTGTGTTACTGTCTGTTTCCCCTTTTATTGCTGTTAGTATTGGCCTTAATTATTGAGGTGCTCCTGTGTTGGGTGCATAAATACTTACACTTGTTATATCTTCTTCTTGGATTGATCCCTTGATTATTATGTAGTGTCCTTCTTTGTCTGTTGTAGTAGTCTTTATTTTGAAATCTATTTTGTCTGATATGAGAACTGCTACTCCAGCTTTCTTTTGATTTCCATTTGCATGGAATATCTTTTTCCATCCCCTCACTTTCAATCTGTATATTTCCCTAGTTCTGAGGTGGGTCTCTTGTAGACAGCATATATACAGGTCTTGTTTTTGTATCCATTCAGCCCGTCTATGTCTTTTGGTTGGAGCATTTAATCCATTTACACTTAAGGTAATTATCGATATGTATGTTCCTATTACCATTTTCTTAATTGTTTTGGGTTTGTTATTGTAGGTCTTTTCCTTCTCTTGTGTTTCCTGCCTAGAGGAGTTCCTTTAGCATTTGTTGTAAAGCTGGTTTGGTGGTGCTGAATTCTCTTAGCTTTTGCTTGTCTGCAAAGGTTTTAATTTCTCTGTTGAATCTGAATGAGATCCTTGCTGGGTAGAGTAATCTTCGTTGTAGGTTTTTCCCTTTCATCACTTTAAATATGTCCTGCCACTCCCTTCTGGCTTGCAGAGTTTCTGCTGAAAGATCAGCTGTTAACCTTATGGGGATTCCCTTTTATGTTATTTGTTGCTTTTCCCTTGCTGCTTTTAATATTTTTGCTTTGTATTTAATTTTTGATAGTTTGATTCTTATGTGTCTTGGCATGCTTCTCCTGGATTTATCCTGTATGGGACTCTCTGTGCTTCCTGGACTTGATTGACTATTTCCTTTCCCATATTAGGGAAGTTTTCAACTATAATCTCTTCAAATATTTTCTCAGTCCCTTTCTTTTTCTCTTTTTCTTCTGGGACCCCTATAATTCAAATGTTGGTGTGTTTAATGTTTTCCCAGAGGTCTCTGAGACTGTCCTCAATTCTTTTCATTCTTTTTGCTTTATTCTGCTCTGCAGTAGTTATTTCCATTTTTTTATCTTCCAGGTCACTTATCTGTTCTTGTGCCTCAGTTATTCTGCTATTGATTCCTTCTAGAGAATTTTAAATTTCATTTATTGTGTTGTTCATCATTGTTTGCTTGCTCTTTAGTTCTTCTAGTTCCTTGTTAAACGTTTCTTGTATTTTTTCCATTCTTTTTCCAAGATTTTGAATCATCTTTACTGTCATTGCTTTGAATTCTTTTTCAGGTAGACTGCCTATTTCCTCTTCATTTGTTTAGTCTGATGGGTTTTTACCTTCCTCTTTCGTCTGATGTGTATTTCTCTGTCTTCTCATTTTGCTTAACTTACTGTGTTTGGGGTCTACTTTTCACAGGCTGCAGGTTCGTAATTCCCATTGTTTTTGTGTCTGCCCCAAGTGTCTGAGGTTGGTTCAGTGGGTTGTGTAGGCTTCCTGGTGGAGGGGACTGGTGCCTGTGTTCTGGTGGATGAGGCTGGATCTTGTCTTTCTGGTGGGCAGGACTGTGTCCAGTGGTGTGTTTTGGGGTGCCTGTGACCTTTTTATGATTTTAGGCAGCCTCTCTGCTGATGGGTGAGGTTGTGTTCCTGTCTTGCTAGTTGTTTGGCATAGGGTGTCCACCCTGTAGCTTGCTGGTCATTGAGTGGAGCTGGGTCTTAGCATTGAGACTGAGATC
Organism: Phocoena sinus; assembly: GCF_008692025.1. Taxonomy (NCBI): domain Eukaryota; kingdom Metazoa; phylum Chordata; class Mammalia; order Artiodactyla; family Phocoenidae; genus Phocoena; species Phocoena sinus. The sequence goes on from NC_045777.1 coordinate 40,232,312, forward strand.
TCTGGGAGAGCTTTTGCCATTTGATATTATGTGGAGCCAGGAGGTCTCTGGTGGACCAATGTCCTGAACTCGTCTCTCCCACCTCAGAGGCACAGGCCTGACACCCGGCCGTAGCACCAAGACCCTGTCAGCCACATGGCTGCTAGTATTGGAGGGTCTCCTGCAGAGGTGGGGGGTGGCTGTGGCTCACCGCAGGGATAAGGACACTGACAGCAGAAGTTCTGGAAAGTACTCCTTGGCATGAGCCCTCCCAGAGTCTCAATGTCTCTTACTCTGAAGAGGATTAGGATGAATTTATCTAAAGATAACTTGTAAAAGTGATATTTAACAAAGTTGATATAAATGTTAACTGGTTGATTTTATATTCATCCACTTACCATTTATTGAGCATGTACCATGTGCCAACCACTGAGCCAGTGTTGGAAATAACAGTTCCTGATCTTAGGGAACTCATGCTCCAGTAGAGAAAGAGACACACAGAGATACGCAGACATATGTTTTTAACTGTAAAGTGAGATAATTCTTTTTATAAGTGCAGGGAGAAACACAGAGAAAAATCCCTAAATCTGCTTAAGGAATCAAGGATGCTTTTGCAGAAGAAGCAGCACCTAAGCTAAAATGAGTTTGCTAGAAGAATGAAGGGGTGGGTGCACCTTTGGGGGGTTGGGGCCTTGCATTCCAGGCCAAGGAAAAGGCCTATATAGAATCATGGAGACTCAAGAGGTTACGCTCAGCCTTCACTTTCCTAATTGAGAAACTATACAGTAATTCAGTATTGCTTGAATATGTAGAATGGGAAAATGACGGGAAATGATGCAGGATAGTCCATTAGTGGCTTATCTAGACTTTATCAGGTCAGCCTTGCAGTCTGTTGGGAGAATATTGTGCAGAGGAGGGACAATCAGATTGATGTGTGAGGCAGCTCACCCTCCAGCATCGTTTGTGAGGCATGTTCATGAGGAAGGTAAAACTAGCTAGCATGGTTAACCTCTCTTGTTTTGCATGAGGAGACTGGGCACAGACCGAAATAACTTGCCCAAGGCGATGTGTTTAGTAAGTGGTAGAGCCAGGATTTAAGCCCAGTGTAGCAGCCTGACTCAGATCCTGAAATGTTAGCCAGTCTCCACTGAAAAGGTGAGAGGCAGCTGACGTAGGAAGAAGAGTGGTCGAGGGGTGAATGCAGGAGGGGAGGAGCTTGGCAGACTTCCAGGGGTGCTTCTCTGCAGACTGGAAGTTGGTGTTACCTTCCAGTTGGTTTTTGGCATTTTACATTGTGTTACACTTTTTTCTTGATGGTTGTGGTGTTTCTCATTTAAGCTGCTATTATTATTAATTCACAGAAAAAAGTCCAGAATGTTGACCTAATTTTACAGAACAAGTTGTGTATCAGCCGATGAATGCATGAAAAGTTTTGGAGGCTTTCACAGTAGTTTTAAGGTAAGTTCAGTTGTTATTTTTTTAGACAGTACTCAGTATTGTTCCTAGTAAACCATAATAAATTAGACTTTTTTAAATAAGCAGTTGAACTTAACCTTAAAAATACTGTGAGAGTCTTTAACAGCTACCTGCTTCCCAGATTTTTCTGTTTATCCCAAAGCCCAGAGCTGGTCCGAAGTCCCAGATGTGTTTCCCAGGTGATCTCCAGTAAAGGTCCTCCATGATGCATTATGAAGTTTTATCATTCCATTCTGAAGATGATAAAACTGAGTCTAATAGAGGTTAAGTGACTTTGCCCCAGGTTATGTAAAGGCCAGAACTTGGATTATGATCCCAAAGTCTAGCCTCTGTGTGCTACATCACACTGCTTCCCCAAGGAGAAGGGAGGTTCTCATGTGAGGGAAGGGTGGGCTTCCCTAGCAGCAGAGTTACTGTGCTATACAGTAGTGCTCTGGAGTTTCTGTATCAGAAAGAGCATTGTGCCTAATAGTCTTAATTAGTATATCCTAATACCAGTTATTTAGAAGGCATTTTAGAATTTCTAGTGCATTAACTATTTCCATTAAAAAAATTAGGCCTGTTTTCCACTGGTGTTGACTCTGTCTAATGTGTAAGTCATGCCAATGGGGAGTTAAGCAGGAATGAAAGCGCCACAGCCATTATCAGCAATAAACCCTTCCAGTACAAGTTCCAGTTGACCTTCAGTCTCTTGATTCAGTTGATACTCATGATGTGGGAGAATGTTTTTAAATTGGATTATGTAATGGGTCTAAAATGTTAGCACTGGAAGCCTGTAGAGATCATCTAGCCTGGCCAACTTGAGGACCCAGAGAGATGGAACTAAGGTCATGTAGCTACTTCATGACCACAAGAATAAGATCCACCCTCTTCTTCATGGTGATTCATCTACTAGTTTGTATGTCTTTTGTTCTTCATGAATTAGGGCTCTTATACTCACATGATATGGGACATTGCTTTTAGTTTCAGAGCTTCATTATTTTAGGGAATAATAGGAACCTTTTGGGATTGGAGAGAAGATTAACTTATTCCAGCTAATTTGCTGATTGTTTTAATAAGCCCATTGAAAAATTGGGAGGTTATTATTTTTAAACTACTAAAGGATACCAACATTGGGAAGTTTATTGGTATCTTATTGAAAAACAACTAAGAAACCAATTTTTGATCATGTAGCATATAGAGAATAAATGTAAAGGATTTTTACTTTTGAAATTCTTTTAATTTTGCAAACTAGTTTAAAATGTGGTCTTTCAAAGTAATTTTGTTTGACTATGCATTAAAAAATATTAAATATATAACATTAATTTTTAGTGAACAATAGACTGACATTAATCCTAGCTTTTAGCTGTCAATTTGAAGGAAAGAAATCTAAAAATAAATGTTAAAACATTAAGAAAAGTGCCCCTGAAGAGAATGTACAAAATTGTTTCCTAATCTGGGATCAGTAAAATGTTATAAAATCTGAAAACACACTGTAGTTTTGGTACTACCTAATGAGTCTTCAAGCCCTCTTCCAAGCTTCACATTCATACTTACATTTACGGCTTACTTAGAAGGAGTGAGATGTTGTACCAATGTCCTTTCCTCCTCAAAGAGCAGCTAAAAGGGGCATAAAAATGTGGCATCATTAGAAAGGCCCTTGCCAACGCCTGATGACTCACCTGGAGGGCCAGTCGCCTTGCTTTTGCCCAACTGGCCTACCACAGCCCATTGCTGCCAAGGAAAGCCTACTTATAGGGTTTGCCTCCTGAAATTTGACTTAATACCCAGAAGCTTCAAGTAGTTTTGCTTTAGAGTAACTAGCTATGATCTGAGAGCAAAATGAGATTATTTAGGTTATCTTATGTGACTGTTAGAGAAGGGGGACAATGGGTATACCATTGGGTGAGATAAGATAAAATCTGTGATGTTGAGCTGCTCAGGGTATTTGCTGTATTATCTCAAACTGCCTGTATTTTAGGGATGGGTGAGAGTAACTGTGCTTGGAATAGAAAAGCCCTCCTGCACCGAGACACAATGCTGGCAGCTGCAGCAGTGTACAGAGGTAAGGGAGCTGACCGTTCTTCCCAGCCAGGCCCCACTGACCAACTTGTGCCCTGTCATCCTTTATCCCCTAAAATTACGTTTTCCTTTCCTGTTAGGGCACCATCAGATTTCTTGTCCTTCCTTTCAAAATGCAGATCCTGTGGCTACGTATCCTTTTTCCCAGCAGCCCTTACTATTTCCTTACTGTCAGCTTCTCGGTGTGGAGGATTTTTCACAAGAGGCATTCTCAGAATCCCATGAGTATTCTAATATTCATTTCTCTTTGGAAGATATGACTTTCATTGAGCAGATTTATTTTTCCTACTTGCATTTTTTTCAGACTCTAACCATGATTTGTCTTTATAGAAATGTACGGAAATGAGGACGGTTCTGTACCTGCCACCTATCAGATCTATTACATGATAGGATGGAAATATCATGATTCACAGGTAATATTACTAAGACAGATCAATTTTTTTCTTAGTGGGTTCATGTTTCCATTTACTAATTATTGTTTGTTTATTTAGGGTGGTTTGTTTGTTTTTAAATATAAGACAGCATTAAGAGGGTTAATTAGGGCTATGATATTTATCAGTTTCTAATATCTTTAATCTTTATCATTATTTTCAGGCGAGACCAGCTAAAAGAGGTTCGGCAACTGTGTCATTTGGAGAGCTAGGAAAAATAAATGATCTTATGTCCCAGGGGAAAAAATCACAATAAATATTTTATTCAATGTTAACATAGTCCAGACTTTTCATCAGTGATGGGTCTTTCACGTCTAAAATTACTGCATTTTGAAACAAGAAGCAATATATAAGCTATTTACTGTCAGACTTTTCTAATAATTAGAATAGCCTAATATTCTTCTATATTTAGTAACAATTTCAGTTTCACATGTTTTTCTGTTTTCATATGGATACTGTTATCCAGTAATTGAGTGCTTATTTACAAAGTCAGCCCAAAAGCAAGAAGATATTCTATGAAAAATCACAAATATATTAACATACATAAATCCCTAACTTGTTGGAAAAACATTACCCATGCTGACATTTTGTACCTTTTTCTCCTTCTGATCTTGTGTTATTTCTGTGAGAGGACATTAGCTGTGGAGATGAAGAGAGTGACAAGTTGGTAGATTCTTTCGTGTTCTGGCTCATTTAGAATAAAAATGTAGTCTTTTATAACAACTATTCTAAGATACTTAAGCCAGAATTATTTGTGATACTGTCTTCTTTGCTCTGTTCCTCTGTGAAGAGGAACAGAGGATTATGAACCTCTCTAGAGCTCTTAAGTAGTTTTGTACTTTGGAAGAGTGTTTACCTTTACTGAATCCTTCCTCACCTTTTTTTTTTTTTTAAACCATCAGAATTATAATCTTATTTCTTTCTCACCACCATGATCTAGGTGAGACCCCTATCATTTTATATACTACCCTTAGTTAAGAGGAGAACATTTTAAAAGAATACAGAGGCAAAATTACATGTAAAGTATCTGCACAGCGATGAAGAGTGCTGTTTGCTTGATTTTCCTTTGTTGTTTGAGGTCTTTGGCAATATTATTCTAATCCAGGTCCACTGTCCCGTCGTCATGATCAAAATGAATTGGAAGCAGTCAAGCTCAGACAGTGTAGAATAGATGGAAGAAGGTGGTGATAAGGCAGCCAGGAGGAAGCTGGGAAGCACCCAAGAGTGAGGACGAGTGTGTTCACCAGTCAGTGCCGAGCCATTTGCTGTCCTTTTCATTTAATGCGCGTGGCCCTGCCTCCTCCTCAGCCCTAGGGGAGTTACTGTAGGATTTGCTTCTCTCTGTGTCTCTCCCACCTGCCTTCCCTCCCTCTGCCACACGAGCACCAAGCTTTCCCTGAGTCCAGGGCTATGCCTTACGTGGTAGATATTCAGCTCCATTTTGAATCAAATTAACTTATGTGGAAAATGTACCCTTTCATAGGCTAAGTTACAGTTAAAAACCAGAATTTTGTAGGGGAAAAAGAAATTACTGTTCTTGCTCTCTTCAGTTAGGACATTCATTGATATCAGAAATTGGGATACTCTTTGTGGCTTTTTTGTTTTTTGTTTTTAATACAAAGGAAAAGAATACCTAGGCAGCAGAATTTGGGGAAGGTTTTTTTTTAGCTTAATTTTCAGACTTGAAAGGAAAGGAAAACAAAAAACTCCTGCATATTAAAGTGTGAACTGATGCCTAAGGAAAGGACATTCCACGGTGTCTGTGTTTCCTAAATGACCGTGTTTATAGGTATTGATATTTGTTTTTGAAGAATGCATGCAGAATTGTTAACTGGTTATTGCTGAGGACAGGGACTGAGGAACCAGATGTCTCTGCACCTGTCCCAGTGTCTGAATGTCTGTTGGGGGTGCAGGAGATGGGCAGAAGCTAGGAGGGAGGCTTGTACTTTGACTTTTTAATCTTTCTGTAGAATTTGAAGTTTCTTACCAAGGGTATTAACTTTCATTTATTTCATGCCAACAGAGAATATGTGGGGTGGTGGGTGAGCTGGGGAGGAATCTACCTTGAGCGATCTCAAAAACAAGGTCCATTGGTTTAAAAAATAAAGAGGAATTAACCCAATGAATTGAGAACACTTATTGTTTAACCTGAGTGACAGTAGTAAAATTATTTATTTTAATGTGAGTGACAGTAGTAAAATTATTTATTTTAGTTAATATCTGCTTGAAGTACCTATTAAGCTTTAATTGTTTGGAACCTTCAGGAAATTTATTTTCTGAATAGCTGTGTTTTCCAAATGATTAGGGACTCATCCTTTTAAGCCACAAAATTTAAAAAATATTTCCAAAATGTGTTACATTTTAAACAGTGTATAGAACATAACCATTTCTTTATAACTCAGCAGTTATTATCACAACCTGTTTTTCTTTATAGCTTTATAACTTTATAACTTGACAGTTACTATCACAACTTGTACTGCATTGCTTGTTCCTACACTGATTGGCCCCGAGAATGAGGTGGTTTGTCTCTTTTCCTGCATTTTTCTTACTTGCTGTCAATCTCAATGGCCTTACAGAAACGAACTTTCTTGAGTCAGTTCTTCTTGCCCTTTGTGATGTGTAAGATTAGAACTCAGATTGGAAGGTTTCTAGGACGGGGTTTAAGGTAGGAAAGAGGGAGGAGGTTCTGCGAGAAGGACTCTTGGAGTAAAATGCATGGGCTTTATTGGTTCCCTTAACAAATCCCCATCGAGACCCATGTGCCGGGCTCCCGACTTTTCTCTGCGCTCTTAGTCGTCAGTCTAACATGGCTTCAGGTGGTGGACCTGGGACATCTGCTGGCTGCTGGGATACATTTTGGATTATTTCCTGGTTAGCAGTATTCCAGGTTGTTGGCCTAGAGAATTACAGAGGTGGCAGTATTCATGAAAACTTACATTTTTAAAACAAAGAATTTCTTCAGGATTTGTTGAGATGGAAGCTACCCATAGACACCAAGTTTGTGATATGAATGTGAAAAGTTACAGCTACAGAAAGGTGTACTTCCTGAAGTAGCTATGAAGCAAGTTTTGTTTTCCAAACCCTTTTCGTACCATTTTTATCCACTAGGTGGAAACAATTACAGTATGGCCTATATTGAAGATATAGTTTTTATAACTCAGTGTATATCCCTTAAGTAAGGATGAAAAAAAAGTATTTAACCATGGATTGGCATCTGTGTAGGAAAGAAACATTAAAAGACATTTGGGGAAAAGAAGAATACTTGGCATAGTGATTATTTTATTCCTTTGTAAATTATTATTTTAGAATCTCTTGCCTAAGAAGAAAGTTTTGAGGGTTCTTTTTAGAGGGGGGCTCGAGGTGGGGCGGTTGTTATCGCTGCTGTTAATAATGTGAAGTTTATCTTCAGGAAACTAATAAGCGGACCTGCCCTTCCAGAAATTGGGGTACTTTAACTCTCTGCCTGGATACTTGACAGGTATTTATCTCGCTGGTTTAAAAAAACAAATTTGAAGAAAGCGGAAGGTACTGTGGTTAACAAATAGGGAAATAATGCTTTGGCGTCTGTGGTGGTTTTAAAATCTATCCACAGATTCTTTGATACTCTTTTCTCCAAGAGGTGGAGCTTCATTCCCCTCCCTGTGAGTCTGGGCTGAATTCAGTGATTCGCTTCCAACAAATAGAATATGGAAGTGATGGTGTGTCCCTTCTGAGGAGGTAGTAAGAGGCCCGCTTCCTCCTCACTGTGTCTGAGATCACAACCTCGGGGAGAGCCAGCGCCGTTCGTGGAGGGCATCAAGCAGTGCTCGGGAGAGGACGGCGCAGACCTGCCAGCGAGGGAGCCAACCCGGGGGAGATCCTCCAACCCCAGTGTGACTTTCAGGTGACACCTTGAATGGCAGTCTCATGACAGACCATGAGCCAGAGCCACCTAGCTAAGCCACTCCACGTTCCTGACCCACAGAAGCTGAGGTAATAAATGTCTGTTGTTTAAGCCACTGTGTTTGGAGTAATTTGTTAACACAGCCCTAGATAACTAATATGCTCACTTTGGGAAAAGTTAGGTGCCCAGGGTATGCCAAGTTGTTCCTTGAAGTATAGAACATATTCTGCTTACTTGAAATTGTATAAAGTCAGCATAAACTACCATATTACCTTTGTTTCTCGGGGAAAACTGGGCCCGAGATACGCCTACCTTGAGGTTTGAGTCCATGGTATCTCGAAGTAGAACTAACCTCCCAAGGTACATTTAGTAGGCTTCAAATTTCATTTCCTAGGAATACATACGAGGATCAGTTTTCTAGGAACCTGATGGGGCGAGTCCATAATGAAACCCGGGAACGTGAGAAGGAAGGCACTGACCTTGAGAGTTCAGTGAGGTAACAGCGGCTGTGGTTTTCTCAGTCAGTCCCTCCTGCCTGAGCTGTTGAGTTGCTGACAGCTTGTTATCAGGATGGACTGTTGATGCTGCGAGCTTGTTCCAGGCTCTCAGGTGAGCACAGCGCTGTGGAAATGGTTAAGGGTTTTTAAAAGCCAGAGTCTATCTGTCTTGGTCCTGCAGGCCATTGCCAAAACCCGGCAAAAATAAACTGCCTACACTTTCAAGTCCGGGTGTAATCCGGCCGGTTCCTGGACTCCTTGTACAGGAGTCTCGTGCGTGTGCTCAGGACAGCCAGCACTCGTTGTGTCAGAGCCAGCCCTGCAGAAGAACCCTCCGGGGCAGCTCCAGGCCACAGTGGTAGGAGCCTGGGCTGAGACTGGGAGTAGGAGACGGCGGGGAGGAGAATCCCAAAGGAGGACTTGGCAGCCCTTGCCAAAAACCCAGAAGTAGAGGGAAGGGCAGGGACTGGGGGTTGGGGGGGTCTGGGTTTAGTCCTGGCCCTACTGGTTCCTGACACGTGGGCCATCACCATCTCTCTGACCTCAGGATTTTCATCTGTAAAATTGCAGGTTTGGTACTCAATCTCAAAAGAGGCCACAGGCCTGCCTTCCAAGAAAGTTCCTGAGGGCCTTTTTCAAACGAAATGTTTTTCCACCCTCCACCCATTGGTTGAGAGTCAAGGCCACCTGGAGCCCCTGTCACTGAGGGGAGCATGAGACATCCCTCCTCTACGTTACGGTGGGAAACGTCTGTGAGCCATCGAGCAGGACGATTTCAGAAGCATTCAGCTCGACCCGAGGATGTGGGTCCCAAGACAGAAGTAGCCAGGATTGCCCTCCCATCCTTGCAGTTTCTCAGTCTCCATGTTGACATCTGGGGATTTCTTTTCCCTTCAGTGTTCACTTTAGATTTCATCTGAAGCCAGCTAAGCTTCTCAGCAAAAGCAGCTTCACTCACCCTGTACCAAGGTGCCGCGGGTTGGCCAAGCGCTCCTTTTAAAACAATGTGTATTATGCTCCTGCCAGGCAGTGTGCTGTGCCTCTGATAAGCATTCTCAATTCTCATTTCATCAGCACAGCTCCCTATCGAGTAGATACTCGTTCCACACTGTCCCCATCTTGCAGGTGAAGAAACAAGTTCACAGAGGTTGTGACTTCTCCGAGGTCACATACATGGCAGAGCCAATATGTGACTTCAGTCTTGTATGGGACAAAGCACTTAATTTTATCACGCTGCCTTCTTTTGGAGGCCAGAGCCTTCTGTGTGAGAGACCACTCTTTTCTCCATGTCTCCACTCCCCCCCATAAACATACATCCCAGCCAACATATGGGAACCAGGCCGGTGACCCCATCCTCTAACACATGCTCAGCCCTGTGCTGGGATCTGTCCCTGTGGAGCCACCTGCCCTCCAAACTCTTCCAGGTCCCTTCCACTCTCAGCTCAGTCGGTTATCCAGCTCAACTTAATCTTGCCTTCTCGTCCCAGGCCATCCTGAACTTTTGTGAGTTCCATCTCCGTTAGCACTTTATACGATGTTTTCTGTCCATAAGTTCTGCCTTTCAGCTAAGTGTTCAACCCCTTGAGCAGTGCTACTGCTATAACCAGGGTTCTGTCAGCCGCAGAGATGGCCCAGACGGACTCGCTGCCAGGCAGACAACGGGGATCCCCGTGAGCCCATCAAGCAGCGGGATGCTGGAAAGACAGGCAGTGGGCACCGGACACATTCAGCTTCAAATTCCAGGGATCAGCCACTTGGCTGGGATTCCAGGCTAAGCCCTTATCCCGGTGGAATCTGGGTACCATGCACAGCACATGGACACAGATAGCAAGGGGCAGGTGGACTGGAAACAGGGAAGGAAACAGGGAAGGGCTTCGTCCTGGAGAATAAGATTAGAACCGTGATGTGAGGTCACATCAAGGCCTACATCAGAGATGACTGGGCCTTATATTATGGGCTGATAGGTCTCCAGGCCAGGCAAGATGTTCAGCTGTCATTAGATACCAGGGTGGCCCGGTAGCGTGATCAGCATGACTTATGAAATCAGACCTGCCTGTTGAATCCCCTTTCTACCACTAACCAGCTTACCTTCTGTAAGTCACTCAACTGCTGACATGCGCCATTCCTAGACACATTAGTACATTGCCCAGCAGAGCGTAAATGCCCTTTCCGAAGGCTTGGAAAGCCAAGCTCATAAGATGACTTACATGTCCAGTGCAGTAGCCCTCAGATTACAGAGTGCTGTTAATAGGTGCTACAAAAGAAGGTAGCGGTTAGAGCAGGGGGAGAGGAAGAGTTTCCGGAGCTAAATATGGCTGGAAAAGCTGGGTCAAACAAAATTAAATGGATATATCCTATAAGACTTCTCAGAATCTTTAATGTGCTCATGTTGTGACTCTCCCAGAGGAGTCTATATTTTATGGCATCTTCCAGACTTAATGACCCAATAACCCTTTTATCAAGGAGCACCCTGCAAGACTTTGAACATGTTTGGGGAAACATTAGCCTAGCACAATGCCTGGCATTGTGAAGGCTTGTTAAATAATTTGAATGGTTGCAGGAAAACTTAACATTCAGTTATCTTGCAAAAGTTGTTTATGAACTTTCTCAAGGCAATCCAGTGCAGTGGTTAAAAGTACGGACTCTGGACCTGGTCCTCCTGGCTGTGTGGCCTTGGACAAGTTACTTGACCCCAGCTTCCTCTTCTGGAAAAGAGGGAAGATGATACAGTATCCTCCTGGGAAGGTAGTTGTAAAGCTCCAATGAGTTAATAATACATTCGGTTAGAACAGTGCCTGGCACATTATAAGCATGATATGTTAGCTATTATTTTCCTAGATAGAATGAGTTTTAGAGAAGCTTTCAGGAACAGATTATTGACTGCTGTTGTGATGCTAGCTTACCATTTGTCCTACATAAAATCTCTCTTGCTCACACAAGAAGATTGATAAATAAACAGATGCCACTTAGAGTCACTATTCCATTTTAAAAAAGAATAAGTCATAGGACCTCAGACAGCTGTTTTGCCTCTATGGCAAAATCCAAATCTCAAAATATAAGAGATTTGCTCTAATATTCTATTACATGAAGATTGAATATTCTTTTTTTCCAGAGGCACTTTATCTTTACCTAGAAATTATTTTCTGATCAATAAAACACAAATTAGGATAACTCATTTCACACAAGCACACACCACAAAAAATGTTTCCATATCAAAACACAGGTACCAATGCTGGATGAAATTAATTAGGTGGCGGGGAAAAAAGGAACAAAAGCTAAGAATTGAAATAATCTCACAGCCTAAAAAGTAATTCTATTCTTGCCACACATGGAAAGATTTTAAGGCGTTTTTCTGTTACAGATCTTAATGTTATACCTGAGAGGCTGGATTGGAATTATAAAACTTTTGAGGTGTAAGACATCAGAGAAATCTTTCTTAGTTTGCAGTTGAGGAATCTGAGTCCCACAGAGAGACTGACATGCCTGAGGTCATTAGCTGGTTCTGGAGGACAGGCCTGGAACACAGATGTTCCAGAGTCTTGTCCAGCACCCTGCGGCAGGCCTGATGTCACTCATGCAACCCCAGCAGAGCTGAGGCCCAGCCACTGCACCCACCCTGCAGGAGGTACATTTGTGAACGTCCCTGGCACAGCTCTCCATCCAAGGGTCTTCGGTACTGAGTCTTTTGCAAAACCCAGAGTCACCCCCTTACACCAAATTTGTTTAGAGCACATTTCAGTGTTGCGGGTTACAGTAGACCTCGACCTGGGCTCTGTTGCCGGGCTCCCACCCCCAGAGATTCTGGTTTAATTTGGCATCGGGAGTTTTAAAAGGTATAGAGCCTGCTCCAGAGCATCCGTGTTCCTGAGGAGAGAAAACTGTATGAATCACAGATAAACTCCATTTTAACCTCCCTTGCATTGTAGTTGGGAACTCTGAAGGACCAGCTGCTGTGCTAGTTATAAAAACATGAGTCATTGTGCACTTCGTGACGAGCTTGTGTTGAGAAGAGGGTGGGTTGGACCAGGTTGGATGTGAGGAAGGTGGGTGTGGGCAAGTTGGTCATCCAGTGCTAATTGAGCACCTACTATATCTGAGGCCCTGGATACCTAGAGATGAGAAGGCCTAGCCACCACTCTCACAGGGCTCGCAGCTGGGCTGGCTGGACACCACGAGGAAGCTGACACGATGTATTTTCTTGCAACCAAAAGTACTCTGATTGAGACACTTATGTGAAGGCTCTGTGCAAAATAGTGCACGGTGACCAGTGGTCCGTCACCGCAAAGCCGCCCAGGTGCGGGCAGGTGCACAGTCCATGCGCCGCGGTGGTGGGAGCTGCTACAGTGGAGGCTCTGGAGCAGAGGCCCAGAAACAGACGTTTGAATGATTCAAACACCCTAAACCAACCACTTGCTCTTTCAAAGCCTGTGGCTCACGTTTACTTGGAACAACGAGCTGAAACAGGAAATTGATGAGCTCACGCTGCCCTTGCTCCTGTATTTCAGGCAGTGTTCTACTCTACATAGCAAGCTGCAGAGTCTCTCTTTCCACCCCGCCTGCAGCTATTTTCACAAGCTTTACCTCCTAGGAGCTCATCTTTCACCCAGTCTTGGAACCGGGGCTCACCTTCCACGCTCCCCTCTTTGCACTTATCCCGTCTCTGATGTGCTCACATTCCAGACACATGAGAGCGATAACTGCACGGGCCTCCTGTCCGTTAGGCTCTGACCTGAGGTTTGGATGCCTGCTCCTTCCTTTCACATTTGTGAATGGGGCTTTTATCATTCCTTTGGAACTGGAACTCTCTAGTAAGTTAGGGATTGTGTCAGGAAATTGTAAACGCTCGGACCTCAGACAAGCCTGGGTAGTCAACAGCCAGGTAAATGACTGTGGCTACAATGTTTACAGAGCCTTGTGAAGTCAGGCTAATTGAAATTGCAAAAATCTCCAGTCAGGTAGGAATTAATCCTATGTTATGGAGGAAAAAACAGGTTTGGATAAATTATGCCCAAAGTCATAGAGCTACTAAGGGACAGAGCTGGATCTCTAACCCAGGCTTGGTTCCAAATCATTTCCCTCCCCTTTCTGATCATGGTTGACCATTTTTCTTTTTTTTTTGGGCTGTGCTGCGAGGCTTATAGGATTTTAGTTCCCCCGACCAGGGATGGAACCCGGACCCTCAGCAGTGAGAGCTCAGAGTCCTAACAACTGGACTGCCAGGTAATTTCCCATGATTGACATTATTAATTAACTCTTTTCCTGTCCCTAGTTTGGGTTTTCAAGTAGGCCAGCACAATCTTTTCCTACATAAACACCCAGCATTTTGGCTGGAGAACCCAACTGCAGGGCACTGAAACCACATTGAGTGCTATCAACTCAGCTGTCCGCATATTCCAAGCAACTTGCCATGAGCTTCTAGAGAATATTACAAGTTACCATTTATGGAGTTTATTCCAGATGCCGGACCCTGTGATAATTCCTTTACATACGTTATCCCATTCATTCTCATACCAGCTCTCTAAGATCTCGAAGATCTTCCCACTTTGCAGATCAGGAAACTGAGGCTCAGTGAGGGTGAGATCCAAGACTGGCCCTTCACATAAGTCATGGGCCTCCTGCACTCTTCTCTCCCTGCACTGTCCCCAGCACTGGGCCGCAGCTCTGCTTCACCTGTCAGAGGAGACAAAGAACTGGGCCCTTTAGCCTCTGTCCTAGGAGGCTGGTAATTTCTCCCTTATGGATACTCCAGAAGGGATTCCACAGGGGTCCAGTGAGAAATGGAAGAGAGGGGTACAAGCTGGAGAGACCCCAAATGGTGCCGTTCACTGCACAGCTGCTAAGGGAGCTTTGATGGAAAGCCCCCCGCTGAGGAGGCTGGTCAGTCCCCTGGCACAGCAATGCCATGAGGAATTTCGGCTCATTGGAGATAGAATGTGGTTCACCAGATCACTCCCATAAGACAAAGCATCTGTTGTAATTTTTGCCTTTATCACATTCTGAGGGATCTGTGTTCTTGCCCTCCCAAAACTCCCCTTCTCCCGACTTCAGTATGTCTGTAGGAGCCAAGAAAACCATTTGTCCTCTCGAAAGGGACAGGCTGTCACAACCACGTGAAAAATGGGTGGTCTTTATACCTAACTCAGGACTAGATCCCCAGGATGAGAAGTTTGTAAGGAAATCTTAGGTGATCAGTCTCCAGCAATCCCCTCTTCACCAAGTGGTCACCTCAACTAAGCAGGAGATCTGGAATGGTTTCTCAGAGGATGGGTCCCAACCTTTGTCCATTTCCATCACAGGCCTATATGGGAAATCAGCAGCAGACTCCTGAGTCTGACGGGGAAATTTTTTATTTAGTGAAGATGACTTGAAGTGAACTGGTCCCCGTGAGCAGGTTTTTTCTGTGGTCCAGATCCTACAGGTAGCGATTTCTAAGCAAGAAGATCAGCACAGCAACAATTAGGCCAATCACAAATAAATCCCAGTATGGTCCAAGGGTATTGTCCAATTTCATCCATTTCCATCTCATGGTAAACTGCTGTAAGAGACATTCTGTCAAAAGTAAATCGAAGCCTCCCACTTCATTCAGAACCATCATCTGCCTCCATCCCATCCCCCAAGAGTTGCTCACTGGAGTTTTCAGAGATTTTGGGACCTATTTGAGACAAACTTACATTAAAAAACAGGATATCTCGAAACAATGCACAGTTTCCAGTTTTGTGAGGGCCAAGAACAAAGGTATGTGAGCGTCCGGACTTGTTTGAGCAGCCATATCATATAATCTCCTGGCCAAGAGAACGTCCTGGAAAGAGAAGAACAGCCCATACTCATTAGACAGATTCTTTGGGAGAAATTAAATGGAATCCATAGTTTGAAATACAGTAACTTATCTTTGGTAGGCTGAACGTTCTTCCCCCCACGGCCCCCACAAGATGCTCATGCCCTAATCCTTGGAACCTGTTAATATGTTATGTTACAAGAGCAAAGCAAATTTTGCAAATGTGATTAAGGTTACCGACCTTAAGATAGGAAGATTGTCCTGGATGACCTGGTGGACTCAGTGTAATCACATGAGCCCTTAAACACTGAGTTTTCTCAGAGAGCAGAAGAGAAAGGCAGAGAGATGCGGCAGAGGAGAAGTCAGAGATTCTAGCGATGGGAAGGACTCAACTTGCCCTTGTGGAGGGGCCACGCAGACAGGAGAAGGAATGTGGACAGCCAGCAAGGAAATGGGGCCCTCAGTCCTATAAGCGCAAGAAACTGAATTTGGCCAACAACCTGAATAAGCTTGGAAGCAGGTTTTTCCCCAGAGCCCTCAGTAAGGAACACAGCCTTTATTTCAGCCTGTGAGACCCTACAGAGAGGACCCGGTCAAGCTCACCTAGCTTTCTCACCTACAGAAACTGTGAGATACATGTGTGTGGTTTTAAGGCACTGAATTTGTGGTCATTTGTTAGAGCAGCCATAGAAAACCAACACAGACTCCAAAGAGCTTTCTCGGATATCTCTGGACCAGACCTTAAGTATAATTCCAATTAAAGGGGCAGGAGAACAGACACTAAGAGTACATCTCCCCAAACAAATGGCAATACAGATAGTGACTTCCTAGGACTTATCATACCTGAAGTTATGGGATTTGTTTATTCATTGTCTGTCTCCAGGTCCCTGAAGACAAGGGCTTGCACTGCCTGTTCACCCCTGAATTCCCAGTGCTTAATGAAGTGCCAAGCACATAGCAAGTCTTTGATAATACTTATCAAATGAGTGAATAAACAAGGAATGAGCAAATAAACTATTTTGGTTCTCAGGCCGGAATTTGATTCCATAAATGACGTACTATATTTTAGGAACTTGTTTTTCCCCATTAAATTATGCCATGGTAGATCAAAAATCTTTCATTTTCACCTACTTACGGCTTGTTTTTTGTTTGCTTTATATTTGCTTTGTTTTCCCAAGCCGAGTAATGAAAAGGCTAAGTAGAATTGCTTTTAAAGGTTGAAGCACCCTAGGCCAGTGCCAGAATTATACTTTGCTTGGGTGCCTGTGGATTATTTTCAAAAGAAGGGGAAGAAGAGGGATTTTTCACAAATTGTGCTCATCCAGTATCTCTCCGTTTCTCCTCTCCATCTCCCAGACCCCCGTTACACAGGGTTCAAGAGTTGTGAATCCTTGAGGCCTCTGCTAAACCCATTTCTTGGGTGGTGTCCTCTCAGCTATGTTTTGCTTGTCATTTCTTAAATTTTTCCAAAGCTTCGTGGACTGGTAAATGTATTTGTTTGAGAAAGAGGAATAATGCTTGCTTAAAATAATTAAAATTCAGGAGACTGTTCCAAACAAATCTTCCTGGCAACAGAGAAAATGGATGTTATAAAAAACTCTAAATTGTGTCTCTGATTCCAACAAATTCAGAGGGTGTTCACTTGAAAGCACCCTACAGATCACAACAGCAGTGTTACCTCCACACATGACAGGCATGTTAACTTGGATGGGACGTTCAAGGAGAGGCAACCTTTGTCAATATCTCATTCCTTCCTTCTTAGTTGAGGCAGGCAAGAGTTATTAATTTATTTCTTGAGGCACAAACATCACAATTCGCTTAGCTTATAATAAAAAATAGCAGAGAAGTAGCATTTAAAGTGGGATGAGCTGGCTCCCAGCCGAGGTGGCCTCACGATTCGCAATGGGGGTGGGGTGCGATAGGAAAGTCTTTCTTTAAAATTCGCAGAGAAAGAAAATCCTAAACCCTTCTGCCTAATTAGGGCAACCCATATAAAAGAAATTTTATTACTAGACTCTAGAAAAGACTGCTTGTTCTTTGATCCTATTTAGTAAAAAAAATCCAAACCATTCACACAAAGAAAATTCCCCGTGATAAATTGTGCTTTGATGATGGTTAGGGTTCATTATTTAAGTCCGTTGCACATCCAGTCCACTTACATTTAACTTCTCTGTGGTATGTTTGAGTTTATTTTGCTTTAAATTCAGTGATTTAGGAGATTATATAAACAGATCTACAGACTTCTTAAGCGTTTCTAACTCTGATGTCAGGTGTGCCAAAGTACCGCCCTATGCTCACATGTTCAAAAGCTGCTTATAACTCAAAGATATAGAATTCTCCAGCAATGAAGGATCTGGTTTATGAAAATTGTTCAGTTACATGACTCAGGAGTTTTCCAGCCCCGAATCTTTGGGTGTCATCAAAAATGTCTTATACTGGGACAGAGGTAGTTTTTTGAATAATTCATTCTTGTTTTCTTATTATAAATATGTTAATTAGAGGAAACTTTGAAAATACAGAGGTGAACAAATAAGGAGAAAACACCCACAATCTCACTGTACAGAGGTAACTACTGATATTTCATACACATCCTTCCAGCATTCCAGTGTTTTTGTATATATTCATACATACATACTTTTAATTTAGGAATTTTTCATTCTGTATGATACTTTGTCTTCTGTTTTCTTAAGTTAACGATATATTTCAAAAAATATACCGTGTCCTAAGATATTCCTTTAGTCTATAATATTTTTATTTTTAATGGTTGTACAGTATTTCATAATAATGGCTAGTACTCATTAAATATTTACCGTGTGACATTCACCACTGTCGTTTATTTAAACCCTGTTACAATTCTGTAGGGCAGATGATATTATTAACTTCATTTTAAAGATGAAGAATCTGAGGCGCTGAGAGGTTAAGTCACTTATCTAAATCCATATGACTTGTAAATGGCAGAGCTGAGATTCAAATCTAGAGAGTCTGCTTCTAGCCTGCTCACTTAGTCACTAGGCCATAAAATATATAATGGAGTAGTATACCACCACACAATAGTTGATATAACATGTTCTCTATTTTGGAGTATTTTGGTTGTTTGTAGGGTTTATTTCTAATAAATAAAGGTATTCACACACAAATTTTTTTGCACATTTCTGATTATTTCATTAGATAATAGACATGTATTTCAAGAAAGGTTATGACCATTTCTAAGAGATGTATATTTTGTCCTGTCATATTTCCGAGGGGGCCATTTTAATGTCAAACTTTAGTTTGGCCTTTCCAGAAAATAATTCTATTCTGGTGTTTAAAGCTTCAGCTCTAACACTCCATAGGAGGTCAGACCAGACAAATGAAAAAAATAAAAATGCTTCGTGCCATAATTACTTTTATTTTTGACAGATCTATTTATAATTTATTCAGTAGATGTGGTTTTGTTTTCCCTGCAGGATCCAAAAAATGTGTTATTTACTAGGTCTAATTATACATATTGAAACTCATTTCCAAGGATCATTTCCTCTCACCTTTTTTCTTAATTTAGATAGATTTTCTAGTCAGTATCTTAAAACATACCTGCTTTCTTCCATTTTAAAAACAAAACAAAGGAGAAAAATGAAAAAATAAAAAGAGCGTCATGTGTGTCTTATACTCTATGTTACAAAAACATTTTAGAACAGAATCTGACAGTACTGATTCCTCTACCTGAATGGTTTCCTCTTTAACAAGTTTATAGTATTTCACTTGTGTGTGCATGCATGCACATCATTTTGGGCTTTCACTTTAGTTACGGACGTGTCTCTTCCACAGTAGACTATGAACGCTTTGAAGGGTGTCTTGTTCTCGGATCCTTCTTGACACAATGCTTCTTGACACAAAACAAGGACTTGATAAATATTTGAGTAAATAAATGGATGAAGAAAAGCAAGGCACGTTACCATGGTAGTTTAGAAGCAGATGTCTTTTAAATCTAGGGCTTCATTGAAGGGTTCATAGAGGTGATGATACTGGAGCTATTCTTTGAAAAATGGATTGGTCTTCAACGGGCAAAAATGTGGGAGAAGATCATTCCAGCAAATGGGGCGATGTGACCTAAGGTCGGGAGGGTGCAGTTCAAGGTCTTGCGGGGAAAGGAAAAGCAATCTAGAAGATATATAGGGAAATAGTGGCATATCAAGCCATTATTGTCAAGGTGGATTAGGTCAGGGAGGGTTTGAATGCCAGGGTAAGAAGTCTGGACTTCATTAAGCAATAGGAAGTCAGTAAGATTCTTTTATTTTTGTGTTTGTTGGCTTGTATTTGTGTGCATGTGTGTGTGCATCTTTTGGGAGGAGTGTGGGGGAGGGGTAGCAGTACTAGAGTTATACTTTATCAAGAATAACCCAGTGGGGCTTTGTTGGCTGTATTATGTGTTAACTAAAGTAATGCTAACGTCTGCAACCAATAAACCCCCAAATTTCAATGGTTTAGCACATTCAACAGTCGAGTGTGGATGTTTCTGGTTGGTGGTAAATCTTTGGAGGACAGAGCTTTCTCTGGCCACACAGTTCAAGGAAGAACACTAGAATGGGAGACCCCTGAGAATCCTTTACAACAAGTAGAAATTCTGGCCTGAACCGGGATAAGGCCAGAAGGAATGGGCAGGAGAGGATGGGCAACAGGTTTTTTTCATGGTTATTAAATTTTTGAAGGACTTCTGAATCAAGTATAAATTGAAAAGGAGTTTCATAACAAATTGTGAGCCAAGTGCTTATATTTCTAAATTAGTTCAGGTCATCTCTCAGTTTCTCCCTAGGTATTATTTTGTGTTCCCAAAACAACGGTACAGTCAGTCCTGGTCCACAGTTAAGTCAAGTGAGCTTAACTCAAGGGTGGAAATTGGGGAATGAGATGTTTCTCAGTGAAGCTATTAGGATAATTCACCTACATCACCTCAGTCCCAAATCCTTTCCTAAAGACGGATGAGAAAAATAATGACCCATATTTTTACACTGATTTACCAAGAGTCGATTTATACCTTACTTCCTTTTTCCAGGGGGCTTTCATTCAGAGTTTACCAAAACTTTTTTTGATTCTCAGAGAAATCCTGGTAATGATGTTAGACTCATCTGTCCCACTGGTTTGCATGAGGTTTAACTAATAAAGAGGATTGTGAAGAGCCTTGCTGAAGACATGCATAATTACTCGATGTCTTGGGTGCTATGAAAGCCTGTTCTCCTAACTGCTTTGCTTTCATTAACCATAAATGGAACAAGCTTTGGACTTTTAATTATCAGCATATTCATTTTAAAAATTAGAAGAGGTGATATCTCCTCATTAATTTGACTACGAGATAGCAAGATTAATAAACTTGGCCCCTGGGTACTTGGTAATTATTTTACTAATTGCTAAACAAAAGAAATTAATAAAGGCAAAGAGCAATGGCCCCTCATTAACTAAATCTAAAATTCCCGTGTCCAGGTCTGAGGTTAAGCGCAGCCTCTTTTTTTTTCTATATGTAGAGACTTTCTGTAGGAAAAAATTTATCTGTGACAGAGAGACTGATCAAAACGAACTACCCACGATTTAACAAGAACCCTGACCGAAAAGAAAAGAAATGTGGCCAGAGAGAAACTTCAAAGTTTTTCTAGATGTATGAAATATATGTCTCGACAACTGCTTTTGGACATTGTGAAGAAAGTGCCTAGGAGAGAGCCAGCAGTGACTTGAAGGAGGAAAACTGAACCCCCGACACAGTGGGCTGTGTAGTCGGCCTCGTGTCCTGAGAGGACGGCTCTCTCCGCCCCAGGGAGTCACTGCTAAATGACCTCACTGTGAGGACAATGGGGCTGTTAAG
The DNA here is from genome assembly GCF_008692025.1 of Phocoena sinus. Taxonomy (NCBI): domain Eukaryota; kingdom Metazoa; phylum Chordata; class Mammalia; order Artiodactyla; family Phocoenidae; genus Phocoena; species Phocoena sinus. The sequence continues at coordinate 40,253,244 of NC_045777.1, forward strand.
TCCTTCTCGATTCATACGGGGGCAGGAGAGCTATTCTGAATTTAACCCATGGGGTGGGGTCACTTTTATCCTATACACACAGTGCTCCTCTCACCAATATTGTTATGTTTTACATGGGGAATGATGAACAAAAGCTTTAATCCTCTTGAAGCCTTACTTGGCAATCGCTCACATTCTCTTCTGATCTAAAAAAGTCATTCCACACACTGTTTCACTACGAAGCCCTTTCACAAAGGCTTATTCGTTTTATCCTCAAAGCCTGGGGCAGGGCTTGTATCACTGTTCTGTTTTACAGATGTGGATGACAGTTGGAGGGAAAGGGAGTGTGGCTTAATAACATCCAAAGGATCATCCAATCTGGCTATTCGATCCAGTCCTGCCCGCCCCAATGTTATAAAACAGGAAGCTTGCACCTGCTAGGAATGGGGAAAACAGACTGCATTTGGATTTGACATTCTTTCTACTGCTTAGGGCTCTGGGGATGATGAAAAGTGATCAGTCAAGAGGCAGGCACAGGAGAGGCACAGGCAGGCACAGGTCTCTACCGTTGGATTGTTGGCACCTGAATGAGAAGCTCTTGCTGTTGTCAGCTAGGAAATTCCCCACCAATAATTCCCAGTTACTATCACAACTGGAAGGAAAAAGAAAGCATAGAAAATTCAGTAGTGCCGGGCCCAACTCTTTCCACCAGCAATGTGGGGTCAGCCAGATCTGGGTTCGAATGATGGCTCCACCACCGATGAGCCCTGCAAACTCGGCCCTATGACTTAACCTGCACTGTGATTTCCTGATGCAAACAACAAGGACAATGATAGGATGCGTCTCATTGAGTGGTTATGTGACTTAAATGACATGGTATACATAACACGCCAACACCTGGCTATCGTAATCACCTTTCTCACCCTGTCAGACCCTAATGCCATCTTCTGCCTTAATTACACTGACTGTCTGAAGGATCTACCCGCTATCACCTTGTAGTGTTAGCCCTCTTAATGAATACGCCTCATCTCCTCAAGTCGGGTGTAGTCTTTGAAGGATGGAGATCTGTTTTCTTGGGCTTCTCTAGAGCGCTCGGCATTATGTCATGTACACAGTGGGTGTTTCAAAAGACGTTTCTGGATTAATGCCACCTCTGTATCCAGCTCTGATCTCATTCTCACTTTCTCCTTATTACTGAGAGCTTGTGAGTCAATGGAAATTTTAATGGAAAAAGGCCTGTGGGTGGAAGGCAGTGGGGGCAGGGCCTACTAGTGTTGCTGGAAAAAGCGTGAATTTACTATGACTCAAATTGGCCAAGACTAGATTTATTCTCCTCGTTAGTTCCATCCTTGGGCGTCATGGAGAAAATAAATTCTACCTCATAGGGTTATATCAGGATACATAATATGTGTTGGCATGTGGGAGGGACTCAGCAAATATTAAGTCTTCTTCTCTACATTGATGACATCAGTGAAATGTAAAACATTATAAATTTTCCTTCCTGTACAGCTGCCGTTACTAGGTTGGATTATTACCAGCACAATTACCTTTGCGATACCTAAACCATGTTCATACATATAGGCCAGGTTGAACATGGCTTGTGCGCTGTGGTATTTGTTGGCTGCGATGCTGTAATGCATGGCTGCTGTTTGATAGTCTTTCTTAGTCCCGTAGCCATAGTAATGGTAATCTCCAATTTTCACTCTAGCGAATGCATTGCCTGATAGAAATATTAGAAAGAGAAGGAGAATAATAACTCAAATGATTCATGTGTAGTTCCTAGTAAATCATTAGTATCAGCCTAATGATAAGCTATATAAAAAAAGAAAAAAACACTCGGAATCCCAGAATCAGAATTAGATATGATTTATGGATATGACACACAATGCTAGCTGTCTTTATTGTAGGATAGCTCCCACAGTATAGTACAAATGTTCTTAAAGAATAAAAAATTATCAATTTTACCTTTTAGATTCATTTTTTGAAGGTAGGTCAACTCTTGGGAAACTGGATCCCACCCTTCCTTTTCTTAGCCTTCACTCCTGAAGCTCTGCTCTCCTGCATCACCAGTTTCTGCCCCTGTTCTAGTCCCATGAGTCATCCAAACACACTTTGGTATCTTCTATGAACAAAACCAAACCTTTATCCCATGGCATCTCCTTGTAACTACTCCCCATTTCTCTGTTCACTTCACACTCAGCCTTTTCAAAAGTGTGTTCTACACTCACTGTCTCCAAAGCTTCTCCTCCCACATACTCTTCAACCCACCCCACTCTGGCTTCTGCTCCCTCCTCCAAGAAACTGCTATTTTTAAGGTGGTCGATAACCTCCACGCAGCCAGATCCCCTGGTCACTTCTTGTCCTCATCTCACTGGACCACTAAGCAGCACTGGAATCACTGGTGCTGTCTGCCCACGCCCTTTCTTCTCTTGACTTCCCTCCTGCCTCAGAGGCCTGTCCTTTTCAAACTCCTGCCTGACTCCTCCTCTACCCAGCTTCTAAATGTTGGAGTATCAAGGGCTCGTTACTGCTCCTTTTTCCCCAGCTCCTCTCCCTTCTTTTCTCTCCTGTCCTCCCTTCCCCTCCTCTCTCCTCCACTCCGCTCTATCTCAACTCTCTTTCCAGGTGATCTCACCTAGTTCCATGGCTCTATGTTTCCTATTTCTGAACTTGTATCTATATTCCATCTCTCTCTAAGCCCCAGATTCTTACAACTGCCTTCTTGACTTCTCTGCCTAGATCTCAGACTTAAAACATCCACTAGAGATTCTTAACTCCCTGCTACCCCTTCCCCCAAACAAAGTCATCAGTTCCTTTCCTCTATCAGTGCCAGTACCACCATTTTTCAGGCCATAAATCTAGGGGAATTATTCCCAGTTCTTTCCCCTCACTTTCGTTATCAAATCCATCAGCAAATCCTGTTGGTTCTACCTTTAAAACACACCTGTTTCTCTCCAGCTCCTCCACCATCTAGTCTAAGCCTGGATTACTACAGCAGCCTCCAAAATGTGCTTTTAGCTACACTTTTCGATCTGTTCTCCACACAACAGCCAAGATGATCTTTTTCAAATGTAAAATCAAATCACGTTATTCCCTGTATTAAAACCCCCAAGCGCTTCACTTTGCACTTGGAATAACATCCAGATTCCTTACCTGACCCACAAGTTGTGCCTTATCTGTCTTCTGCCTCCCTGGCTGGGCTTACCACATGTCACTTTCTCGGGATGCTCTAGCCTTCTCAATATTCCTTCAACACACCGGGCTCATTCTTGCCTCGGCATCCCTGCAGTAAGATTCTTCAAGCCCCTCTGCCTGGCATGTTTGCAGTTCCTCTGACTCATCATTCTGGTCTCACTGCAAACTTCGCTTCCCTTCTAGAGCCTTCTCTGACTACCTTGTCAGACTACATCCCAGTAGTTATCCATCCCATCTCCATGTTTTATGTCTTCACAGCATGTTTCTCTCTTATCTTATTTGTTTACTAGTTTATTTTCTCTCTCTCTTTCATGAGAGAGAATTTTGAAGTTCTTGATCACTGATATAGTACCAGGATGAGAATGGTACTTGATGAATATTTATGGAATGAATGGATAGACAGGGTAGGAAACTTTTTAGAAAATGCTTCCCCCAGATGTTAAGTATTTTACAATCTTAGTCTCCAACAAACATGAAAGTATTCAGGAGTAGAAAAAAATTCACGTGACTTTTTAAGATATGAGACTTCAGTCTTTTGAAGGCCACTTAGGGATGACCTCTAAGCGTCTCTTTGGGGCCCATGTTTCCACTCACTAGGGCTATATTGATTGAAAAGATGAGGGAATGCTCATGTAGGACATCCACTTCAGCTGTGGCTAACCAGCTGGCACAGTCCAGGCTTACTTGGAAAAGGGGAGAGTACCCTGTGTGGTATGGTCTGATGTGTATCATTAAGAGCTATAGGACTCCTTCCAAGTTTTTCTTCCCATTTGGCCTAACGCAAAGCCTAACATTTTTTGGAATTGATTCCTTTGGGTTCTGAAGTTCTTTTAGTCTTCTGGAACCCTATACTAAAATGTAATACCATGAGCGTCTTTAGTTTTCTTGGAGTAGAAGTAACGTCGTAAACTTCTTAAGCTGCAAAAGATATTAGTTTGTCAGGGGTTTGCTTCTCAGGTGCTTCAAAATGTACAGGTAGCTCGGGGTAAGACCTCATAGAAATGACGTCCAGGAGAGGGGCTCAGAGGGGCCTGCAGAAGCAAGAGACCCCTCGAGCTCTAAAGAGAAACCCACTCCATTTCTAATTTTGCCCAAAGCTATCTTCCTTTGACCCGAAGATTCCTTCTGCACCATAGCCACAAAAGAACAGGACTCTGCATTTTCAAGCTTTGCAAGCAGTAAGCAGGACCCCTGAGGTCTCTAAGAATGAAATGTTGTGAACAAGCAGATTCTCCAGAGGATTCAGCTCCACCCTAATTAGGGGACTGATTGGGGGTGGGGGGCATGTGGCAATCCTGACAGGCTCCTAGGGGGTCACTAGACAGTGGGAGGGATTTCCCCTCCAATTTCACAGTCACAGGCTGGTGGCTGAGTCCTTATGGTTCAGCACCCTCCTCACACTCCTGGAACAAACATCGCCAATGACTGATTGGAAACCTAACTTCCATTACTAGATTTCCTAAGCTCAAGACAGCCATTCAGCAACCACATCTTTGAGGACAATCATGCCTGACCTCTCTGGTGACACACAATTATTTTAGTGGTCTGACAGTTTTATACTGGTGAATTCTGTTTAATATTAATGTCCTCTCATTTTCAATGTCTCTTTTCCTTAGTGCAATTTCCACAGCATTTCCTGGCTTGGAATAAACCTGTACTTGTTACAATTCAGTTGATTTGCCATAGCTGAAGGGTTGCTGGTGTTGTTTCCTTACTCCAAACATTTTAGAAAACAGAGAATTTTCTTTTTTTTAGGGAATTTCTCACTAAAATCACACAGATGGCTTGCTGCTGCAGTACCAGCTCAGCTGGACCTGAGAAGGCACCACTGTGACTTTTGCTTCTGCCTCATATTAGCATCAGCTGAGAATTGTTTTATTCCATCCAATTCTTATAGAAAAGGGATGATTCGGCCTTAGCCTGAGACAATTTTAAGAAACTTAATTGGAAGTAAAATTGCTCTCTTACCGTAAGAGAGCACCTCACATATCCAAATGCCAATAGTGACAGCTTTGCAGAATCTCTCTGCTATTAGTAATATAATTTTAGGGAAAGAATGGAATGAGACATAGTGATGCAAATGCCACCTGCCACTGCTTTCCCACCAGCGCTCCCTACGGCCGGGGGGAGGATCTTGCTAATTAATTCTTTTTTTCCCTTGATGCAACCATGCTAATTGTTATAATAGAGATCTGAAGCTTGTGGTAATCCCTCAACGTGATATTCTAAAAGAAAAATCAAACAAGTCTTAGAGCCATAAGTAATTTAACCTATATAAACTCATTGAAACATAGGTCATATCTCTGATAAGTTTAGAAAAACTCAGCAAATGAGTGACTGAAGCCAGACCAAGAAAACTGATTTCTTGAGTAAAACTGCCATGTTTTCAAACAACCGTTCTGGTGTCATGGAGACAGAGCCATAGAAAAATTCCTATGGTGTGCTAAACTGGAGAGCCTGAGAATAACAAAAGAAGTTCCTGGAAATGACCTCTAACCAAAGACTGACCTAAACATCAGTTGAAATACCACCTGCTAGATAGTCTGCACCTTTCTGCCTATATGCCCAAGAACTCAGCCAGAGCAAATCAGATGAATAATAGTGGACAGGGGCCAAGTAGTGCTCATTTTTATCTAAGTTCTGTACCTTGAGTGGCAGCTCGATTCCATAGGAGAAGTGCCATTGGATACATCTTCTCTTTTTTCAAGGATTTTAGCTTTTTCTAAAAAAAAAAAAAACGGAGACATTCCATTAGGAAGGCTTAAAATACCCCTACAGTAAAGTCATATATGCATATGTATGATTGGGGAATTGCAGAGAATTTTAACTTATCTTACTAGATTCCAAAATGAATGCTGAATTGCTTTGAGCTACTTCATAACCCATTTCTGCAAGTAGTGGCATATTGAACAGAGAAGAATCTATATCACCATTCTTATAGGCAAAGTATGCTGTCAGGAATTTCTCAGCCCAGTGGCCTAGTTCACAGACACCTTTATAAAGCTGTATATACAAAGAGAAATCAAGCAGACTAGTTAGCCAATACACTTCATTCCAGGTAAACGATAAATAACCTCAGTCTTCAGTTCCTGCTGGCTGGTCAGGCAAGGATTTTAGGTCTAAAGCATGGCTTTTGAAAATTATTTAGGGTGAGGTGTTAATACCTTTCACAGGCATGAAGATTACAGGTGTGTATCTTTTTTTTTTTTTTTTTGTCTTGAGCTTACACTTCCTGAGGCTTGTTTTAAATATGTGTAAATGAACTTTTCTGACTTGGGGGCTATTTGGCAGGACAACAGAATGTAACGACCTCTGTTTTTTAATAAAAGGGATTTTCTGGACGCTGCTGCCCTGGCGAGGATGCGTTATAAGGCTGCAGCTGATATGGAGAAGAGAGAATGAAGGGAAGATAGTGCCTGAGGGTGTAGGTGACATAACCGTGAGGGAGGTGTGCAGAGCTCTGTGGGGACAACCGGCAACTTAGTTGAATAGCCCTTATGTAACCGAAAGAGGTTAACCATACATAATTCGTTAGGAATTGGCAAAGGAGCAAATCTAAAGATAGATTATTAGCTGGCAGGTTTTGAAACGAATTTCAGAGGGGTCAGGTTGCAACATGAAGGTATTTATATTGGTGCAGGGGAAGTGTTTCATAAATCAATGAAGGACATTAAGGTCCTAAAAGCATTCTTTTGAAAACTGCATCACTATCCCAGGCTGAAAGAATTCACTTTCTCAATTGTCATCCAAATCATCAGAAAAACCTAAGGACCTGGCTTTCTGGGAAGAAGTGAGCTACATTTTCTAGGCTAAATCAAGCCTTTCATGTCCCAAGTCACAACTCCCAATCCTACTAGAAGTGCCAAATTGCCCTGGAGATTTGACTGAACGCTGAAACAGAGCTCCATAACTTAATTTGGAGGCAAGCTCTGAACTTGATGAAAAGCCAGATGCAAGACAGGAGGGATCATTTCTTTTCCTCCCTTTCCCAGTCTGAGTTACATCACTGCTTTTCCTCCCTGGCCAATGTCAGTGTTCACATTGTCAGCTGGAAGAAACAAGATAATATCTATAAAATCAAAGACACCAACAATCTAAGGACAGTATCACCTCCTCTCTGTGATAAATGAAAAGTGCTTTAGAAATAGCCCGTGATTTACCTCCACAGCAGTTCTGCATGATCTTAACACTCCTGTTCCTGTGGCGTACATCTTGGCCAGGTAATAAAGGGCGAGGGGCTGCCCACTCTGGGATGCCAAGTAAAAATACTTGAAGGCAAGTTTATAATCCTTCCATACTCCAGAGCCAGCTGAAAATTAAAATTATTTTGAGCCACCCCTTATTTACATTATTTTTTACATTATAATCTATGGATGTAATGCTCATAGTGATTCCTGCTATTTTAAAGAGGATGAGAAAAGCCAACCAAAAGTCAAGCTACTCTAGATCTACTATTTGGGGGAAAAAAAGTTGAGTTAGATTTTAAGTAAGAATATGGAAATGTATGTTCTCGACCCATTCAGAAAACTGAAGGAGATGGACTGTTTAGTCTCATGAAAACATCTCCTCAATATGGTATAACTGCAATTAATGAAAAGGAGACCAAGTGGTAGTCTCTGAGGACCAGAAGGCCCTCCATGATGTGTGTCACCATCCCTGTCATGCTTCCACACCAGGAGACCAGTATAGCTCCTCCCAGCCATAACTATGGAGTTTGGAGCCGGTAAATCCCAGCTCCAGGAGGCCCAGCTCAGACTCAGCTCATTGCTTGGAGCAAGGAGAGGCGTTTGGAGCTAGGATGGAGAATCAGCTACTCCCAGCAGCTGGGATTCTTGTCCTGGCTCTCCCATTACTCCTTTTGTGACCTGGGCACCCATAGGCACTTCATTTGCAAAAGGAAGGGCTTTCACTAGGTGGTTCTGAAACTGCCTTCCAGCTCTAACATTTCTTAGCCTTTAGAAGCAGTACCATGTTGCTGCTAAGAGCAAAGGCTCTGGAGGCAGGTCACTTGGGTTTGAGTCCCAGCTCCACCAAGTGTGTGATCTTGTGTAAGATGTTTGACTTAGATATGGCTCAGTTTGCTCCTCTAGAAATGGTGGGCTACCCCCTAGATGTGTTGAGAGGACTAAATGAGTAAATACATGTAAAGACTTAAACATTAGCCATAACTATTACTCTTATTCTAGATGCTTGAGGAATCTGATAGACCCTGGGCCTGGGATTTGGAATAAACTAGAAGAACAAGGCTATCTTAGGCAACCTCCCAAGACCGTAGAGAACAGGCCCTCCACCTGGGCTATTGTGGAAAATGCCAGCTGACCTCTTGGCCAGACCTGTCTTTTTTTTTTTTTTTTCTTGTGGTACGCGGGCCTCTCACTGTTGTGGCCTCTCCCGTTGCGGAGCACAGGCTCTGGACGTGCAGGCTCAGCGGCCATGGCTCACGGGCCCAGACGCTTCGCGGCAGGAACCCGTGTCCCCCGCATCGGCAAGCGGACTCTCAACCACTGTACCACCAGGGAAGCCACCAGACCTGTCTTCTTGATGATGCAGTCTGCTGCTGCCCTTGCTCCACCTGACAGGAAGGACTCAGCAGGGTTACTCAGGTGTGCTCAGATCTCCTGACACGTGTCTTAGCCACTCTCTCTCTCTCAGTTCCCACAAAGATTATTACAAACCTTCACGGCTTTCTGAGACCACCTACCCCAACCACTCTACCTTCGCTCTCAGAAGATGACTTTGTACCTCTGAGCTCATGGAGGGAACCCTCACATTATCTTTCCTCACTTGCCTCTCTCCCCAGATTTACAACTGCACCATCTATTCCACCGTCTCTCCAGTCTTTGAGGGTGAGAAATCCCTCCTCTTCATCAAAGCTAATGAGACCCCCACCTACCTGGACCTGATCAGATACTTTCAGATTTGCCACTGGTCAGATTAGATCAGAAATGCCACCTAAATATTCCCAGAACCTCTTCATCAGTTATCTCATCTCTCCCATGACACATTAACCACCTCCACTGGCTGGCTCTCTTTTTTCTGCCAAAAATTATACTCAGGTCTCTCACCATCTTAAAAACAACTCCCTCTTGATTCTTGGTCCCCCTCATGCTACTATCGCCCTTCTCTCCTCCATTTAAAGGCACACTACTTCCAAGAATAATTTTACTCATCTACTTCCTCACCTTCCATTTACACCTCAGCCCACTGTATCTGGCTTCCATCCCAACCAGTTCAATGACCTCACAAAATCCTCCTTATCGACAAGTCCCACAGATACTTGGCCCTTTCTTCCTTTTTTTCTTTTTTGAAAAGTGAGAACTAGGCCTTTCACTGAATTTCAAAGGGGTACTCATTCATTTACTCTTTCTTGAAAGTTCTATCCCTTGTCCTACTTAAGGTCACCTCCTCCTCACCCCATTCCTCTGACCATGCTTTTTTATTTTTTTTGATTTAAAATTTTATTATAATATTATTCAAACATATAAACCTAAATTTAGAAATAAGTTGTTCACACTTGCAGGCCTTATTCAACAATAAATATTTAAAAATCAAAATGGACACACAAATCAAATAAAAACATAGTATAAGTTAACAGCATTTGTTTAACATGACAGATAATGTTGTTTGTGACAATAAATCACTGATGTTGAATTTAATATTAATATGATGAGGCTTCATGTCAGCCTCCATAATTTTCAGCATTTTGGCTTCACTGTTTCTAATGCGAAAAAAGGTTTACTCGCATAAATATGCTGTACAAAATGAAATTTAAAACTCCAAGGAGTTGTTTGATAGCTCAAGTTAGTCTCATAATTTATCAAAATTCTTCCAGCAAGAAATTCTTACATGCCAATTTTCATTAATTGCTAAAGATTAGCACTAAGGTTAGTGTTTTTAGGGAATTAAAATCTGCATTAAATGGGAATTTAATCCATTTATTTCTGGGAGTGGAAACGATTTCTTTATACTTATGATAACATTTCCTGCTAAATTGGTATTCTGGAAGAAAAGTTAAATATTATTTTCGAAACTAAGTATTCAATCAACAACAAGCATTTATTGAGCAGATTTCTCAAACCACTATGTGCCCTGTGAACACAGATCTCTCATTACGTTTTTATATTTGAACTGCCAGAAACCTCTCTTGCTGTGGGATGCCATGGAATTATTTGGCTTTCACAATGGCAGGCATTAATGCAAGCTTGAACACTAAAATGGAGTAGCAACACTCAGTGTTAGGACAATCACCAGATGATGAAGAATATGTTCATGTTGTTCGTTAAAGATCATCATTCAGCGTAAATCCACATTTAAAATTCTGATTTGAAATTCATGGTTTTATAGCTATTTTTAGCTCAATGCTTAGAACTGCTCAGCAAATAATAACTATTTTATTACTGTTGTTGCTATTTATTTATTTAAAATATTGGTTGGCAACATAGCCCAAAGAAAACAGACTGGTACCAGAGCAAGCATTCTGAGTCTCTTTTTCAATCTCATGCTGACTAGCCAACTCATCATGGATATCTCTGTATTTGAGGTTCCTATCCATTAATGAGGTTGAAACCTTCTAGAACTGTTGAGAAGATCGCATGAGTTTAAAATGTAATTCAACTGATGTATATTATGCAAAAGCCCCAAGGTAAGTCATATGGCACCATATGCCAGTGCTCTGAAAATCAAACAATGCTGTATACATCTTAGATATTCTTCTAGTAGACATGAGCCAATTTGGAGAAAATAAATTTCTCAAAAATAAAAGAAAACCCACTAGGAATAGAGCATCGAATCATTGCCCCTGGACAACTTTTGGTTATTTTAAGACCAAACTATTGTGATTATTCTCAAATCTTTCTGAAGCTGAGAAAATATTCAAAGAAGGGATTCTTTACCTGGAATTCATGGATAGGCTTCAGGGAATGTAAGTTTCTGAAATGTATCCAACATTTTTTTGGGGGGTGTGTGTGTACACGTGTCCTTACGCACATATCTGAAGGGGAAGGTTTATATTTCATCAGATTCACAAAGGTATGTATAAGAACCAAAATGTATATGAACCACTGTTTTGGAATAAGACTCTTAACCCTTAGTACCACTTGAGAATTAACACTTCACTTTGATCTGAAACTCGGATGTTTTTATGGAATCATTTTTCTGGGCATAGTGCTACAGTATTAGTCCTAGCCATAATTGTGATGCAAAGTATTAATCAATTTAATAAGGATAGTTACATCATTTTTTATCTTGATCAAAGATAAATGAGGACTATAGATTAAACAATGGCATATATTGCAACCATTGAGCTGATGCCATTGGACTGTGTTATTTGATTTGGAATTATAGTATTATCTGGCCCAAAATAAGGAGCACCACCTATCTTGGGCCAGATAATACTATAATTCCAAATCAAATGGCCATGCTTTTTCAGTCTTCTTATGACCACTCTTTCTCTGCCCGTCTTTTCAATATGGCACCAAGGATCATCAGATTTCTCACCATGGCCCACTCTCCTTCCTCTCACACTCTGTCTCCTTTCCCTCTGCAACCTCAGTTACTCTTACTAATGCCTGTATGTTGATGTCTCCCCAAATCTTTCTCTCCAAGTTTTACCTTTCTTGTGAGTTTCATACTTGTTTCTGGGTTGTGCGCTGAGTGTCACAAGGCACTTCAAACTTAAAATTTTCAAAGGTGAGCTTTCTGATTGCACCTCATTGCCTCCTCCCCCCAAATGTCCTTTTCCTCCTGTCATCTTCAAATTCCTCCTCAAATTGCTGCCTGAATGTTCCGTCTAAACCACTTACACCAATCCTTTGATTTGTCTTAAAAAAGGAGCAGACTTTGCATTTATCATTCTAAGTAAAGCAGCCATATGTGTAGCACTTACAGTAGTACATGAAGCCTAACTGAAACTGTGCGTTTGGCCATCCCTTTTCTGCAGCTTTCTGAAAGTATTTAAGTGCTTCTGCATAATTCTGCAAGATAATTACACTTTGTTACTCAAAGGTACATGCATAACTCCATGGTAACAATTGCCTTCCACTTTTTTTAAGAGCATAGTTAGTGCCCTATGTGATTTAGGCTAATTAAAGTAGTATCAGAGGTATTATACATTTTATTTCATTATTATATTAGATTCTATTAAGAAATAATTATCTTATTTTCATTGTAAATTATGTCTTTTCCTACATTGACAGTAGGTTTTGTTAGATATTGGGGGAAGGTCACTCAAAAGACAGAAGTTAAAGTAAGAAGATAAATTTCTCTATGAAAAAAAAATCCTCACGGCTTAGATGATTTCTAAGGTTACTTAGAATCTGTGATTCTAAGATATAATTAGGGTTGTTATTCTTGTCACAAACTTTTTCTACGTCTCTTTGGCAAATATTTCACTGAATTATTTTATTCTCTATTACCAGATATGATACCTTGGCAAACCAAGTAATAGAGACTAATTCCTTTAGATTAATCAGTGATCATGAATTTCACCCTAATAAATTGCTAGAAATGTTGAAAAAGATAAGAAAATTATTTAACTTACCACAGGAACTCCTTTCCCATAAAAGTAAAGAAGACCAAGCCCATGAAGACCAATGGCATTGCCCTGGAACAGGTTTAAAAATCCAAGTAAAGTACCAGAAGAATTCACCATACGGAAAAGTATTGCAAAATCATTCACAATATTTGAAATGCAGCCGGTAGGAGATGAACTAAGGCAGGTGAATCAGGCAGTTGGTGTTATTCTGACCCTCTCTAGTTTCTCCTTTCACACTTTCATAACCCACCTCTGACTAGAAAGAGGGAGATGAAAGTCAAATCTTTCCTCCAGTCTTTCATTCAGCATTTATTTAGTGCTTGCTTTGTGTGTGACTCCGTAACAGGCATTGGGCAGAGGTAGGAGATGAAAGTCAAAAGATCAATAAACCGTGATCCCTGCCTTATAGACTCCTGGGCTCTGAGCCACTAGGTAGGACCTCTTAATCATGTCAAATGTGGTAAGTCCTATAGTAGAAACAGATAAAGAGTGTTGTGGGCACCTAGAAGAGGGAGGCTAGGTGACGGTGGGTGAGACTAGGGACTGAGCAGATTGAGTTGTCGGAGTTGTTGACATTTGAGCTGGGTCTTAAAGGATGTGTAGGAGTTTTTCAGAAGGGAGAAGTCTATCTAGACACTTGTTACCTGCTTTGGTCAAAGGAGGTTGACATATATGGCCAAATAACATTTGGAGACTCTATGAATTTCAATCTAGCTATTATGGATGGTAAAGCACTGTTACTGCTTGTAAGGTTTATAGTATTTCCTCAGGGACTTAAGTTCTGATAGAAAACTCTCCAAATTTCTCTTTACCACTTGTATTTATTTGTAATTAGTTTTAATAATTTAAGAATTGAAATGTAATTATTGCTGATGCAACCAGAATATTCCTTGGTGATACATGAATAGCACATAACTAGAGAAGGCATAGTTCAACAACTATTTCAAGACTCCAGACTTGGAGCCTATGCATGTCAAAGGGCCAGCTATTGTAAGAATTCTTGAGGATGGTCCACCTGTATTTAAAACAGCTGGTATATGTCTACTATCCTCTTCCCTCTTCTCCCCTGACTACTACCTGTGGTTCCAGGAGTTTTAGGATAGTCTGCTCTGGGGATAGTAAGGCCTGGTGTGATCCATGTGGTAAAGTCTAGTGAGTCTGTTTCCTTTTAACTATCTTCATTTAGATGTTGAGAAAAAAATGGGAGGGAAGGGAAATGAGAGGAAGGAAAGAGGAAGGGAGAAGGAGGAGAAAGGTTAGAATACTAGGGACACATTTCTTTCTTTCTCTAAGAGAATCCTTGGGAAACCGGGGTCTCATTGGATGACTCACCAACTGTTTAAGGCCCAGAGTACCTGTTTAGAATGTTCAACTCAGGAGAGGCCAACTCAGATACCTCCAGAGCCATGCAAGTAATGTAAGAAGTACATTAAGCCCGGTGATGGGGGAGTGGTGGAGACTGAGGCAAACCAGAGAGCACCTGCCCTGTCCAAAGGCAGCAGCACCTCCCCGGCTCTCTGCTGCAGCCAGCTGTCATCATGTGGAAAGGCCGCCTCACGTGGACAGCTCTTCTCATTTTCCAAGAAAAGCTGGACATCCAGATTTTGATATGAAATTTCCTAATTTTTAAAACTCTTTCTGAGCCAAACAAAACATATATGCAGGCACCACCACTCCCACCCCATACATAACTTCTGCCTTAGGGCTCAATGCTCTTGCTCAGGTTAACTGACGTGAACTTAGGGACCAGATGGTCACATTTGGCAAATATTTGAGGAACCCCTACAAGGCACTAAGACCGTTGGCCTCCTCTAGGTGAAGAGACATGACCTTCAGACAGTAGGAGAGAAGGCACAGGGTAGAAGCAGTAAAGTGTCTAGCAGTACACAGAGTGAACACAGGGCAAGTTCAGAAGAGGGAAAAGATGTGTTTAAGGGAGTAGGGGTGGCTTTGTGGTGGGAGAGAGGATCGAGCTCTGCTCTGGGGGATGGGTATTCAGAATGGGGGATTCTGGGAAGGGGGGAATGACAGAAGTGTGAAGATGGGGATGGACCTGATGTGTTCAGAGGTGTGAGAGAGGAAACCAGAAGAATATGGTCCAACTTGGGCCCAACACAGGATAACTGTTCATGTTTCTGAGTAAGACACAAGAAGTCATAGAGTCTATAGCTTTGCATCCTGGTACTGATATGACTTAAAAACAAATTTAAAAAGCAACAGTTTAAAAAATAGTTGTAAAAGAAGAGTATGGGTGTGCAAGAGTGGGAGGCAGAAACTCTTTACTTTGATAGTGACCCCAAGTGAGGAGTCTAATAAACTGTCCAGGAGATGGTAAAGGATTACATGGCTATGTCCACCTGATGCCATTCATAATAATGACCATAAAGGAAGGGAGCTCAGGTTTGGAACACGAGTAGCTCAGATCACTACTGGTTACACAGCCCTTGAATAGCTTGGGGGAGCTGGGTTAATTTACACACTGAGCTCCCTGGCATTATTCCTTTGCACTGAAAAATCAGCATTATCTGCCCAGTCACATGAGATCTTCCTCTGTTACATTATACCACCTCTTTTTCAGTCTGCTCTCCTTGTCATCCTAATCTAATGGTACTCTGGATGACTGTCTCGCTGAGCAACAATTTCATATAAATTACAAGGGAGAGGAGAGGAGCCGAATACCAGCCTTCTCAGTAATTTAAACCACAATAGCAGCAGCTCCGAGGTGCTAGTCATTTATAAATAGGCTCCTGAAGCAGCGTGTGGGCTTTTGAAAACCGAGAACAGTTGAAAATATTCTCCATTTGAGCACATCTCTACTGCCTGTGTTGCTGTAAGACAGTGGAAGACAACAAAATGCTTCCTACCGTGCAGGATTAGAAAGTTTACCAAGGCTGTTCTCCAACGTTAGGTTGGTGAGTGTTGTCATGAGGACGTTATGCACTACAGGGGTTTAGGGGAGTCTGCTAAATTTCACCTGACAGATACCAGCCTCACTGATCTTAGGAACCAAGGCAAGAACTTCAGCGGCAGGAGCCACACTACACAATTTCTATATTTCCTCACAGATCCAATCCATTCTGCCTCGGATATGCTTTGAACTTCATTCTACCTTACTGGCCCCAGACTTGGAAAGATAATAGCTGACACACAACACTTACTATTTGCCAGGCACTGCTTTAGGTACTTTACAATACGAGGCATATAACTATTAACCCATTAAATCCTGACAACAATAATATGAGGCAAATTTTCCTATGTTCTCACTTTATAGATAGGAAAATTGAGGCACAGAGAGGTTAAGTAACTTGTCCATGGTCACACAGCTAGTAAGTTGCCATTCAAACCAGGGATTCTGTCTCCAGCGCCATGCTCTCAATCATATTGTCCTGGCTGCCCGACAACCTTCTGCCTGAGCCAGAGCCTTTGGGTAAGATCAAGGGAGAAAAAACTGGGCATTTCTTGGTTGTCTTTGTACTCAACTTACTGCAGTTACTGACTGAGTTTTCCCTTCCTCGGTCCTCATTTTTGTTTCCTGTTTCCTGAGCTAGATGGCCTCATCTACCGCATGGTGGAGGGGAGAGCTGAGCTTCTGTCTGGCTTCCAGCTAGGACAGCACAAGGCACTGCCATTTTCCATTTACCAAGAAGGTGAGACGTGTCTCTGCCTACTCCCACCCCATATTTTATTGTCAACGATATTTTTCTTCCCCGGGACCCTAAACGCCTCCCAGGCCCATTAGTCTGGCATGGGGCTTTGGACTTAACTCTTCAGCACCAGTCTGCATGTAATAAAAGGCAAGTGTTTTTTACAGAAATGGGCTGAATACATACCTTATTAGCTGCCATAGAAAAGTATTTGAAAGCGGTAGCATTATTTTGTGGTGCTGCAACATTCCCTTTTAAATACATCTACAAAAAAATAAAATAAAATAAATGAAAAGATGTAAAAACTAAGGAATTTGAGGGTGATGAAAATCTTTGAGAACTACATAGAGGTGATGGTTGTACAACACTGTGAATGTAGTAAAGGCCACTGAAGTGTACACTTTTAAATGGTTAATTTTATGTTATTTGAATTTCACCTCAATTTTTATAACTGGAAAAACTAAGGATACAATCTATTACATACATTCTGGAGTGCCCTTGCCCAAGGGCAAAAAAAAAGGATCCTATCTGTGTTTTTTCATGTTTCCTTGCATCTAAATTTACTGTATGTAGCCCTCTGGAAGCAGGGCACTTGTCCCCATGGTTACTGATGCAGACTGGCTGCGGGGAGCCAAGGACAGCACACAGGAGTGTGAGTGGTCTTTGAAGGAGAGAAGAAGATGCCTCTCCAGAGGGACACTCCACAACAGCTCCTCCCATCAGTCAGGGAGGAGCTGGGTTTCGGTCAGTCTGGAGCTGGTTCTCATTCCAGGGATGGAGGAAGGAGGTACCTCAATGGGTCGAGGCCTGTCCCAATCTAGCCCAGATCTCCTGTTACCTGCCAAGGGCTCAACAGAGGGGCTCTGAGCTACACTCAGCCAGGATCCCTGGGCCACATTCACTTTCAAGACAGCTTTTGGTGCCCTGGCTAAAGACCACTATTGTATGGGGCTTCTTCCCAAACTGTCACATCAAGAATGCTACTCTCAGCTTGTAGCCGAATGACCCGCTTAGCTGCTTCCATGAAGGAGGTGTGCAGCCCTGTCACCCTACACTGGGTTCAATTAGCTGGTAGTATTAGGTTTTAAGAAATGAAAAATATTGGTCAAGATGAAGCTTGTACCTGTCCTATAAATGCCATGGCATTTGCATTCCCAGCTTTTGCTGCCTTTAAGAAGTAGTATAATGCTTTCTGGAGAGAAAAGGAACAACATTATTGACAGTAATGAACATATCATACAAAATAGCTTTTGAACTAAATTTTATTTCATTCAACATGCATTAAAAACTATCTACGAAATGCCCACTTTGTTTAAAGCACTACTCCAAGTGCTATTTCAATCACAAACCTGAAGAGTGGGAGATAAATATATATATTTCATCTATATAATTTTAGAATGTTAGGGCTTGTTTCTCACATTTGGAAAGGCATGATAGGCATGTGGCTTTGTGGAGGACAGATAAAGCCCAGCTGCAGAACTAAATACTCCATTATTTTAAAAAAGTACACTTGTATGTTGTCAGTATGTACTTATTGCATAAGACAATTTGTGTAATTGGCAGAATTGGATATACAGCATCCTAATGTTTATGAGGCAGAGGGAGTAGGACTAGACACAGCTGGCTGCCTGCTGAGCCCAGGACTTTCCGCAGAGGTGAACTTCAGACCAATTCTTTCTAAATCAAACTGAAGGGGGCCAGCAAAGCCTTTGATTCTCTCTGGGTCATAATGTTAAATGAAATGCTCAGTCTAGAACGCATGGGAGCTGACCTGTCTCTTGCTGCCTCATTCCTTAGGCCTCATCGTGACCTTCCATCAGTTCTCCTCAGAGACCACATGGAGAAATAAAAGAAATAAGCCCCAGGAATGAGAAATAAAGACACTCGCCAAAGTGTCTTATTAGGACACAACTCTTCTCTCTTTAAAAAGCCTTGACTAGATTGATGTGCAAGGATCCACTCCTTCCCAAAGAGAAGAGAATGTTCAAGGAAGAAATGCAGGTAGTTCTTTTATACATAAATTTGCTCTAGAAATATTGCCAACTTATGTGAGAACCACACACTTGTTACTAAAGTCGGTCTGCCTTGTGGACATGAAGTAAATACAAACGCTACCATCCTGGACCTCATCACATCATGCATCCATTCATCCATCCACCTTTTCTATTCTTCATTTATCCTTTCAAGAACTTGGTTGAAACCTGCCATACATATAGTAGTATGGCAGGTATTATAGGTGATTCATAGATGAGCAAAAAACCCTGTCCCTACATTTGCTCCCGAACAATACTGTTGAGAAAAAGGAGTAGATGTAAATAGCAGTAAGACAATAAGTGATAGGTGACATAAAAGGAACACTGAAAAGAATTAGATGGGTTTAGAATAATAGAAATTGTATGCAGCTCTATGTTAAGTGTTTTACAAGCTTTTTCTTACTCAGTTTTCACAACAGCACTGTAAGGAAGCTATTATTAATATCTGCGCCTATTTAGTGACACTCAGATTCATGCAGTTGGTACTGGCAACCCGCCAGCAGCCTGAATCCAATTCCCATGTCCTTGGCACTCTGCCTTCATGGTTTAAAGAAGGAGGGCTTAAATGATAAAGGTCGTACAAAAGATAAAGGATTCACTGTGCAGAAGGCATCATAGGCTGAGGGAATAACATGAACAAAGAATGGAGATGGGAGTGTCCAAGGTGTGTCCAGGAAATAGTAGTTACTTCGGTACACATGAAGTAGAGCATCCAAAAGCTAGGACTAGCCAAAATGTGATGGGGCCGTATTATAAACAGTCTTGAATACCAGGCTAAGGACTTTCATTTTATTTGGTAAAAAATAGAAGCCATTGGAGATTTATGAGCATGAAGTAGTCTTGAAACAAATGCTGTCTAAAATGTCTGGAATAACGTAGGTGTCAATTGGATAGGAGAAAATTGTAGCAATGTATGATTTACCAATTACATATTGGTAAATAAATCAAAGGTATGACTAAACGTATGATTTACCTATCAGAACACATCAGTATAAGAAATAATCGTATTTCTTATGAATATCTCTACTGAACCAAGACCCGAATATATCCGTCAGTAACTATAATTTGTGCAAGTCATAGTACAAATTTGCTCCAGGCTTTGGTTTCTTCATTCATGTTCTCTTCCTCTGTGCTTCTGGGAACCCTGTCCTTCCCTATCATGGCATGCATCCATTGACCTGTCTGCTTAATTTTTTGTCTCCCCCAATGTTGAATTCTCTGTATCTTAGCACAGTGTCTACTGTATGTTAGGCACTCAGAAAATATTTCTGGAATGAAAGAATAAATGACTGAATGAAAAGATAAATTTGTCAATCTCTAAAACAAGGGGACTGGATTTTAATTTTTATGGTCTCTTCCAGCTCTAGCATTATGATTCTATGAAATCATTTTCAAAGTCCAGTTTCAGAATTTGGGCTCAAATATTTGGCAATAGAGAGCTCTGGGGAAAAAGTTACATTCTGGGACTCTAGATTTGAACTGTTAAAAGAGAATCGTCTATTCCCCAGAAGCAAATAAGAATCCTGGAGTTTTCCCCATCCTTCAGTATAATGATCTTGTAAAGACCAAAGGAACTGAGGCTCTCTCTCATTTCCCCTTCCTCTTTCCTGGCTTACTTGGCATCTCAGCTCTCTTTTCTCTATCTTTACGTTAACCTGCCTTTAATGCTATTGTTTCAATCGCATAAACATTTATTAAACACCATGTGAAAGAACCATGCAAGCTACTTTGATGGCTATGCATGGGCAAACCTGAGTTCTTGCTCTCAAAGAGTCAAGTATCCATCCATCCATCCATTCATCTATCCATCTGCTATGGTCTGCATATTTGTGTTCCCCCCAAATTCATATGTTGAAAACCTAATGCCCAAGGTAATTGTATTAGGAAGTGGGGTCTTTAAGAGGTGACTGGCAGAGCCCTCATGAATGGGATTAGTGCCCTTGAAAGAGGCCCCAGAGAGCTAGCCTGCCCCTTCTGTTATGTGAGGATACAAGGAGAAGCCTGCATTGCAAGAGGGCCCTCACCCAATCATGCTGGTACCCTGAGGTCAGACTTCCAGCCTCCAAAACAGTGAGAAATAAACTTTCATTGTTTATAAGCCACCCAGTCTGTGGTATTTTTGTTATAACAGCTCAAACAGACTAAGACACGATCCATCCATCCATCCATTCTTCAAATATTTACTGAGCACCCACCATCATATTTTACTGATTCTAAGATGTACAGCACCCAACTCCTCTCCCATTTTAATCAGGACATTTCTTACTATCAATGGCATAATATAATTTATATTGGGAGTGTTTTCTCTTCCTCAGTAGAACATAATGTATCTTATAATTGATGGTGTCTTAGATAGGATGAACTATAATATGTCTCAGGCATTATGCTAAGTGAAGTTTCATTATTTGAATGCACATCTCTTTTTAAAATAAAAATAGACATGATTTTTTTGTTGGTTCTAAGAAAGTCCCTAGTTTAATCAGTTTATAACATTTCCTTTAGAATGAAATGCCAAGAAAATGTATTGTTCTAAAAACATTTGTGAATCTTCTTTTATCACAGGTTCTATAAGCCACTCTTAAAGGGGATAGTATTAGCTCTGTTCTTTTTAATAGGTGGCAGGGTGGACAAAGCTGTTGCTTTTACATACTTGATATTATTCTTCCACTAGGTTTAATTTAATTATGCATTATCCACTTTAATAATACGCACCAAAACACCCAGCTTTCCTAATCCAATTAATTCTGAGCCTGTATATATTTAGAAATGCAAATGACATTAAAATATATGTGTACAAATTCAAGACAATGTAATCAAGAATTGCATATACAATACTTTTCAATAATTAAGAATTTGGTAGTGGGGAGGGGAAGGTGAAAATGTTGCCTGTGGTGACAACTCATAAGAGAAATTAATTCAATCAAACAATGAGGAGGGGGGAAAGAGGCAAGCTAGTCATTTCCAGGTATTCTGATGTTTAATTTGCTGGGCAGTACTGGGCATCACTTATATTTATAAAGAGCCTTACACTACTAATTTTCTTTGGTGGACTAAAACATTAGCATACTGATTCAAGTGGTGGTTCTTAGGCTGGGGAAAATGTCTAATTCTTAGGATGCTGTCATTCATTCATTCACTCATTTACTCATTTATTCAGTAAATATTTACTAAGTACCTAATATGTACAAGGTGCTAATCTGAGTACAAGACACACAGTAATGAGAAAGATAGATAAGAATTTACATTCCATCGTGGGGAGACAGCAAACAAGTCAAGATCAGTATAGTACAAGGAGTGAGAGGGGCTAGAGAAAAATAAACACAGCATGATAGGATAAGTGATAAAAAAGTAGAGTTGGGCTTCCCTGGTGGCACAGTGGTTGAGAGTCCACCTGCCGATGCAGGGGACATGGGCTCGTGCCCCGGTCCGGGGAAGATCCCACATGCCGCAGAGCAGCTAGGCCTGTGAGCCATGGCCACTGAGCCTGTGTGTCCAGAGCCTGTGCTCCACAACGGGAGAGGCCACAACAGTGAGAGGCCCACGTACTGCAAAAAAAAAAAGCAAGAGTTGATCAAGAAAGCCCTCTCTGATGCAGTAAGACTTGAAGGATGAGAAGCTAGACATGGGAAGAGCTGCAGCAACAGCCTTTCAGAAATTGGCTTTATCCTTTAATCTTCTCTCTCCCCTCTGCATCTCCATGCTCTTCCAAGTTGATTTTGATGCAGCTAAGCTGTGGCAAGTTGCAAACACGCCAGAATACTTTGCAGTTCTGCCTATTAAAAGGAGAAATTCTTTTTCCTACTCCTTCAATGCTGGCAGGCCTCATGACTTACTTTGGCCAAAAGAATATGGCAGAAGTGATTTCGGCATTTCCAACCCTAGGCCTCAAGAGACTTTTGCTATTGTATTTGTAGAACCTTTGACTGCCATGTGAAAAGCTTGGGCCAACTGGCTGGAGGATGAGAGCATGAAGAGAGACCCAGTCATCTCAGCTGTCACAGATGAGTCCATCATAAATGGGCCAGCCCTGGCCAAAACTCTAGCTAACTATACATGTGTGAGTAAGCCCAGCCAAGATTAGCTGAGCCTGGCCCAGACCGGAAGAATTACTCAGCTGAGCCCAGCCACAACTACTGCCCTGCCAAAATCATGAATTAAATAAATGGTTGTTGTTTTAAGCCACCTAATTTTGGGAATGGGGTTTATGATGGCAGCCTAAGCTAACTGATATATAAGCCAATCAGTCTTGATACCTTGACTGGAGTCCTCCATGCAACCTCAGATTTATTAGACTGAGGAAAGCAGGAAGGACCAGCTTGTGCTTGCCCAACTACTGGGATGGTACTGGAATTAAACCAGCCTTTTTAGATGTCTAGATGGGAAGATTGGGGCCTAACATACCACCAGAGAATTTGGAGAAACCTGAGTGATTATATCATTCCTTCTTCTTGCTTTACAAATGAGGAAACTAGATTTCAATGGCTGCATTTTTTTAATTTGTGTTTTCTTTTTGCCCAGGTCAAGAGTAAGCAAAGTTTAATGAAAAGAGCACAGGCTTTGAATGTGGAAATCCTGAGTTCAAATTTTACTCCTTAACAATCTTACTACCTAGCTGTGAGATTTGAAACAATTTACTTCATCTCTCCAGCCTCAGCTTCTCATCTGTAAAACAGAGATAATGAATGTGAATGAGCCCACAGTAGAGCCTGACTGGGCTCCTGGGTGATACCCAACTGCCTAGCTGTTGCCACTACAGCACCAGACTCTTCTATTGTCAGCCTTGGGATTGCACCTCATTCTCACCTAGAGGCAGCTACAGCTCCCATCTGGTGTTCATGGTGGCTAGAGCTGACTGGAAGTATTGGGTTGGCCATAAAATTCGTTCGGGTTTTTCCATACCATCATACAAAAAACCCGAATGAACTTTTTGGCCAGCCCAATGCTTAGCTTTGTGGGATCTTATGTACTCTGCAAAGCTTAGTGGGCATTCCATATAGGCATGGTTTGGGCACCTTCACAATCAAATTTTGTCTTTATGGAAAATGGGGAATTCTCAGTTATGCATCTTATAGTTTACAGGAGAAACCCATTGCAGGCTGAAATCTGATGTTGGAATCGTGTGAATCCAGAACTTCTCATCTAAGAAGCTAAAACCTTAGTTATTGTGAAGATTTTTAAAAATCTGAAGACCTTCAGTTGAGCTGTCTTGGGATGCATATGCTTATTTCAATTGCTACCTATTTTATCCCATCTTATAAAATTAACTTTGACATTTACCTAATGAGTATAGTACCTCATATAAAACACAAACTATAGTACCAAAGGTACATTCATAAAATAAAATATAAAGTGAAACAGAAAGTAATAACAGATCAGTCTTTTATGTAACTGCCATACAAAGTAGTTATTTCTATTGCTTAGCCATTGGGACTATGTTGAAACAGAGTGTGTGTTCCTTTGAGACAGTGAGCACATGGCTTGTATAAAATGACAAGGGCTGCAAAATCATCTTTTAAAAGAATCCCAGTTAGTTCCCCAGATCTGTGGGGATCTAGGGCCTTGAAACCACAATCAGGATTACGACAAGATCTCATCCAACGTCTTTGGCATCTTACTGAGGAGGATCCTGTGTAGGTCAAGTTTATTTGCTTTTTTCTCCACCATAAATGTGGATTGTTAATTAATCTTCTAACCTCACTGGGATCAGGTAAGATTAAGCAAAGTGATTGAAAGGAGCTTTGCAAATGTATAAAGATGATTAATAATATACCTAATTATATTGAAAGCAGTCTGTCCTCTAATCTAGCTGAGTGGGGTTGAGGTGTTAACTCCCAGGTAGACTTTCCACAGCCTGGCCTTTGGGAATGGGTGTATCCTCCTCACCTAACCCCAGTTCAACAGTGAGTTTGGGTGGGAAGAGAGAGGGTTCAGTGGGACCATGGAAACTCCCCAGCCCCAGCTACTCCTTCACAGGCCTCTACCCCTTTGTACTTGGAGGCAGGTAGGAAAAGTGCTTTCTCTAGTGAACTTTGTTCTTCCTCAAAAACTGGGAAGCAGATCTGACCAAGGAAGCAGCAGTGGGCTTTCCCCAGCAACTCTTCCACCCACCCTCTCACCTTTCATGGCCCCGCCAACCTCTCTCACCATTATCCTTCCCACCCCACATGACTGAAGCTTGAGATTGACTTACATAGTAATCCTGATGTAGACCCTTCCTCCCAATTAGATGTAACTGTCCAAGAGATACCTAGAAATGATGAGTTTTGACAATTATTTTAGTAGTAGTATTCATTTCAATAAAGAAAAGAAAAAAATTACTTGATTTTAATGCAGTATATTGATCCAGTTTGCTACAATTGGCATGTCTTAAAAAAGAAGCAGAAAACCATTCCCAATTCTGTGTTTTATTGGGTTGATGTTGGTCATATGGCTTCCTCAAGGCCAGAAAGCTGGCCTGGTGATGTACAGCAACACCTGGGCACGCAAACCTAGTGGCCTTAACTCTTGGTTCTCAAGAGTTAAGAGAACCAAGAACCAATGCTGTCCTATTTCCATTCCCATTTCCAAGGACAGGGTATTTCTGGATCCTGGTAAGAGTTCATTCATATTAAAACCAACATTGGATGGTACTTTTTTCCTATAATTACAATCTAGTTTTTTTTTTGTAATAATTTTTTTAGGAGTAAATGCAAAAAACAATGCCATTACTATTGCAACTGGCTCTCCCATAGGCTATAAGGAACTGAAAGATACAGACAAAAAAGGAGTAGAACAAAGAGGGGGTTCTCTTCCCTTTCCCATTCAGGATGGAGCATTGTTAACCCTTCTAGGACTCAGAGAGATCTAAGCTCTTTGTAATTTGCATGTTCTAAAAATTCAAGCTCATCTGCATACATTACTTGTATCTGAACATCTCCTCTTTCAGCCAAAAATTTATAGTATTGGTATATGTCCCAGTCCAAAATCTCACTGTTAGAACTCAGATTTTCAGGTCTTTCAGTTAGTCTCACTTTTTCCACTGGAACACCTTCACTTTTTTCCAATTTGTCAGCAACTGTGAATAGAAACAAGCCAGAGAGTAGCCAGAATACACAGACTGTAAGAGACAGCAGTCAGCTTACAGAAAAAAACTATTAGGCCTATTCTCTTCAAATTGTGCAGAGATCTGGTCTACTAACAGAAAAGAAATATCCTTAGGAGATAGAATTTTGCTTATTTGGTTCTCAGAAAAGTACAAGACACTACTTATTTTTTGCAGCCTATACAAATATTGTATCAATATATGTAAGACCCTAGCCAAGCAGGCTCAGGAAAGAAGACAGATTTCAGAAGAAGGCAACCAACTCCTTCTATCACTGACTTTTACTGGGTATATTGAAACTACAATACAAGAGTAAGAACTGCTTCTTAATTATTTCCTATGGATAGTCTGAAAATAAATTTCAAATATGGTTGAGTCAACCTAACAAAATACACAATTTGAAATATATCTGGTAATTCCAGTTCATTAAGCATACAAAAACATCTTGATATATATAACATCTTTAATTCAAAAGTAATTTTTTTTTTTTTTTTTTTTTTGCGGTACGCGGGCCTCTCACTGCTGTGGCCTCTCCCGTTGTGGAACACAGGCTCCGGACGCGCAGGCTCAGCGGCCATGGCTCACGAGCCCAGCCGCTCCGCGGCATGTGGGATCTTCCCGGACCGCGGCACAAACCCGTGTCCCCTGCATCAGCAGGCAGACTCTCAACCACTGCGCCACCAGGGAAGCCCCAAAAGTAATTTTCTTTTCTTTCTTTTCTCAGATCCTAATAATGTCAAAGATGTAAATTCAGATGTTATTCTGATCATAGAAATTAACCATGGACTTTACCCTATTCACTTCTTGGAAGATTTTTATATAAAAGTCTATTATGTAGTCTGGTTCAGTGATGTTGCATGAGGAAATATTACATGCAACTTTGAAAATGATTCTAGGAATATATATTAACCTCGTGCTCTGTTTTTTGTAGACAAAGGATAGGGTAATAGAATAATGGTTACTTGAATTGTTCTCAAGTGCAACAATAGAGATTGCCAAGGTATGTACCTTACATCCATTTCTTCAGGAATTTTTAACAAGTCATCCCATATTCTAAATGTTAGAATTACAGAAACTGCTTAATATTTATTCATGTTATATTTAAATTCTCAGTTTAAGGAAAGAAGATCACAAGATCAAGTAAAATAGAATTGTTTGGAGACATGAACTAACAAAAATAACAGATGAGTACAATCATTTAAAACTTTTGGAAAAGTAACTATTAAGAAATCAGAAACTCTACATTGTATTAAAAGAATTGTATTATAACCGATGCTAAAGCACAGTCTTTAAATACTTTCATAAATATTTCAACTAGTATTGATTTGTTTTTTTAATTGCTTGGCAAATCTCTTTATCTTAAAATAAATTATGTGGATTACTCACTATAATCTGCCACTTTCTTGTAATGACTTAGGGCAACTTCGCAATTCTGTAGAACACTGATTCCTGACAAATATCTGTAACCCTAAAACACATATAAATTCTTAATATTTTGACAATGCTATATTTATAACACATCTATTTGGGCCCAAGAATATTTAATTACAAACCAAAATCATCTGGGATATCATGCTTCCTCCAGCACTTCCAAAGGTGTAATATATCAGTGCCTAAAGTTTAAAAAAAGGTTATTCGACATTTAAATTTGAAACTCAAACCCAATCATTGCCTTTTTATTCCTAACCTTGAGCTACTCCAAAATAAATTACAAATTTCACTCTCTTTCTCTGTAAAGATGGCTGCCATTCACTGGGGGCTTATTGAGGTCTGGAGTCTGTGAAAAGGGGATTGTACATGATATTTCATTTAAACATCACAAAACCCCTATGGAGTAGATATTATCTGAAACTTGATAATATGGAACATTAAGAAACAAATGGCATTAGGACCCTAAACTTCTCTAACTATTGAGCTGTGCTCTTAACCACCACACTAGAGTGAGCCCTTCACTTAAAGAGTAGACTCTCTATTCAGTGTCCCGTTAAAAAATCATTTTTGTTCCAGAAAAAAATAGAATGACCTTACCTTAGCTTGATTGTATTCCATTCCTATTCCACAAGAAGACAAAAATCCTAATGCCTAAAGCCCAAAAGAAAAAGAAAAACTCAACAAATCCATTTATTTTACAGCTATCCTTACCTACATTAGTAAGGGGTATTTTAAATGTCTGCTCTATAATTATTTATATTGTTAACTTATTTCTTATACCATAGCAAATTGCCTTATTACACTTTTGCTAAGGCAACAAGAAAAATTTGGAAAAGGTTACAATAGTGGAAGTTTTGTATAATATATGTGAAAATAAGCTAATACTTACTGAATTTTAGAATAATTATAGTAATAAAATAGTATAAACCAATGCTCTCTATGTGTTTACCTTTCTTGGCAATGAAAAGACTTTTTTCTCCAATACTTTTAAATTTTAATTTGAATACTTTTTTACATATTTTAAAAATAAAATGTGATGGATATAAAAAGTTCAAACAAGAAGAATTATATTGAATAAAAAGTGAAAGTCTGAACACAGAGCAAGATGGTGGAATAGGAAGCCCCAAGCCTTGTTTCTCCAATGTAGCCAAAATACACAGTCCTAAAAGCCTTTATGAGAACTTCAGAAGTCAGTTAAGAAATCTTAACTTAGTTACCCAGTCAAGCTCACAGCAAAGAACAGGCAATTAAAATAGGTTAGAAAAGCCATTATTTAATCTGCAATCTTATTGCAGGTTTTTAATGTTATTTAATCTGCAATCACTCCTCCCCCAGGCCAGCACAGCTTGGTGTGATCAGGAGAAAAAGTCCAATTTGGAGCTTCTGCCTTGGGAGGGAAAGAGGAGAGTGGAACTTAGGTCCAGTATTCCAGCTTTTGGTGGGATTGCCTGAGGGACTGATTTCTGTCTTGCCTGATACAGGGTGCTAATGGGGAACCAGGGGGCTTCTGAGAACAAAAGAGCTCATGGGATTGTTGCAGCATCAGAGAACTTATAGCATACTGCAGATGGCAGCCAGCACAACTCGGCACAATCAGGAGAAACAGCCCATCTCATGGCTTCTCCCTTGGGAAGGAAAGAGAAAAACAGAGTGGGAATTCTGACTTTTGAAGAGGGGCTGATCGAAGATTTGGCTTTCATCTCATCTGATTTGGAGCACTGACAGAAATGGAATGCTTTAGATGCTGGGGGCCTCTAAGCAAAAAAGAGAGCTTGGAGGCTTGTTGCAACACTAGAGAACCTGCAGTACCACAGAAGGCAGTACCACCAGAGACAGCAAGTGATTACAACCTCCTGAAAAAGAAATCTCTAATTGGGAAATTACAAACACAAATCCAGAGAAGACACATTCCCAGAAAATATTTGAGAGACCCGCAGAATCTCTAGCTGTGTTTATTGGTGAAGGTCTTCCTCTGCATAAATCTAGTCCATAAAGACTGGGAAAGGTGGCTGTTTCCCCAGATGCATAAATCACAGCAAAAAATAACAAGGCAGATAAAGAAACAGGGAAATATGGCCCAACCAAAGGAATAAAATGAATCTTTAAAAATTACCCTAAAGAAATGGAGATTTACAAATTACCAGACAAATAATTCAAAACAATCATCTTAAGCTCAAAATGCTACAAGAAAACACATATAAACAACTAAATGAAATCAGGAAAATGATGCATGAACAAAATGAGAAAATCAACAAAGAGATAGAAACTATTAAAAAAACTTACAGAAATTCTGGAGCTGAATACAATAATAGAATTGAAAATTTCACTAGAGATGTTCAACAACAGACTTAATCAAGCAGAAGAAAGAATCAGTGAACTTGAACACAAGTCATTTGAAATGATTGAGTTGGAGGAACATAAAAAAAAAGGAATTTAAAAAAGTGAAGAAAACCTAAGGGACTTGAGGAACACAAAAAAACTGAACATTATACACATTATGGGAGCCACAGAAGACTGAGAGAAAAAGGGCAGAGAGCTTATTTTAATAAAATTTGGATGAAAACTTCCCAAACCTGAGAAAGGAAATAGATATCTAAATTCAAGTTCAAAGAACTCCAAGTAGGGAGTCCACTCAAAGAGGCCAACACAAAGACACATTATAATCAAAACAAAGACATAGAGCACCAGATGCAGCAAGAGAAAGGAGACTTGTCATGTACAAGGAAGTTTCCATAAGATTATGAGCAGATATCTCAGCAGAAACATTACAGGCCAGAAGGGAGTGAAATGATATATTCAAAATGTTGAAAGAAAAAAGCTGTCAACCAAGAATACTGTATCTAGACAACCTAACCTTCAAAAATGAAGACAAAATATAGAACTTCCCAGATAAGCAAAAGATGAGGGAGTTCATCAACACTAGAGCTGCTTTACAAGAATTGCTAAAGGGAATCCAAGTTGAAATGAAAGGATGTTAGCCCGCAACATGAAAGCATACAAAAATATAAAGCTCTCTGGTAATAATAAATACATAGACAAACAAAGAATCATGTAATACCGTAATGGTGGTGGATAAGTCACTTTTAATTCTGGTAGAGAATTTAAAAGATAAAAGCATAAAAGATAACTGTAACTAAAAAACTATGTTAATTGATACAAAATGTAAAAAGAAGTGATTTGTGTCACTAATAGCATAAAGCGGGAGGAGGGCAGAGTCTATGTGATTGAAGTTAAGTTGATATCAATTTAAAATAGATTGTCATAACTATAAGACGTTTTATGTAATCTCCAGGGTAACTACAAGGAAAATACCTACAGAAGATGCACACAGAAAATGAGAAGGGAATCAAAGCATGCCATTACAAAAAAATAAATGAAAGACAAAGGAAGTCATCAAGAGAGGAAAAGAAGGACAAAATAACTATAAAACAAACAGAAAACAATGAACAAAATGTCAATAGTGAGTCTTTCTCTTTAAGTAATTACTCTCAATTTTTATATGGATTAAACTCCCTCAATTAAAAGACATAGAAGGCTCAATGGATAAAAAACAAGATCCAACTTTATGCTGTCTACAGAAGACTTACCTTAGATATAAAAACAAACATAGGCTGTGAAAGTGAAAAAAATGGAAAAAGATATTCTATGCAAGCTGTAACCAAAAGAGAGGGATGATCACACTTAGAAAAAGTAGACTTTAAGTCAAAAACTGTCACAAGAGGCAAAGGACATTATATAATGATAAAAGGGTCAATTCACCAGGAAGATATAACCATTATAAATGTATATGCACCTAACAGCAGAGCTTCAAATATATGAAGCAAACAATGACAGAATT
The DNA here is from genome assembly GCF_008692025.1 of Phocoena sinus. Lineage (NCBI taxonomy): Eukaryota > Metazoa > Chordata > Mammalia > Artiodactyla > Phocoenidae > Phocoena > Phocoena sinus. Next base: position 40,283,977 of record NC_045777.1, read on the forward strand.
GAGAGGAGAAATAGTGATAAAATAACAGTAGGAGATTTTAATTCCCCACTTTCAATAATGGATAGAACAACGAGACAGAAGATTAATAAGGAAACAGAGGAGTTGACCAACACCAAGGACTAATTAGACCTAATGGACATATAGCAAACACTCTACTCAACTACAGCTGAATGCATATTCTTCTGAAGATCACATAGAACATTCTCCAGGATAGATCATATGTTAGGCCACAAGACAAATATTAACAAATTTAAAAAGATTAAAATCATACCAAGTATCTTTTCTGACCACAGTGGAATGAAACTAGAAATCAATAGCAAAAAGAAAACTGGAAAATTCACAAATATGCACAAATTAAGCAACACACTCTTGAATAACAAATGGGTCAAAGAAAAATCACAGGAAAAATTAGAAAATATCTTGAGACAAATGAAAACTAACAACACCATACCAAACTTAGGCAATGCAGCAAAAGCAGTACTAAGAGGAAGTTTATAGAGATAAAAATCTACTTTAAAAAGCTCTCAAATTAACAACCTAACTTTATACCTCAAGCAAGTAAAGAAAACAGAACAAATGAAGCCCGAAGTTAGTAGAAGGAAGGAAATAATAAAGAATAAAGGAAAGATAAACAAAAAAGAGAATAGAAAAACAGTAGAAAAATCAATGAAACTAAGAGCTAGTTTTTCAAAAGATCAGCAAAATTGACAAATGCTTAGACTAAGAAAAAAAGACCCAAAACACAAAAATCAGAAATAACAGAGGGGACATTACAACTGATGCCACAGAAATGAAAAAGATAATAAGAGAGTAGTATGAACAAATATACACCCCAAAATTGGATAATCTACAAGAAATGGATATATTTCTAGAAACACACAACTTATGAAGACTGACTCATGAAGAAATAAAAATCTAAACAGATCTATAACTAGTAAGGAGGTTAAATCAGTAATCAAAAACCTCCTACAAAGAACAGCCCAGGATCTGATGGCTTCACTGGAGAATTTTATCAAGCATTTAAAGAATAACACCAATCCTTCTCAAATTCTTCCCAAAAACCGAAGAGTAGAGAATACTTTCAAACTCATTTTATAAGGCCACCACTACCCTGATAATAAAGCCAGACAAGTATGCTACAAGAAAAGAAAACAACAGACCAATATCCCTGATGTATATTGATGAAAAGAAAACCTTAACAAAGTATTAGCAAACAGAATTCAACAACACATTAAATGGATTGTACACCATGATCAAATGGGATTTATTCCTAGAATGCAAAGACAGTTTAGCATATAAAATAGATTAAAATATATACTGTTGGCCCACTGTATCTGGGGGGTTCTGCATCAACAGACTCAACCAACCACAGAACAAAAATATTTTTAAAATTCCAAAAAGCAAAACTTAAATTTACTGTGCACTGCAAACTATTCACATAACATTTACATGGTAAGTAATCTAGAGATGATTTTAAGTATACAGGGGGATGTGTGTAGGTTATATGCAAATACTACATCATTCTATCGGGTGAGCCAAAGGTTAGTTCGGTTTTTTCATAAGATGGCTCTAGTAGCACTTAGTTGTCTTTAACTTTATTCCAAACAATTTTGTTAGATTGTATGTGACAGCTGTCATATCAGTGTGCATTTAAAAAAAGACAACAGGGCTTCCCTGGAGGCTCAGTGGTAGACAGTCCGCCTGCCAATGCAGGGGACATGGGTTCGTGGCCTGGTCCGGGAAGATCCCACATGCCGCAGAGCGGCTAGGCCCGTGAGCCATGGCTGCTGAGCCTGCGTGTCCGGAGCCTGTGTTCCACAACGGGAGAGGCCACAACAGTGAGAGGCCCACGTACCACAATAAATAAATAAATAAAAATAAATAAATAAATAAAAAATAAAAAAAGACAACAAAACTGGTGAATTTTTGTATAGCCATTTTAATATTGAAGATGAAAGAAATAAAGCAACATTTTCAGCATTTTACGCTGTATTATCTCAAGAAAGGTAAAAATGCAACTGAAATGCACAAAAAGATTTGTGCACTGTATAGAGAAAGTGCTGTGACTGATCGAATATGTCAAAAGTGGTTTGCGAAGTTTCGTGCTGGAGATTTCTCACTGAATGAGGCTCCATTGTTGGGTAGGCCAGTTGAAGAGGATAGCAATCAAATCAAAGCAATAACTGAGAACAATCAATGTTACACCACGCAGGAGAGAGCTGACATACTCAAAATATACAAATCAAGTGCTGAAAATCATTTGCACCAGCTTGGTTATGTTCATTGCTTTAATGTTTGAGTTCCACATAATTTAAGCGAAAAAAACATTCTTGACCATAGTTCTGCATGTGATTCTCCACTGAAACATAATGAAAACGTTCCATTTTTAAAACAAATTGTGATGGGCGATGAAAAGTGGATACTGTACAATAATGTGGAAAGGAAGAGATCGTGGGACAGCGAAATGAACCACCACCAGCCACACCAAAGGTCGATCTTCATCCAAAGAAGGTGATGTTGTGTATATGGTGGGATTGGAAGGGAGTCTTCTATTATGAGCTCCTTTCAGAAAACCAAACAATTAATTCCAACAAGTACTGCTCCCAATGAGACCAACGGAAAACAGCACTCAATGAAAAGCATCCAGAATTATTCAACAGAAAACACATAATCTTCCATCAGGATAATGCAAGACTGCCTGTTTCTTTGATGACCAGGCAAAAACTGTTACAGCTTGGCTGGGAAGTTCTGATTCATCTGCAGTATTCACCAAACACTGCACCTTCGGATCTCCATTTATTTTGGTCTTTACAAAATTCTCTTAATGGAAAAAACTTCAATTCCCTAGAAGACTGTAAAAGGCACCTGGAACAGTTCTTTGCTCAAAAAGATAAAAAGTTTTGGGGCCCACTCTCCCAGCCCCTGACTTTCTCCCTTTCCCTCTCTGTCCTTCTCTCCCCCTTTTCCTCTCTTCCATTCTATGGAAGAAGCTTTGTTATAAGCATCCCTAATAAGAGCTCCACATGGTAAGGAAATGAAGCCTCCTGCCAATGACCAGAGGATAGGATTCTGCCAGCAGCCTTCTTTTGGGCTGCAACTCTTCCCAGAGTCTCCATCTTACTGGCCTACTATATCAGATTTTGTATTCACCAAGCCTCCACAATCATAGTCTTTGTGCTCCAGCCGGGTGTCAGGCCTGAGCCTCTGAGGTGGGAGAGCCGAGTTCCACCAGAGACCTCCCAGCCCCAAGTAATATCAAACCGTGAAAGCTCTCTCAGAGATCTCCAACTCAATACTAAGACCCAGCTCCAATCAGTGACCAGAAAGCTACAGTGCTGGACAGCCCGTGCCAAACAACTAGCAAGACAGGAACACAACCTTACCCATTAGCAGAGAGGCTGCCTAAAATCATAAGAATTTCACAGACACCACAAAACACACCACCGGATGCAGTCCTGCCCACCAGAAAGACAAGATCCATCCTCATCCACTAGAACACAGGCACCAGTCCCCTTCACCAGGAAGGCTACACAACCCACTGAACTAACATTACCCACTGGGGACAGACACCGAAAAAAACGGGAACTATGAGCCTGCAGCCTGAAGAAAGGAGACCCCAAACACAGTAAGTTAAGCAAAATGAGAAGACAGAGAAATACACAGCAGATGAAGGAGCAAGGTAAAAACCCACCAGACCAAACAAATGAAGAGGAAATAGGCAGTCTAACTGAAAAATAATTCACAGTAATGATCTAAAGATGATCAAAAATCTTGGAAATAGAATGGAGAAAATACAAGAAACATTTAACAAGGACATAGAAGAACTAAACAGCAAACAAACAATGATGAACAACACAGTAAATGAAACAAGAAATTCTCTAGAAGGAATCAATAGCAGAATAACTGATGCAGAAGAACGGATAAGTGATCTGTAAGATAAAAAACTGGAAATAACTACTGCAGAGCAGAATAAAGCAAAAAGAATGAAAAGAATTGAGGACAGTCTCAGAGACCTCTGGGATAACATTAAATGCAAAAACATTCGAATTATAGGGGTCCCAGAAGAAGAAGAGAAAAAGAAAGGAACTGAGAAAATATTTGAAGAGAATATAGTTGAAAACTTCCCTAATATGGAAAAGGAAACAATCAAGTCCGGGAAGCACAGAGAGTCCCATACAGGAAAAATCCAAGGAGAAACATGCCAAGACACATATGAATCAAACTAACAAAAATTAAATACAAAGCAAAAATATTAAAAGCAGCAAGGGAAAAGCAACAAATAACATACAAGGGAATCCCCATAAGGTTAACAGCTGATCTTTCAGCAGAAACTCTACAAGCCAGAAGGGAGTGGCAGGACATATTTAAAGTGATGAAAGGGAAAATCCTACAACCAAGATTACTCTACCCAGCAAGGATCTCATTCAGATTTGATGGAGAAATTAAAACCTTTACAGACAAGCAAAAGCTGAGAGAGTTCAGCACCACCAAACCAGCCTTTACAACAAATGCTAAAGGAACTTCTCTAGGCAGGAAACACAAGAGAAGGAAAAGACCTACAATAATAAACCCCAAACAATTAAGAAAATGGTAATAGGAACATACATATCAATAATTACCTTAAATGTAAATGGATTAAATGCTCCAACCAAAAGACATAGACTGGCTGAATGGATACAAAAACAAGACCTGTAAATATGCTGTCTACAAGCGACCCACTTCAGACCTAGGGACACATACAGACTGAAAGTGAGGGGATAGAAAAAGATATTGAATGCAAATGGAAATCAGAAGAAAGCTGGAGTAGCAATTCTCATATCAGGCAAAATAGACGTTAAAATAAAGACTATTAGAAGAGACAAAGAAGGACACTACATAATGATCAAGGGATCAGTCCAAGAAGAAGATATAACAATTGTAAATATTTATGCACCCAACATAGGAACACCTCAATACATAAGGCAAATGCTAACAGCCATAAAAGGGGAAATCGACAGTAACACAATCATAGTAGGGGACTTTAACACCCCACTTTCACCAATGGATAGATCACTCAAAATGAAAATAAATAAGGAAACACAAGCTTTAGCTGATACATTAAACAAGATAGACTTAATTGATATTTTTAGGACATTCCATCCAAAAACAACAGAATACACTTTCTTCTCAAGTGCTCATGGAACATTCTCCAGGATAGACCATATCTTGGGTCACAAATCAAGCCTTGGTAAATTTAAGAAAATTGAAATCGTATCAAGTATCTTTTCCAACCACAACGCTATGAGACTAGATATCAATTACAGGAAAATATGTGTTAAAAATACAAACACATGGAGGCCTAACAATACACTACTAAATAACCAAGAGACCACTGAAGAAATCAAATAGGAAATCAAAAAATACCTAGAAACAAATGACAATGAAATCACGACCACCCAGAACATATGGGATGCAGCAAAAGCAGTTTTAAGAGGGAAGTTTACGGCAATACAATCCTACCTCAAGAAATGAGAAACATCTCAAATAAACAACCTAACCTTACACCTAAAGCAATTAGAGAAAGAAGAACAAGAAAACCCCAAAGTTAGCAGAAGGAAAGAAATCATAAAGATCAGATCAGAAATAAGTGAAAAAGAAATGAAGGAAACAGTACCTAAGATCAATAAAACTAAAAGCTGGGTCTTTGAGAAGATAAACAAAATTGATAAACCACTAGCCAGACTCATCAAGAAAAAAAAGGGAGAAGACTCAAGTCAACAGAATTAGAAATGAAAAAGGAGAAGTAACAACTGACACTGCAGAAATACAAAGGATCATGAGAGATTACTACAAGCAACTATATGCCAATAAAAGGGACAACCTGGAAGGAATGGACAAACTCTTAGAAAAGCATAACCGTCCAAAACTGAAACAGGAAGAAATAGAAAATATAAACAGACCAATTACAAGCACTGAAATTGAAACTGTGATTAAAAATCTTCCAACAAACAAAAGCCCAGGACCAGAGGGCTTCACAGGCAAATTCTGTCAAACATTTAGGGTAGAGGTAACACCTATCCTTCTCAAACTCTTCCAAAATATAGCAGGGGGAGGAACACTTCCAAACTCATTCTATGAGGCCACCATCACCCTAATACCAAAACCAGACAAAGATGTCCCAAAAGAGAAAACTACAGACCAATATCACTGATGAACATAGATTCAAAAATCCTCAACAAAATACCAGCAAACAGAATCCAACAGCACATTAGAAGGATCATACAGCATGTTCAAGTGAGGATATCCCAAGAATGCAAGGATTCTTCAATATACACAAAACAATCAATGTGATAAAGCATATTAACAAATTGACAGAGAAAAACCATTTGATCATCTCAATAGATGCAGAAAAAGCTGTTGACACATTCAACACCCATTTATGATAAATACCCTTCAGAAAGTAGGCATAGAGGGAACTTACCTCAACATAATAAAAGCCATATATGACAAACCCACAGCCAACATTTTTCTCAATGGTGAAAAACTGAAACCATTTCCACTAAGATCAGGAACAAGACAAGGATGTCCACTCTCACCACTATTATTCAACATAGTTTTGGAAGTTTTAGCCACAGCACTCAGAGAAGAAAGACAAATAACAGGAATCCAAATCGGAAAAAAAGAAGTAAAACTCACTGTTTGTAGATGACATGATACTATACATAGAGAATCCCAAAGATGCTACCAGAAAGCTACTAGAGCTAATCAATGAATATGTAAAGTAGCAGGATACAAAACTAATGCACAGAAATCTCTTGCATTCCTATACACTAATGATGAAAAATCTGAAAGAGAAATTAAAGAAATACTCCCATTTACCACTGCAACAAAAATAATAAAATACCTAGGAATAAACCTACATAAGGAGAGAAAAGACCTGTATGCAGAAAACTGTAAGACACTGATGAGAGAAATTAAAGATGATACAAACAGACAGAGAGATAAACCATGTTCTTGGATTGGAAGAATCAACATTGTGAAAATGACTATACATCCCAAAGCAATCTACAGATTCAATGCAATCCCTACCGAACTACCAATGGCCTTTTTCATAGAACTAGAACAAAAAATTTCACAATTTGTATGGAAACACAAAAGACCCCGAATAGCCAAAGCAATCATTTTTTTTTTTTTTTTTTGCGGTATGCGGGCCTCTCACTGTTGTGACCTCTCCCGCTGCAGAGCACAGGCTCCATACGCGCAGGCTCAGCAGCCATGGCTCACGGGCCCAGCCGCTCCGTGGCATGTGGGATGTTCCTGGACCGGGGCACGAACCCGTGTCCCCTGCATCGGCAGGCGGACCCCCAACCACCGCGCCACCAGGGAAGCCCGCAAAAGCAATCTTGAGAAAGAAAAATGGAGCTGGAGGAATCAGTCTCCCAGGCTTCAGACTATACTACAAAGCTACAGTAATCAAGACAGTATGGTACTGTCACAAAAACAGAAATATAGATAAATGGAACAGGATAGAAAGCCCAAAGATAAACCCACACACATATGGTCAGCTTAGTTTTGATAAAGGAGGCAAGAATGTACAATGGAGAAACTACAGCCTGTTCAATAAGTCGTGCTGGGGAAACTGGATAGCTACATTTAAAAGAATGAAATTAGAACACTCCCTAACACCATACACAAAAATAAACTCCAGATGGATTAAAGACCTAAATGTAAGGCCAGACACTATAAACCTCTTAGAGGAAAACATAGGCAGAACACTCTATGACATAAATCACAGCAAGATCCTTTGTGACCCACCTCCTAGAGAAATGGAAATAAAAACAAAAATAAACAAATGAGACCTAATGAAACTTAAAAGCTTTGCACAGGAAAGAAAACCATAAACAAGACCAAAAGACAACCCTCAGAATGGGAGAAAATATTTGCAAATGAAGCAACTGACAAAGAATTAACCTCCAAAATATACAGGCAACTCATGCAGCTCAATATCAAAAATACAAACAACCCAATCCAAAAATGGACAGAAGACCTAAATAGACATTTCTCCAAAGAAGATATACAGATTTCAACAAACACATGAAAGAATGCTCAACATCACTAATCGTTAGAGAAATGCAAATCAAAACTACAATGAGGTATCACCTCACACCAGTCAGAATGGCCATCATCAAAAAATCTACAAACAGTAAGTGCTGGAGAGGGTGTGGAGAAAAGGGAACCCTCTTGCACTGTTGGTGGGAATGTAAATTGATAGAGCCACTATGGATAACAGTATGGAGGTTCCTTAAAAAACTAAAAATAGAACTCCCATATGACCCAGCGATCCCACTACTGGGCCTATACCCTGAGAAAACCATAACTCAAAAAGATTCATGTACTGCAATGTTCATTTTTTAAAAAGCCAGGACATGAAAAATTAAAAAAAAAAAAAAGCCAGGACATGGAAGCAACCTAAGTGTTCATCAACAGATGAATGGATAAAGAAGACGTGGCAGATATATACAATGGAATATTACTCAGCCATAAAAAGAAACAAAATTGAATTTTTTGTAGGGAGGTGGATGGACCTAGAGTGTGTCATACAGAGTTAAGTAAGTCAGAAAGAGAAAAACAAATACCATATGCTAACCATATATATGGTATCTTAGAAAAGAAAAAAAATGGTTCTGAAGAACCTAGGGACAGGACAGGAATAAAGATGCAGACGTAGAGAATGACTTGCGGAGACAGGGAAGGGGAATGGTAAGCTGGGACGAAGTGAGAGAGTGGCATGGACATATATACACTACCAGATGTAAAATAGATAGCTAGTGGGAAGCAGCCACTTAGCACAGGGACAGCAGCTCGGTGCTTTGTATCCACCTAGAGGGGTGGGATAGGAAGGGTGGGAGGCAGACGCAAGAGGGAGAAGATATGGGGATATATGTATATGTATAGCTGATTCACTTTGTTATAGAGCAGAAACTAAGACACCATTGTAAAGCAATTATGGTCTCAAAAAGATGTTAAAAATATTTTGGGAAGATGGAATTATGAAAAATGACAGAAGGTAGTGGAACAAAAGGGTGAATACGTTGTTCAGTAAAGTTCTTGGTGAAAATGAAAAATGTGTGTTTTATTTTTACTTAGAAAACTGAAGGCACATTTTGTCCCACCCAATATAATGTATGTGACCATATGTGGATTTCTGGTATCAGTAGGGGTGTCATGGAACCAATCCCCTATGGATACCAAGGGCCTACTGTACCACATTGACAAAATAAAAGAGAAAAATATGATCATTTCAATTGATGCAGAAAGAGCACTTGACATAATTCAACACCTTTTTATAATAAAAACACTAAACAAATTAGGAATAGAGGAAAATTACTTCAGCATAATAAATACCATGTATAAAAAGCCCATAGCAAACATCATATGTAATGGTGAAAAACTGAAAGCTTTCCCTTTAAGATTAGGAACAAGGCAAGGAGATGTACTCTCATCACTGCTATTCAACATGGTACTGGAAGTTCTAGCTAGAGGAGTTAGGCAAGGAAAACAAAAAAAGACCTCTAAATTGGGAAGGATAAGTAAAATAAACTTTGTTCACAAATGACATAATCTTATATGTAGAAAACCCTAATGATTTCACAAAAATCTGCTAAAACTAATAAATTCAGCAAAGTTGCAGGATACAAAATCAACACAAAAAACAAATAGCTTTTCTATACATTAACAATCAACATTTAGAAAAGGAATTTAACTGTCCATTTTACAATAGCATCAAAAAGAATAAATACTTAGGAATAAACTAACCAAGGAGGTGAAAGACTTGTACACTGAAAACTATAAAACAATGCTGAAAAAAATTTAAAAAGACATAAATAAATGGAAAATATCCTATGCTTATGTATTGGAAGACCTAATATTGTTAGAATATACCCAGAGAGATTACAGATTCAGTGCAACCTCTATCGAAGTCTCAATGTCATTTTTGCACAAATAGAAACAAACATCCTAAAATTTATATAAAATCCCATATGGAAGCTCACAAAATAGTTGATCTATCTTGAGGGAAAAAACCCCAAAGCTAGATGCCTACAGTAATTCAAAACCCTATGGTACTGGCATAAAGCTACAGTAAATCAAAACCCTGTAGTACTGGCATAAAGACAGACATATAGAGCAATGGAACAGTGTAGAGAGACCAGAAATAAACCGTCATATATATGGTTAAGTGATTTTCAACAAGGATGCCAAGGCATCAGGTGCTTCCGAGAAAAGTACAATCTGCCCTTTAAATTCTGAATGTTTGTGTCTTTGTTCCAGTTACTATGGCTGTGTAACAAAGTAATCAGAAACTTGGTGGCATAAAATGACCATTTTTTAGGCTAAGGGTTCAGTGGGTCAGGAATTTGGTCAAGGTAGAGTGGGGATGGCTTTTCTCTGATCCATGATATGGGGGCCTTAGTTGGAAGACTCAAAGTCTAGGGATGCAATAATCTGAATGTTGGTTCACTCACACGTCTGGCAGTTGATTCTAGCTGTTTGTTGAGACCTTAGCAGAGACTAATGGCCAGAACAGCAACATGTGGCCTCTCCTATTGTATGAGCTTCCTCACAGCATGGTAGCTGGGTTCCAGGAGTGAGCATCCTGAGAGAGAGGGAGCCAGGCAGAGCTATATCCTTTTTATGACTTAGCCTTCAAAGTGATGTAGCGATACTTACAGCAAACTCTACTGTTTGAAGTAGTCACAAGCCCACCTGCATACAAGCAAATGGAAAGTAGACTCTGCTTTTTGATGATGTTGATTAGGGGTCTGAAATAGCATGTGGACTGGAAATATTACTGTGGCCATTTTGGGGGGAAAATGCCATACTGCTCAACAAAAACCAGAAGGGTGTAGAGATATTCCACTTCCTCTTAGTTATTAACCTTCAAGTCTAACACCTATTCCATCTGTGTATTCTTTTTAGTACAGAATACTTTGAATATGAAAAAGTAAATAAAATAATATAAAAAACCCATGATCCATCACCCAATCATTATCCATTGTCAATTTGCCCAATCTGGCTTCACTGATATCCACACTGATTTTCTCTGGCCATCCAGTTTATTTTGAAGTAAATCTTGGACAATATATATTTCATCTGTAAATATTTCAGTATGTGCCTCTAAAAGAAAGAACCTTTAAAAAACAAAATCATAATATCATTATTCACTGAAAACATTAATATAAATTTGTTAATATCATTAGTCAGTGTCTATATCTACCCAACTGCCTTATAAATGTTCTTTATTTTTCTTTTAACTTTTTCTTTTCTTTTTTTAACAGTTTGTTTGAATTGGGATCCAGATATGGCCAATACATTGCAACTGAGTGGGAAGTCTCAAGTCTTTTTTAATATCTAAGTTTTTTATCCATCCCTTTTCTCCTTGTAATTTTTCGTTGTTGTTGAAAAAACCAGTCACTCCTCCTATAGAGTTATACTTAGCCTGGATTTTGTTGATCACAGTACTGTATTTTCTACAGGCTGGCAGTCAGATTTAGAGGCTTGATCAAACTTAGGTGTAATGTGTTTGGCAAGACTGTCTCATAGGCAGTGTTATGTATTTCCATCAGGAGGTATATAGTTTCTTGTCTCTACTTTGTGATGTTAGCAGCCAGTAATGGCCACTGCGTAGGTCCATTGACTTATTAGGGGTGACAAAAAGATACCATTCTAATTCTGTCTTTCCTTCCTTATGTATTAGCTGGAATAATTTTATAAAGAAAAACTTTCCTTGGTCTCCTATATTCTGAGATATAGTTTGTGAAGAATAGTCAATAAATGTTTGAACCTGTCTGTTTATCAGTTTTCAAAATAATGAGAGTTCGTTCTCTAACATCCTCCAAAGTGATTAAAGAGTGTTGTTCCGGGCTTCCCTGGTGGTGCAGTGGTTGAGAATCTGCCTGTCAATGCAGGGGACACGGGTTCGAGCCCTGGTCCAGGAGGATCCCACATGCCGTGGAGCAACTAGGCCCGTGAGCCACAACTACTGAGCCTGCGCATCTGGAGCCTGTGCTCCGCAACAAGAGAGGCCGCGGTAGTGAGAGGCCCGCGCACCATGATGAAGAGTGGCCCCCGCTTGCCGCAAGTGGAGAAAGCCCTCGCACAGAAACGAAGACCCAACACAGCCAAAAATAAATATAAAAAAAAAATAAATTAAAAAAAAAGAGTGTTGTTTCTAAGTATCATTATGAACTAATGGATTTAAGTACATTTGAGGTAATTTCAGTCCATTGTGGTCATTATTCATCTTTGTGCTCAATTGTTCCATCTTTAGTAATTCGTGCTTGTTTGAGCTGCCGGACCAGGGATTGAACCCGGGCCACCGCAGTGAAAGCGCCAAGTCTTAATCACTGGACCACCAGGGAATTCTCAATCCTAGTATTTTCTTACAGTGTCCTTGCCATCAAGTAGGATAAGATGTTTCAACATCATCTTGTATATTTCTTGCCCCATACCCAGAATTTGACATTTTCCAAAGATTCTGCTTTCTTTTCAGTGGGAGAGGACTTCTGTTGTTAAGCATAATTCCTTTTGGGGGGGAGAGTTAACATCTAAATTTAACTTTTTATATATTTGTTATCAAATTAAGAGATGTATATGTATTAAAATTCCAATACTTCTGAGCGCTTAAAATACAAATATCAATGCCCTGCTCCTTTCTAGGCTACTCCCTATTTGTCTCCTCACTTTTAATTATTTTAGCTGTTTTCTTCTAATAATTACCACCATTAGGTCTCCTGATAAGTTGCTACTACTTGCTGTTAATTTATGTATTTTGCACATTAGCTATAGATTTGCTAGATGATAGATGATGATTTAGGTCATCTACATCACTTTATTTTTTCTCCTTCCTCCTCTTCTCAATAGAGTCATAACACTATTTTTTTGTCAGAACATAATTGTAATAGTCTGTTTTGATGTTCCTAATATTTTCAAGTTGCTACTCATTTGTAGCTTTATTATTCCTATCACCATTTTTACAAGTTCATTCTACACTCTTATGCAAATCATGGGTAATATGCCTTTCTTTCTATGCTTCAAATTAAAAACAATTTTGTATTAGCCATTCAGCTTAATAGCTGATGGAATATTTGAAGAGCACAGGGTCATAGGCAGCGTCCTGAGGCAGATTACCAGACTTGCTTTCACCTTGGCATCAACCTATTAGTCTATACTTTTTATTTACCATTATCAAAGCCCACGTTTCTACTTTTTCATCTAGCTCATGAGAACATGATGCAAGACTTTGTTAAATGTCTCCCTAAAATCAAGATACAACGAGGTCTGATAATTCCATCAAAACAGAAAATGAATAATTTCTTAAACTTTTTATTAAAACTTCAAGGATAAAGAACAATCTTACTTTTTAAACTAGGGAATTGACTGCAGAGTTCAGTTCTTAAAAGCATAATAGCTCTAACATGTGGTTTATAATTTGTAATCTACTTAATCCATAAACTAAAAAAAAATCTAAGATTCTGCCAATTCCTCTTTAGTCTCAAAGGCTCCCTTTTCAGGAAAGTTGATCATGAAGGCTGTTATTACAAATGGAAAGTGGAATCCTGGTACTCCTCTAACCCTTGTAGTTATATTTTAAATGGCTAAATTGGTTCCTTGTAAAAATATCTTTAGCCAATATTATTGGCTAAATAATTTATTTTTCTTGCAACTCTTAGCAATTTTTGATTCTGCTCCATTTAGAATCTTGTTTATGTAGAAACTTTGATAGTATACAAATATACTGACCTTTATATAAGAAAATGAAGATATGTTCTATTCAGTTGAGCTTGTATTATAAGATGCTTTCACCAACAGTGTATCATTTTGTGCAGAGCCTACCACACTTTTTGGCCTGATCCTCTTGGAGAAAATTGTGAGGTCATGAAGTTGTGTAGTGGATTGTGTGGGAGTTAATTTCTATCCTGTGATTGGGATGGAGAGCTTTCTCTGTATAAAACTCATTCTATAAAGGGCTAAAACCATGATTTTCCCAGCCTCAAATAAATCAACTCAAAGAGAACGCTTCCTCTCTCTTTAGCAGAAAAATAACAATGGATGATCTTGAATTAATTCTCTGGAGGGCTTAACTTTTTTTTTTTCCCCCCACTGATTAAAGCATGGCAGGCAGGAAGACAAAAGATGTTATGGGTTCTCATGTAGTAAAGATGCCAATTATAGTCAGGGCTGTCCTGTTTCTTTACACTTAGGCATTGTTACCTAACAACTTTACAGTAGTCAGTTTTTGGTCTTTGGTTTTTTCTGAGATAAGGCTGAGGTGAAATGAAATGGATTATAGAATGATTAAATCTTTTTTTAAATTAGTTTTATTTTTGGCTGTGTTGGGTCTTTGTTGCTGCACGCAGGCTTTTCTCTAGTTGCGGCGAGCGGGGGCTACTCTTTGTTGCAGTGCGTGGGCTTCTCATTGTGGTGGCTTCTCTTGCTGCAGAGCACGGGCTCTAGGTGCGTGGGCTTCAGTAGTTGTGGCACGCGGGCTCAGTAGTTGTGGCTCGCAGGCTCTAGAGTGCAGGCTCAGTAGTTGTGACGCATAGGCTTAGTTGCTCCGCAGCATGTGGGATCTTCCCGGACCAGGGCTCGAACCCGTGTCCCCTGCATTGGCAGGCGGATTCTTAACCACTGCGCCACCAGGGAAGCCCTAGAATGATTAAATCTTAATCCAGAAAAAAAATGCTGTGATTTGAAAAGAAGCTACACTATAGTGATGACATCAATGATACTTTCAGTGGTTTTAAAATGTCAAGCTCTGCAAATTAAATTTGTTTATAAGACCCTGAACTCAACCATTGTGCTGTGTTATAGTCACTGGTATTTGAGTGGAAAGAGTTAAGTGTAGAGGATATTTTAGTATATTTCAAAGCAAATTACTCAGGTTCCATAATAACAACTTAAAAATTAAATGTTCCTCCTTTTTCTCTTTATATAAGGAATTATTAAAAGAGAAAAAAGGTTAAGCATTTAATTATTGTAATTGTTGTACGGGGCTTGAAAGCATCTGTGGTCATTACTTTTAGCTCAAATCGCATGCCAAACAGAAGTGTGAATCAACCCTGATGGAAAACTCAGATCCTTTTTGCACCCTTAATACAAAAAGATGATTAACGTCAAAAAGAAATGCTCTACACAGGTAATCCTAGAATTATCAAAGCGAGTATTTGATACTAAAAATGATTTTTTTTCAGTAGTAGCACAGTGCTAATAATCATTACAGTGATTAAGTTAATTTTAAGGTGATACAATGTGAATGATCCATTTCTTCTTTTTTATTTTTTAATTTTATTTTATTTATTCTTTTATACAGCAGGTTCTTATTAGTTATCTATTTATGATCCATTTCTTGATTCTCAAAGCAAATGAGGTTTAAACCCTACCTTCTTGTTTGGCAAATTAACAGACAAATTTTCTATTGAAACAATTCATCAGTATCAAGAAAAGAATGAGTCTTTCTAATCCTGAATCTCTGCTTCCTTAAATGAGGATCAGAGAAATAAAAAATACATAATTTATCTACCTCCAGCTGGTATACTACAATATCTTATGACATCCTCTAAAATATGGCTTATTTTTGTTTGTTCTTTCCTCAATTTTCACCATTTTCATGAAGACTACACCATTAATGAATAGTTTTCATTATTTGGAAGGTACAGATTCTTTGCAAATCAATTCAATGGAGTCTGTTCACAATCTTATTTGTTTTTATTGCCCTTATCAGGATTTCTTTTAGTTTATTTGGATTTTTTGTGAGATGAACCATTCAAGGTGCATGAAAAGAAATAAGTATGCCTCTTTTCCTCCATCCAGCTTTCCTTTTATACATAGCCTGAAACTGCATTTCTTCCCCCACCCCCTCAATGCCTGCATGAATCTGAGTTCATATCTTTTTTGTTTTCTTTGTTAAATCAGGTCTCTACTAGCCCTCTGGCACTCCAGGCTTCTCCCATCTATAATATTTCAGTATTTCCGATTGTTCTTACCCTTTTCCCCCAGAGATAGGTGTCTTCATTCTCATTTTCTTTCTATCTTTATGTCTATCTCTCTCACTCTCTTTCATTATCATTCTCAGTATACATTTCAGTTTCTTCAGCCACATTTCTGTTGCTACGTTGTCCTCACAGTTCCCAGCAATATTTCCTACCAGTGCGGCTGGATTCCTGTATCAGGCTGGCACAAACAGCCTGAGAAGAAAGGTGGTCACCTGGCCAGTCCTGTTAAAGAGCTGTGATCAATATGGCACGTGGCCAGCCTTGTTGCAGCAACCAGCCATCAAACAAAGCATTGTTCGTACCATGGAATATCTTTAATTGTTCTTTGTATAAGGAGATAAATCAACTGCAAGAGGACTTGCTATCAGAAACAGATTTTCCTATAGTGATGACAGGGATGATAGTTAATTTCAGAATAGAATCCAGCTGTAGCACTGGAACACGGTCCTGTAAGCTCCCTGCCCATCCAGATAACACTTTGGCTGCAAGATCATGGGGAGCTGAAGGGAGGAGGGAGAAGTCCAAGTGAAGAATACGGGTGTTCAGGTTGTCAGGAAGATCATAAGAGGAGCTTGGGGCAGAGACTTTTTCCAACCACTGTTGTAGCATTTCAATAAACAGTGTGGCTGAATTTTGCATATCAGGTCAATGTCAGCCTTTCAGGTGATAAGTCTGTCCTCACCCACATTTTGTCTTCTTGTCCTCTTGAGACCAAACACACATAAATAGACAGGAGGTCTGGGGCCATGCGATAGAACAATTCTAACTAGAGTATGTGGAGTGAAACTCTGACTTCAACTTTAAAATCCATATGTTTTATGTATCAATTATGTTAATTTGGATTTTTTTTTTCTGAAAGTAGTACTTTGACCCTTGCATCAAATACTTTATTCAAATATAGACAAATCCTTCATGTTGCCTGTATCCAATATTCTAGACTGGGAGCAAATGTCGCTTCTTCCTTGAAGCCTTCCCTACCTGCCTCAGGCAAAACCAGTCAGACCCTTTTCTGTGCACTTTATACACACCTTAATTCTAGTCCACCTAAATTATGCTGAAATTATTTGTTTATATTTTTGTTTATAATATATAAATATATAATATGTATATAATATATTATAAATATATAATATATTATTTATATAAATATATTTATATATTTGTTTATATTTCAGATTGGCCCATAAGGACTTTGGCCTATTGATCTTTTTCTCCCCATCAACAGGATTATGTGTGGTACATAGTAAGTGTCCAAGAAACAACTGTTGACTTAATTAATTAATTAATATACCCACTAACAGAAAAAGCACATATTCACTAGTTTAGAAAGGAATTAGGTGACATTATTTGTTGTGGTGGTCATGATGGTAACATTTGGTCTGTTTTGGAACTTTATATTTTTGATTAACCAAATATGGGATATATTCACAGGGAAAGATATCTGTGATATATTATTAAGTGAGTAAAGAGCAGATTAAGAAACAGCAATTAAAGTATGTCTCATTTTTGTAAAAAATTTTCTACATACTTATAGGAAAAATTCTGGAAGAATAATAGTAAGAGTAGTAATTGCATTTATATCTTTTATGATGAATGATTATAAAGTTCCAGGTATGGAATTAAGTGCCTTCACACATTATTTTAATCCTCACAACTCCATTAATTCATTCACCATGAATTAATTCAGCATTCAACTAATATTTTTTGTCCCAGGCACTGCACTAAATTTTTAGAGATATAGCAGTGAACCAGATAGACATAGAACCTGGTGTTTTATCATTATCCTAACTCTACAGGTGAAAGTTAGAGAGGTTATCCCACCCATTAGAGTTCCTCTCGTCCAACTTCTGGTTCAAATAAATATGCAGACTCACAAGACTCCCACAGGCTACACATGCCACCAGTTTCTTCAGGTAGATGTAGCACAGGAATCACAGTTTGCCAGCAGGCCTCCTTTCTGTGGGAGTCCTTGCAGCAGGTCACATAGTCCTCCAGCAGCCCTCATCTTTGGTCCCTCAGCTGACTCAGACACAAGGGGATGAGATCCCCTGTTGCACATTGGGTGGTGCAACAGGCAACCTGACATAAAAGCCTCATATTCCCCCTATAACAACTCCATAGGCATAGTGTCCAGGATCCCGGTAAGAATCATCACCACCATCAGGTATTTATAGTTCATGACAGTTTCTCCCAGTCCAAAGGTACTTTACCAAGTAGAGGTCATTTCAACAATAAGCAATACTATCTAGAAACATAGTTAACATTTCACTCCTATCATATTACCAGGGAAACAGAAGTAGAGAGTGAACCAAAGGTCAAATTCTCATGCAGAAGAAGGGGAAAGGGTTTTGTTAAGTAGTTATCCAATAAGCAAGTGGTAGAGTGCATTTGAACTTAGATCTGCCTGACTCCAAAGCTTAGCTTCTACACTTTACTGGATGGAAACAAAAATGACCTATGGGAAAAGATTTTAGACAACTTTTAGTGTCTTCCTCATAATTTCTGAATTCGCCAGTTTTTCTTGTAATCAGCATAAATTTCTTTTGTGATCAGAAAGAAATGTTTTCATTAAGAAGACCAGCAAAGGGCTTCCCTGGTGGCACAGTGGTTGAGAATCTGCCTGCTGATGCAGGGGACACGGGTTGGAGCCCTGGTCTGGGAAGATCCCACATGCTGCGGAGCAACTAGGCCTGTGAGCCACAACTACTGAGCCTGCGCGTCTGGAGCTTGTGCTCCGCAACAAGAGAGGCCACGATAGTGAGAGGCCTGCGCACTGCGATGAAGAGTGGCCCCCGCTTGCCACAACTAGAGAAAGCCCTTGCACTGAAACGAAGACCCAACACAGCAAAAATAAATAAATAAATTACTAAAACTCCTACCCCCAACATCTAAAAAAAAAAAGCGCAACCAGCAACATGAAAACATACTTCTGCTATAGCATTAAGTGAAAGCAGCCAGAAACAAAATGATACATCACAATCATAATACATGTGATTATGATGATATTTTTAAAAGAAAGATGCACAGAGGAAGAAGCCAAACAGAAATACAAAGCAGTCCTAACAGTAGTCAAGTCAGGATGGTTGGCTTGTGAAGGGCTTTTTTTTTTTTTCCTGTTTTCCAGATTTTCTATGAAATGCTTATGTTATTCTTGGAATAAAATGAAATACACATACTAAAATAGAAAAGGAAATATATATAGCTTATAAAATATTTGAAGTGTAAAAACCAGGCATCCTAAGGTAGGAGATTTAGTTCCATATTTCTTTGCATAGGTGAATATATTTTATATAAAATTTAACTATGTTAGGGGTTCAGAGTTCTCACATTATTTCGAAACACACACGTGGACATGGATGATGGGAAGGTGGATTAGAGAGCAGCTCTGCTCCATTCCTGAAAGTCACTCAAGAGCTAGAAGAATTTGCCCCGGGCTCCTGCTCGTTCCTGCCCTGACGAGAACATTACACTCAGCGCATTACAGTAACTTTCCTAGGCCTGGGCTCATGCAGTAGAGGCTCAACTCCTCTCACATGTTATTTGCCTATAATTATTTCAGGATGTAGCTATTTAAAGTTTAATTTTCTTTCAAAACTCACGTTTTGGGCTTTATATGATCCTTCTTTAGCCAACGACTCGTATAATTGGATAGCTGCTGTTATGTTTTGCATGCCAAAATTTCCAAATAGCAAAGCATCAGCCATTTTCTCCATAGCTTTCAAGTTTCCCATGTCAGAGGCTTTAGCAAAGAGTTTGTAGGCTCTGTTTGAAGAATACAAAGTTAGAAGTGTGATTATCAAAAATGAAAATTGCTGCTCCCTCCTTCATACTGCTTCTCTCTAACAAGTAGGACCTGGTTGATGTTGCTACTAACAATACAGTTTGGCTAAAGTCCATTACATTTCTAGACCAGTAGATTTTTTTCAGCCCTAGGTCAGTCTAAGATTATAATTTCAAATATATCTGACAAATAATGAAGCTGCTGGAAAGTAGAAATATTGAGGCTACATCATGCTTCAAGCTTATAGACCAAGAAAAGTGAAAAATTGGGGCACTTGTCTTAAAATAGTGAACTCTCCCATGGCAACTCCCATTAATTATGAGTATTTGATTTATAAAATGAACTCTGAAATACATAACAATATAATTAAAAATAATCAAAACTGGAATGTCATCTTGGAAGTTACTATCATGAGAACAGTTCCTTTATATTCCAAAATAAATTTCTAAAACAGAACATATTATTCAGCACAGCAAAGACAGACTGTGTGGGAAAACAATAACCAAACAAAACCTTAATGGTTTTTAGGGCTGTAGAGTCTGAATGCCTGGGTTCAAATCCTGGCTCTACCACTCATTTAGTTTGAGAGCTTTGGGCAAGTTACTTAACTTCTCTGTGCCTCTTTCATCTATGGAATGGGGATAATAAGAGCACTTACTTCATAGGGTTTCTGGGAAGATTCAATGAGATAATCCATGTGAAGTGCCTGGCATACTGCCTGATACAGAGTAAGCACTCAATAAATTTAGCTATTATTATTACTAGGACTATTGCATAGATTCTGAAGTTTTATAGCATGGTACTTTTTCTCCTATAATTAGTGGGTAAATCACGTAAAGTTTAGTGATAACCAATATAGATGCCAGAGGATTGCCTCACAGTGCATTTTATGAGTCCTAGTCAGAAGTCACCTGGACCTGATCTGTGTAGCAAGTAATGATGGAGAGACTTGCAAGGTCAAAACTTGTGTTGGAGATAGAGAGTGCTTTGGGAATTTATTTTTACTCTTTTAACTTCCTTTTTGGTAGCAGTAAGGTCAGTCAAGCCTGTGACCTTGACTCAAATACCAGAACAAACACACAAATCTACCACAGCTACCAATTCAGAAGGATCAGGAGACTCAGCTTTATATACCCCTACCCATGCTGTTGCTAGAATAAGCTGCTCTTGGTCAAAAGCTGGAGCAGGGGCTTCCCTGGTGGCGCAGTGGTTGAGAATCTGCCTGCTAATGCAGGGGACACGGGTTCGAGCCCTGGTCTGGGAGGATCCCACATACCGCGGAGCAACTAGGCCCGTGAGCCACAACTACTGAGCCTGCGCGTCTGGAGTCTGTGCTCCACAACAAGGGAGGCCGCGATCGTGAGAGGCCCGCGCACCGCGATGAAGAGTGGCCCCCGCTTGCCACAACTAGAGAAAGCCCTCGCACAGAAACGAAGATCCAACACAGCAAAAATAAATAAAATAAATTAATAAAAAAAAAAAAAAAAAAGCTGGAGCAGAACAGAATGGGCCAAAAAGGCCAGGATGAGTGACATCCAGGTACGCATTAGGGTCCTGGATGGCAAACAGAGAGTAGATCCCAGTGGGACAAAAAGAAGCCAGGAGGTCAAGCAAGAAATTAGCCATGGTCAAAGCAAGCGGCGGTTCTGGGGACCAGAAAGCAAATAATAAAATAGAAGGTCTCAAAGGTCAATGAATTCAAATGTCTGGCATCAGGGGATGGGCATGGCAACAGGATACAGACTCCTGGGAGCTCTTCTGTTGCATGGCTTGCTGCTGCAACCACATAGTCTGCTGGGACTAGAAGGGCACCGACATGGTCCAGGGCAGAGAAACCTGAGATGGGCTACAGGGGCCAGCAATATATCCAGTCGCTGGTCCCAGGGGGCAGCAAAAGTTTGCAAATCCAACCCCTCTAGGTGTCTTTGATTCTGAGGGAGGGGTGGGTACTTAGGTCCCCTGTCAGGAAAGTCCAAGGTGATATATGGAATACCAGAAGCAGGACCAAGGGCAGGAGAAAGGTGTTGGTAAAGTTTGTGGGATTAAGATGTGGACTGCAATCCCCAAGAGTGAAAAAGTAGGAGAAACTGGGCTGCAGGGGCAGATCTCCAAAAGAAAGTTCAGTTAGGTATCCGGATTGTCTGTAAAGGATCTGGCATTGGATGCTCGGTTGGGTGCTGGGGAAGGAGGAGGCTAAATGCATCTCTAGGACACATCAGAAACTTGGTGTGGGGCAGCAGCTTATCTTCACAGCTTCTTCACTGATGGGAAGTAATTCTTAATGACAGTTAACCTGGGATGTCATAGAGGTTTCTTGACTCCTTCAGACAAGTTTGTGTTTCCCTGACATATGCTTGCTTAACATCTGTACTTCCAACAGCACTGATTTGTTCAACAATTTTCCTTTCCTATATATGAAGAGACTGAATAAATGAATTAGACCAAGATGTGGGTGTGGATGAGCCAAAGATTCTACTAGCCCCTCTAACTTATGCTACCCTCATCTGAGAAGCAGTGAAGCAAGGAGGCGGTAGGGTAGAAGATGAATAGGAGGGATATGATTCCTCTTTGTTCTGACCAGAATCTTAAAATGGCTGTATTAGATGTAACTGGCTTAAGTGGAGAGCAGACCATCCTGAAAACTGAAGGAATTTCACCCATCTTGCCCACAAACTCCTAGGGTCTTTTGTTATGAATACATTTGGTTTCAGGTCTCCAATGCTACACATGCTGAAGGGTCAGGAGACTCAGATTTATGTACCCTCTCACGTATCTATGCTGCTACAGAAATAAGCTGTTCTTCTCGGATTCTTGGGCAAGGACTGGAGCAGTATAGACTGGGAAGGAATAACCTGAGATTGAATGACACCAGGTAGGCATGAAGGTTCCTGCACTGCTGGATGGTCCTGCACTGAAGGGCTGGGTTTTCTCCCCATCCTTGAAGCCAGAAAGGAAGGCACACATCAAGGTTAAGCAGAACCTTCTAAGAGTGGTTTTGTCCCATCAGGCTGAATCTAGGCCTTCCTTGGACTTGATGGAGCCCCTCATCTTGGGTTCACAGGCTATAGGCAGAGCTAGTCTGAAATCTCAGGGAACAGCCCTTCCCATTGTTCTCTCATCTAGCCCGGCCAGCTTGAGAAATCCTATCCTTACTCATCTACTCATTGGCACCTGAGTGAGCTGACTTCCCAGGCTGGATTGTAGTTTGGGGTCTGATTTAACTCCATCCTCATCATGAGAGCCCCCAGGAATGCTCAGCATGAGCCTTGGGTTTTGCTGAGAATGGTTTCCTTTGCTCTTATAAAGAGCTTCTAATTTAATTTTCCCTAGAGAGAGGACCAAATCCCTTACTTCCTTCTTCTTGTCACTTTGGAAAAATCAGAATCTTTTTGACCTTCCATTTCCTCCTCCATAATTTGGGGATAATAATTTATGTCTTACAGTATCATTGTGAGCAATGAGTAATATCCCACACATAAATGCCTACAACATTAACACAAAGAAGGACCTTGAAAAATGGACGTTGCGATGTTTTTATAACCAGGTTCACAGTTGAGTGCCCCACCCCCACCCTCATCCTCTACACTCTTACGGTCTTCTCAAAGGCTTTGAGTTTTCAGAAAGAATTCATGGCCTCTGCGGCTACCCGCCTCGGGCTGGTTACCACAGCTCTGGGATGCTTCCCGTGGGGCTGGTATGCCTAATTTGTGTGAAAACAAAAGAAGTCTCCTTGTCGGGGGCTCAGAGTCCATTCTTTCTATTACGGTTCAAGACACACTTACCTTCTTCTCTTCCACACCTTCCACTTACCATTTAGAGGACTAGAGATAAAAATAGCAAACACTTATCTCCTTATTACTAAGGACATTGTTCTAAGAGCTTGATTGCATCATCCAGGGCATGAAGCAGTTAAGTAACTTGCTCAGGATCACACCAGTAATGACAGAGCCAGAGTGTGATCCCAAGGTTTTAACTAGAGAGTTGATAGGACCTCAAGTTGTGCCCCTCTCCTGGGGGGAGAAGATATTTCTGCCTCCCATTTAGACAAAATAGACAAGTGAAAAGAGAAACAATGAACGTGATGTGAGACCATGTGGCCACGGCTTGGTCACCTCCCAGTTGTGCATTTGTGATCACCTCACTTTAACATCCTTGAATCTCTGTTCTCAACTTTTTAAAGGGGGAAAAATGAAACTCTTCTTAACTCATAAGTCTGTTCTGGGGATAAAATGGCGTCACATGTACGAAAGTGCTCTGAAAACCATAAAGTGATGTACAAATGCTGTTAGGCAGAATAAAGCATTCTAAAACAATAACTTCTCTAATTCAAATAATACATGTTTTATTTCATTTGAATCAATTAAAGCCAAAACAGAATATTTTTGCCTGAATGCTCAGATCAGTGCCTTCATTCTGCCTTTCATTTAATGTGTAGGGACCACAATTTCACACATAGTCCTTCCATTTGTAGGCTGGATAATTTGTAAGATTCTTTAAACACCATTTGATCCTTTTAAAAATAAAAGCTTACAGGCAAATAAGCTTACTTGTTATACCAGTAAGCTTTTAATGACAAATTAGATTTTGGATTGTTCCTTTTTCTCAACCTGGAAATTGAACTTGGCTTAAGTAGCTGGATGGACTTACTCTGCTTTTTGTTTTCGGCTTTTAGACTGCTGGAGGATCTTGATGCCCATCTTAAAAAGCTGGTCTCCTTCATCTGTGAAAATTTTCTTTGTTTGCTTTTTTACTGTATATGGACCAACAAGGACAAATAACATTATTTTTGTTTTATATTTTAAAAATAATGTGCTGGAATATTAGTTGGGGTTCTCTCTCATTTTCTAACTTCTGCATTTCAAGATCACCTCACCTTTGGTCAGATGGTAGAAACTGCCTACAAAAGTACTCTCTTCCTCTCTTTTGTGAAAGGTCTTGGAGGGTAGAGGAGACAGACAGATGTTTCTGATGGTAGGAGGGAGAGAGGTGTTCCCAGTGTGGGAAGAGGGTACAAAGTCCTGTAAGCAGAAGACAGGAAGCAAGGCCTCTAAGGGAAGGGGTTGCCTGGTGTATTCTACAGGCTGGATCTTAGACACCAGGCTCTCAGCTCTCAGATCCCTTGTCTGAACCTTAAGATTTCATGAGCAATGGGCATCTCCAAGATGACCATTGTGTACCTAGGATTGGAAGAGAGAATCTCCCTGAATATTTTACTCTGCCCAAGGCTCCCCCCTCCTCCCCAGAACCTTTCTCAGACCTTTCTAGCCTGAGAACTGTTGGGGATGAGCATCAGGAATAAGAGTACGTGTGCCAAGACACACTTTGGACCTTGGAGAAGACACACAGAGAGAGTATCAATAATAATTTGCCTTGAGGGATGGAGACTCAGAGTAAATTTTATAGCATTTAAGGAAAATAAGGAAACAGGAAGTTACCCGCTACAATAATAATATTTTAAAACATTTATATAACAATTCAAATTTTCAAAA
The DNA here is from genome assembly GCF_008692025.1 of Phocoena sinus. NCBI lineage: Eukaryota > Metazoa > Chordata > Mammalia > Artiodactyla > Phocoenidae > Phocoena > Phocoena sinus. Next base: position 40,309,278 of record NC_045777.1, read on the forward strand.
CATATCACCAGTTTACAGATGGGGAAAGCTGGTTAGAAGGAGAGTCTGCTTTAGAGCCCCCATCCCAACACACACACACACACACACGCACACACACACACACACACACACACCCCTCCATAGTATCACAGTGCCTCTTGAAGTCCATTATGACACTCACTGAAAACTCTGATTAGGTGAACCACATCTGAAGTCATTTTATTTTATTATTATTTTTTAACATCTTTACTGGAGTATAATTGCTTTACAATGGTTTGTTAGTTTCTGCTTTATAACAAAGTGAATCAGCTATATATATACATATGTCTCCATATCTACTCCCTCTTGTGTCTCCCTCCCAACCTCCCTATCCCACCCCTCTATGTGGTCACAAAGCACCGAGCTGATCTCCCTGTGCTATGTGGCTGCTTCCCACTAGCTATCTATTTTACATTTGGTAGTATATATAAGTCCATGCCACTCTCTCACTATCATCCCAGCTTACCCTTCCCCCTCCCTGTGTCCTCAAGTCCATTCTCTACGTCTGTGTCTTTATTCCTGTCCTGCCCCTAGGTTCTTCAGAACCTTTTTTTATTTTTGGATTCCATATATATGTGTTAGCATACAATATTTGATTTTCTCTTTCTGACTTACTTCACTCTGTACGACAGACTCTGGGTCCATCCACCTCACTATAAATAACTCAATTTCATTTCTTTTTATGGCTGTGCAATATCCCATTGTATATATGTGCCACATCTTCTTTATCCATTCATCTGTTAATGGACACTTAGGTTGCTTCCATGTCCTGGCTATTGTAAATAGAGCTGCAATGAACATTGTGGTACATGACTCTTTTTGAATTATGGTTTTCTCAGGGTATATGCCCAGTAGTGGGATTGCTGGGTCATATGGTAGTTCTGTTTTTAGTTTTTTAAGGAACCTCCATACTGTTCTCCATAGTGGCTCTATCAATTTACATTCCCACCAATAGTGTAAAAGGGTTCCCTTTTCTCCACACCCTCTCCAGCATTTATCGTTTGTAGATTTTTTGATGATGGCCATTCTGACTGGTGTGAGGTGATACCTCATTGTAGTTTTGATTTGCATTTCTCTAATGATTAGTGATGTTGAGCATTCTTTTATGTGTTTGTTGGCAATCTGTATATCTTCTTTGGAGAAATATCTATTTAGCTCTTCTGCCCATTTTTGGATTGGGGTTATTTTTTTTTTCTGATATTGAGTTGCATGAGCTGCTTGTAAATTTTGGAGGTTAGTCCTTTGTCAGTTGCTTCATTTGCAAATATTTTCTCCCATTCTGAGGGTTGTCTTTTGGTCTTGTTTATGGTTTCCTTCGCTGTGCAAAAGCTTTGAAGTTGCATTAGGTCCCATTTGTTTATTTTTGTTTTTATTTCCTTTTTTCTAGGAGGTGGGTCAAAAAGGATCTTGCTGTGATGTATGTCATAGAGTGTTCTTCCTATGTTTTCCTCTAAGATTTTTATAATGTCTGGCCTTACATTTAGGTCTTTAATCCATTTGGAGTTTATTTTTGTGTATGGTGTTAAGGAGTGTTCTAATTTCATTCTTTTACAGGTAGCTCTCCAGTTTTCCCAGCACCACTTATTGAGAGGCTGCCTTGTCTCCATTGTATATTCTTGCCTCTTTTATCAAAAATAAGGTGACCATACGTGCATGGGTTTATCTCTGGGCTTTCTATCCTGTTCCATTGATCTATATTTCTATTTTTGTGCCAGTACCATACTGTCTGGCACTGTAGCTTTGTAGTATAGTCTGAAGTCCAGGAGCCTGATTCCTCCAGCTCTGTTTTTCTTTCTGAAGATTGCTGAAGTCATTTTAAAGAGAGGCATTCTGGGATTTGATGCCTCATTAACAAGACAACAAAGAACTTTTAAAGTGGTTCTTGTTTTTCTTCTTCCTGACAAGATATCAGAGTTGTGCACTTTCTTTTGTAAATTGAAAAACAAACCCAAACACAACAAACGTAAAAGCCAGTTTACAACTATTTTGAATGCTTCAAGTTATCCAATCAATTTAGTAACACCAGACAAGTTTTGTGTCTAACTTCTGCTTTGGGTTGTATATTACCTATACTTATGATTAAAGAGGAAAAATAATGGGAAAAATCTACTCATCTGTGTTTGGAATAGCAATTGCTCCTATTAACATGCTTTCAAAGAGTGAGAATAAATTTTGAAAGGTTGACTCTGCATCCATATACATATGAGAAATGATTTACCACTACAGATTTCTAGCCATGGCTTTTACCTTTATGTGTAATTTTCTTTTTGGTTTTTCAAATGTATTAAAATACAAGTTTTCTTTAACACAAGAGGGCTCAATTATCAGAAAAAGTTATCTTGACAACACTTTGATTTTCTTTTTATGGTTTAATGATTTCAAAATTTGGGGAAAATTACAGTCAGGAAATGATTTGTGGATTTGAGGAGACCATTCTGAAGTTGATGTAAAAGACCTTCACAACTCTGAAGTCCTTTGAATGGCCAACTGTTTTGTACTGGTAGGGGCTCTAAGGTGACTGAGAAGTGGTGGGGATGAGCATCAGGAATAAAAGGGCGAATAGGTGTGCCAGAGAAGTATTTAAGGCAGCAGTAATTGTGGAAAGTGCTCCAACTAGATGAGTTTGTATTTCAGTGTTTGTCAGAGATATAATTTGTAGAGAGTTCTAGATACTTTATTACTTCTGCAGCCTTATTATCATTACTCCCTATCTAACTTAAGGACTGTTATGGGCTGAATTGTGTCCTTCAAAATTCATATATTGAAGTCCCAACCCCCAGTACCTCAGAATGTAACCTTATTTGGAGATGAGGTCTTTAAAGAAGTGATTAAATGAGGCCATTAGGTTGGGGCCCTAATCCAATATGACAGGTGTCCTTATAAGCAGAAGAAACACCAGGAGCATGTGGGCACAGAAAAAAGATCACATAAGGACACATTGAGAAGGTGACCCTTTGTAAGCCAAGGAAAGAAGACTTAGAATGAAACCAACCCTGCAAACACCTTGATCGTGGACTTCCAGCCTCCAGAACTGTGAGAAAATAAATGTCTGCTGTGTAAGCCACCTTGCCTATGGTATTTTGTTATGGCAGCCATAGCAAACTAATACTGATGCCAACTCCAGATCACAAGGAAAACAAGCTGTCCCTTCTCCCTGTGAGAAAGGATGCACCCAAACTCAGTTTCTGATCAGATCAGTGGCTACCTTCTAAAAGCAAGAGGGACTGAAATTTCCCATGGCCCCCCAAGGTTTCCAGGTGCTGGACATCTGACTTTCCTAGGCAGCTGGATGCCCAAGTAGCTCACCTCTGACAAGGTCACTTTCTCATGATTGTACTCAAAGTACAGTGTAGTAGGTAGACCTTGCCCTTGCATGTGTCCAGAAATACTTGGACCCAGATTACCTTTCTGTGAGATGGTGGGAGAAATGGGAATCTATGCCTTCTTCTGCTCATACTTCAGTTGTAAAATTCTCTAATCAAGTCTATTTCTTAATTCCTGTCACTTGCCATTGTGGAATTCGTGCAGAATCCTCTTGTTCATAATGACTAGAAGCAAATCTTTAGAACAAAAATGGCCCACTTGCTTGTTTCAGATATTAATGAGAAGAAGGAAAGCTGGAGACAACTTGTTCTCTGTCATTCATATGTTTACTCGTTCATTTAATAGGTATGAACTGATACTCACCATGTGTTAGACACAATGCTAGATATTGTGTCTTAGCCTGGTGGAGAAAAACATGTTTACCAAAAATTACAAGGCCATGTGGTAGGCACTATATAAGAATGCACAGTGGGAGTAAAGGAGGCTTCTTTATTTGTAAGCAACAGAAACCCAATATGTTTGACTTAAGCCAAAGAAACTTATTAGGAGGTTCATAGACTCAGTGGGGTTGATCAGGAATCAAAGTATCTCTGGAAGCAGAGCCAGACATTGCTACTGGGATGGACTAGAATCCAATCCTTTTAGGACCTTCCTCTCTCTGTTGAGGAAGACTCCATGATGAATCTGATGGGTCAGCAGGGAAAACAAGGCTTCTCATTATCTTCCTATAAAAATGTATCCATTGGGGAAGACCTAATTCCTCAGAGGAAATTGGGATGGTGAGAAGGGTAAAATGGATGATGGGAAGCCCACAAACAGCAAATGCCCACCCACTTCATGCCCCTTACTCTGGCTTTGTGAAATAAAGAAATCTTCACAGATGAAATGGCACTTTAGATAGTTCTTAAAACGTAGGTAGGAATTTTTCAGGCCAAGAAGATGAAACTGGTGTTCCATTTGGAGGAAACAGTCTATGCAAATGAACTGGGGGGCAGTGTATCTTGAAGAATGAGAGCTTGAATGTCACGGCTGGTCATGCAGCCAAAGCTGGCTACAGAAGTAAGTGATACTGAGGAGAGAGGACAGAGGGGTGAAGAAGGAGAGGGAGGAGGGAACTGAGGTCATTGTGAAGGTGAAGGCAGGTTTGGTAGGAGAAAGAGTGAGAGAATAGAAGTGGCAGGAAGATGGTTCTGATCAGAGACAATTGTTTTGGAGTTTGAATAGAGATGAAGTTGATTGGAGTCAAGGAGGTTCAGCAAGTAAGGCAAGGTCTTTCAACATATAAGGTGCTGGTGGCCTATAGCCATTGGCTGATTGATGTGGGAGTAAAAAAGCCCAGCCCCCTTGCCTATGCAAAGGGGGCAATCCTCCAGGGCAATTCGCTCTTCAAAGCCCTAAACTTCTGAAACTCTTATCTTTTCTCAGCTCCTTCCCTTGCCCTAGCCTGCATTCCTCACTTTCTTGTATGTTTCACCAGAAAATCTAGAACTTTAGCACTTAAATTTAAGTATATAAATACCATCTAAATTATCTAGAAAAATAAAAGGAAAAAGAATAATAAATTCATTATTTTGAATCTCAAATTATAGTTACATTGTGAACCACACAAAGGATCACTGAGAGTTAAAAGAATGTCTTGTCACTGAGAGTTAAAGGAGATGAATATCTTTTAGTCTGACTAAAAATCAGGTGCTTTCACCATTAAAATGATACAAAAAGATAAAATGGGAAAATCTTTGCCCTGAAGAAAATCTTGCCTCCACAGACACTGTATCTATCTAATTTTAGTTGTCTTTAATATAAACCAACTTCAGTTTCTGACTTTCTGAATAATGCATCAGAAGAGCTCTTCACATTTGCCCTTAATGTCTGCTAGAAAGATACAATCTAAGATAAGGAGGGAGAATAACGATCCATTTCTAAAAATAACATTCCATCCAAGAAAGAATGACTCAGCAGAGTTTAGTCAGATAAAGATGCGATCAACTCAAATACACTTGAATAGAGCACAGATATTCACAACAGTCAAGTTTATTCATTCTGTCCCCAGATTATTGTCCTCAGATATCAATACCTCCAGTGGTATTTCTTAGAAATGGTAGACAAATTATCAGTAGAAAAAAAATTTTTTTCTCTTTAAGTGTGTATTAAGCAAAACTTGAAATAAGACGGATTCTGACAGATACAAATCACAATCTAAAACACTTAATTTAGCAGAAAGAAATATGGGTTATAAAACAAGTGAAGAATCAAAAATAATATATATCTATAGTTATAGTTATAAATAGGAGCTAATATTTATAAAGCACTTGGGTCCCAAGGCAATTTTCTCACTGACTGTAAAAGGAAGGTGCCATATCATTCCCATTTTACAGATGAGGTGATGTAGGCACAGAGAGGTTAAGTAACCTACCCAAGGTCATATAGCTGGTACCCAGTAGACAAGGATTCAAGTCTAGGCAGTCTGACTCCAGAGTCTGTGCTCATACTACCTCTTAGAGCTACACAATATGCAGACTCATGTGTTAAATGCAAAGTTACTATCAAATGATGAAAAATTTGAAAAAATAAAAAAAATTTAAATATATTTTAAAAATAAATTTATTGTAATTTGTTATAAATATTTTAAAGTTGTTTATTTATAGTAATACTTCATTTATCTGACATTGCTGAAAAATATGTTTCATATAAATCATTTTCCCCATTAGATGAGTCATATCCCTTTTTATTTTGACTGTTTTCTGATGGAAATCTGTCTGAAAAGGATACAGTATATTCCTCCACCTTCCCCAACAGAAGATAATGAGCATGGTGTAACCTGGTCTTGATGATTCAGAGCATCATTAGGCATACCTGGCAATGCCCAGTCTGGTTGGTTTGGACAAGATTATGTAAGAAGACAGTGCTTGTGGGAGGCCTTGGATAATAGGAAGACTTTCAGTAATGAGTGGGAGCAGGGGCAAGAGAAAGATGGTGACATGCTGTACCCATGTCCTCTGGGGTGGGCAAGAGTGCCTGCTGAAAGTGGCTGGGTTGACACTTAGCTGCACTTGCTAATTTGTAACACCTTAGATCACTGTTTCCCAAAGGGTACATAAGATAACTTTAAGTGGTACACACACAAACTTCAATACTTTGATAGTTAATATATTTAATGTATATTCACCTCTAAATTCTATTTGTGTCAAGTGATGCTAATTTCCATTTTGTTTTCCTTAAAAAATTAACCATGAAGTATTTCAAACATATAAAAAAAATCCAGAAAGTGAAACACACTATAACCCTCCCCCCTCACACACCCAGTTTAACAGATGGTGACATTTTGCCTTATTTGTTTTAGGTATCAACTCTAAGGAAACAGAATATACAGAAACACCCAAGCCTCCTCCCAGCATCCTTTCTCCTTGTTCCCTCTTCAGAGGGATTATTGTCCTGAAGTTGCTATGTAGCTATTTTACTACATATATGTACCCAATATTATTTCTATACTTTATATAAATAGCATCATACTGTATATACTTTTGCAACTAGGTTTTTCACTTTTTGTTTTTGCGGTACACGGGCCTCTCACTGTTGTGGCCTCTCCCGTTGCGGAGCACAGGCTCCAGATGTGCAGGCTCGGTGGCCATGGCTCATGGGCCCAGCCATTCCGTGGCATGGGGGATCCTCCTGGACCAGGGCACAAACCCGTGTCCCCTGCATCGGCAGGCGGACTCTCAACCATTGTGCCACCCACCAGGGAAGCCCTGTTGGAAGATTTTTAATCACAGTTTCAATTTCATTACTTGTGATTGGTCTGTTCATATTTTCTATTTCTTCCTGGTTAAGTCTTGGAAGGTTATACCTTTCTAAGAATTTCTCCATTTCTTCCAGGTTGTCCATTTTATTGGCACAGAGTTGCTTGTAGTAGTCTCTTATAATCCTTTGTATTTCTGCAGGGTCTGTTGTGATTTATCCTTTTTCATTTCTAATTTTATTGATTTGCATCCTCTCCCTTTTTTTTCTTGATGAGTCTGGCTAAGGGTTTATCAGTTTTGTTTATATTCTCAAAGAACCAGTTTTAGTTTTATTGATCTTTGCTATTGTTTTCATTTTTATTTCATTTATTTCTGCTCTGATCTTTATGATTTCTTTCCTTCTACTGACTTTGGGTTTTCTTTGTTCTTCTTTCTCTAGTTGTTTTAATTGTAGGATTAGATTGTTTATTTGAGATTTTTCTTGTTTCTTGAGGTGAGACTTAATTGCTATAAACTTCCCTCTTAGAACTGCTTTTGCTGCATCCCATAGGTTTTGGGTCATTGTGTTTTCACTGTCATTTGTTTCTATGCATTTTTTAAATTTCTTCTTTGATTTCTTCAGTGATCTCTTGGTTATTTAGTATGGCGCTGTTTACCCTCCATGTATTTGTGTTTTTTTACAGTTTTTTCCTGTAATTGATTTTCAATCTCATAGCGTTGTGGTCAGAAAAAATGCTTGATACGATTTCAATTTTCTTAAGTTTTCTGAGGCTTGATTTGTGACCCAAGACGTGATCAATCCTGGAGAATGTTCCATGTGCACTTGAGAAGAAAGTGCATTCTGCCACTTCTGGGTGGAATATTCTATAAATATCAATTAAATATATCTGGTCTATTGTATCATTTAAAGCTTGTGTTTCCTTATTTATTTTCTGTTTGGATGATCTCTCCATTGGTGTAAGTGGGGTGTTAAAGTCCCCTGCTATTATTGTGCTACTGTCGATTTCTCCTTTCATGGTTGTTAGCATTTGCCTTATGTATTGAGGTGCTCCTATGTTGGGTGCATAAACATTTATAATTGTTATAGCTTCTTCTTAGATTGATCCTTTGATCACAATATAGTGTCCCTCCTTATCTTTTGTAACAGTCTTTATTTTAAAATCTATTTTATCTGATACGAGTATTACTACTCCAGCTTTCTTTTGATTTCCGTTTGCATGGAATATCTTTTTCCATCCCTTCACTTTCAGTGTGTATGTGTCCATAGGTCTGAAGTTGGCCTCTTGTAGACAGCATATAAGGGTCTTGTTTTTGTATCCATTCAGCCAGTCTGTGTCTTTTGGTTGGGGCATTTAATCTATTTACATTCAAGGTTATTATCAATATGTATGTTCCTATTACCATTTTCTTAATTGTTTTGGGTTTGTTTTTGTGGTTGTGTTTCTTCTCTTGTGTTTCCAGCCTAGAGAAGTTCCTTTAGGATTTGATGTAAAGCTGGTTTGGTGCTGCTGAATTCTCTTAGGTTTTGCTTGTCTGAAAAGCTTTTGATTTCTCCATTGAATATGAATGAGATCTTCTGGGTAATCTTGGTTGTAGGCTTTTCTCTTTCATCACTGTAAGTATATCCTGCCACTCCTTTCTGGCCTGCAGAGTTTCTGCTGAAAAATCAGCTGATAACCTTAGGGGGATTCCTTTGTATGTTATTTTTTGTTTTTCCCTTGCTGCTTTTAATATTTTTTCTTTGAATTTAATTTTTGTTAGTTTGATGAATATGTGTCTTGGTGTGTTTCTCCTAGGGTTTACCCTGTATGGGATTCTCTGCGCTTCCTGAACTTGGGTGACTATTTCCTTTCCCATGTTAGGGAAGTTTTCCACTATAATCTCTTCAAATATTTTCTCAGACCCTTTCTTTTTCTCTTCTTCTTCTGGGACCCCTATAATTTGAATGTTAGTGTGTTTAGGGCTGTCCCAGAGGTCTCTGAGATTGTCTTCAATTCTATTTATTCTTTTTTCTTTATTCTGCTCCTTGGCAGTTATTTCCACCATTTTGTCTTCCAGCTCACTTAATTCATTCTTCTGCCTCAGTTATTCTGTTACTGACTCCTTCTAGTGTATTTTTCATTTCAATTATTGTGTTGTTCATCTCTGTTTGTTTTTTCTTTAGTTCTTCTAGATCTTTGTTAAACATTTCTTGTATTTTCTCAATCCATGCCTCCATTCTATTTCCAAGATTCTGGATCATCTTTACTATCATTACTCTGAATTCTTTTTCAGAGAGATTGTCTATTTCCTCTTCATTTATTTGGTTACGTAGGTTTTTACATTGCTCCTTCATCTGTGACATATTTTTTTGCCGTCTCATTTTTTTTTTTCCTTTTTTTTTATGAGTGGGATTTTGTTCCTGTCTTGCTGGTTGTTTGGCCTGAGGCCTCCAACGCTGGAGTTTCTAGGCTGTTGGGTAGAGCTGTGTTTTGGTGCTGAGATGAGGACCTCTGTGAGACCTCACTCCGATAAATATTCCCCTGGAGTCTAAGGTTCTCTGTTAGTCCAGTGGTTCGGACTGAGAGCACCCACCGCCGGAGCTTCTGCATGACCCCTGGCTTGTGAACCAAGCTAGTTCACTTGGGGGTTCACTTGGGGGTTCCTCCCGTCTCCTTGGGCATCCTACCAGCGGCCGTCAGGCACCCTAGTTGTGGGGAGACACTAACTGCACGTCTTCCCACGTTGCCATCTTGACTCCACCCCCCCAACAAGGCTTTTAATGTAGGAATTGTGGAATTGTTTCCACAAAGTTATTTTGTATTGCTTCTTTCAGGTTTCCAGATTTATCATCTTATTGGTGGAAAGAAATTTGTGTATGTGAACATATTGGCTTGAAAGTGTTCACACACACACACACACAAAAATCGGGTGGCATAAATTCAAATTCAAATCTGTATAAGGTGCAGGGATATTGTGTAGGTTATTTTCCAGGAACATATTTTTCTCTGCGAGAGTTGAAGTGGAGGAAAAGCTTTCTTGATATTTACATATAATGGTGGGTGGTTTGTTGTTATTTCCTAATCTCCCCTCTCACTGTATGCACAGCTCTATGAGACTGTTAGTTTTATTCATAACTCTTTAATCTCAATTCCTTTGTCAAAGATCTTTATGTCTTTTTTATTTTCCCAGCCTGGGATTTAAAATCCAAGGCTCATCCAGTACCAGCTCTGATCACAGCTTGCCAAAACATCAACTCACATGCTTATTTTTCATTATTTCTAGCACCTGGGGATTTCAGTTTCTTGTAAGCCCAGGTCTTCATTTTAAAAAAGTGTTTTGGCATATATTAGGTGTCATTTTTAGGTATTTGTAAGCAGTAGGATTTTCATATTGGATTAAACCACCATTTTGCCAGAATAGGAGATCTTTAGTGATTTTCTTTTAAAATAAATTCATTCACAAAAAAACTTGTGTTGATTTAAAGAAAAACTTTAAGTAATAGGAAAGATATTAAATGGTACACAGATTGGGTTCCCTGATAAGCAGACTTTAAGAGTTTGGAGTATTTATTAAGAAGTGTCCTTGGGACTTCCCTGGTGGTGCAGTGGTTAAGAATTCGCCTGCCAATGTAGGGCACATGGGTTTGAGCCCTAGTCTGGGAAGATCCCACATGCTGTGGAGCAGCTAAGCTCATGTGCCACAACTACTGAGCCTCTGCTCTAGAGCATGCAAGCCACAACTACTGAGCCTGCATGACAAAACTAGTGAAGCCCGTGTGCCTAGAGCCTGTGCTGTGCAACAAAGACAACCACCGCAACGAGAACCCCCACACAGCAGAGTAGCCCCTGCTCACTGCAACTAGAGAAAGCCCACGTGCAGCAACGAAGACCCAATGCAGTCATAAATAAATAAATAAATAAATAAATAAATAAAAAGAAAGAAGAAGTGCCCTTGGGAAGCACACCTGGTGAAGAAGTTGGATTAGGCAGAAAGAGAAGCTGTTATGCAACCTGTAACAGAGAAGAACAAACCTGACTCCATATCAGATCTATTCCTTTAATTCTAACCCTTGTGTTCTGTTGCCTATGCTCAGCCATGCTGGCTCTGCTCCTTTTGTAAAAGAATGCTGCTTATAGCCTGAAATATACACGATAACCCATTCTCAAGGTTCTGACCTTTGAAGGTATAACATTTTTCCATACATATAGAGATAAAAAGTTGCAGAACAGAAAATAATAATTGTCTTCTTGGTGGTATATAGGAACATTGTGACCAGACCTACTTGGACAGCTGCAGGAACAAAGGATTCCTGCACCAAAAAGTTTGCAAGAATGAGCCATACCTCCTTCAATCTTAGTATAAAAGAAGCCTGAATTCTAACTCAGGTAAGATGGTTCTTTGAGACAGTAGTCCACCATCTTGTCAGCCTGCTGTTTTCCTGAATAAAGTCTCTATTCCTTGCCCCAACAACTAACTTGTCTCTTGGTTTATTGGCCTGTCATGTGGCAAGCAGTACAAGCTTGGACTCGGTAACAAGTCCAGTGAAACCCTTTCCTGACCCCAGAGGGTACTCTGGAGCTAACATGTCTCTTCTAACTCATCTCAAGTTAGACTGACATGGTCAGGCCTTTATGTTCCTGAATTGATTAGTCATTGGAAGTTGCCTCTCCCAGGAAGGAGGCATAACTTTGGGCTATGCAGTTGTCTGCACCTGAGACAGTCTCTAAAGGGACTGACTGCTGAAGGCTGTCTGTGAACTTCACTTCCAGCAACTGGGCAACAAGTCCCTCATTGAAGAGAGGATCTGAATGGCACTTCCCAGTGTCCTCCACATACATTCCACAGTCAATAAAGTGGAATACAAAAGATAAACTTAGCCTAGCTGGTCACAGACCCTAGAAGTGAGAAAAAAGAATGCCAACCCTGGCTTAAAGCAGGATTCTAAGACACTCCCCTCCAACCAAGAACACAGGAGCTGTATGGTCTGATCACCAAAATTAATGATGATTAATTCCAAGAAATGCCAGGAAGGATCTGGTCAGGAAGGACAAAGAAACTAGTGTTCCAGTTGCCTGCAGGAATAGGCTCCACTGTTCCCAATGCATGATTAATTATTGATTTGTCTTGTTAACAATTTAATAAAGATAATTACTCTATTAGACTCAATTCTGACTCAGAAAGAATTAGTTATTGAAGTTCTAGTGATAAGATACCCTGAGAGAAAATGAGCATGCTGTTAAAAACATGTAATGGGATATGAAAGCATTGTGTTCAACTATAAAACACCATTCAAACTTACTCTAAAACTGTAAGGTTTTATTATTTTTATGTAGCACCTATATTGTAGATAATGCTGAACTTGGAGTCAGAAGATCTGAGTTTACATCCTAGCTCTATATAGGAAGAATTCAACTCAATTTAACTCAGCAAATATTTATTCATATTAAGTATGTGACAGACACAATGCCAGGCACAGATCTTGCCTTGAATTAAAGGGAAAACAAATGCTATTGGTTATATTTGACAATCTCTAGGTGAAGGAAAAAGTGATAGGGATCTGAAAATTGGTAGATAGTTCTCCTATTTTCAAGATGTAGAAAAATATATTCATATTCTAGAACCAGCTTGATGCCAATCTCCTTAATTTCTCTTTCATTTTTTGAACAAATTTTTATACACAGTTTGTGAGCCTTGAGTTAAGGAGATATTATCACTAAGAATCAGGAAGTTTTTTGAGAATGTTAGGTTCAATCTAATTTTTCTCTTCTGAAGGACTAACAAGTCTGGGGAGTAGCATTTATATAAAACACCTATATCCCATTTTTTATGATATCCTGTACACAAAATGTTGAAATGGGAACTGAATGAGAATGGGATTTAGCAAGGTTTTTAGCCAGCTCTATAACCATGTATAACCCATATTTCTGGTTAATTTCATAGCTTGTAAATCTTCCAAGGAAGGTTACTTCTCCATGGCTTCCTCTACTTTCTTAACTACTGATTCCATAAGTACTGTTCCTGACACTAGGCTTCTGTGTGGGGTTGAAGGTGGGGGATCAGGAAGGCGTGTCTGCCTACCTTCTATCTACCAATGCCTATTAAGGCATCTTCCCAAACAAGGGCAGTGCACTCTGTACAAGGTATTCTGATAACTAAAATTTTATTTTTTCAACCTCATCACATGTAGATTTTTATCTGTTATCAGTGGGTAAATATAATATTAGAGATTTATGGTGGATTATTGTGGGCTCTAGGCTCTAAACTTGGTCCTGTCTGGTTAACGTCTGTAACAAGAATTTGGGTAAAAGATTGGAGGGCATGCTTGTCAAAAAATTTGAATGACAGAAAACTAGGAGAGTTTGATTGATATAATTGATAGGTTGAAATAGTCCCAAATGAACACAATGAAACAAATAGACATAAATGTAAAAGATTTCACTTAGATTCAAAAATTTAGTGAACACATAAGGATTAGGAGATACCTGGCTGTGATGGTCAACTTTATGTATCTATTTGGTGAGTACAGTCTCCAGTTATTAAGTCCTACATGAAACTAGTTTTTGCTGTGAGGGTATTTAGCAGGCACCTTTAAGTAAGTGAGATTATCTTAAATAATCTGGGTTGGGCTGATTCAAACAGTTGAGAGGCCTTAAGAATGGAACTGAGGTTTCCCTGAAGAAGAAAAAAGTCCACCTGTAAACAGCAGTTTCAGCTCCTGCCCGAGACTTCCAGTCTGCCTCGTTGATAAACCACCCTGTGGGTTCCGGACTTGCCCAGCCAGCTTCTATAATCGCATAAGCCAATACCTTAATATAAATCCTTTAATATATATCTCCTACTGGTTCTTTTTTTCTGGTTGAACCCTGATTGATACACTGGCTTAGTACCTTTAGGTGTGAAAAGATTTCAGTTTCTTCTAAGTTTGTTATGCGTTAATCGCTACGAGTGGGGGCCAGAAACAACTCACAGGATCTTAGAAACAATATGCACGAGTATCCAGTGAAGGGGAGCCACAGCTCCATTGCTGGAGTCCATACCCATAGCGGGATTATTCTGTCCACCTCCAGCTGCCTAAGATCACTGTGGGGAAGTGGTGTAATGGAAGCTAACTTTATAAGAAAGAGATATATTAAATAATGTCACAGGCTGCCCTGTATGATATAGTGAGCTTAGTCACAGGTATTTAAGTAGGAGCTGGTGTTGTCTGCCAGGAATATCTGATGAAAGATACTAGACTAGATGACCTCTAGTGTTCCCTAATTCTAAGGTTCTGTAATTTTACTTTTAATAACTATGCTTCTAATGCATGCCACTAAATGTCCTCATCCTTTTAGTTCATGCCATTTAATTTCCCTTGTCTGGAAAACCGGGTGTGTTCATTGCCTTCTGATTGCTTTTCTAGAGCCATTCCATCCTGCTCTGTGCCCATATGGGCTTCTTCAAAGGACTCCCTTGCCCTCCAGCTTCTGGTTAGATTTGGCTGAGAGGCACCAGCTGGAAGTACGAAGGGTAGGAAGAGAACGAGGTAGGAGTATTTATTCTCCAGCTCCCCAAGTCTGGGTTGCTGCAGGCTGGCTTAGTCCCTTGACCTCACATCATAGTTCTGTCAGAGGGTCCTCTCCACATACCTCTTGCTTTCTTTCTCAGCATCCCAGTAGCCACTACTGCCCCGAGACCCTGCAGACCTAGGGGTGGTAATGCCACTGTGGTTACTATCCTAGGTTTCTCCACACCCTGTCTGCACTTTTAGAAATAGGCCCTTGACTAAATTTTACTCATATAAATTTAATTTTTTAAAAAATATTTATTGTATATATGTGCCACATCTTCTTTATCCATTCATCTGTCAATGGACATTTAGGTTGGTTCCATGTCCTGGCTATTGTAAAGAGTGCTGCAATGAACATTGCAGTACATGTCTCTTTTTGAATTATGGTTTTCTCAGGGTATATGCCCAGTAGTGGGATTGCTGGGTCATATGGTAGTTCTATTTTTAGTTTTTTAAGGAACCTCCATACTGTTTTCCATAAAGAGGTAGACATAGAAAATGGACTTGAGGACATGGGGTAGGAGGGCCAAGCTGGGGTGAAGTGAGAGTAGCATTGACATATATACACTACAGAATGTAAAATAGTTGGCTGGTGGGAAGCAGCAGCATAGTACAGGGAGATTGGCTCGGTGCTTTGCGATGACCTAGAGGGGTGGGATAGGGAGGATGGGAGGGAGGCTCAAGAGGGAGGGGATATGGGGACATGTGTATGCATATGGCTCTTTCACTTTGTTGTGCAACAGAAACTAACACAGTACTGAGAAGCAATTATACTCCAATAAAGATCTATAAAAATAAATAAATAAATATATCACTTCTCAAAAGTAAATTTATTTATTTGGTTGTGTCCAGTCTTAGTTGTGGCAGGCAGGCTCCTTAGTTGCAGCTCACCAGCTCCTTAGTTGTGGCATGTGAACTCTTAGTTGCAGCATGTATGTGGGATTTAGTTCCCAGACCAGGGATCGAACCCAGGCCCCCTGCATTGGGAGAGAGGAGTCTTAACCACTGTGCCACCAGGGAAGTCCCCATATGACTCAAATTAAATGTGTCATTTGTTTCCTGTCAAAAATCCTACCTGGTACTTCAAGTAACACGCATGTCAACATTTTTATGTCCTATATAGAGCCAACTCTTCAAATGAGCAGTCAACCAGTCTTTTGGAGTAAATGTGGGTAAAATACTCTTAAAATATTAAGATTAAAAAAATTTTAAAATCTTTGTCGAAGCAAGACTCTCATAAAGACCAAGGACAGACTAGGTCAGTAAGAGTCCTTCCAGCTCCAAAACTAACTTCTCTCTCCTCTGGAATCCCTTGGTTCTCAATTTTTTTCTATTGCTCTTATTAGTAGTGATCACTTTTCTATGTTTACTTCTGGCAGAAGGAAACATTTTCTAATTTGTGTAAATCTTGATGAATGGATGTTATGACTATTATAAGACAGGAGTTCTCAAATGTCCTTGAAACATTTAGGTAGGCATCAATGAATGCATGTACGCTCCCTAGAGATGTGGAGGACAGGAATACATTTCTTTAAAGTCTTAGGTTTGATAATTCAAAGTGTGAGTTTTGAAATCTACAGCATACATTATACTGTTAGTTCTAAAATGAAAATGTTTTCAATTATTTACCATTATTTTTTTCCCCATAAATTTTTTTATTTATGGCTGTGTTGGATTCTTGTTGCTGGGCGCGGGCTTTCTCTAATTGTGGCAAGCAGGGACTACTCTTTGTTGTGGTGTGCGGGCTCTAGGTGCGCGGGCTTCAGTAGTTGTGGATCGCAGGCTCTAGAGTGTAGGCTCAGTAGTTGTGGTGCATATGCTTAGTTGCTCCGTAGCATGTGGGATCTTCCTGGACCAGGGCTCAAACCCGTGTCCCCTGCATTGGCAGGTGGATTCCTAACCACTGAGCCATGAGGGTAGTCCCTACCATTATTTATTTCCCTTAAAATCTTCATTTGGTGCTCAGGAAACTGAGCATCTTTACCATACAGTTCAATATTTGCCCTAAGCCATTTTGAGAAGCAAGGGATTAAAATTTCTTAATATTGTCAGCTTACTTTTGTGAGATGCATATGGTATAGTGGCTAAGAGCTAGAGGACTTTGACACCAGACCATCTAAGACCACACCATCTAAGTTCAAATCCTAGTTTCCCTACTAAATATTGGTTTTATAATGCTAAGCAAATTATTTCTCTGTGTTGCAAGTTTCACACCTTACAAAGTGGAAATGATATAACCTATCTTAAGTGAACATTTAAAAATATGGGGGATGTTCAATTAGAGTTAGCTTATTATCTATTATTATTAGGTATAATATAACTAGTTCCATATAAGGGAAAAGGATCTCATTTGAAGGGTGACATTAGTTACTCTTTTAAACAGCAGAAGCTCTCTTAAACAACATCTACCTACCTTATTCGCCAAATTAATCAATGATTTTCATGTCTTCTATCCAACTTACTGACCAATGTCCACAGCATATTGAACTAGTTTGTGGCCAGTGGGATTCTCTTTAGTACAGGTGTTACTTCTGTTCCCACCCTTTGCATACTTACCAAAGATCAGGAGTGCTTGATCCCAAATCTATTTGTATCAATTGTGCTGTTATTATAATTACAGAATTTAACCAAACAATATGTAAACTTACTAAAATAAGTACAAAAAGAAAATGTTGTTTCTATGTAAAGTGATTGAAATATTATGAAAAAAAATGATAAGGAGAGCCACTAAAAGTTATCAAATTTAATTGTAGGCAAAGCATTTATAAATGACAGGGGGAAAAGTCTGCAAATATCTGGAAGGATTTTGTGCATACTTGTTCCATAAATGTTTTTAGCTCCTTTTTTCATTAAAAAACTGAGATGGGAAATCATAGATGATACAGTTTGAGTGTGGTTTATACTAGAAATGCCAATCAGTAGACCAATGCTAAATAAAAGAAGACAGCTCATGTTTCTATGCCAGAAAATTGTCAAATGTACGTTTCAATGTATATGATTTAGATTTAAAAGAACTTTAAGATATGTACATTTTTTTATAATGCCATTAAAAACTGATATTCTTAATTTATCTCTGCCAAGGAAGATTCCCTCTCCTAAATAAGATGTTAAATTATAGAAACTCATACATATCTGTTAGAAAAGAGAAAGTTTTCATGTATCAGACTTAAATGTTGAAAATGAGTCTTAAATTTTATAATTGAGCACGTTAACTCCTGCACACAGAATCTATGGAGACATTGTTTATATTTTCTTTTTTTTAAATACATCTTTATTGGAGTATAATTGCTTTAGAATCGTGTGTTAGTTTCTTCTGAAGTAGCTATATGTGTACATATATCCTCATATCCCCTCCCTCTGGCATCTCCCTCTCACCCTCCATAACCCACCCCTCTAGGTGGACACAAAGCAGCGAGCTGATCTCCCTGTGCTATGCAGCTGCTTCCCACTAGCTATCTATTTTACATTTGGTAGCATATATATGTCCATGCCACTCTCTCACTTTCTCCCAGCTTACCCTTCTCCCTCCCCACATCCTCAGGTTCATTCTCTACTGCATCTTCATTCCTGTTCTGCTCCTAGGTTCCACAGAACCTTTTTTTTTTTTTTTTTACATTCCATATATATGTGTTAGCATACAGTATTTGTTTTTCTCTTTCTACGGTATTTGTTATCCCTTTCCAGATATTTCTCTTCACTTTGTATCACCGACTCTAGGTCCATCCACCTCACTACAAATAACTCAATTTCGTTTCTTTTTATGGCTGAGTAATATTCCATTGTATACATGTGCCACATCTTCTTTATCCATTCATCTGTCAATGGACACTTAGGTTGCTTCCATGTCCTGATTATTGTAAACAGTGCTGCAGTGAACATTGTGGTACATGACCCTTTTTGAATTACGGTTTTCTCAGGGTATATGCTCAGTGGTGGAATTGCTGGGTCATATGGGAGTTCTATTTTTAGTTCTTTAAGGAACCTCTACTGTTCTCCATAGTGGCTGCATCAGTTTACATTCCCACCAACAGCGCAAGAGGGTTCCCTTTTCTCTACAGCCCCTCCAGCATTTATTATTTGTAGACTTTTTGATGATGGCCGTTCCGACAGGTGTGAGGTGATACCTCACTGTAGGTTTGATTTGCATTTCTCTAATTATTAGTGATGTTGAGCATCCTTTCATGTGTTTGTTGGCAATCTGTATATCTTCTTTGGAGTAATGTTTACTTAGGTCTTCTGCCCATTTTTGGATTGGATTGTTTGTTGTTTTGATATTGAGCTGCATGAGCTGCTTGTATATTTTGGAGATTAATCCTTTGTCTGTTGCTTCATTTACAAATATTTTCTCCCATTCTGATGATTGTCTTTTGGTCTTGTTTATGGTTTCCTTTGCTGTGCAAAAGCTTTTAAGTTTCATTAGGTCCCATTTGTTTATTTTTGTTTTTATTTCCCTTTCTCTACGAGGTGAGTCAAAAATGATCTTGCTGTGATTTGTGTCACAGAGTGTTCTGCCTATATTTTCCCCTAAGAGTTTTATAGTGTCTGGCCTTACATTTAGGTCTTTAATCCACTTTGAGCTTATTTTGGTGTATGGTGTTAGGGAGTGTTCTAATTTCATTCTTTCACATGTAGCTGTCCAGGTTTCCCAGCACCACTTATTGAAGAGGCTGTCTTTCCTCCATTGTATATTCTTGCCTCCTTTATGAAACATAAGGTGACCATATGTGTATTGGTTTATCTCTGGGCTTTCTATCCTGTTCCATTGATCTATATTTCTGTTTTTGTGACAGTACCATACTGTCTTGATTACTGGAGCTTTGTAGTATAGTCTGAAGTCTGGGAGCCTGATTCCTCCAGCTCCGTTTTTCTTTCTCAAGATTGCTTTGGCTATTCAGGGTCTTTTGTGTTTCCATACAAATTGTGAACTTTTTTATTCTATTTCTGTGAAAAATACCATGGTAGTTTGATAGGGATTGCATTGAATCTGTAGATTGCTTTGGGTAGTAGAGTCATTTTCACAATGTTGAATCTTCCAATCCAAGAACATGGTCTATTTCTCCATCTGTTCGTATCATCTTTAATTTCTTTCATCAGTGTCTTACAGTTTTCTGCATACAGGCCTTTTGTCTCCTTAGGTAGGTTTATTCCTAGATGTTTTATTCTTTTTGTTGCAATGGTAAATGGGAGTGTTTCCTTAATTTTTCTCTCTGATTTTCCATCATTAGTGTATAGGAATGCAAGAGATTTCTGTGCATTAATTTTGTATTGTGCTACTTTACCAAATTCATTGATTAGCTCTAGTACTTCTCTGGTAGCATCTTTAGGATTCTTTATGTATAGTATCATGTCATCTGCAAACAGTGACAGCTTTACTTCTCCTTTTCCGATTTGGATTCCTTTTATTTCTTTTTCTTCTCTGATTGCCATGGCTAAAACTTCCAAAACTATGTTGAATAATAGTGGTGAGAGTGGACAGCCTTATTTCCTGATCTAAGTGGAAATGGTTTCAGTTTTTCACCACTGAGAACGATGTTGGTTGTGGGTTTGCCATATATGGCCTTCATTATGTTGAGGTAAGTTCCCTCTATGCCTACTTTCTGGAGGGTTTTTTATCATAAATGGGTGTTGAATTTTTTCAAAAGCTTTTTCTGCATCTATTGAGATGATCATATGGTTTTTCTCCTTCAATATGTTAATATGGTTTATCACTTTGATTGATTTGCATATATTGAAGAAATCTTGCATTCCTGGGATAAACCCCACTTGATCATGTTGTATGATCCTTGTAATGTGCTGCTGGATTCTGTTTGCTAATTTTTTTTAAGGATTTTGCATCTATGTTCATCAGTGATATTGGCTTGTAGTTTTCTCTTTTGGTGACTTCTTTGTCTGGTTTTGGTATCAGGGTGATGGTGGCCTCATAGAATCAGTTTGGGAGTGTTCCTGCCTCTGCTATATTTTGGAAGAGTTTGAGAAGTATAGGTGTTAGCTCTTCTCTGAATGTCTGATACAATTTGCCTGTGAAGCCACCTGGTCCTGGGCTTTTTTTGTTGGAAGATTTTTAGTCACAGTTTCAATTTCAGTGCTTGTGATTGGTCTGTTTATATTTTCTATTTTTTACTGGTTCAGTCTCAGAAGGTTGTGCTTTTCTAAGAATTTGTCCATTTCTTCCAGGTTGTCCATTTTGTTGGCATATAGTTGCTTGTATTAATCTCTCATGGTCGTGTGTATTTCTGCAGTGTCAGCTGTTACTTCTCCCTTTTCATTTATAATTCTATTGATCTGAGTCTTTTCCCTTTTTTTCTTCATGAGTCTGGCTAACGGTTTATCAATTTTGTTTATCTTCTCCAAACCCAGCTTTTAATTTTAATGATCTTTGCTATCATTTCCTTCGTTTCTTTTTCATATTTTTCTGATCTGATCTTCATATTTCTTTTCCTCTGCTAACTTTGGGGTTTTTGTTGTTCTTTCTCTAATCGCTTCAGGTGGAAGGTTAGGTGGTTTATTTGAGATTTTTCTTGTTTCTTGAGGTAGGATTGTATTGCTACAAACTTCCCTCTTAGAAATGCTTCTGCTGCATCCCATACGTTCTGGGTGGTCGTGTTTTCATTGTCTTTTGTTTCTAGGTATTTTTTGATTTCCTCTTTGATTTCTTCAGTGATCTCTAGGTTATTTAGTAGTGTATTGTTTAACCTTCATGTGTTTTGTGTTTTTTCCTGCAACTGATATCTAGTCTTATAGTGTTGTGGTCAGAAAAGATACTCGATAGGATTTCAGTTTTCTTCTTAGAACTGCTTCCGCTGCATCGCATAGGTTTTGGGTTGTTGTGTTTTCATTGTCATTTGTTTCTAGGTATTTTTAAAAATTACTCTTTGATTCATTCAGTGATCTCTTGGTTATTTAGTAGTGTATTGTTTAGCCTCCATGTGTTTGTATGTTTTACAGTTTTTTCCTGTAATTGTTATCTAGTCTTTTTTTGGCGGTACGCGGGCCTCTCACTGTTGTGGCCTCTCCCGTTGCGGAGCACAGGCTCCAGACGCGCAGGCTCAGTGGCCATGGCTCACGGGCCTAGCCGCTCCGCAGCATGTGGGACCTTCCCAGACCAGGGCACGAACCCGTGTGCCCTGCATTGGCAGGCGGACTCTCAACCACTGCGCCACCAGGGAAGCCCTGTTATCTAGTCTTATAGTGTTGTGGTTGGAAAAGATCTTTGGTATGATTTCAATTTTCTTATATTTACCAAGGCTTGATTTGTGACCCAAGATATAATCGGTCCTGGAGAATGTTCCATGAGCACTTGAGAAGAAAGTGTATTCTGTTGTTTTTGGATGGAATGTCCTATAAATACCATCTAAGTCCATCTTGTTTAATGTATCAGCTAAAGCTTGTGTTTCCTTATTTATTTTCATTTTGGATGATCTGTCCATTGTCGAAAGTGGGGTTTAAAGGCCCGTACTATGATTGTGTTACTGTTGATTTCCCCTTTTATGGCTGTTAGCATTTGCCTTATGTGTTGAGGTGCTCCTACGATGGGTGCATAAATATTTACAATTGTTATATCTTCTTCTTGGATTGATCCCTTGATCATTATGTAGTGTCCTTCTTTGTCCCTTGCAATAGTCTTTATGTTAAAGTCTTTTTTGTCTGATATGAGAATTGCTACTCCAGCTTCCATTTGATTTCCATTTGCATGGAATATCTTTTTCCATCCCTTCACTTTCAGTCTGTATGTGTTCCTAGGTCTGAAGTAGGTCTCTTGTAGGCAGCATATTTACAGGTCTGGTTTTTGTATCCATTCAGCCAGTCTATGACTTTTGGTTGGAGCATTTAATCCATTTACATTTAAGGTAATTATCGATATGTATGTTCCTATTACCATTTTCTTAATTGTTTGGGGTTTGTTATTGTAGGTCTTTTCCTTATCTTGTATTTCTTGCCTAGAGGAGTTCCTTTAGCATTTGTTGTAAAGGCTGGTTCGGTAGTGCTGAACTCTCTCAGCTTTTGCTTGTCTGTAAAGGTTTTAATTTCTCTGTCAAATCTGAATGAGATCCTTGCTGGGTAGAGTAATCTTGGTGTAGGTTTTTCCCTTTCATCACTTTAAATATGTCTTGCCACTCCCTTCTGGCTTGCAGAGTTTCTGCTGAAAGATCAGCTGTTAACCTTATGGGGATTCCCTTCTATGTTATTTATTGCTTTTCCCTTGCTGCTTTTAATATTTTTGCTTTGTATTTAATTTTTGATAGTTTGATTCATATGTGTCTTGGCATGTTTCTCCTTGGATTTATCCTGTATGGGACTCTCTGTGCTTCCTGGACTTGATTGACTATTTCCTTTCCCAGATTAGGGAAGTTTTCAACTATAATCTCTTCAAATATTTTCTCAGTCCCTTTCTTTTTCTCTTCTTCTGGGACCCCTATAATTCGAATGTTGGTGAGTTTAATGTTGTCCCAGAGGTCTCTGAGACTGTCTTCAATTCTCTTCATTCTTTTTTCTTTATTCTGCTCTGTGGTAGTTATTTCCACTATTTTATCTTCCAGGTCACTTATTTGTTCTTCTGCCTCAGTTATTCTGCTATTGATTCCTTCTAAAGAATTTGTAATTTCATGTATTGTGTTGGTCATCATTGTTTGTTTGCTCTTTAGTTCTTCTATGTCCTTGTTAAACACTTCTTGTATTTTCTCCATTCTATTTCCAAGATTCTGGATCATCTTTAGTATCATTACTCTGAATTGTTTTTCAGGGTAGACTGCCTATTTCCTCTTTATTTGTTTGGTCTGATGGGTTTTTGCCTTGCTCCTTCATTTGCTGTGTATTTCTCTGTCTTCTCATTTTGCTTAACTTACTGTGTTTGGGGTCTCCTTTTTACAAGCTGCAGGTTTGTAGTTTCTGTTGTTTCTGGTGTCTGCCCCCAGTGGGTAAGGTTGGTTCAGTGTGGTATGCAGGCTTCCTGGTAGAGGTGACTGGTGCCTGTGTTCTGATGGATGAGGCTGGATCTTGTCTTCTGGTGGGTAGGATCATATCTGGTGGTGTGTTTTGGGGTATCTGTGAACTTATTATGAGTTTAGGCAGCCTCTCTGCTAATGGGTGGGGTTGTGTTCCTGTCTTGTTAGTTGTTTGGCATGGGGTGTCCAGCAGTGGAGCTTGCTAGTCGTTGAGTGGAGCTGGGTCTTAGCATTGAGATGGAGATCTCTGGGAGAGCTCTCACCGATTGATATTTCTGGCAGCCGGGAGGTCTCTGGTGGACCAATGTCCCGAACTAAGCTCTGCCACCTCAGAGGCTCAGACCTGACACCTGGCCGAGCACCATGACCCTGTCAGCCACACGGCTGGGTCATACTGGAGAAGATGCCCTGAAGCCAGGAGAAAGCTACATGGGAGACCTGTTAGAAGGCTTGTTTGATGAAATCAGGCAAAGGATGGTGACATTCTGTACCCAGGCTCTACTTGCAAAGGGGAAAGTGTGCCTCGGGAAGGTTAGCATGCGCTTCCACTGTTTATATTTTCTAGACTCTTCCTGCATCCAGAGAAATCAACTAATCAGTTATGTCTTTACTAGACACAGTTTTAGATTGCTAGACCAGAAAAAAAAGAGCACTATATTAACTTCGATTTTCTTTAAAGTATGAGGGTTTCTATTAGCAGAATATCTGAAATGTTTTATTTACATAATTATGGAGGCTTTTTTATTCATGAGTCTTAATTATCAACCTTGCTTATTATCATCAGTACAAATTCTAAATTAAGTCAGTGGACAAAAACTGACAAAATTTAAGGCTTTTGTGTGTATAACTCTTTATGACTATATCCTAAGACTTTGGAATGTAGCTACAAAATTTGATTTTAGAGCACATGAAGTCATTTTTAATTTACCTGTGAGAGGGCATTCTACTTACAATGATTTTTACTTCTTTTCCACAGACGTTTATTTCGAATTCCTTTTATTCTTAATTTATGCTGATTCTTCTTTTTTTCTAAGAGATTTTCTTTTTTATTGATCACATTAATTGATTTTTTTTGTTCCAATATATTTGATAAATATTGTTTGATTTCACTCACTGATACCTACAAAAAAAAGATTTTTGCTCATTTTTTTTCATTTGTAGCTTTTTAAAATGAAACAAGTGACTCTTTAAAAACCAGCTTTAGTGAGATATAATTCATATGCTATAATTATAAATGTATAATTGTACATTTAAAGTGTACAATTCAACGACTTGTAGAATAGTCACAGATATGTGCAATCATTACCACAATTTTAGAACATTTTTATCACTTCAAGAAGAAACCATGAGTCCTTTAGCTATTACCCTCCCTCTTCTCTCATTCCCTCTACTCCCAGCCCTGTGCAATCACTAATCTATGTTCTACATCTCTACACATTCCCCTATTTTGGATTTGCATATGAATGAAATCACATAGTGTATGAATTTTCGTGACTGACTTCTTTCACTTAGCATAATGTTTTCAAGTTTGATCCATGTGGTGGTAGTATGTATCAGCACTTCATTCATTTATATGGCCAAATATTATTCTTTATATGGGTATACTACATTTTGCTTATCCATTTGCCTGCTGATGGACATTTGGACTGTTTTTACCTTTTGGCTATATGAATAATGTTGCTATAAACATTCATATACAAGTTTCTGTATGGATAAATGAGGACTTTAAACGTGATTCTTCTTATTGTAGGGTTGCCAGATTCAGCAACAGAAAATACAGGGTGCCCAGTTAAATCTGAATTTCACATAAGCATGAATTTTTAAAAAGTATAAGTATGTGACAAAGATTGTATGTTAACAAATGGACCCATAGTGTATGATGGCTCAGTGGCTGCTCTGCAATAACCAGGTGTTCAAGTCAGTGGCAGCTCTGCTCTGTGCTTTCATTCAGGGACCTGGGCAGATAAAGGCTGTGCCAGCTTCAACATGTGAATTCCAAGGTTTCCCAGAGTATTGATATCTAGCAGACAGAAAGGGAAAGAGCACAGAAGATCTTGTGCAGAAAGCGTTTTCTGTTTGTTTGTTTTGTTTTGTTTTTTGCTTTGTTTCATTTGGTTTGCTTTGCTCAATTTTCTTTTATAGGCCAGACCTAGAAGTGGTATACAGTGCTTTCAGTCACTTTCCATTGGCTGAAGCTGCCACATGGCCCCACCCAACTGCAAGGGGAGTTGGGAAATATAATCTATCTGGGTATCATGAAGAAGAGAACATGGACTTCGATGGGCCTCCAGCATTCTTTGGTACAATGGGATTATCATATATTATTGCTATTAAAAGAAATTGAATTTTTCAATTCAAAAACAGCCAACAGCTAAGTTAAGGAGGCAGTAAAGCTTGGCAAATGCCTCTGCTTATCTGGTGTTTCTATATCCTCCTTCTACAGAGGCTGTTTCCTGATTTAGATTCCTTTCTCGCCTAGTAGGAGTGGGCAGAACAATAGCCAGCTGGAGCTAGTATCAGGGAGCCCTGGCAGACAGAGAGCCTTCCTCTAACTCTTAAAAGCATCTGAAGATTATATAACTCAATAACAAGTATTTATTGAGTGTCTACCTCAGACCCTGTTCTAAGAGCTGGGGAGATAGACATGAACAAAAATATTCCTTGTCCTCATGAAGCTGATGTTCTGGTGGGGAAGATAAGAGTCAACTGATAAAAGGAGGTTTAAAAAGACAAGAGTAACGGGATGGAACTGATTGAAGTTTCTGTTATTTGATACGGATGGTAAGGGACAAGTTCTCTGATAGTATTTGAGTAGACCCGCTAGGAATTGAACACATAAGTGGCAAATAAGACAGAAGAATTTTCTGATCTTATGGAGTTTTCATTCATCTGTGAGAAGACAGACAATAACCAGTAAACAAGTTAGTATCATGTATCAATACATGCTATGAAGAGACTAAAACAAGGAGATGTCAAAAAGAGTGATATGCAGGGTAAAGAGGGATTGGCTCATTGAAGAGGTGACTTTGTAGCCAAGAATTTAATGACAGGAAAGTAGTCCTGCCTAGATATGGGGCAGAGCATTCCAGGCAGAGGGAATAGCAAGTACCAGTGCTCTAAAGCGGAGACAAACGTGTATGTTCTTGGAACGCAAATAAGGCCCCAGTGACTGAAGGAGTGTGAGCTAAGGGGAGAATTACAAAAGAGAAAGACGGAGAGAAGTAGGGATCATATCATGTAGGGACACAGTAAGGAGTTGACATTTTTTTTTTTTTTTTTTTTTTTTTTTTTTTTTTTTTTTTTTTTTTTTTTTTTTTTTTTTGGTACGCGGGCCTCTCTCTGCTGTGGCCTCTCCCGTTGCGGAGCACAGGCTCCGGACGCGCAGGCCCAGCCGCTCCGCGGCATGTGGGATCTTCCCGGACCGGGGCGCGAACCCGAGTCCCCTGCATCGGCAGACGGACTCTCAACCGCTGCGCCACCAGGGAAGCCCAGGAGTTGACATTTTATTCAACAAGAATAAAGACAAGAGGAAGACACTGGAGAGTTTTAAGTGACAGGCTCTCATTTAAATTTTAGAAAGAAGGAACATTCTGGCTGACATGTGAAGAGCGGATTGCACAGGATTAAGGGTGGGAACAAAAAGTACAGTTCAGAGACTATTGTAGTCAACCAGGTGCGGGATGATGGGACTCAGATGAGTGTAGAAGCAATAGAGATAAATTACATGGGCAGATTTAGGATATGTTTTGGAAGTAGTGCAGATAGGGACTGTATATAGGCTTATCCCCAAGGACAAAGCTGAAGATAACTTCTTGCTTTTTGGCTGGACCAGCTGAGTTGATGGAGATTCCAGTTACAGGGATGAAGAAGAATGAGGAGCAGGGAGGAATTTTGGAGGAAGGAATTATTCTCACACCGCCACACACATACATGTGGTAATGTATCCAAATTGTGTGACTATATACATGGAAAACAAAAATTTTTGGTTTTTTGTCTAAGTGGGGGTAAGTGTGAATCATGTTTGCTATGGAATGGGAAGTGAGCGTCATTCCATGCAAATGGGAGATAGCTGAGAAGTTAAAGAAGAACTGGAAGGTAAGGATTCTTTGCCTGTCAGACTTACTTTCCCTAGGGCTCAATAATCAAGGGTGTATCTTGCTTTCCTTAACTATCTGTGTCCCCTTTTCCCCCCATCTCACATGCCCCAAAACAGTCACTGTTCCTTGGCACTGTGTAAGGTCCTAAATTCTGCTGAAAAACCTCTTTGGGAAAAGAGTACATGAAAAGTAAGAACTTATTGAAATCATCAGTGAGGACGAGAGCAGTGGCAAACCCAGACTAGCTCAGCACTTCCTCATTAGTGGCCCCTGTTGGGGGGATGAGTGAGGTGCTACAGAGCTGTGACAGAGAGCAAAATAAGCGCTAGCAGCCCAGCCACATAAGGTCTTGAGGTAGGAGGACTTGGTCCAGCCTGTAGCCTTATGGAAGTTGGCATGGCTTTTCCCGTGGAAGGAAAACAAAGCAAATTCTCTCAGCTCCGCTTAAGGTCTACAGAATCAAAAACTCTGGGGGTGAAGCCCAGCAATCTGTGTTTTTACAAGTCCTCCAGCTGATTCTGATGCATGTGAAAGTTTGGGAACCCCTGTCCTAGGTCGTAGTGAAGAAGGTAGACAGCAAATTAAAATGGAATTAAAGTACACAAATAAAATATTATAAAATTTCTATCACTCATCAGACAGTGAAGATATTTACACACATAACAAAGACACATTGAAGCTGATTGTCTGGATTATGGTTTTTAACAAGGAATTTAAGTTGTAACAGATTACTCGAGCTTTCTAGGTCTTAAATAAATGTGTATATATATATTTGGGGGAAAAATGACTGGCACTTTTAAATTAGAAAAGCTCACTGATTTAGTAATTTTTCTCCTTTAAAGTAAGATTTTACTTATGAGATGCTTAAATGGAAGCAAATGTATTTTTGGTAATGATCTTATTATTTTTCATTTTTCCTAGACTATATTCAGCTAAGGATATAAAATAATATTGAAAACGTTTTCCTAACATGCTTAAGTTTTTTTTAAAATAAAGCAAATATGGCAATAGCCGCTTGTAAATTAAAAGAATAGCTACCTCTTACATAGAAGAAATAACTCATTCATCAGTAAAAATATTTCTTTCTCTTGGCAAAGGCAACGCTAATTATTTTATTGTGTATTTGTACATCTACCTTCAAAAGTCACCAAATAACAACAGTAGACAGCTATCCAAAGATAACTT
This sequence comes from Phocoena sinus, assembly GCF_008692025.1. Lineage (NCBI taxonomy): Eukaryota > Metazoa > Chordata > Mammalia > Artiodactyla > Phocoenidae > Phocoena > Phocoena sinus. Next base: position 40,338,112 of record NC_045777.1, read on the forward strand.
CTGAAATGTGGGAAAATGGTGAAGTAGAAAGTAATAGGGGAAAAATAAAATAGCATCAGTGATACTAATAATACAGTGCTAATATAACATTTCTATTAATTGGCAGATGCATTATAAGGGTAGCTTTCTGAATTTAAGAGAACATTAAGAACCAATACATACTAGAGTATTTGTATTCTGCATTTTTACATGCAAGAAGCAGAAAAAATTATAGTTAAACATATAGCCGTATTAAGTATTCATGGTACAAGGGATAAACAGGTAATTAAAATCAAAAGGTAACCCTGGAAACCTGGTTTTTGTCATTAATTCCAGTACCTTTTTCCTCATAACTTTCACTAGAGTTTCTGTTTTGTTCCTTAAAAAGGAAGAAAATTCTGATATGCTACAACATGGATAAACCTTTGGGACTTTCTGCTAAGTGAAATGTCAGTCACAAAAATACAAATACTGTATGTGTCTACTTATATGAGGTACCTAGAGTATCAAATTCATAGAGACAGAAACTATAACGGTGGTTGCCAGGGGTTGGGAGTAGGGGAGGAGTGGACAGTTATTATTTCATGGGTATAAAGTTTCAGTTTTAAAAGATGAAAAGAGTTCTGGAATTTGGTTTCACAACAGTGTGAATGAATGTACCTAATACTAATGAATTGTACACTTAAAAATGGTTTTGAGGGTAAACTTTATGTTATGTATATTTTACCACAATTTTTTAAAAAAAACCTTGAATTCTGTAACATACTTGTTCCCAAGGGTTTTAAAAAAGAAACTGTGGTCCTGTAGTGATGAGCCACCAACTCTAAGTCAAGTAAGAAGGGAAGTGAGAATGTGAGGGGAATGATGAGTAGTAAAAGGGACAAATAGACTTGAGGTCCTGGTGGAACTGAAGTATTGACAGAGTAAACTGGAAAGCATCAGGGGTCATTAGAGACTTGGAAACTTGAAATTTTAATTTGAAAAAGACACAGTCCAGATTATGACCATGGGAGTAGAGAGGAGTGTGCAATTCTTGGAGCTAACAGGTCTAAATAACAGAACAGAGAGGCTAGGATTCATGGATACTAAAGTCTCTAAGAACAATGACAGGAGCAGAGTTGGAGACAAAGACCATGGGCTACTTCTCTGTCCCCATCTCCTATTATTCTCCCAATGAGAATGTAGCAATAAGGAGGAAGATGGATACTGACCACCCCAAGTAGGACCAATACTATTTTGCAATGGGAGAAAATTCCCAAGAGGGCTACAGGGAAAGAAGTTCTCAGGAGACAACCAGATTTCAGTTACAATGAAGGTAAAGGCAGCATTTGGAGAAGTATGACACCAAGATAGGTGATTAGAAAAAAAATAAGAGTCCACGGGATGGAGAATCCACCCATTTTATAATGAAAGTCTTAGATGGTAGCACCATATTTAATTAAATCTGTAAATCTTTACAGTATCTACCATATGCAAAAAAGTTTGACAAGATACCTTCTTACCCTTTAGAAGCTCACAATCAAGTTTAAGCAATATCAAATGGAGGTTTCACAAAGCTAAAAAAAAATTAGAATCTTTTGGAAATTCCAGATTCCAGTGACTGTATTTGGTAAATGGTAGGCATTGTGTTGAATGAATGAAATTTGTAATACAAAGATCTTTTAAATTTGAACATGCTTGGTTATTCTGATCCATAAAATGGGGTTAATAAGTAACCATTTAAATAACTAATTAACTTCCTTCACAGAAATGTTAGGAGAAATGAATAGTATATGTGAAGGGATTTTACAAAATTTAAAGTATTACATAACTGTAAGACATAAATCAAGGTACCAAAATGTGTAAAAAAAAAATCTATTAGAACAATAACAATAATCTCAAAAACAAGCAGAATGTGTCTGCTTAGGTGAAGCAGAGAAAGGAACTGAGGACTCTGGGAACTCCAGTGAAACTGTGCAATCCTGCGAGCTGGGCTACTTTTTCCTTGTTTTCAGAGTTTACACTGTTGCTCTTGGTAGTGGTGGTTGTCATAATGGTCCCTCAGGCATACACTTGAATTGCTACATTGTGCGGCCTCAGTTACTCTGTGGTAGGACATTAGATACCTGAGAGTCTACCCCCGCTCTGTGATCATGATCATTCTTTAATACTGAAGGAAGTAATACACGGAACTCCTGAAAGTATTAGATCCTTAACACAAAACAAAGTGTCTTTAAACATTATTTTAAGTGTGAATGTGTGTTTTTAGAAAGTGTGTGTTGGGGGATGGAGGAGTAGATGATACTCTTGTGGATTTTAGAGTTATAAAGCCAGAAAGAGAAAACCTAGGGAAAGAGTAGCTATACGTAGGTGAGTGTTTAAAAAAATTATAGTGCAAATAGTAATTATTATGAAAGATAACTAGAATTTACCATGTCTATAGTAGGGGTAGAGCTAGGCAGAGAATGTTTTCAGCCAGATAATATCCTATTTATTACAAAGGAGTCATGAAACAATATGGCAAGTTGAGTGAATTAAGGTTACTTGATCCTGGCTGTAGTATAGAATGGATGTAAGGGACTTTGCATTAGAATCATTTGCAGTCTTTGGTCTTTTCACTTCCTCGGTCTGTGCTCTATGAGGTTGGTGCTAAGGAAGGTAAAAAAAGAAGAAACTCTGGGGGAATTGAGTGAGATATATAGTTTACAAACAGGCCACCCTGGCATGTTTTCCATCTTTGACAGGAAGATAGTGCTTTTGTTTTCCAATATTCTAAGATCTCTAGTATAGTTTATAGTTTTCTATTTTGCTTGGCTGTACATGGGTAGAGATGGGGTCCTCTCCCATATTTACTGTATAGGCCTCATCTATTAATCTCACTGGGGAGGACGCTTATGGGCCTGAGCAGCATCCTTGGTCCCAAGCAGTAAGGAGGTCCTCGAATCCAAAGGGGGCTTTTATATGTTATTGGGCAGGCACTACAAATCATAAGATAACGGAAAGCAAGATGACCTGATGAAGCAGATGTCCTTAAATCTCTACCTGCTCAAGGACAAACTGAACTTTATGCCAAGGTCACTTCTATTTCTGCAGATAACAATCCCACTGCTAATTATGGGATGTGGTAGTTATGGGGAAAAAGCTAAATTTGCAAGGGTTTAGAAAATGCTGCAATGTAGAGAGTTTTTAATTTATATAAACATTTTTTCAAAGTTTACTTCTTTAATCTGGATTTAAGATTTATTCATTAATTCAATTAACATTTACTGAGGGTCTGCTATGTGCCAGGCACTGTTCTAGTTATTGGGGTAATAGCAGTGAACAACAGAGACAAAAACCCCTGCTCTCAGGGAGTTTATATTCTAGTGGAGGGAGAGTGACAACAAACATAACAAAATATGTTATTTAACATAATGGTAATTCTGAGAGGAAAAATGCAGCAAGGAAGGGAGATAGAAGGTGTTATGATAGTGATTTTAGAGTGATTGCAACTTTATAGAATGTCTAGGGAAGAACCCTCCAAAAAAGATGACATTTGAGCGAAGACCTGAAGGAGGAGAGGGAAGGGAGCCATGTGGATATCTGGGCTCAAGGATGTTACAGGCAGAAAGAACAGAAAGGTGGGCACGCACCTGGGGTTTCTGAGGAACAGCACAGAGCCCAGTGTGTCTAGAATGGTGTGTGTAAGGGAGGTGATGTCAGAGAAAAAGCAGTGGGGCCAGACCACAGAGTCTGTTAGGCAAGACATCGGTGTGAGATGGTTGCAAGGAAATGACTTAACATTTACAGGATTATGCTGATTGCTGGGTTGAGAATAGACTGAAAATGTTAAATTCTTTGAAGATGTCAGAAGACATCCTGAGGTTAATAAAGGTTAATAAGCATCTGTGACTCTATAAGCCAGACTGGTCTGTGCCCTTTTTGTCTTAGTATTTAGGACCTCAGACAGGCCATGGTGTATAGAAAGGCTCAGGCCTGATGACATTCTTATCTTCTCACAGTGGAATGAACAAATATTTGTTGAATGAATGAACAAAAAATATTGATTGAGAATGAAAAAAAAGGAACAGAAACAATAGTCAATAATTAGTTGTTTAAGAAAATCTGAGCATGCTGAGTAAACACTAGTAATAGTGCCTATAGCTTAATTTTGTATTGGAAAAATATAATGATTTAGCAAAATATTTACCTGTGTGGTGACATTTCTTTCTTTTTGCTTTTTATTATGTTTTTCTGCTTCGATAGCTGCAATATACAAACATTTTTATAAAATATGAAAACATTTTCTTTTTAAAATTTCACTACAGTTTCTTGTTAAAAAACTTTTGGGATTACTTAGAATTCTAAAAATAATAATTTAAAATAATATACAGTTTAAAGTTACTAATAGTGTGTTACAAAGTAATTCCCTTACTGATAATTTTTAAAGATGTAACTTGACACCAGACATAATCTAAATACTTTAATCAAGCATCATGAAATTGAGATAACATGAAAGAGTTCTACAAATAATGGAGTTAATTACAACAGTTGAAAACTTTCTGAGCTAGAATTTAATTAAAAAGTATCTAGGTAAATAAAAGCCATCTATTAATAGAGAATATTAAAACATAGAAGAGAGAATACAGTCTTTTAAATTTTTACAGACTCATCCATATGGCAGAGAGATACTAAAAATGAATATAGTTGAATGATATAAATATCTGAGAAATGTAGAGTAGTATAATTATATCAGGCTTTGAAATTTAAGCAAATAATTTTCAAAAGCAATTTTTAATGAATCTTTTTATGAAGAATAGACTATATATACCATATAGAATACATATGTAGTTATTGATATATTTCATTTTTGCACAGTACTTGATATTTATTAACTTACATATTTAGAAAAATAAGAATGTGAAAACCTGATATAAAGGGTTGATAACTCATGACACGTCAACTACTTTATTAGTATTCCTCAGTTTCAATTACTGAAAAATTATTTGATGCACAGCAAAAATGACCCCGCATATTTCCTGAAGTAAAAAAATGCATGTATGTGATACATTCACATTTTACAGACTGAAGAACTTGACTCAAGACAAATATAGGGTAGTCAAAATTTTATATTTCCAATAGTCATGAGCTTGTACTTTAAGAGCAGGTTATGAATTTTCTAATGTTATCTCTGACATTTTATTTATTAACTTGATATGTTTTATTCTTTCTCTCACTAATGAACTTTAGCACTTGGCCTCACAATTCTGTTTACTTCATAAGCCAGTCCTTAAAGAAACTGGTCCTAGGTTGTTTGATATTTAGTCTTCTGTCAAATTAGAGAAACAGTTGGCAAATTCTAAATAAAAATCCAATAATTACATGGTGACAAATGCATTAATATAAAGCACATGAAAAATTTAAAGGTTATACATATTTCATACAATTATGTACATTAGGATTGCTCTTTAGCTTCAGGATGTAAAATAAATTTTACCAGAATAAAAATGTTTACTACAAATGAAACTTTCTTTGTCCCAAGTTTGCAAAGTGCTCATTTTGGGGCCATGTATACTCATTATCAGAGGCAACATAGCATCATGGCCCACCATGTAGACTTTGAGTCACACAGGACTGTGATCAAGTCCTAATTTTATACCTACTTCATTAATTTATTATGCTAATCAAATGAAATAATCCATGTAACGTATTTAGCACAGTACTTAATACATGTTCAGTATGTTTAATAAATGTTAGCTACATATATAATAAAAATAATAATATTATTATTGTTGTTATATGAAGCCTACTTCTTTAAAGGACTTAAGATGCCTTCAAGATAATAGTACATGTAAATTTGTATTTTAAAAGGACTATGGTGAATAAAGCATTATTAAAGACTTAATACTCTGTTAGAATTTATTAATGCTTTGCCTATAATATGACTTCTTTCTGAATTAAGGTATTTTCTTCAAAACAAATTACTTAGTCTAATTATATTTGTGTATTGGAAATCAGACAGTGTGACTGATATTACAGTCACAGCAAACGTCTACTAATTTAAAAATTCCATTATCACAACTAGAAAAAGTAAACTAGAAAAAGCAATGTGATTTGGTATATTCCCATTATTATATTCTCCAAAGTACAGAGAATAAAATTAGAGTTAGTATGCACAGAATGTACAGACACAGAATAAGAAGTAGAAAGTGTCACGTGTATTAGAATAAGAGAAGAAAATTATGGATATTAAATGGAATAAATTGTATTATACACTGGACCAGGAAATCAAACTGTCATGAAAATTACAGGGCTAAAAGTAGCTATCAAAGGTAGAATAAATGCAGATAAAAGAATTATTGAAATGGGAGGAGGTGCAATAATCTAACTGAAGGAACAAACTATTTAATAGCTTAAAACATAAAAAGAAGATAAAGGTAGTTGGTCATTATTTACAGCAGAAGTTGCACAATAAAAAAAACCTCCTTTGAAACTCGTTTTAAAAATGTGTTTCTTTCCTAAATATCAGGCTTCTAGGTTTTCACCTAGAGAAAACAAACTTTTGATTGGCTACTGGGGAAACCATTCTGCTTCAAATAGTACCTTGCACAATGCTTTCTTGTAGGTTTTTATATCAATTGAGAAACACTGGTGATTGTTGGAGACCTGTCCCACTGTTTCATCGCTTCCCTCTATGTGAATATTGATATTGCCACAAATTTCAGCACTCCCTGAGAAAAACACAATCCACTGTGTGCAGGAAGAATATATTAGACCTACTTATGTGTGATTTAAAAAATCTCCTTTATAATTTCTACTTTTGTGGTGTCTTTTATAATATACTAGATCAGTAGTATATCATCCAAATAAATAAATAAATATACATACAACAGAATATACCATCAAAAAGTTCTGATATGGAGTCAGCTTTGGAAGGGGACTAAAGTTTTATTCAGCTCTAGAATTGTAGCTCTAGCTTTAATTAATTAATTAATTAATTTAAAAAATTTTTATTGGGGTATAGTTGATTTACAATGTTGTATTAGTTTCAGGTGTAGAGCAAAGTGAATCTGTTATACATATACATGTATCCGCTCTTTTTTAGATTCTTTTCCCATATAGGCCATTACAGAGTACTGAGTAGAGTTCCCTGTGCTATACAGTAGGTCCTTATTAGTTATCTATTTTACATATAGTAGTGTGTATATGTCAATCCCAATCTCCCAATTTATACTTCCCCACCCTTATCCCCTGGTAACCATAAGTTTATTTTCTACATCTGTAATTTAGCTATAATTTATTATATGCCAGTTGCTTTGCATAATTTAGCTCTGGTCTCCTTAACAACCCAGCACAGAAGCTGGGATGTTAAGGAGTAAGCACAGAATATTTGTATTTCTATTTTACTCATGAGGAAACTGACATCAAATGAGCATAAGTAACTTGTCCAAGGTCACATGGCAGAGTGGGATTCAAATGCAGGTCTGACTCCAGAGCTACCCCTCTTTCTACTCCACTGTCTCTCCCAACTTTACCAAAGGATTCACAATAGACTGAATGGCAAGCTTCTACAATGACATGCAGTCCATTGTCTTTATAAAAAATTGATTTATGCACAAAATTTTACAGGGTATGTCTATTTGCATAACGTGAAACACACCATTTTATGTACACAAGAGCTTTAATTTATTATCCCCCGTTGAGAAAGAAGAATTTTGAAATAGTAAAGAAGAAACTAGCACTACAGCTCATTGCCTCCAAAAGAATTATCCATATGCCTTTTGGGGGCATGGAGTGAACCCCAACAGCTTTATACAAAAACCACAAAATTTTTAAAAGAGTTGTGTTGAAAAAACATTACTAGCTTAGAGTAAAAGAGATTGAGATAGTTCAAAATAAAAAGAGGTTTCTGGGCCTCTATCTTTCAATGAGTAGGAAGAAGGATGAGAAAGCTTCTCACCTACAAACACAGGTCATTTCTTATGGAGAAGGAAGGACAACCAAGAGGACAGAGCCAGGAGCTGAGAGGTTGTTGCCCAGAACCCAGGAGAACAAAAGATTAGGAATATACTCCAATCAAGCAACACTGTCTACTCCTGGAGTATAGAAACCTGACAACATGCACCTGGCTGGATTTCCAAATTGTCATGGACCAGTGGCTGTTGTACATTTTCCCCTTCCCCTTTTTTGAACATCAGTGTCTATGGTAGTGTGGTTTTTCTATCTCTCCAGTGTACGTTGGGTACCTGAGGTAATGGGAAGGTAACTTGCCGTTTTAGTTCATAGGTGTCTGAATCTAAAAACTGCACCAAGGAGCCTCATTGACATCTTGACCTGATGCAGATTATGAGATCATGGATTTTGAGCCTGATGCTATAATTGGATAAGATTTGGACAGTTTTGGAAGGGGGAGAATCACATGAGAGAGATGTGAATCATTGAGGTCTAAGGTTAGACTGTTGTAGATTGTCACAACAACAGTCCCCAGTGAATCACTGTTACCCACGTTGATACCCCTTTACAATGTGACTTTGCCCAATCCTCCCATCAAGAGATGGAGATTATTTTCCCTACTCTTTGAATGGGTTGTCCTTGTGACTTGCTTTGGCCAAAAGAAATGTGGCAGATGACACTGTTTAACTTCCAAGGGTAGTGCTTGGACCTTTAAGCCTCTTTTACCCTCTTGGAAAAATGCCTTGAGATTATCATGCCAGGAGTAATAGGTCATATGGAGAGAGAGACCCAGCTGTCTCCACTGACCACCAGCTGAGTGAAGCTGCATGAGTGATCCCAGGTGAGACCAGCAGAAATATCACCTAGTCGACCCGAAAGAGAATTATGACAAATAATAAATCATTGTTTCAAACCTCTAAGTTTGGGATGTTTGTTATGCAGCAATTGATAACTGAAATAAGCCTGTTTCTTCAGCCTACGAGGACTCCTTGGATAGAATTCTCATTTCTCAGAAGCCACATTAGACCAATAAATGATGCCAAAATAAATCGTATATATTCATAGCACTGAGAAAAGGATTAGAAAAAAATAATATCCCCCAATATTGCCTTGATCACAGTTCTTTTCAGATCCACTTTCTCATGAAAGGCTTGATATACATTAACTCCTGGCTTTACCATGAATTCCCCCAACATTGCTCACCTCCTTTCTTTCCAGGACACGGTTTATCTTCCTTTAAATGAACATTGGGACACCGGTTAATGTGACTGTTCTTTTACTGACTGAAGTTATGAAAAAACACTTCTGTATTTTATGGGGGATCTGCCTGGGGGTTAAAGCCAAATAAAATCTGACTCTTTGTTCACACAACACTGACAAATGAAACTAAACAGAAGTATTTTATTGATTCTCCTGTCCTAGTTCTCTAAAATGGTGCTTTATGCCTCACTTAGATCTTCACCTGATTCATTTGGTATAAAAATATTAACCATTGGTTCCTTTCCAAACTTTCTTTTAGATTCTGTGTAGTATACTGGTTTCTGTAACTTTACACTATCCTGGATATCGTTCTTCCTTTCAAACCCCTATTCTAGAGTTCCTCTTTGGTTTTATATCCACTAATGACTGTGTATTTCTTAATGCTCAATCCTCACCTTTTCTCTCTGGCATGATCTAAGAGCTGAGTGGGGTCAGAAAAGACTTTGAAGTGGACAGATGGTGAGTGCAGGCGTTCAGGAGCTAGGAAACAATAAGGTACTGATTCTGGGACAGGCGGCCACTTAAGAAGTAAAACCCTGGGAATCAAACCATGATGGCTGGAAAGCAGAAAAACACAGGTAACAGGAGAATCCAGAGAAGGAATCCAGGCTGGCAGAGGTGAGACAAGTGATGAGAGACAACCTGACAACAAGGACAGTTCCAAAACCTGGGACTAAAATCATGGGAGCAGGCCAGGGTGGGAATAGAAGTGTAGATGAGCGAGAAATGAGTAAACAACTCTGGAAATGTAGGAGTTAGAAGAGTGAGGGCTGGTACCTACAAAGGTCCAGAGAAAATTCTGCCAAAGGGATTTTTGTGGGGGTGAGTATTTGGTTCCCTGTGGAAAGCACAGCATAAATCAGACCCTCATCATTTCGTGCCTGCATTCTTATAACAGCTTCCTAATGGATTTAATCATGATTATTCTAATTTTAATCTAACTTACATCTACCCTCAGAATAATTTTCCCCAAGTACTGTTTCCAGCAAGGCATACATCTGCTTAGAAACCCACAAGTCTTATTGTACAAAGACTAACTTCCTATTTTGACTTCCAGTTTCCTCCATAATCAGGTTTAACTTCACATTCAAAACTATTTTTCAAATCCTGTTTGAAACCTCTCTGTTCTGTTTTCTTGATCTATTCTTCTGCCAATACTACAATTAATGCAGATTTATAATTGTGTATTTTACAATCTGGTTGGGCAAGAACCTCTCTGTGCAGATACACACACACACACACACAAAACACACCCTCATCGTTCCTCTTTTAAAACTTATCTTGGGGATTCTAGCATAATTTCTTTTCTAGATAAATTCTAGAATAAGTTTGTGTCAGATTCATTTAAAAATGTGTTGATCTTTTCACTGGAATTGCATTGGATTTACATGTTAATTTACAAAGACCTGCCATATTTACAATATTGAGATCCATTCGGGTTTATAGCCTTAATTTATTTCAATTTTTCTCTTTAATGGTCTTCAGAAAAATTTCATTTTTATTACTCATGTATGTCTTGTTTCACTTTAATTAAATTGATTCCTACCTATTTTATAATTTCTGTCACTATTGTGAAAGGAATTTTTTTAATGAATTTGTGATTGTTATATTTTTTAAAATTAAAATGAACATTTATTTAGAGTAATCATAAGTCTTAAAGATTTCTTTGCTTACCATTGATTTTTGGTGTTCCTCCTGAATTTGTGTTTTATTTTGCTGAAGCATATCTTCAAGTCAATATTTCAGCTAAAAATTTGTGGATGGTAAATTTTCTGAATCCTCTCTTGTCTGTAAATATCTTATTTGGCCATTACACTTGTCTGATAGTTTGTCAGATTATAAAATTCTAGATTCAAAATCATTTTACCTCAATACTAAGAAAATATTTCTCTAGTATCTTTTTGTACCCAATGTTGCTAATGAATTTGAAGTCAACATGGTGCTTTTCTTCCTTATAAATAATGTATTTTTTCTCTTTAGAAGCCTTTAGGATTTTCTGATTAGCCATGAAATATTAAAATTTTGCCATTATTTTCTAGGAGTGGGTCTTTTCTCAGTCTTCTTGCTTGGCACTCAGTGGCAATTAATCTAAAAATCTGAGTTGTTTTTCAGATCTGGGGAATTTTATTTGATTTCTTTATTTCTTTTTCTAAGTGCTTTGATTTTCTCTTTCTGGAAATCCCATTATGTGGATTTGTAACTTTTGGGTGGCTCCTCCAAGGCCTTTAACCTTTATTTTATACCTGTCATCTCTCTGTCCATTTGCAGTGTGATCTAAGAGAATTTCTCAGTTTGATCTTTGAGCCTCCAGGTTGCTCTTCAATTTTGCTATTTACCCTTGAGGCTTTTTTTTTTTAACCATTATTTATTTCATTTCCAAAATAGCTCATCTTTTAGACCTGCTCTTGTTTCAAGGATATAGCAACCTCTCTAAATACATCTTATGACAATCATTTTATGTTTTAGTTTTCAACCATTTGTTCTATTTCCTCAGGTGTTATCAGGGTGTGTGTGTATGTATGTGTGTGTGTGTGTGTGTGTGTGCGTGCGTGTGTGTAGGCTGATGCTTTTCTCTCATGGTGTTAGTTTTTCTCAAATGTTTGGTGATTCTTGATTGTATTCATGTTGGACTTGGATTTTCCCTCCTAACCTGTCTGTGAATGCTATAACAATTACCTCAGCTTGCCACTAGTAACGGAGTGTTGTAGGATATGCTATCAGGATGTGACAGGAGCTAGTCTTCTGGAATACAGGCTGCTTGAGTATCACTAGCCACTTGCAGCTGTATCCTACATCTCTGGCCCAAATACCCACCCCAAAATGCCCCTGCTTCATGGTGCTTTGTCTCCTTGTGTGCTTAGTTATTTTTATTATGTACTGAAAACCTTATCTGAGTGGGTTCTTTGAGACCTACAATGAAGTTGCCTTCCTGTGGGGAGAACATGAGTTTGCTTTTGCCAAGTGCCTCGGGCACTACGGTACAGGACCATCTTAGATCTAGTTCTAGGCTCAGGATACCTGGGATTACCAAGGCTGTAAATCTCCAGGAGGGCTGGCCTGAGACTATAACTTCTCAGAAATGTAATTTATCCTTTTCCTTTTCTCCCCGCTCTGCTAAGTGTCAAGCTGTCTGCAGATCCCTGGACTTTGGAAGGGGTGTATTTACTTCTGGTCTGCCCTTATCCTATGAGTATAGCACTTTATGGACTTTGGTTAATGATGTAAAAGTTTCTTATTAGATGCCTCATCTTTAACAGGTCTTGAGGACTACAGTTCCATCCTTCTTGCTTTGCGAGGCCACTAAAACCAAAGCCGAAGTTTATCTTGTTCAGGGCAAAAGCTGTTTTGATATTCAGGTACAGGGCTGGGACCAGGGTAAGGCAAGTCCAGGCCCTGCTCAGGTGCTCTGTGTTTACTTCTCTGCATTCCAGCAATTCCGTAGATTTTTTTGTTGGTAGTCCTTTACTAACTTCTCAACTCTCTGATAAATTTAAGACTTTCGTATATTTTTGTGTCATATGTTTTCAGTGGGAGGGTTGGTCCAAATAACCTAGTCACCTAGCCTTTTGTTACCAGAAATCAAAGTGCTGACTTTTCCTTTGTATCTGGTGGTAGTGCCATATAGTGATGAGGGGAGTAGGGATCAGAACTGCTAGGCTGCTCCTAATGTTGTTTTCAACCAACAGCCCTTTCTTTTTGCCCTGGGGCTCCTTCCCTTTTTCCTGAACCCACTTGTACATTTTTTTCTAGCCATATTCTCTTTTGTACATTTTTGGGCAAAAGTTTCTTCTTTCAATCCATTTCTATCTCTTGTCTTTTAGGTATTCCTAATTCCGTTTTCATCAAAGGCACTTGTTTTTCAGAGCTGATGAGTTGGGGTTTTTTTGTTTTTAACTCTTCTATGAGGGAAGCTGCAGGGTGTACATTACAGTACTTTTTCCAATTTGGGAATATTTCTTCAATCCCATGTAACCTTGGCTCCAAGTCTGTGGGGCAGGCTTAAAGAAGACTTAAAAGAAACCAGTTTAAAAAAAAAAAAAAAGAAACCAGTTTTTCTTGCCTACCATATCTCATTGGCAATAAACTATATAAATAAAATTAGATGGCTACTGTAAAAAAATTGCAGATGACATTAAAATTACAAAATCAACAAAAAACTGAGAAAATGCCACTGTTGGAGTTTATATAATCAGCACACTGCCGAAACAACTGGTTGAAAAGTGAATAATGCGAATCAATCACCTAGCTGTTTGTTCTATACAGAAACAAACATATGTATACTACATTTTAAAATATTTGGAAGATTGATTGCATTTTTATTTTTCATCTGGCTGTTTGGTAGTATGTAGAAATAGCCTGAGGCAAGTAAATATGATAATAAGGCAAATACTCTCAGAAGTCTACTTTGAAGAATACAGACTTAGCATAACAAACAGGTGATAGGGAGTAAAAAACGAAAAACAAAGCTTGGTTCCTATTAGAGGATTCAGGTTTTACTAAACTCTATATTTCAGAGTTTTGAAAATGTGTAAATTTAGAATAATAAAAATACTTACATGACTTACTCCACAGGTTTTGGGAATGTATTTTACAAATTTCAAAGTATTACACAGATGTTAGTTATTCTATTTTACAAGGGCTAACTGAGCATCTATTATATGCCAAGTTCTGCAATGTGCTATAGGAAATACTAAAGGTAAGTAAAACACAATCTCTGCATTCAGGTACTTGATAATATAGTGAGAAGGGTTAAAAACTAACTCAGTTGTGAAACTGTGATGCATAAGAAAGTAAAGGCACAATGTGCTATGAGGAAGGGCTTGGGAAAGCTTTTTTTGGAGGAGTAGAACTTGAAATGGACTTTAAAAGATTAGTAGGATGTTATGCTGTGGATCTATGGTGGTGATGGGGAAGAAGAGTCTGTAGAACAGACTGAGAAAGATGTGGAAGTGAGAGAGTTAGGTATACTGAGTAGCTCATAGTTTGAATTGGTTGAAATAAAGGAAGTTCAGATCTAACTGCATAGGATTTTGACTGCTGGACAAGATGTTGGAACTTTATTCTGTATAAAGTAGGTGCTTGAAACAGGGAAAATCATGATCAAATCTGGGGTTTAGGAATATTATTTCCCGCGGTACTGTATTGTGAATAAGAGAGGGGAAAGTTAGAAGTGCAGTAATATAAATAAAAAATACAAAAATAAGACTATAGGGCTTCCCTGGTGGCGCAGTGGTTGAGAGTCCGCCTGCCGATGCAGGGGACACGGGTTTGTGCCCCGGTCCAGGAAGATCCCACATGCCACGACATGCCGCGGAGCGGCTGGGCCCATGAGCCATGACCGCTGAGCCTGCGCGTCCGGAGCCTGTGTTCCGCAACGGGAGAGGCCACAACAGTGAGAGGCCCGCGTACCGGAAAAAAAAAAAAAAAAGACTATAAATTGAGATGGTGAAAATGTATAGATGGGAGAAGCACTGTGGAACTGACAGGATTTGGTGAAGGAATAAAGGAATGAATAATCATAAAGGATTAGGAGATTTTGGCTCCAGAACTGGCCTTGCAAAATAACCCTTGGGAATTAATTTCACCACTCTGGGCACCACTCCTATCATCTGTAAAAACATTGAATTAGATGATAATTAGTGCATTATTAACTCTATGATCATATAATTTGCAGGTTTTACACTTGAGAACCAAGGAAGCTGGGAGGGATGTTGATGTCATTAAGAAGAGAAGAAACATAGGAGAGGAACTTTTTTTTTTTTTGGCTGCGCTCTGAGGCATGCAGGATCTTAGTTCCCTGACTAGGGATCGAACCTGTGCCCCCTGCAGTGGAAGCCCAAAGTCTTAACCACTGGACCACCAGGGAAGTCCGAGAGGAACTAACTCTGAGAAGAAATGTTGAATTTAAGATGTTCGCAGACCATACATTGTTCATGACCATCATGCAGCTGATACATAGGCCTGGAGATTCAGAGGAAGGTCTAGGGTGTAAATACACAAGTAAATGAAGCTGTGGGGCTTGGGAGAGTGCACCAGAAGCATAGAATATGAAGAGAAAGAGAGCTAAGCACTGAACTTTGGGCATAGCATTTAAAGGGAGGGTTGAGGAAAACAAGCCAGTGAAAGAGCCTAAGAAGATTCTACAGAGGTAGAGGGGAAAGAATATAGTGTCAAATGCTGCTGAGAGGTTAAGTAGTAAGAACAGTAGGAGCCACTGGATTGGTAATCATTGGCTATTGGTGTTCTTTGAGAAAGCAGTCTCAATAGATGGGGAGCAGATCGTAGAATCAGTTAGGAGCAAGTAGAGGGCTATTACTGGCAGAGAGAATTCTTGGAGTAGTTATGTGATAAGAGAGACATGAGAGTCTTTGCATGGAGAAAATGGAGTAGAAGTGGATTATGAGTCTCTGCATGGAGAAAATGGAGTAGAATTGGGAAGAGTGATTTCTGGTATGACAAAAGGACATGGCAGAAGAGGTTAGTTCCTCAAAGCTAACTGAGCAACCAGAAGTAAAGCTGATGCAAGGGCATTCATGGGTTCAGCAGGGGCGTCTATTCTCCCAGAGATCTCCAGGTTGAGGGCTGCCCTCTCCCCACTGAGTGCTGTCCTACTGGATGGTTCCAAAGAGTAACAGTAATTGGTTAATATAGAAACCTTTCAGGTGACTCTAGGATATGAATACAAGGAAAAGTTTTACATATTTCGGGACAATTCACAAAGGAGAAATGAGCTTCCTTACTGATCCCTAAACATAACACAGAAATCAAACTTCTCTCTAGTAGTCAATGGCCCCACCATGACACACCTGCTCCCTCCTGCTTCTCTGCAAGGAAAGATGCTCCAGATACTGACAATTTATTCTTTCCCTGTTTAGAGGCATAATATAAAGAACTGGGGGACTTCCCTGGTGGTGCAGTGGTTAAGAATCTGCCTGCCAATGCAGGGCACATGGGTTTGATCCCTGGTTCGGGAAGATCCCACATGCTGCGGAGCAACAAAGCCCGTGCACCACAACTATTGAGCCTATGCTGTAGAGCCTGTGTGCCACAACTACTGAAGCCTGCGCGGTTAGAGCCTGTGTTCCGCAACAAGAGAAGCCACCGCAATGAGAAGCCCGCGCACCGCAACGAAGAGTAGCCCCTGCTTGCTGCAACTAGAGAAAGCCCCCACGCAACAACGAAGACCCAACGCAGCCAAAAAATAAATAAATAAAATTAACTGAAAAAGAAAGAACTACTCTATTAAAAAACAAAACTGAAAGGAAGCAAAGGTAATTTAAAATTCTTGGATTTCAAAAGTTATTCAAAATAGAACTGGTAACGGAAGTACATTTCTGAAGCAGTAAGACATTGCCTGCTTGTACTGCTTAGGCCCAGAATCAACTGCAACATGTCTAGGACTTGGCCTTTATGTGGTTTCTCTCTGGACCCTCCAGGAATATAGATGTGATTGCTAGGCAATTGTTTTCTGACCACCGATTAGTGTGAGATCGATGAGCTACTTGCCTTTTTCAACTGAGGAAGAGGGTTGCTGGGTGGGTGACTATCAGGGGACAGAGTTGTTATGAACTTTCTATTTTAGCTTGTATTTGAATTTTACTTTATTTTTTTCTAATTGCAGAATTTGTATGACAGTGAGAAATTACTCCTGAAAAGAGAGACAGGATAGAGAAACCTTGAATCCTGGAGAATCTAGAGCTGGAACTTCTGGCAATGTCTTTTTCCTGCTTCAGTTATATACCTTATACTACCTTAAATCAGCATCTGGATGGATAGGGTGGATACAGAAAAAACACACTATTAGTTTTATTTCCATTTTGTAAGCTACACTTTGGGATAGATTACTCATTTTTTCCATAAGCATCAACTACTTTTTTCCTGAGGATTTACTAAAAGGGAAAAATGTTGGTTACTAAATGGGAAAAATGTTGGTTGGTTTTAGAACTTTCCTGAGGTGAATACAGAGTCAGGGAAAATCACATAGTTATGGCATCATCCCTCTTTCAATATTTTTACAGAGGTGAAATCAAAGTATATTGAGCATCAAGCAAAAAATGCATAAAAAGGCAACATGCAAGCTTGCAAGGTACATGTGAGTGAAAAAGGACAGACCTGTTTTGCCTTGAGAAGTAGGGGTAGAGAGGTAGGAAGAGAAAAAATAGAGTGGGGTTAAGGGCTGATTTTATGTATGAACCTTAGGTGTGTTAGCACTAGCTTGTAAAGCAAATGTCTTCTCCCCCATTAACTACTTCCTTGGGTCTCTGTACACCTGCAATCAGTAAATGATCTGTTGAAAACGCATCTGACCCTGGCACCGTGTCATAATCCAGGAAGAGCTCTGTACTCATCATTACTGTCTCTACTTTCTCTCCTCCTGTTCACTCCCACCAACTGAAATCAAATTTTGTCCCTGCTTCTCTAATAAAACTGTCTTGGCAATGTGGATTCTCCAGCTATTAAATCCAATGGTCACTTGTTGGCTCTTACCTCTTTTCCCTACTCTCTCCGGCATTTGGCACTATTGGCTGTTCCCATCTTCATGGCACGCTCTCACTCTGGACTCTTATGACACTATTCTCTTTAGTCTTGTTTTCCATCTACTCCTCAGTCCCCACTGCTATCGCTATAGTTTAAGTCCTCATAGTTCCTTGTTTGGGCCATTCAATAGTCTGCTACTGTTTACATTGTCACTAGAGTTGTACAGCTAGAATCCATCCACCTCTCAACTGCCAAAGTCATTTTTAAAAAGCATAAGTCTATTCATGTTCTTCAATGAGTAAACCCTTAAATGACTCCCCATTGCTCACAGGATCAAGCCCAAACTTCAAAGCCTATCACACAGTCTTTGCCTACCTCTCCCCCCATCAATTGCTGTGTTCCATCTTATATCCCAAACCATAGCAAACTGACATATTTATAGACCATGCTCTTTTATTCCTCTGTGTCTTTGTTCCCTTTACCTGGTCTGAAATGTTCTCGTTCTCTTTTGCCTGCTTAGTGAACACTCACTAATCTTTCAAGATTCAGTTTATGTCCTTTCCTTTATGAAGCCCTCTGACTGCTCTGCACACTGGTAGAATTGGCCTCCCCAATTTGTGCCCTACAGTATCTTATAAATGCCTCTATTTTAATACCTACAACACTTTACAATTTATTCCCTGTTTACTTGTTTTTTTGTTCTAGACTCTAAGCCACTTAAGGACAAGGACTGTGTCTTAGATATTCTTCCCATACTCCTGGCACGTAACTTTTATTAAATTTTTTTTTCTCCCTATAAGTCAAAGGCTTTTAGGATATTCAGAGATTTGTGCAACCATCACCTTAATTTTAGAACATTTTCATTACCCCAAAAGTAATCTCTTAGCCATAATCTCCTCAAATCCCCTACACCTCCCAGCTCTAGGTAACTAGCAAACTACTTTCTGTCTCTGTGGACTTGCCTATTCTGGACATTTCATCTATGAAATCACACAATATGTGGCCTTTTATGTCTAGTTTCTTTTGCTTAGCATAATATTTTCAGTGATCATCCATATTGTACCTCATTTACTTTTTTGCTGAATAATATTCCATTGCATGGATATAACAAAGTATATTCATTATTCATCAGCTGGTGAACATTAGGTTTTTCCCACTTTTTGGCTACTATGAATAATGCTGCCATTTGTGTACAAGTTTTTGCATGGGAATGTTTTCAGTTCCCTTGGATACATACCTAGGGTGTAATTTCTGGATCATATGGTAACTCTATGTTTAATCTTTTGAGGAACTTCAAGGCTGCTTTCCAAAGCATTGTACCATTTAAAAAATTGAGGTGAAGTTCATAATATATAAGTAACCATTTAAAAATGTACAATTAAGTGACTGCTAGTGCATTCACAACCACCATTTCTTTTCAGTTTCAGAATTTTTTCTTGGGTCTTCCTTGGTGACGCAGTGGTTAAGAATCCACCTGCCAATGCAGGGGAACATGAGTTGGATCCCTGGTCCGGGAAGATCCCACATGCCGTGGAGCAACTACTGCAAGCCACAACTACTGAGCCCAAGCACCACAACTACTGAAGCCCATGTGAACCTAGAACCCGTGCTCTGCAACAAGAGAAGCCATAGCAATGAGAAGCCCGTGCATGGCAATGAAGAGTAGCCTTCGCTCACCACAACTAGAGAAAGCCCACACGCAGCAATGAAGACCCAACGCAGCCAAAAAAATAAATAAAAAACAACAAAAAAACCCTTTTTCTTTAACCCAGAAATTCACTCTATATTCATTAAATAACTCCCCATTATCTCTTCCCCCATCCACTGGCAACCACTAATCTGTTTTCTGTCTCTATGGATTTGCCTATTCTGGATATTTCACATATATTTCATATAATAAAAATCATATAATATGTGGCCTTTTGTATCTGGCTTCTTTCACATATCATAACGTTTTTGAGGTTTATCCAACTTGTAGTATGTTCCAGTACTTCATTCCTTTTCATGGTTGAATTCCATAGTATGTATACACCACAACTTGTTTATCGACTCATCCATTATTTAGGTTGCTTCCACCTTTTAAATATAATAAATAATGTTTTTATAAACATTTGTATACAAATTTTCAGTGTGGACATATGCTTTCATTTCTCTTGGGTGTGTTCCTAGTAGTGGAATTGATGGGTCATATGGTAATTCTAAATTTAACTTTTTGAGGAACTGCCAAACTGTTTTCCACAGTGGCAGTACCATTTTACATTCCTACTAGCAATGTGTGAACGTTCTTATTTCTCTGCATCATTGTCAAATCTTGTTATTTTCCTTTTTTGTTTTTTATTATAGGCATCCTAATAGATATGATGTAATATATCATTGTGGTTCTGATTTGCATTTTCTTAATGACCAATGATGTTGAATGTGTTTTCATGCATTTGATGGCCATTTGTATAGCTTCTATGGAAGAGCATCTATGCAATTCCTTTGCCTATTTAAAAATTGGGTTTTTTGTCATTTTTTTTGATGAGTTCTAAGAGTTATTAATATATCCTGAATACTAAACCTTTATTGAATGTATGATTTGCAAACATTTTCTCCCATTCTGTGGGTTGTCTTTTCAGTTTCTTGATGATGTCCTTTGAAGCATAAAAGTGCTTAATTTTGATGACATCCAGTTTGGTTTTTTTTTTGCTTGTGCTTTTCGTGGCATATCTAAGAAATCATTGCCTAATATAGGGTCACAAAGATTTATGTCTATGTTTTCTTCTAAGAGTTTTAAAGATTTACCTATTATATTTAGGTCTTTGACACATTTTGAATTAGTTTCTATATACAGTGTGCAGTAGATGTCCAACTAGTATGAGATAGGTGGCTTTCCAGATGCCCTCACCATATGTTGAAGAATTATTATTCCCCTTCCCCATTAACTCAATGTTTTGGCATCTTTGCCAAAAATATATTGACAATAAATGTGAGGATTTATTTCTGAACTTTCAATGACATTTTATTGATCTATATGTCTATCCTTATGCCAGTACCACACTGTCTTAATTACTGTAGTTCTGTAGTAAGTTTTGAAATTGAGAAGTGTGAGTCCTCTAACTTTATCCTTTTTTTTCAAGAAGAACATTCATTTCCATATTAATTTTCAGATTGTTTTATTAATTTCTGCAAATAAATTAATTAATTAATCTTCTGCAAAGATCCCAGGAAGCTGGGATTTTGATAGGATTATATTGAATCTGTAGATCAAATTGGAGAGTACTACCATCTTAACAATATTAAATTTTCCAATCCATGAACATGGGAAGTATTTTCATTTATTGAAGTTTTCTTTAATTTCTTTTAACAATTTTTGCAGTTTCAGAGTATGAGCTCTGCACTTTTTTGTTAAATTTATTTCTAAGCACTTTATCTATTTCAATGCTATTGTAAATGAAATTGTTAATTGCATTTTTGGTTTGTTTACTGTGATGGTATAGAAATAGAATCAATTTTTGTCTATTAGTCTTTTATCCTGCAACCCTGCTGAACTCATTTATCAGTTCTAATAGTTTTTTAGTGGATACCTTAGGATTTTCTGTGTATAAGATCATGTCTTTGGTAAATACAGATAGGTTTACTTCTCCCTTCCCAATCTTTATTTCTTTTTCTTATCTAATTGCCTTGGCTAGAACCTCCAGTACAATGTTGAATAGGAATGGCAAGAGTAGACATCCTTGTCTTGTTCCTGATCTTAGGCGGACCATACCAGGAAAGCATTCAGTCTTTCACCATTAAATATATTAGGTGCCAGTTTTTTGAGGATGCACTTTATTAGGTTGACAAGTTCCCTTCTATTCCTAGTTTGTTGAGTGTTTTTATACAAAAGGGAAGTTGACTTCTCAAGTGCTCTTCCTGCATCAATTGAGATGACCATGTGGTCTTTGTCATTTGATCTATTGATGTGGTGTGTTACATTAACTAACTTTCAGATGTTATACCAACCTTGCATTCCTGGGTTAAATGCAAATAAATATTCCTTAAATTGAATTCATGGTGAGCAAAGTATCTGAGGATTGGGTAAAAATTAACTTGTTAAACGGCCAGAGAAACAAGATTGGAAAATAATTTCCATTTTAAGATAGTAATTAGTTAGGAATCATGGAAACTTTGAAAGTAGAATTGCTATTGTGGAAAGATTATAAGAGACTATAAGAATATAAATTAAAGCACTTAACCACTCTTTGAGTTCTATACTTTTCATTTAAAGTTCTAGAACTAGATCTTCATGATATTCTAGATTTAACAAAACTTAACCTGTCTCAAATATCCCTACTCTATAAAAATTACTGTAAGCCTTTTCTCATAGATTTGCTCAATCTCTCCCACTGCACTCCTTCTCTTTTTCTCTCTCTCTCTCTCTCTCTCTCTCTCACACACACACACACACACACATCCTTCCCACGTATTGTCCTAAATGAGAGTATCGTTACTATTTATCCTAATTGAATATTTTAAAGTAGTTATCCAAAAGTAGTGTTAATTAGGAATATAGTGAAGTTACATATGATTTTCTAATCAGCTTCCACCTTAGTGCTAAAACCGCTCATAGAGAACCATAAGGACAGAAAAACTTACTTTTAATTGTGACCCCAAGAATTATCAATATTTCTATTAGCAGGGACAAGGGCTTCATTTTCTCCTAAGCAGCTCCTTCTTACTGTAACACAGGCAGAACTAGGTGGCTGGTCCACAAGCTTCCTCTTTTTAGGTCTGTAGGGGTCAGGACTTGGTTGCTAAGCAACAATTTCTTTACTCTTGGGCCAATGAGCTGCCAGGCCAGGAAGTTCCTTTCAACGGGGAATGAAGGCAGCTGATGGACAGAGCAGGCTGTGGGGAAGGAACCATATCTAGTTTCTTTCTTCTCCGGTGAGAGATAAGTGGTAGGCTTGAAATAGGTAGGAGTTGCTCTCTGAATTCTGTTCAGAGTTGCTGGAAATTCTTATTTTTATGGTACCTCCAGAGATGCAAGCTGCAATTATGTGAAAACACAATTAACTAACCTGACATCGTCCTTTAATCTAAGATCTCAAGGCTATGGTGGACAGGAAATATATGGACCAAGTCTGCTATGGTCCCCATCTTGGTGAAAATGTTTATACTCTGTTCAGGTAAGGAACTGCTGACATTTTACTAGGACCAAGACAAACAAATCCCAGTCATCAATTACATTTTTGAAAAAGAAAAACAAATACCATATGCTAACACATATATATGGAATCTAAAAACAAAAATGGTTCTGATAAACCTAGGGGCAGGACAGGAATAAAGACGCAGGCATAGAGAATGGACTTGAGGACAAGGGGAGGGGGAAGGGTAAGCTGGGACAAAGTGAGAGCGTAGCATTGACATATATACACTACCAAGTGTAAAATAGCTAGCTAGTGAGAAGCAGCCGCATAGCACAGGGAGATCAGCTCCATGCTTTGTGACCACCTAGAGGGGTGGGATAGGGAGGGTGGGAGGGAGGGGCCGCAACAGGGAGGGGATATGGGGATATATGCATACATATAGCTGATTCACTTTGTTATACAAGGGAAATTAACACAACATTGTAAAGCAATTATACTCCAATAAAGATGTTAAAAAAAGGGTGTTTCATTAAACTTTCATTAAAAGGTGTTTAAAAATGCCTTCTTTACTCTCTTAAAATATATGGGCATTTTATGAATGAATACCCTTAAGGCTAGGACCAGAAATCAAAATGAATATTAGGTAAAGTATCGCAATATTAACAATACCCAAAGAATGGAGTTAGTAGAGAAATCATACCTAAAATATATCCAACTTTTACAGTGTGTTCAGGTAATTACTTCAGAAACAGATGTATTTATTGCCTTGAATTTTTAGGTTTACTCCCTGTATTCTCATTGCTGTTGTGACAAATTACTACAAATTTAGTGGGTTAAAAATAACAGAAAAAAACCCCAGAAATATATTGTCTTACAGTTCTGGAGGTCAGAAGTCCAAAAGGATTCTTACAGGACTAAAATTAAGAGCAGATCTAATTGGTTCTGGGGGCTCCAGGGGAGAATCCATTCCTTGCCTAGAAGCATCCAGATTTTAGTGGCTGCCCACACTTCTCAATTTGTGGCTACATCACTCTAATCTGTGCACAATCATCATTTGCCTTCTCCCCTTCTGTGGTTCAATCTCCTTCTGTCTCCCTCTTACGACACTTGCGATTACATTTAGGCACCACCAAAATACAGGATAATCTCCTGATCTCAAAATCCTCAGTCATATTGGCAAAGTTCCTTTTGCCAAATAAAGTAACATTCATAGGTTCTAGAGATTAGGTCCTGGAGATCTTTGGGACCGTTATTCAGTCTACCAGTGTCCCTAATATCTTTTTCTCTCACCAAGAGACTTCAAAATAGAACTGGCCCAACTTCTGTACTTTAAAAAAGTATCTAAATAAAATTTATTTAAACTCTTAATATCATCCATTAAACATTCTTCAAACAACCTTTTTTTCCAGTCCCCATTTGGATCCAGAATTATCAGCATCTTCCAGCAGATGATTTTGCTTCCTATTTTCATGGAAACTGAGGCCATTTGACCTATCTTACCTCGACTTCCTTCCTTTTTATTAAAAAAACATTTTTGAATCTCCATTTCTTCTTTTTTTCCTAATTCATCCCAAAAGATGAAATGCACTTCCTATATTCTAAATCCAAACTTCTCTCACTTTTGATTCTATCCACATTTACTTTCTCTGGTACTTCACTCTATCTAACATTTGTTCTTTTCTCTTCTAACTTTTTCTCTCTCTCTCTTTTTGTTTCAATCTTTTTGTACCAATCTTCTTAATTTAAAAACTCTTCATTCCACCTCTCCTAGAAAAATTTTCCCTTGACTCTCGTATCCTTGCTACTGCTATCTTTTCTACTTATCCCTTACCCTCTAAACATCTTGAAAGAATACTCCTTAATCACTGCTTCTGGCTTGTTGCCTCTCACTTATTCTTCAACTACTTGTTTTTATTTTCACTAATTTACATAGACTATAAATCCAATTATCTTTTCTCAGTTCTTATCCTACTTGATCTCTGTGAGACATCTGATATTTCTGACCATAAACATCTTCTTGAAAACATATTATTGGTTTCTCTGAAAATTGAATTGCAGTTACTTTTTTACACTTTGAACACATCTTCTCATTCTTCTTCTACCACTCCCTGCCTCATTCATTTACATGTTGAAAATCTGCTATATGCTAAAGATGAAAGGTAATACTCTTTGAGGTGTTCATTCATTTTATTTGTTAGTTCCTCTCTTGGTCTTCACATTAAATTAGGGGCTCACATTTTGGTGTCATGTGCTCCTCCTTAGTTTTGCCAGCATTTCTCTACGGATGCTCACTTAACTTTCAGTTATTCAATAAATTTTTATTATGTGCCAAGTATTGTGCATTTTCTGTGGATGGTGAGCAACAAGATATATTTCCCAGCCTCAGAGAGTTTATAAGTCTAGAGTGAAAGGCAAATATTAATGAAATAATCACAAAAATAAATGTATAATTAAAAACTATAAAAAGTGCTTTATAGGAAAATGAATGAGTACTGAGGACACAGAAGAGGAAGCTATACGTAGAGGTCAGGTGGGATCAGAATCAGGAAGGGCTTTGCCAGGGAGTGAATTTTGCCAGCTAAACTCTGAAGAATGAGAATGGGTTAAATAAGCAAAACATGTCCTAGGTATAGTGATAAACATGTGAAAAGGCCATGTGGTGAGAATGAGACATGTTCAAGGAACTGAAAAGCTCTAAGGGCTGCTATGGTTGGAATCAGAGATGGGTGGTGGGGGTGGAGCATGGTATAAGGTAAAGCAGAATTGGTAGGTGATGGTCACTCCTAAATGATTCAGTTTTTATAAGACTGTGTTAGTCATCTTGGGCTGCCATAACAAAATACCACACACTGGGCGGCTTAAACAACAGAAGTTAGTTTTCTCACAGTTCTGGATGCTGGAAGTCCATGATCAGGGTACAGCATGGTCTGCTTCTTGTGAAGGCTCTCTTCCTGGTTTGCAGATGGCTGCCTTCTCACTGGGTCTTTACATGATGGGGGACAGTGGAGTTACAATGCGGGAGTCAGAGGGAAGGGGAGAGAGAGAGAGTGTGAACTCTTCTCCTTTTTATAAGGCCACAGTCCTACTGGATTAGGGCCCCACTCTTAAGACCTCAGTTAACCATAATTACCTCCTAAAGACCCTATATCTAGATATAAGCACATTGTGGGCTATATGAATTTTGGGGGAACTCAGTTCAATCCATGGTAAAGTCCACCACAAAGTTACTGAATGATTTACAACAGTAAAATGACCTGATCACACTTGACAAGATAACTCTAGATTCAGGGCAGAGGGGTAAGAAAACTTTCCTGTAGTTAATAAATGTGGGAGTCATTGATGTAACTCAGGATTTTCCAACCTCAACGGTATTGACATTCTTTATTGCAGGGGACTGTCCTGTGCATGGTAGGATGCTTAGCAGAATCCTTGGTTTACATTCACTCAATGCCAGTAGCATTTTTCCCTCAGGTGTGACAACCAAAAATGTCTCCAGATATTGCCAATGTCCCCAAGGGAGGCAGAATTGCCCCTGGTTGAGAATTATAGTTATAACTGAAGCCATGAATATGGATGAAATTATTCAAAGAATGAAATCCAAAATGTAGTGGCTGAAAAGGAAGATGGGCCAACAAAGGAGGCTATAAAGGAATGACCAGACAGGAGGAAACTCAAAAGGCTGACAAAATTAAAGGAAAAGAATGCTGTCAGGAGGAATAAGAGGTTAATACTATTAAATGCTGCTGAGAGATCTTGTAAGAGAAAGATTGAAAAATGTCCGTTAAATATCACATGAAGGCCATTGATTACCTTAATAACAGCCGTTTCAGTTTATTTATAGGATAGAACCCAGATTACAGTGGACTGAAGAGCAGAAAGTGGGATACAAGAAAATTGACACGTTTTGCAAAGGAGGAAGTTACTTTGGAAAGTAACTTCCCTTAGCAGTAGGAGTGTGGGATCATGGGAGGCATTTGTATTTATTTGTATTTTATTTATTTTAACATGCAAGAAACCTGAGAAAGTTTAAAAGTTGATGGATGGTCCCAGTTCTTTGAGTTAACATGAGATAAAGGATAATCAGTAGTGCAGTGCTTCTAAGAAAGCACAGGTGGCAGACTTTCCTGGCGGTGCAGTGGTTAAGAATCTGCCTGCCAATTCAGAGGACATGGGTTTGAGCCCTGGTCCTGGAAGATCCCACATACTGCAAGCCTGTGCACCACAACTACTGAGCCTGCACTCTAGAGCCCACGAGCCGCAACTACTGAAGCCCGCACGCCTAGCGCCTGTGCTCCGCAACAAGAGAAGCAACTGCAATGAGAAGCTTGTGCACCGCAACAAAGAGTAGCCCCCGCTCGCCGCAACTAGAGAAAGCCCACATACAGCAACAAAGACCCAACGCAGCCAAAAATAATAAATAAATAAATAAACATTAAAAAAAAGAAAGAAAGCACAGATGGAAGGACTGGCTCTGGGTTGGGGTGGAAACAGTTTCTCTGTTGTAACAGAAGAGAAGGTGCCCAGTATAATGCACTTTCCTGCACACATTGCATTTCTAACTAAGGACTCAATATCTTTCCCATGAAATCTGAAACTGCTCCTGTATTGCCAAATATTATTAATATTGCTATTTTCCTCAACTATACCGTGAAACCCTAGATTCTTTCTCTTTCTTATTCTCTTCCCCAAATCTATTTCATTACCAATTTTTATTGATACTACCTTGGTAATGTGCCTTAGAGTCCCGCTTTTATTTCCACTGCCAACAAATGAGTGCATATTTTCATTATTAGCTCAAATGTCACTTCCTTCTTGAAGCTTTCCCTATTTCTCTCAAACAAATTTTTATGTACTTCACAGCATTAAAAGAAAAACAGAAGCAGAAACAATGTCAAAATTAACAAAATTATCTTACTGTTATTAATCATCCTCATGAGAGTGTCCTGTTACTCAAAACATTTCATTCTTTACAATTCTTAAGCCCCCCTTTCTTCCTCTTATTAAAAACCTGTTCCAAATAATTATTTGCTCTTACACACCTGGCTTAAGTACAACACAGATAACACAGCACCCCAATTGTCAAATAAATGTGGATTCACCACATCCACCAAATCAGCCTTGTCTGATATTTAGAAACACCATAAATTTGGGGATGGGGTTACCAAACTTCCTCTAAATTCTAGGTCACCCTACTCCTATGGTGTACTCGAACGGAGCCGGGTTTTCAGATCACCTGCAGACTAGCATTGCCCAGATTCAAGCGAGCCCTTTAGACTAGCGCCTTGACTGAAGCAATTGGTGGGGGAATAAAACCGATAAGATGATGGGCTCTGGTTAACACCCACTTGAACTTGCTTTGATGTGACTTCTTTCCGTTTCCAGTATAAGGTTCTGGTTGCCCACTACTTCCCGGTTCTTAAACCCTTGAGTAGTTCAGTTTACTTTTGTTCTTTCCAGACTTCACCGGAGTCGAGAGAAATACGTAATTTTTACTACAAGGTCAAGGAGCTGATTGTATATGGTCTGGAACCATTTCCTAATCCTTTCACTTCTTTCGGTTATATTTGCCCACCAAGAGGAAAGCTTCAGATTATCCAGTAAAATTCGTCCAGACGGGGCGGTGACAGTGCAAGTATACAATTCGTGTTGACTCACATCTCCTCGCACTTCCACTTCTTCCAGGCCCTGAGGCAGCTTTTCCCAGTCAGCGCGCAATCACCTGGCGCACCTGGCCCTTCCTGTAGGCCACGCCCTCGGGTTTTCCCAGCGCCGCGAAGCCGCAAGGAAGCGCCCAGCGCCTCACGGTGCTCCCGCGGGGCCGCCCCACGCCCCGCCCCAGTCGTGAGCCACCTCCAGCCCCCTCGAGCCTTGGCTCCGCCCCCTCCAGCTCCCCAACGTCCTCGGCGTCGGGCCCGAGCCTGCGCCTGCGCGTGCGCCCTAGGGCCGAAGTCGGGGCGCGCGGCAGCTGGAACGCGGAGAGCGGCGGGCGGTGCAGCCAATGGGAGGCGGCGCTGGCTAGAGGCTGGGAGGCGGGGCCTGCGCGGGTGTTAGGTTAGCGCGAGGCGTGACCTGGTTGACAGGCTCTGAGGTGCTGCTGTGGTGGCTGCCGCGGGGCTGAGGCAGGTGGGAGCCGGGACCGAGTGCGTACTGAGGGAGGAGGGCGGCGACTGGAGAGCGGCGAGCGGCGCGGGACCCGGAGCCTCTTCCACTTTTTCCCTCCCGAGCGCCCCCTCCCACCCCTCCCACTCCGCATACACCCTGTTTGCCCGTGAGCCTGGGGAACTTGCAGCTTAAAGCCAGCCACCCCCACAGCAACATGTACCCCAGCAACAAGAAGAAAAAGGTGTGGAGAGAGGAGAAAGGTAACCGGCCCGTCGAGTCTCGGGGGGCGGGGGTGGGGTGGGGTGGGGGCGGGAGTCAGGGCTGTGTGTGCAGCGGCGCCCTCCGCCCCACTCCCGCCTCGCGCCCGGCTGGCCGGTGCCGCCTCCCTGGCGGGTCCGTGTGTACACACGCGCGTATGCGCGCGCACGCTGGCGTGCACGCGCCGCCCCCGGGTACCTGCCGCTAGCGCACGTGTGGACGCACGCCCCTCTCTGCCGCCCGCCGCGCCCGGTCACCTTCGCCCCGCTAGCGGCGGAGACCGCCGCTCGGCGGCCCGCGGGCTCCGTACAACTTGTTCAGGCCCCCGCACCCTGTCCCCGCACCCCAGCTGGGACTTTCGGACTCCCGGCCCGGGTGTCCCGCGGATACGTGCCCGCCAGCTGGCACGCCGGCTGCAGCTGCTGCTGCTGCTCCGCGCCCTCCGAGCCTCAGACGTTCACCCCTCGCCTCTGTCCCCTGTCTCCTCATCCGCTGGCTGGGCGTCCTCACCTTCGGGTGTTCAGCCAGGGCCCCTGTTTCTGCGCCGCAGTGTGACTTTTGAAACCTGGATATCTGGGGGAACCTACAACGAGCGGGTCTTGTCCGCGAGGCTAAGTGCAGTCAGAGAAGTCTGAATGGGCTTTTCTCTGCTGTGACTTCCTCTAGATTCCATCCCCATTCATAGTCTGAAGTTGCTCCGAGTAAGAGTATGAGACTGATGTCGCTCTCTGTGAATGAGCCCATCCCTGAGTTTCGTGCAGATCAAAGCGTATCCAGATCAGCCTGGTTGACGGTGACGCTGATGTCGATGAGACACAGAGGCGTGCGACCCAACCCTCTTTTCTCCATCTCCCTCCCTGTATTTCTCTGACATCATAGTTAGGGAATATTCCAAGGTAAAACTTGAGTCTCTGTAGTTTTTCTTTTCTTTTCTTTTCTTTCTTCTTTCTCCTTCCTTCCTTCCTTTCCTCTTTCCTTTTCTTTCTTTTTTTAAAAAAATTCTTTAGCAGCTGATTGTACAGAAGTGTAGTAAAAAGTATTCGCACTGCTACTGCTCTGTATCAGGAGTGAGGTCGAGTGAGGGAAGTGCAAATCTCTCCTAAGTATCTCATCTTTTTTATAGAACAAGGATAAAGGGGTGACTAGAGTGAAAGTTAATTTCCTTGATAATAGTTCTTTAAAATCTGTGGATTCTTATTGCAACTGCTGGTCTTTATAAATAAGGCCAAACAGTGGATGAAAGAAAGGGAATGAATATGGGGGAAAAAATCCTTTATGTAGGGGCCTACTTAAAACAATGCATGAGGAAGGGGATGAGGAGGGACTTTTTTTCACATTAACTACTGGGAAGATTTAACATAGCATAACTGAACGACCCAATTAAAATGGTCTTTAAATATTGACAGACTATGCCATTTAATTATGTTTTAATGATTATGGACATATATAGAACTAAATTTTGGTGTCGCAAATCAAATGCTGTTGAGAATAATAGGCTGATATATAAAGTAGCGTAAAATAGTTTTGCTTTGTTTTTGCAATAAAAGTTATTTGAGTTTCAACAAGGATTTACCTTGTAAGCACTGAAAAATCTTTTATGCCCATTTTTATTGATGGTCTTGAAATGTTAGGTTTGTATTATTGATAATAATGAAGGCAAAATAGTGGAAAACATGGAGATTGTTTTCAATACATGAATAATTGATGAAATTATAGCGATTACTTAAGAACTATTATATTTTTCTGTCATAATAATGTTCCTAAAGTAACAATGTTACAATGGTTCCTTCATTTAACATCTACGCTGTTGGACTTTCATAAGCAAACATTTTTAAAACTTTAATGTCTTGATTTTTTTTCTTCTTTTACTTCTAATAATAGGGGAAGTTATTACCAAATTAATATTACCTAAACAGAGAAGCAAATGCACAATTAAAGAAGGCAGTTAACAAAGTAAATTTTTCTCTTGTCTAAAACTAACATATTTTTGCATTAAAAGAGAAAGTTATTGTGACTTGAAGACTTTTTAGTGTGTCAGTGTCTTATCAGGATATCTATTTTTGGAATATTTAGTAAAGTATAATATTGTAAATCAACTATACTTCAATAAACATATATATATACATATATATATATATAAAAACCCATATGTTATACCATCAAGAAGGAGGTGAGGATTTCCAGGACAGTAGTTAGTATTAAGAAGCTGATGGAAAGCGTGACCTTTTTCTGAATTGTACTGGAGAGGGTGGTATCATATTTTTGTACCTGTTATTTAAATCTAAAGGAAGGCTTACCCACCTCATTAAAATGTCAAGGCATTCTTTAAATATATTTTAACTCAGTATACCATCTACTAAGCACATCTGCAAAGGTGAAACATTCTTTAAGGAAAAGTTTTGTGTAAAGCTGAAGAAACTGTATATATGACTGTGCCCCCCAGTATGTTTCATCGTTTAAATAAATAACTAAGGAATTCTCAAGTCCACATAGGTTAAATAAACGGTGTTGATTTAATATTTTGTGCCCTAGTTCAAAACCACTCAATGTGTATTATCATTTCAAGTACTGAAAGTTAAATTCTCAGTGTTTTATCTTATTGTCTTATTATTCATCTTGTTTTTTTCCTAAGTGTCCACACTTAAACTTTTAAGTAAATGGAATGACAGAGGCCAGGTTGCATTCCCATATTTACTTCTGACACTTACTGAAAATACAAGTTGCTCTGTAATATCTTTCATCCTGATCGTTGATATTGCTGTATTTCCATATTAGTGATCTGAGCTTTTTTAGTAGTGCTTTGGTAAACACTAGTCATCACTTTTCCTCCTCCGTGTGATTATTTCAAATTTACCATTCCCTTCAAGTTTCCTATTCCATCAAGACCTTAAGTTCGTATACTAAACAGATGACATTGCCTTTTAATTCACGGAGAAAATACATGTCATATAACATGAACAGCCCTATCATTTTCCACAGTCTCTTTTGTTTCTTTACATGTCTGTTGTTCTTTCAGCTTTCTTCCTCTTTTAGAGGAAGCACTTTTCATCTTTGTTTCTAAGGATTAACCCCTCTGCTTGTGCCCTTTATTTGAGATCTGGTACTATCATTTATTCTCTTTTGGGTATGTTTAGTTTCTCAGTGTCTTTGGGTTCCTCTCCTCATCCTATAACAATGATCAAGGAAGGTAGCCTTCCTTCCACAGGGCTTCACCTTGGAGTTGCTGTTCTCACTTTCCTTCTTTTCCTCAGTCCCTCAAAATCTCCTGGATCTCAAGTTATGCTCCAAGGAAACTAATGTTCCTAAAATCATTCAGTAATAACAATGATGATGGTACTCATATAAAAATAGTTACTATTTGAGTCCTGTTTGTGTGCCCAGCACTATTTTAAGTAACTTACTTGGATTATCTCATTTAATTCTCACAACAACCCTGTGAGGTACTGTATTTTAAGGTCAAGAACTTATAACACCTTTTGCCTGGGTTTGAATCCTAGTTGTACTGCTTACTAGCTGCGGAACCTTAGGTAAGTTATTCAACCTCTCTGTCTTGGTTGCCTCATCTGTAAGTTGGGAATAATACCTACCAACTACCTGAAAAAGAAACAGCCACAGAGAGATTAAGTAATACAAGATCACATAGATTTACATGATTTGGTGTTAGAATTCAGACAGCTGTTAACCATTTTGTTCTCTTTTCAGTGTTGTTCTTGACCCAGTTGATAAAAACCCGTGGCTTATTAATTTTCATTCTTTTTGATCTTTCTGTAGCAATTGACAAGATTTCCCCTTTTCTCCTCATTAAAACTCTTTTCTCTGCTGGTTTCCACTTCAGTGGGACCCTGATTCACCTTGTACCTTCAGTGACATCTAAGTTTTATTTCATTTTTTTTTCTCTTTGTGTTCACTCCCTAAATGTTGTTTGTTTGAGGTTTGGTCCCCTGTCTTACCCTCCCCAATGAATTTCCTGTAGGCATAGAATTTTAGGTTATAATTTCCAAATCTCTAGGCTAGATCTTTCCTGAGTTCCAGATTCTTGTTTTCAACTTGAATGGTCTAGGCATCTTAAATTCAATATAGTGTTGAGTATTGTGATTTGAATATATCACATCTGATGAAAATCTTGTTTTTTGGTCTCCTATTGTGGCTGAAGAAAAGCCAGTTCTAGGAGCAGGGAGAAATGTTGGTTGCCCAACATTTTTTCACTTGTACTTACCTTAATACTTTCTGCAGTTTAATTCTGTGAAAGAATCTTTTAAAGTGATTATTTTATGAGGGTTAGATTGCCTAAAACTAGATGCTGTCCTTAAATCCATTCATCTAAACTACAATACTTTGTAATATGCTGAAAGAGAATTGGAGAGTGAGAGTATGACTGTCAATTGCTCTACATTGTGGCGATCTTTGGTAAAGTAAATATATGATACATGACAGCTGACATACAGAATGAGTGAGGTTGCCAGTGTCAGTTTATATATTGAATATTAGAAAATCTTAATTCATTTGTAAATAAATCTAATTTATTTCCTTAAGTTTGAAATAAATAGAATTTTTTAGCTTTTTCCCCCAGTATCCTAGTGGATCATTTTATGTACCTTCTAGGATATGAATAGTCAACTTTGAATATTAGTGGTGTACTTTATAGAATAAGATTAAATGGCTCGGCATAGTATACAGATTTCCTGTACATTTTCGTTTTAATTTATGTTTCTAGTTACTTTTGAATTCTGTGGCCACTTTCCCTCCTCGTAACATATCTTGCAGCTTCATTAAGCTATTCGTATCTCCTTATCTTTGTTTACATTGCTCTACTAGTCTGAAATATCCTTATTTCTTACCTCTTCATGGCAGAATTCTACCTATCCTTCAGGAACGAGCATACATGTCACCTCCTTTGGGAAGCTTTTCTTGAGAAGGTAGTACAGTATAGTGGCTAACGGTATAGGCTATAGTTTTTTACTAATGGAGATATCTGAGTGGATTTTAATGGAAAGCTCTCTTGCTTTGGACAAACTGCTGAACTTTGATGTGCTTCATTTCCCTATCTGCAAAATCAGGATAATAATACTATCAGTTTTGCTGAGTGTTGGGAAGATTATTTTAATAAAATTATACATGTGAAGTACCTGGCACACAGTGTGTTCTTTATAAATAACATCAACTATTGTTACTTCAAAGTGTTTAAAATGTTTTAATCTTATAATCAAGATTTATACTTAAAGTATTGTTTATATCACCTCCACAATGGTATTATTAATTGAAAGGGCACTTTTATTGTTGATGGCATTGTAGAATTAAGTAAATATCTTGGTGGCTGCTTTCCTTGTGCTGTTAGCATTTGTACTTATTTGTCTTAGGATTTTGTATTTATGTAGCTATTATTTTTTATCTTATCCATATCCTCTTATGTTTTGTGAACTCCTCAAAGTTAAAGGTCACCATTGTACCTGCAGTGTATAAACATATCACCTGGCACATAGTAGATTGTCAGTAGATGTTTAAAAGAGTTTACTTCTTTCTTTATCACAAGAACATCTTCCTCATCAGGCTTAGATCTTATTTTTCCCCCTACTAATGTAGTATTAATTTGACACCTTTTAACACTCAAATACAGAGTCATTAGATTTGATTTTGGTATTCTTCAAGGCCACACCAATTCTTTGGTTAGTTTAATGTGGTTAATATGTAAATTGTAAAATGATTCCTGAGCTTAAAAGTTAAATACAAATGGAGATTCTGCTTTTATTTTGCAAGAACGTTTGCTGAAGATGACCGTAGAGGAGAGACGCAAAGAATACCTAAGGGACTATGTTCCCTTGAACACCATCCCATCATGGAAAGAGGAGATGAAGGGCAAGAGTCAAAATGATGGTAAGTTTCTCAGAACATTTTTCAGGTAGATACTGTTCTCATTGATTTATGACTTCTGCAGGACAATTATTGATAGAATTGAATACCTGGCATTTAATAAAGAGATGTCATTTTTGCTATATGAAATAATTGGTTGTCATTTAATTGCTTGTAGCAATCTACTCTGTGTTATTTAAACTTAAGAAATTATTTTAACATAATTCATGTTTGGAGATATACCACATTTATGTTATGGTACATTTTTATAGATACTTTAAAAAAACTATTCTGCAGTAGTTGTTGGAGCAAATGATATTAGGGATATGTTGCTTTAGTGAGATGGCCTTTTGAGTTTGTTTTGATTTGGTTCATATATATCGCATTTCTTCAAGTTATTTTCAGGATTGGATACAGTTGAAAGATAGTATATTAGGAAGAATAGAGAAAAACCAAATAACATTTCACATAATTTAAAGAAGAGTATATATTTTGTATGATGTGCTATTGGTAAAGTATTTGTATGGTAAAATTTACTCTCAAAGTTTTTATGTTTTGATGAGACTCTAGATAGTTTGACGGAAAATATATGTGTTAGCATATAAATGAACTGTTAAGTATTGAAAAGGTATATGGAAACAGTTATGAAAACAACATAATAGATTTAATAGAAGTTTAATATGTTATCTTTGAATGAACACTCATTGGTGTTAATAGTCTGAATGTGAAATTTAAGAAGAAACAGGGTGCTTTTTAGAATACATAAATGTTTCGAAAGAAAGATAATTTTATGAAAGGGACTGAGGACATTCTAATTTCACAGGTTGTGGTCTTAGATTGGTGGAACTGTAGAGTATACTATGGACCCAGAACAAAAAGACTAGTGTGGAATTTCTGTGGACAAAATCTGTGGGAAACAGCAGCCAAATTAGCCTTTGGTGTCTGTGAAGAGAACATGCTTATCTGAGTGTTTGGGCTTTAGAGAGAATTTTGTTTTTGTGGGAAAGCAAAGCCTGTGAGTTCTTTTAGAGCTAACTCTGCCTGGAAAAATGTGTGACCTTGGGCAAATGGGGTAGTGGCTGTATCCCAGGTTCTATTGGGGTCACTGAACAAGCTGATTGGGATGTACACATCTGACCTGCTTGCCCAGTGTCTTCAGTAAATGCAGTTGTTTTAATAATGGGCTAATTAAGACATCATTGAGAGAAGGTAGTGCTGTGTAATGAAAAGAATATAAATCAAAAGGACAGATCTCTGGGCCTTGACTGAACTAGGACCATATGCCTCTTCATGGTTGGGTCTGTTATTTATTCTTTTGTTTATGGGAAACTGATATTGAACACTTCAGCTCTACTTTTTGTGGCAAGTGAATCTCTCTTTCACTTGTGCTTCATTCATCTGATTTTCTTTCTTCATTGCTATTGTAGGTGGTCAGTTTTCTAAGGATGCAATATCTGATGATCTTCTTTAACAGGTTTTGCCTCCTGAAATAGAGGTAGTTTTCTGTTGTTGCCAGAATAATTGAAAAAGCAATAGTGATACCCAGGCTGCATTGCCCAGTGTTGGGTCTGCTCACCTCTGTGTAGAGGCTTGGCCTTTTTATGTTGGTTGCTTCTATTTGAATATTCAGCACGTGGGAGTGTAGGGTTGAACTGGGTTGTTAGAGAATTTGGAGTTGGATATTTTCAGAGATAGCCACAGCCCAAAATATTTCTGCCTAATCAGAGACGATACATCGAGTAACACCTCACATTGTTATTCCCTAACAAGAGTCTGTATATTTAATCCTTTCTCCCAATATGAGCTTTACAGTGGTTTACAACTGCTCTCTGTATTTCGTTTCTTTCCTTCATATTTTTTTGAACTTGAAAGTTCTTCATGAGGAACTAGGTGGTGTACTCAAAATTGTGTTTCTATTAAACAATGTCTTAGTTCCATCTAATGTTACTTGCTTCTCTCTGTTGTGACCTGGAAATTGGTGACTGGTCTCTTTTTTTTTTCATGAAATGGAATGACTCATTTATAAGTAATAACTGTTAATTTCTTTGCGTTATATATATCTTTCATAGTGCTTTGTTGCAGTATTACCTACCCAGTGCTCAGTTACACTAAAGTATTAGTCAAGAGAGTTTTAGTATTTTATTAGTTTGAAAGATCCTTTAAAAATATAAATCTTTAAAAAATGATAAAGGACAATTGTAAAGTTATATTTTTATATTTTATTTCGAAGTGTTTAAGCCACTGCTTATAAATGTATATATATATAAATAGGTATTGATATTTATAATAGTTTAATCTTTTAAGTATGAGATTTCAAACTAAGTTTTAAAAGAAGTCTGTTTATAATTCTGTGTCATATAGTTTCTGATTTGTAGGAAAGGAATACTATTTATTGGGCTAGCACAACATGCCTATTTTAAATTTAGTAGTTTATCATTATTACCTATGTTTTTATAGAAGGCCATGTGTCATGGCCTTGATATTCATGATTACATGGAACGTTCTCAAGCTATTGTTTAATAAGTTTTTTTCTTAACTTTGCTCAGTTTTCTTTTACTTTAATTAAATGCTTCTTGTTATTTTATTGTAACAAAGTTAAATAATAATGAGAGGAGTAGTAGCCAGATGTATTTGTCATAATTTTAATTTTAAGCTTTCTTAACAAAAGGAAACCAAAAATTGCCAAATAATATAAAAATCAATGTGCAGAAAAGAGGAAGCAAGTAGATAATATTTTTATTTTGATTTACTACTTTTTTTTTTTTTTTAAAGAAGATGTTGGGGGTAGGAGTTTATTTATTTATTTTTGCTGTGTTGGGTCTTCGTTTCTGTGCGAGGGCTTTCTCTAGTTGTGGCAAGCGGGGGCTACTCTTCATCGCGGTGCGCGGGCCTCTCACTGTCGCAGCCTCTCTTGTTGTGGAGCACAGGCTCCAGACGCGCTGGCTCAGTAGTTGTGGCTCACCGGCCTAGTTGCTCCGCGGCACGTGGGATCCTCCCAGACCAGGGCTTGAACCCGTGTCCCCTGCATTAGCAGGCAGATTCCCAACCACTGTGCCACCAGGGAAGCCCCTTGATTTACTACTTTCTTAATATTGGAGAAATAGGGATCAGCAGAGGAAAGAATGGGAGATGATTACCAAAAAAAACCCCATTTGCTTATCGTTCATGTTTATATTTTTCAACTACTATTAGTAAATCTCTGGAATTATATGCTTCTAATTACTTCTTCCTCTGTGTTAGCAATTCTGTAATAATTCTATTTCATTTGTCAGTTGCTGTGTTGTAGGGAATTTTAAAATGCTTGTCTCTATTATATCTGTGTCTCTAGCAACTGGAATAGTGCCTCATGTGTAGGTGTGCTCAGTCAGTATGTTACATAAGAATGCCTCAGAGGTTAACAGTCTACAATGGACAATTCTTTTTTCTTTATTTTTTTTCAAACTTTAATATGAGCATTTAAAAACATATATAAAAATAGAGTACTGTAATGAACCTTTCTGTGCGCACCACCCAGTTTCAACAGTTAATGATGGTCAGTTTTATTTCATGTATATCAGTGCCCCCTGCACCTTTCTCCCAGACCGTTTCAAAGCAATTCCTGTATATCTTATCAACTTTATCTGTAAATATATGTATGTGTGCCTATGCATGCATCTCTAAAAAGGTAGGGACACTTTTTTGTTGTTTTAATATAACCACAGCACTCTCACATCAGAAAATTAATTCTTTAATGTAATTAAATGTCCAATTAGTATTCACATTTTTCTCATTGTCTAATAAAGAGTTTTGCTTTTTTTTTTTTTTTTTTTTTTTTTTGGGTATGGGGGCCTCTCGCTGTTGTGGCCTCTCCTGTTGCGGAGCACAGCCTCCGGACGCGCAGGCTCAGCGGCCATGGTTCATGGGCCCAGCCGCTCCGCGGCATGTGGGATCTTCCTGGGTCGGGGCACAGCCCCGTGTCCCCTAGCATCGGCAGGCGGACTCTTAACTACTGCGCCACCAGGGAAGCCCAAGAGTTTTGCTTTTTTGTACAGTTGGTTTGCTTGAGTCAAGATCTAATAAACAATGTTCACATACTGATATATTTCTTACGTCTCTTTTAATCTATAGTTTCTTCTCTTTCTGTCCTTTTTCCCTCTTGTAATTTATCTGCTGAATGAAGTAAGTTATTTGTCTTACAGAATTTTTCACATTTTGGATTTTGCTCAGTGCATCTTTGTTTTGTCATTTAGCGTGTTCCTCCGTCCCTCTATGTTTCTTATGAGCTGGTAGTTAAATTCAGAGGCCTGATCAGAGTTGGGTTTAATTCTTTTTGAAAGAATGCTTTATAGATTATTGTACCTTCTTTTTGCATGATGTCTGGTGATCGCTCTCTGTGGTGATAAGACTGATCACTAGGTTCAGTTATTGTCTGTCTAATCCATTCTTTGTAAAGTTCCCTATCAACTTTTTCCCTCATGAATTTAGCAGCCATTGATGATTGATCCATTATTTTATTAGGGGTTGCAAAATAGTGTTATCCTAATTTTATCATTCCTTCTTCGTTTATTAGTTGGACTTCTGTAAAAACTTTTCCTTATCAACTTTTTTTTGTTTTCATGCAGTACAGTTTATACAGAAAAGGCAGAATAAGTGCTAGATTTCCTTTTATTTACCAGCTTTTGGATTGAGTTGGTTTCCTGAAATCCTCCAAAAGTAGCCAAAGAGTTCTTTCTCTTTAAGTTTTGACTGGCATTTTGGATCTTTCTCTTCCTCTTTCCCCATTCTTCCTCCCCCGACATACGTTAAATGGGAATGCCTCATTTAAAGTATAGTGCCTGTACAAATACATACAATTACTAAAATGTAGTCCTAGGATATAGTAGAAAGGCAAAGATAGATATAGATATATCAGTGGATGGATAGATATGATAGAAGGATGACATTGCTTCTTTGTAGGGACAGAAGTTCAGTTCTCAGGTTTACTTGTTATGTGTTCTGTTCTCTTTTGCTACTTTCCACGCTGAGGTTCTATTAGAATACCACTCAGAGAAGCATGACTTTGCCATGCTTAGGCTAATTTTCTCTTACTGTTTGGTATCAGAGAAAATAGCTATAGCTGTAAGTTTAGATTGACTGTGACTCTTTACTTTTAATGTTTATATGGAACAGTAAGGGATGAAAAATATAATAAATGATGAAGGTGAGTTAAGTGGAAACTATAAAACTATTTTATTCAGGTATGACAAAATATTAAAAGGGTCATTTAGAAAGAAACTTCATATTTCATATCTTATATGTAATATTCAAATCTGATTTATAGGTCATTTGAAAACACTTAACTACAAAAATCTGAACTGTGAAGTCTTTGTAAGTCTGAATTTCCATTTTTTGAGGTGTATAGAAATATTTTGAGATATTTGGGCTGACTAGGGACATGTGTGTAATCTTTCTTTTGGTTAACTTAGAAGCTCAGCCTCGTTTGCTCTCTTAAACTAATTTCTACTTTTAAATGATTTTCATGAGAGGTGATGGCTGACCAAAGAAATATAAGTCCAAATTGCTGAGTCTCTCCATCACACTGAGATCTTATTTCAATGTAGGTTTTGAATTTTGTTATATTTTACCTATGTCCTAGGTTGAATATTGATATTCAGAAATCATCAAAGAAAGAGTATCTTAATCATATTTCAATCCCAGTGCATAGTCCAGTATTTTTATCCTTAGTAAATTAGCAATAACTCTTTTTTGAATGTCAGTATGTTTATTAATCACTAGGAATGAGGAAATAAGAATATAATTATGTTGCTGAATATTATATGGAGAGGAGTAAGGGACTATATGGTAAAACAAATTAAAAAATTTTAATAACTATGATGAGGTGGGCTTTGCTGCAGATTTTAAAACTATATTAGCTGCATTATTTTATTAAATATTTGATGTTGTTGGTTGGAAGACAGACCACAATTTAAAATGACTGAATAGTTAGGAAAATGGTATTTATAACAGGATGGAATTCAGTAGGCTTATAAAAATTGGAAAGGAATGTTTCCTATTATAGTCTTTTGATATTGATCCCTTTTTATATTATTTTCAGTTTGAGCACTATACTTTAAAAGTAAAATAGGGGCTTCCCTGGTGGCGCAGTGGTTGGGAGTCCGCCTGCTGATGCAGGGAACGCGGGTTCGTGCCCCGGTCCGGGAGGATCCCACGTGCCGCGGAGTGGCTGGGCCCGTGAGCCATGGCTGCTGGGCCTGCACGTCTGGAGCCTGTGCTCCGCAAGGGGAGAGGCCACAACAGTGAGAGGCCCGCATACCGCCAAAAAAAAAAAAAAATTAAATAAAAGTAAAATAATCTGTAGAAGCAGAAGAAAGCTCAGAGCAAAACATCTCAACTTTTTAGGTACAAGTCATTTATTTTCAGCAGGTGGTGATTTATTTTCCCCACTTGTATGACCTTAAAATGAATTTAATTAAAAAAACAGAAAGCTATTTTTGCCTCACGTAACTAAGACCACTCTAGCTTATTCTTCAAACAATTATTTGTGAAGTTTCCATTACGTGTAAAGATGTTGCACAAGCAGAACTTAGATTAGAAACAGTCATTTTTCACTCCAAAAGTGAAAAGTAGACTAGGATAAAGACTAAAATCCTAAATGACCTGAATTCTTCTATGATCTTGCCCCTCTCCTTTTTGGCTTCTTATTATATCACTCCCTTTCTTGGTCTCTGCATCTAGCCACACTGTCCTTTCTTTTTCTGGAATGTATTGTGCTCCTTCCCACTACTGGGTCTTTATCTGGCTGTTTTTATCTCCACGTCCTTGTTAATTTTTCTCAGCTTTCAGTTCCCAGCTTGAAACCCTTCTATTCTGTCTGGAGTCTTCGCCGAACCCTTACTTTGGAACAGTTTCCTATATTAAATACTTTCATACAGCTATGATCCTTTTCATACAGCATTAGTATCAGTTTGTCTTTAATGTACTCAATCATAGGATTATCTGATCAAGATCTATCTCCTTGTAAGATTAATTACTGTGAACATAGGGGCCATGTTGTCTGTCTTAACTCTCCTTTATATCTGTGGCATCTAGCATTATGCTTGTTGCACAGTAGATATTCAGTAATTATTTGTTGTGTGAATTGAATAAATGATAAACTATTTGCCTGATGGTATTTTCATGCATTATTTTCTGTCTTCCCACCTTTTCTTCACTGTATTGTAAAGATTCACGTGGGAATAATGGGCTTAGAAATTAATCCAGTTGCTTTTTAATGTAGGTAATAAATACTTTGCATCTCTGTAATATAAGGTTGGTTTTATTGTTTTAAAAG
Source organism: Phocoena sinus (assembly GCF_008692025.1). Classification (NCBI taxonomy): domain Eukaryota; kingdom Metazoa; phylum Chordata; class Mammalia; order Artiodactyla; family Phocoenidae; genus Phocoena; species Phocoena sinus. The sequence goes on from NC_045777.1 coordinate 40,380,367, forward strand.
TTAGATAGCCTAATGATAAATTACAATTAAGATTTTACAGAACTACTGTATAGATATTTAACTAGTTGACACAAGGATGAGGATTTATGTTATGTGTATTCATCAGCATTGTGTATTATTATTTATAGTACTTAGTAACTAAACGTTATTTCAATTTCTGTGAACTTAAATGTCAACAGAACTTAAGTTAAATGAGTGTAAATGTAGAAACTTAAGCCTATTACATAATAAGATTTTAAAGTGTAGAAAAATCTTAAGGTATTACCATTGTAAATGCATTTACTTTGGCATTATTGATTCTTGACACATAAAACAACTGTAAGAAATTATATTAGTATTATATCCTGCTTAAGCCCTTTACTGAGTTATTTGGTTTGCTTCAAAAAAGAACTTGGCTACAGATAAAGCATTTGGTTTCCCATGGAAGAATTAGGCTAAGTAAGAGAATTTTGAGAATGAATAGCATTCACTCTAATGTATAAAAATATTAAAAATTTTTGTGTAATGATATTTTGTGTGAAGGTGTGAACATTGGTTTAGTCAGACATTTGTGAAGTAAGGTTAACTTCTAAAATAGCGAAAAAAGAATATGAAGAAAAGAATATATAGTGATTCATAATTCACTGCATGGTTTTGTTTTTCCTCTGCCTTTATCTCACTCTTGGTCTTTTAAACTGTTTTCCAACACTATTTTAACAACACATAAATAAGTGTTATCGTACATTGCACCATGTACCAAGTGCTATGTAAATTGTCCTTGTATTTAAGCTTGTTTTTAAAATAATGTAGAAACAAAAATCAAACACCTTTTTTTTTGATACATATCAAGATGACCCAGTGTTGAAAACACAAGATGAGAAGTTCTTTCTGTGTTATTTTGTAAGTCTGTAACTTCACCACAGATTGTGTTAGTTTTCTTTTTAACCCATTAAATGAATTATACTAGTAAATATGGTTTTACTTAAATACATTTTGGTTAGTGCAGACCAAAATGAGATAGGTTATAGACTGGTGGTAGCCAAAGCCAACCTTTTCCTTTCTCCCCACCCCTGTCCCCACCTTGATTGTCTTTCTGTATAAAAGAGTCGTTATAAAAGTCTGTCTTCTTTTTTCAAATATTTAGTTGTTACATTTTCATATAAGTATTCAAAACAAGGATTTGAATATAGTTTATGGTTTTATTGAAGCCTTTGATTTACAACCAAATTGAGAATTACTGATGAAACAAGTAACAAATATAGATAATAAAGTTCAGTAAAAGTCCATATGCCTGGCCATATGCATGCCAGGGCAGAAGATATATGAGCCTTTGGAGGTTTGGAAATGTTACGGTTTAGTTTGGTCTAGGTCCAGGGCAAGCCATGGATTTCAGATTGCTAGTTGTTCTCTAGAGATTGGATTAGGATATATTCAGTTTTTTTAAGAACCCAGACTATCCCAACATGGAGGTGATTCTCCCATTAAACTTAGATTTGAGATTGTGTCTGCCATATGAAAATAACAGAGTTAGAGATTTTCCAAATTTTATACTTCTCCTGTATTAGTGATTCTGTTGGGGTAAAAACTTTCAGGGTTTTGTTTTGTTTTGTTTATTTCTGTATAAGTTGAGGCTTACTGTTATATACTTATCAGGTGTGTAATAATGGGAGTGATTTTTATTATTTTGATAAGTATATGTATCTTCTATGTTAACTCTGGGAATGCACAGGTTTTGGGATTAAACGTGTCTGTCATCAAATCCCAATTCTGCTGTTATATACCCTAGTCAAAGAACCTGTGACCTCCCTAAACTTGTCTCCTCATATGTTAGTTACCCCATTGGGGCTGTTTGTTTTTCCTTCTTAAGGTTGTGAGGAGAACTAATTGAGAGAGGACATCAGTGTGTCTACATAGCTCCAAAGCCTTCTCTTATTATAGAATGCACCTTCCCCTTGCATGAAACTTTTTCTGACTCCTACTCATATCTGTGCTCATAGCCAGTGTATAATAGAAAGTAGACTTTTTTCCTATGCTTGTAACTGTAAATACATGTACAGTTTGTTTGAATTTGGACTGTCTGCTTTAGAAGGTAGAAACTGACTGTTTTGGAATTTTATTTTATAGGGTCTAGTGGAGGTCTTTGTGTACAAATCCACTTAGTAGTTTGTGGTAAGTGTGCTAAGTAGAGTTACAACTGGTCAAGGAAAAAAAATTTTAAGACAGTTGGTTATTTGGAAACATCAGGCACTACTTTTTTGTTTCCTCTGTGAGTGCTCGTACGTTGTTTTTAAGAATTTTGAAATTTGTGCTGTTAGATTTGAGAGAAGATGGCATCTAAAACTGAAGATACTTTCTGAATTAAAGGCTAGTATTTTAAAATTTCTAAATTTTTTTGTTGTTATTTAGCACTTTGTAAGAGTAAATAACAAGCTAATAAAATTTCTGGCCATTGGGTGTATGTGAATTCTAATGTCATTGAAAGGGAAAAAATTTTTGTTTAAAACCAGATTTGACTGAACAGCTTTCACATACTAAGGGAATAGCATAATTCATACATCAGAAGAGATGACTTTTAGTTGAGGAAAATATCTTGAACCTTTGTGGATATGAGAAGTCTGGAAAGAAAAGACAAAAGCAGAGGGGAATTTTGAGTTTCTTGGGCAGCCTGAGAGAGAAGTGTGAAGGATATAGGAACAAAAGGAAAAGAAGATGTGAGGAGAAATGGTGGAGAGCAAGAAGCTCCAGCAATGCGGCAGGAAGTCAGTCCCTATGTAAGGACAGAATCCATCCATCTTTAAAGAATATAAATAGGATGGGGGCTGGAGATATTTATCTTACCTGATTATTAAAATAACAGGTGTACCTGGATGCAGATAACCAGTACCTGACATCTTGGTTGTTTTAATGATAGTAGAAATTATATGACTCGTAAGAATACTGAATTTAACCATACTTATGAGTGTCTTTGACAAATACAAAAAATATTCTATCCTCTGTAGTCTCTGAAATTCTTCCTCTGATGCAGGTGGTAAGAGGCAGGACAGAGATAACAATGCCTACCTAGCAGTTTACTAGACATATGCTTATCTCAGCTAAGTAACTCATTCAAATTTATGGTAACTTGACTTGGTTCTTAAGCATGTTTAAAATCTGTTTAACCATTTTAATTTTAACAGTTCAGTGGTTTTAAGTACATTTACAGTCATCATCAGTACCCACTTCCAAGACATTTTCACCTTCCCAAATAGAAACTCTGTACCCATTACATAATAACTACCCATTTTGAGCACATGTATATGTATAGCTGATTCACTTTGTTATAAATCAGAAACTAACACACCATTGTAAAGCAATTATACCCCAATAAAGATGTTAAAAAAATAACTACCCATTTTGCTCTCTCACCCAGCTTCTGGTAATCTCTATTCTGTTTTCTGTCTCTATAAATTTGCCTGTTCTAGACTTCCTGTAAGTACAAGCATACAATATTTGTCTCTTATGTCTGGCTTATTTCACTTAGTATAATGCTTTCTAGGTTCATCCATATTGTGGTGTGTATTACAATTTCATTCTTTTTTAAGGTTGGGTAGTATTCCACTATATATGTATGCCACATTTTGTTTATTCATTCATCTGTTAATAGACATTGGGGTTTCCACCTTTTGGCTATTGCAAATAATGCTGCTGTAAACTTTGTGTACCAGTATCTGTTTTGAGTCTCTGTTTTCAGTTCTTTTGGGTATATGACTAGGAGTGGAATTGCTAGATTATTTGGTAATTTTACATTTAACTTTTTGAGGAACCACAACACTGTTTTCCACAGCAGCTATACCATTTTACATTCCCATCAGCAATGCACAGGGACTCCTCTACATTCTTGCCAATTCTTGTTATTTTCTGTTTTTTTTTTTCGGTACGTGGGCCTCTCACTGTTGTGGCCTCTCCCATTGCGGAGCACAGGCTCCGGATGCGCAGGCCCAGCGGCCATGGCTCACAGGCCTAGCCGCTCTGCGGCATGTGGGATCCTCCCGGACCAGGGCACGAACCCGTGTCCCCTGCATCGGCAGGTGGACTCTCAACCACTGTGCCGCCAGGGAAGCCCTTTTTTAAAAAAATAATAATATAAAGAATAATTTATATAAATATTTATATAAATATTTATATAAATAAAATAAAATATAAAGAATAATTTCTTTCAGCAATGTTTTGGAATTTTCATTGTACAGGTCTTTCACCTCATTGGTTAAGTTTATTACTAAGTATTTTATTCTTTTTGATGCTATTGTAAATGGAATTGTTTTCTTAATTTTCTTATCAATTGTTCATTCCTGGTACATAGAAATGCAACTGAACTTTGTGTGTTCATTTTGTATCTTGTAACTTTGTTGAATTCAAGCTAATAATATTTTGGGTTTTCTACACATACCATCATGTTATCTGCGAACAGAGATAATTTTACTTCTTCCTTTCCAATTCATAGGTGTATATTCCCTTTAAGCTGCTGCTGAATTCAGTTTGTGTTTTGTTGAAGATTTTTGCATAGTTATTCACAAGGGATATTGGCTGTAGTTTTCTAGTAGTGTCTTTTTGGCTTTGGTATTCAGTAATGCTGGTTATATAGAATGAGTTAGGAAGTGTCCCGTCCTCTTCAATTTTTTCCAAAGAGTTTGAGGATTGGTGTTAATTCTTCTTTAAATGTTTGGTGGAATTCACCAATGATGCCCTCTAGTCCTGGGCTTTTTATGTTAGAAAGTTTTTGAAACTGATTCAATCTCCTTATTAGTTATAGGTCTATTCAGATTTTCTGTTTCTTTATGAGTTAGTTGTGGTAGGTATTTCTAGGTATGTTTCTAGGTATTTGTCCATTTCATCTAGGTTATCCAGTTTGTTAGTGTGTAATTGTTCATAGTATCCCCTTATAATCCTTTTTATGTATGTGAAATTTGTAATCATGTCCCTACTTATATTTCTGATTTTAGAAATTTTAGTCTTTTTTTCCCTCTTAATACAGCTAAAGGTTTGTCAGCTTTATCTTTTCAAAAACCCAGCCCTTAGTTTTATTGATCTTTTTAAATTGTTTTTCTAGTCTCTATTTTATTTTATTTATCTCCACTAGTCTTTATTACCTCCTTTCTTCTGGTAACTTTGTGTTTAGCTTGTTCTTTTTTTTTTTTAAGTTTCTTAATGTATAAAATTAGATTATTGATTTGATATTTATTTATTTAGATTTTTTTTGACATGGACCATTTTTAAAGTCTTTATTTATTTATTTATACTTTTTTTTTTTTTTTTTTTTTTGCGGTACGCGGGCCTCTCACTCCGGAGAGGCCCAGATGCGCACAGGCTCCGGACGCACACAGGCTCCGGACACGCAGGCCCAGCAGCCATGGCTCCTGGGCCCAGCCGCTCCATGGCACCAGACCAGGGCATGAACCCGCGTCCCCTGCATCGGCAGGTGGACTCTCAACCACTGCGCCACCAGGGAAGCCCTAAAGTCTTTATTGAATTTGTTACAATATTGCTTCTGTTTTATGTTTTGGGTTTTTGACTGTGAGGCATGTGGGATCTTAGCTCCCCAACCAGGGATCGAACCCACATCCCCTGCATTGGAAGGTGAAGTCTTAACCACTGGACTGCCAGGGAAGTCCCAAAGTCTCTCTTTGTTTACTTTGTCTTCCTCAGGGTTTTACAGATGTTTCCTCAGGAGTTCTTCCGGCTCGATGCTGGGACACTCCTTCAGCACATAGCTAGGCCTCCTCTGAATCTAAGGATTATCTTGAGGTGCAAGCTTAAGGTCTTCTCAGCTCTTTTCTGAGCATGTATCCTGTCTAGACATGCACATGACTTTCTAAATTCCCCTGTATACATGGCTGCTTTTGAATGTCCTTATTTCCTAAAGAGCCTCACCCTGTCTTCTCCTTGGGCTAATATATAGTCTATTATATGTCTGCCCGTAATCTTGTCCCAGGTGTCTGTGAGTCTGTAGTTGCCTAGAGCTTTTATGAGCACTGCCTGCTGATTTTTCCATCTTAATTTTGAGTTAGGTGAAGCAGGGATGAGTGCCTTCCATCAGTTCTTCAAGTATCCCCAGATAGGTGAGAACAGACTTACACAATAATTTGCAGATAAGGTCTTTTCTGCTGGTTCACAGGAGGGAACTGGCAACCACTGCTACTGCTTCAACACCAAGACTGCTGTTGTGCTGGGGAGGGTGTAGGGCAAAGATGAGTAAAAATACTTTAAAAAGTCTCTTTTGAAGATGGGTTTTTCTTGATTGGGTGTTTGCTTGGCTTCTGTAAACCTTAGACTGTTTTCCAGAATTTCAACAAAGTTGGTTCAGACAGTTTCTTTCTGTTGTTTTCAGTGTTTATGTGGGCAGATGAGAGCTTGGAGCTATCTGGTTCACCATCCTGCTTGAACTTTATAATTTCAAATGTGAAAACCAACTGTTTGGCTACCACTAGCTGCTTTAACAAAGTAACCCTCAAGTTCAATGGCTTAACCTGATAAAAGTTTATTTCAGTTTACTTAGCAGTCTATTTGTGGGTGTTTGTAATTGGTATCAGTGGAGGAGTGGTGGTGGTGGTGGTAGTGGTGTTTGGATTGGGGAATGTGAGTACGTGTCTTTGAGGGGGCACTCTGTTTCACGTAGTCCTTCAGCGACAGAGCTGATCAAGCCTATGTATTCTTTAACACGTTGCTTCTGAGGGTGCCCTGGAGAACCTTAGGGGAAAGGGGAAAAGAGAGGGATGTATCAGAGGGTTTTATGAGCTAGCCCCCGGAGATGGTACACTTGATTTTCACTCACATATCTTGGGCTAGATCTCAGGCACATGGCCATATTTAATTGTAAGAGACGCTGAGAAATGTAATCTAACTATATACTCAGGAAGAGGATGAAACTAGTTATTTTGGTGAATAGCTAGTAATATCTGCCATACCAGCCATGCACAGAGCTTCCTTGAACTACCATTTTTCTATTGAATGAGCTGTAAGATACACCATTATTTTATATTCCATTAAGAAGGAAGAGGAAAAAAAGCACTGTCAATTGAATTATTATACGGTGCTCCCTAATCAGTCTGATCTGTCAATAAATTTAAAAATTATTTAGATTTCCTCCATTATATACTTCTATGATATATCATACTTGAACATACCTTAGAAGGAAACTATAAGTGAAGTAAGTTTAGGTCTTCCTAAAACATCTTTGCACTCAGAATCCATTCTTCTGAATCATTTTTTCCCAACCAGAGTTGTCGATGTGTTTTTCCACAGAATTATTTTATGTGCAGTTAGGAGAGTTGGTGATACAGTACTACCTAAAAATGTACTCTGCTTTTGTCTGGGATTTCCTTCTAAACCACTGATACCTAGTCTGTAAGTTTTAATGCTGGCATATTCTTTTTTTTTTTGCCGTACGCGGACCTATCACTGTTGTGGCCTCTCCCGTTGCGGAGCATAGGCTCAGCGGCCACGGCTCACGGGCCCAGCCGCTCTGCAGCATGTGGGATCTTCCCGGACAGGGGCACGAACCCGTGTCCCCTGCATCGGCAGGCAGACTCTCAACCACTGCGCCACCAGGGAAGCCCTAATGCTGGCATATTCTTGATCTTACCAGGTGGTGTTAATGAAAGGTTTTCAACCAGTACTTGGACTCATGTTCTTTCCTCAAATGGTCATTTGGATTGTTGCCTGAAATATTGAGAGGTTGCAGTTGTCTAATTATATCACCAGAAATGATAAATAAATTCTTATATACACAGGCAGTGAAGACTGTCATGAACACCACCTCCACAGCAGCAACTGTAAACACCTTTAATTGTAAGGCACCTGCCAATTTCAGAGATGTTAAGATGTTAAAAAAAAAAAAAAAAAGGCGTCTTCGAATTGAAGATGTATAGTATGTTGAATTTGTTTTGATATGTAAGTTTTTGTGTTTTTTAATATTTAGGACTTTTTACACCTAATGATGTCTAACCTATTGAAAACACTGGTTATTTGAATTTATAAAAATTATTTTTTAGTTTTTCAAGTTCTTTAGTTTGGAGAATTAGGTGAAGTGAATGGTAGGATGGATCAGCTCTTTGGAGCATTGGCTTAAAGTTATGAGAGTCTGATTTTAGAACAATACAGGAAAACACTTAAACACTTAAACACTGTTAGTTGCTTCTGAATGGAATGGACTCTGACACAGTGCATTTTCTGTCATTGGAATTATTCAGAAAGGTTCTGGATGAAAATCAGTCAGACAGAGTGAAAGCCCTTCCTTCACTGGGCAGTAATTGAAGAAGATGTTGTCTAATGTGTCTTTCTGACTGTTGAGATTCTTATTCTAAAATAATTTAATTTTGTGTAAATGGTCTTCCCTTTTCTGATCCTTGACGGTATAATTTATCAGTGCTTTCTGTCGGCGGTTGCAACACCAGTGATTTTTTTTTTTCCTTAATGTAAGACAGACAACTAAATGCAGATTACTGTTCTGTTTCTAATTAAGTGATTAAACATACTAAGCCAAGGCATTCTTTGGAACACTGATTGGCACAGAGGGAGTGTGTATTCAAGGAATAGTACTTTTTCCTTTGTGGATTTCACTGCAAAATATTGTTACCTCATTTTCCTGGGGGCACAGGAAAATTCTAATTTGTTGGTTCTTTCAGGGTTTAGTTTGTGAAAGGGGCCACTGTCAATTTTATTTTTAATTAAAAAAAGGCTTATGGAAATGACCCTCTTTCCTCTCTTTCTTTTTGTTGTAACACAGTACTTGTGGCCAGACTCTTTGGAATTATCAGTACTTAAACAACTAAATAAGGAATCTTCTGACCTTTCCTGTTAGTGGCTCAAATAATCATTACAAGGATTGTTCCTACACTTTTGCGGAGCAAATTAAATAGGTGAAGGACAGCCAAGTTTTAGAAGGAGAGAGCCAGAGATACATCTTTTTCTTATTTTCTTCCTCATACCCAAATCTAGACGTCAAGTTATCTGAGATTTACTTTTACTGAAAATAATGATAGTGAATAATAACACTCCCACTTTAGTTTCGGCCATTCATAACTTGCCAGTAGCTCAAACTTGGGATTTTAAAGACTGTTGAACTATGTTCATGGAATGCTTTACTGAGTAAATATATGTTTTTCATCATAATGAAAACATGTCTTTTTTCTGAATAGATTTGTACTGGTATTCTAAATATTTAATGTATCTCCCTCTTTGTGAGAGAGACCGCTCTAGATTTCTCTGGTAATATTTCTGGCAAAGTCTGTGCTCTTAATCTTTCTGCCTCTTATGCTTTTACAAATACTCTACTGTATGTGTACTCTTATATAGTATTTTGTTAGTTTATATAGTAAAAATTAACATTATATATACATGGCATTTTGGAGCTTGCTTTTTCCACTTAAAACTGTATTTTGACATTTCCTTGTTTTTTTTAAACTGTATGTTTTATCATATATCATTTAAATTTATTTACCATACATTATTTTATCCTTGATGGACACTAGGTATTTTCCCCAATTGCTAATAAGGATATGATGAATATGTTTATAACCCTTGTATATATGTCTGAGGCTTTATGTGAGATAGATTCCTAAAAGTGGAACTGCTGGGTCACAGACAGTGCAGATTTGAAATTTTGGTAATATTGTTACATCATCCTTCAAAATGGCTGAAATAGTTTATACACACATCAACATTGTCTGAATACCTGTTTTCTCATAATTCTGTCAACAGAAAGTGCCATTAATCCCTGAAATGTTTGCCAGTGGAAAGGGTAGAAACTAGTAACTCGTTGCTGTTGCTGTTAGCCATTTGGATTTCTTTTGTGAGTCATCTGTTTATAACTTTTTCACACTTTTCTGTTGGATTGCCTGTTCTTGTGTTTTAACTTTGTAAATGTTGCAGTATTTTTTATTTTTATTTATTATTTATTTATTTTTTTTGCGGTACGTGGGCCTCTCACTGTTGTGGCCTCTCCGTTGTGGAGCACAGGCTCTGGACGCGCAGGCTCAGCAGCCATGGCTCACGGGCCCAGCCCTCCGCGGCATGTGGGATCTTCCCGGTACGGGGCACGAACCCGTGTCCCCTGCATCGCCAGGCGGACTCTCAACCACTGCGCCACCAGGGAAGCCCTGAAAACCTATTGTTGAAGAGTCTGGTAGTTAAGAATACAGACTTGAACCAGACAGCCAGGCTGAATACTGGCTCTGCCATTTCTTGGGGAAGGTTGCTTAATCTCTGTACTTCAGTTTCTTCATTGGTAAAATAAGGTTTGTGATGGTATACCTCAAGAAATTATTGTGAGGATTAAAAAAATTAGTGATTTATAAATAGCATGGAATAGTACCTAATCCTTAGTAAGTGATCTTGAAGTGCTTAGCGTTTATAATAATTATTGCTATTGTCACTTATGCTATCTTGTTTTTAGAAAAATTAAAAATTTTTGGTCACACTGGTTAGTGTTCTATTTAATGTCTCTTGCATTTGAGGTTTTATTAAGTTAAGACTTCATTCTAATATCTATAAAAGTAAAGACTTTTTAAGTCTCTTCAAAAGGTTGGCTTAATTTTACTTTATGTTTGTTATCTGAGTGGAATTTCTTTTGTGTGATAGGAGGTAGACTTAGAGTTTTTTTTTTCCCAGTGGATATCTAGTTATGTCCATTGATATTTTCTTAATCATATACTAAAATTTCCATGTATGCACGAGTCTGTTTCTGAACTCTTTATTCTATTTCATTGTGATCTGTTTGCCAATTCTTATGTCAGTATTACACTCTTATAATTACTATAGTTTATATATTTTGATATTTTATTTGTGAAAAAAGCTACTCTCATCCTTTTTCAAAATTTTCATGGTTATTTTTTTTTTTTTTTTTTTTTTTTTTTGCACGGGCTTCTCACTGTTGTGGCCTCTTCTGTTGCGGAGCACAGGCTCCGCGGCCATGGGTCACAGGCCCAGCCGCTCCGCGGCATGTGAGATTCTCCCGGACTGGGTCACGAACTCGTGTCCCCTGCATCGGCAAGCGGACTCCCAACCACTGCGCCACCAGGGAAGCCCTTCATGGTTATTTTGATGTATCCTTTCTAACTGATTTTATTTTTTTTTTTTTAAACATCTTTATTGGGGTATAATTGCTTTACAATGGTGTGTTAGTTTCTGCTTTATAACAAAGTGAATCAGCTATACATATACATATGTTCCCATATGTCTTCCCTCTTGCGTCTCCCTCCCTCCCACTCTCCCCATCCCACCCTTCCAGGCTGTCACAAAGCACCGAGCTAATATCCCTGTGCCTTGCGGCTGCTTCCCCCCAGCTATCTACCTTACTACGTTTGTTAGTGTGTATATGTCCATGACTCTCTCTCGCCCTGTCAAAACTCACCCCTCCCCCTCCCCATACCCTCAAGTCCGTTCTCCAGTAGGTCTGCGTCTTTATTCCTATCTTACCCCTAGGTTCTTCATGACATTTTTTTCCCTTAAATTCCATATATACGTGTTAGCATACGGTATTTGTCTTTTTCTTTCTGACTTACTTCACTCTGTATGACAGACTCTAGGTCTATCCATCTCATTACAAATAGCTCAATTTCATTTCTTTTTAAGGCTGAGTAATATTCCATTGTGTATATGTGCCACATCTTCTTTATCCATTCATCCGATGATGGGCGCTTAGGTTGTTTCCATGTCCTGGCTATTGTAAATAGAGCTGCAATGAACATTTTGGTACATGATTCTTTTTGAATTTTGGTTTTCTCAGGGTATATGCCAAGTAGTGGGATTGCTGGGTCATATGGTAATTCTATTTGTAGTTTTTTAAGGAACCTCCATACTGTTCTCCACAGTGGCTGAACCAATTCACATTCCCACCAGCAGTGCAAGAGTGTCCCCTTTTCTCCACACCCTCTCCAGCATTTATTGTTTCTAGATTTTTTGATGATGGCCATTCTGACTGGTGTGAGATGATATCTCATTGTAGTTTTGATTTGCATTTCTCTAATGATTAATGATGTTGAGCATTCTTTCATGTGTTTGTTGGCATTCTGTATATCTTCTTTGGAGAAATGTCTATTTAGGTCTTCTGCCCATTTTTGGATGGGGTTGTTTGTTTTTTTGTTATTGAGCTGCATGAGCTGCTTGTAAATTTTGGAGATTAATCCTTTGTCAGTTGCTTCATTTGCAAATGTTTTCTCCCATTCTGAGGGTTGTCTTTTGGTCTTGGTTATGGTTTCCTTTGCTGTGCAAAAGCTTTGAAGTTTCATTAGGTCCCATTTGTTTATTTTTGTTTTTATTTCCATTACTCTAGGAGGTGGGTCAGAAAGGATCTTGCTGTGATTTATGTCATAGAGTGACAAACCCGTTTTTGAAATGCATCATTTAGACAGCCAATAGGGATTCAATAAAGAACAAGACATGGTTTCTGCCATTTTGAATTCTATATGGTGTTTAATATTTAACAGTGTTGTCTTTTCAGCTGAGATTTACTGACACTAATATTTTAATAGTCTCCAGTTCCTGGCACAATGACTGGAATCTGTTGGGTTCTCAGTAAAATTTTGCTTAACATATTTAATGTTTTTGAAATGTATTCAGACTCAGCTTCAGATTCAGGTTCAGAATACAGATTCTGATTCAATAAGTATGGATTAGGGCCTAGGAACCTACCCTATTAACAGTAAGTACCTCAGGGTGTTTTCCTGTGGTTGCTCCTCATAAGTATACAAATTTTTTTTTCTGAGTAGAGATTTTCTGTTGTATCTCACAGAAAATCAGTTTTGGAGGAAGAGGTTCACTGTCATCTTCAATGCCTTAGTAATGTAACTTTGCCTTTCACTTTAGGCTTCAGCTTTTCATTAAGGAGGAATCTGTTCATTTAGCAGAAGTGTGGGTGGGCTCTTGGGTATCCATTACTAAGTACATGTTTGTTACTTAACATTGATAACTTGCAATAATTAGCTATTGATTTACTAATCCAGTGATTCATTTTAAGTTAACTTTATGATTTAAAAAAAAAAACTTTTGAAAACTGAAATGATCTCTTTTCCTTTTTGAGATCCTTGTCATGGCTTAGGTGCATAGAGCTTGAAAAAGTTAACCATTTCACATGAGGCCTAAAATATATTTTTTAATGATTAAAGTCTAATCTTAATTTTAAAGAGTATTACACATGAGTAGCTGGTTATATTCTAAGGTACCTTGCTATTTAATAAGAGCCTTTTTTGTATTGTTATTTTAATACACTCCAAAATATGAACAGATCATGATGACCCATGGAAACATGATTGCAAATTTGTAGAATGTATTAATTTTGGGATCACTAATTTGGCCAAAATAGAAATGATAATGGGAGTTTAATCCATTATAAGTTTTCTATAAAAATTCTACAGTAATATTTTGTTTCAGTAAATATTTTAGTTGGTGAGTAGGATCAGTTGCTTTGTTTCTTTTTTCTTCCGTTGCATCTCTATTCTTAAATGTAAGTTTAAAAAAGTGAGTTGTAAGAGTTACAAAGCATTTTGCTAAGTCCTATTCAGTAATTAATAAAAGTTCCTTTTATGGAGTCCTGTAACTGATATCACATTTCATCATGCTGGGCATTTACATATTTATTTGATAATTTTAATAAGAGATACATAGTTTCTTGATTGATAGCTTGGTTGAGCTTTACCCAGCTCAAAGGAATTTCTGAATTTCATTTCTGAATTTAAATCAGTGATGTTGCTAATCTGTGTAAACCACCTGTGTTATCTGTGTGTGGAGATGAGGAGTAAAAGTGACCATAGAAGTAAGGATAATTAGAGGTTAATGATAAGGGAAATAAACATTCCCTTGGAATTAGAAAAGGTTCTGTTTGTTTTTTAAGATACCTATAAAGTGCTTAATATGTGCTAGACCTAGTTCTAAGTTCCTTACAAATGTTAACTTACATAAACATCACAGCAGCTCCGTGGAGTACAGTTATTATCTCACTTTATAAATGAGGAAGCCGAGGTACTGAGTTGTTGGCTTGCCCAAGGTCACACTGCTGTTGAGTGGCAGAGTCTGGATTTGGAACAGAGAGGCCTTCTGGTTTTCCATCCTTTTCACTTACCCTCTGTTAATGCATGCTTTTGCTTTCCAAAAGCATTGCTTATGTGTTCATGTGTTATGTGCTTACTATTAATTATATTTAAGTTTGGAAAGATGTATTTTGTGCTGTACATTGTGTAATTTTTATGGATTACAATTCATAATACCATGATGTTAGTTTTTAATTTAAAACATACGCAAATAGTAGAAAAAATAAAGTTCTTGTGGATAATAAAATTGTCAGTAATTGTCAAACATTGTGAAGAAGGCTTTGTTCCCTCAAGTAGATGTGTAATGAATACAACTTTACACGATTAAAAAATTTATTTACATTTCTTTGTAATTCAACCTGTGTTCTAAGTTTGTGCTTAATGAATTATTGAAAGTTTTTTTAAAAAATCTGCTTTTTAAGATATTTTTTTTACCAGTCACCATTTTTTTTTCAAGTTAGTGCAGTGGACCACATACTGAACATAAACTACATTTTGCAACTTTTAGCAACGTGGTCTATGAACTTGCTGCTCAGACTGGAGTGCTAAGGTATCTATGGATTTTTACCAGGGAGTTTGTGAAGCCACACAATAAAAGTATTACTCTTTTAGAGTATCATTTCTACTAAAAGCTTGGTGGGGGTGGAATATTAAGTAATTTAATTGCTTGACATTTAAAAAGTTTTTTATATTGAAACTAAATGATTCTCAAGATAAAAGGCAAAGAATTTCACATTAATGGTCTCTACCCTAGAGGTCCTGAGGTATGTATCAGTTCATTCTGTGGAAAGATTTCAGGAGTGCTTGATTATATTTGAAATCAGTTGGTGTCTTGGAAAGTTGTGAAATTAGTGAACTAAGCAACATAAAATGCTGATCAGTAAAGTTGAGTAAGAGCCCTCATTTTAGAAGTCAGTCAGCTACTGTAGTGTCAGCATATCAAAGTGTTAATCAGTAATCTTTGTTGGGCTGCTGAGAATAATAATATTATCAAGGCACATGTTTTAAATCTTGGAAATATCTTAATGTTTTCTTGGCTTTTATTAAACCCTACTTTTAAGTAATACTGAGTAAAATTAGGATTTATAAAAAAGATAATTTGGGGTTATCGTTTAATTTACAAAAGCATTGAACATAGTATTTCTTTAAATAACTTGCTTCTTTAGCTTCTTCAGTTCATTATATTCACAGCGTTCAGACCTGCATATAAATGAAGCAAAGAACACCAATAGTTTATAGATGTTATTTTTTTAAATGTAAAACCTCATGTTGAAAGATTAAAAGGATATAAATTTGAAAACCTGTATAGAACCTGTATAGCCAATGTTTTATTTTTAAAATACCTAATAGGTTTGGGTATAAGCAATATTGATAATTGCCTTCAATTTCATTCTAAATACTGAGATTAGAGCTTGAATATGCCACTTACTTTTTTATTTTTTAATTTTAATTTTATTGGAGTATAGTTGATTTACAATGTTGTGTTAGTTTTAGGTGTACAGCAAAGTGATTCAGTTATACATATACATATATTTATTCTTTTTTAGATTCTTTTCTCATATAGGTTAACACAGAATATTGAGTAGAGATCCTTGTGCTATGCAGTAGGTCTTTGTTGGTTATCTGTTGTATATAATAGTGTGTGTGTGTGTTCATCCCAAGCTCTTGATTTATCCCTCCCCACCATGTTTCCCCTTTGGTAACCATAAGTTTGTTTTTGATATCTGTAAGTCTGTTTCTCTTTTGTAAATAAGTTCATTTGTATCATTTTTAGAAATTAGATTCCACATATGGGTGATATTATGTGATATTTGTCTTTGTCTGACTTACTTCACTTAGTATGATAATCTCTAGGTCTATCCATGTTGCTACAAATGGCGTTATTTCATTCTTTTCATTCTGGCTGAGTTATATTCCATTGTATACATGTACCACATCTTCTTTCATCCATTCCTCTGTTTGTGGTACAGCACATCTTCTTTATCCATTCCTCTTTTGATGGACATTTAGGTTGCTGCCACTTACATTTTATTAATAAGTATGACCATTAAAACTGTAATCAGGTCACTCTCACCTTCTGAGATGGCCCACACTCTGTCTGTGGAGTGTGTTTCTCTCTCAATAAATCCACTTCTTACCTAAAAAAAAAAAAAAAAACTGTAATCACTTGACTTGTAGAGTGACATGAATATATTCTTGAAGTATCCAGATGATAATTGTGGCACAAACCTTTTTTACTTAAGTGATTTCAGAAAGAAAGGAGGGGAGGGGTGGGTGGTAGCGAACCTTTTAGTAGGGCAGTTATGGGGAGAGCAAATTAAAGAGTTGGCATGCTGTCCTGGAGTGTATTTTCTATGTGGAATTTGCCATCCAATAGCAGAGAGAAGTATAAAGCATTCTCTTTGTGTAATAAATTTAACCAGAAGAAATATACTTTGTTCTTTGTACTTTTACTTTGTTTTATTTCTATTTAGGCTTGACTGAGGAAGAAAAATAGTGGTCGGTAGAATTGGCATAGTTCTAAGTTTCTTGATTTATCACTATATTTGTTCATTCAAGCATGTTTAATTCATATCATCTGTAAAACTCTGTAGACTGAAAATTTTCTATAACTTGGCTAATTACTTTTATAATAAAGAATATACTTAAAACAGAGTAAATTGTTCATGATAAAAGAAAAAAAATACTGATCTCTACTTTCAAATTTCTTTACTTACGCTTTAAGTAGAAGGTGAACCAGAAGTAGGAATTGGAGAGGGTGTTTTTGTTTGTTTGTTTGTTTTTGTGTTTGTTTTTTTTTTGCTGGTTGATAAGATACAACAGTACTACTAAAATAGAGGGGGTCGGGGAAGAAACTGTAAACCAAGACGTGTGTACACATGATAGTAATTATTTGAGGCTCCTCTAAGATGTGCCCCTCAGTTTTCTGTTCTTGCTATTTTGGGGGGAGAAATCCTTTGTTTTGAGGATACAATTTCTGTGATATGATGATTTCTGGAATTTCTAAAAATTAATGCAAGTATATGATAGCAGGCCAAGTCCAAATTGCAATGACAAAAGAAAATAAAAATAAGAAAAAAAAATCCGTAGCAGCTCTGGAAAACAGGAAAGGATGCAGTCAGTGGATCAGAACATTTGGAGACTTTCTGGAAGATATAAGACAGACAAGATTAGATGATTAGAAACCACTGCTACTGAGCAGCTTGTAACTCAACATAGGGAAAATTACCTGCGGGTAATATCAGGGTAGTTAGAAGACTCTAGGATCAGTGAATCTATACGAAAAACATGCTAGTTTCTCCCCTTTACCACACTAAAGGCAAAACCCTCCCACAAAGTCCCACAGCCTTTTATTATGGGAGTGGGGGAGACTATTGAAGGTAAAGCAGTGACCTGAACCAGCCGTCAATACTGAACAATCTAGATCTTTATTTAAAAAGATGAAGACAATGATGAAATACTGGATATGTGAGGAAAATTAGCAGTGCTGAACAGAGGACTTATACTAAAATAAGCAGAGCAAATAGCCCAGAAATCAGTTAATGTGGAAAAAAAAAAGAAACTGAAAATTTTTAGTTTCTAGAGAAAGGAACAGTGAAAAACAGTTAACGATTAAAAATTTGATTTTGGCCCTTAGAGGCCAAAAAATATCGAGGGTACTAGAATCCAGAGTGCTAAGTTGACTCCAAAGCTGTAATCAGAACACTTGCTGACCTAGATGCTTATATTTAAAGGTCACATGCTTTTGAGGAGAGAGATCTTTGGGCCTCCACTAGATGGGAAGTTGGAATTGAGGCCTCTGCATGAGGCCGAGGCTCTTCAAGATAAGTCTTTAATGAAAGAGAGTCCAGAACATGAAATTTAACTTCTGGTAGAGAACATCAGAGACATTTTCTTCTCATGGCTTTTGGGTGTGAGACTAAAAAGTAAGCCTGTCTTTATGTGGGTTTGAGATTCTAATATATACTATCTGTCTAGTTCAGGAAACTGCAGGCAGAGAAAATTATTTAAAAATAGTCAAATGTTGATAGTGCTGCAAAGCACCTAATAGAAACAAAAGTTAATACTCTTTAGGGGGATGCACCTTCAAGATAAGCCTTTTAGTATGACTGTTGGTAAAGCATGAATGAAATGCTTTGGAGAAAATCAGCAATCATGAGCAAGAGTAAGCAGGAAAAACAGCAAAATTAGACTTCTGTGATATTGAAATTACTAGGTAAGAGTATGGAATATATATATAAATGTTTAAAGAAATAAAATGGAGGATTAAAAAACATGAGCAAGAGACAAAATGCTGTCAAGAAGTACGAGGAAGATCTGAAAAAGAGAACTTTTAGAAATTAAAAATATAATAATTGAAATGGAAAAACATTGAACGGCTTAAATGGATTAAACCCAGCTGAAGAGAGAATTAATGAACTTGAAGACAGATTTGAAAAAACAGATATGGAAACATGAAAGACGTATTTAGAGTCAGAAGAATAAACATGTCTAATATATGGGAAGTTGGAGTTCAGAAAAGGAGAACGAGGAGACTGACAGTCCATATCCAAAGAAGGAATGAGAATTTTCCAAAATTAAAAAATGTGAATCATTAGGCTGAAAAAACACAGTGAATCCAGAAGAAGAAAAATAACTGGATAATGTTAAGGACAAAGAGAAAATAAAAGTAACCAGAAATAGATTATCCACAAAGGTATAAAATTAGACCAGTAGCAGACTTCTAAACTCCAACAATAGATGCTGTAAGTCGAGAACTCAGCCTTCAAATACTAAAAGAATACAGATACCATCCTGGAAGTAACTAGCAAAATCATTCAAAAACAAGTGTTTTGAAATATATTTTCAGACAGATATCAGATTGGTAAAAATTTAAAACTCTGACTATATTGTGTTGGTGAGCTTGTGTAGCAACAAGAACTCTTAGCTTGCAGAAGTATAAACTAGTTTTCGAGAGTAATTTAGCAATATCTAGTAAGTTTGAATGCACATTTCTCCAGTGACCCAGAAATTCTACATATATATATATATGAATATACCTTATATACCTTAGCATTGTTTATTGATCTGTTTTGACCATGACATAAATCAAAATTTCAGGAAACAAAATTTACCGTTACTGTGTACAGTACACTTTGATCTATCTCTGTGCCTTACTACTTTGTTCATTTTCTTCCCTTTTCCCTTTACTCCTCACCACTCTTTTTTTAAAGCTTCCTGTGACCTTGACCTACTAACATGATTTTATTGGTAGGTTATAAGCTATAGTTTGAAAAACACTCCCTTAAAGAAACTCACACATAAGTGTAATAAGGATGTTCGTAACAGTATTGTTTGTAAAAGGGAAAAACTAGAAGCAATCTTAAGCCCTAATAAATGGAGAGTGTATAAATAAACTGTGGTGTATCCATGTAAAGGTGCAGAAGAATATATAAAGTATGATATATGAAACTTAAAAATGCAAAGCAATACTATGTATAGCTTTATGGATATACACATATATAAAATATATAAGGAAATCCATGGTAATGATAAACACCAAACTTAGGTTATCTCTGGGAGGAAAAGAAAGGTATTTCTCTTATCTAGATAACACTTTTTTCTTAAGCTGGGGGGTGGATACATAGCTGTTTATTAAATAATATCATACACTTCTTCGTATGTCTAAAATATTTCACAATATATTTTTAAAAAAGAGAGGTAATGATATTGACAGATTGAGATTTCTCTCAGGGAATAGAGCAAAAAGAGTTGAATGTTATGGGAGAAAAGTTTGAGACCTATAAAATAGATCCAAGAGATCACTATCTGTGAAATAGGAATTCCAGAAGTGAAAAATACATACTGCAAAAGCAGTAGACAATGAAATGGTAGAGTAAAATTTTCCTGAGCTGAAGAATGCCATCAAATAAGATATACTGAAATCAAATTTCTGGTAAAATCAAATATTGGTCAAACTTTGAATTCCAAGGATCAAAAGAAAATCAAGTTTCCAGATAGAGTAAATAGGCTCACCCTAAAGCAAAAGAAGTTTCAGATTGGCATCTGATTTTTCTTATGCAGCACTGGATACTAAGGAACAGTAGAGAAATTCCTATAGGATTCTAAGGTATAAGTACTATGACCCTAAGGTTCTGTATGCAGCAAAAGTGTTTTAAAGTATGAAGACAGATATATATTCTTTCCAAGGCATTCTGAACTACAGCACTTATGGATAAATGAATATATTATTTGGAAGTACTTAAGCAAAATGAAATGAAATGAAATGAAATGATAGAGTCATGGCTTCTGTTCTGCACATGAGAATTCTGGATGGAAAAAAGAAAGGTATACATTAAGCATAGATGAACAAAATCAAACAACAAACCGAAACAGTCAGTGAAACTTATGGTTAAGTCTAAAAAATGTTAATAATATACTTTGATGTACATTTGAGGTATAATATAACTAGAGAAAATATTCCTAATAAAATGGAAGCTATGAAAAAATGACAACTAGGAAATAAGATTTTAGATGATTTAATAATAATAAAACCTGTTCTCTAGCAGGTTATGAGTAGAGGGAGGAAAGTAAAAGAATACTATGCATAGTTTGCTGTGCAAAGTATTTCTATTCATAGAACTACAGAAGTGGATACTTTTTACTTTACTTATGAAGAAATATAGATGGAAATACATGTTGAAAGTTTGAGGAGACTTTTGTTAGAAGATGGCAGATGATCAATTCTCCCAACCTTCTCCATATTTGCTTGAAATGACTAAAAATGTCTTTTTTAAAAAAATTAAGCCTATAACAGCATTGGGCAGCAAGAAAGGGTTACATTGATATAGAAGATTTTGGGGAATTCCCTGAAGATAGAAAGTAGATGGAATGAGAGGTGCAGAGAAACAAGAGCAGAGAAAAACCACAACTGAAATTGAGAAGTTTTTCCTTGGTGGACCTCAAGAAACTCCATTTGTGTTGTTAACAGTTTCAAAGGATTGAAGTGGTCTGTGGGGTAATCATCAGAGTAATTAATTTAAAAACTGCCTGTGCCAGCTGGACTCTTCTTCATTTGTACAGAATGATTGTCAGCCAGGGGTATTTGTCTCTAGGATAGAGTCATCACTTCTGTTCTGCACATGATGAATCTGGAGAAGGCTTCTGGTTGTGTGTGCTGGGGTTGGAGAGTAGCAAAGCAGAGTTTGAGAACACAAAGGGGAGGAAAGGGAAAATGGTTCCACATGTATGAAATACAATAAAACACTCCGCCCCGAAAGTAAACTCCTATTGTTTGCTGTCTTGGAGGTTCCAGACCACAACCTGCTTTATGACAACACATTCTAAATTAAAACCTCTTGATATGCTCTGCCCACTTACATTCATCCTGAAATCAGCTCTCTCATTCAGGGAAGATTCCTTCAGAGAGGGACAGACCTACAGATCTATAGGAGAAACCCAGGTTATTTAGATAGTTCTGGAACACCATTCACAAATTTGGAATACCAATGATTACCAGAACACCAACAATATCAATAGAAAATAAACTGAGAGTAAAATTGACTCCTGGAAAATGAGAATGATGCAAGAAGTAGGTAGAACTTAAATGTAATTTGTATCCTTAGAGAGATTTAAGGGGATAAAGCAGCTGAAAAAATAAATCAGGCTATTCTGAAAGAAGCGATCTGCAGAGTTCTCAGAATCAAAAAAATTGCTAAAATAAAAAATATTCAAGGGAAGGGCTGAAAGTTGAATTAATGATTTAGAAGTAAGGTTGAGGAAACATCCTAGAACCCAAAGTTAAAAAGATGGAGATTGAAATATGAGCATATGTTTAAGTTACATGGGGCATGGAACCAGGTATGTGTTCCAGGGATGCCAGGGAGTGTTATATGAATATTACAAAAGGTGAGTTAGATCAATATATACAGATGTGAAAAGATGGTCAAGATACATACAGTGAAGAAGCAAGTTGTGAGAATAGTATGTTTAGTATATTTGTGATCAGAAATCATATGCATGTTCAAATATGCAAAAGAAAGATGAAAGGACATGAATGATCTCCTTTTGAGAAAAGGATGGAGGGATGAGAGAATACTTTCCATTTTTCTTAAAACATAACGCTGTTTTATAAGGAGCATATTTTTACTTAAAAAATAGAGCATTAAAAGTTATGTTGAGGGGAAAGGAGAGCAACATGAGGTTAGCAGCGGTTTCCTAAGCCATTGATTTACACATAGTCTCAAGTCCATACTTTTCTCTGTAACATACAACTTTTCTGTTACTTCTTAGCAAGCATCTCCTTCCCTCACTTCATAGAGTCTCTCAGAAGGGTATTTTCACACACTTCTCTGAACCTTCTTTACCCAGAGTATTGGGGTTGAGGTGGCTAATTCCTTCATTACATGTGGATTTTGTGAGAGAGGATATGTATGTGGAGAATACCTTAAAGTAAGGATATCTTCTAGATATTGCTTTATTAATAAAGGGTAGTATCAATCCAACATCTTCTGTAGAATGAGTCAGGATGTAAATAAATTAAAATAATCAGTAGTAAAGGGAAAAATAAGAAGAATTCCATATTCAAGATTTTGAGGTATATCCTGCTGGGATTTTTTGGGTTGAGAGTAGGAATTGGTAGGAATTGGTCAATATTAGAACATACGAGTGTAATCACAGAGGTGTGAAGTGGTGTTCTGGACCACCTGAAAGGCCCCATCCTTTTTGTGAGGAGATGGATATGATCCTTGATATCAATGTGCTACATCTACTATAAACTTCTGAACCCTCCGCCATCATTCAGGATGCTTCTCTAGTGGTTGAAGAAGTGGAGGATCACATGGGAGAGTGCCTGAGGATCCTTGCCTGGGACAAGTTGTGGGAAGAAAAGTCTTGCAGGTATTCTTCTGATATATTTTACTTGGTTGCTATGTTTTTATTGGATAAAATAATTCTTTTCCTGAAAGGGGTGAGGAGTGGTTAGTGGGAGGTGGGAGATGGGAGGGAGTAGTCTTTTGTAAGAGTGGTAGAAGAACTAGGAAAGAATACCAGCATCTTTCTGTCCTTTCTTTTTCTGCTCTTGCACAACGTTTGCTGTCATCTTCACAATAAAGGAAGTTGTGCTTGAATCATAGACACACTTCTGTGGTAATAAGATTCACCAAGAACATTTAGGTACATAGCATGCTGACATAATAGATTAACTGGCCACAAATTTTAAAAACCAATGGAAAATGTTTAGATCTGTGAACTGTATTGAATTTAATTTTTTGAATATATGTTTAAAAGGCTTGTTTGTAATTAACTTGTTGATTATTTCTTCTTTGATTGTGTTAGTTGGTTATTTAACCATTTGATACTGATTTATTTCTTAGGCATGAAGATGTTTAACACTGCTATGCACTTAAATTAAGTAGTTAATTAACTGGAGAACCTTAAGTCTTAAATTCATGATTTTTCTCTAGAATAGTAGAGTCTCAGGTGCCAGGAGCTCAGCGAATGGCTTCCAAGATAGCTCTAGTTCCAGTGCAGCTTAAAAATATTGCAAAAAGATTATTTTCTTCAAAGTGTATGTCAGGGAATTTCAGAGATTTTCTAGGTATCTGCTTATTGAAGTTTTAGAAATGGTATCTTCACTTGTATTCTTGATAATTTATAATTCTGTTGTGATTTTTATTTTTTTGTTTTTTTAAAACATCTTTATTGCAGTATAATTGCTTTACAATAGTGTGTTAGGTTTCTGCTTTATAACAAAGTGAATCAGCTATACATATATCCCCATATCTCCTCCCTCTTGGGTCTCCCTCCCACCCTCCCTATCCCATCCCTCTAGGTGGTCACAAAGCACAGAGCTGATCTCCCTGTGCTATGTGGCTGCTTCCCACTAGGTATCTATTTTACGTTTGGTAGTATATATAACTCCATGTTACTCTCTCACTTTGTCCCAGCTTACCCTTCCCCCTCCCCGTGTCCTCAACTCCATTCTCTATGTCTGGATCTTTATTCCTGTCTCGCCCCTAGGTTCTTCAGAACCATGTTGTGCTTTTTAAATGATAATATAAGCAGTATGCCTGAGTATGTGGGGGGAAGTTATTTTTGAAAACTTAGAGCATTTGGAACATATAACAACTCAATTAAGTGGATGTAGACAAAGATATGTCAATAAAATTGGCCAAGGTAAAGTAAGTGAAATGAGAGGATATGCTGATAGAGTTTTCTTTTCTTTTTTGTTTCAGTGAAAATAAGAAATGTTGCTCTTAATAGAGATTTTTGTATTATTTTCTCTCTTTTTTTTTTTTTTTCTAGTGTGGGCACTAGGAAAAAAGAGCTCTTTTATTCCATCTTGTCTTCCAGTCCATTTTGAATCAAGAAATACTCATTGAAAACTGCTTTGAGAAGAGTCTGTTTTGAAGAAGGAAAAAGAAATACTGTTGAGAGAAGGCATACAGACCAGAAGGGTGATAGAAACATGTGTTTTTGGTGTGTGTGTGTAACACCAACAGGACTTCATAGAGAGAAGTGGAGAGCTAAGAAGGGAGAAAATTAAGAAATGACTGAAATTTGTGGGGCCTGATGGGAAAATGCTGGCCATCTACTAATATGGAAAGACAGTTGATGCTTCAGTCCCAGGACTTTTTGTCTCTGCTGCACAGTTACCATAAACTCTTCTCACATTCAGAACTATCCCTTTATCCTCTGTGAATGATGGCACTCTTGCTTCTATTTCAGCAGTGCTTCCAAGGATGAATGAAAATATACAGTGTCTGCCAAAACCTAAAAAGTATAGTTTATTTATCACTAGGGCTTTGTAAGCTACCCCTTCTGCGTTTTATAATTCTGTAGTTTGCAGAACCAGCCATTGTAGGGTGTTTTTTGTTTTTTGGGTTTTTTTGGTCAATAAATATTAGATTTTCAAGATGAAGTATAATGATTCCTAATCGTATTGTGATCAGTTTTCTCCAATTTGATATCCATAGACAGCTTGAAGAAACTAAAATTTTATTTTTTACACTTAGTTATGCTGTGTTTGGTGTGTAATCATATGAGTTCCTGTTTTTCTTGAGATTTTAACAGACCTTGTCTTATTGTATATGTCAAAATAAAATATTTAAATAGTACATATGTTGTAATATTGTGGATACTGATTTTATATTAATTTTCCACTAAATATTGAGTTTGGTTTTGATATAAGCCCTGATCATAAATGACAACTTTATCTCAATTTTTGGAAATTAGTTTATCTGTGTTATATAAGAAGCATCTTAAGGATTTGGCTTGTGTATGTGTTTTAAATGTAAATTTTACTTGTTTTTTATTTTTTAAAAAATTATGTAATCATTCTATTAGGCAGCTTTTCTTTGGAAGACAAGAGGACTTTATGTTTTTGAACTATAATTGGTTATTTAAGTTCTCCAGACCAATAATATGAATTCTGAACCTTGTTTCTAATTCTTCAGTCTTTCCTTATTTTAAGGACTTTTAGAACAGGTTGTGATCCATTTTGAACATAATATCTCAGTAGTCAAGAATGTGTTCTCCTCATCCTTTCTCCAAGGAGGATTTCTTGATTGAAAGTTCCTCTTGTACACTGGGTTCTCTTCTGAGTACCCTCTTACTAACGCAGAGTGATTGTGTTAATAAGAATACCCTCTTATTAACGCAGAGTGATTGTGAAAGGGGGGATGACTTTGTTTCAGTTTGACATAGGGAATTGTACAGACGTGTCTATTACTGCATTGCTTGTCGTGGCAAAAAGCTAGGAATAACTTTAATGTACATCAAGAGGGAGAATAGTTGCGATGGAATGTTATGAAACTCTTAAAAAATGAGTTCTCTGTTCATTGTAAGGAATGTTTGTGATATTTTAATAAGTGAAGAAAGGTATAATTCACAGAGAAGTATCCTATTTTAAAAAACTTGTTTCTATAAAACATGTATATATTTGAGATAAAAGAAAGGTTTAATTGTCTTGATATATGGGATGGAGGATAAAGAAGGAATAGGGATGATCTTTTTTTCTTTTCATATTTTTTATTATCACATTGGTTTCAGTGAAAGTGTTACTTTTATAATTTTTCAGGAAGAGCTTAAGAATTATGGAGAAAGTACTTAGTGTAGTTTTGTTGTATTTTATAACTTTATAAAAAGTTAATAGAGAAGAATAAAAATATTTGTAGTGGTCAGTGTTATATATAGTTTGCTATTACTGTGAAATGAATTAAGGAGGACACAATATTGATTATGATTCCATGGGAACACTAAGATAGAAGCCAGCTTTGTCTATAGGAGATAATGAGAGTCAGGGTTAATATGGACATTTGAAATGTGGTCAAAGTTCTTATTATAGAGACTAGTTTCCATTTAATCTGCTCTCTCTCCTCAGCCTCAGTGCTTTTGCATTTGAGACACTAAATTGCTCAACAAAATTTAATTGAATTTATTTGTGTCACTTCTTTCTACCCCTCTTAGAAAGGAGCAGGCAGAAGAGGAGCATCCAACAGTGTAAAGAGGAGAAAGTTGAATGTTATTTGAATACTGTGCTGGAGAACACATTGACTAGAACTGGGCATTGTGAACCTGGCTCTGATCAAAAAATTTCTGGGCCTCTCTTTACTTGGCTATAAGATAAGGACTTTGTACTCTGGGCTCTCCTGGAAATAGGATTACACAGTAAAGAATCCCTGCATAATAGAGAATTGATTTTAAGTTGTAATATTGCATCTGCCAGTAAAAACTAATAGCTTTACCTTTTTTTGAAGGGGGTGGAGTTAATATAGTGATACATATGGATGTGAAGTTAGGCATTACTTTGCTCAGCTAGAATATTGGAATATTTTTCTTTAAGACCTGATCACTACTACATATAGAAAATTGTTACATTAGTAAATACTTATGGCTTCCTTAGGCTTGTACAGGTAACAGTATGAGTTCATAGGGAATAAGTTTTAAAATATGACTGTTTAAAATACAGAAAAGTGACAGTTAATAGATATGGAAGTGTTAGGAAGCAGCTATTATAATATTGAAGGAAACAAAAGCTTTAAATTTATTTTGTATTGTGCTCAGGGAATTATGTGCATAATTTTTTAAAAAGTTAATCTTGAGTTTACTTGAGGAAAAAACATTATGTCTATGGGATAGAGATGAATTTTTACTATTAAGCTTCCTATTAAGTCACTGAACCCAGTTTTCACAGGCAGAGGCTCTATTTGCTTTTCATTTTTGTCTCTACAATTCTCTTTTCCTCAGCTTGAATAACTATAAATCCCTTTGATTATTTTAATACCTGGTTATAAACTTAAAGTGTATTACTATGTTTTTCTCCTTTCAACTAGGTTATCAAAGGATTGCATGACCCAATATTTTCTAAATTTCAAAGTTTCATACAATATTATAATAAAGTCTGTAATATATGTGTGTGTATACAGCATGAACCATAAACTGATTTGTGAGTTGTGGTTCTGTATTTGCCATCTATATATTTCAAAAGACTTACCTGTTATTTGGCTTTTATTATAAGTCGCAGGGTTATTATAAAGGTTGAAAGAGACAGTGGATAGGAAAGCTTTGAAAACTATCAAGATTATGCAAAATAAATTATTATTGTTTTACTCACTGGTTAAAAAAGATTAGAGGGCCTAGAACTATGTTCTTAAGGGCTGAAAACACTTTGCAAATCATTTACTGATTCTAGGTGCAGTTGAAATGGTACAGTTTTATGAATAGCAATATTTCCTTCATACTGAGAGAGAAAAATTGAGATGATTTTACTAGATGATTAACTGATTCTACCAGTATTATACAGTGAGGTGTGGAAGTATATAAGACATACCAAAATTTAGGAAAAATCTCACACATTTCAGATTCAGTTGGTAGACTTTGACAAATAGTTAACCTTTTTAATACAGTAAGTGGCTCTGAAATTATCCAACATTATTTGAGACCTTAACGAATGACCATAAGTATTAAAGTTTATTACCTTTTGTTTCTAACTCATTTTGGCCAAAACTAAACTCATTATCTTCCTTTCAAGCCTGTTCACCCTTTACCCTTATTTTGGAGAACGGGCCCTTCATGTATCCAGTTATAGATAACAGAATAACTTGTCTCAAGTTATCATTTACTACTCTCCAGTAACACCTACTTCTAGCAGGTCCTAAATTGTTAAAGTTCTTCTTTAAAATGTCTTTTTTTGTTGTTGTTGTTCCTCTGTATATGTCACCTCACCTGAAATCAGACTCCACATATTTTTCATTTGGATTATAATGGCAGCCTCGTAACTCATCTACCTGCCTCTAAAGTCTTGCTTCATACCATTCTCAGAGCAATCTTTCTAAAGGTAAATCTGATCAAATCACTGTTTTGGTTTCCTACCCTTTAAAAGTCCTTCTATGATAAAGGACTAAACTCATACATGGGGCCTCTTTATGACCCTGCAAGATCTTTTTCATTATATTCCTTGTGCTTTGTATTACATCTGGTATTTTGTATGTCATCATTAAATATTGGCAGAAAGAAATAATTCTGGTAGACCCTGAGAGATTGGAAAAGTATAAAATATATATTGAAAAATTATTCTCTACCTTGGCTTCCTAAAGAACTTTTTAAAGCACTGGGGGTTTTTTGTTTGTTTTGTCTGTTTTTTTTTCCCACTGAACACAATTTTATTGAGTATGTACTATGTACACCAGACACTGATCCAGGTGCTGGTGCTACAGATACAGCAGAAGACAAAACAGACAAAAATCCAAGCCCTTACAGAGCTTACATTCCAGTGAAATCCAGACAAGAAAACTAATCCATGGAGAAAATTACAAAGTATGAGCCAAAGAGAACAGTTCTTCTGAGGAGTAACAAAAGGGATTCCCTATTGTGTAAGTCAGAAAGAAACAGTAAAGTCCCTACGGGGTCACCCAAAAAGACAGGGCCCTGCTGAGCTCCCTCACCAACCTGAGAAAGCAAGGGTTCACTGTCTACCCTTTACCACAGTCTTAGGGTAGAGGTCAATGCACAGAGCTCCCCAGGGGGTCCACTAGGCCATTTAAAAGTCCATCCCCAAACCAGTGGCATTTCCAATAGAGGAAACCAATAGTCGTGCAAGTTTGTATCAATCAAGACAGTAGTCTCTCAAATATGAAATTCAGTGAAGATGAACATAACCTGCAGATAATAAAAAGAACCATGAAACTAAAATTGTTTACAGCGTAGTAGTTTAAGATACTAAAATGAGAATGTAGAAAAGGTTGTTGCCTAGGAAAGTATTTAATCCTTAGCCCCAAAGTAATAAAGTAGAAACTTACTATAAACTAGTTTGGCAGTTTTAAATGCAGGCAGGTAATTCTGATTTTAAATGTTCTGTTTTTCTAAGGTAAGACAAACTTGAAAGTATTTGGTCAAACTTGGTTTTATGAAATGGTTTAATGTACAAAGTTTTCTAGGAGTCTTTGGACCTTCACAAAATGGAACAGGGCTCACTGGGTTTAAGAGACTATAAAGCACTGTTTTTAATGAGCCTTTGTCTCTATTTCACGTAGCATAGTGCTTGGCAATTAGTAAGTGCTCAGTAAATGTTGAATTAACTGATCAATTTGAAATAAAAACTGGAATCTAAATATGGATGACAGCAGTGGGTATGGGACATAGTTCCTTTGGTGGAGATGTCATCAGTTTTCATGTTCCATTTCCACTATAGTTGAGATGAAGAAAATTCTGTACTGTGCATCTTCTGAGCCTAGCAATCTCTTTTCATTTTTTAAGCATTTATGTGAGGTTTTTTCTTTATTGTCTTATTCTTTTCTATGTCTGTTTCCTCAGTAAACTCCCATTTTTGTTCTCTTCCCTTAGCCAGTACAAAGATGGCTTGTGGGTACTTCCTGTCTGTGTCATGACTTTGTTTTGTGAACCGTTGATCAGAGGAGATCCAAGAAAGAAAAGATGAATCGTTTGAAAAAATTAAGAAGCTTCTCTTCCCTTCTTTGTGTAAAAGACATACATATTTCTTTAACAGCCAGTTAAAATTCAAACTAGCTGATTTACCAAATTGCTAGTTAGGTGTCACACTTAATTGTTGGTCCTGTGTCTAGGCTGGGTATTAGATATCATTTAGATAGAATAGTGTCTGGGATTTGGTCAGTGAAAAACTTGAAAAGTCACCTATTAACCACTAGTTGTAGATGTTTTTCCTGTTAAAATTAGAGCTAATTTTTAGTATCTGATTTACTCAGGGTTCACTTTGTCCCTTAATAAATAAAATAATGAAGTGGAATTGATATATAAATTATATAGCAATATAGCTGATAAAAAGTAAGCAGAAACAAGTTCATAAACCTTAAGGTAAATTCTTGCACTTTTCCATTCAGGCACATTTTACCTTGAATCAGGATAAGGGATTTAGTGAAACTGTACTATCTACAAATCCATTTTTCAAGAACAGCTAATTGAGCACTTACATGCTGTTCCTCCTTTTCATTATTTTGCAAGTTGAGAATTCATACCTGACTTTCTCTGAAAGAATTAAATAATCTTCTATCAATAGTACTCATACTTCTTTCTTACCCATAGAGACAACTTTGGTTTCTAAATTACTACTTGGTCATTGTGCACATCCTGCTTTGTGAAGGTTAACTGCTTGTAATGGCAAAGATTCTAACCACCTCTTCCCACCCTAACCGCCACCATCACATACATAATCAGGCATCCAAGATGATTATCCAAGGTGGCAATTTCCTCCTACCTTTAAACTTGTACAGATAATCTTGTCAAATGATTCCTTTGTATGATGAATTTTCATTTTTCCAGAAATAGCTCAAGGTGACTCTTCCATTTCATAGTGCTTCTTAGTTTAGTTACTATACTAATCTTTAAATAAAGTTGCCAGATTCATCACCAGATTATTTATTGAAATAGGATCTCTAAATTTAGCTTTCATTTGTTTACTTCTGTTTATTTTTATTGTTACAGTGAAGGAAAAAAATATGTGTTTATTGCCTCTACGCAGAAACTGACCGGCTCAGAATAGGAAACACCGGTCGACTTCATCAGAACTATTCACTTTCATTTACAGTTGAACTCAACTAACATTTTTAAAGCCCTCCTAGCTTTGCTTCAGGTACTTGGAATTCAAAGAATGAGATAAAAATTCTGACATCTAAGATACTTTAAATTACAAAACATTATGTAGTCCTTTATGGGACCACAGGGACAAAGGAGGAGATATGGTTGGGAGAACTTTATAGAAGAGATGATAACATCACTAAGACCTAAAAGAAGATAATCAATTTGGGAGAGGGTGGAGGAGACCAGGAAATAGAAAAAAAGAGTTGCAAGACTGAAAGACCTACAGAATTCTAGAGTCCTATTAGCCATTTCTAAGAGTGGAGGGTTCTCTATGGGAGAGTGGCAGAGGAAGTCAGGGACCACCTAATGAAAGGCCTCACAGACCATTGCCTTTGCATGAGAAATCAAACTAATATGCATATGGCTTGGCTATTAAAATACAGATTCTGATTCAGTAAGTCAGGGTTAGGACCCCGACTTAGGTGAGGAAATGCTCCCAAGGGATGTTGATGCTGCTGGTTCACTAACCACACTTTGAACAGCAGCAAGATTATATACTATTCTGAAGAGTTTTGCCTTTATTCTGTGGAGCTTGAAGGAGGGTATATGATCAAACGCTCATTTTAAGAAAATTCTGTTTACATATGGGTAGAAGAGGAGAAATGGTCACCATTAGACTTGGCAAGGAGAAAAACTGATACTGAAGAGGAGGAGGAGATGGAGGCTAGAGATACGCAAAAAGTAGAATAAAAAGCTCTTGGTTATAAATTGGCTATGGAGGGGAGTTGCTGAGGGCAGGTAATTTGGTATGTTCATAGGTTTGGAAATTGACTAACTGGCAGGTGATGTCTACTGAGTTAGGGAGGAGAAGCAGTTTGATCTTGTGCCGTTGTGTGTGTGTGTGTGTGTGTGTGGGTAGGGTGGGGTTGGGGGGGAGGGAGCAAGAAGAAAAAATTGTCTGCCAGGCAGTTCTAAATGACTAAATTGTCATGTGTGGCAAGTACATATAGGCACTGGGGACTCATTAGGTCAGCTCATTTCACATTTATTGAGAGCCTGATGTTTGCCAAGTTCCCTGCTAATACTGCTTAGCATACTAGAAGGGGTGAAATGGGATCTCTTCCCTAAAGGATCTTGCTACTGAGTGGGAAGATAGAACCAAATGAATAATTGCAATCTAGTGTAACCCAGTCAATAACAAAATAAACCAAGGTGGGAATTCCTGGAGAACACTGGGGAAACTTTTAAAGTAGGTGACAATTCAGCAAGGTGTAGATGGGTGAATAGAAATCCATAAGCAGGTGGATAGGGGAGTGAGAGGAGAGATGGACATCCCAGTCAGTCGGAATAGGAAGTTAGCTTTTGGAGTCCAGGTTGCAGGTCATTTGCTATAGCAGTAACTCAAAGTAGAAGGCTGGATGGTGGAAGAGGAGGCTGCAAAGGTAAGCAGGGGTCCGATCATAAGTTTTCTTTGCCATATGTGGCCCCTTAACCTATAGATAATGAGGGTAGGTAGGGGCACCTGAATTGTTAGTTTTGCACTTCGCATTTTAGAGGGAACATTCTAATGGTATCAGTGTGAAGGCTGAATTGGAGAGAGGTAAAATGTGGGACTTGAATCCCAGGTAGACAGTCTAAGTAGTGGTCTAAGTCCAAATAAGCCGCCCCAAACTCAAAATCCCTTAAGGAGTCAGACAGAGGAAATGAATGTGGGAAGTAGCAGTGGTGTAAGACTTAGGAGGGCCAGGTTCTGCTATGAAAGGAAATGTGGTGTGTGTTCCCTCTTCCCCCACCGGGGAATCCACATTCAAAACTCTAAATACCATTGTGCTGCCAAGTAAAACACCCTTAACATAGTAATTTCTGGTCAAAACCAAGGTGGTTGCAGTGATGACAGAAATAAATTATTTGGGAAGTAGAATTTCTGTGTTGAGAGACAACTAAGTGACCAACTAAGGCCTACGGGTTGTGGGAGGAATCACACACTTTTGGTGAAGAGTGAGGAATTTGCTTTGGACATGTTGGGTTTGAGGTGCTTGTGGAATATCCAAGTAGAGATAGCTAGTGTACAGTTGTCAGAACTAGGCTGAGGAATGAGATTTGGGAAGTCCTCTATATAGTGGAGTGAAGATTCTCTAAGGAAAAAACTTAGGATGAGAGAAGAGAAAGAGCGCTGAGGATGGAACCCCAAGGAGTTGTGAACTTTAAACAATGACCAGTGAGAGGAATAACAGAGTACTGTTCATGGAAAAGGAGTCTGGTGGTTTGGCTGTGCTAGAGACAAGGAATCAGTGTTTCAGTAAAGAAAATCGTTCAGTTGTGTCACTTGCCACAGAGAGGTGCAGAAACAAAGAATGCAAAGTGTCCTTCAGATTTGGTATAGAGCACCCACTGACAAATTTGTCCAAAGCAACTTCAGTGGGGCCAGAACCCAGAAAACTCTGGATTATGGAGTGACTGGGAGGTGAGAAAGCACAGTGATTTGTCTTGGAAGAATTCTTTCCCTTCTTTTGCCATTTTTAAAAGGCACTTTCTCAAAGCTTAAGTTCCTGACTGAATGATCTAATTATAGGCAGTCTATCTGAAAATAGTTATATACGGGATAAGTTAATTTTATTAATATAAATATGCTGGCATAAATCATAAGAGTATAAAGATAGGTGTGGTTATTTTTAAACTGAAAAGCTGCTATAACAGATAATTTAGAAAACGAGCTTTTATATTTATAGGCTTATTCATCTGTCTTCATTAACGTTAAAGTAAGCTGTTTTGTGAAACTCCAAGGAAATATTTTCTACATGTTTCTGATTAAAGAAGAAAAATGTGTGCATTTATTTTCTTGAATTAAACATGCTTTGAAAATTACAAAAATTGTTCAACCTCTTCCTTTTTAGTACTTAAAAATGGGCTTAAACATTGAAGTGCTTTATAGTTTTACCTCAGATTTTTTTTTCCCTATTGACTTAAAAGTTATTTATAGTCTTTGCAATGCCACCCTCTAGCGATCCCTTAGCAAAATACATTAATTAACTTGAAACGTCTGTTCCATCTCTAACACCCCTGGTCCTTTGTCTCAGCATGCATTGTTTGGTGTCTTTTATTGCTCCTCAGTTGAGGGTGTGTGTGTGTGTGTGTTTGTTTCTTTCATAGCCAGTTATACTTCTTATTCTCCTTTAATGACATTAGGGAAAGATCAGGAGGTTTGGAGCCAAAATTTTGGTTATGAAATCTTACACCTTCATTTATCAAACTGTGCCTAGGGCAGGTTACCTGTCCAGAGTTCTTTTGAGGAGTGAAGGAGAATGTCTTTTTGTGACACTCAATACAGCAAAGAGTAGGCATTCAACATCTGGCAACTCTCTGTTCCACCTTCTTCTCCCTATCCTCATTGACTAGGCTAGGGGATCAAAATTCTTTTTTACCCCCTCTGATTTCTCTTGATATAAAGCATCTTATTATATTACTACTGCCTATTTACTTGTCCAAGTTCTGTAACTTCTAGAGGCCAGGGACCATGTTTGGCTTGTGCATGTTTGTATCGTTAGTATTTAGCACAGAGTCCAGTAGATACAGGATCCTCATTAAATAAATATTTGTTGAATAGCTGAGTGAACAAATGATTGAATAAATGGCTACCACTTCCTAATAGGAATCTTGGTGTGTGTTATAGCAGTTTCTCTGGTATTATGCAGATTGCATAATATAATTACATAATATAATTAGATTTTACCCATAGCCTTTCATAGGGGTATTTATTTGCTGTTTTTTTTCAATTTCTTCCATAGGTATTAGTCTTTTCAGGTTTTTGACAATATAATTTGTATTTTCCATAAAAATTGTCAATTTCACCCAATAAGAAAGTATTAGCAAACAGTTGTACATAGAATTTCAGTGTAACATTTGATTTCTTCTGTATCTGATAAAAGTCCTTTTATCACTCCCAATTTTATGTCTTGTGTTTTCATTAAAAAAAATATTAGTTGGAGGTATGTGTATTTTATTGGTATTTTTGAAGCACTGGGATTATTTTGAATTCTTCTGTTTTTCTACTCTCTAATTGAAAAAACTATACATAATTTTACCTGTATTGCCTCTTCTAGGCTTTTCTAATAATTTAATGCGCCCACTTATTTGTATTCCTTTTTTGTTAAAGCTTTTATTACTCTAAATTTGCTTCTGATACCCATATCTAAGTCCCATATTGTTTGGTATATACTATTTTTGTTATTTCTGAGTTTTCAATAAATACGCTGTGATTTTCTTCTTGACCTAAGAGTTGTTTAAGGAGGATATTTTTAAATTATGAAGTGTGTGTGTATGTATATGTTCACAGTTAACTTCTAGTTTTATTATAATGTGACCAGAGAATAAGGCCCATACAATTGCTATTCTTTGAGATTTTTTTTTCTTGTGGTACATACAAGATCAATATTTAAAATGTTCTCCAGAAACTGAGAAAGAAGGTGAGCCTCTGTAGGGTATACAGTTCTCTATATTGATTTATTGGCTTTATTTCAGATACCCTCTACATTTTGACTGCTTCAACTGTCATATACTTATGAGGATTAAAGTTTTAAATTACTGTTGTGTGTTTGTCATTTTCCTCACTGTTTTTTAACATGCTTCAGTACTATGTTACGTGATGCTTAAAAGTTTGTAATTGATATTTTCATAGTGGATTTTCCTTTTCATCGATTAAAAATAATCTTTTTAATAAATGTTGCTGGTCATTTGGATATTCACATGGGAAGAAAATGAAACCCGATCTCTGCTTCCCACCATGAACATTTGATTTAAGATCTAAATGTGAAAAGTAAAATAATGAAGCCTCTGTAGGACAATATAAGAGAATATCTTCTCTATCTTAAAGTAGGAAAATACTCTTAAACAGGACACAAAGCTTAGTAACATAAAGGAAAAGATTGATAATGCTGGACCATTGACAAGTTAAGAAATTCTGTCGTCAAAACATTCCAATAAAACAGAAAAAGTAAACCAAAGAATGAGAGAAGGTACTTGCAGCACATATACCAGACAAAGGGCTTTTATCCATATTATGTAAGAATTCCTATAAATCAGTAATGAAAAAGACAGACAACCCAATAGAAAAATGGAAATGAGAATTGAACAGGCACTTTGGGAAAGAGGATATTCAGGTGGCTAATGAATATATGAAAAATTGTACAACTTACTCACCAGGGAAATGCTGATTAAAACCATAGTGAGATACTATCACCACACTCACTAGAATGGCTAGAATTTAAAAGATGACAATATCAAATGTCAGCAGAATGTGGATGGCAATGAAACTCCTTCACTCCTGCTGAGAAAACCACTTTTGAAGGTTCTGGCAGCATCTACCAAAGCTCTGTGTACACAGATATAAATAGGAACACAGAAAACCTATATATCCCAGAAATTTCATAGGAATTCATGCAGATATGCACTAAAATCAAGTACAGTCATGTTCAAAGCAGCATTATTTGTGTTAGTCAAAACCTGGAAACAAAAATGTCCATCAGCAGTAAAATGGGTGAGTAAATTGTGGTGTATTCAATCCAACATTACGCAGCAATGAGTAGAGCGATGAAAATGCACAAATTACAGTTCCAAGCAAGGATAAATTACACAAATACTTGTTCGTTGGAAGTTATCAGGCATAAAAGAATACATATTATATATGATTCCATGTATATAAAATTAAAAAGCAGTCAAGAGTAGCCTAAGAATTAGACCTCAGGATAGTGGTTAGTTTGAGGAGGAGGAAGAGATAATGATTAGGAAGCAGTATTAAGGAGACGTCTAGGTGTTAGTAATGTCCTATTTCTTGACATGGGTGGTGGTTACATGGGTTTACGGACTTTAGAATAATCAGTGAGTTGTATAATTTATTATTTATGAGTTTTTTGCATGTATGTTTTACTTTGATAAAGAAATATACAAAAGTATACAAATTACAGGAAACCAAAAAATGTTGATTTGGTGTAAGGATACTATTAATATTAAAATAAGTAGAAATTCAGTACAACTTAACCACAATTTTGTCACGTTGAATACGTCCATAAATAATTTCTCTGCCAGTTATTTGCCTGTATGGTCTCACCCAGCTTCTCTGTGTACTGCTCTGTATTTGTATTGCAGGGTACATTCAAAACAAAACAAAACTTTTCTTTTTTTCCTTGAATTCTATTCTGGCTTTGGTTTTGTTTTCATTTGGCAGCTATATCTTTGCCCTACTTTAAAAAAATTATTTTCCCTTTTTGAATTTTTTTTTTACCCTTTTGAATTTTTACCTATTTTGAGAGTCATTGACTTTTACAGAGGAATTTTTATTCATTTTCATCCATAATCATAAATGTTTTCTTTAAGTTTATTTTTTATGCTTTATTGCTATTGTTATGCACTCTTTGTGTGTGGGGGGGTGTGTAGGCAATTAAACTTTATTTTTAATTGAAACTTATCTTTAAATTTCTCTGAATGTTTGCACCTATATTTTTCTAATTGTATCAAAAATAAATTTTTTACAATTTCCCCAGTTTAAGTTCACTTTCCCTGTCCTTTTTCTCACTTTTGTCTTTTATTGATGTAGTTTTTGATTCAGATTAAATTTTTTTCAGGTTATTTCTTGTATTTTTTTAATCTCAAGTTAATCATGAGACTTAACACTCTGTTTTATAACTACATGTATAATCATTAATTTATTCACCCCCAAATTTATTTTGGTGCTACTAAAGTACCACACACTGTTCTAGGCAAATAACAATATAAATGAAAAAGATAGATGGGGCCTCTGATCTCATCCAGCTTTATATTCTTTGGGCCAGATGGTCAATAAATAGGTAAATAGGATACTTTTATATTTTGAAGGGTAGTATGAAGGGAGTAAATGGTGAAGTGATAGAGAATGACTGCAGTTGGGATTGAGGCTACATGTTGCATAGGTTGGTCAGAGAAGGCCTTTTTGAAGCAACGACATTAAAGCTGAGACTTGAAGGACAAGAAGAGACATAGCGCTGGGTAACGAGCAGTCAGGCTGAGAGCAGCCAGTGCCCCGATGAAGTAAGGAGTTTTATCTTTCGAAGAACTTTTATTCAGTAACTTCTGTCAGTCATGGTACTAGGTATTTAAGACGTAGTCATGAATAAATGAAGTTTCTGCTTTCAAAGCATTTGCATTTTACCTAAACGGATCAAAACCAATTTCAGACTGTGATAAGTGCTATGAAGATGATAAAATGCATAAGATGCTGAATGAGGCAAGGAGACCACTTTAGGTAGTATAGTGAGGGAAGTTTTTCTGAGGAGGTGATATTAATAGAAACGTTCAGCCATATGAAAACCTAGGGGAAGAGCATGTACGGCAGGATTTCAGTTGGGTTAGAGCAAAGTTACTGGGAAGGAGAAGACAGCTAGGGTTGAACAGTGGGAAGAACCTTAGACTTTTTTCCAAGTACAGTGGGAAACTATAGGTTCAATTTCTTTAATAAAAAGACTCCCAGCTACAAGGCCTCAAACAATGCAGAAGTGTCTCATGCAGCAACTCAGTCCAGAGTTGGTAGCTTACTCTATTCCACACGGTTGTTTAAGGACCCTGGTTCGCTCTATCTTGGTCTTTAGTTATCTGACAAGGTGTTTCCCCTGTGTATGTGGTTCAAGCCACCTTACCATCTACAGGCCCATGTCTCTAACTTTGCAAAGAGCGAATGAAGGACTAGCAACTTCCTTTTTTAAGTGTAGTCATCATTTAGTCGCATGGGCACTCTTAGCATGGGAGGTTTAGAAATATAGTCTCTCCTGAGCAAGTGCATGTATAGAGAAAAGAAAAGGTGCTCAGGTCTGAGATTTGGGGAACTTTAACATTTAGAGGTGGCAGCAGGAGCCAGCAAAAGACTCTGAGAAGGAGTGACTCGTGAGATAAGGAGAAACTAGGACAACAAAAAGCCATGGGGGGCTTCCCTGGTGGTACAGTGGTTAAGAATCGGCCTGCCAATGCAGGGGACACGGGTTCGAGCCCTGGTCCGGGAAGATCCCACATACTACAGAGCAGCTAAGCCCATGCGCGACAACTACTGAGCCTGCACTCTAGAGCCTCCGAGCCACAACTGCTGAGCCTGTGTGCCCCAACTACTGCAGCCCGAGCGCCTAGAGCTTGTGCTCCGCAACAGGAGAAGCCACTGCAATGAGAAGTCACCACACAGCAGCGAAGAGTAGCCCCCACTTGCCGCAACTAGAGAAAGCCCGCGTGCAGCAACAAAGACCCAACACAGCCATAAATAAATAAATAAATAAATAAATAACATATTTTTAAAAAGCCATGGGAGCTAAGGAAAGGATGTGTTTTAAGAAGAGTAGTTACGTCTGTTAAATGCTTCTAAAAAAATGAGCAAGATGGGATCAGAAAGACGGGCATTGGATTTGACAATATGTAGGTCACTGGGAAGCTTGACAAGAGTCATTTCAGTGGATCAACAGGGTCAAAGCCAGACTTTAGAAGACTGAAGTGTGACTTGGGGGAAGTATAAATAGGTCCAGCCACTCAAGAAAGCTATTTGGCACTAAATCTGTGAATACTGCATGGCTCTCTGCTTCCACTCCCAGGTATATCATGACAGTCTTGCACTTGTGTACATGGAAGACATGCTCAAGAATGTTCTTTAGTGGTATTGTTCACAAAAGCCCTAAACTGGAAACAACCCAATATCCATCAACAGAATAAAGGATAAATAAACTCTGGCATATATATGAAATGGGATGCTGTTAAAGAGCAAAAATTGGTGGGCTGTAACCATATGCATCAGTATGATGAAACCTCAAAACATGATATTGACCAAAACAAGCAATTCACACAATATATACTGTTTGATTCCATTTACATAAATTACAAAAATAGTCAAAATTAAATGTGTCATATATGGTGGATACGTGAATATTGTTAAAACTCCGAAAGAAAGAACCAACAAAAATTTAGGAGAGAGACAAATAGGGAGCTTCAAATATGTTGGTAGTGTTTTATTTCTTAAGCTGGGTGGGGGGTGCTTGGATGTTCATTTAAAAAAGTGCTATTCTTTAAAGGTTTATATTAATGTATTATCTCCTGTATGCTTTACTTTAGATTTTTATTTAAAAAAACCTCTGAACAATGGAAGAGTGAATGTGCAATAAAGATGTGGAGAAAGTGAGTGTGGACAACATTTTGAGAAAGTTTGCTGTGATGCAGATCTGAAAAAGAATGAGAATAATGATTACAGACCTTGATAGGAAAATTAAGTGAGGTAAAGGCTAGGAGATAGTTATCAGAGATTGAGATGCTGGAGATTATATTTTGGAGGTACATATAATAGGAATGGATGAGTGAAGTGGCATAGAGGAGAAGATTGTTAGAGGTGGGAAGGCCAAGGAACCAAAGGCCAAGTGCATGTTGACGTTACTGGGAATTATGACAGGAGTAGAATGGATAGAGGACATTGAGCTAGGAGGACAGTCTGTGGTGATGAGAGGATGGAGGATGACTCCAGTGAAGAAGAGAAGAGAGTATGTAGTCCTCAGGGGGTGTTGGAGGAGGAAGGAACAGATATGGTTTGGGTGTTGGAGTGGGGAGCATTTACCGTGCCTCTTACCCTTGAGGAACATGTAGTTAGAGTTTAAAAAACAAAGGAACCTCCACTTGAAATGAACTGATATTCTTAGAGGACAGCTAAGTTTCAGTGAAGTCCAGAAAGCTGAGGAAACTTCCAGTGACTAGGCTGAGGATATAATTGAGATTCCTGATCTCAGAGAAGGATTCCAGAAGGCACTGGGGGAACTGTAATCACCCATGTGCTCAGAGGGAGAATCTATTTTTCTTTAAATGAATGGTTTCAGTGCCTACTACCAGTCCATTTATACCGTGGTGCTTTTCCTCTTGGGTTATTGTGTCTTATTTACAGACAGGTTTTACCATTTCTTTTAGTAGTGTTTTAGGATGTGTGTAGGAGTTGTATAGCTGGTGAGCCTTTGTATATCTTGGCCAGCTGATGAATTCGTTGGGTACAGTCTTTGTCTCTGAAAATTCAATAGCCCTTGTTTCACTGATTCTAATATTTGAATTGGTTGACAGATTTTTAAATAGTCAAGATTTGCATTCTTACTTATATGCCTGGTATCTTAATAGTGTAGCAGTGAAAATATTACCACTTGGAAGTTCTTATAAATAAATAAAA
Source organism: Phocoena sinus (assembly GCF_008692025.1). Classification (NCBI taxonomy): domain Eukaryota; kingdom Metazoa; phylum Chordata; class Mammalia; order Artiodactyla; family Phocoenidae; genus Phocoena; species Phocoena sinus. Next base: position 40,421,638 of record NC_045777.1, read on the forward strand.
TATGACTAAATTGAAAGAGGGGAAATTATATATTTTACATGTACCAGTCACCATAGAAGTATGAACATTGTGCATTCTCACACCGAGAAAGGTCGCTACATTTTTTTTATGTTTTTCTCCTTTGAAATGTACTTTGTGATATTTTTGCACATAAGTACACTGTTGATTGCATATTTTAGAAAATTTCACTGAAAGAAGTTGGATGTAAATTCTGCTGCTGGAAAATTCTTTTCAATTTATTAGTTACCTGAGTCAGTTTTTTAAAGTTCTTTTTAAAAATGGCATGTACATGGAAGCAACCTAAGTGTCCATTGACAGATGAATGGATAAAGAAGATGTGGCACATATATACAATGGAATATAACTCAGCCACAAGAAGAAATGAAATTGAGTTATTTGTAGTGAGGTAGATGGGCCTAGAGTCTGCCATAGAGTGAAGTAAGTCAGAAAGAGAAAAATAAATACTGTATGCTAACACATATGTATGGAGTCTAAAAAAAAGGATGGTTCTGATGAACCTAGGGGCAGGACAGGAATAAAGATGCAGACGTAGAGAATGGACTTGAGGACATGGGGAATGGGAAGGGTAAGCGGGGACGAAGTGAGAGAGTGGCATTGACATATATACACTACCAAATGTAAAATAGATAGCTAGTGGGAAGCAGCTGCATAGCACAGGGAGATCAACTCAGTGCTTTGTGACCACCTAGAGGGGTGGGATAGGGAGGGTGGGAGGGAGACGCAAGAGGGAGGGGATATGGGGATATATGTATACATATAGCTGATTCACTTTGTTATACAGCAGAAACTAACACAATATTGTAAAGCAATTATACTCCAATAAAGATGTTTAAAAAATAATAAAAATTGCATGTATGTACTGAAAAGATTTAGAAGTAATCTGTAATATATTTGTCAAGATAACCTAAGAAATAATAAAAATATTTAAGTGTGATTTGTTATATATATATTTTTTAATTAGGGACTGGCACTTCTAGTACAGCTTGGTGATTGTGCAAATCTGTATGGTATTACATATCAGTACTGAAAGTCTGGGAAATGGGAAATGGCCTAAATACTCTCAAAGAGGAATTGATTAGATAAATTATGGCATATCTATTTGCTGACTGGATAAACTAGGGAAAGGCTGGGCTGTTGTCATAAAGAAACCTACCAATGATTCCATGGTTTCAAGAAGATTTTACTTTATTTCATACATTATAGAATATTTCAGGTCAGCTGGGAGATCTACTCCATGTCGTCAGTCATTCAGGGACACAGATTCTTCTCTATCATCTCATGGGGCAGTAATGGTCTAAGCGAGGTTGTAGGCACATCCATATTCTGGTTTTATTGAAACTGTTCTTGCTAAGTGATGACATAATTGTTATATCCAATGGGACATTTTTTAGTTCTCCTGTTCTCTGTGACATTTGAAGCTGCTGATAACTTGTTTATTAAACTTTATCCTCCACCTGCTTCTGCTGGTTTTTCTCCGGTTTCTCTAAGTATTTGTGTCTTTTTCATGTACTTTCCCTTTGCCTTATCTATAAACGTTGGTGTTCTCTAGTGTTGTGTCTTTGGCCCATTTTCATTTACCTGTGCACCCATGATGATCTCACCCAGAGCCCCTACCACATGATGATGTCTCCCAAATCTGCATTTCTAGCCTGAAAATCTATCTTTTAAGCACCAAGACCTGTACATACAAAAGCTGTACTAAAACATTCTGTAGGAAGTTCAAAATTGAGTTACCCAAGATTGACAATGATCTCCCTTCGTAAACCAGGCTCCCACTGCATTGCCAGCTGGATCAAAAACCAGGAAGTCAACCTCAGCAACTGCCTGTCCTCCCTCCTCCACTGAGACATTAACAGTTTGTTAAGATGCCTCTTGAGTATTTTTGCTGGCATTTGCCTTTTCCTGTCTCCATTACCACAGTCTTAGCTCAGGCCAAGACTATTTTAAGAGCTTCCTTGGGGAATCTATGTTTCTGTTCAGGCTCCCTTCCAATCCTATTTATTGATTAACTAGGTCAGTGATTTTCTTTTACTGGTATTTGGTGGGCAGCAACTGTGTGTCTATTTTAAATTGTATAACATCTGGCACAGTGCCAAGTGCAGTTCATCTATTAATAGCTAAATTATACTAATGATAATACATTAAAAGAAGAGAGCTTGTGAGTAAAGACAAACCAAGATTCATAATTATATTAAGGAATTATTACTTAATATTCAAAGAATCCTGGGAGAAAATTAAATATTATTTTGACACAAGTAAGAAAAAAGTACTTGAGCTAAAGAAAATGATTTTGGGATTTTAATGTATAACTTAATGCAGTCTAAGTCAAAGAACTCAATAAGTTTGTTGCAGATGTTAGCATATGCAGGGAAAGCAACAACAAATAGTTCTCAAACTCAGTTGGTATGTTTGTTCCAACTCTGTTCTTTAAATTTGGGCCCAGCCAAGGCTGAACGTCTGTCACCTATGGTAGTTCTTGCCAGTTAACCTGGATTCCTCCTGGGTCTCTGGCTTACCTGTCGTGTTCTCTTAATGACATTGGGACTGTTAGCTTTTATTCTCCGGTGATCCTGCACATTCTGTCTTGCAATTTCCTTGGCTCTTGCATACCTCTGGGGTCCTTGACTTTATGTATTCACCTAATTCATTGGTTGAGTCATCTCTCCCTAACCTGCCAGGAGAAGGGTATTTGAAGATAGTATTTTTGCAAAGTAAGTATTGTGCTGGATGGCATATGTGGCAGAAAGAAGGGACTCTGACCAAACTTTCAGATTCAGACTAGTAATTTTCTTCTCCTGCTAGCTAACACTTATTGTGTTTTTACCGTGTGTGGGGCACTGTTTCATATGCTTCACTATGTCTTTTTGTTTTTAAACATCTTTTTTTTTGCCGTACTCGGGCCTCTCACTGTTGTGGCCTCTCCCATTGCGGAGCACAGGCTCCGGATGCGCAGGCTCAGCGGCAATGGCTCACGGGCCTAGCTGCTCCACGGCATGTGGGATCTTCCCGGACCGGGGCACGAACCCGTGTCCCCTGCATCGGCAGGTGGACTCTCAACCACTGTGCCACCAGGGAAGCCCCTTAACATCTTTATTGGAGTATAATTGCTTTACAGTGGTGTGCTAGGCTCTGCTTTATAACAAAGTGAATCAGCTATACATATACATATGTTCCCATATCTCTTCCCTCTTGCGTATCCCTCCCCCGCTCCCTGCCCCACCGCTCTAGGTGGTCACAAAGCACCGAGCTGATCTCCCTGCACTATGCAGCTGCTTCCCACTAGCTATCTATTTTACATTTGGTAGTGTATATATGTCAATGCCACTCTCTCACTTCGTCCCCGCTTACCTTTCCCACTCCCTGTGTCCGCAAGCCCATTCTCTACGTCTGCATCTTTATTCCTATCCTGCCCCTAGGTTCATCAGAACCATTTTTTTTTTTAGATTGCATACATATGTGTTAGCATATGGTATTTGTTTTTCTCTTCCTGACTTACTTCCTCTGTAGGCCAGACTCTAGGTCCATCTACCTCACTACAAATAACTCAATTTCGTTTCTTCTTATGGCTAAGTAATGTTCCATTGTATATATGTGCTACATCTTCTTTATCCATTCATCTGTTGATGGACACTTAGGTTGCTTCCATGTCCTGGCTATTGTAAATAGAGCTGCAATGAACATTGTTGTACATGACTTTTTGAATTATGGTTTTCTCAGAGAATATGTCCAATAGTGGGATTATTGGGTCGTATGGTAGTTCTATTTTTAGTTCTTTAAGGAACCTCCATACTGTTCTCCATAGAGGCTCTATCAATTTACATTCCCACCAACAGTGCAAGGGGGTTACCTTTTCTCTACACCCTCTCCAGCATTTATTGTTTGTAGATTTTTTGATGATGGCCATTCTGACTGGTGTGAGGTGATACCTCATTGTAGTTTTGATTTGCATTTCTCTAATGCTTAGTGATGTTGAGCATTCTTTCATGTGTTTGATGGCAATATGTATATTTTCTTTGGAAAAATGACTGTTTAGGTCTTCTGCCCATTTTTGGATTGGGTTGTTTGTATTTTTGATATTGAGCTGCATGAGCTTCTTGTAAATTTTGGAGATTAATCCTTTGTCAGTTGCTTCATTTGCAAACATTTTCTCCCATTTTGAGGGTTGTCTTTTCATCTTGTTTATGTTTTGCTTTCCTGTGCAAAAGCTTTTAAGTTTCATTAGGTCCCATTTGTTTATTTTTATTTCCATTCCTCTAGGAGGTGGGTCAAAAAGGATCTTGCTGTGATTTATGTCATAGAGTGTTCTGCCTGTGTTTTCCTCTAAGAGGTTTATAGTGTCTGGCCTTACATTTAGGTCTTTAATCCATTTTGAGTTTATTTTTGTGTATGGTGTTAGGGAATGTTCTAATTTCATTCTTTTACATGTAGCTGTCCAGTTTTCCCAGCACCACTTTTTGAAGAGGCTGTCTTTTCTCCACTTTATTTTCTTGCCTCCTTTATCAAAGATAAGGTGACCATATGTGTGCAGATTTACCTCTGGGCTTTCTATCCTGTTCCATTGATCTATGTTTCTGTTTTTGTGCCAGTACCATACTGTCTTTTTTTTTTTTTGCGGTACGTGGGCCTCTCGCTGTTGTGGCCTCTCCCGTTGTGGAGCACAGGCTCCGGACGTGCAGGCTCAGCGGCCATGGCTCACGGGCCTAGCCGCTCCATGGCATGTGGGATCTTCCCGGACTGGGACACGAACCCGTGTCCCCTGCATCGGCAGGCGGACTCTCAACCACTGCGCCACCAGGGAAGCCCCATACTGTTTTGATTACTGTAGCTTTGTAGTATAGTCTGAAGTCTGGGAGCCTGATTCCTCCAGCTCCATTTTTCTTTGTCAAGATTGCTTTGGCTATTCGGGGTCTTCTGTGTTTCCATGCAAATTGTGAAATTTTTTGTTCTAGTTCTGTGAAAAATGCCATTGGTATTTTGATAGGGATTGCATTGCCTCTGTAGATTGCTTTGGGTAGTATAGTCATTTTCACAATGTTGATTCTTCCAATCCAATTACATGGTATATCTCTCCATCTGTTTGTATCATCTTTAATTTCTTTCATCAGTGTCTTATAATTTTCTGCATACAGGTCTTTTGTCTCTTAGGTAGGTTTATTTCTAGGTATTTTATTCTTTTTGTTGAAATGGTAAATGGGAGTGTTTCCTTAATTTCTCTTTCAGATTTTTCATCATTAGTGTATAGGAATGCAAGAGATTTCTGTGCATTAATTTTGTATCCTGCTACTTCACCAAATTCATAGATTTGCTTGAGTAGTTTTCTGGTAGCATCTTTGGGATTCTCTACGTATAGTATCATGTCATCTGCAAACAGTGACGGCTTTACTTCTTCTTTTCCAAGTTGGATTACCTTTATTTCTTCTTCTCTGATTGCTGTGGCTAAAACTTCCAAAACTATGCTCAATAATAGTGGTGAGAGTGGACAACCTTGTCTTCCTCCTGATCTTAGAGGAAATGCTTTCAGTTTTTCACCACTGAGAACGATGTTTGCTGTGGGTTTGTCATATATGGTCTTTATTATGTTGAGGTAAGTTCCCTCTCTACTTACTTTCTGGAGGGTTTTTATCATAAATTGGTGTTGAATTTTGTCGAAAGCTTTTTTCTGCATCTGTTGAGTTGATCGTATGGTTTTTCTCCTTCAATTTGTTAATATGGCTTATCACATTGATTGATTTGCATATATTGAAGAATGCTTGCATTCCTGGGATAAACCCCACTTGATCTTGGTGTATGATACTTTTAATGTGCTGTTGGATTCTGTTTGCTAGTATTTTGTTGAGGATTTTTACATCTGTGTTCATCAGTTATATTGGCCTGTAGTTTTCTTTCTTTGTGACATCTTTGTGTGGTTTTGGTGTCTGGGTGATGTTGACCTCAGAATGAGTTTGGGAGTGTTCCTCCCTCTGCTGTATTTTGGAAGAGTTTGAGAAAGACAGGTGTTAGCTCTTCTCTAAATGTTTGATAGAAGTCACCTTTGAAGCCCTGTGGTCCTGGGCTTTTGTTTGTTGGAAGATTTTTAATCACAGTCTCAATTTCAGTACTTGTGATTGGTCTGTTTGTATTTTCTATTTCTTCCTGATTCAGTCTTGGGAGGTTGTGCTTTTCTAAGAATTTGTCCATTTCTTCCACGTTGTCCATTTTATTGGCATATAGTTGCTTGTAGTAATCTCTCATGATCCTTTGTATTTCTGCAGTGTCAGTTGTTACTTCTTTTTCATTTCTAATTCTATTGATTTGAGTCTTCTCCCTTTTTTCTTGATGAGTCTGGCTAATGTTTTATCAATTTTGTTTATCTTCTCAAAGAACCAGATTTTAGTTTTATTGATCTTTACTATTGTTTCCTTTATTTCTTTTTCATTTATTTCTGATCTGATCTTCATGATTTCTTTCCTTCTTCTGACTTTGGGGGGTTTTTATTCTTCTTTCTCTAATTGCTTTAGGTGTATGTTTAGGTTGTTTGTTTAGATTTTTCTTGTTTCTTGAGGTAGGATTGTATTGCTATAAACTTCCCTCTTAGAACTGCTTCTGCTGCATCCCATAGGTTTTGGGTCATCGTGTTTTCATTGTCCTTTGTTTCTAGGTATTTTTAAATTTCCTCTTTGATTTCTTCAGTGATCTCTTAGTTATTTAGTAGTGTATCATTTAGCCCCCATGTGTTTTTATGTTTTACAGTTTTTTTCTTGTACTTGATATCTAGTCTTATAGTGTTGTGGTCGGAAAAGATCTTTGGTACGATTTCAATTGTGTTAAATTTACCAAGGCTTGATTTGTGACCCAAGATTTGTGACCTATCCTGGAGAATGTTCCATGAGCACTTGAGAAGAAAGTGTATTATTCTGTTGTTTTTGGATGGAATGTCCTATAAATATCAATTAAGTCTATCTTTTTTAATGTGTCAGCTAAAGCTTTTGTTTCCTTATTTATTTTCACTTTGGATGACCTGTCTATTGGTGAAAGTGGAGTGTTAAATTCCCCTAATATTATTGTGTTACTGTTGATTTCCCCTTTCATGGCTGTTAGCATTTGCCTTATGTATTGAGATGCTTCTATGTTGGGTGCATAAATATTTACAATTGTTATATCTTCTTCTTGGACAGTTTCCTTGATCATTATGTAGTGTCCTTCTTTGTCTCTTGTAATAGTCTGTATTTTAAAGTCTATTTTGTCTGATATGAGAATTGCTACTCTAGTTTTCTTTTGATTTCCATTTGCATGGAATATCTTTTTCTATCCCCTCATTTTCAGTCTTTATGTGTCCCTAGGTCTGAAGTGGGTCTCTTGTAGACAGCATATATATGGGTTTTGTTTTCTGTATCCATTCAGCCAGTCTATGTTTTTTGGTTGGAGCACTGAATGCATTTACATTTAAGGTAGTTATCAATATGTATGTTCCTATTACCATTTTCTTAATTCTTTTGGGTTTGTTATTGTAGGTCTTTTCCTTCTCTTGTGTTTTCTGCCTAGAGGAGTTCCTTTAGCATTTGTTGTAAAGCTGGTTTGGTGGTGCTTAACTCTCTCAGCTTTTGCTTGTCTGTAAAGATTTTAATTTCTCCATCAAATCTGAATGAGATCCTTGCTGCGTAGAGTAATCTTGGTTGTAGGTTTTTCTGTTTCATCACTTTAAGTATGTCCTGCCATTCCCTTCTGCCTTGCAGAGTTTCTGCTGAAAGGTCAGCTGTTAACCTTATGGGGATTCCCTTGTATGTTATTTGTTGCTTTTCCCTTGCTGCTTTTAATATTTTTTCTTTGTATTTAATTTATGATAGTTTTATTAATATGTGTCTTGGCATGTTTCTCCTTGGATTTATCCTGTATAGGACTCTCGGTGCTTCCTGGACTTGATTATTTCCTTTCCCATGTTGGGGAAGTTTTCAACTACAGTCTCTTCAAATATTTTCTCAGTCCCTTTCTTTTTGTCTTCTTCTTCTGGGACCCCTATAATTCGAATGTTGGTGAACTTAATGTTGTCCCAGAGGTCTCTGAGACTGTCCTCAATTCTTTTCATTCTTTTTTCTTTATTTTGCTCTGTGGTAGTTATTTCCACTATTTTATCTTCCAGGTCACTTATCCACTCTTCTGCCTCGGTTATTCTGCTATTTATTCCTTCTAGAAAATTCTTAATTTCATATATTGTGTTGTTCATCATTGTTTGTTTGCTCTTTAGTTCTTCTAGGTCCTTGCTAAACGTTTCTTATATTTTCTCCATTCTATTTCCAAGATTTTGGATCACCTTAGTATCATTATTCTGAATTATTTTTCAAGTAGACTGCCTATTTCCTCCTCATTTGTTTTGTCTGGTGGGTTTTTACCTTGCTCCTTCATCTGCTGTGTGTTTCTGTGTCTTCTCATTTTGCTTAACTTACTGTGTTTGTTTGGGGTCTCCTTTCTGCAGGCTGCAGGTTCGTAGATTCCGTTGTTTTGGTGTCTGCCCCCAGTGGGTAAGGTTGGTTCAGTGGGTTGTGGAAGGCTTCCTGGTGGAGGGGACTGGTGCCTGTGTTCTGGTGGATGAGGCTGGCTCTTGTTTTTCTGGCAGGCAGGACCGCATCTGGTGGTGTATTTTGAGGTGTCTGTGAACTTATGATTTTAGGCAGCCTCTCTGCTAATGGGTGGGCATGTGTTCCTGTCTTGCTAATTGTTTGGCATGTGTGTCCAGCACTGTAGCTTGCTTTTCATTGTGTGGAGCTGGGTCTTAATGTTGAGATGGAGATGTCTGGGAAAGCTTTTGCCATTTGATATTACATGGAGCCAGGAGGTCTCTGGTGGACCAATGTCCTGAACTCAGCTCTCCCCCGTCAGAGGAACAGGCCTGACACCTGGCCGGAGCATGAAAACCCTGTCAGCCACATAGCTTTTGGGAAGTCTGAGGTTTTCTGCCAGCGTTCAGTAGGTGTTCCGTAGGAGTTGTTCCGTATCTAGATGTATTTGTGATGTATTTGTGGGTAGGAACGTGATCTCCATGTCTTACTCCTCTGCCATCTTGAAGGTCCCCACTATGTCTTAATTCATTTAATTCTCACAACAACCTTATGAGATAGGGACTATTCTCATTTTACAGGTGAGTCATCTGAGGCCCAGACAAGTTAAATTTGGTCAGTGCCACACAGCTAGTAAATAGAACTGGGATTCAACTCTAGAAATAATGCTTCTAGAATCTAGGGTTTTTTTGTTGTTTTTTTTTAACCACCATCCTTTACTGACTCTTAGAAGAGGGGATATTACAGATACATATATAGCTATAACACAAATAGAAAGATATTCTTTTAAATAACATTAAACTACAAGATGACATGCAAACTGTATGAGTCATCATAATGGAGGGAGAGAAATACTGGACTGCTATCAACTAATTCTGTGACTTGGGCAAGTAATGTAACCTCCTAGGACTTTGGTTTCTTCATCTATAGAGTTCCAAGGTCTCTTTCAGAAATTCTGTGGCATTCCAGTTTTTTTCTCTTTATTAATTTATTCCTTGTAATTCCTTCCTTCCCCTGTTCTGTTTAGATTTGGGTATCTACTACAAGTTAAATTATCGCCTCTGAAAATGTCAACTTTTCATTTAAATTGTGCCAGAGTGTTCGTTTTACCTTTGTATGTGATACTGTAGAGAAGTCCATTATTATGGGCTTTACTGTGTGGATTTTGATCCCTAGAGAGCACACCAGGTCCTCTTAAATATAAACACAGTCAGTAATCGATTGGTCAATGAATTCTGTATTGTGCATTCACCAGATACCTGCCTCCGTGCCAGATCTTGTAAAATCCTGAGATGTTAGAATTAATTGGGCGTTGTTTCTGCATGCTAGAAATCTTATAGAAATGTTCACTGTGTAATATTTTGAAATGTATTCTTTAAAATTTGTTCATTTTTGTGAAATGACAAAATACCAAAATGACATTTTAAAACATTTTTGTGTCAGAGTGTAGAGATGAATACAAACATAATGATTTCAGAAATTTCAAAAATTTACCCAGGAACCACAAACATGTATTATGACCCATAAATATGTGTACGTGCATGTAACTGAAACAAAATTTTCATAGAACAATACTTTTTATTAGTATATGTGATGCACTGTAATGTTTTAATTCTATTCTATATTAGTTTGTGAAAAAGTTGGTTGCAATCTATCAAACTGAGTTCATAATCCATAAAGGATCTCAACCTACACACAGAAAAATATTACACTTCAATAGTAAAAAAGGAGGCATAATTAAATATGCTACTGGTTTTCTGATTTTTTAGTTCTTTTCTATTATTTCTGTATTTGAACCAGCACTTAGTTATCTATTTTTATAAATTAGGATTTCATAAATTTACTAAAAGGGCAGAAATTTGATTCTCTCTTTCTTTGGAGTATAACCTTATGAAATTAAATAATTGATTTTTATGCAAGGTTACTTGAAGTATTAGGTTGCATTATTCTTATATAAGCTTTAAACTATGAACCGTACTATGTAGTCATACCATAATTTTTAACTAAATTGATTTTTAGCAGAATATGTCATTAGGATAAAGCACACCTTTTTATCACCTAAGCTCCCAACTCAGTTCTTCAAGGATAGTCACATTAAACTTTAAAGAAAAGTCCTGTATGAATGAAGTATGTCCTTATTTAAAGAACTTATGGGTCTAATTTTTTTTAACCTTGTGAGATTGATCTTTACTATGAGGGAATATTGCACAGTGGTTAAACACAGGGATTCTAGAACCACATTTCCAGGGTTCAAATCTTGTCTCTGTCGGTTGCAAAATGTTGGGCAAGTTAGTTGCTTAATTTCCTTGTGCCTCAGTTTCCTTAAGTTACCTCAATAGAGTTGTTATGATTCAAAGTGTTAATATAGAGAAACAGGCCATCTAGAATAAATGGGTAAACATTTGAATGTATCATTTTAGGAAAGAGGGTGGAATTAGGATATATGCAAATGGATCTTTCGTTCTTATCTAAGGACGTGATGCTGGGCACCCTGCACCCTCTCCTGCACACACATTCCTCCCTCTTCCAGCATATCCATTCATTCTCTAATCTTACGGTTCTTTCAGGTGTTGGAGATGTTACACTAGAAGACCCTGTCTCCTAGGCTAACTCATAATAACTGTTATGCCGGGAGTTTGCAACTTCATTTTTGTGCTGAGTCTTCTTCAAAGCCCCCTCTTGCCCCTCCCCTCTTTCTTCTCTCCCTCCCTCCTCCTCCTCTTCCTTTCCTTATCAGTTAGCTTTGCTGTGCAACAAACCCTTCAAAAATTAGTCGCTTAAAATAACATTGTTTTTATTATTGCTCATTAGTCTCTGGTTAATCAGGAGGTTTTATAGTCAGCTGGTGGATTGGCTGGGGCTGAATGGTTCTGGACAGTCTCACTCACATGTCTGGCTGGCAGTTGTCAAACTGTTTGATCTAGGGAGCCTCAGCTGGGATGGCTGTCCCTGCTCCCAGTGGCCTCTTATTCGCCAATAGGCTGACCTGGGCTTTGTGTCATGGTGGTCTTGGCATAGCAAGAGAAGGCAAATACAAATGTGCAAGCAATTGTTAAGTCACTGCTTGGGTCACATTTGTTGATGCCCCACTGGTCAAAGCAAATCACATGGAAAAACTGAGTCATTGAGGAAGAGTATTATACAAGGACATAGACACAGGGAAGTATGATTCTTTGGAAGTCTTTTTGACTCAGTTTATGAAACACATTCTGAGTTACTGAATTTTTACTGCATCTTAGATCCCAATATAAGTTTTGATTGCAGTTTACTTGTTTGACAGGCAAACATTTATTTTAATTTGATGGGAATTTGTCTCATGTTCTTTTTTTTCATGCCATTTCAGGATTTTCTATTTTGAATAGATTTTTAATAGTTTCCTTGGATTTATAGTCATTAATCTTTTGAAGCTCTCCTGCAGAAATCTCACATCCAAATGCCTGTGGGAGACAGCCAGGTAAGTAACTGGGTGAGGCCAACTTAGTTTAGGTATAAACAGATATACTGTAAATTGTAAACTGGAAAGCAAAGGATGCCTGTCAAAGGGTGTAGCTTCTACTCCCACATCATGTGAGGATGTGAGATCAGTATTTCCAGATCTCCTGATTTTTCAACAGAACTAGGAAATCTAAGTTTTAATGTGAAATCTCCTGACTTTGAATGCTAAAATTTAATTGAATGCTAAAATTGAAATGCAGTTTAAAAAGCAAAAACAGTGATACTGTTTAAGCCGAAGAAAATCTTATCTTTGGGCTAAATTCAAGAAAAAGCTGTCAATTTGTGACTTCTTTAATGGATCCCAAACAGCCACCATCCAAGGCCTTCCACCATCTGGTTTAAACCTGAATAGTTCTGATCTCATCTGCTACTACCCCCAGTTTGTGGTGCTTTCCATATTCTCATCATGGATGAATCTTTACTTTTCCTCAAGGCAAACTCTATTTTCTGCCTCTTTGACTTAGGAATGCCCTTCCTCTTTTCACTCTCATCCCATCCTACTGTCCTCTGGTATTCTTCCTGATCCTTTAAAACTCAGCTTGGATATCTCCACTCAAATAAAAGTTCGTTGAATGTTCTGTCTGAACCTTGAAGTACTTTAAGTCTTTCTCATGGCATTTATAGTACTATTCCCTGTATTGAAGTTATTTGTGTATGCTTTATTATTCTGCTAGAGGGTGGAGTTCATAGCTTGGCTGGACTTTATATTTCCTGCATTAGTTAGCATGGCTATCATGCCTGGATTCCTGCCTCCCTGCTCAAGTGAGGTGTCACTCAAATATGAGCGCTTTATCCAATGGTTTCCTTGACTTTCCCTGACAGGGTTAGTTTGGAGTCCCAGGACTGAAAAGAAAGGGAATTTGTTGCTGAGAATTTCATCCATGGAAGCTCTGTGGAAGTTGGAAATAGGAAGAGAGGTGGGGGGTTAAATGTTGGCCCAATTAAAGAAGTGAGCTGTTAAGTTGGAAGGGCAAAACAGGCAGGAATCTGGAATAGTGGCAAGATGATTGTTAGCCTGACATGGTCAGATAGGATATGGAGGTGTGCAGATCAGCAGGCTGGCTGGTTTCAAGATAGAATCTCAGAAACACAGCCTGCATCCCTGGGGTTCCTCTAGTTCTCACGTTGTATATTCTTAAAGCCTTGTAATGAACCCAAAGATATTTTTCTGATCATCTTGATTATAAATTTAATTTAAACGCTGATTTCTATAGAAATTTGCTTGAGCTTTCTTTTTTTTTTTCTTTTGTGGCATGGTCTCCTACTAACTTTTTTGTTTTATTTTTAGAGAGAGGGAATATTAATTTGAATTTGTATATACAGAGCTGGATTAAAACCAAGCTGATTTTAACTGGCATCCTCAGAATGAAAGAGGTCAACTGGCAATAGGGCCCTTGTTATGAGATCACCAGCCAACTTATTGGCACCCTTGGTGGCTTTTTTGTTATCATGCCCATGGGTGCTAAAATATAGAGGATGTTAATATGAGGGAACATAAGAAGTTGAAGTGTTCTAGGCACTTCATGTGAATATCTCCTAGTATCTTAGTCTTCTGAGCAGTCAGAGGACCCAGTGATGGTCTGTTAGCTGTATATCAAATGGTCTTTAGGTAATTTGGCAGTTCCAGAGGAAAAGTGATGAGACAGTTTTGTTCAATACATTTTAAAAGTTTGAAATGTAAAATATACCTATGATTTTTATGAAAATTATATTATATTATCAATATTATAGTCTTAAGGGTTATGCTTTTAAAACAAGGGGAATGTTGGTCAGTTTATCTTAATTAAGATTCAGTTAACAAAGTTTGTTTCTCTAAGGTATTTTAATGTTATTAGTGAGTTAATGTATATTTGATTAAATTTGCTTTTGTTGTTACTATAGCATTGCATTATATTCCTACATAAAAATGGATCAGTATCTCTAAAGTGGTTTATTTATGCCTAAAAAAGAGGTGAAATAGTAACATAAATGCCAGAACTCAGAATAAGGTCATAAATTTAAATAGTAAACTGAATCCCAGTACAAATAGAGTAGGTGTTGGGACAAATGAATCAGCAAGTTTGATGATTTTGCATAAATAAACGAAAAAGAGAAAGTACAAATAAAATGCATGATTAATATGTGCAAATTTGATTTTATTATGTGGCTCTCTAATGCCTTGTGTGTTGTATGTTATGAAATTATGTAAATTTTAGCAAGAAATCATTGAAGCCCTTGTATTATTTGCAAAGTATGGTAACCACTTCAATAAACATTATTCTTTTTTTCTAGGGCAGAAGTAAATAATGCTTTTGGGGGGGGAGTGAAATTGATGCATTTTGCAACTAAAGGGAGAGACAGGATCTAAATAACAGATACCTCATTCAGAGTTGGATGCATTATAATAAAATAGGTAAATGAGAGCCTGCCTAGCTTGTTGGTAAAGAGCATGGGCTACCTGAGCTCAAATCCCAGGTTTGTACTTACCAGCTGTGTGTACTTGGTCCATCGACCTCCTTTTTGTATGCCTCAGCTTCCTTTTCTACATGGAGAGAATAGTGGTAATAGGTACTACATAGATTTGTTATGAGGATTATAGGCGGTAATATTTGTAAGCATTAGAACAGCAGCTGGCACATAGTAAATGCTATACAAGTATTAGTTAAGTAAATAAACTAGAACTAAATGAAAATGTCTATTAGAGGGAAATGTTTTTATAAAGATGAGATTATGACTCACACAAATATAAATTGAATATTTATCAACAATTTTATTTAACTCTGGTCCAAAGGAGAATTTAAAGAACCACACGTATATACACAGTAAGGAACTCTGAAATGAATTTACAAATAAATGCAAATTGTCCATAGGAAAGTATCAGTTGCGTTCAAGGGAACATAATTTATTTGCATTTCCACAGACAAGAATCATTTGCATTATTATCTGTTTTCTACAATTTACAGAATTATAAAATAGCTCAAAGACAAGGAAAGGTAGAGATCATTTGAGATGTAGAGATCATTGGCGATCCAGTACCTGGTGGTGATCGCCACTGAGCCAGAGCCCCAGGTGACTGTCAGCTGAAGCACAGTAGGGACAGATTTTTAACCTTAAGATTCTAAGTATACTCTCTGAAGCTGGGTTAGAGGTCCAGGCTTCTTTGTTTAAAAGGTGCTTATTGGGTTGGAAATCTTTCTTCCTGGCTCTTTATTTCAAGCAGAGATTCACTCCTGGGCTGGAAAGGCTTTTCCTGGCTCTTTGTAAGGCCTCTCTGTTCTCTCTCTTTATTTGATCTGCTTCTCCCATGGGGGCTTCTCAGTTCACTGAAACCCTTCCCTGCACTTGAGCCCCTGAGGACTGTATGCTCTGCCATCACTGTCTACTTCCTTTCTTGCTAGCATGACTTTACTAAGGATAATTTGGAACTTCATTGGCTTCTTTGGGAAACAAGATTTCCTCAGACTGGATCCTCTAAGACCTCTCCCTTCTGGTCCTTCTTCCTCCTCATAGACCTTGGATTTTCCCTTCAGTTCCATTTAAATCCTTTGATATATCCCTCTTCAAAACCCTTATCTTCTTCATCCCTCCTCTCCTGCTGCCAGACTTTTCCCTTCCTACTTAAGCTCCTTAGCTCATATAGCCACTTGAACTTTAGGCCCCCTGCTCCCAACTGGGGACTCTCAAGGAACTCAGGGGCCCCTGAAAGCTACTACTTGAGGCTCAAAAGGAAGAAAAGGTGATTGAAAACAGACTGGATGTTTTGTCCACTCAGAAAAGCTTTGGGGACAGCCAGACAGCTGCTTGATGTCTCCTGTCAGTTTCTCACCTAAAGTTTAGTCCACAGCCTCCATAAGATTACATATCGGGGCAAATGAAAAATCTTGAAAGTCTCCTCCACAAATACCAGTAAAAAGCATTAGCCCTTGTACTGAACAGGTAACCTTAACTTGCTCCTTCTGCCAGAAACAAAATTTGGATAAAAATATCAAGGGGAGCAAAGACCAGAGTATATTACTATATTTACCTGACTCATGGCTAAAATTTTAGTGTGAAAGCTATAAGGTCTCTGTTTGCATCTGTCTGTCTGTTTGTTTACGTACATATGCATTTATGTGTATATGATATTTTTCTACTTTCGGATGGTGTTACCAAATTAATTCATAAAATCCCATGAAGGAGCTCTATGCAAATTAGCTTAGAGATAAATTAGCATTATATAAGTTAAATATTCCTAAAACTCCCAGAAATATAGAAACTAACCCCAAAACTTTTCAAGTTTACATGACTTGGGTAAACCTCTGGTAAATAAGACTAGTTTAATATTGTTGGTTTAAAAAAACAGGTATATCTTCTGAGTTATCAGCAGTTAAGTATAATACGAGCATACATGTTTGTTGTACTTGGGTTTACTAGTCAAATAAGCTTATGTTATATCTACTAGATGTTTAAGATTATAAATATTATAAATTCAACCCAAGACCAAATATACAAGTAAAGATGTAGTAATAATGAATTGCTTGTTATCCATGACTTCTTGTATATCAAGTGTAGCAGTAAAAGAAAATCCACATGTTTAACTTTTTTAGGTTTTTGCTTTTGCAAACTTGCCTAACATGTATGTGCTGTAAAAATAGTTAACAGAGAGATAACTTGAGATGATGGTGAGCTTTGTTTTATGTCATATGTCTGCATAAAAATAGTTTCCAAAATCTTTTTAGTACCTTGTAACCCTAGACTTATGTTAAATTAAGTATAGATATTCATTATAAAAATCTAGGTTATTTCTAAGTAAAATAAACTACTGAAATACTAATTACTGAACATAACTTTGTTTATATAAGTTGGCTTCTTTATTTTAATGTGATATAGAGAAGCTAAATGTATTTGAATCTGTTAATAAATGTCCTTTTGCCATATAAAAACACATGTCTCTAGAAATTGAAAGATGGTAAATGTATAAAATTTGCTAGCCTGCTACAGAATGCTGGCATGTGACAATTTGCAATTTTCTACTTCTTAGTCTTCTCTGTAAAATAAAAATTAGTTAAAAATTGTAATTAATGTATATAAATGAAACTACTAAAAATAATAAACAATAAGAGAAACAACTCTTTATACAAGGTTTGTGAGGAATGAAGGATTTTTGTTGTTGTTAAGCAAAAAGAGAGTCATTTTATTCTAAATTGAGATCACTGCTTATTTCAGAATGAGAAAGAGAAAAAATATAGGAGAAAACCTGAATGGATATAGAGTTATAGAAGGTTTGCAAAAGAGCTAATCTGTGATCAAATTAGCTAAGATTGAATGAATTTATTTGTTTTTTGTTTTTGTTTTTAAATGAGCCCAATAATGTACTGATGCAAAACTAGAGTTGGGTTTTCTCTCTGTTAAAGTAATGAAGTTTTCTTGGATTATTAGTCTGATCTTAATAAGAGATCATAAAAGGATTTTCTTTATCTTTTAAGTAATCTACTTAGGAACAAAGATTCTATGTCTTATCAAAATAATTTCCTGTGCTTTATGTTGTTTTTGTTATGTTACCCAAGTCAAATCCTAAATGAAATCTTGAACTCTAACTGAGATAGATATCTCCCAGAGGGTTCCTGGAAAATCTCAAAGGATTTGTTTTTTCACCTTGTAAAGAAGGAAAGGTAAAAAAATAATTTGGTTTAAGGGGGCTTCCCTGGAGGTCCAGTGGTTAAGACTTCGCCTTCCAATGCAGGGGGTGTGGGTTCGATCCCTGGTCAGGGAGCTAAGATCCCACATGCCTCACGGCCAACAAAACCAATAGATAAAACAGAAGCAATATTGTAACAAATTAAAAAATGGTCCACATCAAAAAAAAATCTTGGACTTCCCTGGTGGCACAGTGGTTGAGAGTCCGCCTGCCGATGCAGGGGACACGGGTTCATGCCCCGGTCTGGGAGGATCCCACGTGCCGCAGAGTGGCTGGGCCCCTGAGCCATGGCTGCTGGGCCTGCGTGTCCGGAGCCTGTGCTCTGCAACAGGAGAGGCCGTGGCAGTGAGAGGCCCGCGTACCAAAAAAAAAAAAAAAAAAAAAAAAAATCTTAAAAAATTTTGATTTATTTGATATATTATATTATATTACATGGGAAACATTGTCCAAAAAGAAATGATGCTTAACCTCCCCATGGTTATATTTGTGTGGGTAAAAATTTTTACTATATATATTTCAGAAATTGTATGAAGTTCATAGAAATTTGCCAGTATCCTTTTTATCCATCTTATGTCCTGGTATAATTTTGTCAGTTATAATTCGAGTTATTTAAACATTGTATGTCATAGAAATAACCGGATTTCCTTATTAGTTATATCATTTTTATAATAAACTCTCTTCAGATCTTTAACAATGACCATTTTTAAGTCTTTTATCATTCACAGATAATTTTTATTTTACTCTGATTCTTCCCTGAAAGCTCTTGCAGTCAGCTACAGGCAAGAGTGCTTTGTCTTCAACAAAAAGTGACTATTTCAGAGATCCATGGAAAGGACTATGGCAAGTACTCTAGGGTATAGGCTTCTAAAGACATTATTGCTTAAATAACTTTGAGACTGTACTGCTGGACCAAGTAAGGATTTCCAGAACTAATGGAGAAGCTGACTGGTTTAAACAAAACAAAACAAATGCTAACCCAAGATCAAGTGAACAAAAATTCATTACATGAAGAAGAAAAAAAAGAATATACTATACAAAAATGTTTAGTAGAACAGAATAGAGTATTCAGAAAGAGATCTCAGTATATAAGATTACTTAATATAGTTGTTGTTTTAATGGAATAAAGAAAGTATGTGGATTTTTTTTTGTTGTTGTTACAACACTTTAAATAACGCTGGGGGAAAGAAACAAATCAGTTACATGGGACTGAATGAACTAATGACGAAGAATGATTATGATTTTTGTGGTTATTGATAAGGAACAATACTGGTTCTTTAATGTTTTATTTAAAGAAGCCCTTTTTATCTTTTCTCAAGCTCTCTGTAACTCATGACAATTTAGTTAATTATACTTTTGTAAACAGAAATGAAACATTTAGCTTTTCTCCCTACCTGATCTCTCCAGAATTCAGAAACTCTATTGAGTATTCTTATTTTCATGGCAGTGACTTTATTTGTATAGGTTCAATAAGAATCTGTCTTCCTTGTAACAGGACATAATTGGAAAAATTAGTTGTATAGACTTTGGTTGGAATGTCATATTTGTGAATGATAATCTCAAAGATATAGAATCTCATGTTATCAGATAGTTTTAAGGAACTAAGATTTGCATTATAGAGCCAATGCTTACAAAGCCCTTTTGGAGAAACCAGTCTGGTACCTGGTTTATAGAGTTCCCAGCCTTACAGATGAGTAAGGAAGGTCACTTCCTATCAAGCCCAGGAACCTTAGGATATTCTTGGAACCTTGAGAAGAGAGGAATTTACCCAAATGTGTAGGTATTACAGGCTAAATCTGGTGGTGAGTTCTTGGATGTGCTTCCTAGCCTTGAGAGGCTTTGAAAAGTCTAATTTGAGATTCTTTATGAAAAGTTCCAGCAAAGCAAACTTGAAAGGCCTAAGTGGTCAGTGACCGTTCTTGCTGCATTTATGTAAATAATCAGACCAAATCTAATGAGACCAGACTTATTTTGTAAACAAGAAAAAAATGGGGTGGGGGGGTGACTGTAGAGAGACATTTTAGGTTTCAGTGGAAAACTGTAGTGCACCCTTTTGGGTTATTAAATTCCAGTCTTGATCATTGTCTTGCACATATTGTCAATTTTCTAGTTTCCTCCAGTATCTGGCTACAGCTCTCCAAAATGTTTCCAATTTTTCTCCCCTCCTCCTTGTTTGGCCTCATTGAGAACTAAAACTGCCCCTTTCTTGAAGCCCTGCAAGCTGAAGCTGGATGACCTGATATAAACTTCAAAGAAATCACCACAACAGATCATGTATGTACAACTTTCATGCTTGCTATTGTGTGGGCCATTCAGAAAGTTTGCTGGAACACCTGATGCGATCACCAAGGACATTGAAACTGCAAATGATGCTTCAAGCCCAACATGTAGATATCTTCTCAACTGTCTGCCCTCTGGACTCAGAAATTAGTTTTATAGTGTGCTCCAACCATTGATCTTTGTTTTTCTTTTTCTTTTCATGGGAATTTCCCTCATTAAATGCCTGACTGCTTGCACCAGAAATCCTCTACTACCAAGTCTCAACCAATGGTTCAGCTGGTCCTTAAAGGACAAAAGGCAACCTAATGAGAAATGGACTTACGTTGTTCAAAGGAAGGAAGTCTCTCTTTCCTCAAATAAGAGCAGGGACTGACAAAGACTCTCTCCCTTAACTAAACTTTAGTCAGGTTCCACCAAACCCTTTTTTCAACTAGGCCCCATCCTTGCCAGACCTGCATTGTCCAATTTTAGCAAGAATCCTGCTAAATCAATTTAGAGAGAATTTCTCATCCTTGCTATCTGGTCACTCTCCATATCTAATAAAATTCTGCATCCCCCCTCATACTCTAGGTGATACCTGACCACCCTGGCTTGCCTTCAGCAAGAATTGTGTGTTTAACCAAAATCTTCCCTCACCCCCAAAGTTTTCTCTTAGTAATTTTCCTTCCACTGATCCCCACTCTGCTCCTTGGTTATAAATCCCCACTTGTCCTTGCTGTATTGGTAACTGAGCCCAGTTCTGTATTGAGATCTCTTTTCCCTTATTGTGGTAGTTCCGGAAAAAAACTTTTTTTTTACAATATCGATAGGATACAACCTGGAAAAACAATTACTATCACATATGCACACTGACAGATATTTTAACTTTCAGCTGGATAAAGCCACTGATGTACAAAATGTGAATCAGTGCTTTGTGTACATATAGAATGTCTGTGAGGGAGCAATTCTTGACAGTTTTCTGTCCTATTTATCACTGAAAACCCAGGATATGGGAAAAGACACTTTGGGATCAGTGCTGGTGGAACACAGTTGTGTGAAAAGGAAGGTGGTACGTTGCTATTCAAGTAAAAGATGTGGCCTATAATGATAATTTACATTGTTATATTTACAGAGAACACTTGGTAGTCAAAAATATGCCATTTGGTTTTGGTTTATTGTTGGAGGAAATACTGATAATTTTTAATACTATCAAATTGTAGTTTTTGAGTACATTTATGCCTTTTTGATATACCATGTGAGGAGTTGGACAGCAGGTAGGTATAAATCTGGCTCTGAGGAAAAAAGATGCTCATGTGAATTTTTAAAATGAAAGAGAGATAAAGATGTTTCTTCATGATGCTAATAATTCTGATAAGACCATTTTGAGTAACTTACTTGAATGACATGTCATAGCAATATATTTATTTAATATGTTGAATTGTTTGAACCTTTAGGCTCAAAATGTCTCATTTTTAAAGTTTGAAGTTGAGAGATTATGATTTGTTTTAAGAAAACTGAACTGTGATATAAATGGTTTAAACTTTGATGCTTTCTAATACAATTCTTTAACAATTTCTTTACTTCTGGAAAAAAATACATGATTTGTTGCCACATATGTTTAAAAGTCTTACATGACTATAAATGCAATATTACATACATAATACTTCATAAGAAAACGAAGAAATACTTTTTAGAACTAAATGCAACTAGAGGATAGATCAGGAATCGATTTACTCTGTCTCCCAAGTTGAAACAGTCAATCTTTCTGCTTTCATTTGTGATATGTTTATCAATTTAATGCCTGATGGAGTTTTTTTTTGTTGTTTTTTTTGCGGTACGCGGTCCTCTCACTGTTGTGGCCTCTCCCGTTGCGGAGCACAGGCTCCGGATGTGCAGGCTTAGCGGCCATGGCTCACGGGCGTTGCCGCTCTGCGGCATGTGGTATCTTCCCGGACCGGGGCACGAACCCGTGTCCCCTGCATCGGCAGGCTGACTCTCAACCACTGCGCCACCAGGGAAGCCCCTGATGGAGTTTTAAAACTCATCATCAGTGAGAAGTCTTTATAATTTCTAGGTTTACAGTAGTCCAAATATCCAGAATTTTCTGACAAAGCCACCAAATATTTATTATCATCCAACAATCTTTAATTGGGAATCAGGACTTTCTAATTTGGTAAAAGTAGAAAGAATAGAAATTGATTGGTCATGGAACTCAAGGTCTTCTTGCTCAAAGTCTTTGTCATTGGACCAGGCATTGACAGATTAGTAAGAGCACAAACAAAATACGATCTCTTTCACTGATAGGGAATAATAATAAATGTTGAAAATATTTAAAAACTATTGTGGTATTTCAGTATGGATGCTGAAATAATATTTGTTACCTCTGTAAAACCTTTGTAAAAAAAGGGGCATGTTTGTTGAGAGCTTACTCTGGACCAAACATTATTCTAAGTGTAATGAGCTCATGTTAACTGTAAAGGAGCCAGTAATTTATGAACTGAGGCATGGGGAAAATATATAACTTATCCAAGGTCACCCAGTTGTTAATTGGCAGAACCAAGAATTGAACAGTTAGTCTGGTAGTAAAGCCTGAACTCTTAGTCTTTACCTGACTCAGGGAAACAGCACTCTAGGAGTCCCTGAGGTGGTCAAGTCAGCTGTAAGTGTTTTCTATTTTGAGGTCTTCTAAAGTCTTTCTCTACTCTTTTAATGTACAATTCTCCCACATTATTCTCCTACTTATTATTATTACTACTACTGCTACTACCACCAATGAATAATTGATTAGAATCCTTTAAGGAGAAAAGTGATTGCAAAGAAAGGATGCTTTGGAGGCAGAGAGAGGAAAGATCACTTTTATGGCCACAGGTCATTTCCTTCATCTTGGCCATTTTTTTCTTTGGTTATTGGGGCCGAAGACAATTTAAGTGTCTTGTAACCTATCAACCTCAAATCCCCTACATACCTCATTATTGCAAGCTCATTTGACAGTGTCTTTGTGAATCAATAGCATTACCTTCCCCCTTGAAATATTTGCATAGATCATGAGTTTAAAATGTTTAAATTTATAAATCATCTTTCCTAAAGTTATATTAAAAAGCTTTTTATGTATATAGCATTTAGTGTATTTTAAAACATTGATTTTATATAACTTCGTTGAATATATTTTAACATTATTATCTGTTAAAGAATACATGAAAATTCAGATTTTAGTACTCCTCAAAAACATTAAAAAATATGTCAGGTTTTAGAAGATAATGTTTTGGCTTGTTTTAAATATACCAGCTTTCTGGCTGTTGTGTGCAAGACAGAACTTTTTCTCTTTTCAATCTAGCAGCGCCCTCTAGAGTGAAAGGTTTATAGAATTTGATAAAGGAGCAGTTTCACACTTTCAGATGTGCTTGATCCATACCATTATGAGGGACAGCTTATTACTTAGAAGTAGCAAAGAGCTGAACCTAAATATTTTTTTCTTAGTAAATATTCTTTTCAAGGATGCATTTTAGGTAATTAGAACAAAATAGAAGTAAGCTCGTTCATTGTAAAAATTTGTCTTGGTAGTTACACATCTTTTTCTCATCTTGTGAAACCAGTGGTACATAATTATATCTTAAAATTGATATTTTTATAATATTAATAGTAAACATTGAACTTTTTGTTGACCTATATAACATGCCTAAATTTATTGAATGCCTATTATGTATGTGACACTGCATTTGTATTGGGGAATACACAATAAATAGAGAATAAGTCACACCCCTGGTACTTATACATTTATTTCCACTTGTCTAATGTATCCGAGTGTGACTTATATTGGCTCTTGTATTAAAATTGTCTTTATTAAATTAAATAAGAATATTACTATTAATATATATTCCTTCTTTATTACAGAAGAAAATACTCAGGAAACATCACAGGTGAAGAAAAGTTTGAGTGAAGAAGTTTCTCTCTATAGAGGTGACATCACATTGCTAGAGGTAGATGCTATAGTCAATGCTGGTGAGTAGTTGATTTTTTGTGATGTATTTGTTATACTGTTACCCTAAAGCTGGGTTCGAGTCTTGGTGGGTGTCAGGCCAAAAGACACAACCAAACCAAAGATTGGGAGAAGGAAGGACTTATTACTTGCAACAAGTAAGGAGAACACCAGGGATCTTTTACAAAGCAGTGTCTCGCAGAACAGCAAAATTGGGGAAGTTTTAAGCTAAGGGTACTTGCGTACTCATGAAGGGACTTGAGTGGTGTATGTGTATTCATGAAGAGGCTTGAGCAGAGGAGAATTCAGTATAGAATTGGGGCAAAGGTCAACAGCGTCAAAGCTTTAGTTGATTGAAGTCAGAAAAGGTCGTCATCATCATTCCATCCTCCACCTTGATGGGGGCCTTAGTTCCTGCAGAACTCATACAGATTATTACATATATCCCTTGAGGAGGAACTAGGACTCTGTTTTATCGCTGAACTATTGTTTCTTGACTGCTTTTCCTTTGTTCTTGCATTCTTTCACTTCCCTTAAAATCATTAATTACTGAGACCTGTTCAAAGGCAAGCATTGTGGCCAGGCTTAGATCACAAAATGACTTAGGCCAAAAATGGCCTCTCTTACGTCAAGAAAGCCATGCCTGGTTCTCTTTCTCTGGGGACCCCCTGCCCTATCTGCTTATAATATGAGTATTTATTATTGAAAAATATTTTTTCATAAATAGGAATAGAGGTATTTAAGAAAAAAATATCCCTTCAGGAATAGAAATATCATGTATTTACCTTCATTAAAAACATTGAAGGTTTATTTTGTGTATGTGATACAGTTAACGTGCTAACTCTACATGGTATCCATGCTAAGTTGAAACTAGGGTACTGGACCACTGGAAAAGTGACATTGTTGGCAGAAGGTTCTTCAGAAAGATCTTTAGCAGCTGTATTATAGTTGGTTTAATGCTTGAGTTAATAGTTGGCCAACATAGAAACAACTTCATCAAACTTTTTCTTCTTTTGACTTTGTAAAGAGATGATTGATCTACAGAAGACAAAAGTAAAATATAAAGAAATTATTTCTGCAATTTCCAAACCTCAGTTGGTTGGTTTCAACTTTTCATGCTTGTTTTTAATGTTTTATTTTAATTATTTTAGTAATTAATGATCTTAAGTAATTTTTGTTTTCAAAAATTATTTGGGAGAATAACAGAGTTAACTTATGTTTAATTTTAGTTTATTTCATGGTGGTCTGTATATTCTATATATTTTATTATGTGGGTGTATATCAAGAAATACATAATAGTTGATTCTATAAAAATAAATATCAATAATAAGAGGATATTTAATTATTTCAGTTTGTGTTTTGTAAAGTTAGGCTCTTTGCAAGTTGAAAGTGTCAAAAACAAATCTAGACTTAGGTAAAAAGAAGAGGCTTTATTCAAAAAGATTATTATAATAAGGGGTCGAGGGTTATCTCAATAGGAAGAGGAGGAATATTGCAGTAGGAAGAACCACTTTGACCATGAGATCTATAAGCATCTCAGTTCAAGCAGAAAAGGGCTTTTCTTTTTCAGGGAGAAGTGAACAGGCTGGAAAGAATTGGATGTGGGGCAGTGGGATGAGAGGGTGGCATGACTGGACAGTTGATCAGGGAATGTTTTTCCTTGAGGCCAGCTGATTATTGGGAGGGAGTCTTTAAAGAGGGGTTGCTCACCTTCTATTGCTCAAGGGTGGCCCAAAGTTCAGGGGCTTGGAGGAAGGAGAGAAGCCTGAATAAATTTAGGTCAAGTCCAGTTAACAGGCATTGATCGACCAGAATGGTCAATGGGGACAAATAGTTCAGCTAATCATTTATGAGATAAACAATGGGAATTTGGAGTGTCTGTGTCTTGGTCTTGTCATAGGTTACAAGGGGTCATCGTGAGTTTTATCTAAGTTACATGGGGAAGAGTGGTTCTTTGCAGTAAGCTGTTTCCAGGAACACAAAGGGGGTGGGGGTAATTTCTTGACAGTCTTTGCTTTCCAGGAGTACAGAATTCAGATGAAGTTCAACGTTGTCTCAGGTTTCCCTCTGGTGATTGAGTAAATTCACAAAAGATACTAGGCCTCGGTAGGTGAACGGACAGGTCTCACGGAGAAGTGGAGCACTGTTCAGGATACAGCATAGTGTTGGCCAGCAGGAAGTGTGGAAGCCTGCTCAGCCTGTTTCTCTCTCGGAAGTGACTGTCGGTTGCTAGGTGCTGTATCTGCTTTTCCGTAATTAGAGCTCAGTTTTTCTCTTTCTCTTCTTCTAATGCCTTTGTATTTCCTTCCTCCTCTGGGACCTCTGTAAAATGTAAACTCTTCATGAGAGAGCATGTGTCTGGCTCATTTAATCTCCACCCAATGTGAATCACTCCTTTTGGATACAGTTCCATCCTCAGATCACCTCATTCCTACAAGTCTCCCTTATATCTGGTCTCTATGGGCTGCTCATTTGTGGCTCTGGGTAAACAAGGTGCTTTCTGTGATACGAGGGGCCTCTGGAGAAGACAGGCCCTTGGAAAGAGTCTCATCAACTCCTTTCCAGTACAGAGGTTTCATCGGATACTCTCGTAGTTAGTAAGTCATCAATGATTTATTTATTTATTTATTTTTGGCTGTGCCACGTGGCATGCAGGATCCTAGTTCGGCAACCAGGGACCAAACCCGCACCCCCTGCAGTGGAAGTGCAGAGTCTTAACCACTGGACCACCGGGGAAGTCCCTATCAATGATTTATTTAGGAAGTTCCTGAAGTCTATAAACATGTGAACTTCAATTTAAAACAATTAAAATTAATTAAAAACTATATATACATCACCAGCCTTCCTCTATATTCTTGTAATTTCCAGCCATTGATCCCAGTTCTGCCCTACGGAGTATAATCAATGACATTTATTTCCTTCTTAAATACCTTAAGACCATTCTCATGAGTTTTCTCTTTCTTGTTATTAACATAACATTGAATTTGCCATGTTAGCATACTTCATAATATCAGTAATTATGGTTTTTCCTGAGTTTTGTTAGCTATATACCTGTTTATCTCCTCACTGAGGCTACAGACTAGTGTCTTTTTCACTTTTTGTGTCATCTCCCTAAGCAATGTCTTGTCCTTATGTTCTTAATAAACACCTGATACTATGTATTTATTAAATTGAAATATATGCAGTTGGATTTGTAGCACCCATAGCACATTCAGCACTGGGGACTTGACACAGTGAACACAATTTTGGCTCTGATTTTAAAAAAACGATTTTTTTGATATTTTTCTGATCAATCAATAAAAATAATTTGGGGGGTAACTTTTAGCAAAATAAAATAAAATAGTGCTAAACAGGAAAACATCACTAACAGGAAAACATCCCATTACTATTTTGATTCTTTGTCCTTGCCTGTATGTGTAATTTTTCGTAGCTGTCAGTATACAAGGGTTTGATGAATTTATATGAAGGCAGGCAGCAACTTCCAAAAACCATTTGGCACCTTTAGCTTACTTCTCTGGCTGAGATAATTATAATTTGGCCATGTTCTACATCTTACAAGGACAACCTCATCAGGAAGTACTCAGATAGATGGAAAAGAGATTCCAAATATACAGTGTAATGACTCTATTTTACAGCTTTCTGCGGTGCCGCTAGTTTGCCTGGTGTGTCGGGAGAGAAACAGCTGTTAACCTTTCAGGTGAACAAGGCAACATGGCAGGAAACTCCAGATCTGCCTCTAGTGAGAGGGGAATGAGAGGCAATGTGCCCAGTCAAGGTGCCAAAGCAGCCCAGTCATCACTTTCTATCACTTGTAAAGCTCTCTTTCCATGTCCATATTGGACATTGGAACACCTGGTCTTAGTTGCTATTAATGAAATGATTTGATATTTAAAATTTTTTCCCAATAAAGTACTTTTTGAACTTTCTTAGAGTTCTTTAAATGTGACCCAGGATGAGCCTCCTATATATTATATTCTTCTCTGTAGGAAATAATGCATATTTTGTATATTTTAATAAAATAGATTTTGTAGGCAGTAGGGTACATAGGGAAGTAACACAAATTTTAGATTCAGGCAGACCAGGTTCCAATTCAGACTCTCGTACCCAGGGCCATTTTTTTGTTTAAACTTTTTATATTGAAATAATTATAGGCAATTGCAAAAATAGTACAAAGAGTCTTGTGTAAGTCCTGTAGCCACAGTATAGTATCAAAACCAGGTAATTGGCATTGGTACATTGCTATTAACTAGCCTATTGACCTTATTCAAGTTTCAACATTTTTTAACCGGCGTTCGCGTGTTGTGTGTGTGTGTGTGTAGTTCTATGCAAGTTTATGCCGTGTATAGATGCTTGTAACCACCACCACCACCACGATGGAGAACTGTTCTATTATCATGAAAGAACTCCCTTGTGCTACCCTTTGTAGTGGCACCCACCTCCTTACCCCCCACCCTGTTCTCCATCTCTATAGTTTTGTCATTTTAAGAATGTTATATAAATGGAATCATACAGCATGTGACCTTTTGAGACTGATTTTTTTTACTGAACATAAAGCCCTTGAGGTCCATTCAGGTTGTTGCATGTATCAGTAGTTCATTCCTTCTTATTGCTGAGTAATAAGTCTGTTGCATTGATATACCAAAGTTTGTTCAGCCATTCACCCACTGAAGGGCATTTGGGTTCTCCTCAGTATTTTTCTGTAACCAATAGAGCTGCTGTAATGATTCAAGTACAGTTTTTTGTACGTAGCAGCTTATAAGATGATCTGTTGACTGTAACTAGGCCCTTGTATAATTTTGTACTAAAACTATTGGTCAGAGTTTTGGTCTTTGCTAGAGCTTGGGGAAGAATACATCCATTTAATTTATGGTTCAGTGTTATATCATTAGAGACAATTTTAGTTGTACCACAATTACAGAAAAATATTTTGTAGGAGATGTGATTTTTATTCATTTGTGGATTGTGGGCTGTATAATGGAAAAGTGGTTAACTTTCCAACTCTAATGGGTTGGCTTTGGCCAAAGGTGAATTCAGTTTGCCATAAAAAGGATTTTTAAAGTGGAAAGTGAGGAAAAGGTTTATTTGAGTTCTTCTGTTCCCCACTCCAACATGACAAGGAGAGATACATTTACATTGTAGTTAATCATAGAGGGCTTGATGTCAGAACAGTCATTATTTTAAATATGCCTCTTTAACTTCCTGGCCAAATGACCTTCAGTAAGTTATTTAACCTTTCTGAGCCTTAGTTTATTCATTGGTACAATGGAGATAGTAATAGGGCCTACTTCATAGGGCTGTTGTGAAAATCAAAAGAGGTAATATATAGAAAGCACTTCACTCAGTGCCTAGCTTATAGATACACTCAGTAAACAGTAGCAGAATTCTACTGCTTAGTTCTAATATCAGAAAAATTATTTTTTTTCTATCAGTGTCACAAGGTAAATTATGCATGTTCTTCAAGTCTTACGCACAGTTAGACATTTAACCAACTAAAAGGGTTTATCCTATATTCTACAGCTTTAGCTGTTATACTTACTTGAATTGTGTCCAAGAAAAGTTGTCCAATTCTGAGGCTTTATAATAAAAGCTGAGTTTCTGTAACATTGTTGGTAATTCATATGAACTAATGACAAAGAGAAATAATTGTTTTCATTTACTTTAGTGGTGTTTTTACTGCATTAGTTGTGAACGTCATAATCGTGACAAAAATTACGATAGTGACACGTGATTGGATAGATAACCATTTAATAGCTGGGTATAATTTAATTAATATAGAATATCTGAATATTTACATAGGCAAATCAGGTAGTGGGACTGCATGTGATGGAAGAAATGTTACTTTATAGAAGTTTTTTTAAATAATCCCCTCTGCTTGCTTAAAATAAATGTTATTTTAATGTGCTTTTTTTCAGTAAAGCTGAAATAAAGCTTATTTGAAATTAGAGTTCAAATCATTCGGAAAATATTGGGTGGGCCAAAAAGTGCCTTCATTTTTTTAAGTAAAAATAAAAGCCCCTTTTTTATTTTCACCAAGAACTTTATTGAACAAACGTATTCACCCTTTTGTTCCATTACCTTCTGCCATTTTTCAGGCAACTACATGATTCCATCTTCCCAAAACTTTTTATGTTTTTGAGAAAAGAACTATTCCAGGTACCTTTTACAGTCTTCCAGGGAATTGAAATTTTTTCCATTAAGAGAATTTTGTAAAGACTAAAATAAATGGAAATCTGAAGGTGCAATGTCTGGTGAATACGGCGGATGAATCCGAACTTCCCAGCTAAGCTCTAACGGTTTTTGCCTGGTCATCAAAGTAACATGCGGTCTTGTGTTATCCAGAAGGAAGATTATGCGTTTTCTGTTGACTAATTCTGGACGCTTTTCATTGAGTGCCGCTTTCAGTTGGTCTAATTGGGAATAGTACCTGTTGGAATTAATCATTTGGTTTTCTGGAAGGAGCTCACAATAGAGGACTCCCTTCCAATCCCACCGTATACACAACATCACCTTCTTTGGATGAAGATCGGCCTTTGGTGCAGTTTGTGGTGGTTCATTTCACTTGCCCTACAATCTCTTCCATTCCACATTGTTGTACAGTATCCACTTTTCATCGCCTGTCACAATTTGTTTTATAAATTGAACATTTTCATTACATTTCAGTAGAGAAACACATGTGGAACTGTGGTCAAGAAGGATTTTTTGGCTTAACTTATGTGGAACCCAAACATCAAAGCAATGAACATAACCAAGCTGGTGCAAATGATTTTCAATGCTTGCTTTGGATATTTTTAATATGTTGGCTATTTCCCACATGGTATAACGTTGATTGTTCTCAATTATTGTTTCAATTTGATTGCTGTCAACTTCAACTGGTCTACCCAACCGTGGAGTATTATCCAGTGAGAAATCTCCAGCACAAAACTTTGCAGAACACTTTTGACACGTTTGATCAGTCACAGCACCTTCTCCATACACTGCACAAATCTTTTTGTGTGTTTCAGTTGCGTTTTTACCTTTCTTGAAATAATGCAGCATAATATGCCGAAAATGTTGCTTTTTTCCATCCATCTTCAATATTAAAATGGCTACACAAAAACTGACCAATTTTGGTAAGTCTTTTTTTAAATGGAAGCTGATATGGCAGCTGTCAAATACAATCTAACAAAATTATTTTGAATGAAGTTAAAGACAACTAAGTGCTACTAGAGCCATCTTATGGAAAAAACTGAGCAAACCTTTTGGCCCACCCAATAGGTTCATTTACTCAGAAATATTTTGGACAGAATTGACAGCAACTGCTTGATACAATATGAAATTTCATCTCTACTAACAAAGCCCTAAAATTTTATTCTTCATTAAATTTCTGTATTATATTTTTCTTCTTTTAACATTTTGTTGAGCAAGACACAAAATACACGATAGACACAAACACACACATACACTGAACTCTACACTCTACATAAGTGTAGAGTTCAGTAAATTTTCGCAAATTGGTACGCCTGTGTTACGCCATCTAGATCAAAAAGCAGAACATTATCAGTACCCTGGAAGAGCTCTTGGCATCACCTAGTATCTTGTAGTGAATACACGACAGTGGGTTCACTGTCCTCACTTTTAGTAGCATATGTTAGTTTTGCCTCTATTTATTTTATATAAATGGAACCATATAGTATATATGCCTCAATGTTTGGTTCTTTTAGTTCATCATTATGCTTGTAAGATCGATCTATGTTGTTATGTATAGATGTCAATCATTCATTTTCATTATTATTATGTAATATTTCATTTTGTGAATATGCCACAGTTTATCCAATCTACTGTTGACAGGCATTTAGTTAATTTCAGTTTGGGGTCTTTTACTCCTTCAGTGAACATCCTAACACATTAGTATGTGTGCATGTGTATTTTTGTGAATAGATATCTATTATTTCTGTTGGGTTTATTTCTGAGAGTAGAATGGTTTCATCATAGGATCTGTGTATGTTCATACTTACTAGATACTGCTATCTACTAAGCATGCTCTATATCTATGCCAATACTTGATATTTTCTATATTGTTTTTAAGAATAGTACATGATATAAGTGAAGTAATAATTTTTTAATGAATGTATAAAATATACTGACAAAATCAACTTTTTGACAAATCAAATTTTATAGCATTTTGTAGCTAATAATCCATCTTAAGGCTTACGTAAGTGAAGAAATAAAGTAAAAAATGTATATGTTATTTTCCTATAGCTGAGGATGGGATTTTTTTTGTAGTTCCTTATTAGGTTCATAAAAACATACATGTAATAAATTTTCCTCCTATAGGTAGCAGCACTTAGGAACAAAGTATCATACTATGAAAGTACTATTACTACTACTACTACTACTACTACTACTACTACTGCTACTAATTTTTTGGGGGGAAGACCAAAACCAGAGAAAACAGTCTTAGAAATGATACGCTCAAACCTACTTTTGGGAATAAAAAGCAATTTCAAAAAAAAAATCATAAGGTCTATTTCCACCTGTGAGATATCCCACGAAGTCTGTCATTTTGCTGAATACAGATATAAAATAAATCCTTCAATGTAGTCTTAAAGCCACATTCAAAATAGGGCTATATAAATAGTTTGCTTTTACATTATAGATACACCTTATCAGTAAGACTCATTTGATGTCGCATAGTATTGGTAATTTACAAATGTGTAACATTTATTTTTTTCTGAATAAACACTTATTCATGGGTTAGAAAATTGGAAAATGCAGAAAAGTAGAAAGAAATAAAATATGTCAACTTTTAATCCAGAGATAACCACTGTACAGCTATAGGTTGTATACTTTACAGCAATACTATATGTGCTGTATTGTAAGCTGCTTTTTTTCCCACTTATATATATCCCACTTCCCACTTCCTTAAATGTTAAGAACGTGATGATTATTATTCCATTTTAATAAATCTATTATGAATGTCCTCATACCAAAATTTTTATAAACATCTCCAATTATTTCTTCAATATGTTTTAGTTAGAAGGAGTTATTAGGTAAAAGGCTATAACATTTTAAAAAATGATTTGATATCCATTGCTTCTTAGAAAGAATGTTATAATATGCTTTTTCAAGGATGATGTATAAGTGCAGATTCTTGTAAATACCAGTTTATATCATTACAAAATCAATCCTACCAATTTAATGGTGATTAATGTTATTCAATTTGTTTTATTATGAGTGATATTGAATGCTTTTTCCTTATATTTATTGGGCATTTGCATTTTTTAAAGTTTTATGTTCATATTCCTAAGTAGGTTTTCTACTGGACATTTGTCCTTTTTTAATTGGGGGAAAGCTTATTATATGTTAACAAGAGTAATATATACTCTTTGCTTCTACCTTTTAAATTGTTTCTTTAATTTATATTAAGCTGCACATAGAATTTACACTCATGAAAAGGTAGTGGTGTATATTTTAAAATTATTGTGGCTTTCACATATGTATTCTGGTTTGGGATCCTGTGACTCCTTCCTCAACCTCTGCCATTTGTCTGCCTTTTTATTTATTTCTTGGCGAATCTTGTCCTTTTATTCTACCAGATAAATTTTAGAATTGTTTTGTCAAGTTCAAAATCAAAACAAAAAAGAAAAACAACCTCTATCACAACAAAAATCCCAGAAATATCAATGGAATTTTGATTAGAAATGTAGGTTATTCAGAGAGTTTTGACATTTTTAACATAATGCATCTTCCTGTCTAGGAATGGTGCTGGTTGTTAGGTTGATTTAAGTCTCTTTTCCCTTTAAATCTCTTTTCCCTAATATCCCTCAGTAAAGTTTTATAGTTTTCATCTTAGGGGTCTCACACAGTTGTTTTATCCTAGCAAGTTTGTAATTTTGTTGCTATCATGAATGGTATCTATTTTTTCTATTATTTATTTTACCAGATTATTTTCAGTAATACAGAAAAGCTATTAATTTAATAATTGCCCACCTTACTGCAGTTAGTTTTTGTAGCTTTTCAGTTGATTCTCTTGGGTTTTCTAGGCATATGTATTGTTATATACACTATTTCTTTGCCCTTTTTCTTGCATTGGCTACTGCATGATAACAGTTAAATTACTTGCCATAAGACATTCTTGCTTATTCTTGATTTTCATGGGAATGCCTTTAGTCAGATGTTTCATAATTCATTCATTCGTTCATTCAACAAATATATATGAAGTATCTGCTATATGACAAGCCCTATGCTAAGTGTGAGAGAGAAAATGGCGAGAAAAACAGATCATCTAAGCTCTTAAGTTTACAAACTAGTAGGAGATTGTAGTTAAACAGTTATGTGAATAAATATAAATTTACAGTTGACAGATTGAGGCTTTTGTTGTAAATAGCTTGTAAAATTTTGCTAATTGTAAGGAAGCCTGAGATTCTAACTACAAAGCATTTAGGCCCTTATTAGAGAGTTCACCCTGTCAGAAAAGTTGAACTACAATTAAAGTATTAACCACAATGAAACAGTTATTTTAAGTTTTATGCAAGTAGACAAAATAAAACTAATTTTCCATTTCTTTCCATTATTTCTTTGAGGTTTTGTAATTTTTTTTTCTTATTGACTGAGATTTATGTTCATATTGCTTTTTCTTAAGTTTATGCTTCTTCATATTGCTTTTTCTCTTTAAAATGGTTCCTCCATCTTTTAATCAGTCATTTGGGATAACTGACTATTAGGTAGTTAGTAGCTAGCTACAAATTACTTTTGGGGTGATACTGTTGAAGTTTCTGGAGCATTAGTTCTTAGCATGGAGATAGTAATGTTCAGAAACCATTTCTTGCCACCCTCTCTTCAGATCCAGCCCAGCACCCATTCCAGCTAAGCCAAGCAAAGGGGAAAGAATTTCTACCCATCATTCTCCCCCTTTACTTTCCTTCCTATGCTATGCCAGGACCTGCTGATCAGAAGTGCTGATCAAAATCACCACTGTGGATAGCTGTCATTTGATCAACCTGTGAAATATAGTTGAGCAGACAGGTATGGGTGTAGGATGGGTGAGAACAATTTTTTTGAGGTGAATTCTTAACACTGGTTACAGGTTTAAGGGTGAGCTTCCAGCTGTAAGAATATTGGTGTCTTCGCTTTATCTATGTGAGGATAGACAGAAAACAGAGTCTCTGTGAGGATGGAGTGAAAGGTTAAATGTAAAAGAGCCTTTATGATATGTTAAATTATCATTTCAGTTGTTATTTAGCTTTGCATCCCAACATATTTTTCAAAATATTTCTGTTCTTCGACCCATCACTTCTTTGTTTTTCTGATTTACAATTTTTCTTTCTGGGGGAATTTGTGGAATCAAACTAAACATTAAATACTCCAAGGAATTAGAAGATAATCCTCAAAAGAAAATAACTGCCAAGAGGTATGGATGGCTTCCAGGAAATTCCCCTCTGAATTTTCAACTTCTATTTTTGACCCCTCTTGTCACTATTTTTAAGGGAATATCCCTTGGAGTTAAATAGTAACATAGTCCTCGAGGGACTCTGAGAGACTAAAATTTTAAAAAAATGCTGGGGGAAAGTGATCGGAACTGCTTGGGCGTTTGTTCCATGTTTTCAGAGATTTTTTTTTTTTTCTCTCTGGGAATTCTTCAGTGCACTTAGGGAAATTTATGTTTTGTTTGTCACACATACTAGTCAATTGGATTTAAAAAAATGTTTTAAAAGATCTTTTTGGGTGGCTGATTACAAAAGGAATACACATTAATATTTAAAATAGGGAAAATATAAAATACAGAAAAGAATAAAATATTCTCCATAACGTTTCCAAACACATAGATCATTGTTTAAGTTCAGCGTTTATGCTTCAGGTTATTTTCTTTTTATTTTATAGATGTATTTTGAACTTTAGAAAATACTGCTTAATTTTTTAAAATCATTTTTACATGTCATTTTAAATAGCTGCATGATATTCAGTCATACACATGAATGTTTAACTATTCCCTTATTGTTGGAAACTTAGATTGTTTCATGTTTTTTACTGTTACAAACAGGCTGAGACAAACACCCTATCAGATAAATCTTTGTAAAAAAATCTTTGATTATTCCCTTGGAATATAGTCCTTGCAGTGAAATTATGGGAGTATGAAAGTTTTTAAAGTTTTGATGTATGTAACCAAATAGCTCTATGGAAAGGTTAAATGAATTTATTTCTCTCAAGTTAAAAGAGTATGTTTCCCCAAACTTCATCAATATTAATTTTGATGATTTTTTTAAACCTATGCCTTTGAATTGTACTTCATTGTTTTAATTTCCAATTCTACGAAGACAGGAAACATAACTTTTGGTATTATCTTCTGGAATTGAATGCAGGATTTTACCTATAAAATTTTTTTGGCGCCAAGGTACAAGTAACTTGGTTGTGGTAGCCTGGAGGCATTGGGTGGGGTTGGGCTGGTTGGAGGCCCGAGGAGAACTGTACTGAATGTTTCTCAACAGAGAAACCCAGTAGCTCAAGTTCATTGCTGCTGTTCTATTCCTGAAATTCAAGATGGTGGGGAAAGAGATGGACATTGCAGTACCTTGAAATGAGAGAGGAACTGGGATTTTTTGTTTTGTGTTCACTTTCAGAGTGGTACCTAGGATCCAGCACAGCACTTAGCCCTGGGGATATCTTATGGCCATGGCTTTGGTTCTCAGAGGTTGTTGAAAAGCATGGTTTCTCTGAAACTTTCAGCCTTTTCCCTATGCAAGAAAATCTCAAAGCCCACCCCTGGGGCTAGAATGGGTGGTAGCCTAGGTGCCATATAAGCCAGAGCACCCCTGCTTTGTAAAAAGTCTTCACATTTACTGAAAGCATCCCTAGCTTCTGAAATTGGATTCAGCCCTTTCATTGCTACTTTCCACAGAAGGGGAAGCAGCTGTGCTTACTTTAGGATGAAGGGAATGGGGAAGTGAATTCTAATTCTACTGGTAGTTAATAAATACAAACACCATCTGCCATAGTTTGTCTTGTAATTGTGTGAGTTGTCAACAGTTGATTATAGTTAAATCTAGTTAAAAGCTGAACTTTATAATGATGCTAATTGACATTTCATGAGGCCTAGGGGCTTTCTAATGCTCATGTGCAACCGTATATGGAATCGTCTATGCTCTTTTGCTTTCAAATTTTTTATTTTTTATTTATGTGGTAAAATTGAAAAACAATTTTATGTACACTTCTATTAATTTCAGCCAAGGAAAATGTATATTTTATTTGTTACATATACAGGTCAACTTAATTTCTAAGTTATTTTTCTCCTTTGTTTGTGACTTTTGGGGAGCTGCTTCTTGTGGGGCCTAAAACGTGGATGATATTCATTCTGTTCTGTTGACTGAATATAATCGTAGTCATTTGGCTTTTCGTTTACTTAATTTTTCTTCAATTAAGGCCTTGCTTTACATGTGTAGGGAAAGAGAAAAGTGACATTGATTTCTTAATTCTAATCATTAATTCATATAAAAATTAGGCTCCATAAATAATAGTGAAGAAAAATAGCTTCTCGGTAGAAAGTAAGCATTCTTATATTTTCATGATATATGAATCTTTAATTAATTAATTTATTACTGGAGTAAAATTGCTTTACAATGTGTGTTAGTTTCTGCTGTACAATGAAGTGAATCAGCTATATGTATAACTATATCCCCTCCCTCTTGGACCTCCCTCCCACCCCACCCCCCATCCCACGAATCTAGGTCGTCACAGAGCACCGAGCTGAGCTCCCTGTGCTATACAGCAGGTTCCCACTATCTATCAATTATTTAGGCATGGTAATGTATTTATGTCAAACCTAATCTCCCAGTTTCTCCCACCCTCCTCTTACCCCCTTTATCCATATGTCTGTTCTCTCCATCTGTGTCTCTATTCCTGCCCAACCAATAGGTTCATGTGTACCATTTTTCTAGATTCCACATATATGTGTTAATATACAATATTTGTTTTTCTCTTTCTGCCTTACTTCACTCTGTATCACAGACTCTAGGTCCATCCACATCTCTACAAATGACCCAATTTCATTCCTCTTTATGGTTAACATTCCACTGTATATATGTACCACATCTTTGTTCTCTATTCATCTGTCGTTTGACATTTAGATTGTTTCCATGTCCTGGCCATTGTAAATAGTGCTGCAGTGAACATTGGGGTACATGTATCCTTTTGAATTATGGTTTTCTCGGGGTATATGCCCAGTAGTGGGATTGCTGGGTCATATGGTAGTTCTATGTTTAGTTTTTTAGGGAACCTCCATACTGTTCTCCATAGTGGCTGTATCAATTTACATTCCCACCAACAGTGCAAAAGGGTTCCCTTTTCGTCACACCCTCTCCAGCATTTATTATTTGTAGATTTTTTGATGATGGCCATTCTGACTGGTGTTTTCTTCACACCCTCTCCAGCATTTATTATTTGTAGATTTTTTGATGATGGCCATTCTGACTGGTGTGAGGTGATAGCTCATTGTAGTTTTGATTTGCATTTCTCTAATACTTAGTGATGTTGAGCATCTTTTCATGTGCCTCTTGGCCATCTGTATGTCTTCTTTAGTGAAATGTCTGTTTAGGTCTCCCGCCCATTTTTTAATTGGGTTGTTTGTTTTTCTGATATTGAGCTCCATGAGCTGTTTGTATATTTTGGAGATTAATCCTTTGTCCGTTGCTTCATTTGCGAATATTTTCTCCCATTCTGAGGGTTGTCTTTTCGTCTTGTTTATGGTTTCCTTTGCTTTGCAAAAGCTTTTAAGTTTACTTAGTTCCCATTTGTTTATTTTTGTTTTTATTTTCATTACTCTAGGAGGTGGGTCATAAAAGATCTTGCCGTGGTTTATGTCAAAGAGTGTTTTTCCTACGTTTTCCTCGAAGAGTTTTATAGTGTCTGGTCTTACATTTAGGTAAAATCTTTTAAACTTCAGCAGTTTCAGAGGAACTTACTGATTTTTATTAAGTTTACATTTGGTCAATAGCCCTCTTATGGAGTAAATTCTGTATACTTAAACAGAAGAGAGTCAGTGTTTAATGCCTCAGTAAGAACAATATTCTTACAGCTCAGATTTGGTGCTTTTTGATTGACAAGTCGTTTATTACACTTGGTGTCATATAAGGGAAGATTTTGGTCATTTTGATAAGAAAGAAAGGTTGAGAATTATTTTTCAACATTCTTAGCTGGTTTTAGCTTTCTAGTTATAAAAGCAGCCAATGTTTGCTTTAGAATAGGGACAGAAATAAATATATTATTTTGGCATACTATCAGTGCAAAGGCAACAGCTTTTTCACTACTATTTTTATTTTTGTAACTGTTTGAAGAAGCAAATTTATGGCATTAAATTTCCCCAGCTTTTCTTGACCTTGAGGTAAATCTGATTTGCTTTGTTAAGTTTTAATTTTATGACACATCACATCTCTGTTGGGTCCAAAATTAAACTTCAGGATAGAGGTATATTTTTTCCACACTGGGATTGTGAACAGAAGAAATTACCAGAGAATTATGTTTAAATGAATGTATAAGTGTAGGAATGTTGACTAGACTAGCTACACTTTCCCATCTGCATAGCTTGTTAATGTGCAGTCAGTCACTGGAGTTGCCATGAACTTGGAGCTTAATGAACAGGTGGAGAAAGAGGATGAATCCCAATTCAAAGTGGATCTGACAGCTTATCAGGCAATTTCACTGATAGCTAATCTATTTCATTTGGCAACTTAATTTATCACACAGAATTTTCATCCCATGGGTTTCTGGGTGGAAGTTAATTCAGAAACATGTCTGATCCATAGGGCTGAAGAGATCTGCTTAAACTTCGTGAGGACATTTAGAAGTAAGTTGTTTTAAATGCATAAAACAGTTTTCTTTTACAATTCCATTTGTATTTAACCAAGTCCTCCTTAAAATTTGTAGATGGTACTTGCATTTGATGGTATATCAAGACAGTTAAGTAAGGTTTATTTGTTCTAAATTTCTAAATTAAACAAATTGTTAATTTTAACCCATTGGTGAAAATAACACTAAAATATTATGTGAGTATAATTCTATCTTTACATATCGAAAAGTTACTGGTCGTGAATATGTTTTATAGCATGCATAGCAAGAAATAATGAGCAAAAGAAATGATTTCTTTAAAGCTTACAATTTTACATCTGCTGAATACTTGCAAATTCTCTAATTAGACTGATTTACAGCTCATTATTTTACTTAAAAATATCTCTTATGGCAATATTCTTTGACAGAAAGGAAGAAATGTAACCTACCTCTCATAGCTCACACTCGGGTGCTTAGAATTTGCAAGAACGAGGCTTATTAATTGGGCTTAGCTTAGGACCTGGCTATGGTTTAAAATAACTTCAAAACCAGAAACATATTTTCTTCACTTTTTAAAGACTTGATTTATAGTGTATAGAAAGTTAAATTGAATATTGATCCTTAAAAAGCAAATGTGTCCTGTAAAAATGATGGAACAAAAGAACACAATATAAGATGACAGAGTGATTGATTGTCCACGGCCTGGAGACAGCCTCCTCCTTAGATGTCATCTTTACTGGGCATCTATAGCTCTGAGAGGGTGATGGGGGTGAAGTGTTAGGCGAGATTAGTTGCACCCTGGCATGAACGATTACATTTTATAAGAAGATTGAGGAAGGCTGGTAACAAATCATTTCTAAGAAGGAATTTGAAGAATGAGGACTGGAGCTCAAGATCAATAAGATCCATGATATAACTCCAGGAGGGGACACCAGGGAATTCCTTATAATTTCTCAAGCCCGGAAGCGTCTTCAAAAAGAATTTAAGTCAGTGAAAAATAATTGAGATGACAGAAAACCACAAACTGGCATAAGGCTGTCATTGATTTGATGTGTCAGGCAAATTGTGGCTATCATTCTTATAACCAGGCTGATTAAAGTAATATCTTCATAATCTAGAGGGGCTCAGTGTTGAATCATCCTGGCACCTTTCCCAAATCCCCTGAGTCTTTGGCATTTTTCCCTGGAACATATTTCAGACCTGCAACCTTGTCATTTTTGAAACTGGACTTTAATTTTTACCTTTAAAGGAAAATGGTCATCAAGTCCACTACTAGACCTTGGGAATCAAGCCAAAAGAATAAGAAAAAATCTTCTGGGTATTGTTTGACTTTTTTCTTCTTTCTTACAATAGTAATGTAATGTAATGATTACAATAGTAATGATTATGTCAAACTTTAGTGGGCATCAGAATCATCCAGAATCTTGTTTTAAATGTTGGTTTCTATTTCCCAGCACCTCAGAATTCAGATTCGGCAGGTGTAGGAGGTGCCCTTGGAATTTCCAATTAACAAGCATGATGATGCAGAGGTTCTGATGCAGGAGTCTGTACACCCTTCTTTATGAATCATTTCCCTATACCCTAGGGCTTAGAGCATACCTAGAAACGTCCATGCACTTGCTCTCT
Source organism: Phocoena sinus (assembly GCF_008692025.1). Taxonomy (NCBI): domain Eukaryota; kingdom Metazoa; phylum Chordata; class Mammalia; order Artiodactyla; family Phocoenidae; genus Phocoena; species Phocoena sinus. The sequence goes on from NC_045777.1 coordinate 40,462,994, forward strand.
GGTACTCTTTATCAGACCTTTTTGAAAATCTTCTTTCCTCAGGGCTTTCACAGATATGTGTTGGAAAGAACTGTATCTCCTTCTGTTCTCTTAAAGCAATCTGGGCTTTAGTATTTACCTTTCCCTTCCTTTCCCTTCCCTTGCCTTCCCTTCCCTTCCCTTCCCTTCCTTTCCCTTCCCTTCCCTCGCTTCTCTTCCTTTCTCTTTCCTCATTTTCCTCTCTAATTCCCTCCTTTCTCTCTTCCTTCCTTCTTTTTAATGCAAATTTAGTTAGAATTTGTGCCTAATTCTCTGCCAGACACTGAGATGGTAGTCTTTGTTCTAAAGGACCTTGTACTTTCTAGGAAGATACATATATACATAAGCAACTATATGATTCAGGACTAATGACAAGTGACATTGAAGAAATAGAAACCAAATGCCAGGAAAGGAGTAATTGTGAGTGTGGACATCAGGAAAGACTTCATAAGTGTGATGGTAAAGCATTGAGGAGAGTAGTATTACAGTAGGCATAAAGACAAGAAATTGCATGAACAAAGGCCCAAAGCATGAGAAAGTCTGTCTTGTCAAAGAAAAGGTTCATTGGTTTAAGATTTGTTCGTGGCTCTTTGGAAATATCACTGGGGTAAGGAGTAAGGAGACTGGGGTTCCAATGTTGGTATGGAGCTGATGACCTGGATTTTGGTGACCTCCAGTATAAATAAGTCCGTATGTGTGTTTGTCTTACTTTACTGGTTCTAATCTTAGGTTTATCTCTCTTGCATGGCTGACTTTTCTCAAAGGAGAGTGTGTACTACTCCCTGTGGGATCTTTCTGGACTATCTCTGATTTACCACCACAGCAAGAACCACGAAAAAATCAGTTGGAGAAGCAGTAGAGTTTAGTGGTGTGGTAGGCTGAAAAACAGACCCCCCTCAAAAGATCCACCTCCTGATCCTTGGAATTTATGAGTATTACCTTACATGGCTGATGTAATTAAGTTAAGGATCTTGATATTTGACTACATACAGAGGAGAAGGCGATATGAAGATGGAGCTGAGAGAGATTTGAAGATGCTAGCCTTGAAGATTGGAGTGATGCGGGGAGAGAGAAGGAGTGCTGACAGCCGCCAGAAGCTGAAGGCAATGAACTTCTCCCCTAGTGTCTTTAGAGGGAGGGCAGCCCTGCTGACACCTTAGTTTCTGCCCAGTGAAACTGATTTTGGGCTTCTGGTCTCCAAAACTATGAGAGGATAAATGTGTGTTGTTTTAAGCCGTGTACTTTGTGGCAATTTTTTATAGCAGCTCTACGAAACTAATAAAGTGGTTAAGAGGTTGAGCTCTGAAGTTAGAAAGATGGGGATCTTATTGTTAGTGTGGCCTTAGACAAGTTCCTTAGATCTCTGATGCTTAAAATGTAGTTTTGAGGAGGAAATGACCTAACATGTATGTGCTTTGTGTGGTGTCCAGTTCCTGGTACATGTTGTAAACTGCTTAATAAATGTTAAATATGATGATGATGATGACAGTGGTAACAAGAAAAAAGTAATGAAAGTGGGGAAAACCCAAATGGATCCATTTTGCTTTAGCATTTCTGATTTAATAAGCTACTGACACTGTTACTTCTGATAAAGTATAACTCTTACTATGTAAATGATAGATAACAAAACCCTACTAAGAAGACATTTAGTGAAATAAGGATCCTATAATAAAAAATCCTCAAGTTGGATTGATGTTCTATGGGGAAGAGAGTGAGAGATGTTGGATTTTTGGGTAGGGCTTGCTTTTTTTTTTTTCTTTTCCTTTGTTTTACTTGTTTTCTTCAAATAGCCTGCAGCTTGGAAGGAGACACCTTTTGACTGAAAAATTCTGTCTTGGTAGCTAGCAGAAATGGTCTCAGTGGAGAAACTGTGTTTGCCGATTAGAAGTTCATATTACTTTCAGTTTTTCTTCTAATAGTTTCAGGAGTTTGAGTGAAATTGAGATTTATATTTTTCTTCAGTGCTATATGTGACCACTCATGATAAGATTAGGAATAAAGATGGGAAAATAAAGGGCAAAATACAATAAAACATAGAAATACACAAATTGTGGTGATCCTGATTTTGCCTTATGAAAATTGAGACCCAGTAAGTAGACTTGTGTTGGAGTTATCGGTCATTCAAACATCATTCTTCAAGCATTAAAACAGCCACCCTATTAGTGAGCCAAGATGTTAGATCTGTAGATTTACTGAGACATATGTATAGGCATTGACTAGATCTCTTTCCATTGAGATAGAAGTGATGTAATTTAAGAATCTGGTGCATCTGATTTGTGAGTCTTGGAAAGACAGTTTCTTGGCAGCAATGACAGGTCTTATCCCTGTTGCTGTGAGTAGACTTGAGGTAGGGAGCTATTTTACATTCTGTCGGACTGAGGCTTCCACCTGTGAAGTGAACTATTATTTAGAGAATTTTGTCTTCTCAGCAATTATTAAAATACCATTACCAAGTAAATCTTACTGCGGTGATTTATCAAATCAAGAGCTTTCTGAGGGCAGGGACTGTGTCATCCATTTTTGTATCTCCGGTGCCTTGCATCATGTCAGGCACATTATCAATGCTCAGGAGATGTTTGTGGAATTAATGAATGGTTGAGTACATCATTTCCTGTAATCAAGACTTTTAGTTAGAATGTAGGGAAATAGACTCAGACGTTGAGTATTTCTACTTTCTGTCATTTAGCAGGACTCTCCCAACTGGTGGACTTACTATTTTTAATGTAATGTTTTTTCTTTCTTTTCATTTAAAATTTCTTTGGAAGCACAAATATAAACATAATATACAATATATGTATATAATATGTAAGTATAATATACATAAAATAAGAGGAAATAAATTAGCAATTATTTCACCTTCTAGAAAATAGTGTTGATTTTTTTCCTATTTGTCTCTATGCATTTACACACTTTTTTGCATAATTATGGTTAGAACAAAGATCTAATTTGGTACACAGTTTTTCACTTAATATAAACATTTTTATATAGTTTTATACAGTTCATAATTATAATTTTAAATGGCTACATAATATATTCTTTACTTTTTTTCCCCTGTAATCCCCCATCTGCTTTGGCTCTTTAGTGAATTCCAGTTAGCTTTCAAGGTCTGGTCCAACAGTTCCCTCATTTCTGTTGACTTTTATGATCCTAGTACTTTACACATATGTTGATTGTAGAACTTTTTGACATTATATAACTTTTTTCTTTTTACAAAATTATGAGAAATGAGGTACGTCAGAGCATGGATTATGTAATTTTGTGTCCTGGTGCCTCACTCAGTCATGGTTACATAATAGGCACTCAACAAATATTTGCAGCATATATATACCATTCTAGAGTCTGGGAACAAAAGGATGAATAAGATACAGTTTCTGGATTTGATGCTCCAAGTATTGTGGCAGAGACAGGTAGGTAAACATCATGTAGAAGTTGCTGTTCTAGAGTTGTGTATGTGATTCTAGGAAAACCCCGAGAAGGCCGACATATTCATGTTATAGTGTTTTCTTTCTTATGAATTTTTCTTTTTGAGGGCGTGCTATATTTCCAGGAGTGGTATGGTTAGGCTAAGGAGTATAACATTTCTATGGCTCTTGATTTTTCTTGTCAAATTATTTTCCAAAAGATTCTGTTCCTCATATGTGCCTTGTTTGCTCATGTTATTTTCTCATTTATATTCAATATGTTGAAATATATTTTTCACCAAATTATATAATCTCCTTATGTAATTGTTGTAGGCAGAATTCTAAGATGTTACTTAAGATTCATCATTTTCTCTCCCCCAGTATTCACGCCCTGAGCAATCCCTGGGACTGTAAACTTGATAGTTTTCACTCCCATGATTGGGTTATGTTAAATGGCATAATTCACATTCAGAAAGGGAGATTTTCAGGGTGGGTCTAATCCTACATAGTAGTTATACTACATTAGCCTTTTGAAAGCACAGTTTTCTCTGACTGGTAGTAGTAAAAGAAGTCAGAAAAATTAAAAGCACGAGAAGGATTCGTCATGTCTTTCCTGGCTTGAAGAATGAGGAGTCCACGTGGAAAGGAACTAGACTTGAAATGCTCAAATGCCCAGCCTCTAGGAACTGAGACCAACTCCTGGCTGACAGCCATCAAGGAAACAGGGACCTCAGTCCTAGCACCATGAGGAACTGAATTCTGTCAACAACAAAAATGTGCTTAGAAGATTTTTCTCCAGTTTCAGGCTAGAACTTAGCCCCACTGACACCTTAATTTCAGCCTTGTGATCCCCAGTCACATTGTGACTGTACTTTTGGCCTACAGATATGTGAGCTCACAAATGGGTGTTGTTTTAAGCTGCTATATTTGTGGTAATTTGTTACACAGCAATAGAAAGTGAATATAATATATTAATCATTTGTGATATTTACTACACATACCTTTTCAGATTTATTGTGTTTTACTTGTACAAAACGTTTGCTTTTTTATATAATTGCATCCGTTGAATTTCTTATTGATGATTTCTAGCATTTCCTCAAATTTTAGAGGGTGTTAGATAGAGTGGTGTGGGTAGGCCTCTCAGAGGATTTGAGTCTGAGTCTCAAATGACAAATTTGATTGTATTCTGTCACTGGCATCCGTTTTGAATAGTAATTTATAGTATTTTCACCTAAACATTGACACTTTCCATTGCTACTTAGCTAAGGATAAATAAAAATAAATTTTCCGTTGGAAAAGTTGGGATTTTCTCAATAAAACATTCCCTTTGATGTTTGAATGGAACTTTTAAATATAACAGGTCAACACTAATGGGGACCTAACAATGGAGCTCCCTAGAACTATGCCATTAGCCCTTCATCTCACCATAAATCTTGGCAAGAGAAATCTCCAGACTTTTCACTTTTATTCCACGCCGCTTCCAAATTGCAAATTCTCTTAATGGCCTAGATCTGGCCTATTGCCTATTATTGTCAGTGTTGTTCTGATCTAGAATGGGCTTCTACAAGAGGCTAGAAGGGATGAGTTTTCAGTTTTCTTCCATGAGTCTAATACCAAGCTCAAAGTCATGGTTATAAGCAACAACTTGACTGCTGTGATTTTTAACACCTACCCATATTATTGACCGTTGTTAATGCTTCAGGTATTTCTGTAACATTCCTGGATTGATGTTACAGACATCTAAAACAAGGGAATCTTTTACCATTGTGGATGCATTTCTTCTTTCAGCGTACATATATTAAGAACCTGCTTTGTTCTAGGTCTGCAGGCCTTGTTATTTTTTGCCTTTTCCATTGCACACTCATATGTCAAATAGACTGTGCCAAGAAAATCTTCAGTGTTAGAAAGGAAAATACATATAGTGATTTTCTTGGCTGATCTCATAGAAAGGCTTGGGTTTTACATAGGCAGAAGCTAGTAGTTATGTGAACTTAAGACACTATTTTGATTTTTATAATGTGAATATGTGCCAATTTGTTCAAATATTGGAACTATTTCTATTAGAGCTTAATTTAAGCATTGAGATGAAAATTAGCAGCATGGATTCTTGGATTGGAAGAAATAATATTGTTAAAATGGCCATACCACCCAAAGCAATCTACATATTCAATCCAATCCCTGTGAAATTACCCATGACTTTTTCCACAGAACTAGAACAAATAACCATAAAAGACCCAGAATTGCTAAGGCAATCCTGAGGAAAAGGAACAAAGCAGAAGGCATAACCCTCTCAGACTTCAAAATATACTGTAAAGTTACAGTAATCAAAACAGTATGGTATTGGCAAAAAAACAGACATATGGCTCAATGGAACAGAGTAGAGAGCCTAGAAATAAACTCACACACCTATGGTCAATTAATCTTTGACAAAGGAGGCAAGAATATACAATGGAAAAAAGACAGTCTCTTCAGCAAGTGGTGTTGGGAAAGTTGGACAGCTGCATGTAAATCAATGAAGTTAGAACACACCCTCACACCATACATAAAAGTAAACTCAAAATGTCTCAAGATTTAAATATAAGACATGACGCCATAAAACTCCTAGAAGAGAACATAGGCAAAACATTCTCTGACATAAATTGTACCAATGTTTTCTTAGGTCAGTCTCCCAAGGCAATAGAAATAAAAGCAAAAATAAACAAGTGGAACCTAATCAAACTTACAAACTTTTGTACAACAACGGAAACCATAAACAAAATGGCAAGACAGCCTGTGGACTGGGAGAAAATATTTGCAAATGATGTGACCGACAAGGGCTTAATTTCTAAAATATACAAACAGCTCATACAACTCAACAACAACAAAAACAACATGAACAACCCAATGGAAGAATCGGCAAAAGACATAAATAGACATTTCTTCAATGAAGACATACACAAGGCCAACAGGCACATGAAAAGATGTTCAGCATCACTGATTATTAGACAAAGGTAAATCAAAACTACAGTGAGATAGATATCACCTCATACCAGTCAGAATGGCCATCCTAAAAAGTCTACAAATAATAAATTCTGGAGAGGGTGTGGAGAAAAGGGGACCCTCCTATGTTGTTTGTGGGAATGTAAATTGGTGCAGCCACTATGGAAAACAGTATGGAGATTCCTCAAAAAACTAAAAATAGAATTGCCATATGATCCAGTAATCCCTGAGCATATATCCGGACAAAACTATAATTCACCCCTATTTTCATAGCAGCACTATTCACATGGAAACAGCCTAAATGTCCATCGACAGAGGAATGGATAAAGAAGATGTGGTACATATACACAATGGACCGCTACTCACCCATAAAAAGAATGAAATAATGCCATTTGTAGCAACATGGATGGACCTAGAGATTATCATGCTAAGTGAAGTAAGTCAGAAAGAGAAAGACAAATACCATATGATATCACTTATAGGTGGAATCTAAAATATAACAAATGAATTTATCTATGAAACAGAAATGGACTCGCAGACATAGAGAACAGACTTGTGGTTTCCAAGGGGGAGGAGGGGTGGGGAAGGGAAGGATTGGGAATTTGGGATTAGCAGATGCAAACTATTACATATAGAATGGACAAACAACAAGGTCCTACTGTATAGCACAGGGAACTATATTCAATATCCTGTGATAAACCATAATGGAAAAGAATATGAGAAAGAATGTATATATGTGTATAACTGAATCACTTTGCTCTATGGCAGAAATTAACACAACATTGTAAATCAACTATAATAAAATAAATTTAAAAAATGGGAAGCATGGAAATGAGAAAACTCTAATTATGGTCCTGTCAGGGGCACATAGTCATTGTGTATAGATCAGGAGGTTAGAAAGTGGTGATACTGTCATACAGCATCATGTAATTTCCAAACTTGAAAGGAATTGACAGATTATCCAGGCCAGATGCTTCATGTTACAGAGGGGGAAACTGAGGCCTAGAGAGCAGAAGTAACACACTCAAGGATATGCAGACCATGTGCGGCAGAACCATGAATAGGATTTAGGTTTCCTGATGCTCACTTCCGTTCTTTTGCTCAAGTCAGTTACATGTGCTACTTTTCAAACTTAATAATTCAGTAGAAACTTGATACGTATTTGGTGATATTAAGTTAATATTGTAGGTTGGACTCTGGAGGGTTTTTAGGACTCGTTCTTTTCTTTAATATTGAAACTGTATAGTTTCTATTAAAATACTCAGTGAACCCTCTATATTTTGAAATATTTGTTTGGATGTAATATGGATAGTAACTGAAACTTCTGACTGCAGCATTATAGTTTTGCCTGAGTGAATTTCTGAATTTTTTTTTTTTTTTTTTGTGGTATGCGGGCCTCACACTGTTGTGGTTTCTCCCGTTGCGGAGCACAGGCTCCGGACGCACAGGCCCAGCGGCCATGGCTCACGGGCCCAGCCGCTCCGCGGCACGTGGGATCTTCCCGGACCGGGGCACGAACCCGTGTCCCCTGCATCGGCAGGCAGACTCTCAACCAGTGCGCCACCAGGGAAGCCCCCTGAAATTTTTGTATTCCATTGTTGCTGAGTATTTTTGGTTTATTGGTTAGAGAAAGGAAACAGTTCTACAGATACATTCTCTTCTACTGCTTTTTTATTGACCTTCTTTTTACTTAAAATGACAAAATTAAAAGAGGCATTGTTGTATCTTTTAACAAAAGTATCGAACTTTTATATGTATGAAGACATCTTGGTTGTTAAATTGCTTTATTAATTTTATATCTTAGAAGTATGCTTTTATTTCTTTACTTCTTTTCTATTGAAAATCTGTAACTGTTCGGTATAAGAGTTACTTAAATTGCTGCCTATTTTAAAGTTGGCTTTCCTTTTAACTGAGAGATGTGAATGAATCCTTTTCCCCCTTTAATTTCTTCCTGCAGCATAAAAGACATATTTTTATAACTGTTTGATTTTTCTAGGCTACCTGTAATGTTACAGAGTGTCCTTTTCCCCGGGGTGAGCCACAGCCACTCCCCTGCTTCTGCAGGAGACCTTCCAACACTAGGAGAGCTGGACACAGGAGAGTTATCATTTGTGTTGAATGGAAATTGTCCCCATCCAAGAGATGCAGTTGTGCAGGAAACCAGCAGAGGGCAGCAGGATGTCATGCATGTCTATTGTCTTCTAGTGCCAGCCTTTACAGGCAAGTTTTGAATGGGTAACAGGCCTCCCTAGACACAAGATCATAATATGAACATCTCCAAATGAAAAGATGGGTTCAGGAAACTTGCACAAGCCTCTTAGGTAGCCTTATCAACCAGAGGGCAGACAGCAGAAGCAAGAAGAACTACAATCCTGCAGCCTGTGGAACAAAAACCACATTCACAGAAAGGTAGACAAGATAAAAGGCAGAGGGCTATGTACCAGATGAAGGAACAAGATAAAACCCCAGAAAAACAACTAAATGAAGTAGAGATAGGCAGTCTTCCCAAAAAAGAATTCAGAATAATGATAGTGAAGATGATCCAGGACCTCGGAAAAAGAATAGAAGCAAAGATCGAGAAGACGCAAGAAGTGTTTAACAAAGACCTAGAAGAATTAAAGAACAAAGAAACAGAGATGAACAATACAATAACTGAAATGAAAACTACACTAGAAGGAGTCAATAACAGGATAACTGAGGCAGAAGAACGGGTAAGTGACCTGGAAGACAGAATGGTGGAATTCACTGCTGCGGAACAGAATAAAGAAAAAAGAATGAAAAGAAATGAAAACAGCCTAAGAGACCTCTGGGACAACATTAAATGCAACAACATTCGCATTATAGGGGTCCCAGAAGGAGAAGAGAGAGAAAGGACCTGAGAAAATATTTGAAGAGGTTATAGTCGAAAACTTCCCTAACATGGGAAAAGAAATAGCCACCCAAGTCCAGGAAGTGCAGAGAGTCCCAAAGAGGATAAACCCAAGGAGAAACACGCTGAGACACATAGTAATAAAATTGGCAAAAATTAAAGAAAAATTATTGAAAGCAGCAAAGGAAAAATGACAAATAACATACAAGGGAACTCCCATAAGAGTAACAGCTGATTTCTCAAGCCAGAAGGGAGTGGCGTGATATACTTAAAGAGAGGAAAGGGAAGAACCTACCACCAAGATTACTCTACCAGGCAAGGATCTCATTCAGATTCGATGGAGAAGTCAAAAGCTTTACAGACAAGCAAAAGCTTAGGGAATTCAGCACCACCAAACCAGCTGTACAACAAATAGTAAAGGAACTTCTCTAAGTGGGAAACACAAGAGAAGAAAAGGACTTATAAAAACAAACCCAAAACAATTAAGAAAATGGTAATAGGAACATATATATCGATAATTACCTTAAACGTGAATGGATTAAATGCTTCAACCAAAAGACACAGGCTCGCTGAATGGATACAAAAACAAGACCCATATATATGCTGTCTACAAGAGACCCACTTCAGACCTAGGGACACATACAGACTGAAAGTGAGGGGATGGAAAAAGATATTCCATGCAAATGAGAATCAAAAGAAAGCTGGAGTAGCAATACTCATATCAGATAAAATGGGCTTTAAAATAAAGAATATTACAAGAAACAAGGAATAACACTACATAATGATCAAGGGATCAATCCAAGAAGAATATATAACAATTATAAATGTATATGCACCCAACACAGGAGCACCTCAATACATAAGGCAACTGCTAACAGCTATAAAAAGGAAATTGACAGTAACACAATAATAGTGGGGGACTTTGACACCTCACTTACACCAATGGACAGATCATCCAAATAGAAAATTAATAAGGAAGCACAACCTTTAATTGACAAAATAGACCATATAGATTTAATTGATATTTATGGGACATTCCATCCAGAAACAGCAGATTACACTTTCTTCTCAAGTGCATATGGAACTTTTTCCAGGATAGATCACATCTTGGGTCACAAATCAAGCCTCAGTAAATTTAAGAAAATTGAAATCATATCAAGCATCTTTTCTGACCACAACACTATGAGATTAGAAATCAATTACAGGGGAAAAAATGTAAAAAACACAAACACATGGAGGCTAAACAATACGTTACTAAATAAACAGGAGATCGCTGAAGAAATCAAAGAGGAAATAAAAAAATACCTACAGACAAATGACAATGAAAACACAACAATCCAAAACCTATGAGATGCAGCAAAAGCAGTTCTAAGAGGGAATTTTATAGCAATACGATCCTACCTCAAGCAACAACAAACACCTCAAATAAAGTATCTAACCTTACACCTAAAGGAACTAGAAGAAGAAGAGCAAACAAAATCCGAAGTAGAGGAAAGAAATCATAAAGATCAGAGCAGAAATAAATGAAATAGAAACAAAGAAAACAATAGCAAAGATCAATAAAACTAACAGCTGGTTCTTTGACAAGATAAACAAAATTGATAAACCATTGGCCAGATTCATCAAGAAAAAGAGGGAGAGGACTCACATCAATAAAATTAGAAATAAAAAGGAGAAATTACAACAGACACCACAGAAATACAAAGCATCCTAAGAGACTACTACAAGCAACACTGCCAATAAAATGGACAACCTGGAAGAAATGGACAAATTCTTAGAAATGTATGACCTTCCAAGACTGAACCAAGAAGACACAGAAAATATGAACAGATCAATCACAAGTAATGAAATTGAAACTGTGATTAAAAATCTTCCAACAAACTAAAGTCCAGGACCAGATGGCTTCACAGGTGAATTCTATCAAACATTTAGAGAAGAGCTAACACCCATCCTTCTCAAACTCTTCCAGAAAGTTGCAGAGGAGGGCTTCCCTGTTGGTGCAGTGGTTGAGAGTTTGCCTGCCGATGCAGGGGACCCGGGTTTGTGCCCTGGTCTGGGAAGATCCCACATGCCGTGGAGCGGCTGGGCCTGTGAGCCATGGCCGCTGAGCCTGTGCATCCAGAGCCTGTGCTGGGCAACGGGAGAGGCCACAACGGTGAGAGGCCCGCATATCGAAAAAAAAAAAAAAAGTTGCAGAGGAAGGAATACTCCCACACTCGTTCTATGAGACCACCATCACCCTGATACCAAAGCCAGACAAAGATACTACAAAAAAAGGAAATTACAGACCAATATCACTGATGAATGTAGGTGCAAAAATCCTCAACAAAATACTAGCAAACAGAATCCAGCAACACTTTAAAAGGATCATAAACCATGATCAAGTGGGATTTATCCCAGGGATGCAAGGATTCTTCAGTATACACAAATCAATCAATGTGATACACCATGTTAACAAATTGAAGAATAAAAACCATAAGATCATCTCAATAGATACAGAAAAAGCTTTTGACAAAATTCAACACCCATTTAGGATAAAAACTCTCCAGAAAGTGGGCATAGAGGGAACCTACCTCAACATAATAAAGGCCATATATGACAAACTCACAGCAAACATTATTCTCAATGGTGAAAAACTGAAAGCATTTCCTCTAAGATCAGGAACAAGACAAGGATGTCCACTCTCACCACTATTATTGAACATAGTTTTGGAAGTCCTAGCCACGGCAATCAGAGAAGAAAAAGAAATAAAAGGAACACAAATTGGAAAAGAAGAAGCAAAACTGTCACTGATTGCAGATGACATGGTACTATACATAGAGAATCCTAAAGATGCCACCAGAAAACTACTAGATCTAATCAATGAATTTGGTAAAGTTGCAGGATACAAAATTAATGCACAGAAATCTCTTGCATTCCTATACACTAATGATGAAAAATCTGAAAGAGAAATTAAGGAAACACTCCCATTTACCATTGAAACAAAAAGAATAAAATACGTAGGAATAAACCTACCTAGGGAGACCAAAGACCTGTATGTAGAAAAGTATAAGACACTGATGAAGAAATTAAAGATGATACCAACAGATGGAGAGATATACCATGTTCTTGGATTGGAAGAATCAATATTGTGAAAATGACTATACTACCCAAAGCAATCTACAGATTCAATGCAACCCCTATCGAATTACCAATGGCATTTTTTACAGAACTAGAACAAAAAAATCTTAAAATTTGTATGGAGACACCAAATACCCCGAATAGCCAAAGCAGACTTGAGGGAAAAAAACGGAGCTGGAGGAATCAGACTCCCTGACTTCAGACTATAATACAAAGCTACAGTAATCAAGACAATATGGTACTGGCGCAAAAACAGAACTATAGATCAATGGAACAGGTTAGAAAGCCCAGAGATAAACCCACCACCTATGGTCAACTATTCTATGATAAAGGAGGCAAGGATATACAATGGAGAAAAGACAGTCTCTTCAATAAGTGGTGCTGGGAAAACTGGACAGCTACATGTAAAAGAATGAAATTAGAACATTCCCTAACGCCATACACAAAAATAAACTCCAAATGGATTAAAGACCTAAATGTAAGACCAGATAAAGCTCTTAGAAGAAAACATAGGAAGAACACTCTTTGACATAAATCACAGCAAGATCTTTTTTATCCACCTCCTAGAGTAATGGAAATAAAGACAAAAATAAACAAATGGGACCTAATGAAACTTAAAAGCTTTTGCACAGCAAAGGAAACTACAAACAAGACGAAAAGACAACCTTTAGAATGGGAGAAAATATTTGCAAATGAAGCAATGGACAGATGATTAATCTCCAACATATATAAACAGCTCATTCAGCTCAATATTAGAAAAACAAACAACCCAATTCAAAAATGAGCAGAAGACCTAAATAGACATTTCTCCAAAGAAGACATACAGATGGCCAAGAAGCACATGAAAAGCTGCTCAACATCAGTAATTATTAGAGAAATGCAAATCAAAACTACAAAGAGGTATCACCTCACACCAGTTAGAATGAGCATCATCAGAAAATCTACAAACAACAAATGCTGGAGAGCGTGTGGAGAAAACGGTACCCTCTTGCACTGTTGGTGGGAATGTAAATTGATACAGCCACTATGAAGAACAGTATGGAGGTCCCTTAAAAAACTAAAAGTAGAACTACCATACAACCCAGCCATCCCACTAGTGGGCATATACCCAGAGAAAACCATAATTCAAAAAGACACATGCACCCCAGTCTTCATTGCAGCACTATTTACAATAGCTAGGACATGGAAGCAACCTAAATGCCCATCAACAGATGAATCGATAAAGAAGATATGGTACATATATACAATGGAATATTACTCAGCCATAAAAAGGAACGAAATTGGGTCATTTGTAGAGACGTGGATGGATCTAGAAACTTTCATACAGAGGGAAGTAAGTCAGAAAGAGAAAAACAAATATCGTATATTAAAGCATATATGTGGAACCTAGAAAAAATGGTATAGATAAACTGGTCTGCTGGGCAGAAATTGAGACACAGATGTAGAGAACAAACGTATGGACACCAAGGGGGAAAGTGGCCGGGGTGGTGGTGGTGGTGTGATGAACTGGGAGATTGGGAGTGACATATATAGACTAATATGTGTAAAATGGATAACTAATGAGAACCTGTATAAAAAAATAAAATAAAATTCAAAAAAAATTAATAATAATGTTACATAGGCCTTTTTGGATAATCCAGTACTCTGTCATTGGTGAAGGTTTTGTTGGTCTTTTCCACTTTTAGAAATTGTTTGTAATAACTACATTCTTTGTTGCCGCTTTCCTGTATATATGGAATGCGTGTGCCTTGGATTTGAATCCTCTTACTCTCTCTGTCACTAACTAGCCAGGGTTACAAGGACTAGTCAAGGCTTGACAAAGATCACCCAACCCCTAACTGAATCTCTGTTTTCTCATCTTTGTTTTTTTAATTTTTATACAATTTTTAAATATTACACACTATTTAAATATTGGCTGTATTCTCTGTGTTGTACAGTATATCCTGTTAGCCTGTCTTACACCCAATAGTTTGTACCTTCTAATCCCCTGCCCCTATATTGCCACTCCTCTCTCTCTCCCCACTAGTTTATTTTCTATAACTATAATGATTGTATTAAAGTGTATCTATTTTCCCCTATGGTAAGTAAGATCAGTAGTTCTTTTTCAAGGGGTGTCAAGTCAAATATTTGAACATTTCCTTCTGGCAAACTCTTTTGTGCTCCTGGGAGCAGTATATATTTGGACAGGAGAAATTACATAGATAGGCAGTATATTGTACAGAAATTCTGTATATTTATGTGATGCTTCCGTCTGTTAATTTTTCATTTATGTCACCTGGACTTTCCCATGTTAGATTCCTGAGGCAATCAGACACTTTGTGCTGCAGAGTCTGTGTCCATCCAGTCCACGAAGCTTCTTCGCAGCATACGAGGGATATGTCAGTCATTTGGGATTGGAGACTTTGCAGCATTTCTTCCAAATTGCAGTTTAACTCAGGTCTGGCACCAAACTAGTGTTTTTTGACAAGATTGTCATCAGGCAAGAGAATGAGGGTATCTCTGTAGTCTGGTTCCACAGAGAAATCAGTTTCCCTCATGAACAAATGCAGAGAGTAAGGTACATGATTTTCACTACTTGAAGCATAATCAGCAGTATAATCTCCTGACTTTGCCAGAAAGTATTTGATTCTTAACCTATGAGCTCTATTTTAACCAAGTGTAGTCTGAATATCACAAAACATCTAATGATTGATACAAATGAAGTCACTTTATCATTGTCTGTTAAACATTTGTCCCTGATATACCACATGAAACCTATAGTTATTTTTTCAATGTGCGTCCTCATCTTGACTATTTCTGGATGTCTCGCCAGACTGTTTCTCAGCTACCATGTGGCATTGGCCATAGCCTTTGTGTTGCACTCAAGCTTTACTGGTTTGAAGGAGCCTCACCTTCACTAGCACTGCAGCATCCGTACTGAAGATGTGAGGAGGAGGACCATGACCCCAGCTCCATGCTTCACCTGGTCACCTAGCCCTCCCAAGAAACCTTTCAGTTCTGCATATTGGTAGTCTTTCCTAGAGAAGAAAATATCAACTTCTGCCTCCCCAGACATCAGGCTACCTAAAAAATCCTTCTAAAATAGTGGGATTTTAAAATCAAACTTAAAATCTGCAGGTAGAGGTAGTCATCCTTGTTCAAGAATGGTAACATTTCTGGCCTCTGAGTACATTGTAAAGACTGATGGATGTCAATGGGTGTGTCTGGCAGGCTTAAGGCTTAGGCAGGGGAGGGAAGGGAGGGATCAGGATGAATAGGAAGTGGTGAAGCAGGTTAATGAAAAGTAGGGAAGTAAAAATAACATGTCTGTGATCAGCAGTAGCAAAATTCCCCTCACAATTGTTAGAGATACATCTTAGTAATTTTGTGAGGACGCTTATCCTTCTCTAGTGGTATTTAGAATATATATATTCCCCCCGCCAGGAGAGTTTTAGCTCTTTGTTTCTAGTTTCTTTTATGCATATTTTTGAAAAGAATAAGAAGTATGTGGTAGTGCCAGTGGTATTCTTTTCCATTTCTTTTGTCTTCAGCTGTATTACTTTACTCTCAAAAGCAAATGCTAGGCTTCAAAGGATGATTTGTTTCTCCTATTTGTATAAATTGAGTGTAAGTTGCATCTGATTCCTATCACATGCATAAAATTCTCCTAGAGGAACTGTAACCCAGATATAACATTTTATCAAATGTTTCTTGGAATTGATATAGAGTTATTTTTTCTTTTCTTTTCTCCCTTACTCCCTGTCTTTCTCCCTCTCCCTTCCTTTCTCCCTCCCTTCCTCCCTCCCTTCATTCCTCCTTCCCTTTCTCCCTCCCTTCCTGCTTTCCTTCCTTCCCTCCCTCCCTCCTTCCTGTCTTTTTCTCTTTCTTGATTGAATTGAAATTTCATTATTTTATCCAAGGGCTTATATACCTTTAGAAGGAATATATCATGTGAGCTACTTCATCAATTACTTTTCAGGTAAGACCAGAAATCTAGGGACTTAATGGGTTAGTAGGCTACCTCCCCTTTCACCCACTCCATAACAGATTTCAGCATTAGCTAAATGGACTAATTAAAATAACCCCAGTCTTATCCTTGTTCCTAATGGACATGTTCTTATATTTAAAAATTTCTTTACATAACTTGGTATAATTGTTAGGAATTTGTTGAGTGATTACGAAGACTGAAATGTCAGATGTGTGTAGGTTATGGTTATAACATAATGAACTAAAATGAGATACTACTTTACACCCACCAGGATGGCTATATAAAAAAGGAGAGGGGAATAATAAGTGTTGAGAGGATGTGGAGAAATTGGAACCTTCGTATATTATGGTGGGAGTGTAAAATAGTGAATGAAGCCACTGTGAAAAACATTTTGGCAGTTCCTCAAGAAATTAAGCATAGAATTACGATATGACCCAGTAGTTCCACTCATAAGTATATTCCCAAGAGAACTGAAAACGTATTTCCACACAAAAGCTTGCATGTGAATGTTTATAGCAGCTTTATTCATTATAACCAAAAGATGGAAATAATGCAAATGTCCATCAACTGATGAATGCATAAAGAAAATGTGGTTCATCCATATGATAGAATATTATTTAGCCATATAAAGGGATGAAATACTGAGACATGCTACAATGTGGATGGACTTTAAGAATATTAGTCTGAGTTAAAGAAGTCAGAAAAAAGGTCATATATTGTATGATTCCATTTACATGAAATATCCAGAATAGGTAACAGAGACGGAAAGCAGAGTAGTGGTAGCTAGGGGAGGAAGAGATAGGGAATGACTGCTTAGTGGGTATTGGATTTTTTTAGGGTGATTAAATGTTTTTGAACTAGAGGTGGTAGTTGCACAACATTGCAAGTATGCTAAATGCCACTGAATTGTATACATTAAAAAGGTTAATTTTGTATGATATGAATTTCACCTCAATAAAACAAGAATAACCAAACCCATAGAATGGAGTATAAAATTCTTAAATATTGATAGCTATTTACTCCTTTTAGTCTTTGGGGTACATGTTGCATAATTTCAGGCTTAGGCAGTCTTTCATGAGGTAACATTTCTTTTAAAAAATGTTTAATCTTTTTCCAATACAAAAATAATATGTGGTCACCAAAGATTAACAAAACAGAAACTTTAAATTACCTTACTTGTACCATTTAGAAAGAACAACCGTCAACACTTTTGTATATGACTCTCCTGTGGTTTTCCCAATATGTATTACATGTGCACATACTCTACACATGCATGTACATATTTATGAAACAGGTGTTTATAACATACTTTTATCACTTGATGCACTAGATAATAATTAGGCCTATTTTCTATGGTTTCAAGTGCATGTTACATAGCTTTTCTTTCTTAATGCATCTGTTTTTTAACTAGCAGCAAAGTAGCACAAAGATCGTGTTTTATTTGTCTTTGAATCCCTGGAGCAGCTGGAAGGAAAAGGCCATTTGCTTGACTGGATTGAATTAGATTGAATTGAATTAACATAAACCAACATAGAACTTCTGAAATATTCAACATTCTGTTTTATTATAATATCATCTTAGCTAAATTTTGGTTGGTGACTTGATGTGCCTTTTTTGTCCCCTCAGGATGTCAAGATTGTATAAGCCTGAAATAAGTGTACCAATATATTCTGTATTAGTTTGCTAGGGCTGTAAATGTTCTGGGACCAATTATAATGTGTGTGTGTTGTGGGGGTGGGTTTCTTCCTCACCAGCAAACTATCCTCTGACACCAACTGGGTGTCCTACAATTAAACTCAATTCTGACACTGTGTACCTAGAGATAGCATCAGATTCCACAGGTTAAGGGCTCAGTTCCACAAGACCTTCCTTCCCCCAACACACACACACACACACACACACACACACACACACACACACACATACACACACACACACACACACACTTCAGACATCACTTGCAAGTCCAAGTCATCCTCTGTGCTTCTGACCAACTGGCTATAGATTGGAGGTTCCACTGACACCCCACCCCCCACCTTGGGTTCAATTAATTTGCTAAAGAAGCTCAGAAAACTCAGAGAAATATTTTACTTACTAGATCACCAGTTTATTATAAAAGGATATAACTCAGGAACAGCCAGATGGAAGAGATGCACAGGGCGAGGTATGGGTAAAGGGTGCCAAGCTTCCATGCTCTCTTAGAGTGTACCACTCTCCCCAAATCTCCATGTGTTCACCAACCTGGAAGCTCTCTGAACCTCCTACTTTTGGGTTTTTATGGAGTTTTCAGTACATAGGCATGATTGATGAAATCATTAGCCATTGATGATGGATTCAACCTCAATCCTTTCTCCCCTCCCAGGAAATCAAGGGGTGGGACTAAAAGTTCTAACAACCTATTCACAGCTGGTTCCCTTAGCAACCAGCCCCCATCCTTAGGTGCTTTCCAAAAGTTACCTCATTAACATAAACCCAGTTGTAGTAAAAAGGGGCTTATTATAAGTAACAAGACACCCATTTCACCTCTATGGCTCTGAAGTGATTTCAGGAACTGAGGACAGGAGACCAAATATTATGACAGGAGATGCTCCTATTGCTCTTATTACTCAGGAAATTCTAAGAGTTTTGGGAGCTATGAGCCAGGAACTGTGGACATAGACCAAATATATGAGAAATGTATTTTGATCATCTGAATGACCAAATATATATTTCTTATTAATCACAATATTGCCTGCTTCCATAACAAAATACCAAAGATTGGGTGGCTTAAACAACCAAAATTTATTTTCTAGCAGTTCTGGAGGTTGCAAGTCCAGGATCCACGTGTTGTCAGGTTTGGTTTTTCCTGAGGCCCCTTGCAGATGGCCACCTTCTCACTGTGTCCTCACGTGGCCTTTTCTCTGTGCATGTACGTCCCATGTGTCTCTATGTTCTGATCTCCTCTTTTTATAGAGACACCAGTCAGATGAGATTAGGGCTCACCCTAATGGTCTCATTCTAACTTAATTACCTCTTTAAAGACCCTGTCTCCAAATACCGTCACATTTTAAAGCACTGGGGGTTGGGACTACAACATATGAATTTTGGGGGGACACAACTCAAATTCAGTACATAATGTATTCCAGAATGGAGAAAGGTGATTTTATTGTGTCTAGAAGAATCTTTTTGTGTGTACTCATTTAAACTGGGTCATCCAAGTCTATCAAGAGGTAGATTTTCTTACAATTTTAGGGATAGCTTTAATTAGGAGAGGAGAGAATTGATTTTAAAAATGTAAGAGGCAAGAATAGTAAGAAAAAATTTGACTATTGCCCCTTAGACCAGGAAATTGTCTACAATTAGCACTGGAAAATTCACTGAAGCAATATCTACTATCTTGATGGCCTGAAGTGAAATAGCACAGTTTTAGTAGTATACAAGTAACCCATAAACAGGTGTTGTCAATCAGTATCTTGTGGGAACCAGAAAAGTTCAGGTTCTAAATAGAGACATTCCTTTCAAAAAAGAACAAATAAGGATAAATTTGTCATGTTTTTTGAGATAAATTTTGAACACTTTAGGTGAGTGGAATTGTCTTGAGAATTTCTTTTCAAAGACCAAGTTTTATTTGAATTTTATCTTTAACGTCTGTGAATATAGAAACTTTAAAAAAGTTGTGGAAGTTTTAAAATGTTTTCATATTGGATAATATTTATGACTTCCTTAAAATGTATACTATTCATTTGAGCAGGGGATGAAGAGTCGTTTTCTGAGGTATATTTGGCTTTTTAAATCTAAATGGAAGTGCATTTCAAATGAGACATTATTTTTTTTTCATTTCTCTTGTTTAAAACAAACACACTTTGTAGCCTTCATATATTAGCAATCAAATAGTAAAACCAAATAAATTCACCCCAAGCAAGCTAGGTTAATTTTTGCTTTTTCATGTAGGTTAAATTGGTGTTTGCTTATGAGGAGTCCCTTAAATGCAGCTTTGCAAGAAACATTTGTCTCTCAAAATGATGTGGATGAAATAACACCATATGATGTCAGTTTAAATGTTCTGCTTGAAATCCAGTTAGTTTTTGATTATTCACACTAATTGCAGGAGAGCATAGTCAAGTAGACTCCCAAGGGGCCTTTAATCCAAAAATTACTTCTTGTTAGCATTTGAAGACATTTTGGTACTGCATTTGGATAAGGGTGTGCCTCATGTCCTATGACTTTATTAACAGCCTTTGAATTTTAGGTAAATATTGAAGCGTATTTAGTTGAGTGGAATATATTCAAGATTTTACACTTCTTTAGATCTTTGGATTTCCTTCTCTTAAGAGTTAGTGCCCTTTACAAGACCCTCTGTTTCTCAGACATACACATAAGAAGCAACACATTTGACAGAGAAATTCCAAACGATGGCTAATGTCCTTTGTAGAGAATAACAAAGTACACATTAATTACTTATGATTCAATTTATAATTTACTTTCATAGTTAGAAATTTCTTTTAAGCAAGATTATTGTATTAGTCAGGGTTCTCCAGAGAAACAGACTATATATAGAGAGAGAGACTGATTGCTATGATCTGAATGTTTGTATACCCCCCAAAACTCATACGTTGAAATCCTAACCCCAAAGATGATGGTGTTAATAAGTGGGCTGTTGGGAGATGATTAGGACGGGAGGGTGGAGCCCTCATGAATGGGATTAGCTCTTATAAAAGAGGCCCCGGAGAGCTCCCTAGCTCCTCCTGCCATGTGAAGACTGAGAGAAGGTGCTGGCTGTCAGCCCAAAAGAGGGCCTTCATGAGAACATGACTCTACTAGCACCTTACTCTTGGACTTCCAACCTCCAGAACAGTGAGAAATTTCTGTTGTTTATAAGCTACCCTGTCTGTGGTATTTTATTATACCAGTCTGAATGAACTAAGACATTGGTTCACACCATTATGGAGCGGACAGATTCCAAGATCAGCAGTCGGCAAGATAGAGACCCAGGAAAGCTGGTAGTATAGCTCCAGTCTAAATTTGAAGGCCTAAGAACCAGAAGAGCTGATGGTGTAGCTTTAGTCCAAAGGCTGAGGCTTAAGACCTAGGAAAAGCTGAGTCCAAGGCAAACCTAGGAAAAGCTTGAGTCCAAAGGCCGGAAAAAACCAAGTCCTAGTTCAAAGGCAGTCAGGGAAGAGGAATTCCCTTATTTGGAGGAGGGTCAGCCTTTTTGTTCTATTCATACCTTCAACTGATTGGATGAGGCCCACTCACATTGCGGGGGCAGGGGCAATAGATTTAATTGTTAAACTCATCCAAAAACGTCCTCACAGAAACACCCAAAATAATGTTTGACCAAATACCTGGGTACCTTGTGGCCCATTCAAATTGAGATGTAAAATTAACCATCATTATGATCTACCTTAAAGTTCTTAGTTGTATGTTTTACATTTCTCATCAGGAACCTAGGTCAAGTTACATCCTTTGATATCCAGTTCAACTCCAGTATAGTTAGTGAGTTATCAATAATGATAAGTAAAAATATTATGATAAGTAAAAATATTAAGTGAGCTCTGATTATTTATGAATATGTTATTTTTCCTGCATTGTTTGAGACACTGACTGGGGATACAGTGGTAAACGGGATACAGTTACTCCCTCCTGTAATTTATATTCCATGGGGAATGACAGATAATTCCCGAAAAACAAATAAATGTATATTAAAATATCAGGTAGTGATAAGCACCATGAAAAAATGTAACACAGTAAAGAAGTCCATCTTAGATAGATTGGTCAGGGAAAGTTCTAGAGGGATGACATTTATATAGAGATCTAAATGAAGTCATGTAAACCTTGAAATATAGCACATATCTAGATAAAGTTTCTGGTGTGGCTTAAGATCTTTCTTTCTTAAATCTCTAAATTCTTTGCCTAATGTGGTAGGTACTGTGATGTGCCACCCAGATCTCCCTTCCTTGAAGGCTTGTTGCCCTAGCCACTGGGCATGCAACGGACACACAACCCATAGCTGTCAGCCCCTTGAGGGACCACCTCAGCTGCCAGGAGCCAGCTTGACTAAGGTAACTCTCTTTCCTAGGGTGGCCCACGGTCAGTGGCTGATTGCTGTAAGGAGTATAAAAGTCTGGCCATTTTGGCTCAACTGAGATCAACTCTGAAGGGCCATTCTATCTTGAGTTTCCTGTTGGTCAGCCAAGGCTGACCACTAGACCTGCATTGCAATTTGATTTCTCCCTCTGTCCAAACCTGCTTCATTCCCCTCTTTTTTCATAGGTTTGATCCTAGAGGTACTTCTTAGTTAACATCTCTTGGTCTGCTTCCCAGAGAACCCAATGTTTGCTAAGAAGTTTTCTGAATTTACCATTTATTTATGATCCTATCTCAATATTACTTGGCAGCCTATTTTATAGTCAGGCCACAGTCAGCTTCCTGATAGAATCTTACATGTTAGTATGAACCTCACTCTTCTGACTGTAGCACTCTCAAAATGGCTCTGTACTTTCAATGTAGTTTGGAAATTGCTAAAGAGATATTATTTCCTAACTACTTTGATCTTATTATTTCACTGAGAGAAACATGCTGTTTCAGAAGTAGCAGTTTATCCTCACTGCTTGGAATATAGCAGGATTCTAATATATTCAGTTTTATTAAACTCGAGTTTGGTCAGCATTAACCTCTTTTTCATTTATAAAGAGAATGACACAAATTCATATCAGTGAGTGGGATTTTCAGATTATCTCCATGCTGCAAAAGAAGAGAATCCACTTTAAATTTATTGCCATGAGGCTGTTACCATCAAGTATATTAGAAATGCAAAATTCCTGATAATGTCAAAAGAGTTATGAACAACTTTTAAAAGGGGGAATTTTTTAAAAACAACTTTTAATGTATTGTCATTTCATGCTTTTATATAACTAATTTTGAAAAGTCAGTATATAATGTAAATTCCTACTTAGTGTATAATTGGTATTATTCATGAATTACCTTCATCTTTTCTATATCAAGAAAGATATAAATTAGTTTTGTAATTTGCATGATTTATAAACATCATCATTAATTATTTTCAAACCCGATGTCAAAGACTTTATAAGAAAACTACATACCAATATACCTTATGGACACAGATATACAAATTTTCTAACAAAATTTTAGCATATGAAATTCAGAAACATATAATAATGTTAATATATCATGACTTAGTGGAATGTAAGTTTGATTAAAAATTGAAAATCAATCAATGTAATTATTTTATCAGGCTAAAAATGAAAAGCAATAAACATGTATCTCAATAGATACAGGAGAAGTATTTAACAAAATTTATTATCCATTCTTGATAAAAATTCTCAGAATGTTAGAGGGAACTTTCTTTTAATACTAGGGACATTTGTGAAAAACTCTCAGCTAACATCATACTTAATAATGACAGACTGCTTTTTCCCTAAGTTGGGAGCAAGGCAAGAATGTCCATTCTCACCATTTCTATTCAACAGTTTACTGGCCCTATCTAATGCAATAAAGCAAGAAAAAGAAGTAAAAGGCAGAGCAGAAAGGAATACATAAAATAGTCTTTATCCTCAAATGACATGATCACTTCTGTAGGAAACCCTAAGGATTCTATTAAAAAATGATGTTAGAATTAATAAGTGAGCTTCTATATATAAAATAGATTGACTAATAAGGATGTACCGTATAACACAGGGAATTCTGCTCAGTACTCTGTAATGACCTATATGGGAAAAGAATCTAAAAAATAGTGGATATATGTATAACCGACTCACTTTGCTGTACTGCAGAAACTAATACAAGTGACTTCCCTGGCGATCCAGTGTTTAAGACTTAGCCTTTCAGTGCAGGGGGTATGGCTTCAGATCCCTGGTCAGGGAGCTAAGATCCCACATGCCTCCTGGCCGAAAAACCAAAACATAAAACAGAAGCAATATTGTAACAAATTAAGTAAAGACTAAAAAAAATCTTAAAAAACCCAAAACTAATACAACATTGTAAATCAACTATACTCCAATAAAAATTTTAAGAAAAGAATTAATAAGTGAGCTTAGCAAAGTCTCAGGATACAAGAGCAATACAGAAAAGTCAATTGTATTTCTATATACTGGCAACAAACACTTGGAAACTGAAATTAAAATGTACCATTTGCACTAGCATCAAAAAATATAATTTACTTAGAAATAAATTTAACAAAGTACTCAAAAGACTGATTCACTGAAAACCTCAAAACATTGCTGAGAAAAATTAAAGACAACCTAAATAAATGGGGAGATATACTATATTCATGGGTTTGAAGACTAAATATTGTTAAGATGTCAGTTCTCTGCAAATTGATCCATAGGTTCAGCATAGTTCCAGTCAAAGTCCTTGCTGCCTTTCTTATAGAAATTGATGAGGTGAGTCTAAAATTTATATGGAAATGCAGAGATCCTAGAATAGCCAAATAAGTTTTGAATGAAGAAAAAATTTGGAGGAATTATATTACATGATTCCCAAACTTACTATTGATCCATGATAATGAAGACAGTTTATTATTGGTGCCAAGATAGACACACAGATCATTGGGATTGAACATAGATCAATGGAACAGAAGAGAGGGTCCAGAAATAGTCTCATATATATATATGGACAACTGATTTTTGTCACAAATACCAAGGCCATTTGGTGGCAAAAGAATAATCTTTTCAACAAGCGGCACTTGAATAATTGGACATCTACATGCAGAAAAAGAAACTTCACTGTTATCTCATACCACATACAAAAATAGAAGTGAATGGATCATAAATGTAACCACAAAAACTATAAAAGTTTTAGAAGAAATCAGGGGAATAAGAATATTGGTTTGGGAACTTTCTTACAGCTATACTCATTAGACATTTGTTTATAGAACTAGTAAAAGGAAAAATGTCTCTTTATATAAACGTGTTTATCATGTTTATACATCATTTATAGCTAGTATGATAGTAATGGTGGTCTTTCCTTTAACATAGTAAATGCATATTCATATTCTGAAGAGACTCTACAAGAAAGACAAAGGTTACCTAGCAATGGTCAAAATCCTAGTAACTGACAAACCATTTGGCATGGATCATTTCACAATATTTATATTTCATTGAATCCCACCAAATTTAAGATTTTATCAACCACAGGAATTCTCCATAGTAATTCCAGACTTACTTTTAATATGCTGTATATATGAAATAGTATACTCTAAAACTGTTACAAAATACTTTACCACTTCACAGATTTGGTTAAATGTTGTCTTTTACATATTTTATGTGATATATTTATCTCAGAATATAGTGCCTCAAACTTTACAGCAGTATTGAAAGGGCCTCAGTTATACCAGTGGTGCCCAAAACACAAAGCAATAATTAATATGTCCTCTTACACCATCTTAAAAATTGTTTACAAGTTTTATTTCTATATAAAATATAGAATTATGGGGAAATATTCCACTCAAATCTAATAATAACCTAAATCATGGACATGTAACATGATATTTATATTCCCTTGCTATGTTATCATAAATGACTTTTCATTGAGCACATCACATATTTTCTTTTTCATAGAAAAGAAATTTTTTTCCCTTTCTTTAAAGAGAAAGCAATGAAATTATCCAGAGAACTTTCTCTTTCTGGTTGCTGTTTTAAAATATAATACTTATTTATATTTACCTTCTGCTATGGTCTGAATGTTTATGTATCCCCAAAATTCATATGTTAAAATCCTAACCCCCAAAGATGATGGTATTAGGAGGTGGAGCCTTTGGAAGGTGCTCAGGTCATGAGGGTGAAGGCTTCATAAATGGGATTAGTGTTCTTATAAAACAGACCCCACAGAGATCCCTCTCCCCTTCCACCACGTGAGGACACAGTTGAGAAGGCACCAGCTATGAACTAAGAAGAGGGCTCTCACCAGAACATAATCATGCTAGCACCTTGATCTTGGGCTTTCCAGCCTCCAGAACTGTAAGAAATAAATTCCTGGAGTTTATAAGCCACCTAGTCTGTGGTATTTTGCTATAGCAGGTGAACAGCCTAACACACCTTCAGAACAGAAAAATTAATTCTGGTACAGAGAACATTATCTATTATTATCCCTTCCTGTGTTTTAAATGGGGGCTCTCTCTGTGGTATCTTCAACTATTCTCACAGGAGAGGAATGGCTCACTAATCTTCTGTCTGCCAGTGCTCAAGAGCTAGGAGGTGCTCAACAGTTGTTTATTAAGAATAAAGTGACTTGTCAACTTGATTTGAAGAAGAAAAATATCCTCCATTGCTTAAATGTCTACAGGTCTCATGGCAGGGCTGCCTTCACAAGGCCTGTGCTTCGAAGAGTCCCATGCTTGGTTTAATGCTTTGCTGTTGCCACCCTGAAATTCTTAATCATTTATTGATATTTAAAGAAGCCACATATTTTTATTTTGCACTGAGTCCCACAAATTATGGTGCCAGTCCTCTGTTCACATTATTCAACATGAACCTTCAGTATTAATCCACGAGGAGACATGGCTGTTTCCACTCCTCCCCAAAATCTCAGGGTCTAAACTCAATACTTATTTACCTCAGAGTAGTTTATATGAATAAATATTTAACTTCCAAAATAACTGTGTAATGAAACTAACAACTAGTATTTCCAATTTCTATAATTTTTCAAACAATGAAAAATACTCTATGAGGCAACTCCAAATGATTATCTATGTCTCTTTTCATCTCCCTCTTCATCCTTTTCTGAATGATTTCATCGTTATGCTATATATAGAATAATAATAATATCCTATTTTATTGAGCATTTATTATGAACCTGTCATGGTCATTTTACTTATATTATTTTGTTTAACCCTCACAACAAATCTATAATCTTAGTACTATTATTATTG
The DNA here is from genome assembly GCF_008692025.1 of Phocoena sinus. NCBI lineage: Eukaryota > Metazoa > Chordata > Mammalia > Artiodactyla > Phocoenidae > Phocoena > Phocoena sinus. The sequence continues at coordinate 40,490,215 of NC_045777.1, forward strand.
CCATGCTGTAGTTGAGTAAAAATGTAAGCACTAGTGCAGTCAGGATTTGAACTCAGGTGATCATATTCTAGATGAGTTCTTAACTATTATGCAATACTGAAGTGCAACAAACAAATGAAAATTTTAAAAACCTAAGTAGTTTGTCTTTGACAAATGAATGGTCTAACTTGAGACCAGTATTGTTCAATAGAAATATAATGAAAGTCACATATGTAATTTAAAATTTTCTAGTAGCTACATTAAAAAGTAAAAACAGGGGCTTCCCTGGTGGCGCAGTGGTTGAGAATCTGCCTGCTAATGCAGGGGACACAGGTTCGAGCCCTGGTCTGGGAAGATCCCACATGCTGCGGCAGCAACTGTGCCCGTGAGCCACAACTACTGAGCCTGCACGTCTGGAGCCTGTGCTCCGCAACAAGAGAGGCCACGATAGTGAGAGGCCCGCGCACTGCAATGAAGAGTGGCCCCCGCTTGCCACAACTAGAGAAAGCCCTCGCAGAGAAACGAAGACCCAACACAGCCAGAAAAATAAATAAATAAGCAACTGTGGGGTTTTAAAAAAATAATTTAAAATTAATCAATACAATCATAAATAGCATGTAGGTCAAATAATAAAGCATAATTAAAATTAGAAAAATATTTTAAAAAAGTAAAAACAAACAGGTAAAATTAATTTTAATAATATATTTTATTAACTCAGAATATTCAAAATATTATTTCAGCATGCAGTCAATACAAAATTAAGGTATTACATATTTGTTTTTTGTACCAAGACTTTGAAATCCAGTGTGTATGTTACAGTACATCTCAATTCAGACTAGCTACATTTTAATGGCTCAATAGTTCTATGTGTCTAGTGGCTACTATATGGGGCAGAACTGGTCTAGATAGTAAATGCTAGGGGTGGGGAATAGAGAATTATTATGATCGGGAAAGAATTTTGGAGGCAGATGGAATTTGAGCTGGATCCTTAAAGAATGCTGAGGTTTAGAAAAATGGGGAGAGCATTTCTGGAGGAAACAGTGTAAAGGAAGAGCACAGGAGGTATGTTGGTACAGACATTTGTTCTTGGAATTAATTAGGTACCTAGTACGTAGCAAACACTGTGACACTCAGCATGTAACACACATAATCCTTACAGCAGTGGTTCTAAACCTGAGCATCAGAGTCACCTGGAAGGCGAAACCTAATTTGCTGAGCCCCAGCCTCTGACTTTCAAAATTGGTCAGTCTGTCTTTGCATTTCTAACAAATTTCCAGGTGGTGCTAATGCTGTGGTCCAGAGACCACAGTTGGTGAACCACTGCCTTAAATTAACACTTTGCAGTAGATACTATCTCCATTTATAGGGAAGGAAAGTGAGGCTCAGAAAAGCTAAATGACTTGCCAGGGGTTGCATAGGTAGTATACGGCAGGACTATGGTTCAAGACCAAGTCTGGAATTTAAGTCTAATTCTGTTTGTCTTCTCTTGACTCTGAGCACAGCCTTTGATTTAGTTTGATTTATACAACCTAGAAAGGGGTTGATTGACTTTTATGTAGGAGTGAGAGCCTGAGCTGTAATTGGTACACATCTTGCAGATGCACCTGTAGTTTCATTATATACACCCACATCTTTTCACCCTAATGTTAAGATATCAACTTTTTCATGGCAGAGTGGTAGGATAGAGCTTGTGTGTACCTCAGCCTCAGCTGCTGCCACGTGACTCCCAGCCCACACCTGCGGATGGGGGCACTGCCTGGTTTTACTTTCATTGTCAAGCCTGGGAGTACTCAGGGAGAAGGCACCTGCCACAGATCTCTATTTTTGAACTGGTCATCAGTGATGTTGACCAAGAGAGCCAGCTGGTGGGCTTGTGTACCTACCCAGCCCTCCTTGTGGATCTTCCCTTCTATGCTGGGAAAACAAAGTTGAAATTTACCACATGCTTTGGCACTAGACTTGGTATTTATTGCGGTGAACGAGTTGATTATATTACAGAATCATCCCGCACACCCCTCCTTCCTGCCTTCTAACACCCAAGGAGAAAAATTTCTTCTACTTTCTAAGTTACTATGCCGTATACCTGGGTGTGTTGTCGGGGGTAGGGCGGATATCTTTAATGAACTATAATCCTGGGTGATTCAAGAGACTATTTCCAGCAGCAACAGAATTTTATAGTATTGATATTTAGTACTTTAGAAAAGAAATATCTGCTTGTCGTAGGCTAAGATAACCTTAGTTCCCCATTTCTCCATCAGCCAACTGTGGGGCTTTAGCTAAGATACTTCAGTTTCCTCATCCACAGAATAGGAACAGATGACTAAAATCAACTTTCTCTGTGGTAGTGGTTAAGAGCATAGGTTTTGGAGTCAGAAACACCTAGGTTTGAATCCTGGCTCTACCACTCACTAGGTTGGTGTTTGGGGCTTCACGTTTGCCTTCCCTCATCTGTAGATGAGAATTTTGTTATAAAGATTAAAGGGGAGAATATATGTAAAGAGCCTAGTGGATGGCACATAGCAAGCACTCAATACATTATAGCTCTTAAAATTATAATTCCTTTTCAGCTTAAATTCTATCTCTACATTGGTTTATTCATTCATTTATTTAATGAATTAAATAAATGTAATACAAAATAAATAAATAAATAACATATAGTGCTTTCTTTGTGCCAGGTCCTGTTTGAAGCATGTTACAAATATTGTCTTTATTTGATTCTTATGGCTACTCTATAAGGTGAATACTTTAAAAAATCTCTAATGTGAAATTAAGGCACAAACAATCTAAAAACTTGCCCAACCTTACACTGCGGGGAAGTGACTCAGCCAGATGCTTTAAAACTAACATTAGCATTTGATTTATGTGAACTCTCTTTTGGTTTTCCTTTATTTTCTTAAAAGTGTGAGTCTACTCTGTGCTTTTGGTTCTTCTCAGGAAGATAAAAAAAAATGTTAGGTAAGCTGACTCTACTTCCTACTTTGCTGGTCCTTCAGTGACTTTAATCAGGGTAGCTGGAGGTAGCCCATTCTTGTCACCAGGGTGTGCTGTGATTCCATGAATGTGAGCTTATTGCCGCTGCCGCGAAGCTAGAGGGAATCTCTCCTCCGGCTTTGCTGCTCCTTAGCAACCACAAGTTTTTCATCTTGGCTCTTTACCATCACCTGGGCAACTGCCCGAGTTCCCAAGTTATTTTCTCTTCTTGTTATGCCACCCTTCCCTGCTCACTGGTGTCCTCGTGTAAATGAAGGAGTCAGAGTCGCTGTCTTGTTAGCAGAGTACCTGGATGCCCCAGAAGAGCTCTGTGTTGTAAAGCATCAGGATTCTGCCATCACACTCATAATTTTGCTAAGTAAGAAATCAGTATGAGGCTGCCAAATTGATGGCTTTTTAAAATTTGATATCAACAGCATTTTGTTAAACTTACCACTACTTTTAGGATTTGCATTTTAGTGTCTTTTGTGCTATCTGCTAAGTTCCTTTTGAATTTGGAATTAATCAGGGCTTCCCATAGGTTTGATAGGTAAGCCCCTATAGACTATTAATATTTTCTGTAACCAAAATACTCTATAATTATGAACAAGTATTGCCTGAGACTCTGATTACAAAGGATCACTTTATATTCATTTGTGGATTAAAAGAGATACTTGGAATGTCTATGTAGTATGAATTATGAAAAAAATATAGATTGGTTTAAAGTCTTAGGGTGGGTATCTATACACACATACATACAGACATGAAGGACGTATAATATGGCAGTGTCTCTGGCAGACTAATCTTGCATTGTGTAATAAATTAGGAAAACTTTTCATTTCTTTCATCATTCTTTTTTTTTAATTGAATTCATCTCTTGTTGGTAATTATCCTAAAAAATTTGATTAGTGGGAAGCTTAAACAACTAACTCACCAAAATGAAGTTTATTAGCATGGCAATGTGATCCTGTTTTTAGAAGTTGGTTATGTGCATTGTTTTCAGTATATTAATCTGTAGTTTTCCTTCAAAGGATACTTGTTTCTACATTCTTATAGGGGGTTTGTCAGGAGTCTAGGCTGCTTCGTGAGATATCTTGGGAAATGATTTACATTATTTTGGCAAAGAGACTTCTTTTTCCAGATAACTGCCTTTAAGCAAACAGTGTTTGTATAACCACCTTGTGTAGCAACGTTCAGGTTGAAGATAACAGCCTTCATATACTTGATGAAATGATAAAGTCACTGACCAGCAGGATTCTTAAGTGGGGTCAACATTTTATAGCAATGTGATAATTCTGTTTAATGTGGAAATGGTTATAGCATCTAATATGTGTGGAATTTCTGCTTGGTGACTGCTTGCTTGAAGGGAAAAAAAAAACAATGTAAGAAGTTCTAGTCTGGTTTTTTCATTGTGAATATATTTCTGACCATTTTATTTAATTGAATCCACTGTTCTTACAAACACTTTGAAATGTAAAGTCTCTCGTCGGGCCACTATGGAATAACTATCCTTCATTAACCTTGCTTCACACTAAAGTGAACAAGAGATATATAATTTTTGAACTGCATGTCTAAATTACAATTTTGCTGGCAAAGTTAGCAAATGAAACATATCCTTGAAGAAATTAAAATAATTAGATGAGATTATCTTATGAACAACACAGAGTGTCATAATTTGCTAAGAGAGTAGATTTTAAATGTTCTCATCACAAAAAAGAAATGGTAATTATGTGACATGATGGGCATGAAAGACTGGGCCAAGTTCAGGTATCACACTGGGCAAAGGTTTTCTCCCTCTTTTGATCTAAATGACATTTTTTTCTATTTCTGTTTTTTACAAACTCATTTTTTTTTTTTTTTTTTTTTTTTTTTTTTTATGCGTTACGCGGGCCTCTCACTGTTGTGGCCTCTCCCGTTGCGGAGGACAGGCTCCGGACGCGCAGGCTCAGCGGCCATGGCTCACGGGCCCAGCCGCTCCGCGGCATGTGGGATCCTCCCAGACCGGGGCACGAACCCGTGTCCCCTGCATCGGCAGGCGGACTCTCAACCACTGCGCCACCAGGGAAGCCCTACAAACTCATTTTTTGAGGAGGTATTAGGGATAAAAATCTGATGCCTGGATAGATGTGAATGAACATATACCTAGGAAGGCATTAGCCAGCTTTTTCATGTTCTTTACATGACCTCTTGGAAATGTATGAGTGTCTTAAATATGTGGAATGCATATAGGTTAAAGACAGACTTTTTTATCCTAAAAAAGTTTAAAATTATTGATGAGTGGAAATACAAAGAATACATTATATAATTATTTAAAAGGAATCCATTTCCTTATTCTAAACCTGGATTTGTCAATCACTACTTTTCATAGACTGTATTTTGATAAAAGCGCATGTTAGCCTTTAGCTTTTAATCAGGATATTTTTAGAACTGTGTGACCTTCCAAGTTTCCTTCTCTCCTCAGTCTGACCTTCTGCTTAACCTGTTTTTGTTCATTGATTTATCTCCTACCTGTTACAAATGGATTGATTCACTTTTCATTCATTTAGGTAACATTCATTACCTGCCTGTATTTCCCTGGTCCAGATCTGAGGTAATATCTTGAATACAGGGAGACATGGTCCTAGTGTCCATCCACAGAGTGCTTACAGTCTAGCCAGGAAAAGAAGAAACAGATAATTTAATTACAATTTTAAAAATATTTATTTATTTTGGCTGTACCGGTCTTAGTTGTGGCACGTGGGATCGTTGTTGCGGCATGCAGGATCTTTAGTTGCGGCATGCGGACTCTTAGTTGCAGTATGCGGACTCTTAGTTGCAGCATACATGAGGGATCTAGTTCCCCAACCAGGGATGGAACCCAGGCCCCCTGCAGTGGGAGCATGTAGTCTTACCCACTGGACCACCAGGGAAGTCCCTATAATTACAATTTTAAGCTCTATAATATTCTCAAGCTGTCATATTTTCACATCTTCACACCAGAGGACATTGTGTATTTGTTCAGTGACCTTTCGAAGCAGCCTACATGTTTTGTTTATGAGGGTGGGTGGGGTGGGAAGAGACAACATTGGTATGTTACTTGTGCAAGCACAGCGTTAGTGTCCCATAATTACGTGTGCAGGGGGAAGGTTGCTTACTGTACTGTCCGAGGTTTTCCACCTCCAGAATATTCTTCTCTTCCACAGGTTTCTCTCAGGGCTCATCAAGTTCAGCCACTGTGTACCAAAATAATTATGTTTTTGTGCCAGGGCCTTTGTTTTATCCCTTGGTTGAGAAGATATCCTCTGGGTTGTCCTACCCCATTTTCCTGGCAACCATGTCCCCCCCTTTGTATAGATATATTAATTAGATTAATGAATATAACTTCATAATAAAGCATAGTATATGTGTGTTATATCTCTATGTGTTAGGCTTAAAGAGAGTTTGGAATAAAGATGAACAAATTTATTTCACTCCTTTACTCAGAGGATTTAAAATCTAGTCTAGTGTCTGAAGTAGTTATAAATAAATATTAGTTAATATCATAATTATTCTTTGTATATGCCCCAGCTCAGAGCTGGTGTTCAGAAAATACTGGTTCAATTAATTTGTGTTAATTTTTCATAGATTTCTAAAGAGAGAAACATCTCTTAGGTAAGATTGACTACTCCATCTGTGTTTATTATGCTTGGAAGCATTAAGCCACTTTTATTATGGGTACTGGCCACTAGGTTGAAGATATATATTGGGGAATATCAGAAATACCAGGTTTTAGTGCTTTCTTATGGGTAAGTCCTAGATAATAGAGCTTTGATTGCATGACTCTCCAGAAATCTAAAGCTAACTTTAATTCTTTTTACTTTCTCAAAATTATTTACTCAAATAGGTGAATAGTATTTACAAATTAATTAATTAATTGGAAAACTACACACTATTGCTATTCCAGTTCTTTCTAACTATTAAGTTCTCTTGGAGTCCTTATGCAGAGTTTGGGCTTCCTGAAGATTTATTGTAAATGTTCAACTTTTCTGAATTAAAAAAGCAATTAACTCTTCAGAAATTTGAACAGGGAATTAAAATCAATATTAGCATAATTTTTAACATAATTGTTTTCTGCCTATTAGTTTATTGGAAGTCTGTTTAGTCACTGCCTGGGAGATTATTGTTTTCTGTAAACCAATATTCTACTGAACTGTTTCTTCTTTGTAAGACTGATAATAGTTTTGTCCCCATTGAAGATTTTTGTCAGTTTTGAGTTACTCTGCAATTTAGTTGTTGGCATTGATAAGTTGAATGAAAACTATATTTGTCTTCTAGTTCTGTCACTTCCCACTTGCTGCTTAGGCTGACACAGGTTTCCTGCTGTTCTAATAAGCTGAAGGTGTGGGTGGAATGTAACAGTTAACTGGGGTGTGGGACGGACAAGAGGAAAAGGACATACAGCTCAGTTGCTGATATGTGCCACCGACTGATGTTTTACTTTTGCAAATTATAAACTCCTGCTTACTCTTTAATACCTGCCCTTCTCTTCGATGGTGAAGAAATCAAGGAAATGTCTGAGAAGCCTTCTAGATTGATGCTGATAGATTGAAGGAAAGTTCACCAAGTTCCCCAGCTGATTCTAATAACCAAAGTTTGAGAACCATTGGGGGTGGGATGAAAAGATGTTTCTAATCCACTTTTCCTGGGCAGGGTAAGTGATAAAGGGAAAGGGTAGAGGAGTGGGAGGAAAAGGACTAACCGTGGAGGGCCTCTTATGTCCAGGGTAGTGATCTGGGTGCTTTCAGGTGTTGTCACATTGAGTCTTCACAGTGGCACAGTGAGGTAAATATGACCTCCATTTTACACATGAGGAAACTGAAGTTCAGAACAAGTAAGTAAATTTCTCAAGGGAGCACAGTGTGTAAAAACCAGAATTTGAACTGTGTCAATTCTCTTTGTATTCAAAGACCATGTTCTTCCCATGCCATTCATTTCTTCAACAACAGATGTTGACTCTCTGAGCCTCACATTTCTCATGTGTAAAAATGCGATTAATAATAGTACGTTATTAAGCTGTGAAAATTGAACAATATACACAGAACACTTAAAACAGTGCCAGGTACTCCTGTAGTAAGCTCCCAATGTTAACTATCATCATCATTATTACTGTAGTTCCTGCTATGAGACATGCATGATGTTACAGGCTAGTGATATAAAGATAATAAGACATTACTTGTCTTCAAGTGGTTTAAGAATAGTGGAAAGCCAACACCTATCCTTCTGAAAGTATTCCAAAAAGTGCAGAGGAAGGAACACTTCCAAACTCATTCTACGAGGCCACCGTCACCCTGATACCAAAACCAGACAAAGATACCACAAAGAAAGAAAATTAGAGGCCAATATCACTGATGAACATAGATGCAAAAATGCTCAACAAAATACAAGCAAACTGAATCCAATAATACAAAAGGATAATACACCATGATCAAATAGGATTTATCCCAGGGATGCAAAGATTTTTCAATATATACAAATCAATCAGTGTGATACAGCACATTAACAAATTGAAGAATAAAAAAAGTATGATCATCTCAGTAGATGCAGAAAAAGCTTTTGACAGAATTCAACACCCATTTATGATAAAAACTCTACAGAAACTGGGCATAGAGGAAACCTACCTTAGCATAATAAAGGCCATATATGACAAACCCACAGCTAACATCACACTCAATGGTGAAAAGCTGAAACATTTCCTCTAAGATCAGGAACAAGACAAAGATGTCCACTCTCACCACTTTTATTCAACATAATTTTGGAAGTTCAAGCCACAGCAATCAGAGAAGAAAAATATATAAAAGGAATCCAGATTGGAAAAGAGGAAGTAAAACTGTCTCTGTTTGCAGATGACATGATACTCTACATAAAAAATCCTAAAGTGGCTACCAGAAAACTACTAGTGCTCATCAATGAATTTGGTAAAGTTGCAGGATACAAAATTAATGCACAGCAATCTGTTGCATTTCTATACACTAACAATGAAAGGTTAGAAAGAAAAATTAAGGAAACAATCCCATTTACCATTGCATCAACCGGAATAAAATACCTAGGAATAAACCTACCTAGGAGACAAAAGACCTGTACTCAGAAAACTATAAGACACGGATGAAAGAAATCAAAGATGACACAGACAGATGGAAAGATATACCGTGTTATTGGATTGGAAGAATCAATATTGTCAAAATGACTATACTACCCAAGGCAATATACAGATTTAATGCAATTCCTATCAAATTACCATTTTTCACAGAACTAGAACAAAAAATTTTACAATTTGTTTGGAAACACAGAAGACCCCAAATAGCCAAAGCAATCTTGAGAAAGAAAAATGGAGCTGAAGAAATCAGGGTCCCTGACTTCAGGCTATACTACAAAGCTGCAGTAATCAAAACAGTCTGGTACTGGCACAAAAAGACACACAGATCAACAGAACAGGATAGAAAGTCCAGAAATAAGCCCACACACTTATAGTCAATTAATCCACAACAAAGGAGACAAGAATATATGATGGACAAAAGACAGCCTTTTCAATAAGTGGTGCTGGGAAAACTGGACAGTTACATGTAAAAGAATGAAATTAGAACATTCTCTTAACACCATCCACAAAAATAAACTCAAAATGGATTAAAGACCTAAATGTAAGACTGGATACTCTAAAACTCCTACAGGAAAACATAGGCAGAACACTGACATAAAATGCAGCATATCTTTTTGGATCCATCTCCTAGAGTAATGGAAATAAAAACAAAAATAAACAAGTGTGACCTAATTAAACTTAAAAGCTTTTTGCACAGTAAAGGAAACCATAAACAAAACAAAAAGACAGTCTACAGAATGGGAGAAAATATTTGCAAATGATGCAACTGATAAACGATTAATCTCCGGAATATACAAACAGCTCATACAACTCAATATCAAAATAACAAACAACCCAATCAAAAACTAGGCAGGAGATCTGAAAAGACATTTCTCCAAAGAAGACACACAGATGGGCAAAAGGTACATGAAAAGATTCTCAACATCGCTAATTATTAGAGGGATGCAAATCAAAACTCCAGTGAGGTATCACCTCAGACCTGTCAGAATAGCCATCATCAAAAAGTCTACAAATAATAAATTCTGGAGAGGGTGTGCAGAAAAAGGAACCCTCCTACACTGTTGGTGGGCATGTAAATTGGTACAGCCATTATGGAGAACAGTATGGAGGTTCCTTAAAAAACTAAAAGTAGTGCTGCCATATGATGCTGCAATCCCACTCCTGGGCATGTGTCCAGAGAAAAACATAATTTGAAAAGATACACGCACCCCCATGTTCATAGCAGCACTACTTACAATAGCCAAGACATGGAAGCAACCTGAGTGTCCCAGTGAATGGATAAAGACGTGGCGTGTATATATACAATAGAATATTACTCAGCCTTACGAAAGAGTGAAATAATGCCATTTGCAGCAACATGGATGGACCTAGGGATTATCATACTAATTGAAGTAAGCCAGACAGAGAAAGACAAATATCCTATGATATTGCTTATGTGTGGAATCTAAAAAATAATACAAATGAACTTAATTACAAAATGGAAACTGACTCACAGACGTAGTAAACAAACTTATGGTTACCAAAGGGGAGGGCGGGGAAGGATAAATTAGGAGTTTGGGATTAAAATATACATGCAATTATATATAGACTAGATAATCAACAAGGACCTACAGCATAGCACAGGGAACTATACTCAATATCTTGTAATAACCTGTAACAGAAGAGATTGTAAAAAAGAATCTATATATCTATATATCTATATGTGTATGTATGTAACTGAGTCACTTTGCTATACACTTGGAACTAACACATTATAAATGAACTATATTTCAATAAAAATTAAAAAAAACAAGAACAAATGGTTAACACAAAAGTTCCTAAATCATCAAAGAATAAATTGGATTCCTATAAAAAAGAAAAAATAAGAAGAGTGGAAAACCACCATGGTTGAATGTAATATTTTATTTTTTATGGGCATTCATTATAAGATGTGAGTAAAGTCAGGTAGAAAAGCAAGATCTCTGAAATGTAGAGATGGGGAACTGTGGCAGGGCCCATGCCTGGGAAAGGGACCGGCTCCGTGTACCCCAGCCTCCCAGTGTGTGCAAATTCAAATTTGTGCTTCAGAAAAATTTACGGTTGCTATGTATTATGGATCTTTAGGCCATTTAGAGTCCTTGAGCACTTAGGGTTGGCTGTATTTCTTTCTACCAAACCTATTTTTAGAACTCTCATGCTGATCTTTTTCTTTTAAATTGAAATATTATATGTGAGCGCAGTGTTTGAAGAGTGACTTTATGTATAAGGAAAAGCTCTTCCTTTAAAGTTAGTGGAGATTTTAGGTCTTTTGAGTCTCCTCTTGCTTTTGTACCTTTCTTGTGACTCATAAGCAAATTCACCAGAAAGGAAAATTGAACCTGGAATTGGTTAAGTTTTAATAGTCTTGGATGTTAGGATGAAGGTAACAGTAGAAAGGATAATTGAACATTTTGGCTAAACTGAAATTTTAATTGTTTCTGAATTTCAGTGCTATTATTGACTCATGTTTGAGTTATTATGGATAATCTACCCTGTGTTTATTCACGTGGCTCTTAGGTATCAGCAGTGCCTGGCACAGTGCGTGGCATGAAGTAGATATTCAGGAATTATGTTCGGGATGAATGCATGAATGAGCATAGGGAAGTAGCGAATATTGGTAAATTAGTAATTGAGGGACATTTTTGTGATATCTTACCATGTTGAATAAATTACTTTGGAAGACATTTGTGTACTGGGATGTGAAGAACATGTCTGTATAATCTAATTATTTTGTAAGATTTCATTTCATTAGGTCCTTTTTGGTGTCACTTAGAAAATCATTTTATTATTTTGATCCTCTTCACTTGTCTGGCTTTCAGATTTACTTTTGTCAGTCATTGACAGTTTCTATATAGTCGTGTATATATGAATTTTTAGGTTTTTTTATTAAGGCGAATTTTTAGAGTCAAATTTTAGATTCACAGCAAGATTGAGGGGAAGGTAGAGAGATTTCCCATATACCTCCTGCCCCCACATACATAGCTTCCCCCATTAGCAACATCCTCCACCAGAGTGGTAACTTTGTTACAATTGATAAACCTACATTGGCACATCATTACCACCCAGGGTACATAGTTTACATTACCGTTCACTCATGGTGTTGTACATTCTCTGCGTTTGGACAAATGCATAATGATATGTATCCAAGTGTCTTTTTGCATCTCTGTTTTTCTTTAAAAAAAAATAAAATCTGCTTTTTTCCCTAGATAAATTGCAAAACTTAAGTTTGATAAAATACTATGATTTTCTCCTTAAATTCTATTTTTATGTTATGAACATAAATGTATTTTATGTATGTAAAATTATCTATTTCTCTTATCAATCTATATCTAAGCACTATTTCTCTCTCTCCCCCTTTTCTTACCTTTCTCTCCTCTTTTCTTTATCTTATGTTTTCCCCCTTTCCTCCCTTTCCTCCTCCCTTTTAGCCTCTTCCCTTTCTCTCACTCTCTCTCCTTACCCCTCTGATTTTCCCACCTCTCCCACACCAGCTATACTCAAAGAAGTGAAAAACTGAGGCTGGAGATAGTTTTTATAAAGACTAATATGGCTGATGCAGAACTAAGGACTATATTTAAAAGTTGAGTTCCTGCCTGGGGTTTGAATTAGGAAATTGTGTGGGTGTTGTCATGTAAGTTACTTTATTTTGGTAATCTGCTCTATTGCTTATGTTTAATATATAAAAGCCCAGCTATGCCTTAGAAATCATATCCAGTAATCAAAGTACACCTTAAACTTGTCATAGTGAGTGTTATATAGTAGCAACTCAGGGTTAGTCATTTACTTTTTGAATTATTATTACCTTTCTCCTGAATACAGGTAGTTTTTTTTTTTTTCCCTCAGCAGACTTAGCATAACCCAAGAAAACATAAAAATATTAGGAAGAAGGGATTCTCTCTGTCTCTTTCTCCCTCATTTCTGATCAGTACAGGCATACAATTTCATTTTTCTTTATTCTTTCTGAACTTACTTCCTTTCTTCTGGTTTTTGTTTCCTTCCTGCTTTCTTTTTAAGGAAAAGACTTCTTAGCTGGAAGTCAATTCAGATAATAAATTATATTTCAAGGTAGTAGTTTTTTGTTGGTAAGAAAAAATTTCTTTACTAATAAAAAGGAGGAAAGGGAGAGATGAGAAAAATCATGAGTTTACCAACAAGGAGTAGAAGTGAGCATGATGTAAAGGAAAATACAGTAGTGATAGTGGCATCTTCCATTTCAAATGAGTAGTTGGGGGTTAGTTGTGACTCTGCAACAAATGAATCATGTAACATCCCTCACGACAGCAGAAATTTCCTTTTTGTTATATGTAGTAGATTGGCAACATCCCCAAATTTTCTTTTTCAAAAAATTATAATTTTTATGGGAATTTTATATTTGCCACTTTTTTGCTAAATTTTATAGCTTGAAGAAAAATGGACTTTTTATATTTTATAGAAGTAATGTATGTTTACTATAAAAATGAACAGAAAATGCAGAGAAGCACCAAGGATAAAACTTAAGACCTCTATAATCTCACCACCCCAGGGATTAACTACAGTTATATTTTCGTATATATTCTCTCAAGTCTTTATCTACACATAAATTTATTTTTGAAAAATAGGTTTGTACTTAGCTTAATGTTTTGTAGCCTCTTTTTTTCTACAGTTCATGACATGTAATAATCTTCTCATGTCATAAAATATCTTTTAAAATATAATTTCCAATGACCATATCATACAGCTGTGCCACGTGATAGCTGCTTAATCCTTTATTGCTGGGTATTTAAACTTTTAATAAAGCATCTTATTATTATAAATTGTGCCATTATGACCATTCTTTTTTATAGATCTTTATATACTTTCAAGATTATTATCTCGGGATAAATTCTTAAAAAGGGATATGCAGAACTTAAAAAGTGTAGGTATTTTTAAGGCTCTTGATTCACAGTGGCAAGTGGTCCTCTAGAATAGCTGTTATCAACTGTTCCTTATGTGTGTGGTTATAAATGTCATGGTCTGAAGCTGTAAGGAAGCCGTCCTTGTATGTGCTCAGTTCTTAGGATTCATAGATAAGCATATAGTCCTGTGTTGAGTTCACTGCAATGATTTTCATGGGTGATTTTTGTGGTTGGATAAACAACCATATGGATGGTTAAAACAAGACGGATAAAACAGGGACAGCTACTTTGTTGGCAGGTATTTTATGTATACAGTGCTCAAGTCAACTTTTCAGAATAATAACTTAATGAAAATCTACTGAATGATGTTCTCTAAAGCAGAAGGTCTATATTTATACTTAGCCCCAAATAATTATAGATAGGTTTCTTCCCAGAGGAATAGAAGAAAGTATATTTGTTATTGAACACACGATGCTTATGATCGCACCAGAAGAAGAGATGAATGAGCTAAGGTGGGTCAGCGGACAAAGGTGAAAGTCTGTACTTGGTGCTCATTTCCTGAACTCTGTAGTTTGAAGCCCATACGCAATGGATTATATTCAGATAAGCTTGTATTGATATGCTTTGGTATTCATCCTGGACTTAGGATGGTATTCTGTCTCTGAAAACAGACAGTTAGTTGGAACACTATGGCTATTCTTTAATTTTTATCATTAGAAACTTTGAATTGGATTTACATCGAATGGCATTTTGAGCCATTTGATTATTTAGTCTTTTAATTTGCAGGTAGTATGATCTGATGTAGTAGATCTCAGAACTGGGAGTCATTTACTTTCAGTTGTTTAAGATTAGCCTAGTGTCTGTCATTTAGTGATAAGAGGAGGGCAGTTGTGAAGAAAAGATGTTAAAACGTTTGAGACATCATTGGCACTATGTTGTATCTGTCAGTCAAATTTTGCATTACACATTATGCCTTTGAAGAGTGTAGTGCAGTTATTAAAATATTTAAACAGTGCTGTGCCTGTTTTTTCTCTAGTCTCTGAGTTCTTGACTTGAAGTTATGGACCCCTAGCTTGAGTGTAAGAATGATGTGAAGCGGGGATGTTCATGAACCTAATTTTCTGTGTGTGGTGTTAAGTGCATTCTACTGCAGAGGGTCCATATATTTTATCCTAAGACCTAGAAAAGCTCAGGAACCTGTGTTATTAGTCCCAGGTAGAGTTTGGCATTGAAGTGCTAGCTAGGAAATAGCAGAAGGAATACATATAGTCATAGACTCATCCATGAAATTGTACCTTACATCTCTGATCTCTTTCCTGGAAAGAATATTCTCTAACTATAACTATTTTATTCTGATTTAGATTCTTGTATTTTTGAGCAGAATTTTAACCAATTTTATGATAATTATTTCTGAAATAATTATGGTCTAGTTATCTGGCAGTTATCCAAAGGTATCATCTCCAAAGCTGATTCCAGGATAAAAAATTTAACTATCTTAAATAGTAGCTTTATAATCACTTCAGTAATTAAGCTGGTAGCTGGCTTTGCTTTCTTGTATCTTTTTTTTAATGTTTATTTATTTATTTAATTTTTCTTATAGTCATCCATTTTATACACATCAGTGTATACATGTCATTCCCAAACTCGCAATTCAGCACACCAACACCCCCTGCCTCTTTCCCACCCTGGTGTCCATACGTTTGTTCTCTACTTCTGTGTCTCAATTTCTGCTCTGCAAACCGGTTCATTTGTACCATTTTTTATGTTCCACATATATTCATTACTATATGATATTTATTTTTCTCTTTTTGACTTACTTCACTCTGTATGACAGTCTCTAGATGCATCCACGTCTCTACAAGTGACCCAAGTTGGTTCCTTTTTATGGCCGAGTAATATTCCATTGTATATATGTACGACATCTTCTTTATCCCTTCATCTGTCGATGGGCATTTAGGTTGCTTCCGTGACCTGGCTATTGTAAATAGTGCTGCAGTGAACATTGGGGTGCATGTGTCTTTTTGAATTATGGTTTTCCCTGGGTATATGCCCAGCAGTGGGATTGCTAGGTCATATGGTAATTCTATTTTTAGTTCTTTAAGGAACCTCCATACTGTTCTCCATAGTGGCTGTATCAATTTACATTCCCACCAACAGTGCAAGAGGGTTCAGTTTTCGCCACACCCTCTCCAGCATTTGTTGTTTGTAGATTTTCTGATGATGCCCATTCTAACTGGTATGAGGTGATTCCTCATTGTAGTTTTGATTTGCATTTCTCAAATAATTAGTGATGTTGAGCAGCTTTTCATGTGCTTCTTGGTCATCTGTTTGTCTTCTTTGGAGAAATGTCTATTTAGGTCTTCTCCCCATTTTTGGATTGGGTTATTTCTTTTTTTAATATTTAGCTACATGAGTTGTTTATATATTCTGGAGATTAATCCTTTGTCTGATGATTCACTTGCAAATATTGTCTCCCATTCTGAGGGTTGTCTTTTCGTCTTGTTTATGGTTTCCTTTGCTGTGCAAAAGCTTTTAAGTTTCTGTAGGTCCCATTTGTTTATTGTTGTTTTTATTTCCATTACTCTAGGAGGTGGATAAAAAAGATCTTGCTGTGATTTATGTCAAAGAGTGTTCTTCCTATGTTTTCCTCTAAGAGTTTCATAGTGCCCAGACGTACATTTAGGTCTCTCATCCATTTTGAGTTTTATTTTTGTGTATGGTGTTAGGGAGTGTTCTAATTTCATTCTTTTACATGTAGCTGTCCAGTTTTCCCACCTCCACTTATTGAAGAGGCTGTATTTTCTCCGTTGTATATTCTTGCCTCCTTTATCAAAGATAAGGTGACCATATGTGTGTGGGTTTATCTCTGGGCTTTCTATCCCGTTCCATTGATCTATATTTCTGTTTTTGTGCCAGTACCATACTGTCTTGATTACTGGAGCTTTGTAGTATAGTCTGAAGTCAGGGAGCCTGATTCCTCCAGCTCCGTTTTTCTTTCTCAAGGTTGCTTTGGCTATTTGGGGTGTTCTGTGTTTCCATACAAATTGTGAATTTTTTTGTTCTAGTTCTGTGAAAAATGCCAGTGGTAGTTTGATAGGGATTGCATTGAACAAGACAAGCTTGCCCACTCTCACCACTCTTATTCAACATAGTTTTGGAAGTTTTAGCCACAGCAGTCAGAGAAGGAAAAGAAATAAAAGGAACCCAAATCAGAAAAGAAGAAGTAAAGCTGTCACTCTTTGCAGATGACATGATACTCTACATAGAGAATCCTAAAGATGCTACCAGAAAACTACTAGAGCTAATCAATGAATTTGGTAAAGTAGCAGGACACAAAATTAATGCACAGAAATCTCTTGCATTCCTATACACTAATGATGAAAAATCTGAAAGTGAAATTAAGAAAACACTCCCATTTACCACTGCAACAAAAAACATAAAATACCTAGGAATAAACCTACCTAAGGAGACAAAAAAGACCTGTATGCAGAAAATTATAAGACACTGTTGAAAGAAACTAAAGATGATACAAATAGATGGTGAGATATACCATGTTCTTGGATTGGAAGAATCAACATTGTGAAAATGACTATACTACCCAAAGCAATCTACAGATTCAATGGAATATCTTTTTCCATCCGCTCACTTTCAGTCTGTATGTGTCCCTAGGTCTGAAGTGAGTCTCTTGTAGACAGCATATATATGGGTCTTGTTATTTTATTTTATTTTATTTTATTTTTTTATTTCTTGTGGTACGCGGGCCTCTCACTGCTGTCGCCTCTCCCGTTGCAGAGCACAGGCTGCGGACATGCAGGCTCAGCGGCCATGGCTCACGGGCCCAGCCGCTCTGTGGCATGTGGGATCTTCCCGGACCGGGGCATGAACCCGTGTCCCTTGCAAAGGCAGACAGACTCTTAACCACTGCGCCACCAGGGAAGCCCGGGGTCTTGTTTTTGTATCTATTCAGCAAGCCTGTGTTTTTTGGTTGAAGCATTTAATCCATTCACATTTAAGGTAATTATCGTTATCTATGTTTCTGTTACCATTTTCTTAATTTTCTGGGGTTTATTTTTGTAGGTCCTTTTCTTCTCTTGTGTTTCCCACTTAGAGAAGTTCCTTTAGCATTTGTTGTAGAGATGGTTTGGTGGTGCTGAATTATCTTAGCTGTCGCTTGTCTGTAAAGCTTTTGATTTCTCCATCGAATCTGAATGAGATCCTTGCTGGGTAGAGTAATCTTGGTTGTAGGTTCTTCCCTTTCATCACTTTAAGTATATCATGCCACTCCCTTCTGGCTTGTAGAGTTTTTGCTGGGAAATCAGCTGTTAACGTTATGGGAGTTCCCTTGTATGTTATTTGTCATTTTTCCCTTGCTGCTCTCAATTTTTCTTTGTCTTTAATTTTTGCCAATTTTATTACTATGTGTCTTGGCGTGTTTCTCCTTGAGTTTATCCTATATGGGACTCTCTGCACTTCCTGGATTTGGGTGGCTGTTTCCTTTCCCACATTAGGGAAGTTTTCGACTATAATCTCATCAAATATTTTCTCAGGTCCTTTCTCTCTTCTCCTTCTGGGACCCGTATAATGCGAATGTTGTTGCATTTAATGTTGTCCCAAAGGTCTCTTAGGCTGTCTTCATTTCTTTTCATTGTTTTTTCTTTATTCTGTTCCGCAACAGTGAATTCCGCCATTCTGTCTTCCAGGTCACTAACCCGTTCTTCTGCCTCAGTTATTCTGCTATTGATTCCTTCTAGTGTATTTTTCATTTTAGTTATTTTGTTGTTCATCTCTGTTTGTTTGTTCTTTAATTCTTCTAGATCTTTGTTAAACATTTCTTGCATCCTCTCGATCTTTGCCTTCATTCTTTTTCTGAGGCCCTTGATCATCTTCACAATCATTATTCTGAATTCTTTTTCTGGAAGATTACCTATCTCCATTTCATTTAGTTGTTTTTCTGGGGTTTTATCTCCTTTCTTCATCTGGTACATAGCCCTCTGCCTTTTCATTCTGTGTGTGTTTCTGTGAATATGGTGTTTGTTCCACAGGCTGCAGGATTGTAGTTCTTGCTTCTGCTGTCTGCCCTCTTGTGGATGAGGCTATCTAAGAGGCTTGTGCAAGTTTCCTGATAGGAGGGACTGGTTGCTTTCTTCTATCTTAATTTCATGTTTATTTCAAGTCTTTCTTTTACTAGGCTACATACTTTATTTATGCTTCCCCATGTTTCAGACATGTTTTGGTTCAGTAGAACTGTGTGTGTGTTTAAAGCCTCATGTGGGTTTTTTCTTTTTCTTTTTTAAAATCAAATAATGAAATAAAAAGTAATTGTCAATAGAATGCTAAGTTCTGCAAATAGATTAATTACATATTTTGCATTTGGCAAATGTTTCTCCTAATGCTTTGATTAAATTAGTCAACAACAATTCAGTCTTGAGTCTTTTTTCATTCTGTTCCTCTGTGTCTTCTACAGGTTTGTTTATTATTATCTATTTTCAGCTAGTACTGACGCTTGTGTTATACTTGTTGATACATAACCTTGGCAACTCCTGTGTTTCTGTTGGTGAAATATTTTCGTGGATTCTATCATAGTCATCTGTTATTTTTCATTTATACTTATCATTAAGCAGTTTTCCATCATTGTATGCTTACATTAACTTTCCATTCTTCATTGACAACCCTCTTATATTAACCAAACAACTTAATTTGCTTTGATCATAAATTAAAATTGGGCTGAATGGGTAGATATATAGACATAGGTATAAATATAAATATAAACATAGATATAGATAGATGTCAGTGATCAACTCTTTATTTTGTGATCTGATTGAAATGGACTTCTAAGGTTCTAATTCGAAAAGAACAGGTCATATAGATAGGGCTTTTCTTGATGCCAACACAGTGTTTGAAAAGAAAGTCCTAGGAATAGGAAGAAGAGAAGTGATGAATTTAGAAGATCTTTCATTAGTGGTAAAGTGTGATTGCTAGAAAGAAAAACAGTGTCTTGGGTGAGAAATATAAACAGTGGTGAGAGTACACAGTCTTTGAACAGAAAAAGCCAGTGGAAAACCTTCCTAGTAGGTGGCAGGTGACCCGAGAAGGTTTAGCATAATTAAACAAAATAGGGATATTCAAAGTGTGAAGAAAAAAGGGGAAAAGAAGTCCATATAGAAATGTTGAGAGGGAAAATTGTCTGAAATTTTAGCTGTTTTGTGATCATGTGTGATCAATGTGGGAGTAGTGACTGTCTAGTTCCAAGAGCATATTAAGATTTCTGTCATATATAATCTATGTGCAGATATTAATGAGAACAGATCATATTACCATTATTATATTGATCCTCAAAGGAAACAATACAAATGCCTTACCATGTGGTTTCTGATCGTATATAACTGAAGATGATTAACTGGCAAATGATCAAAATATTTTTCAGTAAAAATGTGGTATGTATATTCTGTGATTGACAAAAGCTAAAATAAATGCATCAAAATGAGAGAAAATAGGTCTTTGGTAAAAAGGCATTCATTATGCCATTTAAAAAATTCCACAAAATTTTACTTCTAATGTGTATTAGTTATTTATAAACTTGCTTCACATTAAGAAAAGGAGAAGCAAATATTTTAATAATATATTTATGTAGTGTCATAAAAGAAGATTTTATCTTTCATTTTTCCTGACGACTCTTCTTTTAAATTCTAATTTCAACACTCTGCCAGTTTGGAGAAATGATTTGTCAGCTGCTGTGTGAAGAACAGTAAAGTGCGATAGGAGTCTTTTAAATGCACAAGTATTAGGAGGAAATGGCAAGCCTATTTCCCAAGACTTTGAAATAATGATGCCTTATTTCTTAATAGCGTGAGATCTACTAAATATTTTAAAAGCTTTTAAAGATAAATGGCTCTTTTGCATTCCCCACGGTGCTGATGACTTGGTTGTGTCTGATTTTGGACTGATGTCATCAGTGTTGACTTGAAACATTACATGGGTCCTGTACTCATTATACTTGATGAGTGTCCTAGCCAGCTTCCGTTGCAGAATGAGAACTTTTTATATGATGTGAATACCAGCAACAAATGGAAATTCCATGGGCACTGAAAATGGAACCTGTCAGGGTTGGGTTCAGTGTGTAATTTAGTAATACCTTTTTTTTTTTTTTTTTTTTTTTTTTTGCGGTACGCGGGCCTCTCACTGTTGTGGCCTCTCCCGTTGTGCAGCACAGGCTCCGGACGCGCAGGCCCAAGGGCCATGGCTCACGGGCCCAGCTGCTCCGCAGCAGGTGGGATCTTCCCGGACCAGGGCACGAACCCGTGTCCCCTGCATCGGCAGGCGGACTCTCAACCACTGCGCCACCAGGGAAGCCCAGTAATACCTTTTTAAATTTTATCGGTGAGCTGTGCTGAAGCTTTCCTTGGGAGACTGGCTTCACATTCCTTTGACTCTCTGGAGCTGCTCATTTGCTCTGGGCCACAAGCCTATATAATAACTCATTTCAGTCTTTGGAAGCGCTCACTATGTAACAAATCTCTATTTCGCATTTATCATGTGTGTCATAATTATAATTACTTGTTTACAGGTCTCTTCCTTGCTAGAATGTGAGTTCCTTAAGGATGACAAGTTCTTTTCTTCTTTGCATCTCCCCTGCTCCCAACCCTGGGTAGAAAGGAAAGCTCTGAGACGGGCACTGGAAGGGATCTTCAGGGAAGGCTCTTGGCTGTGTTTCACAACTGAAATCTCTGTTAATTTAGGTTAGAATTAGAGGACATTGTTTTGACTAGAAAGTCCTAGTGAGACTTATTCCTTAACCAGAAAAACTGAAATGTAGATATTTTATTTAATACATATATTATGTATATAACAATTGAAATTAATCATAAACATTTCTTTAATAACATTTTCAAGTTAAAGAAAGATAATTGGCTCAGGTGATTCAAATGCCTTTAAAAATTTCTACTGCCGTTTCTACATATTATGTCTTTTCAAATATATTTTATTCTTTCTTTATAATTAAATATTATTATAGACACCTTCCCACCAGTATGCTATTTCATGTATAAATTGATTATCTATGGTATAAAGAATGTTATAAATTTTAAAATTTTACTTTCTTGTCTTTTGGAAGTCTGACCAGGAAATCCGCAGATATGACTGATGAAAAGAGATTATTGGCTTTTACTTAATTCAACCTTAAGCCTTCAATCTGACTTAATTTAAACAAGTCAAGATAAATGTGTTTCTGACTTTATTAATCTTAAGAGAGGAGATTCCACAGCCTCTTTAGTAATCTGTTTCACCATATTTTATTAATTTTTCCGCTGTTGTGGTTAAGTTCATTTTAGAAAGCTTTCTAAATATTCTGATACCCTTTTCTTAAAACACACAACATTAATTTATATTATTTTATTTTATTTTATTTTAAAATTTATTTATTTATTTTTGGTTGTGTTGGGTCTTCGTTTCTGTGCGAGGGCTTTCTCCAATTGCGGCGAGCAGGGGCCACGCTTCATCGCGGTGTGCGGGCCTCTCACTGTCGCGGCCTCTCTTGTTGAGGAGCACAGGCTCCAGGTGCATAGGCTCAGTAGTTGTGGCTTACGGGCCTAGTTGCTCCGCGGCATGTGGGATCTTCCCAGACCAGGGCTCGAACCCGTGTCCCCTGCATCGGCAGGCGGATTCTCAACCACTGCGCCACCAGGGAAGCCCTAATTTATATTATTAATATGCAGCCTATAAAAATTCTTTATCATTTTAAATTTCAATATTTTAATTATAAATATAACTTAAATTTCAAATCACTGTGCCTATGTCATAGTTATAATCATCTCTTTTTAAAATAATATCTTTGAGAAATGGTTATATTTTTCATGTATAAACAGGAATTCTCTCAATTTTCTTGAAAAACTATGCAGGTGTGGGGCATAAGGTATATTACAGCTATGTTTCACTGATTTTATTTGGATCCATTTCCCAAATTAAATTGAGAAACAGTTTTTTAAGAAATGTATTACCCCCTTGGCTGTCTTATTCTGCCTTTCTTAAAGACTATCTTGTTTGCAGTACTGCTTAACTATGGAATATCAGAAGTTCTGATCCATTATCTATATTATAGATATGTTATTAGCTTAATGACCTGAACAAAAATTAATTCTTGTAGTACTGAAAGTGACATTTCCTGCCTATATAACCTGTTAATCCAGTTTTGAGGCCCCACTAAATTTTCATCATCAGTGGCAAGATAAATTATAAGTATACTTCAAAAAGTTTACTATGCAAGTTTAAAAAGTTGCATTTAATATTCATTTTATTTACATTCACCATCTTTTATATTTTAGGTTGCTTTATATGTGAGTTATCTACGTAGTGAGGTGAAAGTCATCTAATTGAAATTAACTTTTGCATAATTTCTGCTTTCCTGAAACTACCTTTTCTTTTAAAGATAGGATATTATACGATTGCTGGAGTTGCTGATTGCCAACTACTGAGAGACAATGTCTAAAACACAATTTCTGACTGGAATAAAAATGAAACTACTTTGTAGTAGGCAATGTAATTTCTTTGTAAGGGTCATTGTGAACAGATGGTTCTCCATTCTGAGGGGTTTAAAACCTTGAGTTCTGCAGAGTTTGGTATTTCGCACATTACCAGGAGTTTATTAGCTAACTTGTTGAGATATGATTTCAAATGATACCCAAATCTGTTTAACTTAAAGGGAATATTAATTTATACTCCTTTATGTTTGTTTTTTTGAAAGAAATTGGTACTTAGATGAAATTAGGGTGATTGACTCTCAGACTGGGCTAAATTAAAGTACCAAGAATGGATAAGAAGAAATGAGCAAAGAGCACGTGAGACTTATTCATGCTATAAGAGTCTTTTGCAGAATCTCTAGAGTGAGGTGCAGGTAGACTTGAATTCTTTCACAAACACAACCTTCCATTTTGACTGACTTTCAAATTATTTATCGTCATAGAAATAAGATATTTCTACTTTGTCATGCCTAATATTCGCATGTGTTCTGGTTAAGGACAATAATGCCCTGGATAGCAAGGATGTGTCTTAATCATATTTGTATTCTTAGTGCCTGACACACAATGGCTACTCAGTAATTTAGAGAACAAATGAGTGAATGCATTGATGCATGAATGAAAACCCCTTGGTTATCAGTGTGGAAATTCTAAATTATTAGGCTATGCTATCCTGCCTGTCTGGCCCTGTATGCAATTTTTCTCTACTAGGTAAATCCTCACTAGGGTATTAAACTCTGGACTCTAATCTCCTCTGATATTATTGTCACCGTGATTTTCAGAAAGGAACTGACCTCCTTCCATTTATAGTGCTCTTGCATAGGCCTTCATGGAATTCACTTAGTGTGATTTCTGGTTCAAATCATATCATTTTTGTTTTGGTTTATTACCAAATAATGTATCAATAGTAAATAATTTACCAGTAATGAATAGTAAAATGCAGTTGTCATTGACTGCCCCTTGAGGTCTAATATCTGTTTTGTAAGGGAAAGAGGTGTTTTTGTTTATTTATTTATTTCATCCTTATCGTTCTTTTTAATATAACTTGGAAGTTAGCCATAGTTTTAATTTACATTTTCATTACAGTTAATACAGCTATCATGAGTTTTTTTTTAAACATATTTATTTATAGTATATATATTATATTTATGTGTATGGTATAATGTCACTTTTATATGTATATAAACACACATACATGCATACATAGAAACAGACAAAAAACTGAACAGATATACATCAAGATGTAAAACACTATTACAATAAAGCTGCAATAAACAGTTTCAGTCAAAAACTTTTTCATACTGAAGACTGAGATATGAATAACATATAACACCGTGTATTTTAAGGTGTACGATGTGTTGATTTGATACATTTGTATATTACAATATGACCATCATAGTGTTAGCTAACACCTCTATCATGTCACATAATTACAATTTTTGTTTTTATTTTTTAACATCTTTATTAGAGTATAATTGCTTTACAATGGTGTATCAGTTTCTGCTCTATAACAAAGTGAATTAGTTATACATATACATATGTCCCCATATCTCTTCCCTCTTGCATCTCCCTCCCTCCCACCCTCCGTATCCCACCCCTCTAGGTGGTCACAAAGCACCGAGTTGATCTCCTTGTGCTCTGTGGCTGCTTCCCACTAGTTATCTATTTTACATTTGGTAGTGTATATATGTCCATGCGACTCTCTCACTTTGTCCCAGCTTCCCCTTCCCCCTCCCTATATCCTCAAGTCCATTCTCTAGTAGGTCTGCATCTTTAGTCCCCTCTTGCCCCTAGGTTATTCTGACCATTTTCTTTCTTTTTTTTTTTTAGATTCCATATATATGTGTTAGCATATGGTATTTGTTTTTCTCTTTCTGACTCACTTCACTCTGTATGACAGTCTCTAGGTCCATCCACCTCACTACAAATATCTCAGTTTCGTTCCTTTTTATGGCTGAGTAATATTCCATTGTATATATGTCCCACATCTTCTTTATCCATTCATCTGTTGATGGACACTTAGGTTGTTTCCATGTCTTGGCTGTTGTAAATAGAGCTGCAATGAACATTTTGGTACATGACTCTTTTTTTTTTTTTTAACATCTTTATTGGAGTATAATTGCTTTACAATGGTATGTTAGTTTCTGCTTTATAACAAAGTGAATCAGTTATACATATACATATGTTCCCATAGCTCTTCCCTCTTGCGTCTCCCTCCCTCCCACCCTCCCTATCCCACCCCTCTAGGTGGTCACAAACCACCGAGCTGATCTCCCTGTGCTATGCAGCTGCTTCCCACTAGCTATCTGTTTTACGTTTGGTAGTGTATATATGTCCATGCCACTCTCTCACTTTGTCACAGCTTACCCTTCCCCCTCCCCATATCCTCAAGTCTGTTCTCTAGTAGGTCTGTGTCTTTATTCCTGTCTTGCCCCTAGGTTCTTCATGACCTTTTTTTTTTTTCTTAGATTCCGTATATATGTGTTAGCATACGGTATTTGTTTTTCTCTTTCTGACTTACTTCACTCTGTATGACAGACTCCAGGTCCATCCACCTCACTACAAATATCTCAGTTTCATTCCTTTTTATGGCTGAGTAATATTCCATTGTATATATGTGCCACATCTTCTTTATCCATTCATCCAATGATGGACGCTTAGGTTGCTTCCATGTCCTGGCTATTGTAAATAGAGCTGCAATGAACATTTTGGTACATGACTCTTTTTGAATTATGGTTTTCTCAGGGTATATGCCCAGTAGTGGGATTGCTGGGTCGTATGGTAGTTCTATTTTTAGTTTTGTAAGGAACCTCCATACTGTTCTCCGTAGTGGCTGTATCAATTTACATTCCCACCAACAGTACAAGAGGGTTCCCTTTTCTCCACACCTTCTCCAGCATTTATTGTTTGTAGATTTTTTGATGATGGCCATTCTGATCGGTGTGAGATGATATCTCATTGTAGTTTTGATTTGCATTTCTCTAATGATTAATGATGTTGAGCATTCTTTCATGTGTTTGTTGGCAATCTGTATATCTTCTTTGGAGAAATGTCTATTTAGGTCTTCTGACCATTTTTGGATTGGGTTTTTTGTTTTTTTGATACTGAGCTGCATGAGTTGCTTGTGTATTTTGGAGATTAATCCTATGTCAGTTGCTTTATTTGCAAATATTTTCTCCCATTCTGAGGGTTGTCTTTTCTTCTTGTTTATGGTTTCCTTTGCTGTGCAAAAGCTTTTAAGTTTCATTAGGTCCCATTTGTTTATTTTTGTTTTGATTTCCATTTCTCTAGGAGCTGGGTCAAAAAGGATCTTGCTGTGATTTATGTCATAGAGTGTTCTGCCTATGTTTTCCTCTGAGAGTTTGATGGTGTCTGGCCTTACATTTAGGTCTTTTATCCATTTTGAGTTTATTTTTGTGTATGGTGTTAAGGAGTGTTCTACTTTCATTCTTTTACTTGTAGCTGTCCAGTTTTCCCACCACCACTTATTGAAGAGGCTGTCTTTTCTCCATTGTATATTCTTGCCTCCTTTATCAAAGTTAAGGTGACCTTATGTGTGTGGGTTTATCTCTGGGCTTTCTATCCTGTTCCATTGATCTATATTTCTGTTTTTGTGCCAGTACTATACTGTCTTGATTACTGTAGCTTTGTAGTATAGACTGAAGTCAGGAAGCCTGTTTCCTCCAGCTCCGTTTTTCTTTCTCAAGATTGCCCTGGCTATTTGGGGTCTTTTGTGTTTCCATACAAATTGTGAAATTTCTTGTTCTAGTTCTGTGAAAAATGCCATTGGTAGTTTGACAGGGATTGCATTGAATCTGTGGATTGCTTTGGGTAGTAGAGTCATTTTCTCAATGTTGATTCTTCCAATCCAAGAACATGGTATATCTCTCCATCTATTTGTATCATCTTTAATTTCTTTCATCACTGTCTTATAATTTTCTGCCTACAGGTCTTTTGTCTCCTTAGGTAGGTTTATTCCTAGATGTTTTATTCTTTTTTTGCACTGATAAATGGGAGTGTTTTCTTAATTTCGCTTTCAGATTTTTCATCGTTAGTGTATAGGAATGCATGAGATTTCTGTGCACTAATTTTGTATCCTGCAACTTTACGAAATTCATTGAGTAGCTCTAGTAGTTTTCTGGTGGGAAAGAGGTGTTTTTAAAACATTATTTTATAATGATTATAGGATTTTGAAGTTACTAAAGAGGGAGATGGATATTTTCTCTAATATTTTCATGATAACATGGGAGAGGCTACAAAATTTTCCTTAGTTCCCATGATGGATCTTTACTTCCCTCTTTGACTATTTGTGGGCTTCAAACATCACTTCTATCAAGCTAATTGTAGAATATATCTGTTTAGTTTTAATCTCACAATTGAACTCCAATCCCAATATTATGAAATTATCTAACATACATTTCTATCTAAGTTCTCCCAGACAGTCCAAGCTTAATGTGTCTGAAACAGTTTGTTCATTCTTATCATTCTCTAGCTTCAGAAACTTGGATTCACCTACCTTGGATTCACCTTTGGTCCCACCTACTTTATCTCCAATTCCTTTTTCCTTTTTTCCATTAAAAAATGTTTTTTTGGACAGGGTGGCTTTTGCATATTTTCCATTTTCACTGTCCTATTCCCAGTTCAGTCACTTATCTCATCACCCCCATAATCATTTTTCTTATAGCTACTTAACTGTTCTTCCAGTCCACATACCTTCTTGATCAAATCTGAACTGTATACTGTTTACTTCAGCATCTTGCTTTCCCCTAAAAACCCGTGAGTACCTTACATTGCCCAGAGTTAATATCTAAACTCATTAGCTTGTAATTCATGGTCTTCCTTAATTTTTCCCCACCCTTCATTTCTTGTTTTCACCCAGTCCTTCAACCTCTGGCTGCACTAGTCAGCACAGGTGCTCTTCAGCATGTCTAATCTTTCACTTTTGTCTTGTGCTTCTTTAAGATCTAACTTACTCCATTTCTCTTTCATGAAACCAGCTCATTCTAGCATGCAGCATTTTTTTCTTCTCAAAATTCCTGTAGTACTTATTTAAGCCATTTACTGAGCAGTTAATCATTTAGAGTGTTGTGACATTTTCTACATTTTTGAACTGAATTATTTATTTTCAGTTTTCCTATTTTTTCAGAATGTATATGTTTCTTCACCAACTAACTGTGAAGTCCTTTACAGAGTCCTTAAGAGCAGGGACTATATTTTATATCTTTAACTATTATTTTAAAGCATTTTTTTCCATTACAAAGATACAACCTAAATCCAGTGCCATCATCCTCTAATTACAATTAAGCTTTCAGTAAATCATGCCTTTTGTTATATTTTTCATGTCTCTAAAAATATTAATTCAAGAAACAGTTAAATCTTTGTTAAGATTATCCTGCGTGCCATGAACAGCTCTTAGGAGCTGTACACTTCAGTATGTAGCACAGTGTATACTATATGTAATATATTTAGTATGATAACCAGTCATATTAGTTGATAAAACAAGTCGATTGAATAATTCATCAGTGGAAAGAAGCAATGAATTAAAATTGGGTGCATCCAGTTTGGACATATACTAGAGACTGACTTATCCTCATAGTAACCTGAGAAAATAACTCTAGGGGCTCCCATCAGAGAGCTCCTATAATTAATTTAAGATACTAAGCTTGTACAACAGATGATTCATAGTCTCTAAATATGAAAATAATATGATAAAACATTTTTAAAAGGAAGTAAAATGACATAGAAGTTACATGCTTAAAAGTATGAGTGGATGGAAGGGCTCCCCTGGTGGCGCAGTGGTTGAGAGTCTGCCTGTCGATGCAGGGGACACGGGTTCGTGTCCTGGTCCGGGAAGATCCCACATGCCACGGAGTGGCTAGGCCTGTGAGCCATGGCTGCTGAGCCTGCACATCCGGAGCCTGTGCTCCACAATGGGAGAGGCCACAACAGTGAAAGGCCCGCGTACCGCAAAAAAAAAAAAAAAAAAAAAAAGTATGAGTGAATGATCATCAGTCTACAAATACTGTAAATAGTCAAACACTGAATGAATGAATCAATATATGAATTAGTGGATTAATGAAATACCAGCTGAAAACATGCTGAGATAAATCCAAACATAGCTTTTAAGTTGTTGCAGCAGTTGTAGTAGAAGGAGCAATCTAATGAGACAAAATAAAGTAACAGATGTCATTTAAAAAAAGTTAATAGACTATTTTTAGAGCAGTTTTAAATTTACAGAAAAACTGAGCAGAAAATATACAGTTCCCATAAACCCCCTTGAGCACACCCCACTGCATACAGTTTACCATATCATTAACATCTTACATTACTTTGGTTTATTTGTTAAAATTGCTGAAGCTGGGGCTTCCCTGGTGGCGCAGTGGTTGAGAATCTGCCTGCGAACGCAGGGGACGCGGGTTCGAGCCCTTGTCTGGGAAGATCCCACATGCTGCGGAGCAATTTGGCCCGTGAGCCACAACTGCTGAGCCTGTGCGTCTGGAGCCTGTGCTCTGCAACGGGAGAGGCCGCAATAGTGAGAGGCCTGCGCACCGCGATGAGGAGTGGCCCCCGCCCGCAGCAACTAGAGAAAGCCCTCACGCAGAAACGAGGACCCAACACAGCCAAAATAAAAATAAATAAAAATTAAAAAAAAAATTGCTGAAGTTGAACTAATAATATTGATACATTATTATTAATTAAATTTAATACTTTACATTAGGGCTTATTCTTTGTTATAGAGGTCTGTGTCATGAAGCTTTCCTTTTATGTTTTCTTCTAAGAGTTTTGGGTTGTATGCAGGTTTTGTTTGGACATAATTTTTAAACTTCTTTGGGTGAATACCAAGGAATACGATTACTGGATCATATGATAAGACTATGTTTCGCTTTGTAAGAAATTACCAATCTTTCTTGGAAAGTGGCTGTGCAATATTGCATTCCCAGCAGTGATGAATGAGAGTTCCTGTTACTCCACATCTTCGTCACCATTTGGTGTTGTCAGTGTTTTGTTTCTTTGCCGTTCTATTCGATATGTAGTGATATCTTATTGTTGCTTTAATTTGCAGTTCCTTAATGACTTACTATATTGAACATCTTTTTGTGTGGTTATGTGTCACTTGCATATCTTCCTTGGAGAAGTTCCTTTGCTTATTTTTTAATTGGGTTATTTTCTTATTGTTGAAGAGTTCTTTGTATATTTTGAATTACAGTACTTTATCAGATTTGATTTGCACATATTTTATCCTAGTCTGTGACTTGCATTTTTATTCTTTGAACAGTGTCTTTTGCAGGGCAGAGTTTTTAATTGTAATGAAATTCAACTTATTTTTTAAAATCATTGATCATGCTTTTGATGACTTAAAATCACCAAACCCAAGATCACCTAGATTTTCTCTTACCTTATCTCCTAGGAATTTTAAAGTTCTGTATTTTCTCCTTTGGTCTATGATCCATTTCAAGTTAATTTCTGTAAATTTCAGTATCTAGATTCTTTTTTTTTTTTTTTTTTAACACGTGTATGGCTGGTTGTTCTAGCACCAATTGTTGAAAAGACTATATTATCTCCCTACTGGGTTGTTCTTGCTCCTTTGTCAAGGATTTGTGTGGTGTATTTCCGTATTCTCTATGTTATTCCCCTGATTTGTCTATTCCTTCACCAATAGCACACTGTCTTGATGACTGTAACTTAATACTATATCTTGAAATTGGGTAGTGTCAGTTCTCTGAGTTTGTTCTTCTTCAATATTGTGTTAATTATTCTGGGTCATTGTCTTTTGATATAAACTTTACAATTAGTTTCTTAATATCCATAAAATAACTTCCTCAGATTTTTGTTGCAATTTCAGTAAATCTATAGATGGAAGTTGGGAAAAACTAACATCTTGACAATATTGAGTCCTATTCATAAACATGGATTATCTCTCTATTCAGTTCTTCTTTGATTTCTTTCATCAGAGTTTTAAAATTTTCCTCATATAGCTCTTGTACATAATTTTTAGGTTTATACCAAGTATTTTAATTTTTTCTGCTAATGTAAATCATGTTTTGTTTCAAATTCCAATTGTTCACTGTTAGTATATTAGAAAGTAATTGACTTTTGTATATTTACCTTGTATACCATAACCCTGCTACAATTGCCTATGAGTTCCAAAAATTTTTGTTGTTGTTGATTCTTTGGGATTTTCTACATGGACAATCAGGTCATCTGTGAACAAAGAAAATTTTGTTTCTTCCCTCCTAATTAAAAGTATGCTTTTAATTTTATTCTCATATCTTGTTGCATTCGTTAGGGCTTCCAGTGTGGTTTTGCATAGGATTGGTGAGATGGGACAGCTTTGTCTTGTTCCTGATATTAGTGGGAAAGCATCTAATTTCTCACCATTAATTATGATATCAATTGTAGGGTGTTTTTTTGGTAGGTGTTCTTCGTCAAGTGAGGAAATTCTCCACTATTCCTAGTTTTATGAGGTGTTTTTTTTTTTTGCTTATTTTTGTCATGAATGAGTATTGGATTTTGTCAAATGTTTTTTCTGCCTCTAGTAATATGATCATGTGATTTTACTTATTTAGCATGCTAATGTGATGGATTAAATTAGTTGATTTTTAAATGTTGAACCAGACTTGCATAAATTGAATAAATCCAACTTCTTTGTGGTATTTAATTTTTTAAATAAATTGTTGGATTCATTTTGCTAATATTTGTTGAGGATTTTCACATATGTTCATGAGAGATATTTGTCTGTTGTTTTCCTTTGTAACCTGCAGGTTTTTTTTTTTTTTTTTTTTTTTTTTTTTGCGGTACGCGGGCCTCTCACTGTTGTGGCCTCTCCCGTTGCGGAGCACAGGCTCCGGATGCGCAGGCTCAGCGGCCATGGCTCACGGGCTCAGCCACTCCACGGCATGTGGGATCTTCCCGGACCGGGACACAAACCCGTGTCCCCTGCATCGGCAGGCGGACTCTCAACCACTGCGCCACCAGGGAAGCCCTGCAGGTTTTTTTAAAAAAATAATATCTTTTTCAGGTTTTGGTATTAAAGTAATGCTGGCCTCATAGAATGAATTAGGCAGTGTTCCCTCTGACTGTAAGTTCTGGAATGAATTGTGGAGAATTGGTATTCTTTTTCCTTTAAATCTTTAATAGAATTCACTAGTGAACCCTTCTGGGACTGCTGCTTTGTGTTATAGGTGATCAATAATTGACTCAATTTCTTTAACAGATATGGGCTTATTCAGATCATTTCTCCCAGTATAAGTTGTCATAGATTGTGTTTTTCAAGGAACTGCTCCATTTTTTTCTAGTTTATCAGATCTATGGGCATAGAGTTTTTCATAATACTCTTTTAGTAATCTATTATTACCCATGTGATCAGTAGTGATCTCCCCTCTCTCATTTCTCAAAATAGTAATTTGTGTCCTCTGTCACTCTTTCTTTCTCTTCTCTCTCTCTCTCTCTCGTTAGTTGAATAGTGGTTTATCAATTTTGTTTGTCTTTTTTACAGATCCAGATTTTGGTTCTGTTGATTTTTTCTACTGATTTCCTGTTTTCATTTTATTTATTTTTGATCTATTTGTTAAAATTTCTTTTCTTCTGCTTATTTTGAATTTAATTTGCTCTTCTTTTTTCAGTTTCCTAAAGTGGAAGCTTAAATAATTGATTTTAGACCATTCTTCTTTTCCAATATATACATTCAGTGATGTAAATTTCTTTCTAAGCACTGCTTTTGCTGCATCTCAAAAATTTTGATAAGTTGTACTTTCATTTTCATTTAGTTCAAAATATTTTAATTTTTCTGCTGAGACTTCTTTGACTCATGTATTATTTAGAAGTGTGTTGTTTAATCTCTATATATTTGGGGATTTTTCCTAGGTATCTGTTGTTGTTGAATTACAGTTTAACTCCACTGTAGTCTGACAGTATATTTTGTATGATTTCTATTCTTTAAAAATCTTTAAGGTGTGTTTTACGACACAGAATGTAGTCTATCATGGTGAATATTTGCTGTGTACTTGAGAAGAATGTATTCTGCTTTCATTTATTTAAGTATATAAATGTCAATTAGATTCAGCTGATTAATGATGTTGTTCAATTCAACCACATCCTTATTGGTTTTCTGCCTGCTAGATCTGTCAATTATTGATAAAGGGGTATTGAACTCTCCAACTATACTAGCAGATTCATCTATTTCTCCTTGTAATTCTGTCAGATTTTGCCTCATGTATTTCGATGCTATGTTGTTAGGTGAATATACATTAAGGATTGTTATTTCTTCTTGCATAATTGACTCCTTTATAATGATGTAATACCCTTTTTTATACCTAATAATTTCCCTTGCTCTGTAGTCTGCTTTGTGTGAAATTAATAAAGCTACTCCAGCTTTCATTTGATTATTGTTAGCAAGGTATGTCTTTCTCCATCTCTTTACTTTTCCTCTTTCTGTGTTACTATGTTTAAAGTTGGTTTATTATAGACAACATTTGGTTGAATCTTAGATTTTCAGCCACCCTGAGTGTCTCTGTGTAAATACTGGTGTATTTATTAGATCATTAATATTTATAGTGATTATCAGTGCATTTCATTTAACATATTCATATTTGTAACTATTTTCTATTTGTTGCCTTTGTTCTGTGTTTCCTTTTTTTCTTTCACTGCTTTTCTTGCCTTATATGCTTTTAGTTGAGCATTTTATATGATTCAGTTTTCTCTCTTAGCAAACCAAGCCCTAGGGTTTGCAATATACAGTTACTTTTAATTAAAGCCCATTTTAAAATAACACTGTATTGCTTCATGGATGGTACAGGTATTCCCAATTTCTTTCTCCTCTCCCTTTTTGTCTTTGGTTTTCTGCAGTTTGAATATTATATGCCTTAGTGTAGATTTCGGATACATATCCCGCTTGTTATTCTCTGAGTTTCCTGGATGTGTGGTTTAATTTCTGTCATTATTTATGGAAAAATTTCAGCCCTTATTATCTCGAATATTTTTCTTTGTTTTCCTCTTTCCTTCCTTTGTTCCTCTCCCTGCCTTTTCCCTTTCTTTCACTTTCTTGTTCTTCTGGTTATCTCCATTATGCATAATTGCAACTTTTTAAGTTTTCCCACAGTTCTTACATATTCTGTTCTGTTTAAATTTTTTTTCTTTGCTTTTTATTTTGAGAAGTTTACATTAACATCTACCTTTCTGATTCTTTTCTTAGGCATGTCCAGTGTGTTGATGAGCCCATTCAAGGCATTTTAAATTTCGGTTACAGTGTTTTTCATTTCCAGCATTTCCTAGAAATACTTCACTAGAATTTATATATCTCAGTTTCATTACCTATCTATTCTTGCATGCTGTTCACTTTTTCTATTAGAGCTCTTAACACATTAATCATATTATTTTAAATACCTGTTCTGATAATTCCTAAGTCTCTGACATATCTGAGCTTTGTTTGCCTATTTGGACTGTGTTCTTTCCTTTTAATGTGTCTTGTAATTATTTTGTTGAAACCCAAACGTGATATATTGAGTAAAAGGAACTGAGGTAAATAGACCTTTAATGTAAGGCTTGTTGTTTATCTAGATTAAGGTTAGGCTGTGTTACTGTTTACTGTAGCTGTAGGTGTCTGATGCTATAATTTCCTCTAATGTCCTTCTTTTTGTATCCCCTATTGTCTTTGTGTTTCCCTAAAAACTCCTTTTTAAATAGGGTCTGGGTCGTAAGGTGTGGGGGGAAGGGAAGAATTCTATAATTTTATGATTAGGTCTCATTTTTATATGAGCCTGATTCTCTGGGTTATGACCTTCATAAGTGCATCTACTTTCTTCATCCTTAGATGAGACAGGAAGGCTAGATGTGGCTGGATTTGGCATTTCCCTTACTCCATGGCAAAGGCTAAAGGAGGCTAGAGTTGGATATTTTTCCCTTCTCTAGAAGCTGACAGACTCTGAAAAAACCCAAGTGGTTTAGTCTCTAGCAGAAGACTTCTCTTTGAGTTTGATTTTTCTTTTCTTTTTTAAAATGTTTTATTTTATATTGGAATATAGTTGATTAACAATGTTGTAATCGTTTCAGGTGTACAGCAAAGTGATTCAGTTATACATATACATGTATCTGTTCTTTTTCAAATTTTTTTCCCATTTAGGTTGTTACATAATATTAAGCAGAGTTCCCTGTGCTATACAGTAGGTCCTTGGTGGTTATCCATTTTAAATATAGCAGTGTGTACATGTCAGTCCCAAACTCCCTAACTATCCCTTCCCCCCACCCTTCCCCCCCCCCGCCGATTTTTCTAATTAATATCTGCTGGAAAACTTATAACAACTTTTTAAAGTTGTACCTAAAATAAGGTATAATAGATATTGAGTGAGATTTTAAAAACTTTCTTCTGCATTATGTTTATAAACTTAATTATATTAACTTTGAGACATTTGTTAGATGTCTTTTAGAGTTTGGGTATCTGGTGGATGAAATTGACAATTTAATGCCTTATAAGCAAATGAGGTTTTATTCTGTTGTCCTAATGTTTGGTGAATTACTTATTAACACTAAACTCCAAACAAATATAAGTATATTTCCAAGATCAGTAGAGGATGTGAAGATGTGTCTCCTGTAAATATCACTAACAGTTGTTAACCATATTTGTAAGCTTAGGTTGATCGTGGATTTCCCAATGCCAACACCTGGAATATGGAATCCATAACAAATGGAAGTTGAACTTGTTTTTCTCTCTGGTTTAGTAAAGATACTTATCTGAGAGATTACTATAAATCA
Source organism: Phocoena sinus (assembly GCF_008692025.1). Taxonomy (NCBI): domain Eukaryota; kingdom Metazoa; phylum Chordata; class Mammalia; order Artiodactyla; family Phocoenidae; genus Phocoena; species Phocoena sinus. The sequence continues at coordinate 40,526,424 of NC_045777.1, forward strand.
TAGGCCTGTGAAGTTGTCTGTGGTAACAGAAGGCATTTTTAAAATATTTATTTATTTATTTATTTCCTGACTGCTTTGGGTCTTTGGTGAGCGGGGCTACTCTTTATTGTGGTGCATGGGCTTCTCATTGCAGTGGCTTCTCTTGTTGTGGACCACGGGCTCTAGGCACACGGGCTTCAGTAGCTGTGGCATGCGGGCTCAGTAATTGTGGCTCGTGGGCTCTAGAGCGCAGGCTCGGTAGTTGTGGTGCCCAGGCTTAGTTGCTCCGCAGCATGTGGGATCTTCCTGGACCAGGGCTTGAACCTGTGTCCCCTGCATTGGCAGGCGGATTCTTAACCACTGCACCACCAGGGAAGTCCCTAGAAGGCACTTTTTAAAAACTAGAGCTTCTACAAGTTTCCAAAATAGTTAAAATGCATAAGATACATGCAACAGATGGCAAAAGGGTTTGAACTAAATGTCTGTGAATTTTTTACTACTTAGTTTTACATGATAATGCGTTTGTGCAGTTAAGGTGATGATCTTTTTTTTGTTTTGTTTTGTTCTAATCAATTAATTAATTAATTTTTCTTATTAGTCATCCATTTTATACACATCAGTGTATACATGTCAATCCCAATCTCCCAATTCATCACAACCCTCACCCCTTGCCACTTCCTCCCTTGGTGTCCATACGTTTTTTCTCTACTTCTGTGTCTCCATTTTTGCTCTGCAAACTGGTTCATTTGTACCATTTTCTAGGTTCCACATATATGTGTTAATATATGATATTTGTTTTTCTCTTTCTGACTTACTTCAGTCTGTATGACAGTCTCTAGATGCATCCATGTCTCTACAAATGACCAATTTCGTTGAGTAATATTCCATTGTATATATGTACCACATCTTCTTTATCCATTCATCTGTCGATGGGCATTTAGGTTGCTTCCATGACCGGGCTATTGTAAATAGTGCTGTAGTGAACTTTGGGGTGCATGTGTCTTTTTTTTTTTGAGGCACACGGGCCCCTCACCGCTGTGGCCTCTCTCTTCGCGGAGCACAGGCTCCGGAAGCACAGGCCCAGTGACCATGGCCCACGGGCCCAGCTGCTCCACGGCATGTGGGATCCTCCCGGACCAGGGCACGAACCCACGTCCCCTGCTTCGGCAGGCGGACTCTCAACCACCGCGCCACCAGGGAAGCCCACATGTGTCTTTTTGAATTATGGTTTTCTCTGGGTATATGCCCAGTAGTGGGATTGCTGGGTCATATGGTAATTCTATTTGTAGTTCTTTAAAGAACCTACATACTGTTCTCCATAGTGGTTGTATCAATTTACATTCCCACCAACAGTGCAAGAGGTTTCCGTTTTCTCCACACCCTCTACAGCATTTGTTGTTTGTAGATTTTCTGATGATGTCCATTCTAACTGGTGTGAGGTGATACCTCACTGTAGTTTTGATTTGCATTTCTCTAATAATTAGTGATGTTGAGCAGCTTTTCATGTGCTTCTTGGCCATCTGTATGTCTTCTTTGGAGAAATGTCTATTTAGGTCTTCTGCTCATTTTTGGATTGGGTTGTTTGTTTTTTTAATATTGAGTTGCATGAGCTGTTTAAATACTTTAGAGATTAATCCTTTGTCTGTTGATTCATTTGCAAATATTGTCTCCCATTCTGAGGGTTGTCTTTTTGTCTTGTTTATGGTTTCCTTTGCTGTGCAAAAGCGTTTTTCATTCGGTCCCATTTGTTTATTTTTGTTTTTATTTCCATTACTCTAGGAGGTGGATCAAAAAAGATCTTGCTGTTGTTTATGTCAAAGTTTTGAGTTTATTTTTATGTATGGTGTTAGGGAGTGTTCTAATTCATTCTTTTACATGTAGCTGTCCAGTTTTCCCAGCACCACTTATTGAAGAGACTGTCTTTTCTCCATTGTATATCCTTGCCTCCTTTGTCATAGATTAGTTGACCATAGGTGCGTGGGTTTATCTCTGGCTTTTCTATCCTGTTCCATTGATCTATATTTCTGTTTTTGTGCCAGTACCATATTGTCTTGATTACTGTAGCTTCATAGTATAGTTTGAAGTCAGGAGTCTGATTCCTCTAGCTCCGTTTTTTCCCTCAAGTCTGCTTTGGCTATTCGGGATATTTGGTATCTCCATACAAATTTTAAGATTTTTTGTTCTAGTTCTGTAAAAAATGCTATTGGTAATTTGATAGGGATTGCATTGAATCTGTAGATTACTTTGGGTAGTAAAGTCATTTTCACAATATTGATTCCTCCAATCCAAGAACATGGTATATCTCTCCATCTGTTGGTACCATCTTTATTTTCTTTCATCAGTGTCTTATAGTTTTCTGCATACAGGTCTTTTGTCTCCCTAGGTAGGTTTATTCCTTGGTATTTTATTCGTTTTGTTGCAATGGTAAATGGGAATGTTTCCTTAATTTCTCTTTCAGATAATTCATCATTAGTGTATAGGAATGCAAGAGATTTCTGTGCATTAATTTTGTATCCTGCAAATTTACCAAATTCATTGATTAGCTCTAGTAGTTTTCTGGTAGCATCTTTAGGATTCTCTATGGATAGTGTCATGTCATCTGCAAACAGTGACAGTTTTGCTTCTTCTTTTTCAATTTGTGTTCCTTTTATTTCTTTTTCTTCTCTGATTGCCGTGGCTAGGACTTCTAAAACTATGTTCAATAATAGTGGTGAGAGTGGACATCCTTGTCTTGTTCCTGATCTTAGAGGAAATGCTTTCAGTTTTTCACCATTGAGAATGATGTTTGCCATGGGTTTGTTATATATGGCCTTTATTATGTTGAGGTAGGTTCCCTCTATGCCCACTTTCTGGAGAGTTTTTACCATAAATGGGTGTTGAATTTTGTCAGAAGCCTTTTCTGCATCTATTGAGATGATCATATGGTTTTTATTCTTCAGTTTGTTAACGTGGTGTATCACATTGATTGATTTGCCTATATTGAAGAATCCTTGCACCCCTGGAATAAATTCCACTTGATCATGGTGTATGATCCTTTTAATGTGTTGTTGGATTCTGTTTGCTAGTATTTTGTTGAGGATTTTTGCATCTATATTCATCAGTAATATTGGTCTGTAATTTTCTTTTTCTGTAGTGTCTTTGTCTGGTTTTGGTATCAGGGTGATGGTGGCCTCATAGAATGAGTTTGGGAGTGTTCCTTCCTCTGCAACTTTTTGGAAGAGTTTGAAAAGGATGGATGTTAGCTCTTCTCTAAATGTTTGATAGAATTCACCTGTGAAGCCATCTGGTCCTGGACTTTTGTTTGTTGGAAGATTTTTAATCACAGTTTCAATTTCATTACTTGTGATTGGTCTGTTCATATTTTCTGTGTCTTCTTGGTTCAGTCTTGGAAGGTCATACCTTTGTAAGAATTTGTCCATTTCTTCCAGGTTGTCCATTTTATTTACATAGAGTTGCTTGTAGTAGTCTCTTAGGATGCTTTGTATTTCTGCGGTGTCTGTTGTAACTTCTCCTTTTTCATTTCTAATTTTATTGATTTGAGTCCTCTTCCTTTTTTTCTTGATGAATCTGGCTAATGGTTTATCAATTTTGTTTATCTTGTCAAAGAACCAGCTGTTAGTTTTATTGATCTTTGCTATTGTTTGTTTCTATTTCATTTATTTCTGCTCTGATCTTTATGATTTCTTTCCTTCAACTAACTTTGGGTTTTGTTTGTTCTTCTTTCTCTAGTGCCTTTAGGTGTAAGGTTAGATGGTTTATTTGAGATGTTTGTTGTTGCTTGAGGTAGGATTGTATTGCTATAAAATTCCCTCTTAGAACTGCTTTTGCTGCATCCCATAGGTTTTGGATCGTTGTGTTTTCATTTTCATTTTTCTCTAGGTATTTTTTGATTTCCTCTTTGATTTCTTCAGTGAAATCTTGGTTATTTAATAACGTATTGTTTAGCCTCCATGTGTTTGTGCTTTTTACATTTTTTCCCCTGTAATTGAGTTTTAATCTCATAGTGTTGTGGTCAGAAAAGATGCTTGATATGATTTCAATTTTCTTAAATTTACTGAGGCTTGGTTTGTGACCCAAGATATGATCTGTCCTGGAGAATGTACCGTGCACACTCAAGAAGAAAGTGTAATCTGCTGTTTTTGGACAGAATGTCCTATAAATATCAATTACGTCTATCTGGTCTATTGTGCCATTTAAAGCTTGTGTTTCCTTATCAATTTTCTGTTTGGATGATCTGTCCATTGGTGTAAGTGAGGTGTTAAAGTCCCCCACTATTATTGTGTTTCTGTTGGTTTCCTCTTTTATAACTGTTAGCAATTACCTTATGTATTGAGGTGCTCTATGTTAGGTGCATATATATTTGTAGTTGTTATATCTTCTTCTTGGATTGTTCCCTTGATCACTACAGAGTGTCCTTCCTGTTTCTTGTAATACTCTTTATTTTAAAGTCTGTTTTATCTGATATGAGTATTGCTACTCCAGCTTTCTTTTGATTTCCATTTTCATGGAATATGTTTTCCATCCCCTCACTTTTAGTCTGTATGTGTTCCTAAGTTTGAAGTGGGTCTCTTGTAGACAGCATATATGTGGGTCTTTGTATCCATTCAGCCACCCTGTGTCTTTTGGTTGGAGCATTTAGTCTATTCACCTTTAAGGTAATTATCGATATGTATGTTCCTATGACCATTTTCTTAATTGTTTTGGGTTTGTTTTTGTCGGTCCTTTTCTTCTCTTGTGTTTCCCACTTAGAGAAGTTCCTTTAGCATTTGTTGTAGAGCCGGTTTGGTGGTGCTGAATTCTCTTAGCTTTTGCTTGTCTGTAAAGCTTTTGATTTCTCCATTGAAATTGAATGAGATCCTTGCTGGGTAGAGTAATCTTGGTTGTAGCTTCTTCCCTTTTATCTCTTTAAATATATTGTGCCACTCCCTTCTGGCTTGTAGAGTTTCTTCTGTTAACCTTATGGGAGTTCCCTTGTATGTTATTTGTTGTTTTTCCTTTGCTGCTTTCAGTAATTCTTCTTTGTCTTTAATTTTTGCCAGTTTGATTACTGTGTCTCGGCGATTTTCTCCTTAGGTTTATCCTGTATGGGACTCTCTGTACTTCCTGGACTTGGGTGGCTTTTTCCTTTCCCATGTTAGGGAAGTTTTTGACTATAATCTCTTCAAATAGTTTCTCAGGTCCTTTCTCTCTCTCTTCTCCTTCTGGGACCCCTATAATGAGAATGTTGTTGTGTTTAACCTTGTCCCAGAGGTCTCTTAGGCTGTCTTCATTTCTTTTCATTGTTTTTTCTTTATTCTGTTCCGCAACAGTGAATTCCGCCATTCTGTCTTCCAGGTCACTTACCCGTTCTTCTGCCTCAGTTATTCTGCTATTGATTCCTTCTAGTGTATTTTTCATTTTAGTTATTTTGTTGTTCATCTCTGTTTGTTTGTTCTTTAATTCTTCTAAATCTTTGTTAAACATTTCTTGCATCTTTTCGATCTTTGCCTCCGTTCTTTTTCCGAGGTCCTGGATCATCTTCACTCTCATTATTCTGAAATTTTTTCTGGAAGATTGCGTGTCTCCGTTTCATTTAGATTTTTTTTGGGGGGGGGTTTATCTTGTTTCTTTATCTGATACATAGCCCTCTGCCTTTTCATTCTTTGTGTCTTTCTGTGTATGTGGTTTTTGTTCCACAGGCTGCAGGATTGTAGTTCTTCTTGCTTCTGCTGTCTGCCGTCTGTTGGGGTGATGATCTTTCATGATAACATTTGCAGATATATACATTGGAATGTGCTCTCTGAAGCTGCTAATAACTGGCAATTTTATAATAGATAGGAAAATACTTTCCGAATGCTTTATGTATAATTTTTGTATTTTAATATCATATAACAAACTGTTATGTGGGGTTTCCTTTCTCTGATATTTACTCCTTTCCTTTACCCTAATGGTTTGAAAAAATTGACAGTTAATGTTGTTCCTTCCTACAGTATTGAGTTTCCTATTTTAATCCCTAAAATGTAATGTGTTTTTTAAAGTTTATTTTAAAAATGTCTTTGAATATAAGCAGAAATGTTATGTTCTTTTGTATCGTGTTTCTGAGAAAGTTAAAACTATTCTCATCCACCATTTACCTCTTTTATCCTAAAATAATGCAATCATAATTCTGACTTGATTTTCTGCAGATGATTATAGATTTTTGGTAATTCGTCTGTTCGGATTATCTGTTGTTTATGGGAATAACTATTCCAATAGCAACAAAGATTGAGTCCTTGAGAATAAATTTAATGAGAGATTGCAAAACCTGTACTAGAAGAAAATTTAAACATTCCTGAAAGAGAATAGAGTTGGACAAATTGGAAAGACTTCCCTGGGTCTTATACAAACAGTCAAGTTTATAAAAATGACACTTCTCCATATTTTAATGTCCAAACTTAATACAGTCCTAGGAAAAGTACCAACAATCCATATGATGGAATTACATAAATTGATACCTAAGTTTGTACAGAAAACCAAATGTAACAATAACCAGAAAAACACTGAAAAAGAGAAAACTACAAGCGACAACTAGCCCTACCCAACATTAAAACATACTAGAATACTAGATAGCCTCTGTAATTAAAACATCATAGTATTTATACGTGAATAGAGAAACAGAACAATGTAATGGAAGAGAATGTCCAGAAATAAATTTCCATACACATATGGAAATTTAGTGTATGATAAATGTAGCATCTCAAATGACTAAGATAGACATTTTAATAAACTGTTCTTTGACAATTGGATAGCCATTTGGAAAAAGTTATTTTATACCATATCTTACATTATACCCCAAAATAATGGATTTGGATTCTCAACGTAGAAAAAGAAACTTTATAAAAGCACTAAAAGGAAAAATATACGCATTCTTCTTTAACCTTAGTGTAGGGAAGGGCTTTCTAACTCTGACTGAAAATCCACAGGCAATAAAAGATTGATAAATTTGACTATATAAAACATTTTAAAAATTGTATGGCCCAAAACACCATAAACAAAGTCGGAAGACAACTGACAAAATTCAAGAAAATATTCACAACATTTATACAGACAAAAGGTAATATCCCTAATACACAAAGAACTCTTTAAAATGTAGGGACAAAGGACCAAAATAAGAAATAGGAAAAAGACATGGATAATTCACAAAAAAACAAACATTTAAACATATGATAAACATGAAAAAAATGTTCAAAGTCATACATAATTAGTGAAATATAAATTAAAACCACTAAAATATATTTTTAACTTTTTAGAGTGGCAGAAAATTTTTTAAAATTACAAATTCTGTAAGTGAGGCTGAAGGGAAATCATCACATGCATTGGTAGTAGAAATTCAAACTGATACAGTCCTTTGAATGGAAATTTGGTAATACCTAAGAAAACTACATATTTATACTTTGACCCAGCCTTTTCACTCCTAAGACCCTATCATGGATCATACACCTCCAAAAACATGTAAATGCACACTTACAAGGTTATTTACTGTGCGAGTATCTGTAATTGCAACATATTGGAAATAGCCTGAATGTCAATAGCTAGGAGAGAGGTTGAATAAACTATAGTATATTCTATATTCACTCAATATACTATTATGGAGCTGTAACAAATAATAATGCAGATATTTATGAACTTATTTGGAGTTATTTCTAGTATTTACTATTAAAAGAAAAAATTGTTTCATTGCAAAAAAGTATAGGGTGCTATCCTTAATGTAAGAAAGGAGGAGATACAGTCAAATATATTGGTGCTATGAAGAATTCATAAGTGACCTGGAAAACAGAACAATGGTAATCACCCAATTAGAGCAGTAAAGAGAAAAAAAAATTAACGATGTTAGTTTAAGGGGCCTTTGGGATGACATCAGACATACTAATATTGGCATTATAGGGGTCCCAGGGGGAGGAGAGAGAGAGAAAGGGGCAGAAAACATGTTTGATCAAATTATGTCTGAAAATTTCCCTGACCTGAAAAATGAAATAGATATCCAGGTCCAGGAAGTACAGAAAACCCCAAACAAGATGAACCTGAAGAGACCCACACCAAGGCATATCATAAAAAGAGTCATGTACAAAGGAACCCTCATAAGGCTATCAGCTGATTTTTCAGCAGAAATTTTGCAAGCCAGAATGGAGTGGCATGATGTATTTAAAGTGCTGAAAAGAAAGAACCTATAACCAAGGATACTCTACTCAGCAAGGTTATCTCTCAGAATCGAATGGGAGATGAGTTTCCCAGAAAAGCAAAAGCTAAAACAGTTCATCTCTACTAAATTGGTCTTATAAGAAATGTCAAAGGGTGTTAAGAGTTTTTAACAATAAAATATTTTTAATTCTGGTATGTATGCTTTTTTAGACATAATGCTATCACACAATTAATAGACTACAGTATAGTGTAAACATAATTCTTATATGCACTGGGAAACCAAAAAATTCATGTGATGGGTTATTGAGATATTCACTTCATTGTGGTGGTCTGGAACTGAACCCACAATATCTCCGACGTATGTCTGTATATCTTTATACAAATATAATATATATTATATGTAATATATAATATACATATTTATTTAATGTTTAAAACATTAAAAATATAAATAAAATTAAAATAATATAAAATACAAAGGTCTGAAGCATAATAATTCAGAGAATATATCCCTGGGTTCACATTCCATCTCAGCTACTTACTAGGTCAAGGCCTTAGATGAACTAGTCTTTTTAAGCTTTAGTTACCTCCTTTGTAAATGATGATGATATTAAATGATGATAATATTACTTACTTTATTAGAGCCGTTGTGAAGACTAAATGAGAAAATGTATGTAAAACTCCTTTGCACATACATAGTAAGTGTGTATTATACTACAACATATATATATTAGAGCTTCTAAGCAGTGAATGTGTTTTTTGAAATTGTTTTTCATAACTGCCTGACTTAGCTGACTTACTGTGGGAGAGTGTCTCAGCTCACTGGCCAGCCCAGCACACAGTGACATGCTATGTTCTTACCAGCCTTTCTCCACCAGGGTGTATAGCTCTCTTCCTGATCTTTCTGATGCCCAGCCTAGTGGAGCTTGCTAGCTATCTTCTGACAGATGTTTTTAATGCAGTCTGCTTTGCTGGATTTCAGTAGGGGTTGTTAACAGATGGTTTATAATCCATATCTTCCCACGTTCCATGGGGAATTAAAGTAAGCATGATGTGAAAACATTTTCTACTGAAGTAGACATATAAAATTAGTCTGCTCTCTGATTTATCCAGCAAAATATCTTACCTTTGTCTATCACATCAAATTCTCTTAGTGATTGTAAGATGTTGTAAATGTTTCTGTGCTTTTTAATTGTTTCAGACCTTAAAGAATGCAGTATAAATTGACTGTAAAAGAGAAAATTTTTAGAAATATACAGATTTCATGAAGTTGGTGTAAATGATTTTGGAGAATTTATTGATTAATATGTAAAGCCACTGATAAATGAGGATTTGACAGTTTACAATTGAAGCAGAGAAAATTTGCAAGCATTGTGATATGATAATGCTTCAAAAGGGACTGGAATAGGGGCTTCCCTGGTGGCGCAGTGGTCGAGAGTCTGCCTGCCAATGCAGGGCACACGGGTTCGTGCCCCAGTCCGGGAAAGATCCCACATGCCGCGGTGCGGCTAGGCCTGTGAGCCATGGCCGCTGAGCCTGCGCGTCTGGAGCCTGTGCTCTGCAGCGGGAGAGGCCACAACAGTGAGAGGCCCGCGTACCAAAAACAAAACAAAACAAAACAAAAGGGACTGGAATAGCAAAGGGTTAAGAGAAATCCTTTGAAAAAATGAAGTTCTCAAATATTTCTGTTTGATGGTATTTATAACAATCTTTTAGGTGTTAAATGTAAATTGACAGATGTTATACTGTAATGAAGTAATTTCAGAAAAATCAACAAAAAAATCTGCAGTTTTATTCTTTGATTTAAAAATTATCACAGTTATAATTATAACTAAAATTTTGTTAAATGTAACATAAAGACAACTTATTTTCTTTTCAAGTTTTTTTTTTTTTTTTATGTGGACCATTTCAAAAGTCTTTACTGAATTTGTTACAATATTGCTTCTGTTTTACATTTTGGTTTTTTGGTCACGAGGCATGTGGGATCTTAGCTCCCCGATCAGGGAGGGGTCAAACCGGCACCCCCTGCATTGGAAGGCAGAGTCTTAACCACTGGACAGCCAGGGAAGTCCCAACTTACTTTTATATTTTTTCAAATTCTCTTTTAAGGTGAAATCCTTTCTGTAAATGGACTCAAGTGAACTTTGTAGGGACCAATTAGTCTTAGATAAATATTTTCTCTGTATCACCTGTTCCTGTTTCCTAGTGCTCCTTCCCACCTTCGGAATACTTCACCTAGAATCCAATTCTGAGGTCTGAGTTAATAAGCAGACACCTATTATCTATTTTCCATATCCTATGAACTTACTTTTAACTGCTCTGTACCCAAATGTGATTTAAAGGATTTAGGAGGTTCAGATCTAGACTTTGGTACTCCACACTAAGCTCAGATGGTGGTAATGAGATCCAGTTGATCAAATTGGGTAGTTCATCCTACAGAGTAAGATTGAAAGGTGTAATAAAACCAGGTTATGAAAGACTTTGTCATTCTGAAGGTAATAAAATTTATCCTATAGGTTAGTGTTTCTCAAATTGGGGTCCATAGATTACTTGCATCCAAATCACTTGGGATGTATGTTAAAAACTCTATATTGTGCTCCACATCTATGAATCATATTTTCTGGGGCTAACTTTAGTAATACACATTTAAAAATATCTTTATGTGATTCTTATGTGCACTTTTGTTTCAGAGCCATTGCTAAACACAAGTAGTTTAAGAATTTTTCCCTGCATTTTTCTTTTTAATTTTAGGTGTTTATGATGATATATTAGGAAACCTTTGTCACAAAGAACTTTGAAGTAATGTCATATTTACCTGGGCTATAGTTTCATAGTTTCTTTAGATATCATTTCTAAGCTTACTCTAAAGAAAAATAAATATTTTTCATATGTTAACTCTGTATATGAAATAATTTAAAGATAGCATTAACACTTAATTCCATGCTTTTGAGATTTTCTTATAAAAACAAATTTTCTTCGAAAGCGTTTTCTGAATCTTTTCAGTTTCTTCACATGGAGGCCCGTGCTGTTATGCAACATTGAAATAACAACATTGTTTTCATCCATTAAAATACCACTGCAAGATATTGTGAATCGGCTCATTTGCCTTAAATTTTTTTCTTAACAAATAAGGCAGTGTTTTGAGTTATGCCAGATGTACAAATGAGAGATTTGAGTGCACTTGTAGAATTTAAATTGAAATGGTAATGAGATTCTGACAGGCAGAAAAAACAACACAGCCTACATTTTCATCTGTTTTTTTAAAGTCATTATTTAACTGGTAAAAACACATTATTTAGAGCTATTTATTTATATGGTATTTGTAATTCAGTTCTTAAATTTTACCCAATTAAAGTGCTTCTCATTCCATTTTGCTTAATGTGGTGGATTGTTGTGGGCATTCATCTTTCGCTCTGTTTCTCTGTTTCATTCAGTTGTAGAGTGGCAGTAACTCAATTGAATGAATGCATCTCTCTCTCTCTCTTTTTTTTTTTTCTTTCCACTAATGCTTACATGTGCTGCTTCATGCTGTGGTGCTACAGTGACATCTTTATTTTTTATTTTCAGTAATTCCATTGAAATTTCATGGTAGATTATCACATAAGATTGTTTATGGTTATTTCATGCTTTGGTTATTTCACTAGAATTCCTAAAATGTGAAAGTAAGGAATAAATATCGTTAAACAAAAATCTGAGTAGATAAATTAATCTTAGAGATAATTGAACATAGGGCACTAAACCTTAAAAGTACTATTTCAATAAAGATGTCCCATGCCTTACCAAAAATATTGCTAATTTTTAAAACTTTTGATTATCATTCATTTGTACATTTTTTCTCAATTTTTTCACAGTTCCTTTAAACAAAGACTTGTTTGAGATTTGTTCAAATGTCTATATTTTGAACATTGACTTAGAGCAGCTTTTAGGTTTCTTTTATTTATGTTTATCTACCCACCTCTCAGATGAGGTTACAATTAGAGTATTTGAGGTTATAGAGGCTTAACAGTTCATGTAAATACAGAAAATAAGTATATTTAGAGGAAAAAATAGTACTACAGAATTTCACAGGGTAGTGTGAGGCTGGCTGAGGTCAAGCTCATGCTGGAATGCAGACATTATGGGAGGTCTAGAAGACAATGTGCCTCCTTGAGAAGGCAGCTTCTATGAAGAGAGTGAAATATGTGAGTCCAGGGTTGTACAGATGTCATCCTGTATGTCAGGTCTTCTTTCTCTTGCATTTACAACAGGCTTGGAGATTCTTATATTGTAAGAATGCTTCATGTATTTTAAGCTGCCTGATGATGCTTTTATGAAAATCTGTGGTAAAACAAACTCTATTAGCATAAAAACCGTTTCATTAATGTTCAATGAATAAAGTCTCTATATTAACTGGAAATTTAACCAGTGACTTTTGGTTCCCAGACATTTACATAAAGATTCTCTCAAGGGTGCTCCATTAAGCAGCGTTAAGGAATTTCATACACAGAACTGTATCTTTATATCTGAAACATTTGTAAGAGGGAGACTCTTGATGTGGCAGAAATGACTATGAACAGAGATCAGGAGACTGAATTCTGGTTCAGACTCAACACTCATGAGCTACGTGGACCTGGATACACCACGTGGCTTCTTTAGGCTTGAGTTCTTTTTCTGCAGAATGAAGAGCTCTACTAGCTCTACATTGGTCATTTTACAATTCTTCCCCATGCCCCCCTCAGTCACTGTTTTATTTATGTAGCTACATTGCTTTTTTTTTTTAACCATGTTTATTGGAGTATAATTGCTTTACAATGGTGTGTTAGTTTCTGCTGTATAACAAAGTGAATCAGCTATACATATACAAAGCACCGAGCTGATCTCCCTGTGCTAAGTGGTGTAGCTGCATTTCTAATTGTGATGCTTGTATTTACCCCCAAGAAGCCAGGACACATAACATTTAAATGACAGATTATGTTTATCACATCTCCATGCCTTGTTTTTTGTTAATACATCTTTATTGGAGTATAATTGCTTCACAATGCTGTGTTAGTTTCTGTTGTACAATAAAGTGAATCAGCCATATGCATACATATATCCCCATATCTCCTCCCCTTTGAGCCTCCCTCCCACCTTCCCAATTCCACCACCTGGGTCATCACAAAGCACCGAGCTGATTTCCCTGTGCTATGCTGCTGTTTCTCACTAGCCATCTATTTTACATTTGGTAGTGTGTATGTGTCAATGCTACTCTCACTTCGCCCAGCTACCCCTTCTCCCCGCAACCCCCGTGTCCTCAAGTTCATTCTGTATGTCTGAGTCTTTATTCCTGCCTTGCCACTAGGTTCATCAGTACCATTTTTTTAGATTCCATATATATGCATTAGTATATGGTATTTGTTTTTCTCTTTCTGACTTACTTGACTCTGTATGACAGACTCTAGGTCCATCCACCTCACTACAGATAACTCAATTTTGTTTCTTTTCATGGCTGAGTAATATTCCATTGTATATATGTGCCACATCTTCTTTATCCATTCATCTGTCGATGGGCATTTAGGTTGCTTCCATGTCCTGACTATTGTAATAGTGCTGCAATGAACATTGCAGTACATGTCTCTTTTTGAATTATGGTATTCTCAGAGTATATGCCCAGTAGTGGGATTGCTGGGTCATATGCTAGTTCTGTTTTTAGTTTTCTAAGGAATCTCCATACTGTTCTCCATAGTGGCTGTATCAATTTACATTCCCACCAACAGTGCAAGAGGGTTCCCTTTTCTCCACACCCTCTCCAGCATTTGTTGTTTGTAGATTTTCTGATGATGCCCATTCTAACTGGTGTGAGGTGATACCTCATTGTAGTTTTGATTTTCATTTCTCTAATAGTGTTGTTGAGCAACTTTTCATGTGCCTCTTGGCCATCTGTATGTCTTCTTTGGTGAAATGTCTATTTAGGTCTTCTGCCCACTTTTTAATTGGATTGTTTTTTTGACATTGAGCTCCATGAGCTGTTTGTATATTTTGGAGATTAATCCTTTGTCAGTTGCTTCGTTTGCAAATATCTTCTCCCATTCTGAGGGTTGTCTTTTTATCTTGTTCATGGTTTCCTTTGCTGTTCAAAAGCTTTTAAGTTTAATTAGGTCCCATTTGTTTGTTTTTGTCTTCATCACCCTAGGAGGGGGGTCAAAAAAGATCTTGCTGTGGTTTATGTTAAAGAGTGTTTTTCATATGTTTTCCTCTAAGAGTTTTAGAGTGTCTGGTCTTAAATTTAGGTCTTTAATCCATTTGGAGTTTATTTTTGTGTATGGTGTTAGGGAGTGCTCTAATTTCATTTGTTTACATGTAGCTATCCAGTTTTCGCAGTACCACTTATTGAAGAGGCTGTCTTTTCTCCATTGTATGTTCTTGCCTCCTTTGTCGTAAATTAGGTGATCATATGTGTGCGGGTCTTTTCTCTGGGCTTTCTATCCTGTACCATTGATCTATATTTCTGTTTTTATGCCAGTACTGTCTTGATTACTGTAGCTTTGTAGTATAGTTTGAAGTTGGGGAGCCTGATTCCTCCAGCTCCATTTTTCTTTCTCAAGATTGCTTTGGCTATTTGGGGTCTTCCGTGTTTCCACACAAATTGTAAAATTTTTTGTTCTAATTCTGTGATGAATGCCATTGGCAGTTTGATAAGGATTGTATTGAATCTGTAGATTGCTTTGGGTTGTATAGTTATTTTCACAGTATTGATTCTTCCAACCCAAGAACATGGTATATTTCTCCATCTGTTTATATCATCTTTGATTTCTTTCATCAGTGCTTTATAGTTTTCTGAGTACAAGTCTTTTGCCTCCTTGGCAGGTTTATTCCTAAGTATTTTATTCTTTTTGTTGCGATGGTAAATGGAATTGGTTCCTTAATTTCTTTTTCTGATTTTTCATTGTTAGTGATTAGGAGTGCTAGAGATTTCTGTGCATTAACTTTGTATCCTGCAACCTTACCAAATTCATTGATTAGTTCTAGCATTTTTCTGGTGGCATCTTTAGGATTTTCTATGTATAGTATCATGTCATCTGCAAACAGTGACAGTTTTACTTCTTTTCCAATTTGTATTCCTTTTATTTCTTTTTCTTCTTTGATTGCCGTGTCTGGGAGTTCCAAAAGTTTGTTGAATAAGAGTGGTGAGAGAGGACATCCTTGTCTTGTTCCTGATCTTAGTGGAAATGCTTTCAGTTTTTCACCATTGAGTATGATGCTTGCTATGTATTTGTCATATGTGGCCTTTATTATGTTGAGGTAGGTTCCCTCTCTGCCCGTTTTCTGGAGAGTTTTTTATCATAAATGGGTGTTGAGTTTTGTCAAAAGCTTTTTCTGCATCTATTGAGACCACCATATGTTTTTTATTCCTTAATTTCTTAAAATGATGTATCACATTGATTGGTTTGCATATATTGAAGAATCCTTGCATTCCTGGGATAAATCCCACTTGATCATGGTGTATGATCCTTTTAATGTGCTGTTGGATTCTCTTTGCTAGTATTTTGTTGAGGATTTTTGTGTCTATGTTCATCAGTGATATTGATCTATAATTTTGTTTTTCTGTGATACCTTTTTCTGGCTTTGGCGCCAGGGTGATGGTGGCTTCATAGAACGTATTTGGAGTTTCCTCCCTCTGCACTTTTTTGGAAGAGTTTGAAAAGGACTGGTGTTAGCTTTCTCTAAATGTTTGATGGAATTCACCTCTGAAGCCCTGTGGTCCTGGACTGTTGTTTGTTGGAAGATTTTTAATTACAGTTTCAATTTCATTACTTGTGATAGTTCTGTTTATATTTTCTAATTCTTTCTGGGTCAATGTTGAAAATTGTACCTTTCCAAGAATTATTCCATTTTTTTTGTGGTTATCCATTTTATTGGCATATAGTTGTTTGTAATAGTCTCTTATAATCCTTTGTATTTCTGCACTGTCAGTTGTGATTTCTCCCTTTTTATTTCTAATTTTATTGATTTGCATCCTTTCCCTTTTTTTCTTAATGAGTCAGATTAAGGGTTTATCAATTTTGTTTATCTTCTCAAAGAACCAGCTTTTAGTTTTATTGATCTTTGGTATTGTTTTCTTCATTTCTATTTCATGTATTTCTGCTCTGATCTTTATGATTTCTTTCCTTCTACTGACTTTGGGTTTTCTTTGTGCTTCTTTCTCTAGTTGCTTTATGTGTAGGATTAGATTGTTTACTTGAGATTTTTCTCATTTCTTGAGGTAGGATTGTATTGCTATAAGCTTCCCTCTTACAATGGCTTTTGCTGCATCCCATCGGTTTTGGGTTGTTGTGTTTTCACTGTCATTTGTTTCTATGTATTTTTAAAATTTCTTCTTTGATTTCCTCAGTGATCTCTTGGTTATTTAGTAGTGCACTGTTTAACCTCCATGTATTTGTGTTTTTTACAGTGTTTTTTCGTAATTGATTTCTAATCTCACAGTGTCATGGTCAGAAAAGATGCTTGATACAATTTCAGTTTTCTTAAATGTTCTGAGGCTTGATTTGTGACCCAAGATGTGGTCTATCCTGGAGAATGTTCCATGTATACTCGAGAAGAAAGTGTATTCTGGCACTTTTGGGTGGAATGTACTATAAATATCAATTAAATATATCTGGTCTATAGTGTCATTTAAAGCTTGTGTTTCCTTATTTATTTTGTGTTTGGATGATCTGTCCATTGGTGTAAGAGGGGTGTTAAAGTCCCCTACTATTATTCTGTTACTGTCTATTTCCCCTTTCATGGTTGTTAGCATTTACCTTATGTATTGAGGTGCTCCTATGTTGGGTGCATAAACATTTATAATTGTTGTATCTTTTTCTTGGATTGATCCTTTGATCATTATGTAGTGTCCCTCATCTCTTGATACAGTCTTTATTTTAAAGTCTATTTTATCTGATATGAGTATTGCTACTCCAGCTTTCTTTTCGTTCCCATTTGCATGGAATATCTTTTTCCATCCCTTCACTTTCAGTCTGTATGTGTCCCTAGGTCTGAAGTGGGTCTCTTGTAGACAGCATATATATGGGTCTTGTTTTTGTATCTGTTCAGCCAGTCTGTGTCTTTTGGTTGGGGCATTTCATCCGTTTACATTCAAGGTTATTATTGATATGTATGTTCCTATTGCCATTTGCTTAATTGTTTTGGGTTTGTTTTTGTGGGTCTTTTTCTTCTCTTGTGTTTCCTGCCTAGAGAAGTTTCTTTAGCATTTGTTGTAAAGCTGGTTTGGTGGTGCTGAATTCAATTAGCTTTGCTTGTCTGAAAAGCTTTTGACTTGTCCATTGAATCTGAATGAGATCCTTGCTGGTTAGAGTAATCTTGGTTGTAGGTTTTTCTCTTTCATTACTTTAAGTGTATCCTTCCACTCCCTTCTGGCCTGAAGAATTTCTGCTGAAAAATCAGCTGATAACCTTATGGGGATTCCTTTGTATGTTACTTTTTGTTTTTCCCTTGCTGCTTTTAATATGTGTTCTTTGAATTTAATTTTTGTTAGTTTGATGAATATGTGTCTTGGTGTGTTTCTCCTAGGGTTTATCCTGTATGGGACTCTCTGCCCTTCCTGGACTTGGGTGACTATTTCCTTTCCCATATTAGGGAAGTTTTCCTCTATAATCTTTTCACATGTTTTCTCAGACCCTTTCTTTTTCTCTTCTTCCTGGACCCCTATAATTCGAATATTGGTGTGTTTAGTGTTGTCCCAGAGGTCTCTGAGATTGTCTTCAGTTCTTTTCATCTTTTTTTCTTTATCCTGCTCCTCAGCAGTTATTTCCACCATTTTGTCTTCCAGGTCCCTTATTCGTTCTTCTGCCTCAGTTATTCTGTTACTGATTCCTTATAGTTTATTTTTCACTTCAGTTATTGTGTTGTTCATCTCTGTTTGTTTGTTGTTTAGTTTTTCTAGATCTTTGTTAAATATTTCTTGTATTTTCTCAATCCATGCCTCTATTCTATTTCCGAGATTCTGGATCATCTTTACTATCATTACTCTGAATTCTTTTCAGGTAGATTGCCTATTTCCTCTTCATTTATTTGTTCTTACAGGTTTTTATCTTGCTCATTCATCTGTGTCATACTTTTTTGCCATCTAATTTTTCTTTTTTTTTAATGAGTGGGATTGTGTTCTTGTGTTACTGGTTGTTTGGCCTGAGGCTTCCAGCACTGGAGTTTGGAGGCTGTTGGGTAGAGCTGGGTTTGGTGCCAAGATGAGGACCTCTGGGAGACCTCACTCCAATGAATATTCCCTGTGGTGTGAGGTTCTCTGTTAGTCCAGTGGTTTGGACTTGGACCTCCCACTGCAGTAGCTTTGGCCCGACCCCTGGCTCATGAAGCAAGATCCTGCAAGCCGTGCAGCGTAGCCAGAAAAAAAAAAAAAAAAAAAAAGGAGAAAAAAAGAGTAGAACAATAACAAAGAGTAAAAAATAAAATTAGACTAAGACTAGGAAACTAAAAGATATGTTAGAATAGAAAAGTAAAAATATAGATGAAACAACAACTGAAAGTTAAACAGAACCACATTAGTAAAAAAGAGAAGGAAAGAAAAAGAAGAGGCAGAAAAGGCCTTGGCTGTGGGGAACTAGGCTTAGGCAGGGGTGGGGTTTAGGTGGTGGGCTGGGCCTATGCTTAGGACCTACAGGGCTGGAAAAGGCCCTGGGGTGTGTGGGGGTGGGGCTTAGGCTCAGTGTAACAGAAGGGGCCCAGGCATGTCTCTGGTCTTAGAGGGTGTCCTGGAGGGGGCTTTGGAGGGCAGAGGACCTGGCCTGGCAGCCCAGCAGGCTTCCTGGGCCCAACTGGGTGGGGCAAATGCCCTCCACGCCTCTCCTGCTCTCTGGTCCTGGAGGGCCCCTCCTGCCTGCCTCTCCTGTTCTTCCCCTCTCCTGTTGTGTGCCCAGGACCAACGCAGCCCAGAGGGGCCTCTAAGGGTGTAGGACCCAGCCCGAGGGCCAGGCAGGCTTCCCGCAGCCAATTGGGCAGGGGAAATATTAGGTGTGCTCCCCCCTGATCTGAGCCCCTCAGGGTCCCTCCAGATGTGGGAACCGCTCCCCACTCCCAGCCACCCCTCAGGGGTGCTTCATCTGTCCAGCCTCCACTTCTCCTCCCTCCTCACGCCCCCCCACATCCTACCTGGTTGCTTGGGGGTTCCTCTCATCTCCTTGGGCGTCAAGGTCCCCCACCAGTGTCTGGCAGGCAACCTAGTTGTGGGGAGACATGAACTCCATGTCTTCCCATGCTGCCATCTTGACTCTGCTCCTTTCATGCCTTCTTAACATGGTGTCCAGAATTATTTTTGAAGATGCAATATTTGGGCTGAATTTCATAATCAGTATTCAGAATGCCTATGGAAAATGGTTTTAGTAGGTATAGCCAACTTTTGATTATTCGTGCTAATGAGGGACAGCAAGTCTAACTGACATGTGTAGAGTCTTCACTCTTCAATTTGTCTCCAAATTTATTTGCCATTTTAAAGAGCATTGGAAAAGAGTTGCTGAAAAATACTAGTTTGAGTTTCATCTTCAGGCTGGACAGGAAAAAAACCTGCCATTAGCATCTTTATATAGCTTCATTTTTACCCACTGCCCTACTTTGCCAAATAAAAGAATAGAATTCATTATTAAACCATAGAAATGAACATCATTTTATCCAGGTTTTTCTTCATCCCTTTAGAGGCACATTCCACTCATACACATACCACCCTTGTCTAACTTTACATTTACGCATACATTTACATTTATGCATACATTTACATTTACGTTTCATGTAAGTGCCCTAGCTTTTGTGCCTTCATCCCTTTACTCATGTTCTTTTTGTCTTTTTTTTGTTTGTTTTTTGACTTCTGTTGCCCTCAAATACACTCTTGGCTAAATTGTACCCATCTTGTAAAGCCCAGTCTCCCAGTTTTTGGTTAGTACAGTCTGCAAATGTAGATATTGAGTAGGCTGTTGAATGTATCAGGTGAGAGCTGGACAAACTATATACAAAGTCCCTCAGAGTATTGACCTGTAGTGGGCATTCTATAATTGTTAATGCCTTCCTTCTCACTTACTTTTACTGATGTCTCCAGCCAGAAGTTATCTCTTGGCCCTTGGAATTCTCTATTATGGCACACATCACTTTTTGAGTTATTTGTATGTCTTTCTTACTTCTTCTACAAGCCTAAACATTTCTTGAGGGCAGTTTCTTGGAACTCAATTTTATTTTTCTTTATATATCCCATTGAGTCCCTTGCAGGATATGGTACACAAGTGTCATCATAAGCATTTTGATGGAATGAATAAATTTGTGAATATATCCACTTGGTTTTGGGAAAATTTATAGCAGAATGTAATGCTGGGGTATTAGTAAAATAGATTGGTGAGAGTGAGGAACCTATGGTAAACTCTGGAGTGTTGTGTAGGTATAGGCATAGGATGTAGGATGTGTGAGATAAAGGAGGCTGTAAATACTTTGGATCCTTTCTTGGGAAGGAGTTACATGAGTACCAAGTTGAGAGCATATTTGGGATCTGATGAGCAGTATCATCTAAGAGGAGATGGTTAGCAAGTATGGGAGGACAGGGGAATAACAGCTCAGGAGATATATGGCTGGCATATCTTAGGATATATTAGCAAGAGATAATGGTTTATTTTTAGTGAGTAGGATAGATATGGGAAGACATTGGTTTTGCCACTGCATATGAGAGATGCCAGAACAGGTCCAGCTAGGCAACTCTCCAGGGACTTTGGCTGTCTTCATTTGTGACTCATGCAGATGTGTAGCTTTGGGGTCTGAGGTGGTGCAGTGCCTCTACAGATGGATGATGCAGGTGAAGTAGTCTCCTCATAAGAAGCAGTTGAAGGTATAGGTGGACTGGCTGGCTGGCTGACCTCTGGGGGATCTATCTGTGTGTAGCAAGTCCTAGCCTTCACAGGGGGATTTAGGAAGACTTAGAAAATTACTTGGGATGATGCTGTATCATTTAGAATTCTTGCTTCTGCAAGTGGGTGAATACCTAGCTCAAAGTTGCTGAAACCAAAATGGTCCTTGGTAGCTCATCTAAATGAAAAATCCTATGAAGTTATTGTCAAACAAACTTGATCCAGCTGTTCAAATGATGTCACTGAGGACCTGGCTTCTTTGCAGTTCTCTCTGCTCTGCTTTTCCCAAGTCATCATCATCCACACAGTATCCCTCTGGCACCTTCAACTTGAAGCATCCCAATATCATATCCTTGTTACAGTTTTATCTGTTAGAAGAAAGCCCGTCTTTCTTGGCCATCAAATGGAAGCTCTGGATTTCAGTCCAGTTGGACCACCTTAAGTCATGTGTCCATCCCTGACCATGTATTTATTGTGATCTAAGGTTATATTGGTGAGCATGGGCCTGAGCCCCATGCTCCATCCTCAGAGTCAGGGATAGAGTGAGTTTACTCTTAAAACATGTGGGCTTTGTGGGGTGGGAGTAGAAACTTGAAATGAAAATTAGGCTGCTTTTACTAAGTGATTTGTAGAGTGGGATGTGGATTCAGGTCCACCAAAACAGGAGATTTCTACTACAGGTGTTGTCAGGGCTTTAGAAGGGACTACTTACAGAGTTGTGGGCAGGATTACGAATATAAAACAATGGCAAGAGTGGCTCCTAGAGACCAGTATCAGCAGGAAGGTGTTACACCCCTAGGACTGAGGAATCAAGGGGAGAAAATAGTGTTACCAGAGCCAAGTAAGAACTTGAGTTCTGGAGGAAGAGCAAGAGCCATAGCTGTGGAAGGATGCAGCCATGGATGACACTTTTCTTTTCTTACTTCTCTAATCTCCTGCTGGTAGCCCTCATTCATTGGCTCACTGGAAACCAAACAGCTAAGGAATCTGTACAATGCAGTCCAGAAGGATCAGTCTCCTGGGACACATAGTAGGGCAGAATATGGATTTCAGTAGGGGTTAAACGGAGAATAACCAGCACAGAAAACAAATCAGAACCTCAGTCTAGTAACAGGGAAATATATTGAGAAGGAAGATAAATTAGGGGTAGAAAGTTAGGGGCTGGAAAGTCATTATCAGAAGAAGGTCCGAGTGAAAAGAGACCGATGTCTCACAGAACATAATGAGGGAGTTCAGTGATTATGAATGGGAGACTGAGCCCCAGGCCAGTCTACCGTAGAGACTGACTTGATTCCAAGCCCTGCTTTTGTTGGGGAATTGGCACCTACTTACCCTTTCTGCTCCACATCATGATTTGCCTGGGAACTAGGATGTGGCCGCTCCTGAAGACCTGGAAGTTAGCTCTGCTGGTGGGTAAGTGGCTCACAGCGGGGACAGAACAAATGACACGTTGTTGCTTATGAAGGTAGAAGCCATTACTGTAACATGTAGCTGCCCTGATTCCAGTTGCTTTTGGTTATATTCCTCTCCTGCCCAGATTGGGGTTGCTTCCTGCTCAAGCCTGACTTGAAAACTCTCAGGGGAGTTCAGCTCAAACAGCGAAGTGAATGAGTAAGGGTGACCTTACCAGTTTTCATCCAGAGGCCATGCTATGGGCTGGGTGGTAATTGCTATCTAGCAATGGCTGTCACCAACTGCTGTGACGAATACCTAAAAGACACTGTGGCAAGGGGTTAAAAACGACCTAGATTATGGCAGGAAGCTGAAATTGTAGCTGGCAATGTGGTGGCAAACAGAAGTGGTACAGAACCAACTCCACTGGGGGACAGGGCAAGTAACAGCTGTCCTTAAGTCAGCTGGGTCTGAGACAGCCAGTGCCTGATGCAAAGTTGGAAACCAGAGGAGGGCTTGACTGAGCAATGAAACTCTTGGCTTAGCCTAAAATGATTTGAAAGTAGAGCAAGGGTGAGACTGTTTAGCAGTGGAAGAGAAAGCTTGGTTTGATGCCTAGAGAGAATTACATGATGTTAGAAAATAAAGGTAATTATTTATTACATAATTGAACAGTGTAAACATATCAGCAAGCTTGAGACAGTCTTTATCTGGGGTTATTAGATCTGCAGTTCAGGTGAGAGAATATCATCAAGTCCAACTGCTTATCAACCCTTGTGTAATGAGAGCATGAAAGTGAATGAAAATATATCCAGTCTGCAATGAGAGAGAAATGTAATAGACACAGAAGATCTTTTTTTTCCCCTAGTTTGTGGGATTGAGCCTAAATTTAACTTGAATTCTTTCAAAAAGGAACTTATTACTCAGCCTTTTTAGAATGAGAGGATTTGCCTATTAATGGGAAATATGTATTTTATTGTTATAAATGAGCTTTATTTCTGACTATTTCGGAAGTATAAAGAGGAGAAACCAATGGGAAAAGGAATATAAAAAGAAAAATGCTGTCAAGAATTGTTAAAGATAGAGGGATAGGACAGCAGACCCCACGGCCATCTGCCCAGGAGTCACATCTTGTTGCCTTGCTTTCCCTTGCGTTTGTGTTGGCCATTCTTTTCCTATGTTATTTGGAATGCCACTCTTCCCAGCTCCCCTGGCCATCTCTTCCTTGTCTTTCCAGATTCTTGACACAGTTTGGCTCTAAGTACTGTTACCAAATTAGGTTGTATGGACCCCCACTTGGGCCCTAGCTGGGCCGAGCCCCCTGTCTTGGCGGGAAAGGTTTTTCCCATTCAGGTTCGCGCAGCCAAAAGCAAAACCCAAGCTTAGATCGAAGCAGCACAAGCTTTTATTCAATGGCCAGAGAATGGAGAAGCGGGAACTTAGTTCACAAATCGACTTCTCACCCTAATGGTGAGAGAGATTTGGTTTTAAGGGGTGAGGACAATAGGAGGAGTGAGGATAATGAAGGGCAGGCCTATGCATTACTTTTCTGGGGAGAGGTGGGGTTTTTCCTGGAAATGGGGAGCCACCCCTTTTCTGTCCTTTTGGTCTGGAGCTTTTGGTCAGGGCCGCAGGTCGGTGTGTCATAGCACCCTGATATAGTAAAATTTGCATAGAGTGAGACTTAGGGTCTGTTGGAGGTCAGATTTGTCACCATCTTGGTTCCAGCTGGTTCTATTGGGTTTTCCTTTTTTCCTTTGTATAGCTTCCTTTCTTTGTGTCTGGACCCTATGGCAAACATATAGATTAGTTCCTGGTCAAGGGAGGGGCAGAGGTATGGTTCTGGGGCAACAGCCTTGGTAACAAACCCTTCTAACCCTCTCCTTCCTCCAAGTGCCACCTCGGATAGATTTGTAGTACGCAGATCTATGTTGTGATGCACTTATCACACCATATTGACAAGACTTTCTGATGTGTCTTCTCTGTTATGCTGTCGGCCCTTTGAGGGGCTGAGCCAATGAAATAATAGGTATTTATACAACCAGAACAAATAGCTTCAGTCAAAGGGAGAACACAGAGGAAGTATCCTGATGCATATTTCGGCATAACTAAGGCATAAGGAAGTCAGGGATACACCTGGGCTTTGGGAAGAACTGCAAGTAGAGGCTTAAGTGCTGTTGGGACTCTTGCCATCTTTTATTTGGACTTCATCTGTTTAGTTTTCCTACTTCTCTTTCTCTGCAGAATGGCTCCCTACATTCAGAAAATATGGTTTCTGACAGCTCTTAAGTTTTACATAATAAAGCTTGGCCACCAGAGAAAGATTCTGACTTGACTTACCTACTCCCAAAGTCCATTGTCCCTAGGAAATGACCCCGTTTGGGCCAGTTGTGCCCTTCCCCTACTCAGCTGTCAGCTGTTCCCATTGTAATCAGGTGTGTGGGTGGAGGGGGGGGGAGGGGGGAGGGAGGTAGTTCCTGTAACCAGACAAAATAGTACATTCTGTACACTTATATTAGCCTACCACGGAGTAATCACATTGTAAGGGCTCTGCTTGCCTGTACATATAGTTACTGCTAGGCCATACATACTTATGGAGGAGAATGATAATGAAGACAAGTGTTCCAAATAGTTAAATAAACTTTATTTTGACTTTTGAAATGCATAATATTATTCTTATTGGAGAATTACCATCTTCATTATGTTTTCTGTTGGCTAGCATTAAGATGCAGTCTTTGCATTCATAAGCATAAATCGACAGGAGCATGAAAGTGAGAAAGGTAGCCTGGGTAACAAAAATAGTTGACTGGGGAGCAGAAATATGCTGTGGTTTACTAATAAAGCAAAGATGTTGCTGAGTAACTGAAAATATTTTTAGTCTTCCAAAAGGTATTACTAAGACCCTGCAAGTGAATTTTTAAATGCGACTTTCAGTTGAAATTTTCTTACCAGCTTGCTTTATGGCTCTCAGGGGATGACTGACATTAAAATAAAAGAAACTGGCATGTTTACCACTCACATCAGATGAGTGGATGAGTATAAAGCTAGACAGCCTTTTTTTTTTTGGCGGTACGCGGGCCTCTCACTCTTGTGGCCTCTCCCGTTGTGGAGCACGGGCTCCGGATGCGCAGGCTCAGCGGCTATGGCTCACGGGCCCAGCTGCTCCGCGGCACGTGGGATCTTCCCAGACCGGGGCACGAACCCGTGTCCCCTGCATCGGCAGGCGGACTCTCAACCACTGCGCTACCAGGGAAGCCCCTAGACAGCCTTTTAAAACCGTTGTGTGTACAGCATTAAAATTTGTGTGCATGTGTATAGCTTATATTCACTGAAGAATGATTCTAGATGTTAGTCAAATAGGCATGATTTTAGAAGTGACATATTTACATTACAAAAAAGGACGGTAGGAAACATGAATATAATTCTTTTTCCCTTTTATACTTTATAGGATGGGGAATGGTGAGTGGTGATTTCTGGCCATAGATCCAATATTCTGCCTACTTTATACCAGCTTTATAAGGGCCTGGATCTGGATGTGTGTGGGCGAGGGGAAGGAGCAGCGTGCTCTGTGGTTCAGTTATTAAAGAGGAGACGTCTCCTCTGGTAATTTGGTATCTGATAAACTTATTAACTCGCTTCTCCTTTTATATATATATATCCTGCTGGAGCAACCAACGATACGGGGAATGATACAGGAATGATACGGGGTAGATTACATGACCAAACGGCTTCTGATTTGAATCTGTGAGCATCTGAAGCCAGATATTAAGTTGATGGACCAATCATATGAATTAGAAACCAATCCATTATTTCTGTTTCAGCCACTGGATTTCTTATAATTCAGTTCGAAACTTGATCTTATCGCTTTCAGAATCTAAAACTCTGGTTATCCATCAAATGGACACAAAATGTTAAAAGAAAAGGTCCTTTTTCCTACTCTATGTTAATTAACCCAGCCCATCTATCTTTGTCCATATGTATTATATAATTCCCTGATGGAGTGTATATTATTTCTGTTTCTGGTTTGGCAAGAGATAACAATCAATCAATTCTCTCTCTTTCTCTGCCTCCTCCTCCTTCTCTCTCTCTATCTTTCCTTAAAACATGCTTATATTTAAGAATATCATGAAGCAAAAGTACACTTTATATTACCTTTGTAAAATGGCCTGAATGAGGATTTTTCTGTGGTGACAGGAACTGCTGACCTCAAAGACAATTGCTTTTATTTATATATCCTGAAGCTAAAAGAGGTTTCTTTTATATCATCTTACTAATGGAATTTTAGTTTCTTTTCTTTATCTCTCTCTCTCCCTCTCTCCCTCTTTCCCTCCCCCCCTTCCTTCCTCCCTCACTCCCTCTCTTACTCTCTCTCTAGTAAAAAAGCACAGCAATGTTTGACCGTTGGTTATTACTGAAACTTATCTTCAGGGAGAAAGTAACACTGAAAATTAGGTAACATAAATAGAAAACAAACAGCTTTTTGCTTCCATAAAATAGATGGTTCTCTTCAGGAACTATTGATTCCAGTCTGTTAATATTGCAACTGTAACTAAAATAGACATTATCTTTGCTTTATGTGGGTGAGTGACAAGGGTTCTGCACTTAGAGCTTTTGTTAGAAAACTTGGAGGGCAGCCAGCCGAGAGCACTGTAATAGACTTTTAAGAAGTTGGAATCTGTAAAAAGTGTTTCAGGAAGAAAAGCTTTCAGTTTAGACAGCTGCATAGTTAACAGTTGTTAGCTTCAGAGAACTAATAATTAGCTCTAGTCAATTAAACCAACTTCTAGCTTTAAACCAGAGTAGATGGCCTGCATAGCTAAAATGCACAGTAGACTTAATTTATGCTACCCAATTCTGTAGTAAAATCTTTCTGGTTGTTTTTTGTTTTCAATGTTGACCTTTTGGGATAGTTCCTTTTGCAGGTTGGCTGATAGGCACCTGTTAGTGTCTTACTTTTTCACCTAGGATTCTCTCATAAGCCTTTTCCATATTCTTTATTTTGAATGACTGCATATATTTTGTAGTAATAACTGTATACGAGACTGTTGAATTTTTTTACATATATTAATTTGTTTAATCCTTACAACAACTGTATGAGATGGGTAGTATTATCTTCATTTTACAATGAAAAACAAAAACTGAGATACTGCAGGTAAGTGGACTGTTGAAGGTCCCAAGGCCAGTACATGGCAGAGCACTGAATTTTCCATGGCTTTCATTCCTATCCACCCATTCGTAGATATTATGTAGTTTCTTATATAGTTTATTATTATATCACAAGAGCAAACATGATTAAGAAAGTGTTTCCCCACATATTAAAGGGTATTTTTCCTTAATATAGTTTCCCAAATAGAATTACTGGATCAAAGTTTAAAATTTTTGAAGGCTATTGATACATATTGCCTTAATAGCTTTCCTGATGGTTGATTATATTTCTGTAATAATTTATGCATGTGTAGTTCAGTAAATCATTGCCATCTCTGGATATTATATTTTAAAATCTTTGCTAATTTGACAGCCAAACATAGATTTTTCCCCTTTATTTTAGTTTGCTTATTTCTCTGTATTTGAATGTCCTTTTTTGTGAATTAATTTTTCATGACCTTTTGCCTGTTTTTCTCTTAAGGTTTTAGACTTATTCTTACCTCTTTGTAAATGTACTTTAACCAAGATAGTAACCTTTGTTATATTTGCTGAAAATATATTTTCCAGCCATTTGCCTTTTATTTTTGAGCATTCCTTTTTACCTATGAAGGGTGTTTTCGTGTTTTGTGTGTGTGTGTGTGCACGTGCGTGCGCACATGTATTTTGTTGACATGTGTTTTTGTTTTTAAACACAAATTTTCCTCCTTTGTGATTGGTTCTGTTTAGAAAGGCCTTGTATTTCTAAGATAAATGTGAAATTATCTTCTTTCCTATGGATTTTTTCCTTTTATGTTTAATTTTTAATCAATCTGGAATTTAATTTTGTTATAGTGTTAGATATGTATCAGAATTACAAGGTGGTAGAAAAATAAATAAATTTGAGTTTCATACTTTTGTTTCAAAGAATTGATTGAAATTTTGAAGAAAAGCCTTGCATAATCCATAAACTATGCAACCAACTTTTTATATTCTATTTTAAAGATTCTTGTCTCTTTGCAAAGCAGAAATTGAGAATTGAATTATTGTGCTTTTTATCAGTAAATTGTGGATAGGCTTACAACTGCATATTTTGGTGTTTTAAATATTATATTTGTAATATTTTTATCTTTTGCTTTTATAAACAAATCTAACAGAGAAGAACTAGCTATCTAACCTTCCTTGTTCTTTGAGGTTCTATGTGCCTCACTGAGGATAGTATCTTATCTCTAGATTTCTGGTTTTCATACTGTGACTTAAAGCTGAGAACTTCTGTAAGGTCTCCTGATAGGTATAAAGGTTACTGTGATGGAAAGTATTCCTAGATGTCAGGCATATAATTTTTCTAACTGTTGTATTTTATATTTTGTAGCATGATAAACAATAGTATTGAGCAATCAGGTGGAAATAGAGTCACTAATGACCATGTCATTAGAAAATCAATATGGTTTGGCAATAAATATCAAGATCTAAAAGTAAGATTGTTACATATAACAATATACATACATATATATTGTTAATAATTTGTGATTTAATAATTAAAGAAAAGCTTGATCTTAGAAAAATGCTTATCAAAATATTTGACTGTAATACTGAGACTCCCAAATAATTTGTAATTACAATTTCCAAAATGATATAAATAAGAATATTTTATCTCCTGCAAGGGTTTTTCTGCTCATCATATTACTACTAATTATTTGGTAATGCTTATTTGTCTTTTAGCTGCATATTTAAAATCAGTGACAAATTAATATAAATACAGTGATTTGGCAGTGTTGAATAAATTGTTTCCTTTTCTCCATCCAACGGAATTGTATTTAAAATAATTGATAATCCAAATTCAGTGCCTAATTTCTGAGGATTGTTTAGTTTATTACCTAGATTGATTTGTTTTGAAACTGATTGTTTAAGCTATGACCCACACCCAATTTTGTACAGTGTCCTTGAAATACAGGAATTTAGAAATTTTATTAGATTGGAAGAAAGACTTTTATCTTATGGCTTATTTTCCTTCTACTTTGGGTAATTTTGTTCTATGAGAATTTTTCATTAAAAAATAATTGCAGTCTTTGGCACATTGAAGACAACATAATTACTTAATGAATTTCCTTAATTATATCTCTTTTATAACTTACTTTTGATTATATTTTTCATTGTTCAAAAGAAGCATACTAGTTAGAAGGGAGGTAGAACCTACAAATTTCAGGGTCAAAGGATGGTGGAAAAGATATAAACAAGGATGAAAGGAAAGATGCATAGAAGTGTTATAATAATGTAAGTATTATACAGTCTACCTAGTTACAGAAAGGAATGGATTCTTTGTTCCTGAGGAGATCGTGGATCAGACTCAGGTCTAAAGGAGATAGAAGTTCTCAAGTACCTGGACATTTGTTAGAACTCTTTTTAATTAAATAAAGGTATTATATCTAGTAAATTTTTATTTTTCTTAGAGAACTGTAGACTCACATAAGATATGGAATAACAATAGGACCTAGTATTCTACATAATTCCAAATTAGAAGGAAGAATTTCTTCAAGAAGTAGAAATTATAGAGAATGTTGGAGAAAGGAAATGGTGTTACTAGTTAGATATATACTCTAGACTTAAAAAAAAAGTAGACTTCAAAAAACTCAGGCAAAAGGTACATATGATCAAATATCCGGAACAGGAATTCAGACTGGAAAAGGAAGTAACAGGAATCTAGATCGTGGCATTATTTCCTTTTCTCGTGCCCATAGGAGGCATTGTTAAGTGACGTTAGTACTTTTGTCTGCTTTGCCTGGAAGAGATGCCTCTGGAATCCTTCTTAAGATGATACTCTAGGTAGTTACTACCATTTGATTTGTTTTGTAAGAAATGGAGCCTATTTGACATCCCACTCTAGGAGAAAAATAGATCAAAATATCAATAGCATAGATTCAAGAGTGCTATAAATCTGTCTCTGAGCTATAAATCCATTAATCAAAACCCTTGGATCCAACAGTTAAATAGATAGGAAGTCTTCTAATTCTTATATTATTCAATCCACATTTTTCTGTTTTGTTCATTAGGATAACTTGAGAGATGTTATGTAATGTCCTGCTAAAATCTAGATCATAGTGTCTGTAGAAGTAATTAAGTCTATTAGCTTAGTAAACCACACTAAAAGGTAATCTGGTTGATCTAGAATACTGGTTCTCCACCAGGAGCAATTTTGTTTCCACAGGGTACATTTGGCAATGTCTTGTGGCATGGTAGGAAGGGTTTAGAGAACTGGTTCTTGACTGAAAGCTTGTTAGAAATGCAAATTACTGTGCTTCACTTCCTGAGGAATCAGGAAATCTAGGGCTGATGCTCAGCAATTTGTCTTTTTTTGAAAATTTAATTAATTAATTTATTTTTGGCTGCGTTGGATCTTTGTTGCTGTGTGTGGGCTTTCTCTACTCGCTGCAAGTGGGGGCTACTCTTCAGTACGGTGCATGACTTCTCATTGCGGTGGCTTCTCTTGTTGCGGAGCACGGGCTCTAGGCGCGAGGGCTTCAGTAGTTGTGGCACGTGGGCTCAGTAGTTGTGACTCACAGGCTCTAGAGTGCAGGCTCAGTAGTTGGGGCGCATGGGCTTAGTAGCTCTGTAGCATGTGGCATCTTCCTGGACCAGGGATTGAACCCATGTCCCCTGTATTGGTAGGCGGATTCTTTTTTTTTTTTTTTAATTTTTTATTATTTATTTATTTTATGGCTGCGTTGGGTTTTCGTTGCTGCACGCGGCCTCTCTCTAGTTGCGGCAAGCGGGGGCTTCTCCCCGCTGTGGTGCGCGGGCCTCTCATTGCGGTGGCCTCTCCTGTTGCAGAGCACAGGCTCTAGGCTCATGGGCTTCAGTAGTTGCAACATGCAGGCTCAGTAGTTGTGGCTCGAAGGCTTCAGAGCGCAGACTCAGTAGCTGTGGTGCACGGGCTCAGCTGCTCCGCAACATGTGGGATCTTCCTGGACCAGGGCTTGAACCCATATCCCCTGCACTGGCAGGCGGACTCCCAACCACTGCGCCACCAGGGAAGCCCGGTAGGCGGATTCTTAACCACTGCACCACCAGGGAAGTCTCAGCAATTTGTCTTTTAACCAGATCTTTGGGTAATTCTGATATTCCTTAAAGTTTGAAGACCAATTGTGAGCCTATTTTGGCATATAAGAACTTTCAAGAAATGTTTATTTAGCGTCAAGCTAGGACCAGGTACCTCTCTAAATGCTCACAAAACATCCTTTTCACAGTTTGTTTTTGCCATCTTACCTAAATAGATGTTGTTTCTCCTTGTAGTTCTCAAATTAGTAAACCACCCTAGACAACAAATTCTTCTGTTGTCTAGCATGTTGTTTAACACGTTTGTTGAGTTATATTCGGCTGAATTGGCAGATGAGCTTTGTCTTCTCATCATCTAATTGTAGGCATTCTTACAAGTATTTTTTATTTTTATTTTCTATTTTTTGGGCGCACTGCACGGCATGTGGGATCTTAGTTCCCTGACCAGGGATCAAACCTGCGCCCACTGCATTGGGAGCACAGAGTCTT
This sequence comes from Phocoena sinus, assembly GCF_008692025.1. Lineage (NCBI taxonomy): Eukaryota > Metazoa > Chordata > Mammalia > Artiodactyla > Phocoenidae > Phocoena > Phocoena sinus. The sequence continues at coordinate 40,558,466 of NC_045777.1, forward strand.
AACCACTGGACCACCAGGGAAGTCCCTCTTTTTTAAATTTAATGAATGACTTGATTGAAGATGTAATTGTCATATTTATCCTTTTTTTTTTGGCCACACAGTGATGGTAGGGATTGGATGTTAGAGACAGACAATTCCTGATTCTTAATAGGCTAACAGTAACATGGTCATAGTTGTAAGTTCCTAAATTCCCATTATATCAACTTTACCAAGCAATTTTTACTTGCAAATCAGAATTAGGAACATTCTTATTATTGGCAGGAAGAGATTTTCAATACTTGTTGAATTAAATTAAATACATCTCCTGAGAAACTTTGGAACAATGGTGGTGGCAGTAGAGAGAGGAAAATATAAGAGAAAGATGGGCAATATGATGAATTATTTTGTATTTAGTGAACATCAGGTGTTGATACACCTAGGGTAGAAATATTCATCAGTTGGAATGGGGGAGAAAGAAAAGAATCGAAAGCACAGATAAAAAGGTCACTTCTTTAACTGGCAAGAGGGAAGAAGAAAGGGAAAGTGACATACAAATGCAAGGATATTTTGTCGTGGAAGTAGGCACTGTCTCCATCCCAACCAGAGAGAAGAGGAAAAGAGCATGGGAAGTTTTGGCCAGAATGGAATATATCACTTCTGTCCATGTTCAATTGGCTAGAATTCAGTTTCACAGCCACCTAACTTCAAAGGAGGCTGGGAAATATAGTCTGTTTTGTGCACAGGAAAAATAGAATATATATTTGGATGATTAGCTAACAATCTCTGTCTTTTGTGGTTACCCACTGTTACCCAGATTTCGCTCTTCAGCAATTCTGATAATTACAAGTTTACTCTACTTTAAAATGAAAGAAAGTTGGTGACCTTGCCTCTCTTCACAGTTCCTGTACATTTCATGACTTAGAAATAAAGTTCATACTGGGGGAAGAAAAGTAACAGATTTGAATAAGCTAAATTATATACACTTGCATTTTGCCATGTGTATTCAGAATCACTAAACACATTTTTCATATTCAGTCCTTGTTATCAACCTGTAAAATTCTAAGCTAACAAATAATCATCCTTCGCAACAATTCCATGAACAGGAAAGATAAGTCAAGCCAGGATCTGCAGACAGGGAGTAAGTACTAAAGTAAGTTGTCCTGGAGGCAGTACCAGGAAGCTAGCAACTGGGGTAGTGTCAGGGGTAGAAACCAGATATAGTGATGAGGGAAGAAACCAGTATAGGCACCCAAGGAGAGAGAAAGTTGGAGGCTGTATTCCTTATTCATAGGGACTTTCAATACACTTATTGCTGGCCAGAAGTCAAGCCCGTGGTGTGGGCAACCTACAGAGAAGAAATCACCTGGCTGGAAGCAGGATTGAAGGGATAGAGCTCTTGTCGCATGTGCTGGGGAGAACTTTCACACTACCTCAGGATTAGCAGATTGTTCTCCTGGTGGCTTTTAGATTTGAAATGACTACATTGCAAAGTTGTAACATCAGTGGAAATATAATAAAATATAAGATTATTCACATTCAGGTTTATTTTGTATTTACTGTGATAAATGAAATTTGAATGTGATTAAATTTTCAGGTGTACAAAATGAAATTAAAATCGTAGCCTGTGCCCAATAAGACTAGTAAGAGTGAAAAAGTGGAAAGAAAATAAGCTTTAAACTTTGGTGCTGCTTGTGGTCTATGAAAGATAAAAATGTTTTTAAGATGGCTGGCTGACTGGTGACTCTGTGCAACTATAGGAACACATTAGTGTTCTGAGAACACTGAGTATGGTGCATCTTGTAAGGAAAGGGAAATGCTTGTGGTTACAAGGCTAGGCAAGACTTTATGCAGTGAGGTTTCAGTACTACAAGCATAGTATTTGTCTTTCAGGGTTTGTTGATATTATGGAATAATACTGTACATCCATACCAATTATGCATGGTTTTATAAGCTAAGGAATTACACAGCAGATAAGGTAAACATATATAAATTGTGGAATCCTTTATAGTTCTTGTATTATAGGGAAAATAATGAGGCAGGGTAGAGAGTAGTTAGCCACTGAGGTTCCAGAGTCAGAACTGGGCTCAAATCCTGACTTGCAATTACCAGCATCGTGTCCTTGGAAAAGTTATCTCACCTTTGTAAACCTCTGTTCTCATTTGTAAAATAGAGATAAAAACCATATCCAAAGGCTCTGGAAATCAAAAGTGTATGGTATTTTTTTGTTTGTTTGTTTTGTTTTTGGTAACTCATTTGGTAGCAAAACCTGATGCAGAATGAAGAGAAGTTATTATAGTCTTTCTTCATCCCATTCAGTGTGCATCTTTGTACATTTTGTAGCAGAAATATTAACATACTTGATTAATGTATGCTGTCTCAGACCCCACTCAGGGTGAATGCTGTGTAACCTCCATTTATTATTTCAGATTCACTCTTCACCTTTCTCCACCCAGCTATGTGCTTGGGAGTCTGACTTTCTACAGTTTAGATTTATGGCTCCCTTGTGGTCAGTTTACCCATTGGATTTGGCCAGTGGAAGTCATTGGAAAGAGACTGGAGAGAGGGAGTAGAATTGAGGGTGTGTATTATTAATTTGCCTAGCTCCCTCCATGAGGGGTCAACCATTGTGTGTCTCTAGATTGAAGGTCTGATCACCTGAAAGGTTACCCATTCCCCACAAGCCTTACTCTCCAGCTTTTAGTAACTGTTCCCTTCTCATTCTCTCTCTGGCCTAGGGGTGGTAACAGTCACCCCAGTGCTAGCCCCAGGTCACTGAGCCATCCTTTGTGGTTTCTCTACACCTTGCCCACACCGTGGTAAACAGTGTCTTTATTAAATTTTCCTCAAATTATTCCTAATTTGAGCATGTCACCTAGTTTCTTCTGGGATCTTTAAAGATACAGAATGTCATTTAATTTATGAAATATGTACTGAATTACTTTCTAAATACACACCCATATGCACATTTTAAATTCTAAAACATATTTGACCCCAGGGGTTTTGGATAAAGGATTGTGGATCTGTATTCTAACAATGTCTAGCATAGGAATTTTACCATATTTTATAAATTGTTACTCTGTTCAAAAGATCCTATTGATGTTCAGTTAAGCACAGAGCATTTAAATGATCTATAGATAATGCCGCCAACACCTCATTACTAAAAATATAAAAACCGTCACTGAGCTACCAGTTTAAATGAATCTCTCAAAGTGGGTACAGTATTTGGAGAGCAGTTTCACAATTATAATAAACTTGCCTTTGTTACTTTCCTCGATTTCATTTGATTACTGCTTCATCAACAAAAAGAGCTTCACATGACATCACAAGAGGCCTTAAGGGGTGCCCATCTGGTAGGAATAATGTAACTTTACCTAAATTATTTCACCTTTTCTTAGTGCTTCAGCAAGAATAAATTCAGTTCTCCAGCTTTCGGATTTTTGCCAGTGTATGACTATATATTTTATAGGTAGCTCTTGGGTGATGGAAAGAACAAAATTTAGAGTCAGGGATGCTAGCTTTGGGTCTCAGCTCCGTTATGCTACCTGACTCACTTTGAGCTTGTAACTTGATTTCTGTAGTCCTTATGTCTAAAATGGTGTTAAAAAATATACCTTTCAGGATCCTGAGGATTAAATAGAATAACTATATTAATGATCTAGTATGGAGTTGGGCTCATAATAAGGACTTGAGTGTTTCTCAAACCTGGATCACTTTATGAACACAGCTGCCCAATAGTGGATGGTGTGTTCCTGGGATTGATCAGTGACTGCAGCTCTGCCCCTGCTGCTGGGGCATTTGGACTCCTCAGGGACTGAGTAGAAACTTCAGGCTCTATATGTGAAAATCGTGACTCATTTGGGGCTGTTCCTAGCCACACATCACTACAATAGAACGAGTGTGGAGTGTATGTAAATTTCACCAGAGAAGCAAGAAGGTGAATATAATGTTTTCTTATTTGTTTGTAACCACGTATTTAGTTTTTGCTTCCACTAATTCACAAGTATTATATTTAGCACTTTAATATTCAATATAATGCTGTTAAATGTGAATCAACATTTTTAGCCCTTAAAAACACACCATAGACATGATGTTTTAAACCTTACCACGCTAGAGAAAGTGTCAGTCTTTTCTAATGAAATTCTCTAATCGTTTTAAGTAAACAGTAGGGTTAGCACAAAGAATTCCATGCTGTGAAGCTATACAGTTGCTAGAGATGGGCCAAATTGTTGACTGAGCTTCTAATGGCTAAAGAAAAAACAAGCCAAGTATAAGATTCCTAAGGATTCACAGTTGCTTCCTGGTACCAAGACCTGAGAATAATTTCTTCTAAGGGCTTCACAAAGTGGCATACTACATCCAGAATTTTCAGAAGCAGTTCTGAGTAGAAAAACAGAGCCTTCAGAAATAAACTCAAGCAGGAAGCAGCTTTGTTGAACCAGATAGTTCTGTGGAAGTTGGTATATCTTACTGGGATATAGCTTTAATAGTGATGATGGAATAAGAAATAATTGACCTTTGGTTTTATTTATTGTAAAAATTAGTAATCAACTCTCTCAGTATTGTGAAATCTCAAGAACAATACAGCATAAGAAGTTTTTCTTTGACAGTCAGAATAAAATATTGTATTTAAAATTACTTGAAATCCATGATTATTATTATTCAGATAAAATGTTGGTATTTCCAAATTGAACGTTTTCTTTATGGTTTTTTACTATTATTCTTCTCCTCAAATTAATATTCCATCTGAGAATGGTGAAAGGAGAAGATTAAAAGAAGTCATTAATAAAAGCAAGTACATTTAATGGGAATGTGATTATCATTTACTTCAAAGAAAATTTTCTTGTGCCTCCTACTAATTGCTGTTTTGTGCACCCGGAGGCCTTGCTTATCTTAAATGGTTTCAGCTTTAGGGGAAATGTAAAAAAAATTATATATATATATATATATATGTATGTATATAATTTAAAATAGATCAAAGTTAAGGCCTAAGTATTGATATTATTTAGTAATTGAAGTATGTGAGTTGGTTGACTTTAAAACTGTACTTGTTAAAGTCTTTGTTAGTTTTAGGAAGAATATTGCACAGTTTTGGAAATTGGTAATTATGGTCACGCTCCTGTCTCTATTGTAGTTACAGTTATCTTGCATGGTGACTATAAGTACTGTCCTCAGGCTAAAAGTCAAATAAAAAACCCAACCCCGGGCTTCCCTGGTGGTGCAGTGGTTGAGAGTCCGCCTGCCGATGCAGGGGACACGGGTTCGTGCCCCGGTCCGGGAAGATCCCACATGCCGCGGAGCGGCTGGGCCCATGAGCCACGGCCGCTGAGCCTGCGCGTCCGGAGCCTGTGCTCCGCAACGGGAGAGGCCACAACAGTGAGAGGCCCACGTACCACAAAAAAAAAAAAAAAAAAAAAAAAAAAACCCAAAACAAAACAGGGAGACCACCTACTGACATCCCTTATTTTTTTTCAGTGTCAACTCTGCTTCAGTTTTTCTCTGCTTGTGTTAAATTCTCCAGAGCTTTCAGGTAGTTGTTTCTTATGTTTTGTGCAGAGCTTAGAGTTGTTATCTGTTGGCCATAGCAGAAGGGGGCATGATCATGTGTCTGCCTAAACTTTTAAAAGCTTTTAAAATTTAGACATTTAATTTTTATTTTGCATTTAATCTATTATAATTTTAACTGTTTCCACTTGGGAAGTTATCCAGCAGTATTCTGATCACCATTCTGATTCTTTAGATGCTGTAGACATTGTTGCTATAGGATATGTTTTTTTTAGCTGCATCACAATACTTATATTTTTGTCCTTTGATGGGAATAAAATTTTTGGGGGGTTATACATTTATTTTCTTTGGTTATGGTTAGGATTTGGAATGAGGGAATCTTGATTCCCCTTAGATTTGTATGTTATCTAGAAGTTATTGGGCTTTCTGAGATTTTTATTACAGATTTTAAATACTTCCAGTCTTCGTTAATAGTTTTCACAGAACATTGTATCTGACTTGGCAGATTTCTTTTCTCCTTTGGTTAGAGCTCATTTACTGTAAGGCCACTCCTGCCCCCTTCATTCTCCCATCAGTGTTTTGTGAGCAGGAGTTTTATTCATTTTTTTAATTAATTAAATTAATTATTAAATATACTGACATTCTTTTAATAATTGAATGTGTGTGGTATTTATGACCTGCAGACGAGCCTTATTATTTTGCTCCATTATGTCTGTTAGTCTCAGGGGCCTGCAGTTTTCAAATGCCACTGTTTGGAATAGGTGTCTGTAGAGTGTTACTGTGGTGCTTATATCCTGTAAACAAGCCACCCTACCTGATATTCTATTCCAGTGAGTGCTGTGCTTGCTGCTCAGTGCTTCAGATGGGATCTGATTTCCTGGGATTAAATTCCAGATGTTATTTTACAACTTGCCATCTGCCTGTTTGAGGAAGTTTCTTTCAGGTTGTAGGTCAGATGTATGTTCACTAACATTTTAAAATCTTATTTATTAGGGCTCCACTTGTTAGTGTTATTTCTCTAATGGCAGGATAATTTGTTTCCCGCTTCAGAATAAATGCAGGGTAGAAACAAATAATTCTAGCTTAAAAACTACATCAAATGATTTCATTGGTTGCATCTTAGTACCCTGGAATATTAGAGGAAAGAAGTACATATTTTTTTCTGCTTTGAAAGGGGAAGCTTAAATTAAGAGACTTTTAGTCTGTAAACAGACTACTTTTTAAAAACAGGTAAGAGAAGTATTATGGGAACAATAAAATTTGATTTACCTAATAGACTGCTCTGACATTTGGTCTTATTTTTCAACTATGATAGCTATGTATTTACATGTATTCTTTTTGAAAAAGTATATTCTTTTTAAGTGTGCTTATTTAGCTTTTCAAATATGATTCCCACAGCCTCCTTTGCATTGTTAAAAATAATTACTGAAACAGTTTTACTTTGAGGTATAGTACTTAAAATCTTCAGATCAATATCACCATTTAAGCCTTTAATATAACCTTATTTATGTCAGTCAAATCACAAGTATAGTGTTTTGCTAAGGGAGAAACTACTTGAATTAGAACAATTATAATAGACTATCAATCAATATTTCAAAATATAGGCTTTTTATATGAGATTCTATATGGATATTGATTTCAATTTTCTGTGTTAATATTATTAAGAGCAAGTGGTCTGAAACTTAGGCGTTACAAAACACTGTTTTTAAGGGAGTTGTTTGAAACTTAGACTGCTTTTTCTAAAAAACTGAGGTAAGTAAATGGCAAGTTCTCAGGCCCACCCACAAAAGCCTATTCAAACCATAGTGTAGCTGAAAATAGTGTTTTAATGGTGGCTGTGACTTCTTAATTCCCTGAAACCACTCTATGTCCTGTTTGTGTGTGTGTGTGTGTTTCTCTGGCTCTTGAGCATGAGGAGGAGGTTTGGCAGGAGTGGGTAGGCACTGTATATGTGTGGTTAGAGCAGAGGTGAGAAAAGTGTTTGCTGACCGCTTCAGGTAGAGTTTGGTTACAGAAGCTTCAAGGATTGGAGAGTTGCTAAGCATCAGAGGATGAAAAAAGGAAAGCTGTGGCCTCTCAGGGCCTAGGCTTGGCTGGAATGATGCCCCTCCCTTCAGCAGAGAACCTCAGTGTTTCTGTAGGATCAATCATGGAGCAGTGAGACTGTGGTCCTACCCAAGGTCTTGGTGATGGTAGCTGGTTGTGTATCAATATTTAGGATCTTTATCAACTGAGCGTAAGGATTTAGCATTTGGCAAGATTTAGATGCCAACCTTACATTTTTTTAAGTTGTACTGGACCAGGGCTTCAAAATTTTCCTTTGTTTTTAAACGTTAATTTAATTACAAAGAACAGACTCAATATTGCTCAGATATTAGTTCTTCCTAACTATAGGTTCAACATATCCCAAATGTGTAAAAACTTCGGAATATATTTTAAGTGTGATGGGAAGCAACTGGAAATTTTTGATAAAGGATGTACATTTAAAAAGATTTACATTTTCAAAAGATGTTTCTGGTTGCCATGCAATGAACAAATGGAAGTGGGAGCAGGGCAGAAGCTGAGAAACCAGTTAGGAGGCTGTTTCATTTCTCCAGACAAGAGATGGTGGTAGCTTGTTTTAGGTTGCTCCTTTTCCCTGTTCTGTTATTCTTTTCCTTTAGTGTATGTGTGATGATAAAGAGCCTGATGCCAGAGCCAGGCTGCCTGGGTTGAAACCCTGATTCTGCCCCTTCCAAGCTGTGTGATTTTAGGCATGATGTTCAACCCATGCCTCAGTTATGGCATCAGTAAAATGGGCATTATAATAGCACCTATGTCATAGGTTTGTTGCGAGGTTTATATAAATTAATTCATGGGAAATGCTTAGGATAATGTCTGTCACATTGTGAGTATTCAGTAAATGTTCTTGATGATTCTGATCTGATATTGTTACTGTGAAGTTTCACTAGAGGCTGAAGGTAATGGCACAGTGTACCATGAGCATGTTAGCCCTGGGACCATGTTTACGAGGGAGCAGTAGGAATCGTGTGGCCATATTATAGAAGCTCTTACTAAAGATTGCCCTGAGTCTTAGAGCAAAGTCTCCGAATGATACTTTGTGAAATTCTTCCTGGATATACATTAGTTATTTTTATTTCATCTAGCATTTCCCTGTAAGTACATATTTCCTGAAAGTATATAGTTATGCTGTCATACAAAATTAGAAAGCTATCTTGTATTCAACATTATTTTATTTAAACTATTGTAATTGTTGTGGATTAAGTTCTCAGCATGTTTTTCGTATGTACTCTGCTCCATGCACTCTATTATTATATTCTTTGTTTTTATGCAGATTGAATGGCTTCTAGTTTTTACTGTCTTTTGTCAGTGTCACACCTCATATTTCTCTCTTTCCCTCTCTTTCTCTATACACACATACGCATGCATGCACACATATATGTACACTCTTCACAAACAGACAAACATACACATGCGTACAGATTTTTGGACCTTACAGTTGAGCTGCATTCTTGTCAAAAGGCCTACCAATCCCAGAGTGAATGCAGCTGCCTCTCCCTTTCTTTGGGAGATCAGCATTACTCATCAGCTCAGATATTCTTGCCTCACCTCTTTGCTCACTGTTTTGGATATGCAGAGCACTTAAATATTTGCTCTTTTTAATGCAACATAATGAACTGGTTATTATGTTTTGAAAGTCAAATATGGATCAAAGTAATTTTTTAACAAAGATTTACTTTTATTTAATGTGGGGAAAAAAACTCACACTGTTTCTATTATAGTTGGCAGTTGGAACTTGGTAAAAGGGCAGTCTAAACATAGGAGCCGTAGTGCTCTAGGGAGATTAAAAAAGGTACCTAGTTATATAAGCCTACATAAAGCCGCATCTCCAGACTAATAATTTCAAATGAGAAAGGGATAAAATTTATATTATTAACAGCTGTCAATTTAAGTTAGTAAAGCCTAAAATCATACTAGAAAATATTTCAATTACAGTTCTTAAAATACGGAAGAGAAGATGTTGATTGTACAATGAAATGATAAATATTTTTCACACATGCACAAACACAGCAAAATTTCCAGAAAATAGCTAACGTGAACTTAAACACTTTTTATGGAAAATGGAGAGCCTTATTTTTACCAGTAGTGGATAGTTTCACATTAATCTACAGTACACATAATGGATTATATTAGGACCTTGAATAAGCCCATTTTCAATCAGAGATATGAAGCATCTTTTCCTAATTGTAAAATTGTTCTTGATTGGTTACTATCTACAGGAATACTGCATTTCTTTTCCTGGCAGTTTAAAGCCCCCCATTAAAATGAAGATAATAATAGCTTACATAAGATCACTTATTATGTTAGCTGTTCTACTTGCTGTTATTTTTCCCATTTTGCAGATTAGAAAACAGACGCACAGTGGTTAAACTTGCACAAGCTTACACAGCTATTAGGGAGGCCATGATTCAAACTCCAGACAGCAGGACTCCTGAGCGCCTACTCTGAACCACTAAACTCTATTTCTTCCATCATAACTAAGATAACTCATTTCTCTCCCTAAAAATGCCCTGAAAGATATGAAGAAATACCTCATCCAGCTGCAAATGAACAACCAGCTACATTTATTTTTGGAAATGATAAGGAGTTGTTTTGCCCTATACATAGACTTCTACAAGTAGAGCAATTGCATAACATGGTCTATCTGTGTAGATTACACTTTTTTCACGATTCATTTAACTGCTTGCATTTAGTATCATTTCCTTTCAACCTGAAGCACATCTGATGCAGATTTACTGGGACATTCACACTCTATTTTGGTTTTGAAAGCTGCAGGCCTCACTTAAAAGTGCATGAACAACATAGCCATTTGGAACTACCCCATCCTTTATAGGTTTAACTTTTCTTTTTTGCTGGAAGGGATGATAATGCAAGGAAAAGAATACATATTTATGGGACTACTTCAATTTTTATTATAACTGAAATACTGCTTATGGACTGGCTGCAAATTAACCCGCTGATGTGTGAAATTTCTCAACTGAGTGGCTTTCTTGAATGTAAGAACCAAGTTGCATTGCATAGCTGACCAAGCTTCCTGAGAAACCCATTGTGCTCATTGGGAAATATTCATTTTTAGAGTCCCCCTTCCTCTTTTTTGTCTCTGAACAGGAAGCCCAGGTATATTTTTTAACTCAAATCCAGACTGTTTTGATTTGCTTATGTTCGTGTTTTACAGTTTCAAAGTGTAAAGTTGAACTTGTCATTCCTTGGAGTGGTTCAAAATTGAACAACAGTTTGATTCCATGTTCATCTTAGATTAAGTGAGAAATCAACTGGAAGATAGAACTCTTCCAATTCATATAATTCTTGAGGCTTTATGAGCTTTAGAATAAAAGAACTTTCATACTCTTTATGTCAGACCTTGTAGTAGTCATGCTTACTTTCACAGGCAAATTCTATCAAACATTTAGAGAAGAGCTAATACTGATCCTTCACAAACTCTTCCAAAAAATTGCAGAGGGAGGAACACTCCCAGATTTGTTCTGTGAATCACAATCACCCTGACACCAAAACCAGAAAAATATATCACAAAAAAAGAAAATTATAGACCAATATCACTGATTAAAATAGATGCAGAAATCCTGAACAAAATACTAGCAAACAGAATCCAACAGCATATTAAAAGGGTCATACACCATGATTAAGTGGGATTTATCCCAGGAGTGCAAGGATTCTTCAAGATATGCAAATCAATCAATGTGATACACCATATTAACAAATTAAGGAATAAAAAACATATGATCGTCTCAATAGATGCAGAAAAAGTTTTTGACAAAATTCAATACCCATTTATGATAAAAACTCTCCAGAGAATGAGCATAGAGGGAACCTACCTCAACATAATAAAGGCCATATATGACAAACCCACAGCAAACCTCATTCTCAATGGTGAAAAACTGAAAGCATTTCCACTAAGATCAGGAACAAGACAAGGATGTCCACTCTCACCCCTATTATTGAGCATAGTTTTGGAAGTCCTAGCCATGGCAATCAGAGAAGAAAAAGAAATAAAAGGAATACAAATTGGAAAAGAAGAAGTAAAACTGTCACTGTTTGCAGATGACATGATACTATACATAGAAAATCCTAACGATGCCACCAGAAAACTACTAGAACTAATCAATGAATTTGGTAAGGTTGCAGGATACAAAATTAATGCACAGAAATCTCTGGCATTCGTATACACTAGCAATGAAAAATCAGAAAGAGAAATTAAGGAAACAATCCCATTTACCATCACAACAAAAAGAATAAAATACCTAGGAGTAAACCTACCTAAGGAGGCAAAAGACTTGTACTCAGAAAACTATAAAACACTGATGAAAGAAATCAAAAATGATATAAACAGATGGAGAAATATGCCATGTTCTTGGATTGGAAGAATCATTATTGTGAAAATGACTATACAACCCAAAGCAATCTACAGATTCAGTGCAATCCCTACCAAACTACCAATGTCATTCTTCACAGAATTAGAACAAAAAATTTTACAATTTGTATGGAAACACAGAAGACTTCGAATTAGCCAAAGCAATCTTGAGAAAGAAAAACGTAACTGGAGGAATCAGGTTCCCCAACTTCAAACTATTCTACAAAGCTACAGTAATCAAGACAGTATGGTACTGGCACAAAAACAGAAATATAGATCAATGGTACAGGATAGAAAGCCCAGAGGTAAACCCACACATGTATGGTCACCTAATTTATGACACAGGAGGCAAGAACATACAATGGAGAAAAGACAGCCTCTTCAAAACTGGACGGCTACATGTAAAAAAAATGAAATTAGAACACTCCCTAACACCAGATATAAAAATAAACTCCAAATGGATTAAAGACCTAAATGTAAGACCAGACACTATAAAACTCTTAGAGGAAAACATAAGAAAAACACTCTTTGACATAAACCACAAGATCTTTTTTGACCCACCTCCTAGGGTAATGAAAACAAAAATAAACAAATGGGACCTAATGAAACTTAAAAGCTTTTGCACAGCAAAGGAAACCATAAACAAGACGAAAAGACAACCCTCAGAATGGGAGAAAATACTTGCAAATGAAGCAACGGACCAAGGATTAATCTCCAAAATATACAAACAGCTCATGGAGCTCAATATCAAAAAAACAAATAACCCAATTAAAAAATGGGCAGAAGACCTAAGTAGACATTTCACCAAAAAAGACATACAAATGGCCAAGGAGCACATGAAAAGATGCTCAACATCACAAATTATTAGAGAAATGCAAATCAAAACTACAATGAGGTATCACCTCACACCGGTCAGAATGGCCATTGTCAAAAAATCTACTAACAATAAATGCTGGAGAGGGTGTGGAGAAAAGGGAACCTTTCTGCACTGTTGGTGGGAGTGTAAATTGATACAGCCACTATGGAGAACAGTATGGAGATTCCTTAGAAAACTAAAAATAGAACTACCATATGACGCAGCAGTCCCACTACTGGGCATATACCCTGAGAAAACCATAATTCAAAAAGAGACATGTACCGCAATGTTCATTGCAGCACTATTTACAATAGCCAGGACATGGAACCAACCTAAATGTCCATCGACAGATGAATGGATAAAGAAGGTGTGGCACATATATACAATGGAATATTACTGAGCCATAAGAAGAAATGAAATTGAGTTATTTTTAGTGAGGTGGATGGACCTAGAGTCTGTCATACTGTGTGAAGTAAGTCAGAAAGAGAAAAAAACAAATACCATATGCAAATGCATATATATGGAATCTAAAAAAAAAATAGTATTGATGAACCTACTGGCAGGGCAGGAATAAAGATGCAGACATAGAGAATGGACTTGAGGACATGGGGGGTGGCAGGGAGGAAGGGGAAGCTGAGGAAAAGTGAGAGTAGCATGGACATATATACAGTACCAAATGTAAAATAGTTAGTGGGAAGCAGCAGCATAGCACAGGGAGATCAGCTCAGTGCTTTGTGACTACCTAGAGGGGTGGGATAGGGAGGGTGGGAGGGAAGCTCAAGAGGGAGGGGATATGGGGATATATGTATGCATATGGCTGATTCACTTTGTTGTACAACAGAAACTAACACAACATTGTGAAGCAATTATACTCCAATAAAGATGTATAAAAATAAAATAATAAAAAAATAAAATAAGGGCTACATGTGCTAAAAACACACAAATAGAATAAAAATAAACATTTGTTTACTCAATAAAAATATTTTGACACTTTTGTTCAATTTGACTTTTTATTAAAAATGTGACATGTAGGTAATGTTGATGAAGTCCCCATTACCTCTTTAGTCCCATCACCACCTTCTCTCCAGAGGCTACTGCATTTATGAATTTGGTGTGTATCTTTCTAGTTTATACTTTTGTTCATTGACTCTACTGTTTTGGGAGTTGCTATCCTTAAATGATAAACAAAATCTGAAGCTGACATATCTTTAACGCTTTAAATTCAGTCTGCCTTCTTGTATCAATCATCATATTGTTCACTGTTTTTTAACCTTATTATTTAATCAACCTTATTTTTTACCTTTTTCTAATCAAAATGTCGATCTTAGTTTAAAAAACCAGTGTTTATTTTCAATTCCAATGTTCATTAAATTTTCTTGCATCTAATTCCTTATTATCAAATTAATTTTTATTAAGAGTCTGTGAGTAGCAAATTCTCTTTCTTGTTATGGCTGAAAATATTTTTATTGCATCCTCACTTTTTAATAATTTAGGTTTCTAATTATAGATGCCTGGGTATTGAATTCTAGGTGGACAGTGAGTTTTCTTCAACAATTGGAAGATAGTATTTCATTATCTTGTAACATTTGTTGCTACTGATAAGTCAGCTGTCAGTGTAATTGTTGCCTCTATAACAATCTCACTTTTTCTCTCTGATAGTTTTAAAGATTTTGTTTTCACCTTTGGTTTTATGGAGTTTCATTACATGTGTCTAAGTGTGGATTTATATGCAGGTACTGTGTGTATCTGTATATCAATAGAAATATAATCTCATTTCTTTAATCTGAGGGTTCCTTTTTTAAAATTTTGGAGAATTATCAGCCATATTCTTTATAAATATTGCCTTTATACATTTTTCTTTTCTCACCTACAGGGACTTCTATTAGACATATGAAGCATCTTTTCATTCTTGTTTCTTAAATTTCTCTTACATATTTTTAACCTTTTTTCTTTCCATACCGTGTGTACATTATATTTCTCTTTAGCTAAGTCTAATTTATAGCTCTTCTCGTTCTTTTTTTGAAATTTTTCATTTCTCGTATTTTTTTAGTTCTTTTTGAAATTCACCCTTTTTACATTGTCCTTTTATTGATTTATATACCCTTGTAAAAAACTTTTAAAACATACTTATCTTACTACTCAGATTATTTCATTTTTATTTTTTAGGGTATAAATTCTCCATTCCTGTAGCAGATGACTTTCCCTCTTTTTGTGGGTTCTAATTTTTTTCTTTTTCTTTTTACTTTGCTTACCAGCAGTGTAGGCTGTTTCCTATTGGATCCTATGTGTTAGAAGTTACAGAACTATTCCTAAAAGATAATTTAAAATTTTATTTTGCAGAGAACCTAGATATATCCCTGATTCTAGACCAGTTTTGTTTTTGTTTTTTGCCGTACGCAGGCCTCTCACTGTTGTGGCCTCTTCCGTTGTGGAGCAAAGGCTCTGGACGCGCAGGCTCAGCGGCCATGGCTCATGGGCCCAGCCGCTCCGCGGCATGTGGGATCTTCCCGGACCGGGGCACGACCCATGTCCCCTGCATCGGCAGGCGGACTCTCAACCACTGCGCCACCAGGGAAGCACTCTAGACCAGTTTTTAAGTTAATTTTTCAGTTGGGGTCCCTACGTCATATATATAATGTGGCTTTGGACTCCACAAGTATATGTGTAGCACAGACTAGGATTCTAGTTTCATGTTTTTCCACCCATGGCCCTGGTCAGCTTTCTTGCTGATTTCCTACTATGGTGGAGTGAATGTTCCTAAATCAAGTTTCAGAGATGGCTTTATGCAGGTAAATACATGTTTCTATGTTCCCATGTTGTACCTAGCACATTCATATATTCTCAAAACGGTTCTTCCCTTATATGGTTTTGTTGACCTTTGTTGCACATGATAAAATAGGAGTTAATATATTCATTTGTTCATTTAATAAATATTTATCAAGAGTTTCTTTTTTCCAGGCACTATTTTAAGCACAGGAGACACAGCAGTAAATAATATTCCTGCTTTAATACAGCAATATTCTGATAGTTGGGGTGAAGGAATCAGTCAATAAACAAACTAATAAATGTAGTATACCTAGTGCTTTTATAAGTGCAGTGAAGAAAGGTAAAGTAGAGTAATGGAATTAGAGTGTGAGGCAGAGGGTACGTAAGGGAGATAGAGGGTGCTGTTTTACATACAGTAGTTAGGGAAGAACCGTCTAATAAAGTACCATGTGAGCAGAGATTCCCCCCAAAATGAAGTTGTGATCCATGTGTATATCTGATGCAAGATCATTACAGGCAGCAGGCCCAAGGGGATACTCAACCTGCCCTAAGAATGCAGAGAGTAGAGTGATTAAGGTGAGACTGTGGTAGGAAGTTTGGATAAATGGTAGAGGGGCCAGCTTATGTAGGTTCTCTTTGACTCTGAGCAAGAATGGAAGCTCTTGGAGGATTCTGAGTAGTGAAGTGACATGATCTTTGTATTGATTTCAAGAAAGCATTGACCCACTTGGTTTGTAGAAAAATTGAGTGTAGGGAGACTAGAGTGGAAGCATGAGGCCCAAAGAGGCTGATGTTTTAGGAGTCAGACTAGAGATGATGCTGATTTGAACAGGGTGGTCAAGGTGGAGGTGGTGAGAAGCAGTTGGATTCTGGATGTGTTTCAAAGGTGAGGATGGCAGCACTTGTTCGAGGATGGATGTGGAGAGAAGAAAAGGAAGGAGTTGAACATGGTCCTGAGGTTTTTGACCTAAGCAGTTGGAAAAGTAGAGTTGCTATTTAATGAAATGGAATAGTCTGTAAAGGAATAGATGGTGGGTATGGAAATTAAGTACATTGTTTGATTGAATATATGAAGTTTGAGGTAACTATTAAATATCTAAGATGCTGAGTAGAGAATTGAGCCTGGATATAATTTTGGGAGTTATCAGCATAAAGACAGTGATTAAAGATGTGGTATTAGACCAAATCACCTAGAGAATGATTGTAGACAGAAAAGAGACCTGAGCCCTGGGTTCTGTTATCTTGAGCACAGGCAGATGGGGAGGGACCAGTAATGGGGACTAAGAGTAGCCAGTGAGGCAGAAGGAGAACTAAGAAGGAACTAATGGACTCTTTGAAGCTGTGAAGAAAATGATATAAGAAACTAAGAGAGTGATCAACTCAGTTGTTCAATATTTCTGATAGATTGGGTACGATGTGAAATGAGGATTGGTGTTGGTGACAGGAGATCAATGATAACTTCCTTATTCTATCTCTGATGATAAAATATAGAATCATAGAACATGTGGATGTCTTGCAAATTATTTTGTCTAACTCACTTTACACATAAAGATTCACGAAGATGACTTCTCATATGACAGTCTCCTGGTTTCAGAATATCTATGTGTGATTGCAGAATAATGAGATTTGAAAGAGACGTATCAGAATTGTTAAGTCCACAGTATTACAGTATTTACTTGAAGGTCTGTCTTCTTATTCCAGTGTTCCTGTTCTACTAAGCCACTTTTGTGACTCCTACTTGAAAATTGCTTTCAGAACTGTACTACAAGCCCCACATGAAAAAGCCTGCCATGATTTATAATTGGTAGCTATAATCATATTTCAGTTTTTGGTAGCTTATCTAGAATAACATTTAATCTTAAAAAAAAACCAAACCCATCCTCAAAAAGGACACTACTTGCCCATCATTTATGTTGTCCAGTATAAAATGATGCAGGCTGTGTTAGTCTTTTGGGGCTGCTATAACACAATTACCGTAGACTGGGTAGCTAAAACGGCAAACATTTATTTCTTATATTTATGGAGGCTGGGAAGTCCAGGATCAAGCTGTGGGTGAATTCAGTGTCTGGTGAGGGCCTGCTTCCTGGTTCATAAATGGTCCTCTTCTCACTGTGTCCTCACATGGTGGAAGGAGTAGTAAAGCTCTCTGAGGTATCTTTTATGAGGGCACAAATTCCACTCATGATGTCTTTTTTTGCGATACACAGACCTCTCACTGTTGTGGCCCCTCCCATTGCGGAGCACAGGCTCCGGACGCGCAGGCCCAGCGGCCATGGCTCACTGGCCCAGCCGCTCCGCGGCATGTGGGATCTTCCCGGACCGGGGCACGAACCCATGTCCCCTGCATCGGCAGGCGGACTCTCAACCACTGCGCCACCAGGGAAGCCCCCACTCATGATGTCTTCACCCTCATGACCTAATCACTCCTCAAATGCCCCGCTTCCTAATACTGTTATAATGGGGATTAGGGTTTCAACATATAAATGCTGTGGGACACAAACTTTGCACAGGCTCAGAAAAAAGGTAATTACAACAGTTTTCATCAACAGTAGTACCAATGGGATAAAGTTGCCCTCTTCCAAGAAGAGAAGGCATTCCTCCTTTGTATAAAAAATTCTAGTGTTGGTGCATATATTAGAGGTAAAAAACAGAATAGTTCCGATATCCTACATGTCTACAAACACAGTGGTTGTTCCTTTAGTGGTTCTCTTGAATCTCTTTGGGGAGGTTAATATTTACTCTATATTCTTTTCGAAAGGGCTGTCCTGTGTATATTCCTAGTAAGGAACATAAGACATACAAATGGCTAACAGGTTTTTAAGATCAAATCAAGTATATCTGTGACGTATTTATTCCTATTGCCAGGAGGAATTTGGAAACAGGGTCTGTGTCCTTTATTAGAGTTCTCAGGGAAGTGGTGATGTTAATTGCAAAGAATGACATCATTATTCAAGTGAGAAAGAAATTAAACTGAGTTTAAAAACTGTATATTTATAGATTAATAGCTTGATTCATTTTTAACATTCATTTAAAAATACCATTGTGAAACTACATTTATTAATTATTTTTAATGGAAAAAAGTATAAAAAGGAAACAGTTGCTCATGATTACATTGCCAGACATTGGAGGTGGGTAACCCAAAAGTAATACATGTAAAAGATTAGCTGACATTGAAAATAAAATGGTCTATATACATGATCCAGTGTAAAGTAAAAAATAATGTATAAAGTGAAGTTTTTTCTCCTTTTATATTATATTTATGAGGATTTACATGTGTATTCTTTTACATGTAAACGATAAATGGGATCACGATAAATGGAATCATGATGCAAATGTTGTCTTGTACCTTGCTTTTTTAAACGTAATAATTTTTTTTTAGATATTTTATTGTAAAGCAGTGTATACAGATATAAAGCATTCTTTTAGGACTTCCGTCATATGGCTGTATTATAGTTTATTAAATTATGGACATTTTAGGGTGTTTTTCATTCTTCACTACCGGAAAAATTTCTACAATGAACATCCTTGTAGCTGTGTTTTTGCATCCTTTGGAAAGTGCAAGGCAGATTCCTCTTGATGAAATGAAAGTACTGGATAATATCAAATTGAAAAATAGTTACATCAATTTATAGTCATTTTACTATTTTCCAACCTGATAAGTGAAAATGGTGTGTGTGTGTATTTTTAATTGAGGTGAGATTCACATAGTATAAAATTCAATATTTAAAGTTTACAATTTAGTGATATTTAGTACATTCACAATGTTGTGTGATCATCAGCCTATCTAGTGTCAAAATGTTTTCATCACCAAAAATGGATAAAGCAGTCACTACCCACTTCCTTCCCATCCCCAACCTAGCCCCTGACAACCAATAATCTGCTTTCTGTCTTTATGGATTTATCTATTCTAGATATTTTATGTAAGTAGAATCATACAGTATTTGTTCTTTTGTGTATAGCTTTCATAGCTTAGCATAATATTTTTGAGCTTAATCCTCATTGTAGCATGTATCAAGACTTCATTTCTTTTGTGGCTGAGTAATATTCTATCATAGGGATATACCACATTTGTTTATCCATTCATTCATTGATGAATGTTTACATTTTTACACCTTTTGGCTATTATGAATAATGCTGCTGTGAACATTTGTTTACAAGTATTTGTTAGATCACCTGTTTTCCATTCTTTTGAGTATATTCCTAGTTGCAGAATTGCTGTGTCTTATAGTAATTCTTTGTTTAACCTTTTGAGAGCTTGCTAAGCTGTTTTCCACAGCAACTGTATTGTTGTACATTCTCACCAGCAATATACAAAGGTTGGAATTTCTCCACATCCTTACCAATACTTGTTCTTTGTTTTGTTTTGAATCATAGCTGTCCCAGTGGGAGTGAATGGTTTTTATTTGCACTTCCCAAATGAATAATGATGTCAAGCATTTCTTTATGTGCTTGTTGGCCAAATAGAAGTATATCTTCTTTAGAGAAATAACTATTCAAACTTAATTGAGCTTTGTTTTGTTAAGTTATAAATGTTCTTTATATATTCTGGATAGTAGGCCCTTATCAGATACATGACTTGCAAATATTTTCTCCCATTCTGTAGGTTGTCTTTTTAACTTTCTTGATAATGTCCTTTGGTGTACAACATTTTTTAACTTTTATGAAGGTTGTCTTTTTAACTTTCTGTAGGTTATCTTTTTAACTTTCTTGATAATGTCCTTTGGTGTACATTTTTTAACTTTTATGGAGTCTAATTTATTTTTTCTTTTATTTACTCATGTTTTTGCTGTTATATTTGAATCCATTGCCAAATCCAAAGTTACGAAGATTTTCCTGTATGTTTTCTTCCTAAGAGTTTTAAGTTTTAGCTCTTATGTTTAAACCTTTGGTCCACTTTGAGTTAATTTTTATATATATTGTAAGATACGGGTTCCGTTTCATTCTTTCACTTGTAAATATCTAGTTGCCCCAGAACCATTTTCTGAAGGTACTGTTCTTTCCGTATTACATGGTTTGAATACCTTTGTCAAAAATCAGTTGACATATATATATGGTTTGACAATATATATTTGGTTTATTTCTGTACTCTCAATTCTATTCCATTGCTTCATGTGTCTACCTATATTATTGGCTTTTTGATTTGCATTTCTTTTGATGGAAATAAGGTTGATCATATTTCATGTTTCCTTGCTGTTTGTTTTTATTTTGCCATTAACTGCTTATTCATAGCCTTTCATATTTTTTTGATTGGGCTCTATTTTTCTTGATTTTGTGTACTCTGTGGATTGCAGAAATTAGCCTTTAAGCTGTCATTTATGATATTTTCCTAGTTTATGCTTTTATATTTTTGACTTTTTATGGTATTTTTAATGCAGAATTAAATGTTTTCAGGTCATCATGATTATTGTCTTTTTCGTTTGTGACTTCTGGATTTTAAATATTTCCTTTCCTACTTAAAGAGTGTAAATAAATTTATTCTATGTATCCTTCTAGAACTTTGGTTTTATTTTTCCTTTTAAATGTGTTTTTTTTTACAATTTTTATTATAAAAATGACACATGCTTTTATAGTGAATTTTGAAACTCCAAATATGTATATATAAAAGGTTTATCTCCTTTCTCTTCTTATCATCCCCTTCATTCCCATTCCCTCTGGTTTAATACCCTGGTGGGTACTCTTTCACATTTTGTTCCATGCTAGTGCAGACATATTTGTATAAATTTTTACTTTTATGTTTGTGTGTGTGTAGTTTGTTTGTTTGTTTAGAGGAATGAGAGACCTTTTGAACCAGAAACTTGGTAAATATATTGAAAAATGTAGAATAAAATAGTTTTATAAAGTTTGATAAATTAATGTGTTCCATCCTGAGATTATTTTGAATGGTAAACTACTTTAAAATTTAATTCACAGTCTCCTTCTCCTATATACTCAGATTAATGGTTTGACCTAATTTCTTATTACCTCATCACTCCCTTTCCCATCTTCCCACCTCACACCACTCACAGAGGACTTAAATCATCAGCTCATTTGTTATTCAGTGAGTCTGTCTTTAAAGGAGATTTTCATTTATGACACAGTGTTTTTTAAATTTTGTTTTGCTTGAGACACACATTAGAACTAGATGATGTTTAAAAATATTTTTTCCTATTTTCAACATGAAGAGTAGATTTGACCATTAGGTTTCAATGGGGAGTTGAATGATTTGAAATTTAAGTTCTCTTTACATGTATATTGATAGAGCAAAAATCTACGGAACCATTCAATGACGTTACAGAGAGTTTGTACTAGAAAGTTAAAGGTGCATTTTAACTGAATGGTTCCATTGGTTTCTTGTCATCCTGAGTTGGGAAGTATTGCCAGTTCTTCTGAACTGTAGCCAGTCCCTTCTTACAGACTACAGAGCAGAGTTTTGCAACCAAGAGCTCCAGCTGGAGGAGACCGGATAGGATACTTGAGGAAAGAGATTTGCAGAAAATGTTGACAGCACACATGATGCTTGATATAAGTTAAATTTGATTCTTAATTTTCTTCCTGTCAAATCAGGATCTTTGGAGCTTAAAACTCTCAGCAGTCATTATTAACTGGCCTCCTCAGACCTGAACCAAGAAAATTACTATCAGTGTGTTGCTCCCCATGAAGTGCACATTTCTTCTGCCTTGTGAAGACTGGTGTCACCACTGCATTACGAACGTGACTAAAAGGTTTTTTAAGATCTTAGAGTGTGTGTGTGTGTGTGTCTGTGTGTTTGTGTGTTTGTTTTATAGCTATCAGCTTTATTTTTTTATTCTGCACTTCAACGTGCCATTTTAAGCTCAGTGTTCTTTGTTTTATATATCAACTTTATTTTTCTTCATTTCCAGTTTTTTCATTTGCCCATCTTTTTATTGTATTTGACTTTTAATCAAATGTTTTCCTCTTACGATACATATAGTCTTTTCCTCAAATATGCTTGTTAAAGCTAAAATCAAATGGTGAAGCCCTAATTATACTGGCATCGTGAAGCATTGTGTTTGTGTGTTGTAAGGAGAGAATCAGAATGATCAGCTCAAAAATGTGACTGATGAGTACACCAAAAAATGCCAAGAGGTAGTTGACAATTATCAATGGAAGGTGGTTGAAATACTTAACACAGATAATGTAATCTTGCAAATAATAAAGAAATAACATAACCCTTTCTTTGTTTATAATTTTACCACTTGTATTATCCTCAAAAAGGTAAAATTGACTGATTTGAGTTTAACAAATTTTCCCTCTTCCACCCTCTCATGAAGATAACTAATAACTCCAAAATAAGAAACAAGATGAGCATCTGGAGAGAAAACAGAGAGAAGCACGGAGCACTAAATACACCTAACAGGTTGGATCATCAACCACCAGTGACCCAAGAGTCAGCTGAATGCATTTTCAAATGAGACACATTTGTTGGTTATTGCATTTCTGGGGATTGGAAACAGTTGATCTTATATGTACATGCAGTTTGATAATTTGGGGAGATGGGTAAATATTTCTCGTAGGTTTATCTTATGTGCTTCCATTAAACATTGCCAGAGTAATCTGAAACTTTTTAAAAAAATAAAATATATTGACAGCTGAAAGGGATGATACTAGGGTTCACAGTAAGAATGAAAAGATTAGTGAGTGACCAGTAAATACACTGACTGGATGTTTTTGGAACCTGTCACTGTTTGGATTTGTCTCTGTAAAATATAGTTTTCTTAAACTCAAGAACCTTCCATCTACTTGCTACATATCAGTACTACATGGTTATTCTTTCTTACTTACCAATAATTGTTAGCCATATTGTTAGACATAGTATATAAATGCAAAGTCACAAAGGGGCTATTTTTTAGTTCCAAACTTGTTGCTGACTTTGTAGCCCATTGGATAAGTCAGTTATTGTCTCTGGAACTTACACTCTCATTCAAAACGGGCTTGATGCCACTTGTTTATTATTACAAGTAAAGTTTTATTGAAAAACAGATCAAAAAAGGAAATTAACTCCAACTCAAAAATTTGGTGAATCAAATGGTCTCTGGTATATACGTTTTCTATCAGGCAGAAAACTTTAATGATGCTTGAGTTTATTATGTTTATTAATTTTCTTTTCTACTGCATCCTAGAGCTAAGACCTTGCAAAACCAAGAATATATCATAAGAAGAACTTATGTTTTCACTGGCACTGCCAGCTGAATGATTGGATAAAAGATGGTAGGTGGTGAAACATGCTGGAAGTTCTGTCTTGTTATGCAAATTACAGGTTTACCTTTCCTGCTTGTTTTATTTATAAACCAGCCTACTTGTCATATTTTAAAATGCCAACACTCTTAAGATAGGTGGATGGACTGACATTACCAGTTTCCACATGCCTGGTGGGCTGGTTGCCGTGTTTCAGAGCTGGCTCTTTATTTACTTTACCTACCTGTCTGCCTATCTATCTATCTATCTGTCTATCTAGAAACAGATATGGAAGACCATCTTCCTGTGACAGTGAGGGTAGTACCATTAGTGTCACTGCATGAAGAGGGTGCGAGTAAGAGAAGAAAAGTTAAATTATCTAGGGAGGTGGTTCGACAGAGAACTAAAATTGCTTCACCTAGAACCTAAATGCAAAACATTTGGCAGCTCTTTAGGGCGCCTGTACTCTGGCAGAAAGAATAATCAGGTTCAGAAGTTTCCTAGAATGGACAGCTTTCATTTTCTGTCTTACACACACACTTCTGAAATTCCTTAAAGAGAGAATACACTATCATTTTATATAGAGAATATACTACTATCATGTATGCCAGTTGTCGAGCAAAAGCCCAGGCATTTTAAAAATAAATTTATTTTATTTATTTATTTTTGGCTGCACTGGTTCTTCATTGCTGCGTGCGGGCTTTCTCTAGTTGTGGTGAGCAGGGGCTACTCTTCGTTGCGGTGCACGGGCTTCTCATTGCAGTGGCTTCTCTTGTTGTGGAGCACGGGCTCTAGGCGTGCGGGCTTTAGTAGTCGTGGCACGTGGGCTCAGTAGTTGCGGCTCCCGGGCTCTAGAGCTCAGGCTCAGTAGTTGTGGTGCATGGGCTTAGTTGCTCTGCGGCATGTGGGATCTTCCTGGACCAGGGCTCAAACCCGTGTCCCCTGCATTGGCAGGCGGATTCTTAACCACTGTGCCACCAGGGAAGTCCCCAACCTAGGCATTTTTAAGTCCTGTCTCTGCAAAGTCTTCCTTCCTGTTATTCTGTATCCTGTTGTGATAGTGATAATTAATATGCCCTAAATCCTATCCAGTGACTCTCTGGTCCTCTTGAGCCAAAGTCTTAAGATGCTACACTCTGAAAGGAACCAAATGAATAGCTTTTGATGTAGAGCAACATTAAAGTAGTTCAATATAATATATAAAGTTTTAAACATTTTTAATTTCCACAGTGTCTTCTTTTAAAACAGTAACTGTGGAGTAATATGGATTTAGGAAAGCAATGTGTTTTAGGGATTAAGACTTTGGCATCAGACTGGCATGGGTTTGAATCCACATTCCTTTACTATTTATTTGTCTATTTGTTGCCCTTTTTTACTTTCTGAGCTTTAGCACCTTCATCTGTAAAATGGATTCAATAATCCCTACACCACTGGGTTTCTATGCGACTCAGGTAATATTATACCTAGGAAGTGCTTGATATAATACTTGGCATGTTATAAATCCTGAATACATGGTTGTTAAGATCAATAGTATGAGATTAATCCAATATATTTTGTGTTTAACTTTTTGTAGTACAGTTTCTGTATAAATTTCTGTAAAATGTTATCACTCTTACGGTTTCCATCTGCAAATTTACTACAGTGATGTCGGTGAAATAGTTTGAGTCAATATAAAAATGCCATGAGCTCAGCCTATAACAAGGTATTTAAGAAGTATTTTGGATTATACGTAGCTCTAAAGTCTCCAATAGTGAATATTCTAACACGTTTTTTGTTGTGATGAATATTTTTCAGTTTAAGGTGCTTCCTGCAGGACAGTGATCTCTTATTGAAAAACAGGTAGCAATAGTTTTGGGAACATAGAATGGCAATTCTGGAATTATAAACATGTTGGCAGCATAACTAAACTTTGAAATAGAAATGTTTTTGTTTTGTTTTTTGAAATGAAATGGGCAGGAGAAATAAGATGGAAACATTTTCTTGAAGAAATTTGTACTTAAAAAGTTGTCTGTATGAACTTTTATAACTTTTATATAGTATTCTTGAAATGTATAGAGATCAAGCAGCTATGCATTGTCTTTTAAAAAGAGATGATAGTCTTCTAACAGTGTTACGGTTGTGCATCTTATCAAGTGAGCCATTTGGTGTTGGATATTTTAGATTCTTGAGTTGGAGTTTGGTGTGAATAGATACATGAAAATATAGGAAACACTGGAAAAAAATTTCGTGGGAAATAAATCCATCCGTAAGAAATATTTTGGATTGGAAGTTATAAATTTTAAAAGTAAAAATGTCCATAATAAGATATTTATATACAGACAAACTTTTAGAGGCTGTGGGCTATAATATATATTTATTGTGATGACCACATGGTTCATTTTAGTCAATTGTTTCTGAGACTCTAAAAGAATTTTTTTTTTTTTGACCTGGACAGAAAACCTGTCATAAAATATAATTGAGAAATAGAAAGAGTTCAATTTTTTGTTCATGTTTGATGCTGTAAATCCCCTATAATTAAGATTTAAATGTATAAATATAATGATGAATCTATTTGCATGAATCATAAAAAAATAAGTTTAGGATATGAGGCTGGTAGAGATCCTTCATTTGTTGGATAATGCTGAATGCCTTTCTACAGGCATTCTTGGGTTTGGGATGGGATGAATAAGACCAGGCGTTTGGGGAACAGTCTACTGGGCTGTGGCAAGGGCTCATAGGAGGGTTCCAAAGTAGACCATTGGTAGAGAGACTGGCCTTAAAGAGTCTGTTAGAAGTTTAGGCAAGTGATAAAGGAGCCTAGTGTTATGATGCAGTCCTTGGAAAGGACACAGAAAGTAGCACCATCAGGGTCTGGCTGCTGGTAATGGTCAAGAAGTCCAGGTAGGCATATAGAAGTGGGAAAGCTGACTCTGGAAGGACTGTGAATCAGGTCAAGAAAGGAAAGGACCTCGTATCTTAGAGTTAGTCATCAAATATGCATTTGGAATGTAATATGTACAAAGCATTGAGCTAAGAGTGAGGAGGGTTATAAACGAAATAGATTGTTCATGCTCACTGAAGAAGTTACATAGGGGAGTGAAAACATGTACACAGATTTCTTGTCCTCTATGTTGGAAATGCTGATGGAAAGTTCAAAGATAAATAGGCAAGCGAAAGAAGAAAGAAGGAAGTTTGACAACCCACATACTGTATAATTAGTTGTTAAATAAAAGAAAAAGAAGGAACACTAAAATTATTTTCCTTATATTTGAATGAATTGGCTACATGCAAATATGGGAGAAGAGTCAAAGAGTATTATTACAAACTTGTTCAACATAAGAGGAAAGGATTAGCTGTCGAAAATAGATGTATCTGTGAAAGTTATCATTGGGCAGCAAAACCCTTTGAAGGGTTGTTGCAAAAAATCAGTGAAGTGGGATTACTTGGTGTTTAAAATATAATATTGAACGTTTCCATTTTTCTAATGTGATATAACCATTGATAAAATTGCAAGCGTTAAATATTTTTCTTCAGTAACTGTTACAGGCTGCTATCTCCTGTGTACCACAAAGTATTCAGCTATCGATGTTTTGAATGATTAACCCTCAATTTGTCCATGATTTGCCTTTTTATTTTGCATCTCATCTAAGTTCATTCTTGTAAGATATTGGTAATACAAACAAGCCCCAATGTAAGCCCGTCTAATGAATTGTTTCCACAGTCTGTTGCTGTGCATACCAGGGACTTGGTAAAAGGAAATTAAGCCCTGTGATGAGATTATAAATCACTTTGCTGAGATGGATAAGAAAGCATATATCTTTGAATGGATGTGGCACTTGGGATTCTTAAAAACAGGAGTAAACCTGATATTTTATAATAGCTCTCACATGAATACCTTTGTTGTATTACTTTTATAAATTATTTTAAATCTTTTTTTAAAAAAGACTCCTTAGTTTTGCTTATCCTTTTCAGGACTTGCTTTCACAAATATTATTTTAAAATACAACTTGAGTGTATTCATTTCATCAGTCAAGATGATTTATCCATTGAATCCCACATTTAATTTCCTTTCTTTTCTAACAGAGGGGCAGTTAATACTTGATAATGAATCCTTTTACAAATTCTCATATTTTAAAAAATTTTTTGAGCTTTAGAATTTCTTTGAAATGCATTTTCATGATGTATATTAGCCAAAATTTGAAATACAAAATTTATTAAGTGAAATTTGAAGAATTAACACCACAATGTAGTTTTATATGCATTTTATCAATAAATCGCATGTGAGTGTGCATGTGTGCATGCATGTATGAGTATGTAACCTCTCTTTGAACACGGTCATGAAGTTCTCTCTTCAGTAGTCTCAATTTCCCCTGGCTCCTGGACAGATCTATTGTAAGTCTGTGACTTTTCAGGTCACTTTTAGGTAGCAATAGAGAAAGCCTATGGTCTTAAATCACAAATAGTCTGAATTCAGTACTTAATATGTCTAGCAGTTCTGTGTAATAATCAAAACTGCAAACGTGATTTAAAGTTGAGGCTTCTTTTCTAAATGGGGTTTATTGCAGGGCAGTTGCTTGCATGTAGGGAAGAAGGGCAGGGCCAGCTGTTCTCCAGGGTTAGAATGGTAAAGAAGAGATAAAAGAACAATAAAAGTTTTTACTTGACTGGTATTGTTTTACACTGGAGTCATATTTAAAGTTGATTCTTTGTTGTGGGCTCTTTCTCTCCCACCCTCTCCCTCTACTTCTGTTTCCTTTGTCAAAGGGAATACGTATATCCTGATTCTAGGTGGTTACTTACTACTTCTTATGTCCATATGTACCTGATGGTGACACCTACAGTTTCTTCTGAAGGCCTCATATTCTTCTCTAGGTGGCTCTCTTGGACCAGACTTCACATGACCCCACACCAGCACTCTCTCAAACATGGTCCACATGTGGCTCAAGGGAAAACCATTCTTTGACCCAAAAATCTCAGGGAAAGCAGGCCAATTCCTTCAGACAGCTCCTGCCATCAGAGCAAGTGAATAACCCCTCTGTCACTTTTTAGATTTTCCAGGTGAAGTCAGACACCATTAATACCTTGTCACTCTGCAACTTTAGGGGCCATATATTAAGCTGAGAGGCAAGGAGGAGACACCCACACGCTCCTCCCTTTTATTAGGGGTTGGAGCTTCACCATGTGCAGAAGCTCTCCCCAGAATCTACTCCTCAGTCTTTCTTATGTTAATCTCTAAATACTGACTCTCATAATAGAGTAGATGAAGGGTTTAATAGTTTTATGGTTTTCAGATAGTCCTTTGAAAATTGGAATCTTATCTGAGAGCTGACTTTAGAATATTTTGTACCTCAATCAAAATTTACATTTTATAATTAAAAATCTACAAAATGAGGGCTTCCCTGGTGGCGCAGTGGTTGGGAGTCCGCCTGCCGATGCAGGGAACACGTATTCGTGCCCCGGTCCGGGAGGGTCCCGCATGCCGCGGGGCGGCTGGGCCCGTGAGCCATGGCTGCTGGGCCTGCGCGTCCGGAGCCTGTGCTCCGCAGGGGGAGAGGCCACAACAGTGAGAGGCCTGCGTACCGCAAAAAAAAAAAAAATCTACAAAATGAAAATTTTGCTTAAGTAACTTTGAATTTTTTTCCATTAAAACTTCCATGGTTCTAATTTGACATAATTTTACATATCTTGATACTCAGAATATGTGAAGAACATGTGATACAGGAAAATATAATTCAAAGATTCAAGATTTGGAGAAAAAACTTGGAAAGGAACTGATTTTTCTAATATTTGTACTGTATCTGTATATATATGTACATATATATATATAAAATCATAGATGCTTTTAAATAGTTTTTTCTTTTTCAAAGTGTTTTCAAAGATTGGTTAACAAGAAGTTATTTCTGGCATACTTACCTACCCCCACTCATGACATGAATTAACATTTTTTATGTGGTTTTTAGATTTTCTGTATTTTTTGTTTTAAAAGTACCTCAAATATCACCTAGTAGTAGTAGATCATAAACAATAGAATAAATCAAGGATTTCCGTTGTTTCTGGAGGAACATGTAGGTGGCAAGGAAGATAACGTGGTTATTTTTCAGCACTTTGATTGTGATGTTAGGAAATTAAGAGTAAATATCTAGTTAATAGTGAATGACATAGGTATAATATCAGGAATAAATTAGGATTGAAGATAAAGATTGGGGAGTCATATCAAGGACGTTAGGAGAGTGGATGATATCAGAGAGTGGTCTGTGGAGGAGAAGCCTACTCTGCCTAGCATATTGGGAGGTTATCTTTACAGAGGAAGAAGCATCATTCGGAGACTACGGCAGGAAAGAAATCCAAAAGGTTAAGAAAAAAGCCAGGATGGCAGGATGCTATGGAAGCCAAGCAACCAAAGATAGTTGTAAGGAAAAAGGAGACACTGCAGCAGAAGAGTGAAGGAGAGTGAAAAAGAGGCTTTGGATTTGGAAACAAAGGAGTTAGGAGAGAAGCCAGACTGCAGGAAGTTGAATCAGGAGGTTTTGTACATTTATTTGAAAAAATAGGTAAGACAAGGAATGTAAGAAATAAAATAATAGCTAGAAGAGGCATGGGGGCAAAAGAAGTATTTTTTTAAAAAATGGAAGACTTGTGAACATTTGAAAGAGTTAGTAGCATGTGAGAAATTACAGTAAAAGTAAAATTAAACCATAAACCTACTGAGAGGGAGAAGTTGAGGGTGGGAGCGAAGAGCCCGGAGCAGGAGCACAGGACTTAGAGCTCAGCTGGAGAAATCAGCTGTAGAGACGGGGTGAGCCTGGGGGTGGGGGCCTGGGAAGGGAGCGCACGATAAATATCAACAAGCAACTACCCACATCTTTGAGAGCTAGGGAATGAGATTTTGAGGGAGCACGAATTTGTATTATTAAAGAACTCTCTGGAGTCTGAGGGTACTATCCTGGTACTTGATCGTGGAATGGCATTTGGAGCCCCCTCTTTGAAATTCTTCCAGGTGAATTTTTATTTCTGTTTCATATTTATTTTGATTTAGAAATATTAGGGCCAGAGATTAAGACAAAATAGACTTGAAAATAGTCATTTTGGGGGGGGGGAGTTAGTCTTTTTGGGTCAGAAGACTATAGTAAAATATAGTTATTTTACAAAATTAAAATATATATTTAAAGGTAGAACTCATGCAGTTTTTAAATGATGAAAGCTAATCTTTTTCTCTCAAATTATTTCTGCTAGAGTTTAACAGATGCTTTAGAAATTTTATTTTAGGCAGTTGGGGAGATACTAAAGCCAATGTTTTCTTATGATCTGTTTCAGAAATAGGTGTTTTTTATGTCCTAAGTCTTTACAAGTTTGACTTACTTCTTTTAAGTACAAGGAATAGGTTATAGGAAACAATGCTCAGAATATCCAGTTTTCAGAAAATGTCTAATTAAATCATGGTAATGCATTTATTGGAATATAATATAGTATAAACTGACGTAAACTAAGTCTTATAATGATTTGGCTTATAATATAAAGTCAAATGTCTGCTTATCTGTTGCTGTGTAACAAATTATCCCAAACTTTTAAAAGCAACAGTAATTTGTTTAACTTATGATTCTGTAATTTGGGCAGAGCTTGTTGGAGAAGGCTCCTCTCTGTTCTAGGTGGCATCACCAGGGAGGCTCAGCTGGGGGCTAGAGCATCTCTTCTAAGATTGCCTGCTACGTGGCTGGTAAATTGTTGCTAGATGTCAACTGGGTTGCTCAGCTGTGGCTGAAAGAGTCCTTGGTTCCTCTCCATGTGGCCTCTCCATGGGCAGCTTGGCCTACCTGATGGTGGGAGAGTTCCAGGAGCAAGTGTCCCATAGGAGCTGGCAGAAGCTCTGTCACCTTTTTAGCCTCAGAAGCCATATCATCACTTCCACCATAGTCACAAGCCAGCCAAGATTCAAAGGAAGGGAACATAGATCCTACCTCTCCATGAGTCAGAGTCACATTGTAAGAAGAGTTTACAGGATGGGAGATTTTACCTCAGCCATTTTGAAAAATATAGTCTGTCACAAGTGAAAAAAGGATAGAAGGTTTTGGCACAGTAGTGATTATAACCTACGTAATCTGTATCACCTAAAAGAGTGATAAAACCTATATATTTCTATAGAAATAATATTTGAGAGGGGGATCCACAAAATTTTTTATCATGGTCTGAAGCTAAGATTTTGAAAATACCATATATCCAACTTTATTAATAGCAAAAAAAAAAAAAAAGGAAAAAAGAAACAATTATAAGGTTTTTGAGATACCTCTCTCATTTTCTAAACTTTCCCTAATGTTGCCATTTTAATTTTACATTTTGAAAAAAATGGCCATAATTAAAAGTAAAATAAATCCCTAAGGTTTACACTGGCATCAGGTGCAAAGACAGAAAAAGTGGGTGCTTCTGTCATGATGGTTTTGTCACTGTTTCACTTGATTGAAGCATTAAAATCTGTTTATTCTTAAACATTTTATTTCCAAATCATTCTTGCTTTTAGACACGTCCTTTCTTGTTTGTGAAGTTCACGTTAATAATGATTTAAAAATCTGCTATATTTTTTATTCAAGTTGAATTCCCGTTTTAGGATGGAGGTATTACTCACAGTATATAATAGAAATGTGAATTGATTTATTAATTTTCTTTGGGGAAGTCTGGAAATCTTTCCCACTTCCTTTATGTCTTCTTCATCTTTATTATTTAGGATAAAGCATTTGTCAATTTATATTTGCAGTTTGCTATTTTTAAAATTTTCTATATGACATAGTTCCTCTAAAGGAGAAAAACTCCAGTAGGGACTGCCTTTCAGAGCTAAAATTTTCTTATGTTTTTTTCTTCTCAATCTGCACTTAACTCTTTCTTGTCCCTTGGAGAGTCTAAATTGTAGGTCAGAAGAATTGAGATGTTTTGAGAAAGCAATTTTATGTTAAGGAAATTTTCACTGAAGCATACATGACAGACTTCCTTTGACAAAAAAAAAATTAACTCTCTGCAGAGTACTTTGGAAGTTCTGTAACACTGAAAATTAGTTAACGCTCAGATGCGTTGGTAAGGAGACTTTTAAAAAGCATTAACATTGATGTCACTACCTGGTTTGTTAATATAAATATGTTTCCTGGTTTTATAAATATTATGTAATAAGCATCAATCATCTGACTTTTCTTTTTATCTTATACCCAATTACCTCCTATCCCATATGCATAATTAATGGTCTGTTATTACCCTTTCTTTGGCTTATGACATGATAAGTATTGCATTCTACTTTTTAAATATATTAAATATATGTACTATGAGGATTTTAACTCCTCATAGTTTCTATTTGGGCTTGAATTTGGCCCAAAAGTTTTCTGTTTGGGCTAGAATCAAAGTTTGTATTTACCCTCTATTTATTTTAGAAGTTTCTTTTCAAACAATTAATTTTATTCTTTGAAGAACTAATATGAAGAGTTATTTCCTAGAGCATATTTTTCTTTCAGGGTGGCTTTTTATATATAATATATATTTACTTATTTATTATTATTAACTAGCATTATCTTCCTGAGAAATTTGTAAAGGAAAATATCAGCTTACTCAGTGGCTATAACGGTGCCAAAAATGAATTGTCAATTCATTCTCTTGACAGTTGTCAAGAGAACTGAAAATTTATGTGGTTTATCTACAGAAGTCTTAAAAAATAATGTGATTTTCATTCAGATTGGTGTATGATTTTTTTTGTGGGGGGGTAGAAAATCCTTTATGATCACTTTACATGAGCCAGTGCTTGGGGATTCAATGGACTGTAAATACAGAAACATTGCAGAAATGGGAGCACACACAGTGTGGAGAATAAGCAGACATTTATCAAGTTACATATACATAAATAAGTAAACTTGTGACCATTGCCTTGAAATAAAGGTGCACGATGATGTGAATGCTTATGATAGGGAATTACTTATTTAGGAAGGTCAGGGAAGGCTTTCCTGAACAAGTGATTTTTTTTTTAACTCTTTATTGGAGTATACTTGCTTCACAATACTGTGTTAGTTTCTGTTGCACAACAAAGCAAATCAGCCATATGCATACACATGTCCCCCATCCCCTCCCTTTTGAGCCTCCCTCCCATCCTCCCTATCCCACCCCTCTAGGTCATGGCAAAGCACCAAGCCAATCTCCCTGTGCTGTGCTGCTGCTTCCCACCAGCCAACTATTTTATATTTGATAGTGTATATATCTCGATGCTACTCTCACCTCACCCCAGCTTTGCCCTCCCACCCGCTGCTTCCTCAAGTCCATTTTCTATGTCTACCTCTTTATTCCTGCCCTGCAGCTAAGTTCATAAGTACCATTTTTTTTCTTGTTTTTAAGATTCCATATATATGAATTAGCATACAGTGTTTGTTTTTCTCTTTCTGACTTCACACTGAATGACAGACTCTAGGTCCATCCACCTCACTAAAAATAACTCAATTTCTTTCGTTTTTATGGCTAAGTAATATTCCATTGTATATATGTGCCACATCTTCTTCATCCATTCATCTGTCGATGGACATTTAGGTTGGTTCCATGCCCTGGCTATTGTAAATAGTGCTGCAATGAACATTGTGGTACATGTCTCTTTTTGAATTATGGTTTTCGCAGGGTATATGCCCAATAGTGGGATTGCTGCGTCATATGGTAGTTCTATTTTTAGTTTTTTAAGGAACCTCCATACTGTTTTCTATAGTAGTTGTATCAATTTACATTCCCACCAACAGTGTAGGAGGGCTCCTTTTTCACCACACCCTTTCCAGCATTTATTGTTTCAAGATTTTTTCATAGTGGCCATTCTGACCGGTGTATGGTGATACCTCATTGTAGTTTTTGATTTGCATTTCTCTAATAATTAGTGATGTTGAGCATCTTTTCATGTGCCTCTTGGCCATCTGTGTGTCTTCCTTGGTGAAATGTCTATTTAGGTCTTCTACCCATTTTTTAACTGGGTTGTTTGTTTTTTTGATATTGAGCTCCATGAGCTCTTTTTATATTTTGGAGATTAATCCTCTGTCCATTGCTTCCTTTGCAGATATTTTCTCCCATTCTGAGGGTTGTTTGTCTTTTCGTCTTGCTTATGGTTTCCTTTACTGTGCAAAGCTTTTAAATTTCATTAGGTCCCATTTGTTTATTTTTGTTTTATTTCCATTACTCTAGGAGGTGGGTCAAAAAAGATCTTGCTATGGTTTATGTCAAAGAGTGTTTTTCCTATGTTTTCCTCTGAGTTTTGGAGTGTCTGGTCTTACATTTAAGTCTTTAATCCATTTGGAGTTTATTTTTGTGTATGGTGTTAGGGAGTGTTCTAATTTCATTCTTTTACATGTAGCTGTCCAGTTTTCCCAGCACCACTTACTGAAGAGGCTGCCTTTTCTCCATTGTATGTTCTTGCCTCCTTTGTTGTAAATTAGGTGCCCATATGTAACTGGGTTTATCTCTGGGCATTCTACCCTGTACCACTGATCTATATGTCTGTTTTTGTGCCAGTATCATATTGTCTCGATTACTGTAGCTTTGTGGTATAGTTTGAAGTCGGGGAGCCTGAGTCCTCCAACTGTTTTTCTTTCTCAAGATTGCTTTGGCTGTTCAGGGTCTTTTTTGTTTCCATACAAATTGTAAAATGTTTTGTTCTAATTCTGTGAAGAATGCCATTGTTAGTTTGATAGGGATTGCATTGAATCTGTAGATTGCTTTGGGTAGTATAGTCATTTTCGCAATATTGATTCTTCCAATCCAAGAACGTGGTATAGCTCTCCATCTGTTTATGTCATCTTTGATTACTTTCATCAGTGTTTTATAGTTTTCTGAGTACAGGTCTTTTGCCTCCTTAGGCAAGTTTATTCCTAAGTATTTTATTCTTTTTGTTGCAATGGTAAATGGGAGTGTTTCCTTAATTTCTCTTTCTGAGTTTTTGTTGTTGGTATATAGGAATGCCAGAGATTTCTGTGCATTAATTTTGTATCTGCAACCTTACAAAATTCATTGATTAGTTCTAGTAGTTTTCTGGTGGCATCTTTAGGATTTTCTCTGTATAGTATCATGTGATTTGTAAACAGTGACAGTTTTACTTCTTCTTTTCCAATTTGTATTCCTTTTATTTCTTTTTCTTCTCTGATTGCTGTGGCTAGGACTTCCAAAGCTATACTGAATAAGAGTGGCAGGAGTGGACATCATTGTCTTTTTCCTGATCTTAGTGGAAATGCTTTCAGTTTTTCACCATTGCTTATTATGCTTGCTGTGGGTTTGTCATATATGGCCTTTGTTATGTTGAGGTAGGTTCCCTCTATGCCCATTTTCTGGAGAGTTTTTATCATAAATGGGTGTTGAATTTTGTCAGAAGCTTTCTCTGCATCTATTAAGATGATCATATGGGTTTTATTCCCTAGTTTGTTAATGTGGTGTATCACATTGATTGATTTGAATATATTGAAGAATTCTTTCATCCCTGGGATAAATCCCACTGGATCATGGTGTATGATGATCCTTTTAATATGCTGTTGGATACTGTTTGCTGGTGTTTTCTTCAGGATTTTTGCATGATTTTTTATGATTTTTTATGTTCATCAGTGATATTGGTCTATAGTTTTCTTTGTTTGTGATATCTTTTTCTGGTTTTGGTATCAGGGTGATGGTGGCTT
The DNA here is from genome assembly GCF_008692025.1 of Phocoena sinus. Taxonomy (NCBI): domain Eukaryota; kingdom Metazoa; phylum Chordata; class Mammalia; order Artiodactyla; family Phocoenidae; genus Phocoena; species Phocoena sinus. Next base: position 40,594,809 of record NC_045777.1, read on the forward strand.
CGTAGAAAGATTTTAGGAGTGTTTCTCCCTCTGCTATATTTTGGAAGAGTTTGAGAAGGATTGGTGTTAGCTCTTCTCTAAATGTTTGATAGAATTCGCCTGTGAAGCCATCTGGTCCTGGACTGTTGTTTGTTGGAAGGTTTTTAATTATGGTTTCTATTTCATTACTTGTGATATGTCGGTTTACATTTTCTAATTCTTCCTGGTTCAGTCTTGGAAAATTGTACCTTTCCAAAAATTTGTCCATTTCTTCCACGTTGTCCGTTTTATTGGCCTATTGTTGTTTGTAGTAGTCTCTTATAACCCTTTGTATTTCTGCAGTGTCAGTTGTGATTTCTCCTTTTTCATTTCTAACTTTATTGATTTGTGTCCTCTCCTTTTCTTTCTTGATGAGTCTGGCTAAGGGTTTATCAGTTTTGTTTATCTTCTCAAAGAACCAACTTTTCATTTTTTTGATCTTTGCTATTGTTTTCTTCATTTCTGTTTCATTTATTTCTGCTCTGATCTTTATGATTTCTTTCCTTCTACTGATTTTGGGTTTTCTTTGTTCTTCTTTCTCTAGTTGTTTTAAGTGTAGGGTTAGATTGTTTATTTGAGATTTTTCTTGTTCTTGAGGTGAGTTTGTATTGCTATAAACTTCCCTCTTAGAACTACTTTTGCTGCATCCCATAGGTTTTGGGTCATTGTGTTTTCGTTTTCAATTGTTTCTGTGTATTTTTTACTTTCTTCCTTCATTTCTTCATTAATCTCTATGTTATTTAGTAGCACACTATTTAGCCTCCATGTATTTGTTTTATTTTTACAGTTTTTTTTTCCTGTAATTGATTTCCAATCTCATAGTGTTTGTGGTCAGAAAAGATGCTTGATACAATTTAAATTTTCCAAGGCTTGATTTGTGACCCAAGGTGTGATCTATCCTGGAGAATGTTCTATGTGCACTTGAGAAGAAAGTGTATTCTACCACTTACGGGTGGAATGCTCTATAAACATCAATTAGATCTATCTGGTCTATTGTGTCATTTAAAGCTTGTGTTTCCTTATTTATTTTCTGTTTGGATGATCTGTCCATTGGTGTTAGAGGGGTGTTAAAGTCCCCTACTATTATTGTGCTACTGTCGATTTCTCCTTTCATGGTTGTTAGCATTTTCCTTATGTATTGAGATGCTCCTGTGTTGGGTGCATAAACATTTATAATTGTTGTATCTTTTTCTTGTATTGATCCTTTGATCATTATAAAGTGTCCCTCCTTATCTCTAGTAACAGTCTTTATTTTAAAGTCTATTTTATCTGATACGAGTTTTGCTACTCCAGCTTTCTTTTCGTTCCCATTTGCATGGAATATCTTTTTCCATCCCTTCATTTTCAGTCTGTCTGTGTCCGTAGGTCTGAAGTGGGTCTCTTGTAGAGAGAATATGTATGGATCTTGTTTTTGTATCCATTCAGCCAGTCTGTGTCTCTTGGTTGGGGCATTTAATCCATTTATATTCAAGGTTATTATGGATATGTATCTTCCTGTTACCATTTTCTTAATTGTTTTGGGTTTGTTTTTCTGGGTCTTTTCCTTCTCTTGAGTTTCCTGCCTAGAGAAGTTTCTTTAGCATTTGTTGTAAAACTGGTTTGGTGGTGCTGAATTCTCTTAGCTTTTGCTTGTCCGGAAAGCTTTTGACTGCTCCATTGAATCTGAATGAAATCCTTGCTGGTTAGAGTAATCTTGGTTCTAGGTTTTTCTCTTTCATCACTTTAAGTATATCCTGCCACTCCCTTCTGGTCTGCAGAGTTTCCAATGAAAAATCAGCTGATAACTTTATGGGGATTCCTTTGCATGTTATTTTTTGTTTTTCCCTTGCTGCCTTTAATATTTTTTCTTTGAATTTAGTTTTTTTAGTTTGATTAATATGTGTCTTGGTGTGTTTTTCCTAGGGTTTATCCTGTATGGGACTCTCTGCCCTTCCTGGACTTGGGTGACTATATCCTTTCCCATGTTAGGGAAGTTTTCAACTATAGTCTCTTCAAATATTTTCTCAGACCCTGTCTTTTTCTCTTCTTCTTCTGGGACCTCTATAATTCGAACGTTGGTGCATTTAGGGTTGTCCCAGAGGACTCTGAGATTGTCTTCAGTTCTTTTCATTCTTTTTTCTTTATTCTGGTCCTCAGCAGTTATTTCCACCATTTTGTCTTCCAGCCCACTTACTCATTCTTCTGCCTCAGTTATTCCGTTATTGATTCCTTCTAGTGTATTTTTAATCTCAGTTATTGTGTTGTTCATCTCTGTTTGTTCTTTAGTTCTTCTAGATCTTTGTTAAATATTTCTTGTATTTTCTCAATCCATGCCTCCATTCTATTTCCGAGATTCTGGATCATCTTTACTATCATTACTCTGAATTATTTTGCAGATAGATTGCCTATTTCCTCTTCATTTATTTGTTCTTGTAGGTTTTTACCTTGCTCTTTCATTTGTGACATATTTTTTTGCCGTCTCTCTTTTTTTGTTTTTTTTTTTTTTAGTGAGTGGGATTGTGTTCCTGTGTTACTGGTTGTTTGGCCTGAGGCTTCCAGCACTGGAGTTTGTAGGCAGCTGGGTAGAGCTGGGGCTTGATGCTGAGATGAGGACCTCTGTGAGACCTCAGTCTGATGAATATTCCCTGGGGTCTGAGGTTCTCTGTTAGTCCAGTGGTATGGACTTGGAGCTCCCACCGCAGGAGCTTTGGCCCGACCCCGAGCTCGTGAACTAAGATCCTGCAAGCCGCCACTTCACTTTGCGGTTCCTCCCATCTCCTTGGGCTTCAGTGTCCCTCACCAGTGGCCAGCAGGTGCCCTAGTTCTGAGGAGATTCTTAACTCTGCGTCTTCCCACACTGCCATCTTGACTCCACCTCCCTGAACAAGTAATGCTTGAACTCTAACCTGTGGGATGATGTATTTGAGTTGGCTAAAGAGTTGGGATACCATTTCAGGGAGATGCCCTGTGGCAGAAGGAAAAACATGAAAAAATATCTTTTCATTTAGTTTTTAATTTTACCGATACTTGTGCTAATACATTGTGTAGTAATGGTCTTTTACATAAACTTAATGGAGGCAACCCAAATTGATTCCTTCACAAAGTATATGTTAATTTATGTTAGAGACCTACAGTAGATGTCATAAACCTTAATATTCATTTTAACAATACAACTGCTTAAAATTATGTCTTAGTAACCTTAGTCATTTGTGTTAAAATCAGAAGACATGTAGTGTTAGTGTTAAAAGGCAGATTAAAGGTCATTAAATTCTATCCTGAGTGTTGAGGAAATGAAAATTTGTATGTTCTCTCTTTTTAGCTTTGACTTGGCTTCTTCAAAGTGACATGCCATTTCATTTATCACTTGTCTTATTTTAAAATTTTGGATTAGCCTTCCTATCTGATAATTTTTCTGTTTCTATATTAAGTAGTTTGAAAAATCACAGACTTCATTTCAACACATTAAGCATTCTAAAAAGGCACAGAAATACATGAATTTAGAATTTAGACTTTGGGAAATATTCTTGTCACTTTTTACGTACAGTATTTGAAAATACATATGACCTTGAATTTAAATCATATTGGATCATAATTTCCATATGGAATATTTATATGCCAGCAGAAGTATGCAAGTCTACTCTAGATATAGTGAGTGTAGGTCAAAAGGAGACTTTGGGCCACATATATTCATAACATAAATAAATTCTTACATTGAAATAATTTTACTTACTGGAACTATAAAAATGTTCTATTGGATGGCAGATAACATTCAGATGTTAATCATTCAATTATTTTCTTCTAAAAATGGTCAACTGACATGATTTTTGTGAAAAAATAGAAAATGGAGCTCTCTGTTTATCCTCATGTACTACTAATTTTAGCTTTACGTAATTCCTAAGTGGAGAAAGCCAAATTATACACCTTTCCTATTGCAAGCATTTAAAGCAACGTAAAAAATACTTCCAATTCAAGGGACATGAGCTCATACAGTTTTCATTACTATCACATGCTTAATGTTCAGAGCATTTATTTCAGAAGTATTTTTGTCCATTATTTTAAATTATTTTATTAAGTTTTCAAATCAAACAGATACCACCAAGTAAAAACAACCTTATCTCCTCTCTTTTTCACGAATTAATTTTCAGCAAGGAAATCCCTTCTTAAATTGAAGAAACTATGCATGACCCCAAATATAAAGTACATTGGCCTTCATATGTATTGATGGTATGTTTTGGCTCGTCAGTGGGCTATCTTTGGAGACATGCTGAGGATTCCTCTTCAGCTTAAATGTCTGCAAAGAGAGTCTTTCAGTTCAGTTGACTGAATTTTGCATACAGACCATAAACTGTATGCTGCATCTATTGTGATAAAACTTGTCAGCTTTTATGTTCTTTTGCATAGGGTGGAATACTAATCATAGGCAATATTGATACACATTCAGTTTGAAACAAAGTGAAGTTAACTGGAAGCTTAATTATTCCCTTGCTTTCTGTATTTTTAGCCAATCATTTACCTGTTTCTCTCCAGTCTTTTACTTTTTCATCTATAAGTTCACTATAAAGACTGTTTCAGCTGGTTAATTTGATTGAAAACATATGTCTAAACTATGTTAGGAAACCTTTTTTTGGCGAGACCCCCCCCATGCTATTATTCTCCCTTGTTGATGAACGCAGATGAAGGTTCATGATACATACTCTGGCATTGCCTGTTTTAAAGAAAACACAGTTCAGTTATTCACTTTGGCTAAGAGTCCTCCTGGGGATTTCTGACATTGGGAAAATTGTAGATATAATAGACAAACTGCTAACTCAAGAGGAGTTAAGAACTTAACTCTTTAGGGGGTAGATTGTTCCAATTCACTTCTTTCATTGGAAACCATGACTGTTTTATTAAACAACATACTCTAGAAAGTGACAATATGTATTCTGTCATTTGGCACTTGACAATAAATTACATATCCTGTTAGGAAGATTATCAAGCGTTTGTAAGCTCAGGAAAGCTCTTGTGCACATTCCATGTAGCATGTCTTATCAAGTCTATGGTGAACAGTTCCATGACAGCATACGCCGGACAGAGCCAAGGCAAAAAAAATGACACCTTCCTAGATATTACACTGGCTACACATCCCTGTGGAGGGGCCGGATTAGGCAGTAAGGAGGCAGCGTGTCCTTACTAGAACATCTAAGCGTAATCATTGTTTGACCTTGGCTGAGCATCGCAATATTTTAGGCTCTTTTCTAATTGCTTTATAGGTACCAATTAATTTATTTTTCATAATTCTCTGAGATACTGATATATTATCCCCATTTTGTAGCTGGGAATACTGAGGCAGAGAGAGGTTAAGAAGCTTTCTCAAGGGCACATAGTTAGATGAATGAGAGAGTCAGGATTTGAACACAGGTAATCTGCCCAAGGGCACCTCAGTCACTGTTTTGTTGTCTCTCAGGCTGAGGGTGAGGTCAGAGCCTGACATGTTAAGTCGTATGTGGAGAGAAGCAAAATTCTAAATCCACGAGCGTATGCTGGGGGTGATATTCAGAAAACCACATTCAGCAGTGAGCAGAAGAGGAAGTGTCATCAGTAAGGTTTGGTTGGGGTGTCGGTATGTAGATAGTCCATCCCAGGAGGGAGGTACGTTATCACAGTGTGCAGGCTGTGAATGGATTTGGAACCTGGCACAAAGATCTCAGTGAGCCAATGAATGTGTGTACACAAAACACACCTAAGAACAGGTTTGTCCTTTTTTCTGGCTTCCTATTAAAGCAGCTTCTGAGTATGGTCAAAGGACATTGGCAGAGGATTCCTTTTCTCCAGAGCAGGTACAAATGATGGCAGTTAATGGCGAGAGCCTCCAGGTCCATCACATTTTTAAGAGATAAATTACTCCTCATTACTCTTACAACCTGAATACATAGAACCTTATGCATGCCCTGATATTACTTGGCTTATTGTAAGTCCTCAGTAGATATGAACTAACCATGATCTTTTAGAAAAGATTAATGTGGCTACCAGCCATAAGTGCTAGTGTAATATTCTTGTAGTTCCAGATAAAGCACCAAGCACACAGTTGTTGTTCAGTAAACATTTTTGTTTTAATTGAGCCCGATTTCTCTTGTTTTTCATTCATAGAAAAAGATAAGCTTCATATATCCTTCCTTCATGGGTAAGCTGTACCTGCTTTGTGTATGAAGGAAAATAGACTGAAGCTTGGGGGCTATAGAAGCTAACAATTTCAAATGCCTTTGCTAGGCACTTTCTATGTACTATGTCATTTATTCCTCACATAAACCCTGGAAATGAAAGTATATTCATCTCTATTTTTCAGTGGCAGAAAGTGAAGCCCAGAGAGGTTGAGTAATTTGCATAAAGTTGCACAGTTAGTAAGCACTGAATCTGGGATCAGAATCCAGGTATGAGGAGCTCCCAGCTTTGCTTTTGTTATCTCATCCTCAGATATTGTGAAATAGACAATTTTAGCACTTCAAAGAGTAAAATTAAAGTACCTACCAGCTTCCTTTTGAATAATAAAAGGATATTACAAACTCATTAGAAAATTGGTGTCTAGCACTTATTGGTACAACTTGTACCAACACTAAAAGAGAGAGTGAGATCCTTTTCTCGTTTCCATTGCTTTTCACCTCTACCCCGACACTCTCAGACACCCTGAGAGCTGAAAGTTCACAGACACCATTCTATTCCTCTCATTCCTCCCAAGCTGCTCTGTCTTAGATCCCAGCAAGCTCTCCACACCTTCTCCAATCCCAGAGTATGCTATCAGGTTCTATACATCTTACAAAATGGACATAGTACCGCTGTAAGTATTGCTGTGTTTTCTCTCAGGCTAACCTGTCCATTTAAGATGGGGACAGCCATGGTGGTCTACTTTGTGAAGGTCAGATTCCTCCTCTAGCATAAATTTTAGCTTGTAATTATTCCTAACCATCATCTACTATAAGGCTAAATTAAATTAACCTTTTATATAAAGTTTTCTGGCAAGAAAGTTTTTACTTCTACCTGAGGTTTATCTGTTTAGGGCTCATTACTGGTTCCTCTAAGAATCCCAGCACACCCATATACCTCATGGTGCTTCAGCGTACAGGCAGGCATGCATGTGCTCTGAGGAGGCTCAGGATAATATCAGCATCATCGTAACTTCTGTCTCTTTCTATAATACTGTTGGTGCTGTGGATATTAGAGCAGGATAAGATATGACAAATCTTCCCTGAACAAGCCATGCTTGTACCTCCTCCCTAGGAAGAACTCTTCTCTCTATTTAATGCCTGAGAAAAACCCAGTCATCTCGGAGTCTAAGTATCTCCATTCTGTGAAGTATTTCCTAATTTCTAATTTAAATCAGTCTGTTTATCCTCTCTGATGTCTTAGGTCTCTCTACAGACCACACCGTGTTAACTCTTCACTCTACTTCTTCCTTTCCTACGTAGTCTCAACCTTCCAGATTAATAGATAGTAAGGGGGCAGATAGAATAAGATGTGATTATGCATCCATTTCCTTTATTTACTCTTGTTCTGACCAAAGAACAGGTTTATCAGAATCACAAACTTTCTAGCACACAAATCCAGACCTTTAATACATAATTAAGTTCTTCTCTTTATTCTGTTATACAAACCTCTGCAAAACTTACCCAGCCTTCCCCCAAGGCGAACTTGTAATTACATCAGTTAATTACAAAGTACTTCATATGTGTCATTTCACATTATAATAAAATTATCAAAAGCTGGGGGCCTCATTTCCAGGGCCACCAGGAGTGAAGTTTTCACTTTACCAAAATCTTTACTTAGTCAAATTCTGAAATGCCTTCTTGGCTCCTGTCTTTCCTGTGATTAAAAGAATGCAGGACTTCCCTGGTGGCTCAGTGGTTAAGAATCCGACTGCCAATGCAGGGGACACAGGTTCGAGCCCTGGCCCAGGAAGTTCCCACATGTCATGCAGCAACTAAGCCCGTGCACCACAACTACTGAACCGGTGCTCTAGAGCCCACGAGCCACAACTACTGAGCCCACGTGCCACAACTATTGAAGCCCGCACGCCTAGAGCCCATGCTTCCAACAAGAGAAGCCACTGCAGTGAGAAGCCCATGCACCGCAACGAAGAGTAGCCCCCGCTCGCCGCAACTAGAGAAAGCCCGCATACAGCAATGAAGACCCAATGCAGCCATAAATAAATAAATAACATTATTTATTTTTTAAAAATGCAGAATGTTCCACTATTCCCCTGGCTGTTCTATCTAACTGTAAGGTTTCTTGGATCTGTACACTCGTCCCCAAAATAAGTAACATTGTCCTCTAGGTTATTTACCTAACCTTGATACATTTTCCCCTCTCTGATAGTCATATAGAGTGAAGTAAGCCAGAAAGAGAAAAACAAATATTGTATATTAACGCATATTTGTGGAATCTCGAAAAATGGTACAGATTAACCTATTTGTAGGGCAGGAATAGAGACATAGAGGTAGAGAATGGACATGTGGACCCAGAGAGGGAAGGGGAGGGTGGGACGAACTGGGAGATTAAGTTTGACATAAATACATTACCATGTGTAAAATAGATAGCTAGTGGGAACCAGCTGTATAGCACAGGGAGCTCAGCTCGGTGCTCTGTGAACACCTAGATGGGTGGGATGAGGGGGGCGGGAGGGAGATCCAAGAGGGAGGGGATAAAGGAATACCTATAGCTGATTCACTTCATTGTACAGCAGAAACTAACACAACATTGTAAAGCAGTGTTACTCCAATAAAATAAATAGATAAAAACAATAGCTTTCACCCTGATCAAGTCACATACTCGGGCATTTCCCTTTTATGGTGACACTTTTGTACCCAGCACAGTGCACGGCAAGGAATAGTCTATCAGTGCCTGTTTATTAAATGTCTGAACACATTTCTCCAGGTCTCTGTGTGGGTGCTTCTTTCTCATCATTAAGCTTTTGGCTCAGTCGGTATCTCATCAAAGAGGATTTCTATGACTATTTAGCGAAGGTGGCTCAGACCCTCTCTCTGTCCCATTACTTTATATAATTTTTTCCCGAACACTATTTATCTATTTTTTTAAACATCTTTACTGGAGTATAATTGCTTTACAGTGGTGTGTTAGTTTCTGCTGTATAACAAAGTGAATCAGCTATACATAAACATATATCCCCATATCTCCTCCCTCTTGCGTCTCCCTCCCACCCTCCCTATCCCACCCTTCTAGGTTGTCACAAAGCACTGATCTGATCTCCCGGTGCTACGCGGCTGCTTCCCACTAGCTATCTATTTTACATTTGCTAGTGTATATATGTCAGTGCCACTCTCTCACTTCATCCCAGCTTGCCCTTCCCCTTCCCCGTGTCCTCAGGTCCAGTCTCTACATCTCCATCTTTATTCCTGTCCAGCCCTTACGTTCTTCACAACAATTATTTTTTAAATTTCCATATATATTTGTTAGCATACGGTGTTTGTTTTTCTCTTTCTGACTTACTTCCCTCTTTATGACAGACTCTAGGTCCATCCACCTCACTACAAATAACTCAATTTCGTTTCTTTCTATGGGTAATATTCCATTGTATATATGCGCCGTATCTTCTTTATCCATTCATCTGTTCCTAACACCCCTAACACCTAACACCATATTTGAGTGTACTGTTGTTTTAGAGCTTCAGACTGGGTGTCTGATGCATACATCCTTCCTGCAATGGACTTTAATTCACCACTTCCATTTCTCCCTGTCATCTCACTTCTGCGCTGGCTATCAGCTGACTCTGAGCTAGAGCCCGTCTAGAGCTATATGGTGAGCAATGGTGCCCACGTCTGCAGCTGCCATGCTCCGTGCAACTTCATCTGCTTTCCATCTTTCAAAAATGTGTCTCTGTAGCCAGCCTCTAAAGTGGCCCCCTCTGATTACCACCTCCTGCTAATCACACACTATGTCGTTCTCTCCCACATCAAACCAGGGTTCATCTGCATGACCAATTGGTGTATCACTTGCAAGGTTAGGTTATAAAATAATTTGGCTTTCATCCTGAATACTCTTGCTCAGTCACATGCTCTCTGTTTCTGGGATCACTCACCCTGGGGGAAGCCAGATGCCTGTCCTGAGGACAGTCAGGCAGCTTACAGAGAGGCCCACGTTGTGAGAGGTGGAAGCCTCCAGCAAACTGCCAACAAGGAACTGAGACCTGACAACAGCAATGTGAATGAGTTTGGAAGGACACTGTCCAGATCCTTTCAAGTTTTGTGATGCCTGTAACACCCTTTAAGAGAGACCTGAGCATGACCCTCTCAGCTAAGCTCCTCCAAGATTCCTGAACCCAAGAAACTATATGAGATAATAAATGCTTGGTATTTTAAACTGCTAAATTTTGTTGTGATTTTTAAATATAGCAATAGATAACTAATACACTGTCCAAAATGTTTCATTAATTTCACCGACTTTCTATTTAATATCTCATACACTTATTTTACTTTTAGAAAGAAATGGAGCATAAATAATAAATACATTTTCAACAATAGAGAAACAAATCTAGAGGATTGGAGTCATGTGCACAAAGTTCAATATCAAATATGGACAGATGCAACACTTAGACCTCGGTCTTCCAGTCTCCTTGCACTAATAAATGGAAGGGTGGAAAGATGCCTTCGCATGCTGGAGATGGCTAACAATGGCATGTGTTGTGCAATGTCAGTGTCACATCTCAGTGATTATTGTGGTTATGTGGACTTCTGTATTGCTTATCTGCAGAATATATCTCAGACTAAGAACCCTGTTAAGTGTAAGGAATGACTCAAATTTGGTTGTAATATTTAAGGTTTTTTTGTTAATTGCTTTTATTTAGCCTAGTCAAGTTTGTTTGGGGGTGGGCTTTTAAATATACCTTTGGAGAATATCATTACTAAGTATTGGCATATAATATTTTTAAATAAAATTTTTATCTGTATTATATTAAATAAAAAATAATTCACACCTTTGGATATGAGAGTAGATTTTTTTTAACATCTTTATTGGAGCATAATTGCTTTACAATGGTGTGTTAGTTTCTGCTTTATAACAAAGTGAATCAGCTATACATATACATATATCCCCATATGTCCTCCCTCTTGCATCTCCCTCCCACCCTCTCTATCCCGCCCTGCTAGGTGGTCACAAAGCACTGAGCTGATCTCCCTTTGCTATGTGGCTACTTTCCACTAGCTATCTATTTTACATTTGGAAATGAAAATGTAGTGTATTTACATTTGGTAGTGTATATATATCCGTGCCACTCTCTCACTTCATCCCAGCTTACGCTTCCCCCTATCAGTGTACTCCAGTCCATTCTCTACATCTGTGTCTTTTCCTATCCTGGCCCTTTTTTTTTTTTTTTTTTTAGATTCCATATATAGGTGTTAGCATATGGTATTTGTTTTTCTCTTTCTGACTAACTTCACTCTATATGACAGACTCTAGGTTCATCCACCTCACAACAAATAACTTCATTTCTTTTTATGGCTGAGTAATATTCCAGTGTATATATGTGCCACATCTTCTTTATCCATTAATCTGTTGATGGACACTTAGGTTGCTTCCATGTCCTGGCTATTGTAAATAGAGCTGCAGTGAACATTGTGGTACATGACTCTTTTTGAATTATGGTTTTCTCAGGGCATATGCCCAGTAGTGGGATTGCTGGGTTGTATGGTAGTTTTATTTTTAGTTTTTTAAGGAAGCTCCATACTGTTCTCCATAGTGGCTGTATCAATTTACATTCCCACCAACAGTGCAAGAGGGTTCCCTTTTCTCCACACTCTCCCCAGCCTTAATTGTTTGTAGATTTTTTGATGATAGCCATTCTGACTGGTGTGAGGTGATACCTCCTTGTAGTTTTGATTTGCATTTCTCTAATGGTTAGTGATGTTGAGCATTCTTCCATGTGTTTGTTGTCAATCTGTATGTCTTCTTTGGAGAAATGTCTATTTATGTCTTCTGCCCATTTTTGGATTGGGTTGTTTGTCTTTTTGATATTGAGCTCCATGAGCTGCTTGTGTATTTTGGAGATTAATCCTTTGTCAGTTGCTTCATTTGTAAATATTTTCTCCCATTCTGAGGGTTTTCTTTTTGTCTTGTTTATGGTTTCCTTTCCTGTGAAAAAAGCTTTTAAGTTTCATTAGGTCCCATTTGTTTATTTTTGTTTTTATTTCCATTTCTCTAGGAGGTGGGTCAAAAAGGATCTTGCTGTGATATATGTTATAGAGTGTTCTGCCTATGTTTTCCTCTAAGAGTTTTATAGTGTCTGACCTTACATTTAGGTCTTTACTCCATTTTGAGTTTATTTTTGTGTATGGTGTTAGGGAGTGTTCTAATTTCATTCTTTTACTTGTAGCTGTCCAGTTTTCCCAGCATGACTTATTGAACAGGCTATCATTTCTCCATTGTATATTTTCCTCCTTTATCAAAGATAAGGTGACCATGTGTGTGTGGCTTTATCTCTGGGCTTTCTGTCCTGTTCCATTGATCTATATTTCTGTTTTTGTGCCAGTACCATAATGTCTTGATTACTGTAGCTTTGTAATATAGTCTGAAGTCAGGGAATCTGATTCCTCCAGCTCCGTTTTTCTTTCTCAAGATTGCTTTGGCTATTCGGGGTCTTTTGTGTTTCCATACAAACTGTGAAATTTTTTGTTCTAGTTCTGTGAAAAATACCATTGGTAGTTTGATAGGGATTGCATTGAATCCTTAGATTGCTTTGGGTAGTATAGTCATTTTCACAATGTTGATTCTTCAATCCACGAACATGGTATATCTCTCCATCTATTTGTATCATCTTTAATTTCTTTCATCAGTATCTTATACTTTTCTGCATACAGGTCTTTTGTGTCATTAAGTAGGTTTATTCCTAGGTATTTTATTCTTTTTGTTGCAGTGGTAAATGGGAGTGATTATTTCTCTTTCAGATTTTTCATAATTAGTGTATAGGAATGCAAGAGATTTCTGTGCATTAATTTTGTATTGTGCTAGTTTACCAAATTCATTGATTAGCTCTAGTAGCTTTCTGGTAACATCTTTAGGATTCGCTATGTATAGTATCATGTCATCTGCAAACAGTGACAGCATTACCTATTTTCCAATTTAGATTCCTTTTATTTCTTTTTCTTCTCTGATTACTGTGGCTAAAACTTCCAAAACTATGTTGAATAATGGTGGTGAGAGTGGGCAACCTTGTTTTGTTCCTGATCTTTGTGGAAATGGTTTCAGTTTTTCACCACTGAGAGTGATATTGGTTGTGGGTTTTCCATATATGGCCTTTATTATGTTGAGGTAAGTTTCCTTTATGCCTACTTTCTGGAGGGTTTTTATCATAAATAGGTGTTGAATTTTGTGCAAATGATCATTTGGTTTCATCCTTCAGTTTGTTAATATGGTTTATCACATTGATTGACTTGCGTATTTTGAAGAAACCTTACATTCCTGGGTTAAACCCCGCTTGATCGTGGTTTATGAACCTTTTAATGTGCTGTTGGATTCTGTCTACTAGTATTGCATTGAGGATTTTTGCATCTATGTTCATCAGTGATACTAGCCTGTAGTTTTCTTTCTTTGTGACGTCTTTGTCTGGTTTTGGTGTCTGGGTGATGGTGGCCTCGTAGAATGAGTTTGGGAGTGTTCCTCCCTCTGCTATATTTTGGAAGAGTTTGAGAAGGATAGATGTTAGCTCTTCTCTAAATGTTTGATAGAATTTGCCTGTGAAGCCATCTGGTCCTGGGCTTTTGTTTGTTGGAAGATTTTTAATCACAGTCTCAATTTCAGTGCTTGTGATTGATCTGTTTATACTTTCTATTTCTTCCTGGTTCAGTCTTGGGAGGTTGTGGTTATCTAAAAATTTGTCCATTTCTTCCAGGTTGTTCATTTTTTTGCCATATAGTTGCTTGTAGTAATAGCTTATGATCCTTTGTATTTCTGCAGTGTCAGTTTTTACTTCTCCTTTTTCATTTCTAATTCTATTGATTTGAGTCTTCTCCCTTTTTTTCTTGATGTGTCTGGCTAATGGTTTATCAATTTTGTTTATCTTCTCAAAGAGCCAGCTTTTATTTCTATTGATCTTTGCTATTGTTTCCTTCATTTCTTTTTCATTTATTTCTGATCTGATTTTTATGATTTCTTTCCTTCTGCTACCTTTGGGTGTTTTTTTTTCTTCTTTCTCTAATTGCTTTAGGTGTAAGGTTAGGTTGTTCATTTGAGATTTTTCTTGTTTCTTGAGGTAGGATTGTATTGCTATAAACTCCCCTTAAAACTGCTTTTGTTGCATCCCACAGGTTTTGGGTCATCGTGTTTTCATTGTCATTTGTTTCTAGGTTTTTCGGTTTTTTTTTTTTTGCGGTACGTGGGCCTCTCACTGCCGCAGCCTCTCCCGTTGTGGAGCACAAGCTCCGGACGCGCAGCCTCAGCGGCCATGGCTCACGGGCTCAGCCGCTCTGCGGCGCGTGGGATCCTCCCGGACCCGGGCACGAACCTGTGTTCCCTGCACCGGCAGGCGGACTCTCAACCACTGCGCCACCAGGGAAGCCCTGTTTCTAAGTATATTTTGATTTCCTGATTTCTTCAATGATCTCTTGGTTATGTAGTAGTATATTATGTAGCCTCCATGTGTTTGTATTTTTTCCAGTTTTTTTCCTGTAATTCATATCTAGTTTCATAGCGTTGCGGTCGGAAAAGATACTTGATACAATTTCAATTTTTTTAAATTACCAGTTACTTGATTTGTGACCCAAGATATGATCTGTGCTCGAGAATGTTCCATGAGCACTTGAGAAGAAAGTGTATTCTGTTTTTTTCGGATGGAATGTCCTATAAATATCAATTAAGTTCATCTTGTTTAATGTGTCATTTAAAGTTTGTGTTTCCTTATTTATTTTCATTTTGGATGATCTTTCCATTGGTGAAAGTGGGGTGTTAAAGTCCCTTACTATGTTTGTGTTACTGTCGATTTACCCTTTTATGGCTGTTAGCATTTGCTTTATGTACTGAGGTGTTCCTATGTTGGGTGCATAAATATTAACAATTGTTATATCTTCTTGGTTTGATCCCTTGATCAGTATGTAGTGTCTTTCTTTGTCCCTTGTAATAGTCTTTATTTTAAAATCTATTTTGTCTGTTATGAGAATTGCTACTCTAGCTTTCTTTTGCTTTCCATTTACATGGGATATCTTTTTCCATCCCCTCACTTTCACTCTGTATGTGTCCCTAGGTCTGAAGTGGGTCTCTTGTAGATAGCATATATATGGTCTTGTTTTTGTATCCATTCAGCCAGTCTATGTGTTTTGGTTGTAGTATTTAATCCTTTTACATTTAAGGTAATTATCGATATGTATGTTACTATTACCATTTTCTTAATTGTTTTGGTTTTGTTACTGTAGGTCTTTTCCTTCTCTTGTGTTTCCTGCCTAGAGAAGTTCCTTTTGCATTTGTTGTAAAGCTGGTTTGGTGGTGCTGAATTCTCTTAGCTTTTGCTTGTCTGTAAAGTTTTTAATTTCTCCATCGAATCTGAATGAGATCCTTTCTGGGTAGAGTAATCTTAGTTGTAGGTTTTTCCCTTTCATCACTTTTTTTCTTTTTTTTTTTGTGGTACACGGGCCTCTCACTGTTTTGGCCTCTCCCGTTGTGGAGCACAGGCTCCGGACGCGCAGGTTTAGTGGCCATGGCTCACGGGCCCAGCCGCTCCATGGCATGTGGGATCTTCCAAGACCGGGGCACGAACCTGTGTCCTCTGCATCGACAGGTGGACTCTTAACCACTGCGCCACCAGGGAAGCCCCCTTTCATCACTTTGAATATGTCCTGCCATTCCCTTCTGGCTTGCAGAGTTTTTGCTGAAAGATCATTTGTTAACCTTATGGGAATTCCTTGTATGTTATTTGTTGTCTTTCCCTTGCTGCTTTTAATATTTTTTCCTTGTATTAAATTTTTGATAGTTTGTTTAATATGTGTCTTGACATGTTTCTCCTTGGATTTATCCTGTATGGGACTGTTTGTGCTTCCTGGACTTGATTATTTATTTCCTTTCCCATATTAGGGAAGTTTTCAACTATAATCTCTTCAAATATTTTCTCAGTCCCTTTCTTTTTCTCTTCTTCTTCTGGGACCCCTATAATTTTAATGTTGGTGCATTTAGTGTTGTCCCAGAGATCTCTGAGTCTGGCCTCAATTCTCTTCATTCTTTTTTCTTTTTTCTGCTCTGCAGTAGTTATTTCTACTCTTATCTTCCAGGTCACTTATCCGTTCTTATGCCTCAGTTCTTCTGCTGTTGATTCCTTCTAGAGAACTTTTAATTTCATTTATTGTGTTGTTCATCGTTTGTTTGCGCTTTAGTTCTTCTAGATCCTTGTTAAATGTTTCTTATATTTTCTCCATTCTGTTTCCAAGATTTTTGATCATCTTTAGTATCATTACTCTGAATCTTTTTCAAGTAGACTGCCTATTTCCTCTTCATTTGTTAGGTCTGGTGGGTTTTTACCTTGCTCCTTCATCTGCTGTGTATTTCTCTGTCTTCTCATTTTGCTTAACTTACTGTGTTTGGGGTCTCCTTTTTGCAGGTTGTAGGTTCGTAGTTCCTGTTGTTTTTGCTGTCTGCCCCCAGTGCCTACGGTTGGTTCAGTGGGTTGTGTAGGCTTCCTGGTGGAGGGGACTTGTGCCTGTGTTCTAGTGGATGAGGGTGCATCTTGTCTTTCTGGTGGGCAGGACTGCGTCCGGTGTGTGTTTTCAGGCGTCTGTGATGTTATTATGCTTTTAGGCTGCCTCTCTGCTAATGGGTCAGTTTGTGTTTCTCTCTTGCTAGTTGCTTGCAAAGGGTGTCCAGCACTGTAGCTTGCTGGTCATTGAGTGGAGCTGGGTCTTAGTGTTGAGATTGAGATGTCTGGGAGAGCTTTCACTGTTTGATATTACATGGAGCCAGGAGATCTCTGGTGGTCCAGAGTCCTGAACTCGGCTCTCCCACCTCAGAGGTACAGGCCTGACATCCAGCTGGAGGACCAAGACCCTTTTTGGAAATCTGATGTCTTCTGCCACAGTTCAGTAGGTGTTCTGTAGGAGTTGTTCCACATGTAGATGTATTTCTGATGTATTTGTGGGGAGGAAGGTGATCTCCACGTCTTACTCCTCCACCATCTTGAAGCTGTCCCAAGATTAGATTTTTTAAAATACATTTTCTTTAATGTTGCTTAGTCACTTAGCAAATAATATATTTTACATTCTCTGTCAATTTAAATAGCACTGATGAACCAAATAGCCATTTTTAAATTTCTGTTATTACTCTGATTTAATGTCTGATAGTGGTAGTTTTTCTAGAGGGAGGATCTTCTCAGAAATAACAATAATTGTCCTTTGAGGCATCTTTGTTCAGCTTAGGACCTTCTTTTTAATAGTCTCAAAGATCTTTGCGTAGGCCACACACCAACTTTACATTTTGTTCTACTGCATCATCTGAAATAGATTTGCTCTGATGCAGTCCCCTGAATTCATCCCAACAACCTCAATTTTGGAACAAAATATATTAAAACATCTTGTGTTAGTGTGACCTCCGGAGGTTGGATTTTCTGTAAACGGAACCTGAGAAAGGGAATTGTGTGCACATTATTAATTGAGGGAGGATTCTCAGGAGAAGGAGAGGGAGGGAAGCAGGCCATGGCAAAGAAGGAGTTAAGCAAGATTAGGTTATACATCAGTTATAGTTCAGCTTCCGGGTGATACTATGGGTATCTGTGAATTGCACCACAGAGTTTGTCCCACAGTGAGGCAAGGGGCTGGCATTTCAAAGTCTTCCACTTAGTCATAGGTTGCAGTTCATTCCTCCAGAGAATGGGGCAGGTGGGAGACATTGGCAGTCAACACTTATAGCAGGTGGATAATGGGTGCACCAGCCAGTGAAAGGAGTTTAGTAGGATACCAGCAGTGGGTACTACACATTATATCTCAGAGTTTTTGTTCATCATTCATTATTCACCAAGAATTTAGGCACCTACCATATGTTAGCCACTGTGCTGGGTATATGGCAATGAAAGATACAGTGCTTTTACTTAGAGAAAATAAACTAGCAAACAAATTATTGTAATGTGATAGGATAAGTTCAAATAAGGAGCACAGAGCAGGGATAAGACAGCTGTTATTCTAGTGTTAGAAATAGAAATGGATGAAAAATCTTTTCAGGCAGAGGATGTTGCATTTCTAAATACAGGCCAGGACAGCATGGTAATGATGATGGGATCGAGGGGAAGACATTGAAGGATGTATCAGAGGTTCTGCTTCTGTGAGTGAGGTGACAGAGACATACAGAAGTAGATTCTGTCTTGATTTTTTTTAGACTGAAAAAGATAAAGTTTTGATTGCCATCAGCAGAAGCCAACTCTGCTAATAGCCATCCAGGGGATATATTGGATGACTGAGTGGGTACTCACAGACACCATACTTGGAGGGAAATTTGAGGAACCAGTTTAGGAAAGAGCAGAGGCTAGGCTTCTGTGTTCATACCTCGTTAGGGGTATGCTGTTAGAATGTCTCAGACTGAACTACGTACAGCGTTTTGTCACTCTGCTCAGGAATTATATTCTAAGGAGAGAGCAGTTTTTGGCCATGTTTTTATCATCTTTCTACTCCTTAGCAAAAATGGGTATACCATGATTGAAGTATCATGGCAGCATCTAATGGTAGTGTCATATATTTCCAAGGAAAATTCAAATTACTGTTACTAGAATAAGTGGGGGTGAATGCCGGACAAAACAAAACTACAGATGTTCCACTATATGTACCATGCAACAGAATTTGGAATTTATCTTGAATATGACAAGTCCTTTTTGGTAGTAAGAGGAACAGGTATGTTTGACCAGAGGGCCCCTCAAACAGGAGTGCTAAAGGGTTCATCAGGACAAGGGATCCATCCTGCAGTGGCAGGAAGGAGGGGGGCCAGTAGGGAAGGTCCAGGCTAAGATCTTGAGGGAGAGCCAAGAGAGAAGCAGGAACAACGAGATTATCATCTCCACTTCCAGAGGGGCAAGAATAGGATGATCATGACAAAAACCAGAGTCAGGAGCCAAGTGGAAAAAGTGATCAGGTGAAGTGGAGAGACAAGGCTAGAGACCTGAAGCTCAATCATATTATTTTGAAAAGAACTGGGAAGGGGCAAAGGCAAGGTGAAGGTGGCAGGGATGGAGAAAAGACCATGGATTCCCAAGAGACAGGCTTTGTCCTGTTTCTGCTCACCTAGCTGCACCAGCAAATTTTGGAGAGGGGCCACAGAGGGTCACAGCATCTAATTTTGATGTCTCCAGCATCAGAATTAGAGGTGGCCCTAAGGCACCATTCAAGGGCTTTGGATTCTACCTTTTTTGAAGTTCCTCCATGAGATCTACCATCAGGATCCTTATTGTCATATCGTTTGTTTTTATAGCAGAATCCATTGTAATCAAGTGCTATCCTGTCTCATAAAGCTTTTTGGTTGTAATCCTTCAGAGTGATTTTGAGATATATGTCCTACAAAATGTGTACCCTACCACCTTTCTGAGGACATAAAACATACTAAGCTAGGAAAACATAAGGTGGCATTTTATAATACAACTGATAGTGGAGTAATTGAATAATTGGAAGTACTCTAGAGCTACACTCAGATGGGTGGGAACCAGAATAAAATGATCATCAACTTAAGTCAGAGTCTGGAAGGAGAAGAAGCAGGACTTTGGAGCAGGAGTTTAAGAGTTCAAAGCCCCATGGAAGAGGCAGGTGGATAAAGGACAATAACTTTACAAAGTATAGGGGCAACAACTCTGACATCTAGCCTACCCAGAAGGATTAGATAGGGGATGCTGAAAAGGATGAAATAACTCACCTTTTTCTAACCAAGATTGACTATGCATAGGTTTTTTCATTCTGAAATGATTTGTACCTGCTTTGGGTCTCGGTGTGGGTGTGGGTGAGGGGATGTACTGTCCCATTTTTATCATATTAAGGGCAGAGTAAGGGGACTACATAAATAGATGCTCAGCTGCCAATTTTAAGTAATGACACGTCTGTGTTGTATTATAAACATATTTCTCCTTGTCCCCACCCCACCTCCAGATATCATAGTCTCCTCATTTACATTTCTTTTAGTTTTACTTTGAAAAATAGAAGTCATTACAGAAATAGGTGATTATCATTATTCATTTCTTTTTATTTAATTTAATTGTCTAAACATAATGTGAATATTTACCACCTCTTCTAGCCCCATGCTACTTCTAAAAAGTAGATTGGAAGATGCTCCTTGAGCCAGATTCTTAAGTAGTATGACCGCTCTGCTTAAACCATCATATCCTTTTGAAAATGGCCATTCATTTGGAAAATTGTTCATTGCCTTTGGGGAATTGTAGATGGGTGGGGAATTGTCTGATTCCTTAATCTTCTTTCACCCATACAATTTGCTATCTTATTACCTTTTCAAATATATCAAATTGTCCTTGGTATACATAATTTAATTTTTCAGATTCCAGCTTATTGTAGAAATAAAATAATAACAATAATGGCAATAATAATAATGCCAACCTTTTTGCCAGAGTTACTTGAATCTGATTTTTAAAATGCAATAATAAAGATAGCTGAAAGTGTGATTTTATAAAGTGATCTGATTTCAAGCCATTGATAGCATTGCTATTTTAAGATATTTTTTTGTTCCTCATGGAGTTGTAATTGATTGTCAGCAAATACTATGATCGAAATGAATATTTGTTACCTAACTGGAAAATAACATTTTTATAATAGTTTGATAACATCATATACAGATTTTGAAAGCTACACACATTTATTGCTGGTACTCCTAGAG
This sequence comes from Phocoena sinus, assembly GCF_008692025.1. NCBI lineage: Eukaryota > Metazoa > Chordata > Mammalia > Artiodactyla > Phocoenidae > Phocoena > Phocoena sinus. Next base: position 40,615,620 of record NC_045777.1, read on the forward strand.
TTATGAAATTAAGTGACAGATGAATTCAAATGTGTTTGAAGACCTATGTACTATCAGATCACAACAAAACTTCATAACTGCCATGTACTAAAAAATAGATTCAGGGATGAAACCATCTGTCTTATTGCACTGTGCAGCATGATTTTTCCTCTCCTTCATAATTGCCTATCTTCTTTTTCTCCTGAAAAACATTTGCTAAGGGTACTTCAAGAAAGAAAGCTGAAATTGGGCTGCTGCAGTTGGAGAATGTTCTGTATTCTCTATTATATAATGAAGTGTTGCATTTTTACCTTTAAAACATTTAATTTTAGTCTTACTTTACTGTCTTTGTTTGATCTAACCTTGTGTTTCGAAGGGTATGTCTGGATAAGATTTAACTGAATTCACCATACTTTTTCAGACTGCTGGATATTTTTCTCAAGTAAGAAATGACTGAATTAAAGATAGAATAAAGTAAATGATACTATTTCTACACATGCTAGAATACGAAAGGTAAAATGGCTAAAACCTATTAAAGATTAAATAAAAGGAACCAAAGTAGCATTACCACTAGCATTTGTTTATCTTAATGCTAAAAAACAGCTTCTGAAGCCAATGGAAAAGAAATACTTATTGAAGCTATTGGAAAATAGACACCTAGGAAAAATTATGTTTTTAAATTTCTTTACTATGCTTTTCTATACATGGACATAGTGGGCAGTACAAAATAAAGATACCATTAAAGTATAAAGTTGGCGAAGTTTAGGCAAGTACTAGAAAAAGGTCTAGAATGGTTAAAAACTAATGAAGTTTAAGGAAGCTGAATTTCCTTAAAACTGTTTCTCAAGCTTCTGTCATTAACTTATTCTCTTGAGGAGCTCATCTGCATAATTTTTGTGCCCAAATAATTGACCATTTATTTACTTTTTTTCCTTGAGGTTTACTTTAAATGTAGTCATTTTTGAAAAATTCTAAATTTTTTTCTAAGCACATATCTATAAATAAAATTTAAAAAAATTTAAATTGTCTACCACTTATAATCATCGCATGTGTCTCACTATGGACACATTGCCTTGAGAAGATTATGTTAAATGTATCAGAAGGGAAGTGTTCCTAAAAAATGAGAGATAGAAAATGGAGGAAGAAATCTAGAGAGCTAAATACAGAATTGCATAATTACCAGAAGCAGGAGAAAATTACATTAAATCTATGCTAAGTTTATCCAAATTAGGTCTCTCCAATCATATTGTGAGTGGGTGATGTGAATATATTTGGAGACTTTCCTGTCTCTCCTCCCCTCCCCCAACCCCCCCTCTCCCCCAATAATGATCCTGGCTATCTGAGACCAGAAAAAATGTGGAGTGAGCTTTGGATGGCTTTATTTTCATCTAGGAGGTTTACTGCTGATGTTCTTTTTTCTCTTCTCCATATAAAAACTCCAAAGAAGAGACTCTGACCATTAAAATCTGTTGATTTCCCCACTTTAGTCTGTGCACTTCTGCTTAAATATTCACATAATATGTATGTTACTTATTTTGTTTTCTGTCTCTTTTCCCCTTACTAGCACATAGTCCCATGAAGACAGGGGTTTGTGTGTTTTGTTCACTGCTGTATCTTGAACTCCTAGAGCAGAACCTGGCAATAGTAGGTGTTCAGTACATGTTTGTTTAGACTCTAACTTTTAGAGCTACATTCTTACTTAGTTGAAACATTAATTTAGCATTGAAACTCCAAAACATTAGGTGTGCCCAATTAATTTTCTTTATTCTGTAAAATTCAGTTTTGCAATATAATTCCCTGTTGTTTTGCTTGTCGTTGTACCTCTTTTGCTTTAAACTTTAGTCATTTGATACAAATGGTACATATAAATGGTATATTTTATGAGTAGTAGGGATTTTGTGAAAAACATTTCAGAGCTTCCATTTCCCTCTTGCTTTAATAAACACCTTTTACTTCAGATAAGTGTATTTTTGGTCTTATGTTAGTAAATATAACCTTGTGGTTTTCAAAGGAAATGTTTACACATAACTTTTAAAAAACTTCTTGACTTCATATTTCTTTAATGCTTAAAGTGTATCCTTAACAAATAACTGACAAAGAGCAGGGGTTGTATGCATTGATCCACATGGTCAGAGTATATTTTTATCTTCTCTAAGGTATATGAAATATGGTACAGTAGATTTCCCCCCAAATGTACTAATTTCCCCTATTTTGGGTATTTTCTAAAATCTTAATCTAGATTTTTAGGTTGTGAATATATTTCCATAAAAGCTATTTTTAAAAAATGTTTATTATGTGTTTGAATTTTTATTACTCAAAAACATGTTCAGATTCTCTTCCTCATCTTTGCAATTCAGATCAAGTAGAGTGGTTTTGATCAAAATCAGAAGATTTCATCACTAAGGGGTCAAAATATAAACTTTTTCAGTCTTCTGAATTTGAAATTCTGTGCGTTTCCTAGGTTAGAGGATGACTTCCTCTTTGACCTCTACAGTTCAAATGATAATGCAAGGCATATATATTTTTTAAGCCTGGGTAAGACAGCAAGAATCACACATTACTTTCTTGTTTAGTGTGAGATACAGATTATGCACATTTGCTTGTTTTGTATGCTCTTCACTTTAAAAATCTTAACAAATAGGTACAATTAAATGAGAAGAAATATGAAACAAAAATTTTAAGCAAAAATTATTCAGAAAAATCAGGGACTCTCAAATGTTAATAGCAAATATATTTCCAAATGTCTGATAATTTAAAATATCACTAATACACAAATTTGTAATCTCTGATAGCAAATAGAGCATTAAAAAAGATAGGGATGCAAATACGCTATTTTGGAGAACATTTGTTTTCTTTCCTAAAGAACATATAACACTAAAATCTTTCTGAACACGTTTATTTGAAACACTTACTGGTATATTACTATTCAGGGCTGAATTCTGTGGTATAGTGAGGATTTTGCTAATATTATTTTGCTTTTCAGATATTTTTCCAGTGCCCTAATTCTCTCAAAAATAATTATAAACTATTTTTCAATCAAATTTTGAATATTCATTTGACATTTGCTTTAAGGGCTGCTAAAAAATACACTTGTATATGTCTATACAGTTGTTTCTTGGTATCCACGGGGAGATTGGTCCCCTCTTCACCTCAGAGGATGCCAAAATCTGCGAATGATCAAGTCCCTTAAGTACAACGGTCTAGAGCAGTGGACCCTCCGTATCTGCAGATGCGGAACCCGTGGATGGGGTAACTGTAATAATTAGCACTGAAGTATGGCTTGTAGTATCTTAGAGGAAAAAAGGATGAATGTTGCGTCATAACGTGTGGTAATATAAAATTAAGGTACAAATAGGTCCTAGTTTTCCACATATTTTACAATATTTTGTATTTTTCTTTTATTATGTAAAATTAGCACTTTAATTCTTGTCATTTACCATCTATTTGTAGTAATATAAGGAGAAAAGGGATTACTTTTCACTTTTAAAGAATTCAGCTAATTTCCATGGCAGAGTATTAACCATTTCCACAAAATAGTTCTTTGCTGGAGTTGCTAAGAAGTTACATTAAACATCTTTTGCTCTATTATATTTCAGTGATAATGCTGTAATTAGCATTAGGTTCTAAAAATAGAATTAAAAGGTGCAAATGATATACAAATTATAAGATAGAATTTCAAGTATGTAGTGTTACTTGCTAATAAAGCCTCCATTTTAATATGTGCATTCTAATAGTATTTCCAGCACTTTTTCCTTTTATGATCTAGTTGGTGAATTTATTGAAACACATGTGATAAAAACACACTATTCTTATTATTCATCTTCTTGGTGAAAAATTAGCAAAGAAGGATATGTAGATCTCCTGGCTGGAAGTGTACACGAAGGATACATTTTTCAAACAAAGTAACCCTGAGATGAGTTTAGGAGAACAGAGTGTGTGGCTTTAGAAGCTACTTCTAAGATCTACCCCACAGTACAGGCCAGTGTGGATATGGGCTTGATCTGCTTTTTTCACTGCTCTGTCTCCTGTGATATGACACTTAATAAAGGCTCTCGAACATTTATTGAATGAATGGATGAATTTTCATACAGGCTCCCCCAGTGATTCTGATGAAGAATATGTGCAGATAAGTTTGGAGGGAGTAGCATTCACCCTATCCATTTTCCTTGCTTTAGTTACTCATTCTCAGGAATTTAGTTCAATTTCATTTTGTCTTTGGTTGATAGTGCCTCACAGGAACCCCCTCCACCTAGGGACAGTTCATTCAAATGATTCTTTTTAGAATATCCCTTCAGATTTATGTTTTACTGTGATCCACAGTAAGGATACATTTTATATCACAGTCTGCTACACACATACCCCTCATACTACCTTACCTGCCTACATGTCCATTGAAGATCACTCCTGGAGTTCCCTTCTGACAGAGCAGCCATCATTTTCAGTGTCATTGGATGCCAGGTCAGAGCAAAAGAGAGAACAATGGGAGGTCTCAAACATGCAGCTTCTGCTCACCGCTCATTTGCCAGAACGCATTGCATGTTCCCACCAAACCACAACGAGGACAGGAAGTAGAAAGAGCTGGAAATCTTTGGCAAACCACACCAATAACTACAACCTACTATTCTTTGATACTCCCTCTAGGATGTTGCAAAATAGAATTGTAGGAGTTCTAGAGACTTTTGTTCATTGTCTGTGTTGGAAATACCTTTTCTCACTATGAGGTGTACCTTTTACTCTTTTAATAGTGTCTTTTAAAAATTGAAGCTTTTATTTTTAATGTAATCCAATTTATTGATTGTTTACTGTATTGCCAGTGCTTTTTGTTCCTGTTAAATAACTCTTTCCCTACTTAAAGTATTTTCTTATGTATTCCTTTAGACGTTTTATTACTTTGCTTTTCTTATTTAGTTCTGCAAACTACCTGGAATTGATTTTTCACTTTTATTTTAAGCCTAAAACTCGACAGTTAAAAAAATGTTTTTTTAAAAGTACACTATATTTTGTATAAAAACTATTTAAGGAAATATTTCAGTATAAATGTAAGCATTCTTTTTAATACAGTACTTTCTGTTAAGATTACTTAAAATATAAAGGGAGTGAAAATGTTTTCACAACTTTAAAAAAATTCTGTTTTTATATTAAGGAGCCCTGTAATTTACTGATGATTTATGAACTAGCTTATTCTTTTCTTAAATGGGTACTAATCAATTATTTTGAGATTTCATGGTAAAAGTTGACAGCTAATAGAAGTTAACAGGAATCAACTGCTTTTACTCCTTAGAACATTTGAATTATTATCTGTATCGTTTGAGTATCTTTCATCTCTGAAAAGCATTTGAAAGTTACATTTATGTTGATGATGATATATTGATTAATATAAAGATTTCTTTAATGTCAACTCCCTTAACTTGAATAGTTAGAATCATTTGAAAAACAATAAGAAATGTTTTGAACTTTCTAAGTACAAATATGTAAAGTTAAAGTGCTAAAAATAAATAGTTCTTTTCTCTTAAATTTTATAATTCAATTTTACTACTGCTTTGGGGCCAGTTATTTTTAATATACTAGGTTCTATACTTTGGTAGCTATTTTGTTTTGTAGCCATAATCTGCACACTTATCCTCAGTTTGTCATTCTTTGAATGTATGCTATATATTACAAAGTATTGTGACTGTAACTCCATGCAAAAACAAGTACTGAAAACAACAAAAAAAAAATGGAAAGAGTATCTGTTTGTTTATGTACCATTCATCAAATATTTGTGTATCTGCTATGTGTCAAGCACTATGCTAGGTGCCAGGGACCCCAAAATGAACCGAATATAGCATTTTCCTCAGGGAACTGCCAGACTAGTGGGGATATAGACAAGGAAAAAGAAAGTTACATGCAGTGTGATAAAGTGCCAGTCTAGAATTAAATAGAGCATGCCATGGAGTTTCATTCTTTTCTAACAGTTGCTGAACACTGTCTTGGGTACTTGAAGGAGTAGGAGCCTCTTCTGTTCATTGTTTACAAGGAATTGGAGGGGAGGCGGGGAGAATTTGTGAATCAATCAGTTGTTACAGAACAACATTCCAAAGAGTTGTGTAAATGAATTGGAAACAGATTGACGTTCCTTAGCTCATGAAGCCCTGAAAATGGTTGGGGCCAAGTATGCTTTACTTCGCCAAGCTCTAGTGCATGAAAGATAGTCTGTCATTTTATTGACCTGTATCCGCCCCCAATTTATGCTATTCATTGTACTGTCATCCGTTCTTAGAAGAGTAGAACATGGATATTATTAGAAATGCCATGAAATAATGTGGTAGAAAAGTTTTAAAAAGAACAATATTGTGTGTATGTGTGTGCACACATGTGTGCATAGTAGAAGTATGAGTACACATGCATATGTATTTTTATATGAGTGCATGTGTGTAATGTGTATTTGTATGGATGCACATGACAGAGGAACTCTGGTTAAACATATTTAGGCCACAAGTGGATAGTGTCAGCGAGAACTTGCCAGAATTGACTTTGTAAGATTTCTTATTACAAAGGCACGTGGTCATATTGTCATGTTCTTTCTTGTTTGTGTGTGTCTTCTTTTAAGTTTTTTTTTTTAAAACATCTTTATTGGAGTATAATTGCTTTACAGTGGTGTGTTAGTTTTTGCTTTACAACATAGTGAATCAGTTATACATATACACATATTCCCATATCTCTTCCCTCTTGCGTCTCCCTCCCTCCCACCCTCCCTATCCCACCCCTCTAGGTGGTCACAAAGCACAGAGCTGATCTCCCAGTGCTATGCAGCTGCTTCCCACTAGCTATCTATTTTGCGTTTGGTAGTGTATATATGTCCATGCCACTCTCTCACTTTGTCACAGCTTACCCTTCCCCCTCCCCATATCCTCAAGTCCATTCTCTAGCAGGTCTGCGTCCTTATTCCCATCTTACCCCTAGGTTCTTCATGACCTTTTTTTTTTTTTCTTAGATTCCATATATATGTGTTAGCATATGGTATTTGTTTTTCTCTTTCTGACTTACTTCACTCTGTATGACAGACTCCAGGTCCATCTACCTCACTACAAATAACTCAATTTTGTTTCTTTTTATGGCTGAGTAATATTCCATTGTATATATGTGCCACATCTTCTTTATCCATTCATCCGATGATGGACACTTAGGTTTCTTCCATGTCCTGGCTATTGTAAATAGAGCTGCAATGAACATTTAAACAAAAATAAACAAGTGGGACGTAATGAAACTTAAAAGCTTTTTGCACAGCAAAGGAAACCATAAACAAGACCAAAAGACAGCCCTCAGAATGGGAGAAAATATTTGCAAATGAAGCAACTGACAAAGAATTAATCTCCAAAATTTATAAGCAGCTCATGAAGCTCAATAACAAAAAAACAAACAACCCAATCCAAAGATGGGCAGAAGACCTAAACAGACATTTCTCCAAAGAAGATAAGCAGATTGCCAACAAACACATGAAAGAATGCTCAACATCATTAATCATTAGAGAAATGCAAATCAAAACTACAATGAGATATCATCTCACACCAGTCAGAATGGCCATCATCCAAAAATCTAGAAACAATAAATGCTGGAGAGGGTGTGGAGAAAAGGGAACACTCTTGCACTGTTGGTGGGAATGTAAATTGATACAGCCACTATGGAGAACAGTATGGAGGTTCCTTAAAAAACTACAAGTAGAACTACCATATGACCCAGCAATCCCACTACTGGGCATATATCCTGAGAAAACCATAATTCAAAAAGAGTCATGTTCTTTCTTAAAGGTGCTTTGGATAATCCTAAGCACCTTTTAAAGAGGCAATGTGACATAGTGGCTAAGAGCACAGACTCTGGAGCCAGACTGCCTGGGTTTGAATCTTACTTCCACCATTTATTACTTTTAATACATTACTTAACCTTTCTGTGCCCTGGTTTTATGACTATAAAATGAGGATAATAATAATACCTATGTTGTAGGATTATTGTGAGGATTAATGTATATATATATGTATGTTCTATACTTTGGTAGCTATTTTGTTTTGTAGCCATAATCTGCACACTTATCCTCAGTTTATCATTCTTTGAATGTATGCTATATATTACAAAGTATTGTGACTATAACTCCATGCAAAAACAAATACTGAAAACAACAAAAAAAAATAGAAAGAGTATCTGCTTGTTTATGTACCATTCATCAAATATTTGTGTATCTGCTATGTGTTAAGCACTATGCGAGATGCCAGGGACCCCAAAATGAACCGAATATAGCATTTTCCTCAGGGAACTGCCAGACTAGTGGGGATATAGACAAGGAAAAAGAAAGTTACATGCAGTGTCATAAAGTGCCAGTCTAGAATTAAACAGAGCATGCCATGGAGTTTCATTCTTTTCTAACAGTTGCTGAATACTGGGACTTGTTTGTGGTATGTGGATAGTTTTAAGGAAAGAAAGAAGGAAGGAAGGCAAGAAGGCAGGAAGGCAGGAAGGAAATCATTTGCATTTATAAAGTTCTGGTTCAACATTCACATATTTTATAGGTGAGGTGAACTAAGGCTAGAATATAAATTCCTGAATTCTCAATCCTATGCTTTTTTTGATTACACACACACACACACACACACACACACACACACAGAAATACAGACACATTGATAATGAGATCAACATTATTTTTCACTTCCTCTGGACTATAAATATTAAAACGAAAGAGATAATATAAAGTATATATATTTTAGTGGCTCCAAAAGAAGTGTAGAAAAAGTCATATTAGGGCTCCCCTGGTGGCGCAGTGGTTGAGAGTCCACCTGCCGATGCAGGGGACGTGGATTCGTGCCCTGGTCCGGGGGGATCCCACATGCCGCGGAGCGATGGCCGGTGGGCCTGCGCATCCGGAGCCTGTGCTCTGCAGCGGGAGCGGCCACAGCGGTGAGAGGCCCGCGTACCGCAAAAAAAAAAAAAAGAAAGAAAGAAAGAAAGAAAAAAGTCATATTAAATGCAAATACAGGCATCATAACAGAAGGTACTTTTTATCAACCTAAATTAAATTTTCTGAATGCTTCCTCATTTCTACAATGAAATAAAAAACCTCACTTCCTGACGTTCCAAAGTTACTGTCTTGTTTTACTTGATAGTAGCTTCCTCTCTTTTTGTTTTCTTGTCAGCTAAACATATCAGTTTTTTCTGGTCACTTAAAACACTTGGCAGGGTGCCAGACAATCTCTCAGGAGTTGTCCTTGTTTTTACCACCTCTCTTAATTCTTTTAACATCTAGTCCATGCTGGACACATAATAGGACATACAGATTTGCGTGTAATTTGCATCTTATTTTGATCTTGCACTGTAGATCTCCCTAAATTCTGTCCCATGTACTTCTTAAGCAACTGAAGGAAAGGAAGAGTCAAGAAAGAATGCCCTAAAACTGTGCACATACCACAATCAATTCTAGAGACTTCTCTGACCTTCAAGTAGATATATGTAAGTTAAGAAGTGAGAAAGCTTGAAAAGGGAGCAACCACGAGAGACTACCATGCTGGAATTCAGTATTTTGAAGTTGAACAGTTCTAAGTACTAATAAGTTTTGCTTATTATTATTCTTTTACTTAGAAGTCTAAGTAAGGATGGTTTATATGTTGGAGAGAAGGTCAAAGAACTTGCATGCTAGGTTGTTAAAGAGCTAGTGACATACGTGTTGAAGTCAGCAATGTTCTAACATACTTTGGAGTGGGAAGTAAGTCTCAGTCAGGTGTCAGAGTCTTCATGGAATTAAGGGGATATCTGAAAGAGGGAAAAATGACAGCAGCAGGGAGGAGCAGAGTAATGCAGTCAGGTGATGTGTAGCTCCAAGTGGGGAGGCTTTGTGATGAGATTGGGAAAGTAATGGTCTAAATGTGACAACTAGAAGAGTGCCACCTGTGGTCCTATGGTATGTGGTGAGAGAATGAGGCATTTCTTTATGAGAAGGCCAGGGTCTAGTTGAAGAAATAAGGTTTAGAGAATATTCTAGAATTAGGTTGAAGATGGAGGGTATTTACAACAAAAGGAGAGTTTGAGAATAAAATGGTTAGAGGCCAGCTAGAGCTGTGGGTAGGAAATACAGCTGTTTGGACAGTGACAGAGGAGACTGGATTTTGATGTGTGGCCAAGAGTAACCAAAATGAAAGGAGAGATTAGATCAACAAGATTCAAAATTCCTGCCCTCAGCAAGCTGGGGTTCTAGCAGGTTTGGGGAACCCTGTGTTTAGCAGCCCTTGCTCAGTGCTCAGATGATCCATGTTGCTGCTTCCTTTCCTTCTTCTGCTCTTCATTCAAACATACTAAATGTGTGAAGTAGTTCATCTTCGTTCATTCTGGCATAGCCTTAGAGTACAGTTTTTGGAAGTTTTAATGTTTACACTGGGTTATCTTTATTTACCATAGATGAGTTCCAGGAATCACAGCGAGCAAAAGACTATTGCTGTAACGGAATGGACCCTGGTTAGGGCTGTTAGATGGGTTGTTTGATTTTCATAGAGAGGGTACATAGTAATGTTGCTTACGATGATTTTGAGAAGAGGAGTGAGAGGAGGAAGAGAAGAAAGAAAAGGGGGTACGAAATTACTGAAATGACTAACGCTAATATTTGGCAGACACAAAATATGCTGTCTTATCCATTTACCCAGTTTCATTGATTCTAAGAAGCAATGTTTTCACATTTTAATATTTGTGAAATGTTAAATCAATGGCATGTTGCAATTAGAGTTCGTTGTATTTTTTTCCTTTTGTATTGGTTCATAAAATGCCATCTTGGAGTTAGTAAAATCTTATAAGTCCTTGTTTTCATTCTCATCCACCCCCCACTTTGTCTTACATTTTTAAAGTCCTTTTATTTTCTGTGTGCTTAGTTTCTGGAACTCTACTTAATCTTCACCTTGTTTCCTTCATACTTTTTATTCCAACTTCATTTTTCTTCTGGCTTGTGGTCCGCTTGAAATATTATTATTTTTTCTCCGAAATCATAAGAAGATAGCATGTAGTAAAACCTCTCCAAGCTCTGCTCTTTCATTAAGCTATCAGGTAGCCATTGGGCGACTCATTCAACCTCTTTGGGTCATAATTTTCTCATACGTAAAATAAGGAGTTGGAGCTTAATTATATCAAAGGTCTCTTTTTGTTTTGAAATATTTTGGTTTCTTGATTCCTCAGAGGGCCAACAAATCCCTACTCTTTGGCCAATAAGTCCTTTTGAGGGTAGGGGAACAGTGGGTGGCACAGAGAAATTCTGCCTCTCTTCTCATACTTATCCCTTAAAATTATGTATCTTCTGATTTTGTTGCTGCCAAGCCCCTGGATATTGGCATCCAGCAACATCATCTTCAGTTACACTGATCTACTGCATAAAATATAGGGCCCTCTCTTCAAGTATGATGTAAAGATTCAATACATTTTGTAGTGAATAATTTAGATATTGAATTCTTTCCTGGGGAATCATTATTTTCTGTTGTCTCTGGCATAAATAAAAAAAATAGTCGGATGATTGAAAATTTAGTAGAGATTATTTGCTGTGGATCACCACATGCATATATGTATATGGCAAGTATACCATAAAATAAGATGGATAGAAGTCCTATTGTTTCTTATCAGATCACCTAGAAAGTAGGGAATTGTATGTTATCTAATCGAATTGGAATGGTTGTTTATATAACACATATTGTAATCAGTATTTTTTAGCAATGATAAATCCTGGAAAATAAACTCACTTGCATGTGAAAATAGTTGAGCACCAAGTTCTCCTTATTTGCCAAGTGACTGCTTTTGGGCTAGCTACACTGTTGATTTTTTTTAGGAATGTAATGCTCTTGTCAGGTCTTAATTACAGTGTAGATACTATATCAGATTATCACTAGAGTGGACAGAGATCTAAGAGAAGTGTACAGTAATGGCCCCTTATGTGAGAAAACTAGCTATGACGGAAGAGAATAGTTCCTTACAAATTCCTAGAGAAATTACTTTAAATGCCTTGTAATTTCATAGATATTTGACCCCCAAAATCCCTTAGTGAAAGCACAGACTAAGACTGCAAGAATGTTGCAAGGATGTATATGTAGTCCGTTTAGGGGAAGGATTTAATATGAGTGGTAGAGCATAAAAAATATATATAGAATTAAAGATTATTTAGGAAATTCAGGATAATTGGTAGTGAAGCACCGACTTAGCCATTGATATATGCGGTTAGTAGAGGGGCATTTTATGCAAGTATAATAAAATGAATGCAAAAACAATAATAACAGCAAAACTAACTTATTTCAAGTATCTGTTTACATTCCAAGTATTTTCTACCTTAGACTTTAACAGTGGCAAGTTAGGGTGACTGTGTAATTTTATCATCCAAACCAGGGCAACAGACATTAAGTAGGTCTATTACAGGTAATCAGGGATATATACTTTCGCTAGTTAGAGTCTGTCACTTGTCTACTCTCATTTCTGATTATTTGCTACAAATGCCTAGACATATGCTAACTAAAGTGCCAACTGAAGGGAAATAAACAAAAACCTTTCTCAGTAAGCTTCTTTTCCAGTGGTTCCTAACCTTTTTTCAGGGCACTGATATCTTAGACAATGTGATGACGTTGGCCTCTCTTCCAGAGAAATGGGTTAAGAATGAAAGATCAGGACCCTTGAAACCCATCCATGGGCAAGAATTTCAGCTCAAAGGCAGAACAAAAATATAGTATAGCGATTGTTTTAATATAGCAAAAGAGCTGCCCATAGCCAGTAGTACTTAAGCCATTTTAATGAATCGTAATATAAAAGTTAAAAATTTTATTATAAAAAGTTAATAAAATTAACTTAAAAAAAGTTAATAAAACTTTTTTAAAAGTTAATAAAATAACTGCACCTGGTGGCGCAGTGGTTGAGAGTCCGCCTGCCAATGCAGGGGACACGGGTTCGTGCCCTGGTCTGGGAAGATCCCACATGCTGCGGAGCAGCTGGGCCCATGAGCCATGGCCGCTGAGCCTGCACGTCCAGAGCCTGTGCTCCGCAACGGGAGAGACCACAACAGTGAGAGGCCCACGTACTGCAAAAAAAAAAAAAAAAAAAGTTAAACATACATAAAAATAGAAAGAATAACGAACCCTTCTATAACTATCACCCCAAATCAAGAACTATCAAGAACTTTTCACACTTGTTTCACTTATTTCTTTTTCAGTTGTGGCTGTTGCTGAAGCAATTAAGAGCAAATCCCAGATTATATGTCATTTCTCCCCCAAATATTTTAGTAGACGTCTCTAAAAAATGGATATTTTTTTACTTTACTACAATGTCATTATCACAAATTAACAAAATTGACTCTGATCCTTTGGTCTATCTAATACTGTTTATATTCACAATTTGTCAGTTGTCTCAAACATGTTATTCTCCATTTGCTTTATTTGAATTAGTATCCAAAGATATACCGTACATTGCATTTTAGTTTTACAATTGCTCCACACCCTTCCCCTCTTTTTGAAGCAGACTGGGCCAGCTGTCTCATACTCTACATCCGTGTGTTTGCTTCCCTGCAGCTTCACATGACTTGATTCCCTGCCCCTGTATTTCTTGTAAACAAGAAGTGAGTTAGTAGGCTTGATTAGATTCAGGTTAAGTTTATTTCCTTTTTTCATGGAGTTGTTCACAGATGATGCTGTATGTTTTATAGATGCTTCTGTATAGAAAACTGTGATGTTTTATTTTAGGAATTGTTGATCATCAGAAATTATAATCTTATGACCAAAAGAAATGCCATGATTAATCCTTCTTCACCTCCCCAAGGTGTCTGTGTTCTACCCCAAAGTTCTTATGACCATCAAAATGTTAAGAATACAAAATATTTATAAAAAGCAACAATGTCAAATAGTTTTTCCTAGAATATTCATTTAAATTACTACATGGAGCATGTGCTTTTTATTGCTGTCCCCTCCCTTTTCTGGTTTCCTTTATCCCGTCCTTTAAAAAAACAGGCCATCCGTTCCCATTGCAGCCTTTACCAAGACAGATAAATATCAACATCATGGTTGAAATACCAAAGCACAGAGCCAATAATTATTGTAGTTTGTGTGTTGGCGTAATAACACACAGGAACATGAGCACATTGCTAATAGCCACGGAGGGTAGCAAGCTAGTCTCTAAACATATTAAAATGCCTCAGAGGACTTCTTCAGTGCTATATAATCAAGATTTGGTGATGTGAGCTGCTTTGTTAGGACCTGTTGTGAATGTTTCATTGCCTTATTGTGTGTGTAGAAATTAGTGCCGACCTACATAAATTGGCTTAGATAATACACAGATCAACCAAAAGGAGATTGAACTAGTTGAATGAAGCATACAGCAAATCACTGGGAAAAAAGCATATTATGTAGTGACTTTTAATTTGGAAATGAGAATGTAGGGGTATAGTCAGTTTAATTGGGGCTTGTCTGAAAAATGTGCTGGTATCTGTCATCTCAGAACTGAAATGTTTTGATTTGCTAAGGATTGATTTGCATTCCTGTGGACACAGATACTATCAGGAAGGGATGAGTCTTTGGCTCAAATAAATTATTAAGCTGGCTTTTCCTCATTTTCATTCTCTTTCAAGTTAGTATTGACAAGTTAGATCTTATTATTCTTAGCAACATAAATAAGAAGTATGGGGCAAAGAGTATGTAAGAAAAAAGTTTGAAGTTTTTCTTTTATTATATTTGGAGTTTACAGGAAACTAAGGTGAAAAATATTTTTCATTCAGTTCCTTTGGCCTTTATTATAAAATAGAAATTAATAAAGTAAGAATAATGAATAGTCTGCTGGCTAAAGATTTGAAGGATTTTTGAAACACTGAAGCCATTCTGTAAACATGTTGTAGTTTGAAAGTCAGATTTTCTTCAGCCTCTCAAGACAAACGTATTTTTCATCATATTGGTTTTTAAAGAGATTTTGGGATTTGTATCTCCCTTTAATTATAGTTCATTGTGTTGGAAACCTCCTGCTTGCCACTCCCAATTCTAACCCTGGGAAAAATTCCTGTTGGTGGTTACTCCCATTGCTTAGGGATATTTTATAAGCATTTTTATCTACTAGTCCAAGAAATCTGCATAAAATGTGCATTAATATGCATTATGTTCAGTAAAGAAATTACAGGGCAGGGCATTAAGGAGATGCCACATGCAAAATTATTTCTTTAGTATTCAAAACAGTCTCATTTTAAAAGGGGATATGGAATAAAATTAAAAATATGGGGCTTCCCTGGTGGCACAGTGGTTAAGAATCTGCCTGCCAATGCAGGGGACACGGGTTCGAGCCCTGGTCCGGGAAGATCCCACATGCCGCGGAGCAACTAAGCCTGTGCACCACAACTACTGAGCCCGTGCTCTAGAGCTGGCGCTCTGCAACAAGGGAGGCCACTGCAATGAGAAGCCGGTGCACCACAGCAAAGAGTAGCCCCCGCTCACCTCAACTACAGAAAAGCCCTGGTGCAGCAACAGAGACCCAGTGCAGCCAAAAATAAATTAATTAATTTAAAAAAATATGTAAGGCCCATAAAACTTTAATAAATTAACATATAAACGTATATACGAGTTTCTCTCAAAGCAACATATAAAAGTCTCTCTATACATACATATATATGTGTGTGTGTGTGTGTGTGTGTGTATATATATATATATATATATATATATATATATATCAGAGAAATGATTCCATTCCAAGGTAGATCTAATTATTAGACTGTGCCCTCCAAACTGAATTAAAATTCTCTTCTCCAGAACTTCCACTTAGTTTCTGTTTTCTGATATAATATTAAATGTATCTATGTCTATTTCTTCCCTTTGACTTGGAAGCTTTTCAAATTAAAATATATGAAGACAAACATGTCTCTTCTCAGCCTCTTTTTTCGAGGCCAAATCTCTATTTTCTCAACTCTTTTTCCTATGTCATCATTTCAAGACTTCATATTCTATTCAAGCTCCTTTAAATCACTGCATTTTGACACTGTTTTTGGAATATAGTACTTACTACCTAACACACTACCCAGGTGTGGTCTGGTCAGAGCATTAAAACTATTATTTCCTGACCTCTGAATTTTGTACTCTTGGTTTTTCCATTAATACAGCCTAATACATGAGATAGTTTTTAGTTGCAAAATCACAGATTATTATGGCAAACTAATCTTTATGTGTTTTGTCATTTGTTTTTAAAACAAAAAATACTGTCAGGCCATATCTTCCTCATTTTATGTGTGGTTAGTTGAGGCTCCAAGAGATGTTTCAAATCCTGTTCTATCATACAACATGTTAACTCTCCACTTTACGTACACATTATCGGAAGAGTTATAATTTGTATTGGTCAAAAATCTCTTCCTTTCCTCCCTTTTAATATTGATCCTTTCAAAGAAAGTTTGAGTTCTAAACTGAACTCTCCCATTTACAAGTTGTGAGGCTGTGGGTAAGAGATTGAGCCTCTGTGAACTTCAATTTTTGCATTTATAAAGCCTGGATAGAACATAGTTGTGAAGGTTAAATAACACATGCACAGCTTTTAGCATGTGCGTATAAAAGGCATTTGATACATGTACATTTTCTTCCCATTGTTGAGCTTGTACATAGAAGAATCTATATTAATCAACCACTTGCTAGAAAACCCCTAAACCCTTATTGTTTTTGTTTTGTTTTTCTGGCCGCACCACGCAGCATGAGGGTTCCCTGACCAGGGTTCGAACCCCTTGCCCCCTACAGTGGAAGGGTGAAGCCATAACCACTAGACCGCCAGGGAATTCCATCCCATATTGTTTTCAAGCCGTGTTCTTGGTAAAACCCTGACTAATTTCTGCTAGGCAAACGTTGGAGAGAACTCTGAATAATCTTGAATTTAAAACAGTATATATCCCTTTTGCTGTATAATGGAAAATATATTCATTCTAGGAATCAGGATCGCTGTTTCCTGTTGATCTTGCTGAAATTAAGTTTAAATAAACCCTCTGATTTAGACTTAAATTTTTTTTTGTTCATCTCAGGAAATGTTTAGTAAAGGCCTTTATACTTCTCTTCATATTGTTCTTACCTTTATTTATTTAGTTATTATGCATGTCATTAATCTGTATAAACATCACTGCAGAGGCAGTTTTTTCCAAGATAGTTAAAAGTAAGACAATTGAACATATTCTTATGTTGATCAAACTTCATCTATAAGCACAATTTAATTTCAAATAGAGAGACAGTATTTTTTTTTTTTTTTTTTTTTTTTGCGGTACGCGGGTCTCTCACTGTTGTGGCCTCTCCCGCTGTGGAACACAGGCTCCGGACGCGCAGGCTCAGCGGCCATGGCTCACGGGCCCAGCCGCTCGGCGGCATGTGGGATCTTCCCGGACCGGGGCACGAACCCGTGTCCCCTGCATCGGCAGGCGGACTCCCAACCACTGCACCACCAGGGAAGCCCAGAGAGACAGTTTTGACACAGAATCATTTGGCTTCCTGTTAGAGTCTAATTGGGAAGGAGTATAATGGATACAGGCTCCCTTTTACTTCACAGTTGATTCTTTGGTAGGAATTATCTGCACCTTTTCTGATGCTCAATAAGTGCTCAGTTGAATAACAGAAGTTTTCTTTAGTTCCTTTATTCTTTGTTTCTAAGAACTTTTTCCAAAATTAACCTGAGGAGCCTTTAATATAAAGAAAATCCCATAGACAATCAAATCAATAAATATTGATGAGGCACTATTTTGAGCAAGGTACTTTGCTTGGCTCTGTTCACGATTCAGTGAATTTCAAATCTTGTTGCTGTTAGTGTTGTTGTTTTGCTTTGAAGAAGCCTCCTTGCAGTATAACCTTTAAAAATATAGTCAACCTGTAATAATAATTTTGAATTGAGGGGATATAGAAATAGATATAAATTTGGAGTACAGTTAGAAATACACTAATGAAACCACATTGAGTCTTTTACAAACCTCTTATTTAAGTTACCAGAATAGATGTTCAAGAAAGAACTTGTTGAATGAACATGTTCAAAATAATCACTTTAAGATATATAAACTCCAAAAATGTCTTCCAAAGACCTAGTTTGCTTGATGGTGTAAGGGTTTTGAGAGGCCAAGTGGTGTATGAATAACTTAACAGAGAATCTCGTGGTTAACTGATTAAACACTGTGAGTTGGAAGAGCTCACATCAAAGAAAAGGGTGGAGACTGTTGTTTCCCTCTCATTTATTTGTCCATTTATGAAATATTTATTTGGCACCACTTTAGTGCCAGGCGTCGTACTCTTTAAAAAAAGAAAGAAAGGAAATGGGCAGAGAATCTACTGTTCTATAATTAGAGGCACTAGGGGGGAAGTACTTTCTAATTTTTCCATATGGGAGGAAGGGAAACAGTGCTGATAGGATGAAATAAAATATACAGAATTATTTGAGCATTTTTCAGGTAAGGAGAAAAAGAAAGTTTTCTAGGTTGAAATACTAATTGGCCTCCTGGAGAGAAGCACCTTGATACTTAGTTTCCCTGAGGAAGGAATACTTTTGGGGAAAGGGCTTCCAACTTCAGGCTAAGATGACTGAGATGAGGTA
The DNA here is from genome assembly GCF_008692025.1 of Phocoena sinus. NCBI lineage: Eukaryota > Metazoa > Chordata > Mammalia > Artiodactyla > Phocoenidae > Phocoena > Phocoena sinus. Next base: position 40,634,148 of record NC_045777.1, read on the forward strand.
CAAGAGCATTCAGTCAGAGGTGGTTTGTAAGGAAATGTTTAGAAAATGCTGATAATAGTTAATGAATAGTGAATGGTTAGTGAATTTCTATAGCTAACTGTTTACTTTTAAATTTGCTCTCAGATTGATTTTAAATAGTATCTTTGCTTAGCAGTCAACATTTTTTTAAAAGTTAGTAATTTCAGTAAAGTAAGTATTGTTGATTTCAAAAGTATTCAGATAACGCACACGGGCATATACTTACACAGCACACTCATAACACAATTTCCACCTACTTTGTTGCCTACCTGGCCTTTCTATTTGGAATGTACTGGGCAGTGGAGAGGAGAAGGCCACAGGTTATCCACTAGTGGATAAGTTACCAAAATTTAACTTTAAAAGGATTGAAAATTGATTGGTATGACTACAAATGAATATATACTACTCAAGTACTTGCTTGAAAAGCACAGTAATATTGCTATAAGTTCCAGTAGTCCTTTTCAGCAGTAATCGCTCTCCTTTTAAAATCTAATCGGTTTTGAAAAAACATAAGGTTGGTATCACTGTAAATAAATCTGTATGTATAATATAAATATGATCCATAATTAAATCTTAAGCAATGGAATGGAATATACTTCACATTAATTGTGTTTAGATCACTCTAATTTTATTAGAGGACATCAGTACAGGAAAATAATCAGTACTTCAAAGTACTACCATTTTGAATAAATTCCTATCATATTTAGAAACATTTCAGAATACATGAGTTGTTTTCTGCCTTATGGGTTGCGTCAAAATATATACAGTGAGTTTGAAATGAGAGTTACTTATTGTGTTAAATAGATTGCAATTTAAGTAAGAACAGTCACTTTGAATCCATTCTTACATTGAGTTCTTGTGACTATAGCGCTGAGTGGCTGTGATGTGAAGCTCATGAGGAATGGGTTGGAGGGGTAGGTAGGACTTGGAGCAGGAGTTTGTGTGGGGTCTTGGAGATCATTGTGGGCCTTTGTATACTGGGCAGGGCGAGGGAGCACACTGAATTGGTGTTCGAGGGAAATATTTCTGTTCAGTGCCTGCGATGTGTTTTGGAGATAGGTGGTGCTAAAGGCTGGGGCACCAAATAAGACAGAAAATTTTTGGAGTTCCAGCAAAAATGATTTCCCCTCCGGATCTCATGCGATGGAAGCAGAAATCGTTTTTTTGTTTTGTTTTGTTTATTTCCTCACAGACTGTCCTTCCTCCCCTTCCTCCTAAAAAAAACAATGGTTATACTTTATTTGACCAGTGGACATACAGGATAATATAATCATACGTTTTCTTCCATTACCATTATGCTTGCTCTTGATATGGTTAGGTAATAGCCATTCTTCTGCTCTGGGGATGGCAGTGAATTTCATGGTAAATCTATGGTAAATCTTGAGGTGATTTTTACTGTGATAATAGTAATGAGAACTTTAATAAAAGATTGCAATATACAAATCCCCTCTGTGTTTTATCAGGCAGTTTACTTGCATTTTGATAATTCTGCAAAGATGTTGCTTTTATTTTTGCGGATGAGGTAACTGAGTCTCAGAGAAGCTCAGTAACTTTTCCTGAGGTCTCTCAGTTTATAAGAAATGGAGGCCAGATTTGAACTTTAAAGCATTTGACTTTTCATGTTACTCTAATACCTTTTTTTTTCTTAATTAATTAATTTATTTTTGGTTGTGTTGGGTCTTCGTTGCTGCACATGGGCTTTCTCTAGTTGCATCGAGCGGGGGCTGCTCTTCGTTGCAGTGCGTGGGCTTCTCATTGCGGTGGTTTCTCTTGTTGTGGAGCACGGGCTCTAGGCATGCGGGCTTCGGTAGTTGTGGCATGTGGGCTCAGTAGTTGTGGCTGGCAGGCTCTAGAGCACAAGCTCAGTAGTTGCGGTGCGTTGGCTTAGTTGCTCCGTGGCATGTGGGATCTCCCGGGACCAGGGATCAAACCCGTGTCCCCTGCATTGGCAGGTGGACTCCTAACCACTGCACCACCAGGGAAGTCCCTGTAATGCCTTTTGATTATAACATATCTTCTCTTTTATAGGATACATATAAAATCATATCCAAAGATCTAAAAGAATGTGGGTTTTTTTCTCTTTCTGAATACACATTTCAAATGAATGGTGTAATATGTGAAGTTCTTTCCAACACATGGGAGATGTCAGCACTAATGAGGAAACATTTCTAGATCAATGTGTCACGTGGGAATCCAACAGGATGGATCTTTGAGAAAATTAAGATGGGCTCTCAGAGGGAAGTTTCTATCCTGTTCCATGGAGCGGTCCTCCAGTGAAAGAGGATTTCACTTTCAATCCTCAATAAAGAACACTAAATTATTATCCTAGAACATATGCTTATTATTGAAAATAGTTCTTTTACTAATGGGAAAATAACCAAATATCTTATGATAACTTTTCTTTTTTCCAGTGTCTGTTTAGAACTTTAAATTATCACATACAGAAAAAACATGATCTAAAGTCTTTAAGTATCTGGTTTACTACATGAATGTGTTTTTTAAATTTGGAAAAATTCAGAAAGCAAGAAGTATATAGCCGTGGGTCAAAGGGTATGACAATTTAGCCACATGTATAATCATTTTTAAAAAACCAAAGAAACAAAGAGCTACTATAGAAGTTTATGAATTTAACAACTTTTGGAAAAAAATTGTGATGAATGTGTTTCTTAGTAGGAAATTTTGAGACTTTTCCTAAGGTTGAATATACAGCAGTGGTTCTAGAATTATGACTATGAAATACCTAGTAAAAAGAATATACTGTGAGCAATGAGTAGAGGGCAGAGGAATGCCAACTACCAGAACTTTGATAAAAACTATATTGACAGGGGCTTCCCTGGTGGCGCAGTGGTTGAGAGTCTGCCTGCCGATGCAGGGGATGCGGGTTCATGCCCCGGTCTGGGAAGATCCCACATGCTGCGGAGCGGCTGGGCCCGTGAGTCATGGCTGCTGGGCCTGTGTGTCCGGAGCCTGTGCTCCGCAACGGGAGAGGCCACAACAGTGAGAGGCCCGCGTACCGCAAATAAAAAACAAACAGACAAAAACCTATATTGACAGTCATCTGGGGAGACTGGGACCACGTCTTTCTCCCCCAAGTGTAAAGGAGCCAAGAAAATTATTCAAAAGTTCGAGGATTGACACAGGGGCCTGTAGCCCATTTAGGTCATGGGTTTGAAGAGCTTGTGTACATGAATTGCAGTTTAATATTTTTAGAAAGCTCTAGCAGTTTATAAAAAGTAATAAAACATTTCACCTTTTTTAGCATCTTTGTAGGGAAAAAATAATTAATTCATCTAAAAATAATAATAGTCAATACTAATACCCAATGGATTAACTATTTTAAACATTTCTAAACTATAAACATAAAGTATAAAATCTACATAAGTTAGAGCTCTTTGGGTCCCTCAATAATTTTTAGAAGAATAAAGGAATCCTATGACCAAAAACTTGGGAACTGCTGCTATACAGAAACTTTTTTGTAACTGCTTTTTTTCAAGGAATTTTCTTTATATTTCCTTTAGATTATAGATTCAGAGGCATCTGGGATAACTTTTAACTTTTAGAAAACATACTATCTTGACAGCTTTACCTCCTAGATTGAATTTAAGGAGAAATAATGATCAACCAATACAATAAAGTCATTCAAAAGAAGGTAAGTGTCAATGGTTGCAGGGTAGGCCCAGATTCAAGAGCAGGAGAAGGAGACTCCAGGTTTTTTTTGTTTTTTTTGTATGTGGTACGTGGGCCTCTCACTGTTGTGGCCTCTTCCGTTGCGGAGCACAGGCTCCAGACGCGCAGGCTCAGCGGCCATGGCTCACGGGCCCAGCCGCTCCGTGGCATGTGGGATCTTCCCGGACCGGGGCACGAACCTGCGTCCCCTGCATCAGCAGGCGGACTGTCAACCACTGTGCCACCAGGGAAGCCCGAGACTCCACTGTTTGATGGGAAGAGTGGCAAAGAACTTGCAGCTGTCTATCCTGTACTATATACCCTTTTCCGACACCTTGAGTGCCACGGATTATGGGAGCTTGGCATGTACTGTCATTAGGTATTGTTCTTTACACTGTTGTAACTTCTGCTTTGCAAATTAACAGCATCTTAACTGGATGCTTTTGTCTGAATTATTTGAAATATATTACCAAATGCAAAATATTTAATGCAATGAGAATCAAGAGTGACTTATGGCTTTTCATTATCTGCCCATTGTTGTTGAGATTCAGTTACTTAAGAACAGTTAGTTTCAACGTGATATAAAAAATGTAATATAAATAGAATATTAACTGTCTACCCTAGTATCAGTCTGCTATTTCTAAATTATGTGTCTCCACTTCCTGTTAATGTTTATTCTGTAAGAGTGCCCTGGTTTTGCCCTTAAGGGTTATCTATCAGCAGTAGTTATAAGAAGGTAAACTAGGGCTTCATTTATATAGTTGTTTAATTGTAATCTCCTTTGGAAGAAGGAGATTAAGCCCACAAAACAGTAAATAAAAATGTGTTTCTTAATGTGGAGACCAAAAAAAGAGTGAGAAAAAAAATTTTTTAACTGGCTACAGTTTTCAGTTTGCTTTTCACATGTCCTGAAGTTAAAATGCTGATGAAATGCCTTTCAAGTTTTCTTTTAGTTTCTCTGCAAAAGGTAATATTTTATGCAAGCCCAGTTTAGAAATGCTTACTTGTTATTAAGCATTTATGTAATCTGAGGATTTTGATAGTTATCAAAGCATGCTAAAGGTGTCATTCTTTCAGCCGCCTTAAAAGGTGCTTCTGGAAATCTGCTTTGAAATTGCTTTCTGAAAGCCTTATCCATGCTGTACAGAAAATTAACCTTTTTCTCCGTTGCAAAATGGCAAAGTGTCTGTAGATTGTTAGTAGGGGTGTTAGGTTGGACAGGCCTCCTGTTACTGATCATGGCTAAGTAATGCACTGTGCTTTCTTAAAGTGCAGTATCAGGGAAACTGAAGATTGATTGACAGCTCAGCATACTGAAAATCTTAATGTTAAATTTGTTTTAAAATATTTGGTAGAAAGACATTATAAAACTTGGAACCTAGTGTACAAAATTTTTCCAGAGCGTTGCTGTCAAGTCTAAGTATTTGCAGTACCAAAGCATAATTGGTCACCATTGCCATTTCAAACAGCAAATTACCTTACTATGGTATAATGTGTGTCCCTCAGAAACCTTCTGGCTATTTTAGTCACATCTGAAAATCCAGGATGTGGATTTTAAGTATTCTTTAGAGGAAGATGTAGACTTATGAGGCATCATTTTAGCTAAAATTTTACTGGCAACTAAACTCTCATTAAGATGAGTTTCTAAATTAGATCTGAGCTAGGGTGTAGCTACCACACCTTATACCTTATTGAGTATAAAGGGGAACAGCCCTTGTGATTCACAGACTGTTCCAAATTGCATAATATTTCCTAGATGCCTGTAGCAATCCCAGTGCATTTCTTCACTTCTGTAGCTGCTCCATATTCCCTTTCCTTCTATTTGGCCTAGCTAAATGATTTCTCTGATCACTTTTGGTTGCTGGTCCATTTTGGTGAGTTCACATTTCAATGAGTCAACTCTGAGTTTCCCTGTAAATAACCTTGTAATGTTTTCATGGTGGAATTTGGGCAAGGCCACATCGTAGAATAGAGGCTAGATTCCTCATTTTGACTTTTGTGCTATTCTGCCCTGCTTTAGTGCCTTCCCTCATGCCAATGCCTAAATTATCTTTTACCCACTCATTGCCATTTCTCAGTCCTCAGCTCACCTCCCCATGATGCCCTGACAAACTACTTTAACCTTAATTCATCTCTCTCTCCTTTGCATTCCTAGTTAGAGGTAATAGCACACAGTTGAGAAATTCTCTCTTCTCTATTCATTTCATTCTTTTATCCTCTCACTCATTCATTCATTCTTTTCTCCAATGAACATTTATCATACTTTTCAATGTAATTTGCAAGGCACTGTTCTTGTTTCTATAGTGGAAATAAAGTTGTGTTCAATCTTTACCCTCAAAATGAGACACATAAAGAAGAAATAGTCATAATACAAAGCACTATGTGTGAAATGGTGCCACTGGAATTTATCTTGATTATTTCCCCCAATAGACTTTCTCCCATAAAAAGAATCACTTTTAGAGTGGTGATCAGGATGAAGACATCATGGAAAATAGGCATTGAGCTGGACATTAAGAGATGGATGGGTAAGGTTTTTCAAGGTGAAAAAGATGGTACAGGACAGCATTCCTGGTAGAAGGAACTAAGTTAGAAAACACAAGAGCGAGGAAGTATAGCTTGAGTTTGGAGGACTTCAGATTAACTCCAGTTCGGTAAGTATTAAGGAATAATAAGGAAACAATTTTTTTTTTTTTTTTTACCGAAAACATGTCAGTATCTCCAGATCCAGAAATCTGCCCTGACTTCTTCTGTAGTGTGACCCTTAAATGTCTATTCTGATTTCCCTTTGGACATTGATATATTAATGTTAGTCTCCATCTGGGTCACTATTCTGCTGCAGAAAAATTTGTTCACAATATTTCAAATATATTTTTACAACAAACTATTATATGCCATCAATTACACTTTTTTATGGGTTGATTGTAAAAATAGTGAAAATGTAAATTCCTAGAAGTCATCAAAAATTAACATATTAAAGTGAATGTACTATTTGGAACTCTATAGTAACCAAGGAAGCCCACATTCTCTCTGTTGTAACATGGACACACCATTTCCTCTGAGGAAAAAAATTACTAAAAAAGAACCTGATTAATCTACCGTGTAATGTTCATTTTTGAGTTAATAAGTGCCATCAGTTGGCTCATAGTACATCCATTAGGAAGATTTTTGATTTGAGCCGTGAGCATACCTCTTTAGTGAAAAGTGAAAGACAAAACAAACAAAACTAAATGTAGAGCAAAAAAAAAAAAACAAAAAAATAACAAAAAAAAAAACACCCCTGAGAACTTTTCTCTTTCCCTTTCTATCCTTCTGTCAATCTCATATTTTACAGGAAGGTAATACCTGTAAAACCTTTTGGTTATGGATGACATTATCAGCCTACCATTAGTACGATGTGTAACTGGAATGGAGATTGTTTCTGTTGAGACCACTAACAATTATATTTTCTCATTCTTCCTCCTTCCCCACAATGAACAGTGATATTTGTTGATGAGGTTTAGTGGTCCCTGCAGTCTTGTGTCATAATATGTATCTTTTCGTACAAAGCTGACTCACAATGGAAGGATCTTTGGGATGATGACCTTGTTATTATCCTGAAACTGATGTTTCAGTTTAATTTGATAAAAATTAAATGAATCATTTCTTCACTGGCTTGAAAAAAAAGTAGGGACAGGTTCTGCGGCAAAATAAGTGAAAAACAATTCTTAAGAAATGGAATTTTCTACACAGGAACAAAGTTAAAATATTTTCTATGTATATTCACTAGCATTTGGGGGTTAATACACCATATTTGTAGAACAGGGGTTTGAACCACATAGGGAAAAAAACCCTAAGTGATTCCAAGAATTTAAAAATCACTCTTAGTATTATGGTCGTCAAAATTTATGTCTGATATCTTCTAGCAATTAATGCCACATACTTCTGGGATAAATCCATCTTTTCTATTTTTAGCATCTCTGTGTTTTAGTTTTTCATTATTTTCAGGTACTCTTTACTCCTTATAAAATGTGCTGTTTTACATGATTTTTCTCTATAAAAGTAAACATAAACAAAAGCTACAGTAGTTTTTGGTGTAGTATCTATTCTCATATTCCTTCTAAGATTCTTGAGTTGATATAAGCCAAAAACCAAGATCCATTATTGGAATGTCCCCCATGCCAGGTTTTTATTACTAATATGTTGTTTATTTTAATCATCTTTTGAATTATTGACTATTTTATGTTTTCTCATAACAGCAGTTTCTATTTTTTTAAATACTTCATAGAATAGATTTCACTTTTCTGCCTCACTCCATTATACGTATGGCTTAGCTTTGAAATCTTTACTTGATTTAGGGGACATTAATTTGCTTTAATATATTACCATCTAAAATATCTCAGGTTTTGTATGGTCTTGTAAAAACTTCATCTTGAAATTCTCTAAAAGGTGCTTTATTTTTTACTCTCTTTTCAAAATTAAAAAAAAATTCTGCCTGGTATTCTTGTATCAGGATATTAAGCAGATACTCAGATTGACTCTGCTAGATAACATTAAAATACATAAATTCAGGTTTCAAGGCAATTGATAACTTTCACTCCCACATTATTCTTGCAATATTTTACTCCTACTCCATGACATTATTACCTAAGGCTTCTAGCAGCTGTTTCACTACTTAACCTCTAGCTAATTGTTTCTGTTCTCCTCAGCCTGACTCCACAGAGTGATGGATTTATTTTTCGTAGGCTTGCCTGCAATTCTTAACTGAACCCCTAGAGTACTGTGTCCTATCTTATTCTTTTCAATTCTTCCCCAGTGAGGCATGACCAAGAGATTGTTGTATCCTTGAGAGGCAAATTCTTGGAATGGAGTGGCAGATGGATATACCAGAATCACCAGTGCAGTGCTAATGGAAATTCAACTCCAATTAGATTTTAAGGTTGGTTGCTTCCAAAAAGTCTAAAAGTAATATGGATAGAATTGTTTGCCCTGTTGGGATTTTATTCCTTGATGTTAAGCTGCTAGGCAAGGTGATGATGGTATTGGAGGAATCCAGGATTAGGAAATGATGATGATTATAATGTTGATGATGATGATGACCATGGCAACTAACATTTATCGAACACATTATATATTAGGGACTGAGTTAGGCCTTTTATGCAGTATGGTGAGCATCTGTTGGTTGCCTTCATTGTCAGTGTATTGGCTTTCTATTACTGCATAACAAATTACCATAAACTTAGTGGCTTAATACAACACACATTTATTATCTTAGTTTCTGTGCATGAGGAGTCCAGGTACAGCTTAGCTGAGCTTTCTGCTTAAAGTCATACAAGACAACAATAAACGTTTCAGTCAGGACTGGATTCTCATCTAGAGGCTCAACCAGGAAAGGATCGATTTCCTCGCTCTTGTGGTTGTTGGACTGAGAGCTTTACTTTTTGCTGGCTGTTGGCCAGAGGCCACCCTCAGCTCCTAGAGGCCACCCTCAGTTCCTTGCCATGTGGAACGACATGGCCACACACTTTCTCACAGCCATCCCTCCTGAAAGACAAATGCTAAGTCTTATGTAATGGAATCCTATACATTAGTCATCTATATCTCATCATCTTTTCCATACTGTATTGCTTAGAAGCAAGTCACGGGTCCTGCCCATACTCGAGAGGAGAGCATTTCACAAGGATGTGAACATAAGGTAGTAGGAGTCATGGGAGCCACTTGGGAGTCAGTGCACTAGTGGCAGGGGTTGCTGTTTATCCCCCAACATCTATTCTTTCTTTTTCTCCCCTAAGACATAGAAATCACCTCATTGTTAAATGGATATGTGGTCATCTGGAATAAAAATTTTATTCCTTCGATTCCCTTGTAGTTAGGTATGGATGGCCCTGTGACTAAGTAAAGCAGAGCAGCAAGATAAAAGACTTTGGAACTTTGAGGATTTTGTGAAGTCACCTGTCAGCCTTTGAAGATTCTCTACTCCTGACTTTTTTAATGTGAGACAAAAATAAGCTTTTATTTTGTTTAAACCATTGTTATTGTTGGCTGTCCCTTGCAGCTGAACCCAATCTTAACTGATGTTCTTTACTATCATCTATTCTCCCTTTTTCTCTTTCCAACAGCCCTGCATTTCAATTTTGTGGATTTTTTTTTTTTTTTTCCCCAAGAAATTTGAAATTACCCTTAGGTCCAAGTTAAGCTAATCAGCACATTCCGTCTCCTGCTTACAGGGCTGGGACTGTGACCTATGTCACTCTAATCAGAGTTCATCTGAAAATTTTTGCTGAGAAATTATGGCAAAACCTGAATATAGCAATAATTCTTAAGGAGAAACAGACTTTGCCTGACTCTTGAGACTGTTGTTGCTTGACAGAGATGGCTCTGGGGGCATATAAGCAAACTGAACTACTTCATAATAATGGCTGATATTTAGGGAATGGTCTAGAGGAAGCTTTTGCCGGAGGTTAGAAATAGCACAGAAAGGAAGACCTGAGAGAACTGCTCTGACTCCCTGACTGCAGCAGGATTAGTCATGACTGACTCAAGTGGAATTGGGGGTTCCTATTCAGTATGATCTCAGAGGTACTTGTGTGAATGGTGAGAATTGCTGTCCCTGTGCCTGTGGATTAATGCAGATGTCACAGGGCGTTGGGATGCTAAAGTAATTCATCCTTCCTAACCTGTGTATCAGTCTCCATACCTATAGTCTTCATTTTGGGGAAAAGTGGTATTGAATTTATTACAGGATTTTTAGAAAATACCAAAGTAACTATTGCTCACTGTAGTAAGGCGAACTATACAGAGGTGGGGCCTCCTGTGTTTAAAACAGATGCTTCTCTCTTGGGGAGTCTTCTGCTTTCAGTCTCCCTTTCACTTACTGCTTTTAGCCTTACATTGATCACGTGTTCATTTTTTAAAAATTATCTGATTCACTATTTTTTATAGCCTTTATTTCAGTAATTACAAGGTTTTAAAATATTTTTGGCCTAAACAAAGAATAAGTTATTAAATCCAAAGCAGATAAAATTGCCCAGCACTTTGGAGACAATGGAAGTAAGGATTCATTAGTATTTCCCTAGTAGGAACTTAACAGCTAAGTTAGGGGATGCAAGGCTTTAAATAAGTGAATAAGAAGGTGCTAATCATGTATTTAATCAGTTTTTAGTTGGACAGTTACCACCACAACTGTGCATGTAGAAAAAGGGAAGTTAAAGATCTGGAATAGTCCCAGAAGTTTCTTAAGGACAAGCTAGGCCTAGAACTGGACAGGGGAGGACAGAGAGACGTGGGGCTGTCCTGAGAATCCTTGGCATGAAACAGAGAAACTGTCTCCAGACCTGGCTGAGCTTTCCTTCATCCCACCTCAGATCTAATGGGACAGAATTTCAGGAGTGAGGGCTGGGTAGCTGTATTTTTTTTTTTTTTTTTTTTTGCGGTACGTGGGCCTCTTACTGTTGTGGCCTCTCCCGTTGCGGAGCACAGGCTCCAGACGCGCAAGCTCAGCGGCCATGGCTCACGGGCCCAGCCGCTCCGCGGCATGTGGGATCTTCCCAGACCGGGGCACGAACCCGTGTCCCCTGCATCGGCAGGCGGACTCTCAACCACTGCGCCACCAGGGAAGCCCTGGGTAGCTGTATTTTTAACAAGCTCTTTAGATAATTCTTTCTGAAAACTGGCATTTATTTAGGAATTTCTGAAAAGCAGAAAGTGTGCCATATTATTATCACAGCTGCTTGGGAATTAATTCGGGAACACACTTCATGACTGAAGAACTTAAAAAAAATCAAAGGTCATATTCATAGTCGATTGGTATATTATATTCATTAAAGTCATGTATTTGTACATGACTTGCTGTTCTCTTAATCCTTCCTAAAATTTTTAAGTCATTAATTTGTACAAGTTTTATCAAAAAGGAGAGAAGTAAGAGTCCACAGAAGTAACCTTTCCTCACTTCATTCATTAGTTCATTTCTTTTGAAGCACACTGGATAAGGCTGGAGGCAAGAAATTTAGAGCACAGGATTCGTCCAGCCCTAGGGGATTTTAGGGAGATGATATGAATTAAATACAAATAAATATAATGCATAAAATAAGTTGCAGGGGAGGGAGTGATTATTTATTTAAAATATTTATTATTTATTTATTTATTTTGGCTGTGCTGGGTTTTAGCTGTGGCACACGGAATTTTTGTTGCAGCATGCGGGATCTTTAGTTGCAGCATGCGGACTCTTAGCTGCAACATGCATGTGGGATCTAGTTCCCCAACCAGGGATCGAGCCTGGGCCCCTTGCGTTGGGAGCAGGGAGTCTTACCCACTGAACCACCAGGGAAGTCCTGGAGTGATTACTTTTAGCCTTGGGAATTTGGCAATCTTCTGTGGAGCATCTTGAGCTTGAAATTTGTACTTAATATGTAGGTAAGATATGAACATTTTGATAAAAGATGTTCCAGACAGATGATCCAACATGAACAAATACATCTGGGTTTTCATTTTCAAATAAAATTTGAAAATGCACCTTTTAAAAAGTGTGTATATATATGCATATATATACACACACACACACACACATACACACACATTTTTGAAATGTGATTCTGCTTGATTTTGATAGAATGACCATTAAATACACATTTTGAAAAAGAATGTGTGGCTTCCAAATGGAGAAAGGCTTGCCCTTTGTTTTACATCTAGTGCAATACATGTTGAATGAGTCATATGAGTTTTGCAAAATTGCTAAGTATATATTAAGTATATACATGGTATATTATATATTTACCATAAAAAGGGGAAAACTTAGGATCATATAAGTAAAATAAGCATGTTGAAAATCCTGAAGGGTAGAAGGTAAGTAGCACAACTGAGCTGCTACCTGTACCTCCACACCCATCCACACCCTGTCAACTTACCACACATAAGTACTGAATAAGTACTGCATTATTTCTGCAGAGAGATCTGATACCATTTAGCACCCTGAATGAAATCTGTCTCTCAAATTTGGGGGATGTACTTTTAATGCTTGTCTAAGCATTATTTTATTTACTTTCTCCTTACCTATTGTCTTACATGTCTTAGGTTGGGTTCCTAGGAACCTGACCCTGAGATGGGAATTTTTATGCAAGTGGTTTATTGAAATAGTGCTATCGAGAGAATCCTGTAAGAGAATGAGGGAATTAAGATAGCACCTGGGGACAGCTAGGCTGAGATGTAGTTTTACCCGAAGTCTAGTCGTGATCTGAGCCTGCTGGAATTCTGAAGCAGGGATAGCATCTTGGAGGCAAAGGGACTTAGTCCTTGTATTCCTCTCTTTCTTATTCATTCAGTGTAAAGCTATCCTCGGAGGGATGGCTTAACTTCCCAGAGAGGCAGCTCACAGAGGCTGGGGACATTTCTCAGAAGAAGAGTGCTTTTGTTAGCAGCCAGTACCTACAACAAGTAGGAGAAGGGTACAGATAAAGGGCACTAGGTTTTTTTTTTTTTTTGGCCGTGTTTGGCCTTTGTTGCTGCACGCGGGCTTTTCTCTAATTATGGCGAGTGGGGGCTACTCTTCATTGTGGTGCGTGGGCTTCTCGTTGCAGTAGCTTCTCTTGTTGCGGAGCATGGGCTCTAGGCACGCGGGCTTCAGTAGTTGTGGCGCGTGGGCTTCAGTAGTTGTGGCTTGCAGGCTCTAGAGTGCAGGCTCAGTAGGTGTGGCGCACGGCCTTAGTTGCTCCTCAGCATGTGGCATCTTCCCAGACCAGGGCTTGAACCCGTGTCCCCTGCATTGGCAGGCGGATTCTTAACCACTGCACCACCAGGGAAGTCCCAAAGGGCAGTCGTTTTTAACTGGGGTCAGTTTTGTCCCTGAGAGATGAGAGACGTTTAGCAATGCTTGGAGATAATTTTGATTGTCACGGCTCAGATAGAGAGGTAGTAGTGGTGTTGCTACTGGCATCTAGTGGGTAGAAGTCACGGATGTTCCTAAACATCCTACGTGCACAGGACAGCCCCTTTACCACAAAGAATTATGCAGTCCAAAATGTCAGTAGTGCCAGGCTTGAGAAACCCTATGCAAAGGGAATCTGAGCAGAACACCAGCAGTGACTACTAACACCTTCCTTTCCATGTATGCTATTCTGTGTAAACTGCAATAGTAGGAACCATCCTTACTTGGACCATATCAAGTAAAAAAAAAATCAAAACCCTCATCCATCCATCCATCCATCCATTTACTTTTCATGCATGCATTTATTCAGTAGGTTGATTCATCAAGTAATTATTGAACACCTATTATGATTGGGTACTGAGCCAGGTAGTGGGGATATAGGGATAAGCACAACATGGCCTCTGCTGTCAGGAAGCTCAGAAAACAAGAAGTGGGAGATGTCACATTCTAGTGGCTTTGTCAAATGTAAAAGAGAGAATACACATTAACACACGTTGCATGTACTAACCAAAACATAAATATTTCGATCATTTACCCAATACATATTATTTATTATTAATTATCTACTATATAACAGGAGCTATTCTAGGCACTGGAGATGTATCAGTGAACAATATGGAGAAAATACATTGCCATCAATGTCTATAATCCAGTGGGAAGAATAGCTCATAAACATTCAAACAAACAAATATATAAATAATAAAATTTTAGTTAGAGATAAATGCTATGAAGAACCCAAAAGAAACAAGTGGGATGGAGGGCTGTGGTAGGAGTTGTGGGCACCATATTTTAGTAAAGGTGCTCAGAGAACACACCTTTGAAGAGATGACCGTTCAGGTGAAACCTTATTGATGAGAGGGAGTCAGTCATGTGAAGTTCTGGGGAAAGAGGAAGGTCTGTTTCAGGAAGAGGAAGATGCTTGGTCTCGTTGAAGAACCAAAAGACCAGTGTAGCTGCATCAGAGGGCATAAGTGGGGGTAAGGAATGAGTTCAGAGAGGAGAGGGGCCAGATGATGCAGGGTCCCCTAGACCAGTAAAAGAGTTTGGATTTTAATCTAATTACAGTGGAAATCCATTGGAGGTTTTTAAAGCAGAATGGTGGCATGATGTGAATTATTTTTTGAGATGATTTTTTTGGGAGACGTTTGATGATCCAGCAAGAAGTTTCCTGCAGTAATTCAGTGGAGGATAATGATCACCAAGAGGGACATTGTGTGCCCACCTGCAGTGTCTCCCAACTTGTCTTTCCCTGTTATCTTATACCTTCACTTTACTGGGTAAAACATCTACCCCCAAAGAATGTGGAAATATTGAAATATATTTAACGTCACTTTTTCTAACAACACTGCACTATTTCTGAAGAAGTGAATGGATATTATGTTTGAGCTTTAAAGAGCAGTGAAGCATTCATTTTGCTGTGTCCCAAAGGTGGATATATTTTTAGAAAGAGGAAACCCTTCAGATTAGTGAGTTAAGACATTAGCTACCTAAAATTTATTCGGAATCTCTTCCTAACCAAATCAAGTCACTTTCAACTTTTTAAATATATGTAGTTCTTGGGCTTCCCTGGTGGTGCAGTGGTTAGGAATCCGCCTGCCAATGCAGGGGACATGGGTTGGAGCCCTGATTTGGGAAGATCCCACATGCTGCAGAGCAGCTAAGCCCGTGCGCCACAACTGCTGAGCCTGCGCTCTAGAGTCCGCAAGCCACAACTACTGAGCCTGTGTGCCACAACTACTGAGCCCGTGTGCCACAACTACTGAGGCCCACGAAAAAAAAATACATATATATAGTTCTTTACTTTGCATGATAAAGCAGCACAGGATGAACAGTCAGTTATTGACTAATTTCTTTCCTCTGTGTGTGTAGCACAGTGACTAGAAGATTGAATTTCTCTTAAGATATAAATAAAAGGACTGCTAGATGAAGAGTTCTAGAATGATTTTTGAGAACAGCTTGCAACCCAGGGTTTACAGCCTAATTACAGTCTTCTCACAGACCTTTGGTGAGAAGCAAGCGTCAGTGTAGTCTTGCCTTGAGTTTGAATGATACTATTTTGTCATTCTCTCTAAATGTTTATTCTGGTGTTCACGGAAAACAGCATGTAAAATGCATTCTTTTGTGTGTTGGTAGCTAATAAAATTTCTGATACATTAATAGGAATCTTGACAAAAGCCCAAAGGAGCTGGAATATTTTATGGAGATATTTTGTAGACAAGTAGTTTATTTAAAAATTAGCTAATACATCATATATATGAAATCTATATCATATATAATTTAAATATATATTTACTATATTAAAATATATATATAAAGTATATTTTATATGTATATAAGGTATAGTGGCAACCAGCATTATTTCACTAATAAAGAGTGGGCATTCTTTTGGTAGAATCTTCCCTTTTGAGACATATTTTCAAGGCTTATATATTATAAATTTGGCTAAAGATGGAGCTCTTTTAAGTTGATTTTTTAAATGACATGAATGTTTAGCAAGATTTGTAATTGCTCTAAATGTCTATTTATAAATGAAAATGAGTAAGCAAATCTCCTTTTTTAGTATAACCCTGACAATTTATTACTGTCTCATCTAATTATAAACCCAGTAGTATAATTACTTTATAGTGCTGAGATTTATTTAAATGCATGATATGACAGAACTGTCTTTGGTCAGAGAAATAGGGGTTGTGCTGTAATTTATATCCATGTCACATTGGAGTAGTTCGGCTAGTTGTTAGTCTACATAGCTTCCTAAACTTTTTTTTTTTGTGATTATGCTGGTACAGTTGACTATATCTGTGTGATTGCCTTTATTATCTAAGTGCCTTCCATTTTGTAGTCCTAATTTACAAATAGGGAAAGTATCATGCCCTAATTTTTAAAATAAAAACCTGAAGGAGCATATCAGAAAAAAAAATAGCATGTTGAAAACCCTTTCTTTCCGTAAGTGGTCAAGAGGCAATTTAAGATTTGTATGTCAATTTCTGCTTTTCCAAGTCAGGTGATATCAGGTGTGCTTTAAAATGGTCATAATTGTCCTATAGGTTATCCAGATGTATTTTGTCAGAGCTGTAACTTGAACGGACTTTTTGAATATATGTTTCTTCCTCCCACCGACACGCTACTGGATGATAAAGTTTTATTGCACATGTTACTGTCTCCTAGATCATTAGCTTCCAGTATTCAGGAATTGTAAAAACTCATTAGTATGCTGGGCTCTGGTGCCAGGTCAGACAGAATTTTGAGATCCTATTCTTGACCTGTCAGTTACTCAGACTGATGGTACCTGTACAGCAATAGAATAGTTTTATAATCCATCCTGATTCAACCTGATGGAATCATCCATCTATATGGAAACCTAGCTAGACGGACATGGAAATAAACATGGATTTTCCTACCCTATGGCTGGAACCATGCTCATCAATGTGACTCATAGTTACAGTGACAGCAGTTTCTAGAACTCTTTTGCAACCCTGGCTGTAGACTGTGACTCAAGAGTTTGAACAAATTCTCATATTTATAAGCATGTTATAAATAATACCTAGGGTGCAACCACCTTGGAAAAACTTGGTATCATCTACTAAATTTGAAGTTATGTATATCTAGAGACTCAGCAGTTCTATTCCCACATATATACCCAGCATATTTATGCATGCTTCTGTGCACTTAGAGACATGTACAAGAAGTTCTTAGCTGCATTATTCACAATAGTGCAAAACTCAAAACAACCCATATGTCCATCAGCAGTAAAATGGATTAGTATATTTTGGTAGATTTGTATAATGTAACAGTATATTCTGGTAAAGATGAAGAAATTACATGTATAAATAACAAAGATGAATCACACAAGTATAATGTTTGCTTGAAAGAAGTCAGACATAAAAGAATACATGGTAGGTGATTCCATTTGTGTAAAGTTCAAAAACAGGCAAAACTGAACCAAAGTATGAAGAGTTGCAAAGGTAGATAAGCTATTAAGCAAAACAAGGAAATGATAACCATAAAAGTAATGATAGGAATAACTTTTAGGCAAGAATTGTGATTATGAAGAAGCAAGTGCAGAACATCCAGGAGGCCGACAGTGTTCTTTTTCTTCACCTGGATGGTGGTGTAAACGTATTCACTTTACGATCATCCATTAAGCTGCTCGATTATGTTTTATGCACAAAAAATGTGATTTGTATTTCACAAATTAAAAAAAAAACCCTGAATATAACTACTTAACCCTGGGACTGTTCTGAGTATTAATATTTGTAAAGTACCTTGTACAGTAGACGGATAACGTTATTTGCAGAAACCTCTGAACAGAAAGCAGAGGCACCTGACCCAAGATTTAATTTTTTTGCACAGACTTGCTTTCGATATATACAGAGAGGTGTTGATTAATTGAGATTCTTATATTATCAGTCCTACATTTCATATTCTCTCTGTGTTAGACTCCCAAATTTATTCAAAGAAATTTAAAAGAATAATGTAGGATTATAATACACGCAGGTGCAATGTGTCATATCTGAATCATGCCTTGGAGCTGCCAGTGCAGCTTCTCTAGCACCTTCACACATAGTTTTTTTTTTTTTTTTTTTTTTACCTATTTTAAAGTTTTCCCAAATCATAAAAATGAGATTGCTGATAGTTTGAGAGAAGCTTATCCACAGCTTTTACAGGGAAGAAATTGATTTCACATGGAAGTAAAACATAAATTTACTAATGATAACAGCTAACGTTTGTTATAACGTCTCTATTTGAGAGCTTATGTGTACCACACAGTCTGTTATGTGTGCATGCTTGCATTATCGCATGTGCATCTCACAACTACTCCCTGAGGTTGCATACTAATGTTATTCTCATTCTAGAGGTGAGGAAACTGAGATTCAGATGGGGGGTTGAAAATCAGTCTAAGTCCAAAGCCCATGCTTTTTACTGCTTGAATGTATACCTCATAGTGGATTCATTTAGTTCAAGAGTGCAAAACAAATCAAACATTCTTTTATTTTTTAATGGTACATTTAATTCAAATGGAAAATTTATTAAAGAGTTGACAAGCTCTTCATTCGTGTCCCACTGATGTTCTTTATGCATATTTGAGGCCTCCTTGGCCAAGTACTTATGTTTTTAAGTAAAATTCAGAGCAAAGATGGTCAAACTACATATCTCAAGGACTGGTTCAGTTTTAGACTACATTTCTGGACTTATGTCTGAGACTCAGCTGGACCAGTTTCAGAGGCCCTCTTATGTTTTCCATATCCAATTTCTGTCTTACCTATAAGTGGTCATTGAGTAAAAGACCCTGGTGTAATGCAGGAGTAATGGGACAGACAGAAGAAGTAGGTGAAGGTTTGTAGTATGCCACCATGTTGCACAGGCTTTTCTTTGAAAAATGTATCCATTGTTAGGATGTCTAATTTTGCCTAAAGAAATGAGATGACTGTAAGGAAAAGCTTTGGCAATTTTCTTAATAGCTAAGATTTACTGAGCACTTAATATGTTTCAGGCACTGTTGCAAAGACTTTACAAATCTGACGATGTATGTTTTCTTATTCTCCCCATTTACAGAAGGGAAATAGAGGCACAAAGAAGTTAGCTAACTTGTCCAAGATCACATACTTAGTAAGTGGTAGGTTGAGGATTTGAATTGAGGAAGGCTAATTTTAGAACTCACATATGAACCACTGTGTGACACTGTCTCTTGTGTTGAACAGAGATTTGGATGTTAACATACTCTATATTAAGAAGAAAATGAAAGGACATCAAGTATTGTGGCATATTGCATCTTTTGATTTAAGTGGAACTATCTGCAGAGGAAGAAAGGCATTTATGGTTTGATTGCCTTATAGTCCATAAGACAGTAAATCTCCTAGTGTCGGTTTATCACACTGCCAAGCATTTGTGAACTCTTTTCATTTTCATGAACCCCTTAGTAAGTAGAGATCAAGTACCAAAGAAATGTTCTTTTGGATTTCCTTAAAGTAACGTTATGAAATGAATGGTGACCAGATGTATTGGTCCCTTGTCACTCCTTGCTCAAAAAAATGACCTCTGTATCTATTGATTCCAACTTCTCTTTTAAAAACAGAATGTTTTTATTTTACCAAAGATTCAAAATGGAAAAGTACATTGTTTTCCCCTTAAATCATTATACATATATTTTATTTACTAAGATATTTTGGGATTTATTTGTCTAACATGTTTTCATCTTTTGAAATAGGTATGGAGTTTAATGTATACAACTTTGGTTTCTGGAACTCAATTTGTATTGATTTACAAAGTATGAATTTTATTTTAATTCAGATCCTCTGTGGGTAACTGTCATGAAATCTGTGAGTTCTTTTAACTTCTTTTTTTTCCTTTTTTATAAATTTATTTATTTTATTTTATTTTTGGCTGCGTTATGTCTTTGTTGCTGCGCGTGGGCTTTCTCTAGTTGCGGAGAGCGGGGGCTACTCTTCGTTGCAGTGCACGGGCTTCTCATTGCGGTGGCGTCTCTTGTTGTGGAGCACGGGCTCTAGGCATGCGGGCTTCAGTAGTTGTGGCTCGTGGGCTCTAGAGCACAGGCTCAGTAGTTGTGGCGCACGGGCTTAGTTGCTCCATGGCATGTGGGATCTTCCTGGACCAGGGCTCAACCCGTTTCGCCTGCATTGGCAGGCAGATTCTTAACCACTGCACCACCAGAGAAGTCCCATTAACTTCTTTTTAAATTAAGTCTTTTTCTTGTAACAGTGTAGAAAATCAGATTCTTTACCTATATTTCTTTGGATAGATGGAAGAACTATGTATAGAAAGTATATTAGTTTTCTATTACTTTGTAATTACTGAACATTTAATAGCTTAAAACAACACACATTTATTATCTTAAAGTTCTTTAAATCAGAAGTCTTTCAGGCTTGACTGGGTTCTCTGCTCAGAGTATCAGAAGGTTAAAATCACAGCATCAGTCTGCTGGGCTTTTATCTGGAGATTCAGGGGAAAGAAATCTGCTTCTAGGATCATTCAGATTGTTGGCAGAATTCAGTTCCGTGTGGTTGTTGGACTGAGGTTCCTGTTTTCTTGCTGATTGTCAACAAGGAGCCATTTTGAGCTCTTTGTGAACGCTCCATTTTCAATGCCAGCAATGATACATTATATCCTTCTCTGGCTTGTAAGCTTTCTGATGTCACTTCCACCCACACTCAAAGTGGTGGGTTATTATACAAGAGTGAAAGTCAGTGGAGACCATTCTTAGAATTCTGCCTACCATAGAGAGATAGCAAAGTATTTATGATTTTTGGTATTGCCTTGAGATTTGATACTGATAGAGCACTTGAAATAGGCAACTTGCTTTACCTGAGTGTTTTAATATCCTTCCACCTATTGATTTCTTAAAAGGAACATGTTGTTTTGTATAAATTTTTTTAAATTTATTATTCCCTTTCCATATATTAGAATCCAGACTTGGAAATCATCTCAAAATTGGTGAAGAGTGTTTGTTTTTCCTGCCTTCACTGAAATATTATTAAACATTTAGTGAAGGAGGTGGTAAGTAGCCTAACTCTCATTCCAAACTTCCTTCCTCTGATATGTCAGTGGAGAGTTAGAGCCACTTACTGTGGCTTTAATTTATGGTAAAGGCAGAACATGTTGTGAGTGAATTGAATTTCGCAGAGAACTTATCTTTTCAGTTTTCTTGATTTAGAGAACATAGCTTTGCTGTGGGACATTTTTGCAATGAAACCTATCTATTTTCATGCCTACCTCAAATCTTATCCCACCAGCCATTTCCCAGTAGAAATGCCCCAGTCCTCAAGAAAGAAGCAAGTACAGAGGGATGAGTTAATCTTTTTCCTTGTCTGGCTCTGACTACAGAAAGACCTTGCAGGTTTCCACATGCACCAGAGAGCTTACTTTCCCAAGGTGGGTGGTCACATCCACAGTGGTCATACCTCTCATATCCTCTCTGGAAAGCCACAGTGCTGATCAATGTCCAGAAGAAAAGAAAAGTTGTCCTCAAGGTATAAGACCTCACAGCTACCTCAGCTCATCTTTGCTCTATTTGACTTTCATTCATTGAAAAGACAGATTGTGAACAGAATATACATCCTGCATGTACTTTCTAATCTCTGAATCTCTCACCTCCTGATGCCACCATTTGAGGATTCAGCAGACCCCTGTTTCTTTTATAACTGGTGCTTAATATGCATCAAACTTGTTTCTTTTTTAAAATTTATAGCCTTTTCAGTTCAGTACAGTCTCAAATATTTTTTTAATGAGTCAAACATCCCAGTTCATTTAAAGACATTTCAGCAGAACAAAATTTTCCATTAGAGTCAATACAGGGGCTCATTCATAAAGTACATTGGGGGTCCTTCAAATGAAGGATAGGGGTCAGCTATGTCACGGTCCCTTCTATGATTCTTTTGTATGAATTCAAAATCTACATTGATGCCCCTTGAAATACCATGACTTCTTGGCTTTATAACTCCAGTCTTTTATCATTTATCAGAATCACTATATTTTGAGATTCTTCATTGTTCTGCACTACTCTTTTTTATTGAGGTAACATTGGTTTGTAACATTATGTTTCATGTGTACAACATTATATTTTGACTTCTATATACACTATAGCATACTCACCACCAAAAGTTTAGTTTCTATCCATCACCAGACAGTTGACCCCCTTAACCCAGTTTGCCCTCCCCCACATCCCTTTTCTTCTAGTAAACACTATTCTTTGTATCTATGTGTTTGTTTTGTTTTTGTTTTTTAAAAATATTACATATATGAGTGAAATCATATGGTATTTGTCTTTCTCTGTCTGACTTATCTCACTTAACACAATGCCCTCGAGATCCATCCATGTTGTTGCAAATGACAAGATTTAATCACTTTTTGTGGCTGAGCAGTATTCCATTGTATGTATATATTCACATCTTTATCCATTCATTTGTTGATGGGTACTTACATTGATTCCATAACTTGGCTATTGTTAACAATGCTGTGGTGAATATGGGGTGCATATATCTTTTCCAGTTAGGGTTTCCATATTCTTTAGACAGATAACCGAAAGTGGATATCCGGATCACATAACCCGTGTCCCCTGCATCGGCAGGTGGACTCTTAACCACTGCGCCACCAGGGAAGCCCAGTAGTTCTATTCTTAATGTTTTGAGGAGTTTCCATACTATTTTCCATAGTGGCTGCACCAATTACCATTCCCACTAATAGTGTTTGAGGGTTCCCTTTTCTCCACATCCTCTCCAATACTTGTTATTTCTTGCCTTTTTGATAGTGGCCATTCTAACAGGCATGTGATGATATCTCACTGCAGTTTTGATTTGTATTTTCCTAATAATTAGTGATGTTGAACATTTTTTTTCATGAGCCTATTGGTCATCTGTATGTCTTCTTTGGAAAAATATTTATTCAGATCCTCTTCCGATTTTTTAAATTGGGTTGTTTGGATTCTTTTTACTGTTGGGTCATATGAGTTCTTTATATATTTTGGATATTAACCTCTTATCAGGTATATGATCTGCAAATATCTTCTCCCATTCAGTAGGTTGTCTTTCCATTTGGTTTATGGTTTCCTTTGTGTGCAGAATCTTTTAGTTTTATATAGTCCCATTTATTTGTTTTTGCTTTTGTTTCCCTTGCCTGAGAAAAAATATCTAGAGAGATACTGCTAAGACCAATGTAGAAGAGATTACTGCCCATGTTTTCTTCTAGGAGTTTTATGGTTTCAAGTTTTACATTTAAATCTCTATTCCATTTTGAGTTTATTTTTGTATGTGGTATAAGAAAGTGATCCAGTTTCATTCTTTTGCACATAGCTGTCCAGTTTTCCCAACACCATTTATTGAACAGACTGTCTTTTCCCTACTGTACATTCTTGGCTCCAGTGTCATAATTTAAGTGATCATATGAACATGGGTTCATTTCTGAAGTCTTTATTCTGTTCCATTGAGCTATATGTCTGTTTTTGAGCCACTTACATACCATTTTGATTACTATAGCTTTATACTACAGTTTGAAATCAGGGAGTGTGATATCTCCAGCCTTGTTATTTTTTCTTAGGATTGCTTTGGCTATTTAGGGTTTTTTGTGGTTCCATATGAATTTTAGGATTTTTTGTTCTTTTTCTGTGAAAACTATCTTTGGGATTTTGATAGGGACTGCATTGAATCTGTAGATTGATTTAGGTAATATGGACATTTAAAAAATGCCTAGTCCTTGGGCATGGAATGTCTTTCTTTGTTTTTGTGTCTTCTTCCGTTTCTTTCAACAATGTCTTATAGCTTTCAGTGTACAGGTCTCTTACCTCCTGGTTAAATTTATTCCCAGGTATTTTACTTTTTTGGTTATAATTGTAAATGGGGTTATTTTCTTAATTTCTCTTTCTGCTAGTTTGTTGTTATTTTATTGAAATGCAACAGATTTTTGTAAACTACAATTTTACTGTATTTGTTTACTATTTCTGATAGTTTTTGGGTAGAGTTTTTAGGGTTTTTAACATTTAAAATGTCATCTGCAAATAGTTACACTTTTACTTTTCCAATTTGTATTCCTTTTATTTCTTTATTGTTATTATTATTATTTGCATAATTGCTCTGCCTAGGACTTCTAATACTGTGTTGAATAAGAGTGGCGGGAGTGGGCATCCTTGTCCTGTTCCTGATCTTATTAGTACATCTTTCAGTTTTTCACCATTGAGTGTGATGTTAGCCTGGGTTTGTCATATGTGGCCTTTATTATGTTGAAGTACATTCCTTCTATACTGATTGATGTTGTTCAAATGAATGTTGAGTCTTTTCAAATGGTTTTTCTTTATCTATTGAAATGATCATATGATTTTTATCCTTCATTTTGTTAATGTGTATCACATTGATTGATTTGTACATGTTGAATCACGCTTGCTTCCCTGGAATAAATCCCACTTGATCATTGTGTATGATCCTTTTAATATTTGTTGAATTCTCTTTGCTAATATTTTCTTGAGGATTTTTCCACCTATGTTCATCAAAGATATTGGCCTATAGTTTTCTTGTGTTGTTCTTGTCTGGTTTTGGTATCAGAGTAATATTGGCCTTATAAAATGAGTTAGGAAGCATTTCTTCCTCTTCTGTTTTCTGGAAGAATTTGAGAAGGATAGGTATTAACTCTTATTTGAATGTTCGGTAGAATTCACCAGTGAAGCTGTGTGGTCCTGAACTTTTGGGTGTTGGTTACTGTTTCAATCTCTTTACTAGTGATTGGTCTTTTCATGTTTTTTATTTCTTCCTGATTTAGTCTTGGAAGGTTATATGATTGTAAGAATTTATCCATTTCTTCTAGGTTGTCCAATTTGTTGTCATATAGCTGTTCATAAGTCTCTTATAATCCTTTGAATTTCTGTGATGTCTGTTATAACTTCTCTTTGGTTTCTGATTTTATTTGAGCTTTTGCTCTTTATTTCTTAGTGAGTCTGACTAAAAGTTTTCAATTTGTCTTTTCAAAGAACCAACTCTTAGTTTCACTGATCTTTTCTATTATCTTTTATAGTCTCTATTTCATTTAATTCCACTCTGATTTTTATTATTTTCTTCCTTCTACTGACTTTGGGCTTTGTCTTTCTTTGGCTAGTTCCTTTAGGTGTAAGGTCAGATTGTTTATTTGAGATTTTTTTGTTTCTTGAGGTAGGTCTATGTTGCTATAAATTTTCCTCTTAGTACCACTCTTGCTGCATCCCATAGAATTTAGTATGTCATATTTTCATTTTCATATGTCTTAGGTATTTTTTTATTTCTCCTTTGATTTCTTCATTGACCCAATAGTTGATCAGTAGCATGTTGTTTAACCTCCAAATTTTGTGATTTTTTTCCAGCTTTCTTCTTGTGGTTGATTTCTAGTTTCATACCATTGTGGCCAGAAAATACTCTTGATATGATTTCAATTTTCTTAAATTTATTGAGACTTATTTTGTGTCACAGAATATGGTCTCTCCTTGAGAATGGTTCATATGCACTTGAGAAGAATGTGTATTCTGCTGCATTTGGATGGAATGTTCTGTATAAAACTTTTAAGTTCATCTGGTCTAATGCTTCACTTAAGGCTGCTGTTTCTTTGTGGACTTTCTGTCTTTATGATGTATCCATTGATGCAAGTAGAGGTGTTAAAGGTTCCTGCTATTATTGAGTTGCTGTCAATTTCTCCCTTTAGGTCTGTTAATAGTTGCTTTATATATTTTGTTGTTCCTATGTAAGGTGTATATATATTAATAAGTGTTATGTCATCTTTATGGATTATTTCTTTTAACATTTTATAATGTCCATTTTTGTCTCTTGTTACCTTTTTTGGCTTGAAGTCTATTTTGTCTGATGTGAGTAAGGCTACCCCTGCTTTATTTTGGCTGCCATCTGCTTGGAGTATCTTTTCACTTTGAGCCTATGTTTGTCTTTAGAACTGAGATGAGCCTCATGGAGGTGGCGTATAGTTGGATCTTCTTTTTTTTTTTTTTTTTTTTTTGCCGTAATCGGGCCTCTCACTGTTGTGGCCTCTCCCATTGCGGAACACAGGCTCCGGACGCGCAGGCTCAGTGGTCATGGCTCACGGGCCCAGCCGCTCCGTGGCATGTGGGATCTTCCCGGACCGGGCACAAACCCATGTCCCCTGCATCTGCAGGCGGACTCTTAACCACTGTGCCACCAGGGAAGCCCTGGATCTTCTTTTTGATCCAGCCAGGCCACTTTGCATATCTTGATTGGTGAATTCAATCCATTTACATCTTGTGTAATTATTGATAGATGAAGACTTAGTACTGCCATTTTATGTTTTGGTTGTTCCGTATCTCCATTTTTCTTTTTTCTTGTGTTTATGTCTGCCCTTTTTTTGGTGGTTTTTTATGATTTTTTTTTTATCTCAGTCTCCTCTGTTTTTATGTTCTGTGGTTACTATGAGGTTTCTATAAAACATCTTAGAGATAAAATAGTCCTTTTTCTGTTGATAGCAGCTTACCTTCATTTGCCTATACAGGTTCTGTCCTTTTCCTCTTCCCTTTTTATGTTTTTGTTGTCTCACATTATCCCTTTTTGTGTTGTGAGTTTGTTACCAAATCAAAGTAGCTATAGTTATTTTTACTGTGTTTTTCCTTTAACCTTTATGCTGTGATCAAGTGTTTACCAACCTATTCTGTTAGAGAGTTGCAATTTTCTGATTCTGTCTATTTATCACCTCACTCAAAGTTTTATGTACTTTTGCTTTTTCATTTCAGGTAGAAGAGCTCCTTTCAACATTTCTTGTAAGGCAGGTCTAGTGGTGATGAACTCCTTCAGCTTTTGTTTGTCTGGGAAAGCTTTTACTTCTCTTTCATATCTGAAGGATAACTTTACTGGATAGAGTAGTCTTGGCTGACAGTTTTTAATCTCTCAATATTTTGAGTATGTCATTCTACTCTCTCCTGACCTATAGAATTTCTGTTAAGAAATCTATGGTAGCCTAATCATTTATTTCTTTATCTCTTTTACTAGGTCATAAATTTTCTGAAGACACACTGTATTTTTTATTTGTATATTGCTCAGGATTTGCCACCTAGCGTATCATAATCTCTCAATATTTTTTTTTCTTGTGTGAAAGCATGAATTTGAAATCTGCTTCTGCCATTAAACATTTTAATTCTACCTCTAAGATACAATTATTGGTAGGAAGGCTTTCTGTATCATTATTCAAGTTATTAGTAAAAAGCTTGAAAATTTTCAGCTTGGGGACAGAGTCCTGTGATGTGCTATTAGAGATCTCTCTCCAGGATGTTGCTGATCAGTTTGGGGTTTTGTTATTCAGTCTACCTAATAACATTACTATGCAGCTTGGGGTTCTCCATCTGGTCCTGGAGGATATAATTAAAAAGTGTTGAATGCTTTACTGAAATCATGATCAGATGAAAATTACACAGGACTGCACCTCACAATAAGACAAATTTTGACATAAGGCAATTGGCAATTGATACTTGAAGTGTCTGCACACCAACTCCTCATTCTCAAACAGGGATAAGCTAAATTTCTTATCCTATAGGGAAGAGGAAAAGTCATGGAGGCGAGCAAAACAGCAGTCAGATAGATCTTAAAGAGCAGAAAGGCTGAGAGTGACCATGGCCCTAATATTCTCTCCTCATATTGGGTTGACAAAATGAAGGTCAAATAAATAGGAAGCCCCTGAATTGCTGGAGCTATCCCAGAGATGTCAGTTAGTCAAAGTCTCACATGCCCCTTG
Organism: Phocoena sinus; assembly: GCF_008692025.1. Lineage (NCBI taxonomy): Eukaryota > Metazoa > Chordata > Mammalia > Artiodactyla > Phocoenidae > Phocoena > Phocoena sinus. The sequence goes on from NC_045777.1 coordinate 40,661,941, forward strand.
GATGTTTATGCTACATGGGCAAATACAACTAACTAGTAGCAAATCAGTAGTTGGACCTGAGTTGGATATTGTTGGATTCCTACAGCTGGAACCTAGCCATTCTGTCCTACTCAAAGTATGTGTGGTCCATGGACATCCATTTACATCTTGTGTAATTATTGACTATTGAGAGGAAAGGAAGGGGATTTTATGAATCAGAGAAGGAGGTAAAGTACAAGTATACATGTTAGGGAAGATATTGATAGTTGCTTACCATGAATTTGAAAATTTTAGCACAAAATTTGAGAGTGAGATACCTTCCCCATTAATGTAATAAACTTGACATAAAGTTTGAAATCTTAATATTGATTCAAGATTCACCCCTTTGCATGTGTGCTTCTGAATTTTGGTGAGGAATGTGAAAGTCACTTGAATCTTGTCCTAAACTGATAATCTGGGTACATGAGGGACAGGCACTTTTAAGAAATTTGGCTTTTTTTTTAATTAAGTTGGGGGATTATGTGGGCTTCTTCTGCTCATCTTTTCTTTAAATAAAATTGTAGGAATTATTCAGGATTGTTTTCATTGATTTGAGAAACTGTTTTTTGGATATAGTCTAGAATAACAATTGTCAAGCTCCTTTTAGAGCTATGAAATTTGAGGCTAGTATGTGAATATGTCAGAAAATCACAAAACAAGCTGGAAAGAGAACTAAGCAACTTTCAGAAGACACATCATTTATAAAACTTTAGATTGCCATAAACTCATTAAGAACATTCAAAATTAACAATAGTCTTTGAAATTTTGGAAAAAAAATTTCTTATTTAACTTTGCTTCTGGTTATTCATTTTGGTAAATTATTTTGTCATTTGTATCCATTTCTAGGCTTTTCTTTTGTAACAATTGAGTTATATCTCAGAGGATGTCATTGGTGGTGGGAGAGTGTGATTATTTTTCACGTCAGTTGATAAACTAGTTTAGATGATTTTACTGAAATTTAAAGTTGACTGTTTAACTGAAAGTTTCAATTGCTTTTCGTCTGAAAAGCAAACGATTTTGACAATTAAAGCATACAAATTGTGAGTGCTACATCTAGCTGTTCCAGCTATAATGTGTTGATTGGAGCTGTTTCACGAATCCTTCTCAGGAGCAGCCCAAGTGCTATATACTGCTTGGGAAGAAAATACAGTCAGTGTATTTGCCATCACAATGTGCCGATTGCTTCATCTTGCCCAGAGGTAAACTTGCTGTAATAAAAACTTCTGGACTGGAACATGGTGATGGCATTAATGTTATTTGCCTCCCTAGTTGTTTCTGCGCTATGTAAACCCAAAGCAAACAGCTCTCGGTTTGAGAACCTCAGAGAGCTCTGTCACTAGGCATTGCTGAGTTCCCTTGTGTTGATTCTTTGTTAGCTGAAGTCTTGCAGTGAGCAGTGGAATCTGGATCTTGAGTAGCTAAAGGCGATGGATTAAAGCAGTTTACATCTTCTGACTTTGTCCAGATCATTGTATGGAACTCACTTTGATAGATGCCTTTTTGTATGGGTGTTATTATTTTTAAAGACTCATAGTGAATTCCTTGCCCTATGTATCCTTATTGCCTTCTGAAACAGTATTAAGTCAGGGAACCTAGACTTATCATACCATGTAAGTTTCTTAGCATGGTGCTCGAGGAAATTTGAGAAAGGCTCAGGGAAAATGACTAAATTCATCTTATAAATGCAGTATCCCTTAAGGAATCAATTGTGGATTAGCTCAAGGAAGTGCCCATGTTTATCTTCATGGGAGGCTGTATAGATCTCCTCCACATATTCCAAGGTCTGTCTGCAATTGTCCCTTTTTAAATTCATGGGAATAGCAATGCCTTTGAGTGCCTCATAAAGGAACTGGTTGTGGATATAGGCCAAAGCTAAAAAGAGAGTAGGAAAGAAAAAAGTAAAGATGGAGGGAGTGGGAAATTGGAGGTTGAAAGGGTAAAGGATGAGTAATAAAAGTCATTCTATGGTTGTGTCCTATACTCTTAAGGCCAATCAGTAGAAAAGTTGGCTCTCCTTTTGCTCAGAGAGGAGAAGCATTTTTCATTTGCCAGCCTTCACTGGGTTTCCAATGCATCTTGGGATCGCACATTAGATGACTAGGAGGAATTCTTCTGTCACTGCCAGTGAAATTGTTATCATCATTTAGCATTGCTACTGTGAGCCATCCTTCCAAAGCCCTACGTTTGAAAGCAGCACATGGAATTTCAACCCTCGTATTATTATTTTTTCTTGTATTTTTTATTGTACAAAATGAGGAGAACCCAAGACAAATTTTTTTTTGAGAGAGAACATGATTCAGCCTCTTCAAGGACAAAGTATTTAAATGGCCTTACTGTCATATTCAAATAAATTTGATCCCTCATATAATATCCTTAAATAAAGGGATCATTTTTCCCCAGTCATAAAAAGAATATACTACTTTTTTAAATTAGGAAATTTGGAAAATCAAAAAGGTAAAAAGAAAAAAATGACCTATCAACAATGAGGACTCAGGAGTAGCTATCAGAGTCCTACGTGACCCTTTATTTTCCTGATATTTGGGGCAGTAGATAGCTAAACAACCTGAAGTTTTGTGGCTGCTTCCTGGGGTCATATTTTGAGTAATACCTATTAGATGCTTTATTTTAGCTCATGCTCCTATGGACTAGTAATATTTGAATAGCTGTAATGACTGCATTTAAATCTATTTTATTTCAAATTCATGCGTGTAGCTAGTAATTCTTGCACCAGGAGATTACAGAGAATTACCTGATGATTTCACTGTTGTACCTCTCCGTGTACTACCTTGGATCTTACAGAGTACTAATTCTTGACCATACTGGCTAATGTAATTAATGAAACATGTTGAAACATATGCACATTTGCTATACTGTGGTTTACAAGTGTTCTTCATGCAGTTGAATAATATTAGGGCTGTTTTTGGTGTAATTGCACTTGGTTTTCCTTCCATAATTATTTACGCTTGTGTTTCTAACAGGATGTAGATTCCAGATCCCTCAATTGTAGAAGTTGTTCATAGTTTGTTTGAGCATGTACATGGTATATGCGTGGGATGGGCTTGTTGGGAGCTTGGAAGAATGGAAACTTATTTTCTTTTATCATTTTCTAAAAAAAAATTCAGATCCAAGTTTTTGATAATTTTACTCATGAAAGAAAAACTATAATATGTTTCTAAAGACTAATGTTCAGAAGGGTCAAGGAAAAATGGTTAGACCCTTTAGATTATTTTTGCAGTGAATTTGTTATTTGAATGTTCTTCAGTTATTAGCATTTTTAGCCCATTAGCAATGGCAGCAGTGTCCTAAGTAACTATAACAGACTCTTGAAGAACCAGATTTCTTGACCAAAAGGACCCCTTGTCCCAATATTTTCTGAACTCCTCAGACAGATGATAACATGTAATAATGTGTATTTTGCCAAGGATGCTCTTCCTTTCTGTCTGTCACTCTCACCTCCCAAATGATGTTAATTTTTAAGAAGTAGTTTGTTTTCCAACTAACCTTCATATACTATTTTATGAATTGTACTGTAATATGTGCTCAATAAATATATGCTAATAAATATTTGGTACTGATATTCAACCAAATATTTATTGAAAAATAATCATTTTAATGTTCCCATCTCCATTACATAATACTTGTAAAACAATAATTCTGTTCCTCGGGTGTGACTGCTAGATATTCTTCTCAAATTCTGTGGCTGGGCATAGCTTCAACTAATTCAGGGTTTCCGAGCCTGCCTGGTGTAGGACTCGCCTGGGAAGCTGATTATACTTACAGACTCCAAGGCTCCACCCCAGACCTGCTAGTCACAATTTCTGGGTAATTTGTATCATCAGACAAGTCTGAGAAACCTAAAACTAGGGAGTCTGAACTAAAGGAGCTTGATCAATGTATATTTGCATATTGGTATATAGGAAAGATTTATGGGTCTGGATTGAGTTAATAGCATTCATTTATTTCTAAGGCTGATCAACTAAAATATCAGAAGAGAAAATTGCTCTGATATGCTCTTTAAATTACAGCTTCCATGAGATTTCACTGAAGTAATTTTTTTTTTTTTTTTTTTGCGTTACGCGGGCCTCTCACTGTTGTGGCCTCTCCTGTTGCGGAGCGCAGGCTCAGCGGCCATGGCCCACGGGCCCAGCCGCTCCGCGGCATGTGGGATCCTCCCGGACCGGGGCACGAACCCGTGTCCCCTGCATCGGCAGGTGGACTCCCAACCACTGCGCCACCAGGGAAGCCCTGAAGTAATTTTTAAATCATCATAATTGATAAATTTAAAATTATCATTCCCATGTGCAAGACACTCTTCTAATCTTCTTCATGTATTTACTAATTTTAGTATAGAGAGGTGAAATAATTTGCCCAGTGCCAAATAAGGAACAAGTGGGAAAACTTGGCTTTGAACCTATAAAGTTGGATTTCAGAATTTTCACATTTAACCCCTGGAATATATTTCCTGTAGCCACCAAATACTTACTAATGTGTCAGGCACTAGTATACTAAGCACTTAATATACTTTTAAAGTCACTTACCAATCCTATAAAGTAGGGTTAAGAAAGGGAAGTTTTGAGAGAGTAAGTAATTTGCCCAGAGTTACCCTGCTGGTAAGTAGTAGAACCAGTGTGGTTTGAAGCTGGGTTGGCTCAACTCCAAAACTCTGTGCTTTTAACTACTCCCCTGTATGTAAGAATGACAGGTTTGAATATGCTGATATCTTGTCTCTCTTCAGTATTTTGTACAAATAATAGTGGTTTCTGGGAGCTTTCTGGAAGGTAACTATAACACTTTAGTGTCTACATTAAGTAATGCCTACACTTAATATCAACATTAAAGCACTTCAGGGTCAACATAGAATTTTAGAAGAAAATCTGTGATATATTATAGAATTCCTTGTCCCAGAAAGATTTTTAAAGAATAAATTGGTTACTCTGTCATCTGCTATAGACTAGCTGAAAGTAGAGCACAGGATTAGCATACTTTTAAGAGATTCTTAACCCTATGTGTTTTAATGTTAAAGGATAGTATAGTTGGTGGATACTTATGTTATTTGTGAACATTGGTAAGAAGTTACATTTAATTTCCTTCATTTGAACATTTATTAAATATTTCACACGTGTGCATTTTGTCACAAGTAAATATTTTCCTCTACTTTGAAATGACTTATAAATTTACTTTTACTTATTTATTAAAGATTTAATTTGAGCTGCTTCTCTTTTTCCCTCTTATTTGTCCCAAAATAAAAGTGAAGTGTCAACTGGTTTTAATGGCTCCTACTGCCATCTCTCTGTCTAGGGCTTCTAAGGAAAGGGGGAGAATTGGAGAAGAACTTGTGAAATTTGTCTGGGGAGGTGAGAAAGTTTAATGTGCTTGTGAATGAGCACACTTCTTCTGGGTAATACTATTGCACTGTAATAAATATTGAAATCCAGTTTTCAGTCTTAGACCTAATCCTTTAATATTAATTAACATTCAAAGAGGAATTTTGTAAAGAAGCATGTTGACTAAATTCCTGTACCTGAAAAAGATCAGCAGCTGATTAACTAGGAAATAAGAATGTCTTGTTTAAACGTGTTTATAAAACCAGAGAATAGACCTTTTTTTTAAAAAAAAAAAAGAGCAAGGCCATGCTAATTTGGAGCCACAACTAGAAGGGAGTAGTCTGGGTTATGCAATTTGCTGTTGCACTTCAACAGAAGACTATAGCTGCACTTCAACAGAAGACTAGCTGCCTGAGCCATGTACCTGCTTGTTTACACCGTCTCTTTCCCAGTAAAAATGATTTCCACCAGCAGGGCCTAATTCATCCAAAACACTGTCCCTGGTGCTCATACACTGATACACATTAGTAACTCTGTGACTTTGATTTAACAAGTAACCATCTATTTGTTCTTATAAACAAAAATTTTTATTGGGATTTTGGAATAACCAAGATGACTTCTATCATTTTAACAGCTTAAGATAACAATCTTTTAAAAATTTGTTACTCCTTCCACTTTTTAGCAGGCCGAAATATACAAACAGCTCATATCAAGAAATCAAACAACCCAAACAAAAAATGGGCAGAAGATCTAAATAGACGTTCTTGAACTTTTACCAAGGGTTGCAGAGTAATATAATGAGCCCAGTCCTGTGATGGGGAGAAAAAGTATGCCTTTGTTAGAATTAGCTTCTATAAAATCAGTACAGGTTTAGAGGGAAAATAGAAATTGCAGAGAAAGTCTGTTGATCTTGCTTCCACACTTTCCACTTTTTGTCACCCTCTGTTCAAATATCAGTTCTAACATTAGATACTAGGCAAATGTTTCTTCATCATCAAAAATGAAAATAAAATTGGTTATTGGTTATTGGCTAAGAGCCAGGTATAAGTTGAATGCTCAACTTGAAATATGTAATTTATTCCTTACAACTAGAAAGGCACTATTTTTATCCTATTTTACAGAAGGTGAAACTGAGGCTTAGAAAGGTTGGCTAAACTCCCAAGGCCATACCCCAAGTAAGTGGTAGAAACTGGATGCAAACCCAGATTTGTCTAATTGAAAGACAGTATTCTTTATCATCATCTCAAATATCAATTTTACATAGAATTTTAAAAATAAATTTATTTATTTAATTTATATTTATTTTTGGCTCCGTTGGGTCTTCGTTGCTGCGTGCAGGCCTTCTCTAGTTGTGGCTAGCGGGGGCTACTCTTTGTTGCGGCATGTGGACCTCTCATTGTGGTGGCTTCTCTTGTTGTGGAGCATGGGCTCTAGGCGTGTGGGCTTCAGTAGTTGTGGTTCGCGGGTTCTAGAGCACAGGCTCAGTAGCTGTGGTGCACGGGCTTAGTTGCTCTGTGGCATGTGGGATCTTCCTGGACCAGGGCTCGAACCCATGTCCCCTGAATTGGCAGGCGCCACCAGGGAAGTACATAGAGTGTTCTAGTATACTTAGTTTTACACATTGGAGTCAGCATGTTCCAATGAAGAGAGCAACATGTAGAAAAGACAGGAGATGTGGAGTAAAGATCCTTGTGGCTACATTTGGAATTAAGTTGTTTTTTAGAGTTCTAATTCTGCCAGTTTATATTGTGTGATATTGAATGAGTTGCAGAATCTGTTTGAACTTCAATTTCTTTTGTGAATTGGGAAACAAAGGAGATAATGGCTGTGGAATACTTAATAAATGTAGTTATCATGAAGTTGGTGATAATATTCTATGTTTGTAGAATGGTTTACAGTTTGCAAAGAGCTTTTACAAAGATTGTCTCAGATGATAGTGTTACAACCCTTTGAAGTTTGTTCATTCTTTCATTCCTTCATCGAACAACTATATTTTTGAGTTTCTGTTAGGTGCCAGGCATTGTTCTATAGGTTGGGGTAATTTAGCAGTGAAGCAGCAGGAGAAAAATAATTCCTTGCCTTCATGGAGTTTACATTTTAATGGAGGATATGGATAATTACACATAAGTAAAATATTTAGTATATTAGATAATAATAACAACAATAAAGGTAGCATTACCTCCTATATGTTGAATGCTATGAGCCGTGCATTCCTCAGTAGTTAGAAGCATATTTTGATTCATATACATGTTTTTCCATTATGGACTTTTTTTTTTCTTTCTTTTTTTTTTTGCTGTACGTGGGCCTCTCACTGTTGTGGCCTCTCCCGTTACAGAGCACAGGCTCTGGATGCGCAGGCCCAGCGGCCATGGCTCATGGGCCCAGCCGCTCCACGGCGTGTGGGATCTTCCCGGACCAGGGCATAAACCCGTGTCCCCTGCATGGGCAGGCGGACTCTCAACCACTGTGCCACCAGGGAAGCCCTCCATTATGGACTTTTTAAAAGCTATAAATAGGTTATAGTTCAACTACAAACTTTTTTTTCAAATTTTTTGTTGTTTCAAAACAATGAAGGGATTGTTTTTTCTATTTAATTGTTAGTACACATCTCTAAAATTTATGAAAGCTTTCTAGCTAGCTCTAAGATTCTATGACATATTGGCTAAAATTATGGAATTAAATGTAGATCTCTAATACCTGTCTCTGTTTATACAAGTCTGGTAAGTATACTCTGAATAAGGCATTTTGATAGTTCAAAGATTATTATTTTTTAATAATTAAATAATTATTTGAAAACCATTAAATGATCTTGGCTTTTCTTTACCTTTGTAGACTAGGTAGTAGTACTCATGGGTTATATGTCTCAAATCCAGCACCAAGCCTGGTGAAAAAACTTCAGTGATCTGGAACTTCCATTCTGAGTTTTAGAAGACACAAAGGGATCATGAGAAGGTGTTGTAGTGACTCAAACATAAAGATTTGTCTGCCAACTCCAAGTTTAAATTTATTGAAAGCTGCAAGAAAGACAAGTGTTATTCTCAGGATAGTTTCCAGCCATTAACTAGTGACCACCAAACGTCATAATTCAGCATCATGAGGCAGAGGTCTGTAAGCCTTGGGAGAAAAAGTCACATTTGCACCATTGAAACGTCTTGAGATTTAATCCTAAAAATGTCTTCTAGTTGTTATACCAGTAAAGTGAAATAATTTTTTTTTTTATGGACTTGAAACTCCTTTTTAAAGTTATTGAAGAAATATTTCTGCTCACTATTTAAAGAGAGTGTTTAAGAGCTCAAGCTTCAGGAGAAGACAGAATCCTTGTTCTACCACTTGCTAACTATCTAACTTTAAGAAAGATTCTGTTATAGCTCCAGAATATACCTGGCATCTTTCCTCTCTCTCCTCTTACTACCACCATCCTGTTCCATGTTACTCATTCTCCACACAGTGGCTAGTGACTTTATTACAATTGAGATCTGATAGTCTGATCCCCACACATCATTCTTTTCCTCCTTCTCCCCAAACCTCTGTTAACAATCCTCCAATGGCCTTCTCTTATACTAGAATGAAGTCCAGACTTTTTACCTTGGCCTTGGCCTACCAGACCCCATAGGAACTGATCCAGGCCTGCTTCGCTGATCTCACCTCTGTCTTGCTCACTGAGCTTGAGCCCCCTGACATTTTTTTCAATCCCTAAGTTCACTAAACTTCTCAGAACACTCTACCTCATTCTTCACGTGGCTGACTCTTTATCCCTTAGGTCTTAGGCTTCTCTTACCACCCAATCTAAATAGGTTTTCATGTTATACTCACTCATGCACCATGTTTTTCTCTTACATGGCATCTGTCATGATTTTTCACTTTACGTTCATTTGGTTTTTGTCTAATATCTGAATGTCTGCCTCCTCCAACTGTAATCTCCATGTCTTTATGGTTCAGTGCTATATACTCAGACCCAAGCACAATAAATCATTGTTAATGTTGAATGAATAAAATATCTAACTCCATAAACTTTCTAAGTATTAATATGCTCATCTGAAAAATACAAATAATCATTCCTACCTGTAAAGTTACTGTATGAATTAAACAAGATTGAAATATATAAAACAGCATTGTGCTTGAACAGTCCTCAACAAATGGCAGTGTCTGCAGCAGTGGCGTGGTCGCCAGACATTTGTTAAGCCCACTGTGTGTGTGAGACATTGCTAATGTTTGTAGAACATACTTTTAAAAGATAGGTTTGTTAGACTTTTGTTTCACCTTGTCTTTACTGTTTTATTATTATTAGCATTGGTCTTCACATCTAGGAAATTAAAATGTGGAATTCCAGCAGTGATTCCATGCTTTTTAATGGAACATTGATATAAACTAGCCTCAGCTTTGTAATGCCACAATTATCAGAGCCATGATGTACATTCAAAAGGGTAATTACTTTGGGTAGTAATTTCCTAGACTGCCCTCCCCACCCCCCAACCAGCTGGCATTGAAAAAGGAGCACTGCTTTTGTGTGTGTACACAGTCTGTAAAACCCCATTATCCCCAACTTCCACACCCCTGTGGCTGCATACTTCCTTTTGAAGCCTCTTAAAAAAGAAAAAAAAAAAAAACTTTCAACATAGCCCTAAAATTTATTTTGAATCTCATTTCACTCATATAGTATAAAAATGAGATGGTGGGTAGGAAGTGGGAGGGGTCTAGAATGTGATTTGCTTACCCCTGGAATTCTATGATGCTTGTGGGAAAGCCTGGTAAAAATTTGCATGGGTGGGTAGAAATACTTCTTCAGAAACACTTTGAGATAAAGTTAGATTTAAATCTGTTTTGATGGTCAAAGAATAGAGGAATGTTAATTTGGTTATTCTAGTTCTTTTTCTTTCATCTGTTCAGAATGTCTATACTATTTAGAACAGAGCTTTCCACCGACCTCTCATGACCAACATCCTTTTAAACTGTGATCATCTGCTAGAATCCTAGGTGCAGTGCCCTCCTCTGCTCTCCTTTTCTTCTTTGTGTCTCTTTCCATCTGAGGTTTTGACCTCCTCTCTGGCCCATATCCTAATGCTTCCACTGAGCCCATTTCAATCCTTTACTTTTGGGTTCCACTGCTTCCACTGAGCCCATTTCAATCCTTTACTTTTGGGTTCCAGCTTCCCATGCTACTCACATTTCTCTTAGCATTCTTTCCACCACCTTGAATTAATTGACGTCTGTTCCCTGAGGATGACACCTTCCCTGTTACCTGTTGCATCTCTTACTGTCACTATTTGATGCAACTAGGGAAGGGGAGGGGTGTGTAATAGAGGTAGGGAGTTTCAAAAAATTTTTCCCTTCCCCTGAAAGACCTCTTCTTGACTTTGGTTTTTCACCACTATTCAAAGTCCTTTGTTTTGAAATTCTTATTTTATATCGACATCGTCTAATTCCGTCATCTTCTCCCCCTTCTTCGTCTCTGGGACATTTCCCCATCTTCCTTAGGGCTTGTCTTATAAGCCTTACCTGCATACCAGTCCTTTCCCTCTCTCGGAGTGATTGTGTCGTCCTCACCAGTGACTCTTCCAAAACTGCAGCACTCACTTCTTTTTTATTCCTCTTGATCCTCGACATGACCGACCAAGCGAGATCGCTTCACCTCCAAACTTCTTAAAGAGTAGACTTAATCATTGTTTCTGTTTTCTTTATCTCTCATTATCCTGCCAACATCACACAGGCTTTTTGCCTCCTTACTCTGCTGACACTGCTTCAAAATCCCTGATGGTCTCCTCTTTTTTCATATTCAGTTTCCTCTTCCACGTCTGTATTCCTGACTACCTTTTTGACATCCTCCTTTTAAAAATGTTTCTAGGGGCTTCCCTGGTGGCGCAGTGATTGAGAGTCCGCCTGCCGATGCAGGGGAAATGGGTTCGTGCCCCAGTCCAGGAAGATCCCACATGCTTGCGTACCGCAAAAAAAAAAAAAAAAAAAAGTTTCTAGTTCCTTGATTTCATTATATTTTCTTCTCAAAATGATCTTTCCCCTTTGTGACTCCGGTTTTTTTGTTTGTTCGTTTTTGTATTCCTCTTCCCTCTTCTGTCCCTACAAAGCGTAGGCGTTCCTTTGTCTCTTTTCTCTCTTTCTCTGCTCGCGTTCTGTTGGTGATCTCATCCATCCTCTCAACTTTAATAATAAGCTGTTAGATATGGATTCCCTTCCTTGATGCCGAAGATCTTACACCCTCATTTCCAACTTCCTGGTAGGCATTTCCAGAGGGGTAACATAAAAGTACTTTAAACCTACGGTGATTATAATTTATCATCTAAATTGGGTCACTATGGAAGGCAAAGACGGAACTACTAATAATCAGCCAATGTAAACCTGTACTGTGCATATGGTCACCTATTCAAACTCATTATGTACAAAATACTCTGACATTTGCTTTTCCAGTATTTTCTATCATTATTAATTGCCTCACCAACATTTTACTTACTCAGGCTGAGAATTATCTTTAATTTTTATTCTTTCTTCAGTTTCCAATTCCTAGAAATTCTACCTTTCATGTATCTTGTGAATTAAACCTTTTTTTAAAACCCTATTTCACTGTTCAGGCTCTTATTTCCTCTTGCCTGGAATACTGCATAGACGTCTAACTTGTCTTCTTACTCCCAGTTTCTCCTTCTTTTTCCTTCATGCAATATTCTTTATTTCTACAAAATGTCCCTAAATTATTATTTATGCACCTGCTTAACAACCATTGACAAAAAATATCATGAAGACTTCTCAGCTTGGAATTTAACACACTTAACACAATATAACAATCCCTGACATAAAAAAAAATGTGTCCAGCTTTATCTTCTTCATGGACCCTGTATTTCAGCTGGACTATTGGCCTTTCCACAAACACCTCCTAAATCAGTGGTACTCAACCTCAGCAGAAACACCTTTGGAATTAAAAGTATATAAATACTCAAACTTAACCTGGGAGATTTAAATTTAGTATGTCTGGTTTGCGGCCTGGTTAAATTAATAAAGAGCCTCCCCAAGTGATTCTGACCAAAGCCGGCATCGAGAAGCACTGCAACTGTTTTCCAGCCTCCATGACTTTGTTCACCATTTTCCCTCCATGGCCAGTATCTGTTTTTCTTGCTTTCTCCTTAAATACCATCCTATCTTTCAATACCAGCCCTAGTTTTGTTTTACCTCCTTCATGAGGTCTTCCTTGATCCATCCAGATAGATGTAATTATTTTGTCTGTACTGCAGTCACAGTATAACTTTCACTAGATTATTTGTTTAATGCCTTACAACCTCTAGACAGCACACTTCTTGAAGGCAAAGCTCCTACTACTTTATAATACAGAAACCACTCAGTAAAGGTCATTGGCTGTTAAGATTTTTTTGGTAAAGAACTTTGAAGTTCTTAAGAAGGTGATTGATAATCATGAGTTATTTTCTTTTGCTAATTTAATCAATAGTCCAAAAGCATAAAGTACAGTAGTTTCAATTCCAACACTATGCTAAATTAAGATTTGCTAATCATACTAAGTAGGAGAAAGGAATTAGAATTGTAAATGCCACTACTGTTTTCAGGGGCAGACGAGCTAATCTTAAAGTGAATTCAGTGGTGGATTGGTTCCTTTTTAACACCCACACTTCAGGTGCTTTAAAGCACGTGGGTCTCTTTGGACTCCTCATGAAAACTGTCATGTTGGCATGTACCTATAAAATGTGCTTTACTCAGAAAATGGGGTTAGTAAAGCAGAGTTTTTTACTAGTTCCTTTGGCACAGGGGAATACTTTATTATAATAAATAGGCCTCACTGAAAGAACACAGTGTTGTTCTTAATAGGGAACGAGAGTGTAAGTGCAGTGATTTAATGCAGTTACAAGTGCCTGCATTCAAAAACAATTTTTGATTTTTGTCAAACGTTCAGCAGGGGAGTGATTTTTCCCTCATTTTTTTTGTAGCTTCCCCATTGTATTCTTGTTAAATGTATAAGCTGCATATTCAGGATTGAATTATTTTTTTCCTACATTTTTCTTTGTTAGTACCTGATCAGTAAAAATTGTGAACATTTAGCTTGGGATAGATGTATATATATCTGTAATTAATTTAGTGTCCCTTAAGGTGGAGATTTGTGTTTTGTCATTTATTGAAAGTATATATATATTTCAGCAAAGTATTTGGATTTCATAGCAAGCCTAGGTAAAAGAATAAACATTTACCCTCTCAGTGCTTTCTCTATTTGCTAGTGTAAAACATATTTCTGATTTATCCCAGGTAAAATAATTAAAATGCATGTGTCAGAACACATAAAATTTTCTGTGCTCACGAAAGGTATACTAACTGGAAAATAGTCTTGGCTTTTGACTTTTTATAAACTCACAGGTGTATAGGGACTTTATGGAACCATCCAGCCCTTTCCCTGACTTCTGGCAGAGCTTGTAACCAAACTACTCAAAACCTGTGGAAGCAAAATCAAACTTCCTTCAGAAAATGTTCCCTGTATCCAGTGTTAATCACATTTTCTTTGCTAAGCTATCCCTAGAAAACAACTATCCTTAACAGGAAGTCAAAAGAGAAAGTATTGAGAAACATTTGAAGATGGCAAATGAATAAATGAGGTTTCATAGGCAGTTGGAGATATTTGTTAGCAGAGTAGTAGAAGCAGCGATATGTAACAAACCACTGGGAACACATGGCTCACTCTGGTTGACCATAATAGTAGTAACTTGTATTTTGTTGAACATTGTACAGTTTCCAAGCACATTGTCTCATTTAATCCTCACAACAACCCTGTGAGGTGGGTGGTATTAATAGCCCCATTGTATAGATAAGGAAACTAAGCTAGGGAGAGTAAATGGTTTGTTTTCACATACCTAGTAAGTGGTAAATCTGGGATATCAGATCCTCTGATGCCAACTCATACTACCAAAAAGCTATTTTAAAAAATATTAATTTTTCAAAAACCACCTTAAAGTATCAACCAGGACAACAGCAGCAGTGTACAAAGACTGGAAGGTCACAAAACCACTTCTGAAGTTTTCTGTAAGAGTATTCCAAAAGACTGTTAGGATATTTGTTTATGCATGAAACGCTGAACCCTTAAGTAAAATGATACACAAGCTCAAGATATTGCTATTTTTTTTATTTTTAGCCAACATTTATTTTTATGCCTAGAAAAATACAGGGGGGTACTTAGGACTAATGTGCTGGGCAGTTTGCTACTTTAGTGATAGTAACATAATCCCGAAAAAGCAAGCACAATTATTTTGTCCTTTCTTTTGTTTTATTCAGCAATAAGACCACAATTTTTCATATTTAAGGAAGTATGAAAAATTTGTCGAGTTTTAAAAGCTGAATACATGTAGCGTTGGATCAAGGCACATACAAGACTGGCCAAAGGGCGTACAATGCACTTTGGTTTTTTGTTGGGAAAAAAAAAAATCATGGCAACAGAAAAGTGATGAGGTTTTTAAACAAGTAATAGCTCACAATTCGGTAGGAAGCTGGAAAGAAATGTTACATTACAAGTTAATTATGTAATATCTGGAAAACTGTGACAGTAATGGGCAGTATTCTTGATCATTGTGAACGTAAATGGAACGTTTATGTACAGTGTTAAAATGTTTCACATAAACCAGATCTAAGTTTAATTTCTAGTATTCATTTTTCTTTTAAATTCTCATTTAAAGTACTACTTTCTCTTCATTGCTGAGGGGAATTGCTTATGGTTATGCTACCTTTTTAATGTGTGTAAGGTTTTTTTTGACATCCTTTATGATAAAAACATCATAAACATGAACAATTGTGTCTTTAGAGTTGACTTTTCAAAAATCAGGATGGTATAGGCAAAACCAGAATGCAATTCTGAGATTTGTGTTCATTACGCTGTGCGAGTCTATGTTTTCATGTTTTCCTAAGTACAGATTTCCCCCTAACCTGGAAGCACGCTTACGGTATTGTTTTTGTGAAGTCCTTTATTCTCAAAGCTTTGTTAACAATGGCATTAACAACAGCAGACTTCACACTCCTTTTATGCCAGCTGATGGATTCAGTTCAGAAGATACGTTTACTTTCTTAAGGATATCTAATTTGCTTAGGGTAAAAATGGAGTTATGCAGCAAATCTGATATTGCCCATTACTTCACATATTTTGATTATTGAATACCACTGGAATACAAATTTAATAATTGGAACATTATTTCATAACTACCTTTTGAAATTTAATTTTTCTCATTCAGCCAGTTTTTTTTTTTTACATTAATACCAAAGTGAAAAATGGCCTGTGCTTATACTACAAGGATCTCATGTGAACGCAGTTCTGATTGTTCAACACAGCAAGAAAATTCACTTTCACAGTCAACAAGTCATCTTACTCAGTAGAACACAAAGTAAATGATTTATAACTTCAATATTTGCAAGGAAAATACAGTACAAATTACTAAAAAGTACTAAAATATAGAATTGTGTTCAGGCTTCTCCACTACATCAATCGCAGCAGTAACCTGAAATTTGAAACTTTTAATAAAAAGTTCATAAATATAAATTATATGGCAAATGTACAGTACATTGCTTTTCTCAGTCTCTTTTTCCAGTGTTTTACAGTAGAACAGGGTTCCTACCATCACCTCCCTTAGGTTTAAAAAAACCGAAACACGGTATGCTGCGAGTCCTCCAACATCATGAGTGTGAGTGATCTGAGTCTGGAATACCACTGTCTCTGTAGCTTCGGTTACTACTACTTTCACTGTGATTGTTTTTGAACAGATTCATTCCGTTAGGAGGAAATATGGTGTGTATTACAAATTCCTCCTTTGAGATGGGTTCATTGCTTATCGGTAACATCTGAAAAGAAGTCTCCCTGATTTCCAGGATGGAGTTGTCCTTCTTGGTGCCAGCTTCTGCATAGTCATCCTTTCTTCTCTTCCCTTTGCTGTATGCACAGTTCCTTGAGAAGAGTGATCCATTCCTATGAACATACCAGCACACTAAAGCGAGAAGGGCGATGGTCACCAGGGCCACAGCCCCACCAATGATGGCAGCCAATGGTAAATTAGGGTTTTTGTAAGGTTCTTTCTCTTGCTCTCGATTAAGGGTGGTTGTAGGGTTGTACATCCGAAGGGGTGCGGTTTCAGTCTCAATACAAACAGGAGTTTCATCAAATAGGTAGAGGTTACTGGTTTCCATGGGAACCATGCAGACTCGATAGGGTGAATCAGGCTCCAGGGCTGTGACCAAGTATTCACTGCGTTCTCCTGTTACAATTGTTTCCGTTATAGATCCAAACGCTGGGCTGTGACCCAGTTTGAGCCAGCTGAGTCTTAAAGCAGTCATAGGTAGGACAAGTTTCCAAGAGATATGAATTGTGTCGGAGGTGACAGCTTTCACAGTAATGATAATTGTTTTTCTTGCTGGATTCCCCGTGGTTCGCTGATCCTTAATGAGTTTGGGGTTCTTCATGTCTGGTTGTTTGGTCACTGGAGCTGGCCACTGTCCTTGAGCAGGGTGCACTGTGTTGGGTGTTGCAGTGGTTGTCTGAATGGTGCTTACAACTGCGCTGTCCTTACAATCAAACAGTTCCACATTGAGGTCCTTGATAGCCATTCCCCGAACCTTTTCGGGGGCTTGGCACATGAGTCCACGCACATTGACCTTCACAGGTAGTGATTGTAACCAGTCACGCACCCATTTCATCTTGCACCCACAATACCACGGATTGTTGCGAAGAATCAATTGGGTTATGTTGTCCAAATCATCAAAGATACCCTGAGGCAAATTACTTAGGTTGTTATTGGACATATCAAGTCGATACAGCTGCCTTAGATAAGAAAAAGCATTTGGGGGCACCCGATTGATATGGTTATCTTGAAGATAAAGCTTCCTCAGGTTTGTGCCTGGGAGGTTTACTGGTGCAGCAGTCAGGGAATTCCGTACCAGTGACAGTTCCGTTAAGTTGACTAGGTTGAAGAAAACTTTATCACCTAAACCGTGGTTGTTCAGCAGGTTTCCATCCAAAACCAGGCGTTTTAGGCTAGTGAGACCTTGAAGAGATGGTGATGAGATGGTGGATATGCGATTATCATCCAAGCGGAGTTCTTCTATAGTCCTGGGCAAACCCCAGGGGATTGTGCTAAGATGATTACGGGACAGGAAAAGCAGCCGGAGATAGTTACTGTCTCGGAATGCCCCCTCTTCAATGCTAACAGCTGAGACGGAGTTATCATCTAAATGTAATTCTTCCAGATAGGGGATTTTTGAAAGTGAATCATAAGTGATAGTCCTTATGTTATTTTCTTGCAGATGTAACTCTTTTACATACTTTGGTAGGTTGGTAGGAAATTCATCTAAACTGTTGTGATATAGGTATATTCTTTCTACTTTCAGCAAGTTTTTCAAATCTGAAGGAATCCCAGCATTATTTATTTGGTTGTTCTGAAGGTAGAGAGTTGTAGCATCCTCTGGTATTCCTGTTGGAATGGATGTCAGAAGGCGATCATTACAGTAAATGAAACCGGCATCACAGCGGCACACAGATGGACAGGATTTAGCCATAACTGATAGTGGTGCCACCTGGAGGAACAGCCCAATTTTAGCCCCGATGAGGAAGATGCTCCAGGCTGGGCTGATCATGGTCAGCAGTGTTGAGGTCTTTACACAAGGTAGTTTCAGAGCCCTAAAACGGAGTGAGTTAAAAAAAAAAAGACAGAAAACCATCAGGCCAGCGTACTTAAAATGGTATTCAAAATAGATATGGAAACTGCAACATCTATAATCACTTTTATTAGTTAATTTTTTTTTTTTTGCGGGCTTAGGTTTTATTGCTAGCTAACAACGAACACAATCACATAATCTTTTTACCTTAAATGTTTCTGGTATTAAGTATTATGTCCCAAATCTATCTGACTTTGAAATGTTAAATATAATTAGTTTTATTGAATATTCTAAAGCATTTTCATAATACTTTATATCAGTTTTGTAGCCAGTCATTGACCAAGCTAGTCAGATTTCTAATTTTTTCTTAATACTCATAATGAATTGGCACATATGAATATGATTTGTTATATTTAAAGATAATAATGTTACTGTTCCTAAGAACGAAAATTTTATATCTGCTTTCTATTAGGTAGACTGCACAACTGTAAAATTTGTAGTCATAAAAATCTCTTCTCTTACTATTCAGGAATAGTTACAAATCTCTTGAGATCCTGAATCCCAGTAAAGCCAAGTGTTTGCTTTGATTATTGATGTTATTTTTCTTTGATTATTACTATTAAACATGTGAGATAGGTATTTCTAGCAAGAAAATCAGAAGGAATCTTTTTCATTTACTTTAGGGAAGGAAAGATATACAGCTAATACATCTAGCTAATCTAAGTGGAAAATTCCATTTCATGTTAAGCTAGCTCTTTCTTTCTCCCATTTTATTGTATGTTTTGTACTACATGGTTTAATGGCTTTATGAACATTTTTCATTACATTCTATCTCATAACATGTTTTCACAATGCATTTATCTTTCTTTAAGTTCTAATCTAAAATACTATTCAACATTCTCCATGGCTGGAGAATTATAGATTTGTACTGATCTATTGTGTAATATAATTTCTTCAGCACCTTTAGGTATTAATTAGCCTTTATAATTTCAGGCATGAAAATAAAAGACTTTAATATTTTTCCTACCTTATTGAACGATGTGGGTAAATTTTGCGTGAGTGAAAATCCAATGCGCATATATTATTTTCCTGGTGAGGGGCTGGGACTTATAAACTCTTGTTTAGTCCTTGGAAATATTCTTCACTGTTTATTCAAGTAATCCTATGCCGCACACACCTCCAGATCAGGCTTGCTGTTGTCAATGAACATTCCAGCTGCGGTTCAGCATGGTGGGCAAGCTTATTAAAGTGGGGACCAGAAACAATTCAGTTTCCTGTTACTATGTAGAACACATGGTTTCCTATGTATTTTTTTTTCCTTTCTTATAGAGTTTCTGTGTGAAGGTTCCTTTTGTGTAGCTTAATTCCCTTAGTGGAAACTGCTCTCTTTGAAATTCTTATTGGCTCTTCTGTGCAATGTGGTCAGAGATAGTAACTTCAGATCCTCATGAAGAAAGCCATTCATGATGCTAAGACCTGTATAGTAATAGGTTTTTCAGGCAGTTACCCCCCACCTTTATTCCCATCCAGTATTATCCAAGTATAAACTTTGTACAGTAGCTACATCCTGAGGTGTGATTACCTGCTGTGAAATAGCTATTTCCAGCTTTTGCTTCTTGCTGCTTTCTCAGAATAGCTGGTGCAGTCACAGGTTATGAAAGAACAGGTATTCTTTCAAGAGGTAAAAAAAAACTTAATTCAAATATTCTTCATGGGAAAAAAAAAGGAAGCATACTAGATTTCCTTTATGTTTCTGTTCCTTGAAATACACTGGGTCTGAGCATCTCCTGTGAAAGTAAAATGTTTTAATGAACTATTAACAATGAACATTAACACACTAGGGAACTTTCCTAGAAATTTAACTTCACTTCTTTCTTTAAGCAACACATCTTTCGTCATAGTAGTTGTTGCAAAGGGATAAGATAACCTCTTTGTCTTTTACTTCCCATTTATATAAATAAAGTGGAAGCCAAAGTTGAGATTGTCACCAAATAGATAATTTCAATTGTTAACTGATTGTTCAACAAATCAGAAGCAAAGCTTCATTCAAGAGGCAGTAAGCCCCTTCCATGGATTTTGAATTCAGGTCAGGCCAATCTTTAAAAGTTCACTTTTAAATCTTAGATAGAAAATGATAAAATGTTTAAAAAGAAAACAAGTACACATCAAAGAGGTGAACAAAGACAAAACAAGGATTTTTGACAGAAATGCCATGGTAACATTTTAGACATTTCTGAACATAGTTTTACAAAGTCATACAATCTACAATTTAAAGAGTTGAAAAGGGTTTGCTTTAGAAGCAAATCTTTTGATTTTGCCCAGTGCCCTGTTTAATTCTTCCTGCAGGCCTCAATTTTCCCAATTGCAGAATGTGGACACTATGACCTTTCTCCTTAGAGGTGTTTTTAAGGGCTAGTTGATGATCTTGAAACCTAAGTTACTCAGGTATTGTTGGCCAAAAGGCAGCACAGAAGTTCAAGTCATAGTATTTTTTTCAGGAGAATACAATTTTTAGCAAACTGAACTTGAGAAACTGTATTTGGGACAGAAAGGAAGCTATTTCAATGTCTCCTTGTAATGACTGTTAGGAAAGCATATCAAAAGCTGACAAGGCATTTCTCTCTAGGTTCAGACAGGAACATGCCAATCTCCAATGACTGTCTTTTTCACTTCTGAAAGGGCTTAAGGCTTTACCAAAGAGACTCATGATTTTAATGATGACTGCTTTGTTCATTATCTAATATGCATGACAATTTTTGGGGGTGGACAGGGGAGGTGGGTAGGATCAGTATCTGTTATGCAAGGTCACCCACTCAGGGGCTTTCTGTACAAGTAGGGTTCATTAAGGTATCGTGGAAATATTTGACCCTGAAAGTAGAAGCAATTTGCTTCTCCCCCAGTAATTACCTAGCATCCAACAAGGATAGCATCTGTTCCAGAATTCAAACACTACTGAAAGTGAATGTTAAATAAGGCCAAAATTTGTGTTTCTGGTTCTCTTTGAAAGTTTGATTTCTTTTAGTTTGTCACCAGATATCAACACTAATAGACTGCATTAACAGAAGAAAACTGAAAAAAAAATTACAGATACATTTAATTTATTATTTAGGCAACTTGAAATAAAAATAGCAGTTAGCAGATGGATAAAGTAGTCTCTAGTGAATATTGCAAAGTGCCCACAAAGGAAAGTTTAAGTGATCTATTGTTTAATGTGAGGTTTTACAGTGATGCCTTTAGGGTTTTGCTCATTATTGTTGAATTTCAGTGGAGTATTTTCTTGAAAACTGTTACTTTCTTGGTTTGTGAAGATGGAAAAGCAAGCTGTGAAGTTATAATAACAATGTTACTTTAAAAAGTATCTTCTGTAAATGTTTTCTAAGCCTGAGAATTATTCAACATATAAAGTAATTGGGTAAATTTAAGAAAAAATTTAAAGCAATTTAAAAAACAATTACTTTTGTTGAACTGCATTAAAAACTAATCAAAACCATTATAAAAATCACAGGTGAGAACCTGCTTAAAATGTTGCCAATAGCTGGCCATTTCTCATACACCAGGACATACTCTAAAGTTGAAAAGATTAATCTGACGAATGGGAATTTAAAAATCGTTGGTCAGCCTAGAGTATGTGCAAGGTGATGATCACAATGATAACCAGAGCTAAAGCTTGTAGCTGAGCTGTAAGTATTTCACCAATTCCAGCTCCAAGAATATGTATTGATTTTCACATTTTTAGCTCAGAGAAAGAAAAAATATTCTAAATTGGTGTGAAAAGAAGGAAGATTAATTTGTTTATTTTTCTGTTTTACATTTGTGAAACTGCTTCCTCTGCTCTATTTGATATGCAAACTCACACTGCCATTAATACAATAGTGGTAATAATGTGGGATTAACAGAAAGCCTGAAATCTCATTAAATTCTTGGAAAATGCCATTCTTTTCTCCCCAGACTGCGTTAAAACAAAAGGCAAAAATACAAAGCATGTTCCTCTGGAGAGAAGGATACTCTTTGAAAAATGAAGCTTCCTTCACAAGTTCTTACTCCCTTTACTTAAGCTCAAACAGTTCAATGCATGCTTGATTGTGTTTTATATCTTATATTTTATATCTTCTCCTGACTTTTTATATTTAAAACCTATAGTGCTAAAGAGTTTTGTTTTATTTTGCATATTAGAGGCTGTAATGGTCTCTCCATCTAAAATAGGTGATCCTGTCCCCATGCTTAGACTTCCCTCTTTCTGAGCTGGCTCTACATATTCACGCACATAAAGACATTGTAGCTGAATGTGACTGATGAAAAGAAAAATGATCCCCACTGGCATGGACACTGTGGCCTGGTTTCCACAACACTGACTTCAGAGCCTTTATGTCTGCATAGGCTTGAAAGAGGCCATTACTTCTGAACAAAAAGGAATCGATCTTTTAGAAAAATATTGTTAATGGGGGTAACTTGGGGGAAACGTAAATGGAGCCCTGGTTATTTAAAGGAATGTTTAAAATTTTTTTTTAATTGTATCATTGCTTCAGTATACAGCATGTAGAACTGTAGCAAAAAGAAGAAAAACATAATCGCCTCACTGGTAAATCAGATTTTTAATATGGATTTTCCTATTCAGTTTATCTTTATAAATAAAAATTGTGGATTTTAAAAAATGCATTTATAATGTAATCACATCTGCAAGAAGCCTCCAGTTGATTTCCATGATATACTTAAAAGAATGTAAATAGATAAAGATGCTATCATTTTGAGATAGTTTAAGAAAACTAACATAATTGAAGAAGTTGTATCTGAATAGAAAACTGGTATTTAAATAAAGTCAAGAACTTGAGGTAATCTGCATGTTTATATGAGTCCTTCTTTGCTACTACAATATTTTGGAGGTGGGAATGTTTGAGATGACAAGGTATTTCTCATGTTTTGAACACTTAGATTAAGATTATATGTTGATAGTGCTAACTTCCTAAATCCTTTATTTGCTCCCTTTGATTTAAATGGACTTTGATTTGAAATCATTGCTCATTTAAAAAAAAATCTTAAATCGAGTACAGAGTTTTGAGATTTTCGTTTCTTTTTAATGCTTTGCCTCACATCAGGGTCTCTTAACTCTCTGGGAAACTTTTAAAAATATTAAATCTAAAAGTAGAAAGGCATGTAGAACTCTTAATCGAAGTTAATTGCATTATTATTTTGAGTAAAACCTTGAGATTGAAGAAAACGTATGCTTACTCGAATTTATCCAAGTCTGTGAATATTTCTAGGTAAACTGGAATTTATACAATCATAATTTGGAGTATTAGGAAAGTAATTTATTCATGAAGGTTTAAATTGCTGCTAGAAAGCTCAACAAAATGATCAACCTATGAATGCTAAGTCTTTGTAATGACGAATGATATTTCAAATAAACTACGTGGATGGTTAAACTGAAAAACTGGAGTACATCAGGTTAGTTGATAGTGACAGCAAAATGCTTTCTAAGCAGCCTGTCTGGTAGTTAAAATTTCCACGATCATCAGATTTCAGGAAAGTTCCAATTCTTTTGTTTAATGCCAGGCAAGCAGAAGGACCTCTAACTCTCCTCTTGAGAGTCATGAAGTCTGAAGGGTTTGCTGAGAGGCAGAGAAGCAAGTGTGCCTTTCCTTACGTAGTTTTATCCAGACTGTTTTCTGGCCTGTAGGGTTTGTTTCATTTATGCAAATAGGGGATGAAAGTTCCAAAGCAAAGTATTTTTACTTTCTCCTTTTATGTTACTGGTTCTTTTCCCCAACAGGTTTGTGATAAATGAATCTAATTCTGCTTCATTTGTTTTGGCTTATAAAGTTAAACTGAGCATCCTTAAAACAAAAAGGCAAACTGGGATGTTATCTTTCATCACAGTGAAGGCTGCTTCCTTTATGATATTAAGCCAGACTAAATGAGTTAGAAAACCATGGCTTATAAGAATGAATAAGATATTAATTTAGAGGTTGGTAAAGGTGAGCAGTAGAGAGCTTGGGGCAGGGGACAAGCTTTAAGTTTGCATTGACTTTTAAGCAATTGCAATTAAAACTATGCTTATCTTTGTTAAACCACATTTTCCCACTGCAAACTTGAAATGCCTTTTTCAGTGTTGTGAGTACAGTTTGGTTGATATGCTTTAAATTTCTACTATTCAAGTTTCCATACTCTAGTAGAACAAATATTTGGGTCTACTGTGTGCCAAGCACTGGGCTGGAAGATAACATCCATAATCATAAAAAACACCTTGTTTTTTTCATGTCAGAGTTGAGTATTGTTGATTTAAACCAAATGAAGAGGAAGAAAATCATCAACACGTACGTAAACTGATCAATCCACAGTCCAGTGGCACACTTTAAAAATGGTGTTTAACCAAATGTGGTCTCTGGGTTTTCTTTTCAAAGTTGCCACGGTAACTTGTGCACGTGAAAAGTGAAAGAATAAAGAACAAAAGCTGTCATTGTCTCATCAAGAGAGCAATTTCTCCTTTCTCTCATTTAAGCAGACTAATACCTGGAGAGAGCTTTTTATACATTCCTGACACTTGATTTGGGGGCTAGGAAAAGAGATTATGCATATGTTAAACAAATGCAACTTTAGCTGCTGCTTAGATTACATTTCGTTCTTTTTTACTTAAAATCTGTTTTCTCTGGTGTTCTTGTCAACAGACAAGTCAAAGTCCTGAAACCTGCTCTCCTATGCAATGTAAACATGGCTTTCAGACTGTTTTTTAGTGTGATGGTTTACCAAATTTAGCGATGTTGATCTGCATTCTGAAACTGGAAAATGCTTTCTGAAAGGTATATTCCTATTTCGGTTCTTAAGCGGCAGAAGGCTTTTTCCAGAAGACATTTACAAACCATCTCCTTGATGGAAATTTGTTTGTTGACTTGTGATAAGTTTTTGAAATGGTGGAATGTTAGAAAGAGTCGAGAAAACGCCCTTTTAATGCTCTGAAGAGAAAAAATGCACTTTGGAGAATTAATACTGCTTAGAGATTTACTGTAGAGTTTTTGCCCGCTGGGGGGTGGTACACTCTACCAGAACACTGCTTTCAGAAGCCCTAAGTCAGATGTTGGCTGCTGCCAGCCAGTTTTCCTCTGGTTTAATTACAACAAAGCCTCCCGTTGAGAAGAACAGTAAAGGCCTCTGGGGCAAAAGGTGGGGGTAGGAGGCAAGGGGGACTGAGGAGAAAAGGAGGGAAGAAGTTACAGGCTTTGAAAATTTTACTGAATCTTATTTCCCTCGTTGACTTCATTTATAGTGGTCTTCATTTGACTGTCAACAATTATTTATAATACTATTAAAATAAACTGGTTGAATAAAAGAATATTTAAGGGGGTTTAATCAAAATTTTTAAGTTAGTCTTGGATCTTGGCATTAAACACATTCTTTGTTATGTAGCCCACCCACCTTAAAAATAGGGGGAAAAGTTAAGATCCACTGAAATGGCAGTTTTAAACCAATTTTTTTTTCTAATGACCAGATTTAATTTAATATTGGTATGAACATTTGGCATATCTAAAATAAAAGCATAAAGAAGCATTCATATGACATTAATACAAGGCAAGTTCTCTGCTACTGATTTTTGTAGGGTTTAAAATTGTTCAAAATAATTCAGAAAGAAGAGGAAGTCCTAGTGTGTGTGGCCAAGAGAAGCAGAGACAAATCTCTCTGCAGTGCACTTGCATGTTTAAAGATGAAAATTGTATTTTTCATCTGGAGACACTGAGTGTTCATTAGGGTCTTGTGTCCCTAGGCAGGAGGTGCTGAATGTAATTGGAGTTTCTATTTGATTGGGCAATATAGTCTAGAGAAGAAACTGGGGTAAAGATAATTAATAGCTTGCTAACAAAGTCTGACAGCCACAAGATTTCAACCAAATTTATTTCACACCGCTTCATTTAGCTCTGAAAAAGTTTTGATGGAATTGGAGGCTTCTTAATTAACACTTGAAAGCAAAAGAAACATACCTTCTATTTTACTGCCACATTCAGTTATGACAAATTTTCTTTCTGTTTTTCTTCTTTTTGTAAAAACTTTACTTGCTGCCCAGTTATATATTCCACAAACGTTAATGTTTAGGAAGTGTTTAATTGGGCATTTTGAACATAACCATAATTGAGTTAAAATGGGGGGGGGGAAATGAAAAGCCCAATTAATAACTGATAGTATTATACAGCCTAATTAATAACTGATAGTATTATACACAATATTAATGAATTCATTATGTTTATTCATTCAATAATATCTTTTCTGATCCTTGGACTAGATATATTTTTGGCAGTGCTCTATTTAAAAAAGAAATTAGATGTGCTTTTCCTACTTAAAATACATGCAACCATGTTTTTGTAACGCTGTTTTTTATTTCAGGCTAATACATGTATGTATTTGTGTATGTGTGTGTATATGTTGTGTATACACACACATATATCTGCAAACTAAGTGGCATATCTCTGATTTAATCTTCTTATAGATTAAAACCTGGCATATTATTATTAATATTGGTAGTAGCGGTAATATTAATATTTTGTAGTACTTTTAAAAGGTTCATTTCTTTCTTTACTCATTTCAAGAGAGATGGGTATCTGTCATCTGTCACTTTGGGGCAGACATAAGTGGTCCTATCTGAAAACAGACAAATTCATTCTTTATGTTTATGCTGGTCAGGATATTCCTATGTTGTCGGGGATAAATGAAAGGCATTGCTACAGCTGAAGCACTTTCCTAGTGGCTTTATTCATGTTGTTTCCTGCTATAACGAAGGAACATATGTGTGCATTTTAGAGCAGATAGATTTATTAAGAAAATTTAAAATAGTTAATTGTTAAAACCATTGAAGAATTTGGTTCCATGATTGGCACATATCAAGGCTTTTAAAAAATCTTCTAAATTCTCAATAAATAAATAACAATCAAACACCCAGATGTTGAGAAAATATAGGCCTGTTGTACTTTTTACCTCTATGCAACCATTTTGTTTCAGGTCTAATTCACTGAAAATAAATTTTCTTGAGGAGATACATTTAACTACTTTTGGAAAGCTTTGTTGTAAAAAATATTTCTTTCAATATAAGATTTTCCCATTATAAGTTGCAAGTGAATGGATACTCTGCATATCCCACTTGATGAGGGCTCTACTCATTTTTTACCCCCTGCCACACTGAAATCCCTGCATACATCAGGCTTAACTTCCAGGCTGAGCTTTGTTAGTTTTTCTGAGTAGACTTTGCCAATTACTATGCTAGTCACATACTACATTTGCCCAAGCAATGGATTTTTGGCGTTCTTCTGGAGAGGGGATATGGTTTGTAAGAGAGTCTCCCCCTCCTCGGAGTTGAGTTCACTAGTTGAGATTTGCAAGCCTGAAATGCTTGAAGCAGCTCTGGCAGGATAGCAGTGCAAGCTTTAAAATCTAGGTGTAGCTCTTAATCCTTCCAGAGGCACATAAGTCTCCAGGAGTAGCTGGGCTAGCTGTGAGCAAGATGTATGCTTTTCATGTACTGCGTACTTATGGGCTGAGGGATTATTGATTTTCTTTCACAGTTGTAAAAGCAGCAATTGGTGATCATACCACACATACAGTACACACCAAGTTAGCAAGACCTTTCGCTTTCCTCTCTGTGAAAAAATCTGCCTCATACTCTTTAACATCTAACATTTAACTTTCCAACTTAATGTTTTCTATAAGGCTCTTTTCAACTAGCAATGACACGAGACAGAAAATAGCCATTTATCATTAGTTTTTTTTTTAATGAAAGAAAGGTTTCAAGAAACTTCTTGCATTTGGCTGTAACAGTCCAATTTTTCCTTGCTGGCTTGCACGCACATACATTGCTCGTCCTGGTGACAGAGCAAACGTTCGTATTTGGATGCCTCATGATACCAAGTCATTTCTTTCTAGAGAGTAAAACCAAGCAAACTTTCTGGGACAATCATAAGGAAAAACATGGGAAACACTTACCGGGAAGGCGAGAAAAAGCAATCCCATATGTTCTGCCGCTCTAGCTGTAATTCCACTGCCTGGGAATTGGAGTAATAACCCTCCCCCTCTGCCCAGCTCGGCGTCCAGTCCACACAAAGCCAACGGCAGCTGCAGGCTGAGCTGGTCCTGTTCAGATCACGCCTCCACTGAGGAGCGAGCAAGGGACAGCATTCCAGTTTACTGCACAGCCCACCTCCAAGTCTGAAGTTAAAGCTTCACCTCGCAGTGGTTGAAGAAGGGGGTGATGTCATAGATGGGCAGGACTTCGCCAAGCTCTCGTTCAGTGAGGTAACTGGGTGATCAGACTGATGAGCTTTGCCATCGCTAGAGGGAGTGAGAGCAGCCAGAATGAGGCGCTTAGCCTGCCGAGGCCAGGATGCCATTCAGTTGGTAGGCAGCCCTTTGGAATCGCAACCTTTTCTGAAGTTTACTACAACAGGGGAGTGGTAGGAAGCTTATAAAAAATACAAGACGGTTAGAAGGCTATTTATAAGATTACAATAGAAAGACACTGGTTCTTTTTATTTTTAAGCCATCTGTATTAAAAAGAAGTTAAGCAAAATCATATTATTTTCATTTTTGACTAGTTACAATAATGTTATAATTGTGAAGGCTAGTAACCCCAGCAGTGAATATTTATTTGAGAAATGAACAGAAAGCAGCTTCAAATAAATAGCTGATTTATTTAAGGGAAGGGAACAGGAATGCCAAAAGGTTAAAAAGAAAAAAAGGTAACTAGTTCTTTTTCCTGGAGGTAATAAGTCATTGTTTTATATGTATTTGTTTTAAGAAGTGAAAGTATTTTTCATATACTCCCACTATTTGTCCATCTTCTTTAGAACCTAGTAGATAGTAGGTTTTTCATATTTAAGGCATCCTCCCTAAAACAAAAAGGTTTTGAAAAATTAAATAGAGTATTTTCCTTTCTGATACGTTTTTGCTCTGAACATGAGTTAAGATACAAACACCTTAAGAAGAAAGAAACTGTTCACGGGTGGTTTTGCTTGTATTTAAGTTATTGTATTTTAATTTATGTATATGAATAAACACTGGACAGTGGAAGACATAGACATTTATAGTGTCTGTGTCTAATCAGCAGAATTATAGACTTTATTTTCAATTATGATTTTCATAGACTGGTTTCTGCTATTCGGTCAACAAATGCTTTAGGCTCGTAAGTTTTCCACTAAGTGCGTTTCACTTTTTAATATTATTGGGAAGAATTTTGCTTTTATATTTACCTGGAGGGCAATTTCCTTAAACTAATGTTATTTGTTTTATTCTTAGAGGTTCACAGCATTCTCCTTCCTACTTTTAAAAAGTTTCTGAGTGTTTCTGAAGGAGACCAGCTAATTGTCTTTCCCAGGAGTATTTGATTATGGTCTCTTCATTAGCTTCATTTAGTTTATCTATTTACATGTTTCTCTGATAGCAGTTTGACCTTCTGAGTTCCTCTCCAAGAATGAATGATATCACAGTAGAAGGTGAACTCTTGATAAGAGGTATACTGACCCCTATTGTTCTATGATTGCACTTTTATTGGCCTCTGAGGGTGGACCCATTAAATACAGGCGTTTTAGAATTCTAACGTCTGTTGAAAAGCCAACTTCTTAGAAATGTTAGGTAGCAAAAGTTGAACTGAGATGCAGCTGCTGGACTTTTGGAGGAAAGGGAAAGATGCCCTCATCATTAAGATGAGGGCATCTGAGCATTTGAAAAGGAATGGGGGATGAACAGGTAATCTCTCAGTTAAAGGGTGGATTTTCTTCCTGTTACTGCAAAATAAACACATGGATTAAATTGTTTTATGAAAGCATTCTTTCTAGGAGCTATTTTCAGTTGGGAGTTGATTATATTTAAAAAGAACTTTTTGCCTGGCCAAATTCCTATGGGCTTATATCAATATTTAATCAGTTTTGTCTCCATTCAGGCAGACCTTAAACAGAAAAGAAAGATAAATGGACAATTTTGGTTATCAGTATCTAAAAGAAGGTATATTGGCCTGGGAGTTAGGAGTTCTGAGGTTTCCATTCCCTAGCCTGCCATGACTTCATATTATCTGCTCTGGGGTTCGGTTTCACCACATGGCAAATAAAGGCAGCAGGAACTTACTGAATGCCAATTATGTATTGTTGCTTTCTTTCTTTTTTTTTTTTTAAGTTGTGGATTAAAATGTAGAAGAAGGCAAGAGATTATGAAAAATGTGATCTGTACTAGAGGTGCTAACTTTGGAGGCAAACTCTTGAGATAGCTCCTATCAGCCCACCCTGTCCAAAAATATATACTCTTTTGCTGCTTCCGTTTGTTTTTGTTTTTTTTTCTTGTTTTTACTTCTTGCTCTTATCAGCTGTCTGAAATTCTGCCAGTTGGAGGCGAACTTATAATAATATGTACATTTTTTTGCAATAAAATGGACCGCCTCTGAAAAGATTGAGTTACCCTGAGTTAATTCAGATTGCTTTCCTCCTTTGTTACCTAAGGGAGATTACCTACAATAAGGGGATGGCTGTCCTGGTAGGAGGGGAAGGGAGGCAGACAGTTTTCAGTGAGAAGCCCTTCAGGCTGTGATAGGAATGGGGGGGCCTGATTCTTACAGCAGAGAGAACTCAGCTCTTAGTGGAGGAACCCACCTGTGTAGACTAATGTTTAAGAGCATGTCCTTCACAGTCTAGCATACCTGGGCTCCATCTTGGCTTTGCCACATGACTGTAGGCAAATTACTAAATACTTCTGAAATTGTTAGCTCAGTACCTGACTCATAGTAAGTACCAAAGGAATGGTAACTGCCTCTATTAAGATGAGGGCATCTGAGCATTTGAAAAAAGGAGACATTAAGAAGTGGTAGAAGAATGCACAAAGGGAGGTCAGAGAGGACAAATGACAGATTTTTTCACACTCTTGTTCAATAGCCAGGAAATGAGGGAAGAGGTAGGCAAATAGGATATTTTCTTGTTTAATTTTTTTTTTTTCTGTTGTCTTCATGCATTTCATGGTCCCATGTTCTCAGGATTTAGAACTTAGTTGAGTTCTAGTAGACGTTTTAGATTCAAAAGGCATTTGTCGTTTTTTTTGCATTTTGCTCTGTTTTGTGGGCTAGCCTGTGAATCTAACACTGTACATGAGAAAATGCATTTCAGAGGGTAAAGAACTGGCCGGAAAATGAAATCCACTAGCATATTTGAATTTTAAAATTCTAAGACCATCTAAACTGGCCATATCGAAGAACTTTGTGTTTTTCTGTTTTTGTGAGAGGGTAAGAGATGTTCCCTGATGGAGGACAGGGTAGGTTGGATTTGGAATCAGGTTTCCCAGGCTTTACTATGTACTTGTGTATCCAAGTGAAAACAACAACCACCACTAAACCTCTTTTATAAACAACTCCCAGCTGAAATGGAACGATTTAAATGAGGTCTTCCAACCTGCCTAAACTTAAGCTTCCTCATTCACTCATTCATTGTACACAAATTTGTTAAAACTTCCCTGTAAAAGAAGCTGGTAGGACTAGGTGACGCCCAGACCACCTCCAAATATGGTATTGGAAATTTAATCTTAGAAAGTATTAAAGTTCTCTTAGGTTTTAGAAAGACACATCCTTGATGATTTTTCTTCCCCTCACCACTCTTCCTGAGAATAAAGTCTTCAAAGTTGTCTGATAAACAAACCAACCAACAAAATCAGCTCAGGCTTTTGGTATATTAAATGCCTTGGGCTTATTATCAGTTGAGAATTTTTTGGTTGCAAGTGATTGAAAGCTCAAGCCTTACTATCTGATCAACAATTGGAAATCTATTGGTTCATGTAACTGAGAAGTTCAAATGTATGGTCTGGCTGGCTTCAGGTAAAGCTTGATACAGTGGCTTAAAGTATGTCAACAAAAAAGTTTCTCTCTGGCTCTGGGTTTTCCAGTGTTGGCAAAGGAGTGTTGGCAGTCTCCTTAGATCATGTACAATGGATCCTTGGCAGCTCCAGGCTTTTCCCTTAGGCAGTGACAGTTCCATGTATCACATTCCCACATTGCAGTGTTCAGGGGAAGAGAGGTCACCTCCAGAAGCTCCTACACATGCACAGATGTATGATTCACTCTTTCTCATTTGTTTAATCTTGATCACATGCTCATTCCTGAACCTATTACAGGAAGATGGGGAGATATATTGGTGAGCTTAAGCCCCCTGTAAGAGCTGTAGGTAGGGTCAACCCCATTCAGACACACGGCTGAGAGTGGAGGCCACGGTATGATCTCAAGGAAAATTGGACACTGTTAGTTTGAGAAGGAAGGAACGGATGCTGGAGATTAGCTCATTTTTAGAGGATTTGGCATGCTGAAACTTGGGCATGTTTTATAAATTTATAAACTTGAAGCTGCTCTTTTTATTTTCTTTCTTTGTTTTTTTTTAAGCCAAAGTTTTGTTTAAATTGCCAAAACATCTTTAAAAGATTTTTATATTTGTAGACCCTCTCAAGTCTTGCCTAGTTTCTTCTGTCAACAGGTAGTGATGCAAGTTAGGGCACATCAGTACTACATCTTAACGTGAACCTCTGGGATGTTAATAAAATATAGAGAGAGTACATATTCAGCTATCTGTAATTCTGTGAAGTCAGGCCAGATGCTTAATGCATCACTTAGAAACGGTACCACATCTTTCTGGGCAATTCCAAAGGGTGTTGGAGAGATAATTAGATTATAGCAGGTCATGGATGCCTTAGAATACTGAATGGTTTTAAAAATGCTATATTAAACTGCTCTTCTGTTCTGATATTTGCCTTTTATTAGTCAACACTTAAAATGTACCTAAAAATAATCACATATCCCTTTTAAGTATATTTCCAAAACATACTGCAGTGGAGTGAGATCTGTCATTACAGGACTTGAGACAGAAATCAAAGAGAAAAAATCAGGTGGTTATTTCCCTGCCTGCTTGTCTGCCCACCCTCTGATACACCCTTATTTTCCCCAGCATCCAAGTTAGACTCTTGTTACACTTTCAGGATTGGGATAAAGATGATTTTTTAAAAACTGAGAAAAAAGCACCCCTTTGGCCTCCCAGGAAAGAGAGGAGAAATTGTGGTTCAGAACAGGGTTAGTACCTGGCCACAACTGATGGGCTGAGACAGCTGGCTAGTGCAAAATGGAAAGCCTGCTGATCCCTACTTTCTAACCTTTTCTCTGCTTTCATGTCTGGCCATGCAGATGATGCATGATCCAACTCCAGCTGATGTAGGCTGTGTCCTTGACCCCTTCCCACTCCCTAATGCCCTGTCACCCTTCTCACTTTGTTTTAAAATGCAAAAAGAGACTTTTAAGATGGACCTTGGAAAAAGCAAACTTAGAGCAAGCAGAGAGTGAATTCTCCCTCTGATAGATACTCTGTGTGTGGCCCTGGGAAAAGAACTTCAGTTCTCTGAGCCTCAGTCCTCTCATTTATGAAGATGGAGACCTGGGACCCACCTCGTTTTGCTATTATGGACTTCAGTAAAGTGGTGCATTGTAAGAGCTCATTAAATCTGAGAAAGCACTTACCAAGACAAAGCTAAAACTTGTAGATAGTTGCTTTTTATCTTCATAGTGATGAGTAGGGCCAGGATCATTTCAAAAGGCACAATCCACTAATGTTAAATTAAGCTATGTGTTTTAACAGTTTATCTTTGGAAATGAAACAATTTGAGAAACGCTTCTGCTTACTGTCCTGGATGCTCAGACCTTGAGATAACAGTATCTAAGGCTTGTTCTGAGACTTAATTACAAATCAAAGGACAAATTCCTTATTGTTGAAAATGATTAGTATAAAGCATAGCTTTGGAGGAATGGCTTACAGTTATTAAGAGCAGATCAATATATGTCTGATCATTGAGATATGTATTTACTAGATATCATACAAGTGGATTGCTCCAAAGCCGCATGATTCTATCTACATAGCTTGCTGTTAATCTCAGCCAAAGCTGTCGTCACTTGCAAACCATCTTATTGTTTCCCTGTTTCTGGAGTATTGGTGCTAATTTTAGGTACACAAATAGACTTTCTGAGAGGAAGATTTCCTGAAATTGTTGTCAGACTTATCTTATTTCCAAACCAGCTCTGTATTCTCCTTGTATTTGAGATTACCTCTTTTAGGATTGCTATTTCAGTGCAGTCCAGATTACTTAGGTACATAAACATGTTTAATGTTGAAAGAAACATGTTTAGAGTAGAATCAAAAACTGTTTTATATTATATCTGCTTATAAATGACTATGGAAACTGTCCCTCATTGGTACTTCTGGGAGAGGCAGATGTACTACAATTAGTACTTTTCCCTTAAAAGCTGGCATGTATTGATTATCATCTGCAAGATTTTTTAAGGGATAAAGTATTATCGATTGATTAGATTTGGACTAAGCGAATGTTTCACAGTACCATCTAGTCCAAATAAAAATAGTTAAAAATTATCATGGGAAATTCTTTAAAATATAAATCTATTTAAATTTCCTGACCGTGATTTATGACAAATACGTTATGGATAGATTAAAGTATGTCTGTAGTCCCCTCTGCTTCACTTCCTTCATATTCTTAGTGATTAACCTTAAATTTGGGGAATTTAAAAGCATTTTATAATTCTTTCATTAGTTAAATTTTTGTTCCTTTTGTTTGATATTTAAAATGTATTAGTTCTACAAATTTACAAATACTTCACTAGGTTTCATATGTGTGTTTAAAAATTAAGATCTAGACTTGACAAGTTTTATTAAAAGTGCACAAATATTGCCAATATTTAGTTATGTTTTAATGAGCTTTTATTCTTAATAAATTGTTTTTTTTAATGAGGATAGAATTGAAATATGATTAACAAAGTGTTACTTTTAAAAATGAGTAATTTTTGTTTGGGAGGAAGCTTTTTGGTAGTTTAATTCTCATGTTTACATAGAAGCAATACAGAAACTATTTGAGTCACTTCCCAAGCAGCTCCTCTTTGTTTCCTTTGCTAGCCCAGGGAACAGACTTGTCTCTCTGAAGTCCTCCCCTGCTTCCCTGGGGCAAGTCAGAAATAAGCTTATCAGATTACATCTTATTGACAAAGAGCAAAGCTTATTGGCTGACAAAAGAAGGGAAAAGAACAAGTAAAATGTAAATGACAGAGGTTTGTTGTCAAAAAATCCTAGGTTAACATTGTTTTTTAAATAAATTTTTTGGCAATAGGGTTTACATCTTTTTATATTTGCTTGATTTTTACTTTAGAATTTTAAGTGCAGTAAAAGCTAAGAGTTTTATCCATATTTTGTAAACTGTAATTAAGTTATCAATATTATCATCATTATTGCTGTTGGCATTGCTGTTGTTACTTGTTCCTTGTAAGCAAATCTTTCTATCTTATCTTTGAAAGAAGTTAGAGAAAATTATGTTGCATCTTATGTGTTTCCAGTGTAGTTTTCTAAAAGAAAGTAGACATGACTTTCAGATAGAAAGTAGACGTAAGCTTTCTGGCAGGAAGTAGAAATATTATAAATATTGAAATAAATTATTATAAATGTTAAGTAATTATAAAGATGTTTTATATCATATTTATATCCTATATTCTTGACCAAACAAAAATAATCTTAAGGAACTTTTAAATCATATTTATTTCTTGTCTTCTTGACCGAACAAAATAAAATATTACCATCTCCATTCTAATGCAGCTGATAATTTAATAATTGCATAGCAGGTGCAGGAACTTGTTCTGGGTACTCTGAAGATGATATTAAGGTATGTGCTATAAGTCTGGTCATGTTGACTCATTCTCTGTTTTCCAAAGACTCTCTAACCAACCTTCTAAAGTTGCTCTATCCACTAATACATAGATTATAGGTGGGCCAAAACCATCTCATGACAGCTAGGTACTGGCTCCTAAGCAATCCCAAAGAGCAAAGAAACCTGACCTTAGTCCGTGGTTGAGAAGGTCAGGAGCAATTTAAGCAGTGTACTCTGGGCTACAAAACTGTATTTGAAATGAGACTTACAGCAGTTAAAGAGGGAAAGTTTCTGAAGAGACATTAAGGAAAGAACCAAAGCTGCTAAAATAGCAACAATTTGAGAGGAAGAGAGAGCCACAGTAGGTGGATTTTGAAGTCTTTACCAGTTACTCTGGTGGTAAGTGCAAGCAAGGAAGACAGAAGAAATTGTCTGAGAACATTCACGATGCACGTTCCCTTCACCCAGCCTTGTCATGAATTTTGGGGAAGAATAGAAGAGGTTGCTGAATTACAGAGGCCAGTAAGGACGAAAAGAGAAGTTCATAGATTTGAGCAAAGTAACAGTATCAATGTAATGAGACTAGTATTCCAATAATGGTGATATTAATGAAAAGACTGGTGGAAAGCTAAGTGTAGACTAAAATCCTAACATTTGATTGCAGAGGAGGGGAAAGGGTAGTCAAAAATGGAGATTTGTTACTAATTTGGGCTTTTAAGGACTATGACCTGACTCTTCTCGTACCATTCTTAGGCCCTTCCAGGAAACACTGTTGAGGTTTTCCAAAAGCTTTTCGTTGTAAGTTTACAATAGAGTCCATGGGATTCCCGAGTTATTATCTGTTCTGCATCCA
Organism: Phocoena sinus; assembly: GCF_008692025.1. Lineage (NCBI taxonomy): Eukaryota > Metazoa > Chordata > Mammalia > Artiodactyla > Phocoenidae > Phocoena > Phocoena sinus. The sequence goes on from NC_045777.1 coordinate 40,698,442, forward strand.
GGAATGTAATCCCTGGACGAGGAAGGGTCTTCTCTGTATGGAAAGGAAACCATCTACTTTAGGATGGTGAAAGCTGACACTTGCTGAGAAAGCTAGAATGGCCTAACTAAGCCGTGCCCATTAAATGGGGGGGTTGTGCATGAGCCCACAAGTCACAGTAAATCATCCACATGTCCATTAGGAATATGGGGCAGCTCTCAGAGCCTTCTGGTTTGTATCCAGATTAACATCTAGTCTAACACTGTAATGTTAGTGGAGGCAATGGAGTCATCCAAAGTATGCATCCAGAGCAAACGTATAGGTCTTAGAACATGGAATAAAAGTACTGTGGCATTAAGGGTTCATTGTAATTTGTAACAGAAAGTACCTAAACGAAAGCATTCAGAGAAAAGTTATGCCAGTTCAGAATATGTCATCTACCATGTAATGTGCCAGAATCCTAACAGGCATTTCTGTTTACACTTGGCCCTTCTGAACCTCATTCCTGCCTTTGACTTATCCTTTATGAACAACATCCTTCATTAGTAAACAAATGAACACATTTCTTCACTCATCAGTTAAAGAAAACCACTAATTGTCCTGTTAGTCTCAAGGATTGATTTTGGTGGAATTATGCCCCAATGGTATTTTTTCCCTCAGTATCTCTAATATGGGATACTTACAATCTTATTTAAAAACAAATGCATGTTGTTTGAGAGGAGACAAAATGACTCCAAATACTATGCTGTTAGGACCCAGTTATCCATGTCTTAATGGTAAGAAATGAATTGACCACTACTGCCTATTTTCATCAGACTTGTTGCAATCAACTGTTCCAATTCACTTTATAGTTTACAGCCATTAAATGACACTGTTAAGTTGTAGAAAGTTAGAAAAGAATGATAATAAGAGGAAAATAAAAAGAGCCTTTAAGATTTTAATAACTTCTATCTATATGTAAACAAATTAAATTAGGAAAACATGTATTGTACATATTGCCTTTGTACTTATTATTATAAATTCTTTTCACTTAAGAAAATTGTGAACTTGTCTCTGCACTATCAAATGTGCCTGGATATCATCAGTCATAATGGGAGCCATTATATAGTATGCCATTGTTTGCAGAGATAGCAACCACCATGACTAGCCTGTCTTTCCCAGCATTTGCATGCTTTTCAACTTTTCCAGATTACAAGCAAAAGTATGAGGAAAATGTTTCCAATGAAATCTTTGTGCTCAAATTTATTAAGATAACTTCTTTGAGGTAAAATTCATGCTTCATAGAGCTGACACTTTTTAAATGAATTTGCTGTGATTACAAGAGTGCCCTCCAGAAAGGATGTATTCTCCCACTCCCTGCACCCTCAACAACTTTGGGTAGTGCTCATCTTCATTTTAATAGGAGATAAATTTGGTCTTGATATTGTTTAAATTTGTATATGTAGAAGGAGCACATTTTCTTTCTTTTTGGGTGAGAGGGCATGTTCTTTTACTTCATTTCCTCCCTCCTTCCTCTTTTTTTTTTTTTTTTTTTCCTTTTTGGGTAATTTTGTCTATGTCATCCATTTTTTTGAGAAGTCAAACACAGAGAAGTACAGAGAATAATGAAATAGAATATGCACCACCTAGAATTAACAGAGGTTAACATTTCATTTATTTTAATTATTTATTGCTTTAGATCCTTAATTCAAAATAGAATATAAGAATATTATAAAGTTGAAATATGCTTCATTTTCTCTCTCATCTACTTACCTCTTTCCTTCCCCAGAAGCATCCATCCACTGTGGCGAATTTGGTGGTGTGTTTTCAGTCTATGTTTTCTTATTTGTTTAATTAAAATTAGGGTCAGCTGTGAGCCCTAAAAACTTAAGAGTGACTTAACATGGAAGTTGATTTCCCACTTGTGAAAAAGTCCAGATAGTAGTCCAGGGGGAGCATGGCCCTCCACACAGTCGGTGACCTGGGATTCTTCTAGTTTGTTGCCTTATAGTGGGTGGCTTCGATCTCATACTTCAAAATAGTGACATCCTCTTTCCAGAAAGGACAGAAAAAGGAATTAAAAACACATTAGTATTAATAATTACCTACCTGTTATAAAAATTAATACTTATTTTAATGATAATTATCATTAATAAACTGCAAACTTGCGTTCAGTTGTCCCTCTGTACAAATAAGACTACAAGGAACATTCTTTTACATAATCTCCTCCTCTGCATGGGTGAGCTTCTCCGGCTTATGTACCTAGAAATGGAATTTCTGGGTCTTAGGGTATGACTATAGGTATAGGTCACTATACTAGATACTGCAAAATTCTTCTCTTTGTTAGCGTTCTTTCAGCTGCAAATAACAGACAATAGAGTTCAAAGTGGCTAAAATAAAGAAATTTATTACCTCACATACCAAGAAGTCCAGAGGCAGAGGTGGTCTAGACTTGGTTTATTCATTGACTCAATGGCTTGCTCTCCTCATGGTTACAAGGAATCAAATGCAGACAAAACAATGGACAAAGTTATTGTATCTCTTTGTTTCTTTTGAAGGGCAGGGAAACTTTTCCTAGAAACTTCCTCCACCTGGCTTTCTTTCATATCTTATTGGCTAAAACTGAATCACACCCGAAGTTGATTACTTACAAGGTTAGATAAGACCATGATGACTACGTGGGGATAGGGCCCGTTTACCTCGAAGAATGTTATCAGGAGGAAGGAGATACCTGAACAAAATATGCTGTTAGGAAGGAAGATGGGGAAAGGTGGGTGACAAGTAGACAATAAGCAGTGTCTGCTGTATTCCTAAAGTAGCTGCTACATTCCCATCAGTAGTACACGAGTCCTTGATTGTCAGGGCTTTTGTTTGTTTTTGCCAATCTAATGAGCACAAAATAGTACTCTTTGTTGTATTCCCTGGCATTTGTCGGGCTTCTGGTGGGTTGCATACCTTTTCAGACACTTAATAGGCCTTCTGGGTTTTCTCTTCTGTGAAATGTCTTATTTATGTTTCTTTGCCTTGATTTCTCCGGAGACATTTGCGTTTTTCTTATTGATTTGTAGCAATTAAAAAAATATATTCTGAATAATAATTATTTGTCTATAAAGTTGTGTTGGAGGTGCCTTCTGCCAATGTATGGCTTGTCTTTTAACTTTTAATTTAAAAAATAAGTTTTTGTAACTTAAAGGTTTGTACTTTTTGTGTCTAGTTCAAAGAATCATTTTCTACATTAAGGTCATATAAATATTATTCTATTGTTTTTCTTATTGAATTTTAATTGGTTAACAACCTTTTGTATACTGTATACTAGCAATTTTTAAAGTAATGTGAGGACTCTTCCACAGGATTTGTAAGATTAAAACTGCTTTTATGATGGTATTAAAATGTTATTTGCCCTTTTCACTCATTCTTTTATACGTGTAAAGTGGAGTCTTAAAGAGGCTGCATGACCTGTGATACCACAGCAAATTGGAAATGCCAAAGCAGAGATGGGGACCCAGTTACCTCTTCTTACATCAAACATTAAAATGATTTGCAGGACTGTAAACAGTGCTATTTTTCTGAATAAGACTTTTTGTTTGTTGGAATATAGCTTTTTCTTCTCACAAAATATGCTATTTATATAAATGTATATTGGGTTATTTTTAAATGAATTTATAAGTATTTTAAAAAATTCTGTTTTAACCAGTAACATATTAAACATTGAAAAATATAATCCACATAAATAAAAGCTCTTTGGTGTACTCAACAATTTTTAAGGATATAAAGGAATCCTGAAACCAAACGTTTGTGAAATGTTGCTGTATATGAACAGTAATTTTTCATTCAGAAATTCCCTTGCCTCATAGCTCTGTGTCAAAAATTAGAACATTTATTTCATTCTCCTTGGGAAAATATGATTTGGAAAACAGTTGTCTTCTTCCCATATACATCAATGTATTAGTTAAAGATAATTAACTTGAATTATCTATAATTTTTATTATTCATCTACTGCAGTCATCCATTAGCCCAATGGGTACCATAAAACAATAGAAAGAGCCTAAGTTTTGGTGTCAGACAGACCTGGCTCGGATCCCCAGCATGGACACTCTGTAGCTTAAGCTAGTAACTCAATCTGTCTGAACCTCAGTGTTGGGAGGGAGTAGTCCATCTGGTTGTGTGTCTCTCTCATTAGGAAGAGAGGAATGTGGCTGAGCAGGGCTTGGGGAAGCAGATCCTGACGGAGCTGCACTTCAGAAACAACAATTGGGTCTTAATTAAGTGGAATGTTCTCCCACTGCTCAGTGTTGTGGTTAAGGGCATTAGCTTTGTAGCCAGACCTCTGGTTCATAGCCCAGTTCTACTTGCTAACTGAGTTAATTAAATTGTGGATGAATTACTTAACCTGTGTGTGTTTTTGAATATCCCCATATATAAATTGGGAGTAATAATACTCTCTATACCAGAAGGGTTATTGTGAGAATTAACTGAGATACAACGTCTAAAACCATTTTACAGTGTTGCCGCATGATAGATGCTTACCATTTCAGTTGTAGTCGCTCTTACTATTAGTTTAAGTAATTATCTGTTGCCTCATAACAACCCACCCCGAAACTTAGTGCCCTTAAAATAAAACCAAAGATGTATTTTGTGCACAAATCTCAATAGTTACACATCATCTCTGCTCACATGGCACCAGCCGGGGTGGCTGACCTGGGGGCTGGAGGATCTGCTTTCGAGTTGGTTGACTCACACAATTGATGCTGACTTCTTCTCAGAGCTCAGCCAGGGCTGTGTACTGGGTACCTCTGTACTCTCCAAGTTGGCCTCTTCACGGGTTGCTTAGGCTTCCTCATGGCATGATGGCTGGGTTCTAAGAGTGAACATCTCAAAAGAAACAGGGAGAAGTCCATCACATTTTTATAACTTGTCCTCGGTAGTCACTTACTTACGTTATTTCCATTAGTCACAAATCCATCCAGATTTAATAGGAGGGAACACAGACACCCACCTCTCCATGGGAGGAGTGTCAAAGTCACATTGTAAGAAGACTAAGAAGACCAGGAGATACTGTTGCAGTCATCTTTGAGGAATATAGTTTGCCGCAGTAGGAGTCTACTGACCTATTAGATAACATAATATCCTTGGCATTCTTAATCACCAGCAGCAACAACCTCAACTCTGTGTATCAGAACCATCTTAGTGCTTTTTGCAAAATGTAGATAGTGGGCAACTTTTCATTTCTTTTCAGTATTTTTCTCTATTTCCTGCCTTTTTTTCAGTGTTGAGCACTTACTAATATAATTAAAAATTTAAATGAGAGGATTAACAATTTTTACAGCGTATCTAGATAGTCTATATTCTATGGATATAGAATTTCTTAAAGAAGTTGAAAGTCTGTTTTACTCCTTCTTTCTCAGTTTGGTCATATTTCTAGTGGCAGTGACCTCTAGAATGAAAGAAAAGGAAGAAAGGAAATGATTCTACTCACAAATATTTCTAGGTTAAATGTTGGGTTCCTTAGGGCAAACCTCAGTCACCAAACGTAGCCCATAAAACCATGAAATGTGGTTCTCACTGCCTTATCCTTAGAACTGTGGGTTGCAGACAACTGATGAGCTGCTGGTGAACTTGGACAGAGAACAGTTTCTCTTCATCTGTCAGGAAAGGCAGGCACACAGTAAATATGTGAGTACATTTGATATTGATAAGACTCATGCAAATGAATGTGCAAATAAGGCAGTGCTCTTGAGATTTTGGGAAATGGCCAAAGCGGCTGTTTTGTGCCCCCCTAAGACTTTGGATCTGCCTCTGATCTCACACAAAGCCCTCTCTTTTGCTTAAACGTGTCTTATTCTTAAAGATGCCAGGCTTAGTTCTTTGAAACATTTAACTTATCTTTGCAGCTGTAATATATTTCTTCCCTTCAAATGGCAAAATTGTTCACTTTAAAAAGCAAAGACTATTTCAGGTTTGAGGTGAAAGCAGAGTGAAATATGGAGGCAAAGGATCAGTTTCAAAGAGGAACGATACTTTATAACAATTTAGTCTACTTTTAAGTGGCAAGTGTTGTTATATATATAGGAAATAGTAAAGTACATGGGAATAAACAGTGGACTGAATGTCACTCTGGGGACTTAAAAGGAGTTAATGCAACTTCTCAAGTAGATTAATTTACTCCTGGGGATAGTTTACAAGATAGTAGATTTTTGGTTCAGTATAATTTTCATTTATTCAGCACATATTATGTTCCAGGTCCTCTTCTATGCACTTTACTTACTGATATTAATTTATTCAATTCTCTCAACACCCCTGTGAAGTAGTTAATACCATTATCCCCCAGTTATAGCCTAGAACAAAGTGAAAACTTGCCCGAGATCACTATGTACAGCCATCAGGCTTCATACCCAGGCTGACTGGCTCTAGGATCCAAGCAATCCAAGTTTTTACCCACTGCTTCTTATTGCCTTGCAGATGAGTTGTGGCTTTTTGTTTTGTTTTGTTTTAAGTTATGGTGCTTGGAAATTTTGCATTAAATGGTTTTAATTTTGCAGCAGTGCTTGGCAACTTTTGCATTAGATCAAGAGAATATAGTAGGTATCTGCAAGGGATTCTTTCAGAGTTCACATAAGAAAACCAAAGGCAAGGCAGATCTCAGAAAGGGAGATTAGGCAGTAAATTATTAAATTTCAGGCTCATTGCTCAACTTTCCTTGCATCTGGCAGTCAAGTCAAGTGTATTTAGAATCTGGGAGAGGGTTTCATACCCTGCACTGCTATTTGTAACAAGAACTTGGGTGAGTTACTTCATCTCTCCTGGGGATATTAACAGCTATCCCACCAGCCTCAAGGGGTTGTTGGAAAGAGCAAATGAATTATCATGGTTATAAATCCAGTTGCAAAATATAAAGTCCTCATTTACTGTTAGTTATTGTTATAATTAAGTATAATTTCTTTTAGAAAAGCATTTCAGAAATACCTACTTTGAAAATTACATTTTGTAGTTTGTCCCTGTGTTTGATACAGGTATGTCAACTGTTTAGCATGGTGCTTAGCTTATGGTCACACTCAGTAGAATCTACTAATCATTATTTAATTTCTAGAAGATCTCTTCAGATTGGGGAAGCAATAAAAGGAAAATATCTCCTGGACAGGACAGAAGCTGCTGAACAAAATCTGAAATATGGGTCTAAGAAGCCTTTCCTAGTTGGCAGGGGCTGTGTGATACTGAGGAGATTTAGGAAATTGAAGTAACATTTTCAGTGTTCAGTGATAATAATCCCTCTCATTTCTACTGTCTATTTATGTACTCATGTGCCAAGGCTGATCTATTCATGGTGGCCCTCTGAGGACCATTAAGTATTCTGAGGTCATATCCGGGTTTGATAAAATAGAGTGTTATGATCACTGCCTCCAGTATTTGCCATCCCTAGACTATTCTTTAAAGTTTCTGAGATACCTTCGATTCTACTTCTTAATCATACCCTCGCCGCAGCCCTCTACATTTGTTAGGGTTATCAGTGCTCCCCTGTGACACGAGGAAACAGACTATGACCCCTTTTCTTCTATCTCTGGGTTTTTCCCACTAGAGTGTGCTGTCATGGCTTTGTACATCCCTTCTCAGGTCTCAGCCCCTATCTTGAAATCTAGTATGGATTTGGACACATGATAGATGATCCATATAGCTTTGCTGAATTAAATTTTAGTGAATTAAAATTTTGGTCCGAACTGAATGACTGATGCTTAAGAATAAAACCTCAAACTTCAAAAATGGAGCTGTTAGCACTTCCCTCATTTTTCCTAAATACCAGCTATTTCAGTTGTGTAAAGCATGTGACTCCAGTAGGTGGAAAGGATACGTAGGGTAATTTAACTGACTGATTTGGTTCTCAGGTCATTTTTGTCAGAATGGTCAGCAGACTAGGCAGCTGTCTAGAAACCACGAGGGTTTGTGAACAGGATTTCAAAAAAGGAGCCAATCGCTAGTCTAGTGACCATGGGGAGTAGGGAAAAAAAGCTCATAGATAGGAATGCATGCTTCTTCCCAATGAATCCTTCTGACATTTAGGCTTCTTATGTTTTGTCCACAGCTCACCTTAACCTTTTATTTTCTTTGTGCATGCCCAGCAGAAGTTTATTTTCCAGATCCCATTTACTGACATCTCTGGTTTATCTGTACATTTCACTTCCTTTTCTAGCTGTTTAATAAAGGTCATGTTTATAACTCTAGTATTGATGGTTTCCCCAGTAGGCCCAGGCATCAGCTTCTGTAATGTCCGGTGGAATCCCTTTCCATAAGACAAAAAGGAGTATCTGAGTTTTCATAGATCTGAGTAATGACTTTTGGTCTGCAGAAATATAGATCCTAGTAATAATAATACCTTACTGTATGCTGGTCACAGTCATAAAATTAATATTTTTAAAATGAACTATTTAGTGGCATTTAGTACATTCACAATGTTGTGCATCTACCACTTCTATCTAGTTCCAGAACATTTCATCACCTCAAAAGGAAACCCATACCCATTAGATAGTTATTCCCCATTTTCTCCCACCTCCCCCAGCTCCTGGCAACCACCAAAACCTCCTGCTGTCTGTTTCTATGGATTTTCCAGTCTGGATGTTTCACATAAATGGGATCATACTGTTTGTGTATGGCTTCTTTCAGTTTTAACGTTTTTATTTTTTATGGCTGAGTAATATTCCAATGTATGTATATACCAGAATTTGTTTATTCATTCATTGGTTGAAGGACATTTGGGTAGTTTCTACACTTTTGCTATTATGAATAATGCTTCTATAAACATTAGTGTACACGTTTCTGTGTGGAAATAAATTTTCATTTCTCTGGGTCATTGTAATTCAATTGTAAATTCTAGTCCAATTTATCTCTTTTTTTTTCTTTTGTTGCTGTGTTTTGATGTCATAGCTAAGAATCCATTGCCAAATCCAAGATCATGAAGATATACTTGTACGGTTTCTTCTGAGAGTTTTATGGTTTTCACTCTTATATTTAGGCTGTTTATCCATCTGTAATTAGAGTTTATATGTGGAGTGAAGTAGGGTACAACTTAATTCTTTTGCATGTGGGTATCCAGTTATCCCAGTACCATTTGTTGATGATACTGTTCTTTTCATGTTAAATAATCTTGGCACCCTTACTGAAATTCAAATAGCCATAGATATTTAGGTTTAATTCTGGACTCTCAGTTTTATTTCATTGATCCACATCTATCCTATGTGAGTACCACACTATTTTGATTACTGTGTTTTGAAATCAGGAAGTGTGGGTCCTGCAATTTTGTTTTCATTTTTCAATATTGTTTTAGCTATTGGGGGCCCCTTACAATTCCATATGAATTTGAAAATTAGCTTTTCAAATTATGCAAAAAAAAAAAGCCATTGGAATTTTGATAGGGATTTCATTGAAATTGTAGATCACTTTAGGTAATATTGCTATCTAATAATATTAAGACTTTCTATCCATGAATATATGATATCATTCTATTTATTTGTCTTTAATATATTTCAAAATATTTTATTGTTTTTATTATATAAATCTTTCACCTCCTTGGTTAAATTTATTTCCAGGCATTTCATTATTTTGGATATTATTATAAGTGGATTTGATTTCTAATATCTGTAGATTATTCATTAGTGGTGGTTATAAACACAAGTGTTTTTTATATATTATCTGATTTGTTGAATTCAGTTGTTAGCTTCTAGTAAACTGTTTTGTGGATTCTTTGAGATTTTCTATATATGCAAGATCATGTCATCTGCAAATAGAGATAGTTTGACTACTTCTTTTCTAATTCATATGCCTTTTATTTCTTTTTCTTGCCTAGTTGCTCTGGCTAGAACTTCTAGTACAATGTTGAATAGCAGTGGTAATGCTTGCTGTAGATTTTTCATAAATGCTCTTTATCATTTTGTGGAAGTTCCTTTTTATTCCTAGTTTTCTGACTGTTTTTTTGTTTTGTTTTGTTCTGTTTAGTCAAGAAAGTATATTAGATTTTGTCAAATGCTTTTTCTGCATCAACTGAGTTGATCATGTGTGGGTTTTTTCCCTTCCTACTATTAAAAATATTGCATTCATTGATTTCCTTATGTTGAACCACCCACGCATTCCTGGAATATTCACACTTGGTCATGGTGTGAATATACTGTTGGTCTGGTTTGCTAGTGTTTTGTTGAACATTTTGTGCATCTGCAGTCATGAGCAGTATTAGTTTATAGTTTTTATTTTCTGTAGTGTAATCCTACCCTTACAGAATGAGTTAGCAAGTCTTTACTCCTCTTCTGTTTCTTGAAAGAGGTTAAGAAGGATTAGTGTTAATTTTTATTTAAATGTTTGAGTGAATTCACCAGTGAAACCATATGGTACTGGGCTTTTCTTTGTCGGGAGGTTTTTCATACTGATTAAATCTCTTTACTTTTTATAGGTGTGTTGAGATAATCTGTTTCTTCTTTAATCAGTTTTTGTAGTTCGTGTGTTTCTAGAAATTTGTCCATTTCATCTAGGTTATCCAATTTGTTGATGCACAATTGTTTATTGTATTCTCTTATAATCAGTTTTATTTCTCTAAGGTTGGAGGTAATGTCCTCACTTTCATTTTTCATTTCATCTATATATTAGTCTTTCTGTTTATCTGTCAGTCTAACTAAAGATTTGTCAATCTTGTTGATGTATGAAAGAACTAAATTTTGATTTCATAGACTGTTGTTTTTCTCTTCTCTGTTTCACTTATCTATGCAGTGATCTTTATCATTTCCTTTATCTGCTAGCTTTGGGTTTAGCTTGCTATTCTTTTATTAGTTCCTTAAGGTGTAAAGTTAGGTTATTGATTTGAGATTTTTCTTCTTTTGTAATGTATACATTTTCAGCTATAAATTTCCACCTAAGCATTGGTTTCACTACATCTAAACTAATTCAGTATGTTTTATTTTCATTTTCATTTGTCAGAAGACATTTTCAAAATTTCCTTTATGATTTCTTCTTTGACCTATTGGTTAAGATTATGGTGTTTAATTTTCATGTAATTTTGAATTTTTTAGCTTTCTTCCTGTTATTGATTTTTAGCTTTATTCCATGTGTTGAAGAAGATACTTTGTTTCAATCTTTATAAATTATTGAAATTTATTTTGGGCCTAACATGGTATATTTTGAAGATGTTCCACATGCAATTGGAGAGCATGTTTATTCTGCTGTTGATGATGGAATGATCTATTTATGTCTCTTAGGTCTAGTTTGATTATAGTGTTATTCAAGGCCTCGTATTTCCTTACTGGCTTCATGTCTAGATGTTCTATTTATTGTTGGAAGTGAGGTATTGAAATCTTCAACTGTTCCTGTAGAACTGTTTACTTCTCTTTATTTATATATTTTGGGTCTCTTTTGTTAAATGCGTATGTGTTTATAATTTTCATATCCTCTTGATGTTTTGACCCTTTTATCAATCTGTCTTTCCATCTTTCTGTCATCTACCTATCTATCATCCTTCCTTGTCCTTTGTAACAATTTTTGACTTAAAGTCTATTTTATCTGATACTTTTTTCCTATCTTTTTTTTCCTTTGGCCTGTACTTGCAGGATCTTAGTTCCCTGACTAGGGATTGAACCCGTGCCCCCTGCAGTGGAAGCACAGAGTCTTAACCACTGGACAGCCAGGGAAGTCCCAATTTTGTCTGATATTAATATAACCATTTTGGCTCTCTTTTGGCTACTACTTCCATGGAATATCTTTTTCCAGTACTTTTATATTAAACCTATTTGTGTCTTTGGATCTAAAGTGAGTCTCTTCTCACAGCATATAATTGTTTCATGTTTGTTTTTTCTTTTAATCTATTCTGCCAGTCTCTTTTGATTAGTGAATTAATTCATTTACATTCATAGTGATTACCGATAGAGAAGAGCTTCCTTCTGCCATTTTTTTTCTGTATGTCTAATAGCTTTTTGTTTCTTATTTCCTCCATTACTACCTTCTCTTCTACTTTATTTTTTTCTACTTTTTTTTTTTTTTTTTTTTTGCAGTATGCAGGCCTCTCACTGCCGCGGCCTCTCCCGCCTCAGAGCACAGGCTCTGGACGCGCAGGCTCAGCGGCCACGGCTCACGGGCCCAGCCGCTCCGTGGCATGTGGGATCTTCCAGGACCGGGGCACGAACCCGTGTCCCCTGCATCGGCAGGCAGACTCTCAACCACTGTGCCACCAGGGAAGCCCCCTTCTGTATGTATTTTTAAGCTTTTTTTTTCAGTGGTTGCAAAGGAGATTATAATTAAAATCTTAAACTTATAACAAACTATTTTGAATGGATACCAACTTACAATCAATAGCATACAAAAACTCTGATCCTGTATAGGTCTTCCCCATTATGTTGTCATTCACAAATTACATCTTTTTATATTGTGTGCTCATTAACATAGGTAATAATTATTGTCCTATGCATTTGTCTTTTAAATACTATTGTAAATTAAAAGAGGAGTTACAAATCAAAAACATAATAATATTGGCTTTTTCATTTACTATGTAGTTACATTTACCAGAGCTTTGTATTTCTTCATATTGTTTCAAGTTGCTGACTAGTGTCCTTCTATTTCAGCTTAAAGGACTCCCTTTAGCATTTCTTGTTGGGAAGTTCTACTAATGATGAACTCTGTCAGAATTTGTTTCTCTGAGACTGTCTTATTTTCTCCTCATTTCTGAAGGATAATTTTGCCAGATATAGCATTCTTGGTTGGTAGTTCTTTTTAGCACTTAAAAAATCCCATTTCATTCTCTTGTGGCCTCCATGATTTCTGTTAATCTTATTGAAGATCCTTTGTATGAGTGATGAGTTGCTTCTCCTTTGCTGCTTTCCAGATTCTTTCTTTGCCCTTGTTTTTTGACAATTTGATTATAATGTATCTCTGTGTGGTTCTCTTCACATTTATACTCTTGAAGTTGTTTGAACTTCTTGAATGTGTAGATTTGTGTATTTTACCAAACTTGGGAAATTTTTGGCCACTATTTCTACAAATATTCTTTCTGTCTCTTTCTTTCTCTACTCTCCATCTGGGGTTGACATTGCGTATATGTTGGTATGCTTGATTGTGTACCAAAGTTCTCTTAGGCTCAGTTCATTTATCTTCGCATTCACTGATGATTTCTTCTACCTTGTCAAATCTGCAATTGAAATCCTCTTGTGAGTTTTTCATTTTTTCTCTTTGGTTTCTTTTTATAATTTCTAAATCTTTATTGATATTCTCTTTTTATATATCATAATCCTGGTTTGATTTATTATGACAGTTGATTTAAGGTTTTTGTTTAATAAGTCCAATGGCCGTGTTCCCTTAGGAACAGTTTCTGTTAACATCTTCTGTTAATGGACCATAGTTCCCTATTTCTTGCATGCTTCATAGATTTTTAGTTGAAAATTGGACATTTTTAATATTATAATATGCTAACCCTGGAAATCAGATTCTTCCCCCACTCCTGGGTTCACTTTTATTGCTTTCTGTGTGCTGTAACTATTTGTAGTGATGTTTTGATCTAATTTTGTAAAGTCTGTGTTCTTTGGCACAGGTGGTCTCTGAGGTCTCCATTCCTTTAGCTTGTGTTTAGCTAGTGTCTTGACAGAGATTAACCTGAATGCCAGATAGCAAAACAAGGGGTAAAAACAGGAAAGAGAACAAGACAAAAGAAGAGAGAGAGAGAGAAGAGAGAGAGAAAAGAGAGAAAGAAAGAAGAAAGAAAGAAGGAAGGAAGGAAGGAAGAAAGAAAGAAAGAAAGGAAAGAAAGAAAGAAAAGAAAGAAAGAGAGAGAGAAAGAAAGAAAGGAAAGAAAGGAAGGAAGGAAGGAAGGAAGGAAAGAAAGAAAGAAAGAAAGAAAGAAAGAAAGAAAGAAAGAAAGAAAGAAAGAAAGAAAGAAAGAAAAGAAAGAAAGAAAAAGAAAGAAAGAAAGAAAGAAAGAAAAGAAAGAAAGAAAGAAAGAAAAGAAAGAAAAAGGAAATGGGAAAATATATTCCTAAACCTCTTGTAGTCTTTGTATATTGGCTTTTTCTGGGGCACTCCTTCAACACTTTGCCAGCCCACTTTTCATCTCTGTGTTATTAGCCTTAACTTCTTGCTTGAGTTTACCCGACAGTCCAGCCAGAGATGAAAGCATAAGGTCTGATTAGGTCTTTACTGGACATGTGCATGGCTTTTTAAATTCTCAGTATAGATGAAAAACAAAACCCCTCTCTCTCCAGCATTTTCTCCCTGGCTTTAGTTGCTGTATCGGATGCCTCAAGCATAATGTTTTGTCCCAGGAAACTGTGGTTTTTTGTCTACCTTACAACATTTTCAAATTCTTGCCACTTTTCTGAGCAAGTTCCCAGTTAGGCAAAGCAAAGTCAGGTGCCACACATTGTTCCGCCAGGTATTCCTTGGAAAAGTTAGAACACATGCAGTTCTTTGCGAGTGTCTTCTCTGCTTCCTCTGGAACACAGGAATAGGGTGGCACACTAGGTGAGCCAACTGCCATCTTTAAGACTATTATTGAACTAGGGAGGGAGTTGAGGCAAGGGCAAATAAAAACATCACAAATATTTTCTACCATTTAAAAATTTTCTTTGTTTTGGTTTAGTGTTCTCTTGGTTGCTGTAAACCCCAGACTGTTTCCCAGAGTTCTGACCAAGTTGATTCTGACAATTTTGCTTGATTTCTTGATATTTCTGTGGGGGCACAGGCTCTTGGAGCTGCCTACTCTGTCTGCCATGTTCATTGACATCACTAGCAGTTTACTTTTGGGGCCTTAGTTGTCACATGATATGATATGCACTGTCTCTTGAATACAATGGTAACATATACATATATGGTCCTATTTCCTGTTTCCTTTTCCTCCCCTAACTTAATTAGCCACATATATTTGTTTTAGAATATAGAAACTCTAAGTCTTCTCTGTACTTTACTATGTCCACTACCCTTATTTAAAAAAGAGTCTAAAATATAATCAATAAAAGCTTATTGTGGAAATACACTCCATTTTTTCCCACACAGTTTCAGATTAAATAAAGTGAAAAATAATTTCAGAAATAATCTTTATTCTGGCTGCTGGAAATAATTTTGAATTGTTGGCAAAGGTAAGATTTTTTAACAGAATGAAATGTAAACTTTTGTGAAGTTAAAAACAATTGTTCTATTGGTTTTTTCAATGAGAAATGATTATCATAGAACCTTCAAGACTCTATTATTAGAGATACATGGATATTAACTTTTATCAGCCATTTTGAAATTGTCATTTTAAACTTTATTATTAGACTCCTGTTCAATACTTTACAGACTAATGTGGTTAAGAATTATTTGGGGGAAATTATCAATGTATGAGTTGTAAATGAATTCTCATGTTATATAGTGTCTTTTAATTATTAGAGAGCAAAGTTAATTGCAGGAGAAAAGCATATTCACATTGAGGAATATAAAGAACAAAAATAAAGTTTGATGAAACTTCAGCCTGGATTCAGCCTCCAAGTAGTGAGACTGAAAGGACTTTAAGGGCAAAGTTTTGTTTTACTGGGTTTGGGAAGACAGGGAATACTTGAGATAAAATTTAATTTTTCCTTTACTTGAAATTCTTTCTTTCTTTTTTTTTTTTTTTTTTTAAGAGAAGAGAAAACGTACATAGTCTGAGAGGAAGTAGAGCCCAGAAGGGCATCTAAAGGATTCCTTTAAGAAATTCCTATAAGGAGTTTTCTGAACTACTTTTATCAACTGCTCAGAACTTAGATTTAATTAAGTTTGCAAGGCTGGGGGGTGGGGGCAGGACAATAGCCTGTTTTAGGGACGAAGTGCCAGCTTTAACTCTGAATTTCCTGGTCCCAAGGCGTTGGTGTCACTACCTCACTGTTACTTAAATGCAGAATTTTTGATTTAATTTCCTTTCAAGGGAGACGTAAAAACCAGAGTTTCTTTTTCCCAAGAAACTGCCAAGGAATCTCCCTGTGCTTTATTAGGTAAATAACTGCATTTTAAGTAGAGAAATGCAGTCTGTGTGGTAGCATGCTAAAACATTGTTGTGTAAATGGGCAGATGGAGATCCTAAAAACTAAATAATTATATTATTAATAGTATTGAATTAATTTATATACATTTTGAACTCAATGGGGGGATTGTTAATTATAAAAGAGATTTGCTTAGGATACTAAAATTTAAATATAAAAATATTGAATTATTTCTCATAAGAAATGATTCCCTTTCATGACTTCTATTAATTACAACTTCTGTTGTCATATTTTGTGATTTTTGAGCAGTTTATACTGAACTTCTTTACATTGAATATAGAATATTTTTAGGGTAATCCAACTTTTTGTAGGTTTAAAAATAATAACTTTCATCATATTTCATCTGCATCTGTCTGAATACATGCCTTTTTATTCTTAGTAACATAATAAGAAAAAAAGTTGGTTCTTTTCGAACTATTGACTTCATTTTACCTATTTGCTAGTGAGCAGTTACTATATTGAGATTATTAGAAGTCAGGTGAAGTAATTAGTTAACCAAATAGACTTTTAGAATCTACATAGTATATCTGTGGTTATTATATATTTTCAAGAGGCCTTTGCCAGACTCCCTTCCTCTATAAGCCTTTTTTATATAGGCTTTGTCTTCCAGCATTACTCTTCCTTTCTTTCTTCCTCTAGATAAATCCTTCCCACTCTTCAGATTTTAGCTCCTCTCAAGTCCCTTCCCTGATCTCCCTGACCACATCAGCTCCCTTGAACTCCTCTGTGTTCTAATTATACGTTCCTCTCCTCTGTGGCCTTCATAATAGTAGGCAGTTTGACTTCTCTGTGATTATCTGTCTGACTCCTTCATCATACTGGGAGCTATGTGGGAGCAGGGACCTGTTTTGGTTTTGCTCACCATTGTGATCTTTGAGCCCCATACGGGGCCTGGTACAGAGGCAGCTTCTAGTAGCACTTGCTATTTGAATGGCATCTAACACTATACTATGAAACACCCCAGTGTGCTGTCCTGTTTTATACTGTTGTATGGACTTGAAATAATTTCTCTAGAAGATAAAATTGCTTTTTATATGCATGCAAAATAAGTCCACTATCCATGATAAATCAAGTTGCCTAGTCACATCATTCATTTATTCATTCAACAATATTTAGTGAAGCCTTGCTCTATTGGCTGCTGTTTAGGTTTTTCATTGCTTTATGACAGACTCTCCCGAAACTTAGTAGCTTGACACCACAGTCACTTTATTTTTTCTCACAGATCATATGTCAGGAATTTAGACAATATGTCAGGGATGAACTGTCTCTGTTCCACATGATGTCTACTGGAGCCTCTAAGTTGGCTTCTTCACTTA
This sequence comes from Phocoena sinus, assembly GCF_008692025.1. NCBI lineage: Eukaryota > Metazoa > Chordata > Mammalia > Artiodactyla > Phocoenidae > Phocoena > Phocoena sinus. The sequence goes on from NC_045777.1 coordinate 40,715,720, forward strand.
GGTGTCTGACTGCTCAGGAAGGACGTCCAGAACAGCTTGACTGAGGTTGTATAGCTGCGGTTTGTTTCTCCTGGTTAGCTGGATTTTCTGTTCTCCTCCGTGCAGTTTCAGGACCTTTCTCTCCATGTAGCTTTTCCACATGTAGCTCTCCACTTAGCCTCTCTATGTGGTTGTTCAAGCAGGGTAATCTGATTTTTTTACATGTACTCTTAAGGGGGCAAAAGTGGAATCACCAAGCCATGTTCTATGTGAGTCTCAAACGAGTCCAATTTAAGAGGAAGGCACTAAACAAAAGGGTGAATGCCATGATGAGTGGTTATTTGTGGGTGACCAAAGTACCACAGCTTTTGTGATAGAAAGTGAAATAATATTTGCTGTCGGCTAATTCCTAGTCTACTGGGGAGAGAAGGGTAAGGGAATGAATAATTATGGAAGCCATCTGTCAGAGTTATTAAGAGTGTAGGCTTTGTGCAGATCTGAGTTTGACTTTTGCCTCATCACTTACTTAGTGAGTACTTAGGTTACTTAGGTTAGTTAGCTATCTCTCTGAGCCTCAGTTTCTAATCTGTTCACTTATGCAGTTCTGAGAGCTGCGTGGGAAAGAGTGTGCTGTATGTAACAGAGAATACATATTCTTTTCAAATACAGCAAATTTCACAAGTAGGCTGCAAGGGAATCTCACATAGCTTCATTCTTTAATGGTAGTATATTAATTTTATAATAATAAAAGTATGAGTAAATTTTTCTCTCTACTTGGAAACTTTAAAAATATAAAATGCTCTTATTATATTCATTAATGAGGAAATTAAAATGGAAATCACAAAATATTTAGAATAAGCAAAATATGGATTATGATGTATCAAATCCTATTAATATAGCCAAAGCAGTAAGCAGAGGAAAATTTATAATCTCAAATGCATTTATTACAAAGCAAGAATAGAAAAAAAGAACCAGGAAATAGAACAACATAAGCATAAAGAAAGTAGGAGGAAAGAACCTGATAAAAGTTAAAGCAGAAACAGTCAAACTAAGCAGGTGATTAAAAAACTGAGAAAACCTACAAACTTTGGCAAATCTGAGTAAAAAAAGCAAAAAACATGAATTAAGGTTGAGAAAGAGAACATGAATATAGTTTCAGAGATTACGAAAATAATGAAAGAAGGTTATGGCATGCATTTATGAATGTGGATGAAATGTATTATTTTCTAAGAAAAGATAAATTACAAAATTTGATTCAAGAGATTTAGAAACCTAAGTAGATCAATAACCATAGAAGAAACTGAAGAAGTAGTTGTTCACATTTTTATCTATTCTAATCCCCTTGGGTGGATTTATACTGATCATTCAAGACAGTGGAAAAGAAAACAAGTTTGCAGTTCTCAAATTCTAGAAATTGAACACTCAATAATTCCCTTTTATTTACAAATCAAGACCACTCTCTTCATGGTCTTATCCTATGTCCCAGTTACCTCCACTGAACTTCCCAGAAGATGGTGCTAACCTGTAATAACTATATATTTCATTTGCTTGAGTCTTTTTGTATTGTTTTAACACTTTAGGAATTGAAATGGGACAATCAGGAATGGTTAGGTGTGTGCTGCATAGTTGGGTCTGAGTAGAATCCTCTACTCCCGAAAGTGGGATTCCAATCAGATTCTTGGCTCACCTCACATTTAGCATTTCAGCAATACAAGCGCTCCACATTTTCCTAGTTTTTCTGTCTGTTTTCCCAATGTCTCTTCTTAATTCACTGGATTGATATGTTTTATTTCTGCTAATAATATAATTAAATTCAATATGTACCAGCTTTTCAGAGTTAGCAAAAACCGAAATGAAACTAAAGATAGCCCAGATATAAGTGAAAACTATTGGCCAGTCTTAATTAAGACCATTAATGCAGATATCCTAAATAATATATTAGCAAATTATGTCCAGTAATGAGTATATTATAATAACAATACAATATGATTAAGTATGATTTATATAACATTTTATATAAATGTCCATGTAAAACCATTTGGGCCTTGTATCTTTTTTAGTGGCAGATTTTTAGCCACTCTTGGTTAAAAGTGATCAGATTTTAAAACGTAATGTATTAGAGAAAGGACGTATATTAAATTGTTTCTTTGCTTTTTGATTCAGTCTCTCCCAGCATTACTCACAGCTCCCAGCCTTCCTGTCTCCCCTGACCCTTTATTTCTTATTTACGGTAGACTTCCAGCCTTCTGATAATATATTCCCGTTTCTGGAGGGTTCTATGAGGTATTTCTACACATGGCTATCTAGTTAATGCTTTAAAAAGTTTTGAACCTAGGATTTATTTTCTTCCTAGTCCAGAGCCAGGCAGAAAAAAATGTAATCAAAAGATTTCATTGGTTTTGTTTGCTGTATATTCTTTACTGGTCATGCCTGATTCTACTATGACATTATAACTGTGTGTTCCAGTGTGGTTTGTTTAGAAGGATTCTCTTCCCTGGGGCATACTGTCAAAATTCATTTATAGTGACTCACACTTGGATTTTCTTTTTTAAGTCTTCAAGTCCTTTGCTATTCCAAAGGCTCCTTCAGACCTTCTAAAATCTGAAAGGGACACATGGGAGAAAAATCACTGGCATGCCCTTTGGGATATGTAGGTGAAGGAAATAAAGCTGCAAGTGGTGTCTCCTCTTTCAGCAGTCCTGCTTTCTTAGACTCCAAACTTCCAAGTGAAAAATACAAAAGAAATATTATATTTAGTGTGTTTTCCATGTGATTATGTATCTGGTAAAAATTGTTGTGTGAGTGTGTGTGTGTGTGTGTGTGTGTGTGTGTGTGTGAGTCTTTCTCTCCTATTTATATATATGAGCTGAAATACATTTGAATTATAATACCTTCTTCCAGATTCTTTAGAGCAAAATAGATTTTATTATTTACAAAAATAATGGCAGATATGAATTGTCTGTAGTATTTGTTTCGGATGTGTGTTTTAAAATTGAGTTAGGTAGGGGCCATTTGAATTTGCTTTGCTTATGTGGAAAATACCCTTGTTTACTGTTTTTCTGCAGAGCCCCACCTCTGCTTCTTCATATATATACATACACATACACATACACACACACACACACTAATTTGCTTCCAATGATTAGCATAGAAATAATCAGGGTTTCAGGATAAATATCCGTAAAGCAATGCCTCAGAATGTGCCTTTTTGTAGAAAAGGTTAATCTAGCCCATTATAGACATAATGAGGAAGTCTTGAAAACAGAGGTTCACAGTTTGTATGTGAAATCCTGCTTTAATTATGCAGCAAGAGCGCACCTAGATACAGGAGGCACTCCCATTAGGAGTAGTGGTCCCCATTATATGGTGCTACACAAGCTCTACATTCACATACATGCTCATTGTTTTCGTTTACTATAGGCTTTCCTCAGAGAATAAACTGATGCAAATAAATATTGTATGTGTAGGTAGTCTTTATTGAATAGATATTAAAGTAAATGACTGTAAATTTGTTTGCAACAATATCCCTGTGTTAAAAAAAAATGATCATTTTATCATTTTGAGTAACTTATAGTTGGAGCAGGAATCTGCAGATGAAATTATTTGTGATTGTGTAGATGGTGAAAATGGTAGGTGTATCGTGTTACATGTATAAACTGCTATAAGGAATGTTATATTATTGAATGTTCAACACTAACTTTACTTTTCCAACTTCCTTAGAGTTTAATAAATTGATTTCTTTGTACTTTTTACAACTAGCAAAGTACTATTCTAAAAATTCTAACAGATCAAAAAATTTAACTAGTTTCCTTATCACAAAAAGCTTCAGCACAATTGACCTGCTGACCTTAATTCCCAGGAAACTGTCACATTACTTCTTTACCCCTTTGTCTAACTTAACAATGTGACCCAAAATACTGCAGAGCTTTAAAGTTTCTCAGCATTGTAAGGTCAAGCTTTGGTCACCATAGTTACAGTTTAGATCTGCAGGTCAGAGGTCAAATAGATTAATGATGTCAGACACATCTTTAAATGGTTCTAACACTACTTCACCATGCGGTAAACAGCTGAGCATATTTGATATGACAAAGGCATTCTTCAGTCTTGCTAGTAAGAAGATCTTTGGAGACATCTGATAGAAAGGCGTCCTCTATAAGAACTCACAGTAAGAGGCTGTGGAGATGGCAATAATAGTTGACTTATTAGATTTCTATTATCAGATGGAGATTGAAAACTAAAATATGTGAAATAGCTCAAATTACACTTTTCTGTACAATTTCTGTGTCTTTTCTGTCCGTCTGTCATCAATCTAATTGATCTTCCATCTATTTATAAGAATAGGTATCCTTACCTCCCTATTAATTTGTGATTAACCGTGAAGATGGATAGAAAACACAGGCTCCCTGATTAGGAGTATATGCTTTTTTGTGTGAATAACTTGGGTATCTTTTCTTCTGATTTGGGAAGTATGCATTTAAAACAGTTATATTTATTTAGAAAAGCATGTTTTGGAAACCCTTCTCACACTAGAGATCAGGTAAATTCTCCATCTGTGTTTTAAACCCAAACTTTGTCTTATGGCTTCAAAGTCTCTATTTTCAGATCTTGAGGTTCTATATTCAATTTTTTTCAGTCCTACAAAGAAATTTTCCTTCATTGTGACTCAGAATGGAAGAGGAAAAAGAAAGCTATTAAAGCAAATATTACTTATAGAAAAATTCAATGTTGGTTTTCCTTATAAATAAGAAATACTCTGTAAATAATAATTTTGGGTCAAAAATCACAGAAATATACTTAAAAGATGATGAAGCAAAATATTAAGTGAGATGAGATTAAAACTATTATTAAAAAATATTTAACTGAATTTTAAAAAGTCACCGGATTGTGACTTACAGATGTGAATTATACTATAGAATACTTTTTTTTAACTTCTAACAACATGGAATTTTGCAGCCAGCAGACAGAAATATGTTTAAGCAACAGGCTTAAGTTAAATTAAACATTAAAGGATGTCCTGTTTCATAAGGTTTTGTTTCCCATGTGTATTTTGTGCAGCTGTAAGATTTTAAGCTTGCTGGAGCATTTGCTCTTGATCACATACTATAACGGTAGACAAAGGAGAGGGCTAGGAGGTTTGGCAGCTGGGAGGTGTTAATATGGAATTTAATAGCAAAGTAGAGGGGGGTTGGGGCTTTTCTTGGTGAAACGGAGATTGACAGCTGGGAGGAGGAAATAAGTCTTGGTGTCTGAGAAGAGCTGGTAGTTCAGTTGCTTGTAGTTTCAAATGACAAGCTAGCTTTCTTGTGAATGAATGGATTGTCTCCTGCTTTGCTTTCAATTCATGAAAATCATTTTTTTGTAGATATCATGGAAACCAACTACTCAGCAAAGACATTAACTGCTGACCTGTTTGGCAGCACTTAGGGACACTGGTTCAACAAATTGATGGACTATTCTGTTTGATCATTATGCCAGGAGAATGGCAGATCAATATTTAACTACCTTTCCAAGAAGTCACACCACTGAAACACTGGTTTTATATAAAGCTGTTTATTTATGCACATGGGAAGCATCCTGAAATGCAAGAAAAATGATTTATTCTAAATGTACAAAATTACTGGCCTCAAATAAAATATGAGATTGAGTTCTGACTTTCAGAGTTTGAAGTACCATTCTTTTCCTATACAAGTTGATGTGTGCCTTGCGTTTAGGTTTCTTGCTCCTGCTACTCACGTTTTTTTTTGTTTGTTTGTTTGTTTTTGTTTTTTTTTGCGGTACGCGGGCCTCTCACTGTTGTGGCCTCTCCCGTTGCGGAGCACAGGCTCCGGACGCGCAGGCTCAGCGGCCATGGCTCACGGGCCCAGCCGCTCCGTGGCATGTGGGATCTTCCTGGACCGGGGCACGAACCCGTGTTCCCTGCATTGGCAGGCGGATTCTTAACCACTGTGCCACCAGGGAAGTTCCTTCATTGTTTTTTATTAACTCGCTTTTCCATTGATCTGTGTCACATATTAAGCGCCATATCAAATATTGCTACAGCTTAGTAATTATCTTCAAATCTATAAACCAACAGCTCTGTGACTGACCCAAAACTCAGGACTCTAAGTGATTGAATTTTCTTATATTCCAGTAGTATTGAATATCAGTCCATGATATGCATTCACAAAATGCAGGCTTTATGACAACTATTCGTGCAGTGAAAAAATTTTGTGTGCATTTCATGTTTTACATAGTGTATGTAGCAGTGGTTCTCAAACTTAGCAGACATCAGAATGACCTGGAGCTCTTGTTGAAACACAGATTGCTGGGCCCTACCTCCAGAATTTCCTATTCAGTAGCCCTGGCAAGGGGCCTGAGAATTTGCATTTCTAACAGGTTTCCTGGCCACGCTGCTACCGCTTCTCTGGGAACCATTGATACAACATAGGACCCACTGATGTGGTGAGTGCTAAGTTGCACAGCACAGATCCCCTCCAGGGTGGGGCACTCATTCCTGACTGCAAGGAATCCAGGCTGTGATGGCTCCCATACCCTCTCTGTCAAGTGCCCTCAGTTAATGGGAGCTGCCTCAGTTAAGACTACACATCCTGCTCTACTTACACCTGGCGTAAAATGATAGGTCAATGCAGGGATTACACAGGCAATCCTTGCCTTGGATCAGGATAACTGAAGGGCCATCCCAGCTCCAGGGCTCCGGTGGGATTGGCTGAGTTCTCTGTTGCAGTTTCACAGCCCAATGTTTCTCTCTGCCTAATCTCCCTTCCTTTACTCCCAAGCACACTCTCTGATTAACCTTTATCTCAAAGTCCATGTCTGGAGGCTCTGACCTGCAGCAGTGGATAATAAAATAATGTATTTGTTAAGTACATATCTGGCAGTAATTAAGTATCCCAGCTCATTCTTGTGTAGGAGCAGGAGGTTTGTTGTGGTTTGTTTGGTGATTTGTGAGGCCCTAGATATTTAGTTCACCATCAGAATCAGCTAGCAGGGTAGTACTAAGCTCCTTTTTCTCTGATTCAGAGCTTTTATTAATTCTCCCTTAACTATTTTATCTCCTTTGTCTCAGCATGTCATTTCTTCTCTTTTTAGGCAAATTTGGTCAGTGTCTTCTTTTCTGTTCATCTGTGTTCAGAGATGAAAAGGTTTCCCCACAGTTGTCACTTTTCATGTTTGCTCCATTTTACATACAAGTGTCTTTTAAGAAGCTCTTGAAACTCCCATGTCTTTCATAAATCAGGTGGTTGTTCTTCAGTGGGTTAGAAGTAGGTTGACTCTCTCCGAATCCACTCTGTCTAAAATTCCAGATGTGCTTCTCTCCAAGCACTTTTACAACTACTAATGACCAGCATTAATGCTTCCTATGTGTCAGCTACTCATTTAAGCACTTTAGAAATATTAACTCTTTTAATCCTCATAGCATTCTATGAAGAAGTTACTACCGCTGTTATTTTAGAAAAGCAGAAATCAAGGCCTAAAGAGATTAACTAGCTTACCAGGGTCTTGTGACCAAGAAGCAGTGACCACAATTCAAATCCTGGAAGATTGGCTTCAGAATCTGTGCTCTTCATTCATACAGCACACTGCAGATGTTCACATCTTATGTGTTATTAGTTGGCATTTATTTTAGGCATTTATTAAAGTTGACATAATTTTTAGTAGTTTTATTGAGATTAATTCACATACCATACAATTCACCCATTTAGGTGTATAATTCAGTAGGTATTCATTATTAATTTTTTAAAGTTGTAAAATATTACAAATATTAGCCTTTTAACCATTTTTCCAGTTACATCGAGATCAATTACATACAACATTGTATTAGTTTAATGTGCAAAACATAATTATTTAATATATGTATATATCATGAAATGATTACCACAATAAGTTTAGTTAATGTCCATCACCTCACATAGTTACAATTTTCTTTTTCTTGTGATGAGAACTTTTAAGATCTATTGTCTTAGCAACTTTCAAATATACAATACAGTGTTGCTAACTATAGTCAGTATGCTGTACATTATATCCCCAGAAATATTTACCTTATAAAGGGAAGTTTGTACCTTTTTTTTTTTTTTTAACATCTTTATTGGGGTATAAAAGTTTGTACCTTTTGACCACCTTCATCTACCCACCCACCAATTATAACAACCAACAGTCTCTTCTCTGTCGCAATTAGTTTATTTTTTTAGATTTCATATATAAGGGCAGTCATAAAGTATTTATCTTTTTCTTTCTTTTTTTTTTTTTTTTTTTTTTTTTTTTGTGGTTACGTGGGCCTCTCACTGTTGTGGCCTCTCCCGTTGCGGAGCACAGGCTCCGGACGTGCAGGCTCAGCAGCCATGGCTCACGGGTCCAGCTGCTCTGTGACATGTGGGGTCTTCCCAGACCGGGGCATGAACCCGCGTCCCCTGCATCGGCAGGCAGACTCTCAACCACTGCGCCACCAGGGAAGCCCAATCTTTTTCTTTAACTTAGTATAATGCCCTTAATGATGTATACCTAGGTGTAGAATTGCTGGGTTACATGCTACTTCTATTTTTAGCTTTTTGAGGAATTGCCAAATTGTTTTTCATAGTGGCTGCAGCATTTACATTCTTACCAGCAGTGTATGGGTGTTCTGGTTTCTCCGCATCGTCACCAACATTTGTTGTTATTGTTTTCATTTGTAAAATTTTAGCCATCCTAATAAGTGTGAAGTAGTAACTCAATATGGTTTTCATTTGTATTTCCCTAATGACTAATGATGTTGAATATCCTTTCATGTGCTTATGAACATTTGTATACCTTTTTTGGAGAAATGTCTATTCAAGTCTTTTGCTCACTTTTTAGTTGGGTGGAGTTCTTTATATATTATGGATATTTTACACTTACCTGACATATGATTTGCATTTTTTTCCCAATATGTAGGTTGTCTTTTCATTCCCTTAAATATGTCTTTTGGGCTTCCCTGGTGGCACAGTGGTTGAGAATCCGCCTGCCAATGCAGGGGACACGGGTTCGAGCCCTGGTCTGGGAGGATCCCACATGCTGCAGAGCAACTGGGCCCGTGAGCCACAACTACTGAGCCTGCGCATCTGGAGCCTGTGCTCTGCAATGGGAGAGGCCGCGATAGTGAGAGGCCCGTGCACCGCAACTAGAGAAAGCCCTCGCACAGAAACGAAGACCCAACACAGCCAAAAAAATAAATAATAAATAAAATAATAAATAAAATTTAAAAAATGTCTTTTGATGCACAAATATTCTTTATTTTTTTAAAATTTTATTATTTTTTTTTGTGGTACGCAGGCCTCTCACTGTTGTGGCCTCTCCCGTTGTGGAGCACAGGCTCTGGGCACGCAGGCTCAGTGGCCATGGCTCACAGGTTCAGCTGCTCTGCGGCATGTGGGATCTTCCCAGACCGGGGCATGAACCCGTGTCCCCTGCATTGGCAGGCGGACTCTCAACCACTGTGCCACCAGGGAAGCCCTTTTCTTTAATTTTGATGATGTTCACTTTCTCTATTTTTTTCATTGCTTGCTTGTGCTTTTGGGGTCATATTTAAGAATTTATTGCCAAATCTGAGGTCAGGAAGATTTACCCTATGTTTGTTTCTAAGAGTTTTATAGTTTTAGCTCACTCATATATTTAGGTTGTTGATACATTGTTTAGTTAATGTTTATATATGGTGTGAAGTGAGAGTCCAACTTCATTCTTTTCCATGTGGAATTCCAGTTGTCCCAGCACCATTCCTTGAAGAGACTGTTCATTCCTTGTTGAATTGTCTTGACACCCTTGTCCAAAAGCAATTAACCATAGATGTTTGGGTTTAACTCTGGACCCTCAATTCTATTCCATTGGTCTACATATCTATCCTTATGCCAGTACCGCACTCTTTTGATTATTGTAGCTTTGTAGTAAGTTTTATATTATACTTTTGTGCTACTGGCCTTCAGTGTTGATATGTTTTGGGCTGCCTTTTCTCTTTTAGATTGTATTCGTACAGTGCCTAACACAGCACCTTAAAAAGATTTCTTACAAGCTTGTTCATCTCCTGATTTATATGTCTACTACTATAAATCTATATTCTCTTATCTACAATTCTATAATCCAAGACCAAAACATGTCCTGATCAGAACTTTTTGGAAGCAAAGACTGAGCTAGATTTACTTGAGGTACTTAGTCTTTTTAAAAATCTTACCTAATATGATTATTCCTATCTTTTACAACAGAAATATTAATATGTTTGATAAGAGGGTACTGGCTGAGATCTCACAGGGATGTTATATTTGGTACATAAACTATATTTCCTTTTTAAAACTGAAGAGATTCTGAATCCTGAAACATATTTGATGCCAAAGGTTTCAAAAGAATGATTGTTGACCTGGATTTTGATTTTTGAGATATATGAAGAAAAAAAAATTCCCAATGAAAGTATGATTAGTCCTCTGTTGGAGTAGTTCTTATAAAGTTCAGTGTTTAATATGATTGTTTTTTCAATTGTTATTAAAGAATAGTTGAAAAGGTTTCTGGACCCAATTCCAATGTGTGGAAAGGGGCTTTCCCACACATACAACCAAGCAATTCTCAGACACCAGCAGGGCATCTGAGAATTCAACTCAATTCAATTCAGTTCTGACACTGTCTACCATGAGATATCATCAGATTCCACAGGTTAAGGATTCAGTTCCACAGGACTGCCCTCCCCACAACCCCCACTTCAGATGCCAATCGCAAGGCCAGGTTGTTGTTATCTGTGCTTCCGCCCAACTAGCTCAAAGTCGGGGATTCCCACAACCTACTCCTTGGACTTCAGACACCATTCGAAAACCCAGGTTGTTACCTGTACTTCTGACTGACTGGCTATAAATCAGAGGGTCCCAGGACCTCCTCCTCAGGTTCAATTAATTTGTGAGAGTGACTCACAGAACTCAGAGAAACATTTTACTTTCTAGATTACTGGTTTATTATAAAGTTATATAACTCAGGAACAACCAGATGGAAAAGATGTACAGGGCATGGTGTGGGGAAAGGGCTTCCATGCCCTCTCAAGGTGGAGCACTGTCCTCAATTTTCATTTGTTCACCAACCTGGGAGTTCTCTGAACCTCATCCTCTTGGGTTTTTATGGAGGTTTCATTACATAGGCATGCATGATTAAATCATTAGCCATTGGCAACTGATTCAACCTCTAGTCCCTGACCCCTCCTTGGAGGCCAGTGGTGGGACTGAGGGACTGAAAGTTCTAACCCTCTAATCACCTGTTTGGTTTTTTTGGCAACTGGCCTCCATCCTTAGGTGCTTTCGAAAGTCATTCATTAACATAACAAAGACACCTTTATCACTCTCCACACTTAGGGAATTCCAAGGGTTTAGGGAGCTTTGTGCCAGAAATAGGGATGAAGAACCAAATATATATTTCTTATAATAAATCACAGTATCATAATAGTTGTTGGCAGAAACAACTTCATTGTGGAGTGAAGCCAAGTATATTGGGCAGAAATTTTCACTAACATTTATCATTTACAGCACAGCAATGTACATTGTAAGAAGGAAGATAGTAGTAGTAGTAAGGAGTAGTAGTACAGGTGGTGTTTTCTATATAAATGTGTTGCATGAAGAACAGGTGTGCTTTTCCCTTCATCTAAAAACAGACTCTCGGGACTTCCCTGGTGGTGCAGTGGTTAAGAATCCGCCTGCCAACGCAGGGACCACAGGTTCAAGCCCTGGTCCGGGAAGATCCCACATGCCGTGGAACAGCTAAGCCCGTGTACCACAACTACTGAGCCTGTGCTCTAGAGCCCGCGAGCCACAACTACTGAAGCCCGCACACCTAGAGCCCTTGCTCTGCAACAAGAGAAGCCTGTGCACCACAACAAAGAGTAGTCCCTGCTCGCCGCAACTAGAGAAAGCCTGCGTGCAGCAACAAAGACCCAACTCAGCCAAAAATAAATAAATAAATAATAATAATAATAAAAATAAAAACAGACTCTCTGTCTGTTATGTTTACTAAAACCCAGTGCCAAGAGTGCCTACCAGAAAAAGAAAAAAAGTCTATCTTCAACCCTCCTACTCCCATGCTATGATAGCACTTACTGCCTATATTGGTATTAAATTCAGTTGTTTAGTTCACACTCACGTGGTGGGAGAAAAAAAAGACAGAGGGACAGTTGTCTCAACTATATCGTTCCATGACAATTGTTATCAGTTTTCTAACATCAAACTTTGGTGATAAAAATGGTAGTGCTTTGTTTTGGCACTACCTATAAGGCAATGGCATTGATCCTATAAAGGCTCCTTGTGCAGGGGTGACCCACAGATTTGTCAAGTATTCTGTGTTTTTCAAGAGGCAGCCTGAGGATTTCCCAAACTTCAGTCATTCTTGAACCACTTTCAGAATTTTTGCCATAACTGAGTAATCCTATATTATTATTTATTTAGTGCTTTTTTTTGTTGTTGCCTTGCTTTTTAAATAAACTAAATTTAAAAGGGAAAATTTGTGTAACTATAGTAAAAGAAAAAACAGTATCTTTCAAATGAGTGCATAACTACTAAAATAAAAAAAATGTACCTATGTTTGCTACCTAAAATTATCTCAGAAAACACTGGAAACACACCACACTGCCCACCACCCACATTTATAGGAAAAATTGTGTGTGAGGGGAGAGAAACCCACAAAATTTTCTCTAAATCTGGTATTAAGAATTCATTAGTGCATGCTTAAGAACAAAGTTAAGTACCAATAAAGAGACCATCACAGAGGTCTGTACATATTTCATACACTTCCTCATTGTATGGAAGCAATCTATTTATATGTTTGCTGCCTTAGACTGAAGTCTTCTTGAGGAGGGACTTGGTTTATCCCGTTTTACTTAACACAGTGTTAAGTAAATGGTAAACTCCCCGCAGAGTTTTGTTTAAAACACAAAATAAAAAACAAAAATTGTGCATTTTGCTTGTTTCTGCACACTGAACTTGTGAACAAAATGATAATTCATAATGTAGAACTGTTTGGATTTTGACTTTTGTCTTTGGTATTAATTTGTTCTAGGCACTTGAGCTCAACTTCACAAGCTTGGCTCTTTGTAAAGTGAGAGAACTGGTGATGCTGGCCATTTATTCCAAAGGGATGGAAAGACTTTACATTTTAGAAGCCCTAGAATGACATGAAATTAGCTATAAAAAATCAGTTTTCATGATTTATTGTCACAGTGCATTTAAATACAGTGGTCATCAAATATTTTAACCTGTTATTAGGAAATTATTATGATTTGGAGAAATTGTGGTGACTTTGTCTTTTCTAAACACTTTAAAATTTTTATGAATCAGCTATAGAGCTAGATCCTTCAATTAAGGTGACTGTTAAAGAGATAAAAAAGAAGCTATTATTAGAAATAAAACCCAACTTTTCATTAAGTTCAACTTTTATCTATTAAAGTGATAATTTGATTATGGCCTCTAGTTCCTCGTTTCTTATGTATGTATTCAATAGAGAAATGTAATGAGGTATTTTTATTAAATCTTTTACCATGGTTTGATAATTTAACATATTGCCAGTCTTTGGAAATGTAGATATAAATCTCTTATAATTTTCTATTTGTTTCCTAAACTTTGGTGATTTAAGTGTTTTATTTATGTACTCATTTGCTTATGCTTCTTGGAAGCCTAGTCTTGCATTAAGAGAAGGTTTAAAATGCCAAAATGCTTTGGTAAATTAAAAAAAAGTCCATTGTATTTCTCACATTACTTAACACTGATGAACACAGTCCAATTAATACTTCTAGAATTCAAATTCATAAAATTCTGAGATTTTAGGTCAGGCCATTTTATTGGAGAAGAAAGCCATTGGCAAATAAATTTTTGATTGTCAGGGAACCAAAAAGAACTGGTATCATTAGAAATTATTTGTCTAAAGCTTTGTTTCACTTGACTAGAACTGAAAAAAAAAAGTTGTTTTTGGAACAACTGTGTGGGAAATTGTGGAAAATCAAGGCTTTTAACATTTTATAATTGGCACCAACCATAATTGGCACGAGGAAAGGAAGTGAACTAAAGTTGTGTTAATATAAACACAAATGTTTCGTTTCCATCTGAGAGGAAAGGTTTTTGATGTTCCCTGGTGTGGATATTTATTGGAGAAAAATCTATTGCTAGTCTACATTCTGCTGCAATTGATTTTTAAATATGGAGCTAAACAGGAAATGTCATGAGTGATGTGACCATCTGTCAAATGTAAATGAAGTCGGAGCAAGTAGATGGAATGTGCACAAAGCAAGGCGAATGCATTGGAGTACAGTCTGACAGATTTTAAAGTCAAGAAGCTATGATCCCCATGTATAATGTTTATTTCACATACTTGTAGTTCCTGTGCAGTTGGGTTTATTGTAGTTCTTGTCTCAACGGTGGTAATTTTTGCTAAGTGAATTGAAATAACATTTCATTCCAGTTTCAGAGTTTCCATCTGATATGCTTTAGAATATCTGGAACTTCATTTCTTTAGGAGTTCTCTTTTGAAATCCTTAGGAGTTCTTTCCTAGAGGAGACACTTGTTTTCATAGTAATTATAAATTGGGAATGCAGGTAAGAGGAAGGAAGAAACACAAAAGGGTGCTTTATGTAATCCCACCCCTCTGCTCTCTTCAGAGGTGTCCAAAAGGAATCAGGGGTTGTTAAGGCTCACACTGAGGGATTTACAGAAGGCATCAAACTGGTGACAAGTTACAATGAAAACTTTTCATTGTAAGTGCTCTCAGCTAACAGTATGACATCTCATCTTAGTAATCAGTGGAGAAAAAGTCCTTTCAGGCAAAGAATAGTATATTTTAAAGTGATTTTTTTGAGATGGAAATGCAGATAGAGTAGTCATTTAAATAAAGCTTTAGGAGTAAAATGATACATCTATCATTTTGGTTATATGTGTTATATACATTTTTATTGAAATGTGGATGGCTGTAGCTTTATCAAATTACAGTTTTATTATTTTATTGCTGTTTACATTAACTTCCATTAACTCTGTTGTGATTCATAGTTTAAAATGGGACACAAAAATTGCTTTCATCATTTCACAATTTTAAAATAAGTATCAACATAGGGCTATCCTGTTCCTTTAATGGATCAGTTTAATCCTTAGTAATGTAACCCTTTAAAGTCTACATGTCAAAGATAGCATTTTTACTTGAAGAAAGTAAACATAAAAGAACTTTACAGTTTTTAGTATCTATTTCTTTTGCTGATTTTAATGGACTTCGAAAACAATCAAGGGCAGTGGGTGGCCTCTCACTGGTAGAAGCCAGTTTTTAAGTGCATGTGTTTCTTTTCCATGTTGACCTCTTACCTGGGACATATTTACTCTCTTTTAAAATTGTATTTTTGGTAAATTTGCTTATTGAAATCTAAATAAGGGGATGTTCCTTTTCAGCAGTCAATATGAAATGCTGCCCTTTATAAATTTCAAATGATTTAAAAACAGAGACACACAAATTCATGCTCAGACACACTGCATATACCAAATGACTTGTAAAGGAGTATGGATCTTGCACTAATGATTGTGTTACCTGCATGTTATTAACAGTAAAGAATACTCATTATTTACTTATACTTACATGCATATTTATTGAAGTCCTGCTAATACATAGTTAATACAGCTTATTTTTGCTAGACACCTAATATGCATCAGACCCTTTGCTAAATGCATTCAATTCAATCTATTATTTAGTTTTCACCATAACACTTAGGTATGTATTGTTTTAATATCCTTTTACTAAATGTGAGGACATGAAAACAACAGAATGACTTACCCAAGGACATATTCCTAGAAAGTGGTGGCTTAAAAATCGAAACTCTCGGGCTTCCCTGGTGGCGCAGTGGTTGAGAGTCCGCCTGCTGATGCAGGGGACCCGGGTTCGTGCCCCGGTGCGGGAAGATCCCACATGCCGCAGGAGCGGCTGGGCTCGTGAGCCATGGCCGCTGGCGTCCGGAGCCTGTGCTCCACAGCGGGAGGGACCACAGCAGTGAGAGACCCGCGTACCGCAAAAAAAAAAAAAAAAAAAAAAAAAAAAATCGAAACTCTCATCTGTCTCTCTTTATGTAGAGCCATGATCCGTAGTAGCATCCAATAAAATCTATGTTGTAGAATTCATAGTTTCCTAAAATACTGTGGGATGATAACTTTATTTCCATTGAATTCTGCTGTATTTTTTCCCCTCAGATTCTTCTTTCCCTGGTGGCTTTTCTTGGTCTCCTTTATTTCAAATGTGGAAGAGGGGCTAAGGCCAGAGATAGATATGTCATGAGGGTATGGCCCTGGATGAGATCACCAAGAAAGTCTGGAACAAGACTAGTGTTGAGGATAGAAAATGGGGAAACCCCAGCGATAGGATCAAATTTATGCTTTGGGGAATGAATTTGACAGCAGTTTACTGAGGAAGGATATAGCAATTAATTGCCACCCTCATTCAAATGTACGGTTTCCAGGATTCTTTTTGCCAACGGTAGCTTGAGAAGACAAGCCATAAGGAGTCATCGGGATGCTCCCGGTGAATTCTTAGCTTTGTCCTTTATCGCTTCATAATTCATCATACTCTTTCCCTGAAACAATTTTCATTGCATTCAAGCACTATCTTTTGGAATTATGAATTCTCCAAGTTGGTTAGCCACTCTGTAAAGTAGAACTTCCAGTGAAGAAGATATTATAATAACTGTTTTGCAGAGGAAAACAAGACAGAACCGTTAAATGCTTGCAAAGTAACACAACTAGAAAGAAGTGGCCCAGACAAGATGTAAGATTAGGTATCCATAAGCTTACAACTCTTTCTGTTAAACTACAGTTGCCCTTTAATGAGGTGAAAGTTTTTTTTTTTTCTCAATAGAAGATATCAATGACTATTGAAGAGACTGATGATAATTGATTGATTGATTAATATAATCTACTTATAAATTCCCATAAGGTTATTCACTGGGATATTGCACCAAAGTGATTTTTTCTGATAACAGTTGCTCTTTCTCTTACATGCCAGACACAGTAGTTCCCCCTTATCTACATTTTCACTTTCCATGGTTTCAGTTACCTGCCATCAACTGCAGTCCAAAAATATTAAATGGAAAAATTTCAGAAATAAACAATTCACAAATTTAAAATTGTGCACAGTTCTGAGTAGCATAATGAAATCTTACTACTCCATCCTGCCCTGGATGTGAATTATCCCTTTGTCCAGCATATCTGCCCATTAGTCACTTATTAGCCTTTTTGGTTATCAGATCAACTGTCGAGGTATTGTGTTCAAGTAGTCCTTATTTTACCTAATAATGGCCCCAAAGCACAAGAGTAGTGATGCTGGCAATTCAGATATGCCAAACAGAAGCCGTAAAGTGCTTCCTTAAGTGAAAGGTGAAAGTTCTCAACTTAATAAGGAAAGAAAAAAAAAATCGTCTGCTGAGGTTGCTAAGATCTATGGTAAGAATGAATCTTATATCCGTGAAATTGTGAGGAAGGAAAAATAAATTTATGCTAGTTTTGCTGTCATACCTCAGACTGCAAAAGTTATGGCCACAATGTGTGATAAGTGCTTAGTTAAGATGGAAAAGCCATTAAATTTGTATAAGATATTTTGAGAGAGAGCGAGAGCACGTTCACGTAACATTTATTAGAGTATATTGTTAAAGTTGTTCTATTTTATTATTAGTTATTGTTAATCTCTTACCGTGCCTAATCTATAAGTTAAACTTTATCATAGGTATGTAAGCATAGGAAAAAACATGTTATATATAAGGTTTGGAACTATCCATAGTTTCAGATATCCACTGGGGGTCTTGGAATGGATCCCCCATGGATATGAGGGGGACTACTATACTTTGATTTTAAGTATATTCAGTGGAAGTCTTATAAAAGTGTATGCCACACTTCTCTGTTTAACATACAATAATGAGCACAGGTTAACCATTTCTTTTTTTTTTTTGCGGTACGTGGGCCTCTCACTGTTGTGGCCTCTCCCGTTGCGGAGCACAGGCTCCGGACACGCAGGCTCAGCGGCCATGGCTCACGGGCCCAGCCGCTCCGCGGCATGTGGGATCCTCCCGGACCGGGGCACGAACCCGTGTCCCCTGCCTCGGCAGGCAGACTCTCAACCACTGCGCCACCAGGGAAGCCCCGGAAATTACTTTTTAATATAAACTAAAGTATGACAAATATAGAGCTTTTTAAGTAACTTTTTTTGACACTAAAGTTATGAAAACTTTTGGTTAGGAAGTCAATTGTGAGAAAAGATAGATGGAAATATCTGTATTAAAATCTGATTAAAATTTGTAGTTTTCAATTCAAACCCTTCCTTCTCAGCATTAAGAAGTTTTCTGCCTTAGGAATGTAATTTTTCTTTTTTTCCTCAGTAAAAGTGAAGCACCATAATATTTCTCTTCTTTAAATTAAAAGAAAAATTGTCATTCTACTTTCATAGGAAATGTTTTTATATTTGATCAACACCACAGAAAATGAAATTGGACTTTCTAATGAAGTCTCAAATGGAAACTTAGATAACTGGACTTGATATATGAAGTAAATTGTTATATATTTCAAAATTGTACAAATATAAATACTTTTCACTTTTTTCCTTCCTCTTTTCTCCCTCTTCCCTTGCTGCCTTCTTCCTTCATTTCTTACGGTATGACATAATGTGCCTTGCGTGTATAGGTATGTGCAATTAGACTATTTTCTGAAACTTTATATGATTTTGAAAGATTATTCCAACTCATTTATGTAGATCAAGAAGTGATTCCTTTCGGAGAGTTTTTAGTATTATAAGCCTCTAAAATGTCATTTAGTATGCGGAAGTTGAACTATACCTTGTAATGCATAATAATCAATACTTGATATCAAAATATATAATTAAGATCAGAAAAATTATTATTTTTTTATTAGTCATCCATTTTATACACATCAGTGAATACATGTCAATCCCAATCTCCCAACTGATCACACCACAACCCCCAACCCCCGCCACTTACCCCCTTGGTGTCCATATGCTTTTTCTCTACTTCTGTGTCTCAATTTCTGCTTGGCAAACCGGTTCATCTGTACCATTTTCTAGGTTCCACGTCTATGCATTAATATACGATATTTGTTTTTCCCTGTCTGACATACTTCACTCTGTATGACAGTCTCTACATCCATCCACATCTCTACAAATGACCCAATTTCATTCCTTTTTATGGCTGAGTAATATTCCATTGTATATATGTACCACATTTTCTTTATCCATTCGTCTGTCAATGGGCATTTAGGTTGCTTCCATGACCTGGCTATTGTAAATAGTGCTGCAATGAACATTGGGGTACATGCGTCTTTTTGAATTATGGTTTTCTCTGGATATATGCTCAGTAGTGGGATTGCTGTGTCATATGGTAATTCTATTTTTAGTTCTTTAAGGAACCTCCATACTGTTCTTCATAGTGGTTGTATCAATTTACATTCCCACCAACAGTGCAAGAGGGTTCCGTTTTCTCCACACCCTTTCTAACATTTGTTGTTTGTAGATTTTCTGATGATGCCCATTCTAACTGGTGTGAGGTGATACCTCATTGTAGTTTTGATTTGCATTTCTCTAATAATTAGTGATGTTGAGCAGCTTTTCACATGCTTCTTGGCCATCTGTATGTCTTCTTTGGAGAAATATCTATTTAGGTCTTCTGCCCATTTTTGGAATGGGTTGTTTGTTTTTTTAATATTGAGCTGCATGAGCTCTTTATATATTTTGGAGATTAATCCTTTGTCCAATGATTCATTTGCAAGTATTTTATCCCATTCTAAGGGTTGTCTTTTCATCTTGTTTATGGTTTCCTTTGCTGTGCAAAAGCTTTGAAGTTTCATTAGGTCCCATATGTTTATTTTTATTTCCATTGCTCTAGGAGGTGGATCAAAAAAGATCTTGCTGTGATTTATGTCAAAGAGTGTTCTGCCTATGTTTTCCTCTGAGAGTTTTACAGTGGCCGGTCTTAAAGTTAGGTCTCTAATCCATTTTGAGTTTACTTTTGTGTATGGTGTTAGGGAGTGTTCTAATTTCATTCTTTTACATATAGCTGTCCAGTTTTCCCAGCACCACTTATTGAAGAGACTGTCTTTTCTCCATTGTGTACCCTTGCCTCCTTTGTCATAGATTAGTTGACCACAGGTGTGTGGGTTTATCTCTGGACGTTCTATCCTCTTCCATTGATCTATACTTCTGTTTTTGTGCCAGTACCATATTGTCTTGATTACTGTAACTTTGTAGTATAGTCTGAGGTCAGGGAGTATGATTCCTCCAGCTCCGTTTTTTTTCCCTCCAGACTGCTTTGGCTATTCGGGGTCTTTTGTGTCTCCATACAAATCTTAAGATTTTTTTGTTCTAGTTCTGTAAAAAATGCCATTGGTAATTTGATAGGGATTGCATTGAATCTGTAGGTTGCTTTGGGTAGTATAGTCATTTTCACAATATTGATTCTTCCAATCCAAGAATATGGTATATCTCTCCATATGCTTATGCCATCTTTAATATCTTTCATCAGTGTCTTATAGTTTTCTGCATACAGGTCTTTTGTCTCCCTAGGTAGGTTTATTCCTAGGTATTTTGTTCTTTTTTTTTGCAATGATAAGTGGGAGAATTTCTTTAAGTTCTCTTTCAAATTTTACATCATTAGTGTATAGGAATGCAAGAGATTTCTGTGCATTAATTTTGTATCCTGCAACATTACCAAATTCATTGATTAGCTTTGGTCGTTGTCTGGTAGCATCTTTAGGATTTTCTATGTATAGTATCATGTCATCTGCAAACAGTGACAGTTTTACTTCTTCTTTTCCAATTTGCATTCCTTTTATTGCTTTTTCTACTCTGATTGCCATGGCTAGGACTTCCAAAACTATGCTCAATAATAGGGGTGAGAGTGGACATCCTTGTCTTGTTCCTGATCTTAGTGGAAATGCTTTCAGTTTTTCACCATTGAGAATGAGGTTTGCTGTGGGTTTGTCATATATGGCCTTTATTATGTTGAAGTAGGTTCCCTCTGTGCTCACTTTCTGGAGAGTTTTTTTATCATAAACGGGTGTTGAATTTTGTCAAAAGCTTTTTCTGCATTTATTGAGATGATCATATGGTTTTTATTCTTCAGTTTGTTAACATGGTGTATCACATTGTTTCATTTGCGTATATTGAAGAATCCTTGCATTTCTGGGATAAATCCCACTTGCTCATGGTGTGTGATCCTTTTAATATCCTGTTGGATTCCCTTTGCTAGTATGTTGTTGAGCATTTTTGCATCTATATTCATGAGTGATATTGGTCTGTAATTTTTTGTAGTATCTTTGTCTGGTGGCCTTATAGAATGAGTTTGGGAGTGTTCCTTCCTCTGAAAGTTTTTAGAAGAGTTTGAGAAGGGTGAGTGTTAGCTCTTCTCAATGTTTGATAGAATTCACCTGTGAAGCCATCTGGTCCTGGACTTTTGTTTGTTGGAAGCTTTTTAATCACAGTTTCAATTTCATTACTTGTGATTGGTCTGTTCATATTTTCTGTTTCTTTGTGGTTCAGTCTTGGAAGGTTATACCTTTATAAGAATTTGTCCATTTCTTCCAGGTTGTCCATTTTATTGGCATAGAGTTGCTTGTAGTAGTCTCTTAGGATGCTTTGTATTTCTGCGGTGTCTGTTGTAACTTCTCCTTTTTCATTTCTAATTTTATTGATTTGAGTCCTCTCCCTCTTTTTCTAGATGTGTCTGGCTAATGGTTTATCTATTTTGTTTATCTTCTCAGAGAAACAGCTTTTAGTTTTATTGATCTTTGCTACTGTTTTCTTTGTTTCTATTTCATTTATTTCTGCTCTGATCTTTATGATTTCTTTCCTTTTGCTAACTTTGGGTTTTGTTTGTTCTTCTTTTTCTAGTTCCTATAGGTGTAAGGTTAGATTGTTTATTTGAGATTTTTCTTGTTTCTTGAAGTAGGCTTGTATAGCTATAAACTTCCCTCATAGAAATGCTTTTGCTGCCTCCCATAGGTTTTGGATTGTCGTGTTTTCATTGTCATTTTTCTCTAGGTATTTTTTGATTTCCTCTTTGATTTCTTCAGTGATCTCTTGGTTATTTAGTAATGTATTGTTTAGCCTCCATGTGTTTGTGTATTTTATGTTTTTTTCACTTTAATTGATTTCTAATCTCACAGTGTTGTGGTCAGAAAAGATGCTTGATACAATTTCTGTTTTCTTATATTTACTGAGGCTTGATTTGTGACCAAGATGTGTTCTATACTGGAGAATGTGCCATGCACACTTGAGAAGAAAGTGTAATCTGCTGTTTTGGAATGGAATGTCCTATAAGTATCAATTAAATCTATCTGGTCTATTGTGTCATTTAAAGCTTCTGTTTCCTTATTAATTTTCTGTTTGGATGATCTGTCCATTGGTGTAAGTGAGGTTTTAAAGTCCTCCACTATTATTGTATTACTGTCGATTTCCTCTTTTAGAGCAGTTAGCAGGTGCCTTATGTATTGAGGTGCTCCTATGTTGGGTGCATATATATATATATATATATATATATTTTTTTTTTTTTTTGCAGTACGCAGGCCTCTCACTGTTGTGACCTCTCCCGTTGCGGAGCAACAGGCTCCGGACGCGCAGGCTCAGCGGCCATGGCTCACTGGCCCAGCCGCTCCACGGCATGTGGGATCTTCCTAGACCGGGGCATGAACCCGTGTCCCCTGCATCGGCAGGCGGACTCTCAACCACTGTGCCACCAGGGAAGCCCTGCATATATATTTTTAATTGTTATATCTTCTTCTTGGATTGATCGCTTGATCATTATGTAGTGTCCTTCCTTGTGTGTTGTAACATTCTTTATTTTAAAGTCTATTTTATCTGATATGAGTATTGCTACTCCAGCTTTCTTTTGATTTCCATTTGCATGGAATATCTTTTTCCATCCCCTCACTTTCAGTCTGTATGTGTTCCTAGGTCTGAAGTGGATCTCTTGTAGGCAGAGACCTTTGGGTCTTGTTTTTGTATCTATTCAGCAAGCCTGTGTCTTTTGTTTGGTGCATTTAATCCATTCACATTTAAGGTAATTATTGATATGTATGTTCCTATGACCATTTTCTTAATTGTTTTTGGTTTATTTTTGTAGGTCCTTTTCTTCTCTTGTGTTTCCCACCTAGAGAAGTTCCTGTAGAATTTGTTGTAGAGCTGGTTTGGTGGTGCTGAATTCTCTTAGCTTTTGCTTATCTGTAAAGCTTTTGATTTCTCCATGGAATCTGAATGAGATGCTTGCTGGGTAGAGTAATCTTGGTTTTAGTTTCTTCCCTTTCCTCTCTTTAAGTATATCATGCCACTCCCTTCTGGCTTGTAGAGTTTCTGCTGAGAAATCAGCTGTTAACCTTATGGGAGTTCCCTTATATGTTATTTGTCATTTTTCCCTTGCTGCTTTCAATAATTTTTCTTTGTCTTTAATTTTTGCCAGTTTGATTACTCTGTATCTCGGCATGTTTCTCCTTAGGTTTATCCTGTTTGGGACTTTCTGCGCTTCCTGGCCTTGGGTGCCTATTTCCTTTCCCACGTTAGGGAAATTTTCCACTATAATCTCTTCAAATATTTTCTCTGGTCCTTTCTCTCTCTCTTCTCCTTCTGGGACCCATATAATGCAAATGTTGTTGCGTTTAATGTTGTCCCAGAGGTCTCTTAGGCTGTCTTCATTTCTTTTCATTCTTTTTTCTGTAGTCTGTTCCACAGCAGTGAATTCCACCATTCTGTCTTCCATGTCACTTATCCTTTCTTCTGCCTCAGTTATTCTGCTATTAATTCCTTCTAGTGTAGTTTTCATTTCAGTTATTGTATTGTTCATGTCTGTTTGTTTGTTCTTTAATTCTTCTAGGTCTTTGTTAAACATTTCTTGCATCTTCTCCATCTTTGCCTACATTCTGTTTCTGAGGTCCTGGATTATCTTCACTATCATTATTCTGAATTCTTCTGGAAGGTTGTCTAGCTCCACTTCATTTAGTTTTTTTTCCGGGTGTTTACCTTGTTCCTTCATCTGGTACATAGCCCTCTGCCTTTTCATCTTGTCTATCTTTCTGTGAATGTTGTTTTTGTTCCGCAGGCTGCAGGATTGTAGTACTTCTTGCTTCTGCTGTCTGCCCTGTAGTGGATGAGGCTATCACAGAAAAATTATTGAAGGAACTCTGAGAACCTAGTACTTAAAAAATTAGATATAATAAATTTCCAGTCATCATAAATATTCTGATTTTACCTTCAGTTAAATATTAGACCAAGATGAGTGTTCATTTTGTCATAATGCTATAATAATGGCTTGATCATTCAACATGAAGAATCCTTTTACTGGAACCATTTTTCAGCTCATTTCTAAAGAAAAAATAACATAAAGTGATTTCTGTGAGCTGCAGTGTTGGCGTTGTATGAAGTTTGGTGGTAGTAGTGATGATGGTGGTGATGATAATAGTGATGATGATGCAGGCATCTCAACAACACAACATCTATGAGTTGAGGACATTAACATTTAAGAAATGTACAGTCCCTTGTTGATAAATCTTGTTTCATGTTTTATAATTTTTTATGACGTGTTGAGGTGTCATTAGCAAATTAGAATGCTAATCTTGGAAAGCTTGTACCTTTTGGTAAATGCAAAATAATAAAGTATTTCAAATTTTGCCAATCAGTTCTTTTCTGCCCGATCAAGGGTTAAGCTATTTTAGGTAAAGTTTAGTAATGTTTAAATTTGTAAACTATGTTGGCTTTTATAGAGAGAAAATACTTTATAGAATTAAGAAGAGTAAACTAATATAAAACATTGTCTAATATGCAAATAAATATCATGAGAGTGGCTATTTTGTAACTGTACCTTAATAACAACTTAGGTAAAAGAGTAGCACATATTTGCTATTAAAATAGGTATACATTAATGTCAGACAAAAGGGTGGGTAGATTATTATGTAACTGGAAAATAAATCAATTTGAAAAAGTTTAATGCTCAGTAAAATTACATATCTGTATTTGAAAGAAATGTTTAGAAAATAAATGTCTTTTTGATATTAATGATAAATGGATGTTGGCCACCTCAGTGATATAAATTGGAGTAAAACTTTGATGGCTTTTCCATTATCTGTTGATATAGGTAATATAGAAAATGGATTCCTTTGATTATGCCTTAAAGGGAATGTCTCTATTGGAAAAGTCATTCTTAGATTTTTAACAATTACTCATCCTATATTACAGAAAAGTGTTGAGTGTAACATGTGTTTTGATTAAAAACATTTTAAGCCAATTAGAATTAACTCAACCCGGGAAATAATTGAGTTTACCTGGACTCATTTTATCAGAGAAATCACACTGATTTATTAGGCTGGGAAATGGCATGGTGAATCTGGGTAAGTTCTCTGCTCAGTATCAGAATTTCAGAGTGCTCATTCTAGCTTCATTGCAATGCTTGGTGGTTTTAAAACTATGTTCTTCCTTACAGTGACCACTGGCCACATGTGGCTTTTGAGTATTGAAATACGGCTAGTACGTATGTATTATAAGTGTAAATTACATACAAGATTTCAAAAACTTAGCAAGGAAAAAAAATTCAAAATATCTCATTAATAGCTTATTACATTGATTATATGTTATTATGTTGATAGTATGTTGAAATGATAATATTTGGGATATATTAGATTTAAATAAAAATTAGACTAGTTTCATCTGCTTCTTTTTTACCTTTTTTAATGTGACAACTAGAAAATTTAAGATTCCATATGTGGCTCACATTTATGGCTTTCATTATATTTCCTTTGGATGGCACTTTCCTAGATGGCCTCTTAATTGCTAGGTTGCAATTTGCTCGCTGGAGCAATGGAGGAATTAAACTAAAATAATCTTTAAGACCTTTTATAGCATCAAAATTCTATTTTTCCTCCTATATAGTTAAGTTAGGTTGCTGCTTCTGTTCCCCAAATATTTATATTTCATTCAGCTATGTTTTACCTTGAAAGATAAAGCAATATAGAATATCAGCATAATGCTTTGCCAAGCATTTTGGAAGATTTGGTATCTAGTATATCAGTCACTCCCATTTGGTATTTATTCTGACACAGATAAGCTAATTTTTGCTTAATGGATTTCAGTTATTGTTTGAGATGCTTAATATCAAATGTTTTGGTCTTAAAGTAAATGTATCTGTTGAACCCCGAGGGAGTTCATTTTACTGCCATTACTCATTTTTCCTGGCATACTAAGAAACTGTGATCATGGAATTTTGTATTATTGTGCCTTTGTGCTTGTAGTTTATCCTCAGCAAATTTTAGATAATTCAATGTAAACTACTTAATAAAAGACAGCAGATATAATAATCCAGTGTGTGATAGGACTTTATTTGGGTTATTTCCCTGTATTTGTAAGGTAGTAGTTTTAACTAATGTAAAAAGTTATGTCAGTGGTTTACTAACATAGCTAATGATTATAAGACTCTTAAAATACTTTTATTCTTATGGGTTAATGCAAACTCAAGGACTTGTTAAAATTATGTAGTTCAGAATGTTAGCACTGGAATCTTCAAACTATATTTTAGATGGTGTTTACTTATTGGTACATAGATTATTCAAAAAAATTAAGTGGACCAAGAACCTGTAATTAAAGATTCTAGACTTTATCACCACCATCACCATTTACTAAGTGAACAACTGGTGGAATTCACTTCATATCTCTAAGCTTCAATTTCTAGCCTCACTAGCCTTTCAGAGCTGTATATAAAATAAGATTATGATATGTGTGAGTGCCCTCTGAAGCTCTGCATAAATGTAAGGTATTTGAGGTGCAGGTGTAGTTCTCTCCTGAGTATTTAAATGTTTCACCCTATTCCTCCATACACCAGGCTGAAGGGAATAGAGAAATCTCGTTGTGAGCACAAACCCACTTTTTGTTCTTACCCAGACAGATTTACCCCTTGCCTGTTTGGACTGTCCATTTCTAGCTTTCATCCTCCCCAGCTCTCCAGTCAGTTTAGCTCTACTCTTTGGGTCCTGATAAATTGCCACCTTAGGTTTCTTATTTTAATGGTAGGTTGGATGCATGTCTCTTGCTCTGACCCATGTGTGGATTTGTGCCTGTCTCCAGAGCCATGCAACACAGCTCTGAGTCAGAATGACTTCCATAGCTAACCTCAGACCTGTGCTCTCCAGGCTGGGTCTATGGTATCCATGGATTTCTAGGACAGCAAAGAAGGCTCCACTGACAAGTTGAATCTAAGCTTGCTGTTGGTTAAATAGAACAAGGCTGAGATCTGGATATGTGTTTACCCCTCAAAGAGCTAGTGTTTTAGATCAGAGAAAGTGGAGAGGTAGAAGGCAGAGGTTATCATTACAGCTTAGAGTAACTTCCAGTTTGACATTTTGTTATGAAAGCTGATTATAACCAAGATATTGTCTGAAATAGAATACATATGAAACACGTTTAGTTCAGAAGGTTAGGAAACTTGTGAATTAGCATGTTATCATGGATGTTGAAGGTGTGTCTGATATATGGGGTCCATGTATTTCAGTAAGGAATGGTGGAAAGGCAAATTGAACTGAATATTAGAAGTGAATAACTTGGTACACAACTCCATTTTATTGTGATCTAACTCCATTTTATTTTATAGGTTTCTTTTCCACCTTCTCTCCTTTAGTCATGCCAAGGGTCAGAAAATTGAATATATTCTGTATTCCTTGGTATAGTTCTCCTTTTTCCTGCTTTTCACATTTTCTAACCTTATTTCCTCTGCCTGGAATCTCTTTCTCCTCCTGGGTGCAAGCCATCTCATATGTAGTCTTTAAGACTCCTCCGTGCAAATCCTGGCTTCCCTCCTCCTCTTCCTTGCCCACCTTGGGGGAGAGGAGGTCCCCAACACAAAAACAATTCCTCTTCCTTCTTAACTCCTGCTGCAATTTTATCATAAGTATAATTTCTTCCAGTTTTCTATTCATATCTTAGCTTTATTATTGCTCTCTATCTATGAACGTTTGTGTCTCTCCAAAATTCATATGCTGAAGCCCTGACCATCAAGGAGGTGGGGCCTTTGGAAGTAATTAGACTTAGATGAAGTCCTGAGGGTGGAGCCCCCAGAATGGGATTAATGTCCTTATAAGTAGAGGAAGAGACATCAGAGCTTTATCTCTCCTTCCATGAGGATACAGCTAGAAGGCAGCTTTCTGCAAGCCAGGAGGAGGGCTCTCACCCCAAACCGCAACTTTTGGCACCTTGATCTTGGACTACCCAGACCTCAGAACTGTGAGAGATAAAAGTTTGTTATTTAAGTCCCCTAGTCTGTGGTGGTTTGTTATAGCAGTCCAAGCTAAGATGGAAGTATTATGTCTGATGTACAGTACATAATTTTAGTATAAAGCAGCTTATAAATTGGGGTTGGACTGAATTGTAGATTACTTTGGGGAGAATTGACATTTTTACAATATTGAGTTTTCCAACCCATGAAGATCGTGTATTGACGCATGTATTTTGGTCTCCTTTAATTTCTATTAGCATTGTTTTGTAGTTTTCAGTGTATAGCTCTTACATATCTTTTGTCAAATGTATCCCTAATAATTACATATTTTTGATACTATGGTAATTTGTTTTATTCAACTGTTTCTAGAAATAAAATTTTCAAACATTGCTCTTTTATACTGCAACACACACTGCTAAACTTATTAGTTCTAGTTGACTTTTTTTTTTTTTGTACAGTATCTAAGATTTTCTACATACTGGATCATGTTACCTTTCATTTACTATTTACTTCTTCCTTTCCTGTATGGGTATCTTTTTTTTTGCCTTGTCTTATATTGCCTTATTACAATGGCTAGAATTATCAGTGCAATGCTGAATAGAAATTGTATAAGCAGACATCCTTGCCTCATTCCTGATCTTAGGGGGAAAGTGTTTACTCCTTCACCATAAAATATGTTAGCTGTGGGTTTTTTTGGCTGTGCCACGCGGCACCTGAGATCTTAGTTCCCCAACCAGGGCTCAAACCCACGCCCCCTGCATTGGAAGGATGGAGTCTTAACCACTGGACTGCCAGGGAAGTCCCCAGTTGTGGGTTTTTTAATAAATGTTGACTGTTGTTCCTAGTTGGCTGAGAAGTCCTATTTTTATTTTTTTCCTTTAATCAAGTATTGATACTGGATTTTGTCAAATTTTTTTGTTTGTTTCTATTGAGATGATTATGTGTTTTTTCTTAATCTGCTCA
This sequence comes from Phocoena sinus, assembly GCF_008692025.1. Lineage (NCBI taxonomy): Eukaryota > Metazoa > Chordata > Mammalia > Artiodactyla > Phocoenidae > Phocoena > Phocoena sinus. The sequence goes on from NC_045777.1 coordinate 40,744,891, forward strand.
TATGGTGAATTACGTGGGTTGAATTTCATATGTTAAACCATCATTTACTCATCACTGCATTCATGAATAAACCCCATTTGGTCATAATATATTATCTTTTTTATATATTGTTGGATCTGATTCACTGAAATTTTATTTAAGATTTTTGTATGTGTGTTGATTTGGGATATTGGCCTGAAAATTTCTTTTCCTGGAGTATCTTTTTCGGGTTTTGATATTAGGGCAGTGTCTCAAAGACTGTGCTAGGAAGGCAACTTTCTGCGAGAGTTTTGTATTGAATAGAGTTGGTATCATTTGCTCTTTAAGTGTTTGGTGGAATTTACCAGTGAAGATATCCTGTCCTGGAGTTATTTATTTATATTAATATATAATTGGAAAGTATTCCATGTATTTAATGGAAAGGCTTTTAACTACAAATTTAATTTCTACAGTATATATATAGGGCTATTCAAATTATCTCTCTTTTTTCTTTTGCAGAAGCTTTGATATTCTGAGTTTTTCCATTAATTTGTCCATTTCACTTACATTGTCAAATTTATCGGCATGAAGGTGTTCATAATATTTCCTTATTATCTTTTTAATATATGTATAATCTGTAGTCGGGATGTCACTCTGCTGAGTCCTAATTTGTTAATTTCTTTTTTTTCCTCTTCAGCTGGCTAGAGATTTATCAATCATATTGGTCTTCTTAAAGAAACAGATTTTTATTACACTGATTTTTCTCTGTGGTTTTCCTGTTTTTTATTTCATTAACCTCCACTCTGACTTTTCTTTTTTTCTGGCTTACTTTGTGTTTCATTTATTCTCATTTTTCTGTTTTCTTAAAGTGGAAGCAAAGAAACCTTAGCTTGAAACCTTTCTGCTTTCCTAGTATAGGTAATTTAGTGTTATAAATATACCTCTAAGTACTGCTTTAGCTGCAATGCACAAAATTTGGTGTACTGTGTTTTAATTTTATTCAGTTGCACATACTTCTAAATTCTCTCTTAATTTCATCTTTGACCTGTGGGTTATTTATAAGTGTATAATTTATTGGGAGTATTTGAAGAGTTTCCCAGATATCTTTCTGTCATGGATTTCTAATTTAATTCCATTGTGATATGAGAAGAAACTTAGTGTGACTTCAGCCCTTTTAAATCTGTTGACACTAGTTTTAAGGTATAAGATGTGTATCTTGGTAAATGTTCCATATGCTCTGTGTATTCTGGTCTTGTTGGGTAGAATGTTTTGTAAATGTCAATTAAGTCAAATTTGCTGATAGTCTTATTCTATTTCTTTACTGATTTTCGTTCTACTTGTTCTATTAATCATTGAAAGAGTGGTATTATAATCTCATTGTACTTTTGTGTATTTATCCTTGCAGTTCTGTCAGTTCTATTATGTACCTGATCTTTGTTATTAGGTGCATAAATATCTAAGATCATTATGTCCTCTGATGAATTGGTCCTTTTATCATTATGAATTGGCTCTCTTTATTTTTGGCCATACTATTTTCTCTGAAAACTGCTTTTTCTGATAATAATGTAGTCACCCTAGTTTTCTTATGTTAATATTAGCATGATTTATCTTGTGTCATACTTTTACCTTTAACTTTTTTTGTGCGTTTTATTTATTGTAGCCAGCATATAGTTTGGTATTGATTTTACGATCTGATCTGACAATTTTTGACTTTTAATTGGTATGTTTAGACCACTTACATTTAATGGAAATATTGACATACAGGCATATCACGGAATTATTGTGGGTTAGGTTCCAGACCACTGCAATAAAGCGACTATCACAGAAAAGCAAGTCGCATGACTTTTTTGTTTCTCAGTACATATAAAAGTTATGTTTACACTATACCATAGTCTATTAAGCATGCAATAGCATTATGTCTAAAAAAAGTGCATGCCTTAGTTTAAAAATACTTTATTGCTAAAATATGCTATCATTTGAGCCTTCAGCAAGTCGTAATCTTTTTGCAGTAGTGACATCAAAGATCACTGATCACAGATCACCATAACAAACATAGTAATAATGTAAAAGTTTGAAATATTGTGAGAATTACCAAAATGTGACACAGAGACACATAGTGAGAATATGCCATTGGAAAAATTGTGCTGATAGACTTGCTCAACACAGAGTTGCTATAAACCTTCAATTTGTAAAAAAACACAATGTCTGTGAAGCACCATAAAGTGCAATAAAAGGAGATATGCTTGTAGCTGGATTTAAATATACCATCTTCCTAGTTTTATATTGCTGGCTGTTTAGTTATAACTTTTTTTAGTTGTTTCTTTGTGGTTTATAGTGTACACATTGAATTTACCACATTATAACCTTCAAGTAATAATGTAATGTTTTACGTATATTATAAGAATCTTAAAACAGTATATTTTCATTGTCCCCTTTTGGCCTTTGTGCTATTTTGTTTATCTATATATCTTTTATCTTTAATATTTATATATATAAATATGTATTTATATATTTATATTTTTTAATCTTTTATATTTTACTATTTATCTTTAAATATATTAAAAATCCCACAATACATTGTTATAAGTTTTGCCTTCAAAAGTCAATTATATTTTAAAGACATTTCAAAATTAGGAAAAAAATCTGGTGTATTTACCCAAATATTTACCATTTTCAGTGCTTTTCATTCCTTTGTGTTCATCTGTATTTTCACCTGTTAATCACTTTTTTTCTGCCTGGAAAGCCTTTCTTTAATATTTCTTACAGTGTGGCAGTAAAATCTTTTAGTATTTGTAATATCTGAAAAATTCTTTATACCTGAAGAAATCCTCATTTTGCCTTTGTTTTTAAAACATATTTTACTGAGTATAAAATTCTAGGTTGACAGTTTTTTCTTTCTTTCAGTACTTTAAAGATGTCCCTCCCTGTCTTATGGCTTATATTGTTGCCTTTGATAAGTCTGTTGTCATTCTTATCTTTATTACTCTACATAAGGTGTAATTTTTCTCTAGCTCCTCTTAAGGCTCTGCTTATCACTGTTTTAAAGTAATTTGGTTATAATTTACTTTGGCAGAGCTTTCGTCACATAGCTTGTGCTTGTTGAGTTTCTTCATTCTATGGGTCTGTAGACCTGTATGTCAATATATGTTCATGGATATGGAAAATTGTCTTAATATTTTTCCAGGAGGAAAAAACAAATTGAAGAAGACTATGGGCAATATGACTTTTGGAGTGTGTACTTTATGAGAAACATGGTATTGCGAGAGAGGGCAATGTTTACTTTTTACTTTATGCCCTTCTTTACTGCTCAAAATTTTGCAGTTTGCTTGTATTATATAAAACAAATATTTAAAATAAATTCAATATTCATAATAAATAAATTCAATATTTAAAATATTCAATATTTAAAATAAATAAATAGAATTAAACTATAAAATAGTCTTTTCTTCAGTTAAACTAATCAGAATCTAACTCTAGGTAAGTCACATTTATTTCTTCTTGGGTATATTCTGCCTTATTTGACAGCCAGCCATCCAGTCAGTGTGTTTATCTGTATTGACTCAAAAAACTCAGCATGTTATTTCCTTTTCCTTTGTAAGTCCCCACCTGTCAGCGTTGATGGCTAGCATTGTGAAAGGGCATCTCACAGTAGTTTTGTTGGTTCACAAATCTGTTTGTCTTTTTTATTTTTCTAATTCAACCTAAAGTCTGCCACCATATACTTTAGTTCCATCTTTTTTTGTAATCTCAGTCATGATTCTCTGCTAAACTATGATACTGAACATGTATGGAAGAGGGTATGTCAATACTGTTTCTTCCTGCCCTGGATCCACAAATTGAAGTGACATACACCAGCTGTTACCTTCTCTGAACAGGCAGCTTGGCAACAAACTAAAGATTTTATGGTATACTGCAAGTCTAGTCAATTCTTTTAATATTTGTAGGTATATAAATATTTTCATAGCACATAGTATGCATTAGCTGTTTTCCTTGCAATAAATAGCTATTATAGTTAGATGATAATTGTGTGTTTCAAGCTCAATGTCTTCTGACTTTAATTTTTGTTGCCTGGAATTAAAAATTATGAACCCTGTTGGGCAGTGACTCTTAGTGTGTTTTTCTAAAACAGTTAAGTTCTGGTTGTACTCTCTGCAATTTTCAGTACCTTTGAAAATATGACCCAGAAAGTGTTTTGGAATAAAATGTGCCCAAGAGAATTGTGTTTATCCTATTCATTTGCTGTTCATGCTAAATTGTTTCCTTATCGTGATCTTTGTAAGCATACTGCTCTAACTGTTCTAGTTTGGGTTCTCTTAGATTAAGCTTTTTATGACAATGGTAGATGAAAAGGAGGATTCACATAATAGGGGAAGTGTGTGTGTGTGTGTGTGTGTGTGTCTGTGTCTGTATCTGTGTCTGTGTATGAGTATGTGTATTTGCTGCAAATGTTAAATCCCGGAAATGTTCTGATAGTTCATAGGAGATCTGCCTCATTTATGGCTGAATTGAATAAGAACTCTGATGTGATGCTCTGACAACAATGAACACATGATCCCCTTTCTTAGTGTCCCTTTAGGGTTGCCTAATAGGATCTCAGTAAGCCAACAATCATAAACAGAAAAATAAAACAAAATCCTTTTCTTTAGAAGAAAAAGAGTTGCAGAGTCTTGGGACCTTCAGTTTGATCATGTCATTAGAATATATCCTTTTGCCAACCCCAGGAGGTTGGGGCTGTGTTTTAATGTCTGAGAAAGAGGAAGAGTCCACATTCTACAGAGAGGAGGCAGCTGCTTACATGGGTATATATAGACTCAAAAGTATTTAAATGGCTTTAATAAGTCAAAATAGCATATAAATACATATATGTATATGTATACATATATATATATATAAAACACTTCAAAACGTGGAATTCATATTTAATTCACAAAGGTGTCAAGTTGTCATTTCCTCTTTAAAATTTTTCTTATTTAGAAATAACAGAATGTGTAGTTTATGTTGGAATATGAAGGAAATTCTTTTATATTGGAATTTTCTCAAGATGAGAAAAATGTAAAATTATGCATTTGTTTAAATTCTTCTGGAAATCAAAATGATCACTTCTAAGGAGTCCATAAACAATGCTTATCAAGTTATTAGTTTATTGTACCCCTCAAAATTAACATTATTGTCACTGAGTGATTTTCAGTAATTGGGGAAAAAGACAAGTCCTTTACAGCTTAGTTACAAAGAATGATTTAGACATTGTCTTAATGTCTTTTACAGAAGCAAAGCATTCTCCATATCTTCCAAAATTGTTAGTTGGCTTTATTTTAAATAAAAATCAAGGCATGGTATTATTTCTTGTCTAATAGCCCAAAGAATATAAATCTCAAACTCTTCATCAAATGATCAGAAGTTAATATCCGATCTTTGATGGAGACATACTTCAAATCATTAACTATAGAGGTTGAAATAGAATTGTAGCATCAAACATAATATTTTAATTCTACAAACTAGAAATGGTGTATTTTTTTGCCTACAAAACAGTAATACATCCTTACATAGAAGAGACAAATATCCTTTTTATGAAATATTAATCTCCAAGAAACAAATACCTGGTTGTCCAAAATGCCACAAAATGAGAATTTAGTTTAAAGTAGTTGCAGGTGTGTAGTGCTTCCAGATACCTGGGAAATACAAATCTTACTAAGAGGTAAGCATTATCAACGAGGCCTCAGAGATTCCCATAGACGAAGCTCTAACAAACATAAGCTTTAAGTCAAAATTTGTAAAGCACATAAGAATACAAAGGACCCAAAAGACTTCAGATATTGAAATAATTAGATACAGAATAGAAATATATATGTTTAATGTGATCAAAAAATAATTGGAGGAATTGAAAATAAAAGTAGGTAAATTAAAACAACCAGTTAAATTGGAGAAAACAAAGGTAAATAATTACTGTAAATTAAATGTATAGTAATTGAAACTATAAATTAGACAGTGGAATGAACACATCTAATGAGTGAATTAGTGAAATATAGATTCAAAGAAGTTACCAATAAAATAGAAGAGAGATAAAGAGACACAACACATGAAAGAGAGATTAAGGGACGTCATGGAAAAAGTTAGAATATACATTTAATCAGAGTTCCAGAATGAGATAATAAAAGAATGGGGTTGAGGTGGTATTTGAAAATATAATAGCTAACAATCTTCCAGATGTGATTCGGGATGCACATATATACAAATCAAGACACATCAAAAAGAAATCTAAACCTAGAAACACCTTATTGAAGCTGCAGTTCACCCAAAGTAGAAAAGATATTTTAATAACTAGAGAACAAAAACAGATTACCTAACAACAATGCGAATGACAGCTGGCTTAGCCAAAGCCACAACAGAAGCAGGAGCCAGTGTGATTGCTATCTTTAAAGTGAATAGTATTTCTAAAATTATATATAAAGTGAAATTATATACCAGTTATAAAGACAAATGAAAGAGACTTTTCAGAGAAACAAAAACTAAAGAAACTTATAGAGGAAGGACATCAGATATTTATATATTGAAAATCTAAAATAACAATAGAAATATTGAGTAAAAACACATGTAAAATATGTGGGAAAATCTGGTTATTGACTACATTTTAAAATAGGTGTAATTTTGTGGTCCAGAAAAGTAAAGTAAAATATTGGATAGTGGCATATGCAACAGAAGAGGGATAATTATTGATAAAGTATTCAAATGTCCTAGTATTTGAAAGGAAGATAAACATATCACTTAACTTTAGATATTAAGTTAATTATTCATGTTATAATTTAACCATTATTAACCATTGAAATAATAGAAGATATAAATTTCAAGTCAGTAAAGGAAATCAAATGACATGAAACAAGAAAATTTAATTAATACAAAAGAAAGTTTAAAAATAAGGAAGAGAAAGCAGGGCAGATAAGCACAAAATACAATTCTGGAAATAAATTCAAATATATATCAGTAAGTACAATAAATCCATACGAACTAAACTCACTAAATAAATTTAAAAAGATTGTCAGGGTAGAGACATATTTAAAACACTGAAATTTAAAAGTAAAAAAAATAGGAAAAGAATGATGTAACAGGCAAATATCAACCAAAGAAAGATGACATAGCTATGATTACCTCATAAAAGTAGATTTTAAAGCAGGCATATTATTAGAGATAAAGAATTCTAAACTTACATGCATGTAATATGAAGTTCAAATAGAGAAAGACAAAAATTCACAAATCCAAGACCATATTGAGACTTTTAAACACATCTCTGACAGTAATTCCCAGGTTAAAAAATTCAGTAAGAATACAGAAGATTTGAAAGAACACTAGGGTGGTCAGTTAGCCTTTGAAGTAACTTGATAGTTAATACAACAGGGATGGTTATTTAGTAGGAAGACTTTAATCAGAAGTCCTTTTAAGAATTGGCTACTTCAAGGCTTTAAATATCTGTATGTCTGATTATCGTGGAAGGATTCATTAATCAATATTAGAAGTGATTTATTTCTTTGGTGAAATGAATTCAAAATATGCGGTTGGTTAGAAATATTGTACAGGTTTCTCTGCTTAGGAATGAAGAGGGTTTAAGAATCGAGGGAGTCCAATAGCCTTTTGGGTGACCTTGTCTTGTCCTGTGTTCAGCCATGTTCAGGGCATTCTGCCACTTGAACTCATTAGGAAGATGGCTGAGTACTGCTGCTAGGATGGAGTTGAATCTGCTTCCATTGAGCAGTTCATGCAAAGGTGCTTGTCAGAGCACTTAAATGAGCAGAAAACTGGGACTTCGTACAAATTTATATTTGTATGTATGGCTAAATCCAGTCTCAGAGCTTTTATTTGTAACACACCATGAATAGTTATAGTTTTATTGGAGAGAAGACCTAATTATGAGCAGCAGATATTTACATCAGAAAGAGTAGTAGCTGTGAAGAATCTAATACATATAGGTTAGTTCACAACACCATGGTTCCATTCATTGACTGAAGGTCAAAATCCAAAATAACTGCAGTAATTGATGTGGAAATTTACTGATTTTATCTAATAAAAAATAATTTTATTTATCTCAAAACAGTAATAACTTGAATCCTTACTATGGATTGTAACTGGGTGATTTTGACTGATAGAAAATGAGTATATTTATGTTAAAACAGGAAAAGAACTGAGAGTATATTTTATTTTATAGAATCATGAGAACCTTTTTGACAGCAGTTTGCTCATTTCTGGCATATCATGGGGAGAGCCCCAACAATGGATAGAAGGTTTTCATTCTTCATCTGAGATAACCTTTTATTTGCATTAAGGATAGCAGTAAAAGTTGTGTAGGACGCAAGAGGGAAGAGATATGGGAACATATGTATACGTATAACTGATTCACTTTGTTATAAAGCAGAAACTAACACACAATTGTAAAGCAATTATACTCCAATAAAGATGTAAAAAAAAAAAGTTGTGTAGGTCTCTTTCTGAAATATGCACTAATTAAGTTCTCTGAATATTGCTTTTTACAAATGGAAAAGTAAATGGTTTAGATCTTGGTTTAGGAATATTCTGATTTTATGTTCTTGTTAGTAAGCCATGAGGGAGAGTTTGTGGAGAATGGGGTAGCTCACTAGAAAGAATGATATAAGGGTGGTAAATGATTTTTAGAACCAGGACAATACTAGACTGTGATTGCGTCACACTGTAATTGCTTTATCTACTGAAACTGCAAAATACAGTTATTTTTTCTTCTTTTGAATTCTTACGATTTTTCCTCCCTACCATTGTGTGGTTAGCTATCTTGCCCTTATCTACCCAACTAAATAGATGCTACATTCCTCAAGGATAGTTAGACATTCTCTTTGGCTTTCTTATACGCCCAATCTTGCTAGTCCTTTGCCTTGCATGTTGTTAATATCTAGTAAATATTTGTTAACTGACTAATTCCCTCAAATCCAGCACCTAGGGTTTTGGCAGCATCTCACTGGTCACTTGGTAAATACTTGAGTGTATCAGCTATTAATCATTGACCTTTCAGAAGCAGAGAAGTTCTGATGACTTTAGCCCTAAATTACTTTTTGTTTCCTTGCAGGGAGGGCTCCAGCAGTTTTCAGTTTTGTGTCCCTCAACACCTAATAAAGAGCCTTTCTCAGGATGCGCCTTTGTGTAAAGTTGAATTCAAATGTGGATTCTGCTGTCTGGGGAAACTGTAATGCAGCCTTGCAGATAGTTTTACAAAGCCTTAATGGCCTGCAGGCAGTTTTTTAGCCACCATATTTTTCACCAATCCTTTAATCAGGATCCAGTGATACTACATCTGGTGGCAGTGAAAAACCACAGTAAGAGAAGTATAGCACCATTTCTCCTGAATGTGGATTTAAGTTTCATTTAAACTGTTTCTTGCCCTGCTCTTTTTGGCTCCATTCTTGCTTTCTCTTAGCATTTCATCTGTGGATCTATACTCACTTATTTGGCAGGTATAATCTGCTATTCCCTCTCATCCCCTATCCTTTTATAAACTTCTTACTTTGTGTCACTCCTCTAGCTGATGGTGAGTTTGTTTTCTGGCTTCATAGGAGGCTTTGTGCCCTTTTTTTTGAAATGAGCTGTTTTTGGTTACGGTTTGTCAGTGTGGTCTGACTGCTAACATTGATTCCCGGCAGTCAACAACTTTGTCATATTGTTCAAGATTAGGTTTCGATGTGTCATTTTAATAGACTAAAAGGCCATTCTCAGTAAAATTGAATTCCTTTGGGAATCATTGTTAAGGATGCTTTCAAAATGAAGAAAAATGTTGTAATGCTTTGGAGGTTTCACTGAGAAGGCATCAGGTGACTACATTTACTGAAACTGCCTCTGTTTTAGCTGGATTTTATATTCTGAAAATGAATTTAAAAACTTGCTTGCCTTTATTTAGGCAAAACATGATTCACAATAATTAAGCTTTATGAGCTTTTTCATTTAGTCAGGTCTTAGAACATTTTTATTTTTGTTTCTGACAGAATGAAAATATTTGCTCTTTTTTCGCATTTCTATGTGTGACCCTGACTAAATTCAGGGCTGGGCCAAGACGTATGGATGTCCCAATCAGACTAGACATCTGGTGCTTCTACAAACTAGTATTATTTACCTTAATGGTGAAAAGAGCAGGCTTTGGAACCAGACTGTGTGAGTTCAAATCCCACCTCTGTCATTCACTGGTTGTGTGACTTTCAGTGTTAATTTCTCTGTGCCTCAGTTTTTCATCTATAATATGGGGATAGTAATAGTACCTTCTTTACGGAATTATTGAATGAGTTAATACACCTGTAATATATGTGTACACTTCATAATGTGTATACCTCATATTTAGATCTCAGTAAATATTATTTGTTATTCTTATTATACTGTTATTGTTGATCTTTTGAAGTTGTCAGTGTCCAACATTTATTGGAAGACATTCCTCAGCCATACATGGGTAGGAATGCAGAAATAACCAAAGATTACCCTCTTTATTGACCCAGCGGTTTATCTGTGACACCAGATTTGCATTCTTTGGTTAACAAAGTCCTGCAGTGGAATACACCAGCTCCTTGGGTCGCAGGGTGGAGCCCTCCATGATTACTTAAGCAGGCTCTTAGGAGTCTGATTTTGCTTCCCCACCAATTCTTCCTTGAGAGAAGTTCTAAGTAATGTTTTCCACATTTAAAAAATTTCCAGAGGTGGTGTTTTGTTTATCTTGACAGCCATCTAGATAGTCCATCCTTAATCTCCCCTGCTATATATATTGCCTGAGGCTCAACTAACAAGATCTCAGTCTCTGCTTCAGAGGGATTTAGGACCTGGAAGGGCTCCAAAGGAAGCAGAGTGGACAGACCCTACTAAGCATTCGGGTATCTGTACGGACCCATTAGCCGCAGACATGGCAATAGAGAGCTCTTAGTTGAATAAGGTCTTAATCTCTGTGTGGACTTGTTTAACAGGGACAGATAAAGTAAGGTTTGCCTCTAGAGAGAAACTTGGTTGATTCCAGAGAAAGTCTTTATTTGCCACAGAGTCTGGCCCTAGCAATGAACTCATCTTAGGGCTGTTTGTAGTATGTGCCTCACATTTAGGCCTGGTTGAGTCAAAGTAACCCAGTGTATCCTACTTCTGTGTCTTGGCTAAACTACTACACACGGAACCCTCATCCCTGCTGCATTTGCTGCCCAGGTCATGATGTCTAGAGCTTAGTCTTGCTGGTATATGATATGAATTTTGAAACTGTTTTGTCACTTTGACTGAGTCTTACTTTGCCACATCCTGTCTGCCAGTCTTGCTCTGGCCCTCTAGGCCCTGTTTGTTTGTGTTTTTCCCCCAGCCTTGAGTGCTATGCCAGGCAAATGGTAGGCCCTCAGTAAATGCTTGTAGAACATAACTCTTGGATCTCCTAGCAGTGGGAGCCTTGAGTGCTATGCCAGGCAAATGGTAGGTCCTCAGTAAATGCTTGTAGAACATAACTCTTGGATCTCCTAGCAGTGGGAGCCTGTTTAATTTGCCATGTCCATGCATTTGGCTTTGACCTGGGTGTCCCTGTAACTGTACTTTCTCAGTGTTCAGTGAGCCCCCTTGCACAGTGCTATCACCTTATATTCAGAATCTCATTTTATCCACGCAGAAACCCTAAATTACAAGTATTTTTATTATTATACCCATTTTATAGATGAGGTAACTGAGACCCAGAGAGTGTAAGTAACTTACCTATAGTCATCCAGGTCAAGTACCCGTTGAAGATGGAATTCAAATCCAGGTCTGTCTGACTGTAGAGCCAGAGATCATAATCTCTACTGTTTTCTGTTTTCCACATCAGTTGAAGAGAGGATGTTACTAGGAGTCAGCTAACCCATAGATGAAGTCCATATTTCATCCAGCTGGGCTAAGTTCTCACCACACGTGACCCCCTGCCCATGGTTGGTGGTTTGTCTGAGCTGCTCTTGCTGAGATTCTCGTGAACTTGAGGCTAGTATTCTTACCCACTGCTTGGGTTGAGGAAGGCTTTGTTCTCAGAAAGTTCGAGGACTACATAAGTGAGTGGGATGGAAACTCCAACTGCTGAGCTGCATCAGACCTGCCGGTTTCTTTAGAAGAGACTTGGACATGGAGCGAGCTGTAGCCCTTCTCCTACCCACAAGGCGTTCACCATTCCTGTGGTAGGTAGGCACCAGGATTTTCAATTGCAAGCACCTACCACTGCTTGTCTGAGAGCTGGCTCTGGCTCCTGAAGCCAGCTCAGCTCTGAGGGAGTGGGGAGGCACACCGGGAGTGCGAGGGAGCTTGTGGCTGGGATCCCTCAATCAGTGACTTTCAAGAGTTGGTGGACAAGGAATTAGTTTCTTTTAAACTTTTGTGTGCTTAAGCATCTTGGAGAGTTGTTTTAAAATTATTAAGTCAGAAATGAGGTCCATAATTTGCATTTCTAACAAGCTTCCAGATGATGCTGACCCTTGAATCACACTTTGAGTAGCAAGGCTCTAGCTCCTTGTCTCTCATTTGGGAAAAATAAGAGGTTTATTGTATACTATCTTCTAAGTGTCTTAGCAGAATTAAGCTATAATTGCCCGTAAAGGTAACCTGCTAAGTAGTGAATATTTAATTATTTTTTTCCCTTTCCTTTCCGACTTCCGCATTTTTCTACCCATGCTCCCTGGTGTCAGCATCCCGGTGAACTACTGGAACTCTCATCCTTATCTCAGTGTCTGTTTCTGGTAGAACCCAATTTAAGCAGGTGACTCCACCAGCTTCTAGAATGAACAGCTCACAAGATAGTGTGACTGTCCCAGTGCTCAAGATTTCAGCTGCCATGATGTCATCCTCATGGACCTGTTCCAGGGAAGTCTCGTCTCATTGGGCATGAAGTAGCCCAGGTTGGGGTGGTCAGAACTTGGCCTGTATTGATCTTAGAGTGTTTACAGATGAAGGCATAGCTGGCATTCTTCCCTTGGGGATTTGCCAGGACCGTTATTTGAGAGAAAGATACTGTGTTCCTGCTGTAGAAACTCTAGTGTGTGTAAACTCAATATGAACCAAGATTCCCAAGTACTCTGGGGTAACTTTTTCCCTTAAGGGTGAAAAAACAACACAGATGGAAATCCCCAAATCTAAGAAGTTAATCACAATCTTGAAGATTTGTCAGGGATAGGGAACACTTAAAATTCAGCATCACTAAGATGCCACATCACTAAGAGTCACTATTGTTTTCTGTCACTAAGAATCAATATCTCAGTTAGTAAGGTTTGGCGTGTATTTCTGCTACCAGGCTTCCCATCCTGGTGGCTAGTTCTTCTGTTGGCCCCTAGGTCCCACTTTATTTCTCCTCTGCTCTGAATCCAAGCCCTTCTCTATTAGAGCCTCCGCATATGGTTATTCAGGATGTAGACTGTACAACTCCATGAGGTACAAGCCACATAGACTGCAAAAGGAGTGACATCCCCTGGAGTTTGTGCAACTTGACAGCTCTGCTTTCTCTCAACCCCAAAAGACTCAGACCCCACGTCTAGAAAGCCAGGGGAAGTTGAAACTTTCTGTTATTTTATTATACTTCTGTTGCAACCTCTATTTTCCAGAAGTACCCCAGCATCCTACCTTAGCATAACCAAAAGTCTCATTAAAGTATTTTTTCCCCAACACAAAACAATGGTTCTCTTTCTATGAGGAATTCTATCTTCCTTCTAAGCTCAAATTGTGTCCAACTTCTAAAATTGCAACTTCTCTGACTGCTCCTTCTATTTAGTTGAGTGAAGGATGACACAAGTCCTATGTATAGGCCTTAATCAAACGTACCACTGTGAGGTCCACCATCTCAGCTGTGGCCTTGGCCCTTGGGGAAGTTCCCTCCAGGCCCTGCTAGAACTAGCTTTTCATCTTGATGTTGCCCTGCTTCCAAGGCAACCTTAGAAAACCTTTCAATTGATTATGTCACCTTGGCCTTACTGCAAGCAGTTCTTCCATCCCCCGAAAAAGACGGAACACACAGAAACGTTTGAGATCTAAGCCATTCTCAACCACTAGGAGTGGTTGCAGATCAAGGAAAAGATCGAATTCCAGAATCCATATCCTATATTCATGCTAGTCATGATGCGGGAGAGGCGTGGTGGAAACACAGGGATAGACCTAAGACAAAGCTCTCAAAGGGGCCTAAATAGTTATCAGCTCTGTAACCCTTGGGAATTTACATAATATTTCAATCTGCTCAGCTGTAAAATGGAGATGATAATCTCTACCTTACAAGGCTGTTATGAGGATTAAACAAGCTAATGTTTGTAAGGTTCTTAGCATTGGGTCTGACAAGTAATAAGTTCTCAAAAAAAAATTCTGTTGCCATAGAACCTCTAAATCTGTGCTTCTGGGGGGTGTGGTGTTATGATTTAGCCTGCTAGCTTTCCTTAAATAACTTGAATCCACCCAGCAAAGGGAAAAGTCCAATGAAGGAGAACTCAAATCCTAAGTGGCATGTTTAGCACACCTCTCGTGGTAGAACAATGACCCCAGATTGTAATTAACCTCGACATCTTCCTATGGAACTCCTGGGAGACATGGAATCAATGGTAGAGACTCAGGCCCTGTAGGATGTGACATTATCCACAGATGCAGTCATAGTCTGTTGTTACCATTTTTGGTAGTAGCCAGCTATATCTGCTTTAGCCGCCCTGCATTATCTCAATAAAATAAAACAGCAGTTATTTAGTCCTCATCAACAAGTCACCCACTGTTGTAACTTAAGATTGTATTTGGAATCGTTTACTCTCTAGCTAAAAATTAACACTGAAAGTATCTTGGAAAACATTTACCCATATTGAAACCTGAGTCATTCTTTTATCTACCTGGTCTTTGTAGCTATGTTACTCTTTTGAATCCAAGAATGTACTCTTATCTTTGTTTTCCCCCTGTGGCTTTCTCTCAATTTTTCTTTCACCTTTAATATTCTTTTGGTAGTGTCATGTTTGGCAGGTCCATGTCTTCCACTCTCAAAGGACAAACTAATGATAGAAATACCGTGTTTGTCTTTTGTGTGTGTGTGAGTGCATGTTCTCGACTTGGTGTGACCAATCATTTACTTAGCCATCACTAGGCTTTTGGTGTGTCAGGTATAAACTACAGAACTCAGGTAGAAACTCCTGTAAACAGACTTTCAACCACTCAGTATGCTGAGTATACGCTGTATGCTATACATTTTATCAGAATCTTTTAAGTTTTCACTATCACAGAGTTCAAAACAATACCAAGAAATCCAGTAGATCTTAATGGAAACATATCACACCAATTTTATTAGACTGATCTATAGGGAGTTTGTAGGTAAGAAAGGGAAAGTTATTCAGGAAGAGGGAAAATAATTCAGGAAGATTATTCAAGAATGCATATGTATATGTATTCATATATAGTATATATTATGATATAAAATATTACATATAAAGTTTCAAATTACCTTAAACATATTTTCCTGTAAAATTAATATTTATAAGTTTAGGACGTATTTTTTTTCCTTTATATTTAAACTATGCCCATGTTTATTTTGGTCTCATGAATGAACTCTTGTCACTGGTGATTCCTAAACTTGAATGTTCTATGGATTCTTTTCAACGGAATTCTCAAGAACCTTAGCATTTACATAAATAATTTTCTACTGTAATGTTACTGTTAAATGTACAAACATATAATCAGTTATTCATTCCTTATACTTTTAGGTCCGAAAATTATTTTAAGATAAATACATTTTGAGACCACAGAGGAATGAAATTCAAATTAACAACACAAGTTTCATGTGACAGATAACGATGTTCTACTGAAATGTTGCCATTTGAGAAACCAGTATGGTGTAGGCTTATGCAAAATAGGCTCTTTAGAGCTTAGCATGGCACCAGTACCATGCTTCATGTGATGAAAAGTTCTCTTACTGCTTTTTTTTTCTGTTGAAATGACTATGAAACCTTCATTCACCCAGTGGGCAGAGGCAGCCTTTGGTCTTGGTGTGAACGCAGCTTCTGTTATTCAGTGTCTGCCTTTGTTTGTTCCTTTAAAATAATGTTACCTGGTGTAAATTGATTGTAAATACAAACACAAATGGGAACCTGCAGCGACTTGTCAGTACTTGGTCCAAGGGGATGATAAAGGGGGTCATGCAGATGACACTAATGAGCTTCTCTTCTACTGTCTACACCCTCTCCTTCTGATCTGCTTTTAAATACCATCCAGTCACTGATAACTCCCAATTTTTATCTATAGCCTAGACTGCTCCTGTAAACTCCGGACTTGTATATCTAACTGCCTGGTAGAGATCTCCACTTAAGATTTCTAAATGGCATCTTAGAGTTAACAAGTTAATGGTAACTTGTTTGGGTTTCTCCTGATTTCCCTGACCTGCTCCAAACCTGCTCATCTAGTATTCTTCTCCATCCCCTGAGACAGCAACAATTCCACTCTTCCTGTTTTTCAAGTGCCAAACCTTCATCATCCTTTACTTTTCTCTTTTTGTCACATCTTAAATCCAATCAGCCTGAAAATCCTGCTGGCTTCAAAATATATCCAGAATCTGAACTCTTCTCACCACCTTCATTGCTGCTTCCCAGGTCCAAAACACTGTCACTTCTTGCCTGGATGATTGCAGTAACCTCCTAATTGGTCTCTATGCTTTCCCCCTGGCCTTTTCCACTAGGCAAGGCAATACAGTATATATTCTGCACAGCAATCAGAGTGATGCTTTAAAAGTAAACCCCCTAGCAGATTACTAGACCATTCCTGTTCTCCAAACCCACCAAAGTCTCCTGTCTCAGAATGAAAACCAAAACCCTGACAGTGCCCTGCAAGGCCTGCCCCTACCCAGGTCCTTTACTCAGTCTATTCCAGCCTCACTTTTCTTCAAACCGGCAACAGAGAGCTTCTCAGAGCCCTTGCACTGCTGTTCTCTCTGCTGAGCATCCTGTCTCCTCAGATGGCCAGCCGGTTTGCACCGTCACATTCTTCTGGCCTCAGTTTAGTTGTCACTTTAACAGTGAGGCCTTCCCTGACCATCCAATAAAACATCTTGACCCCAGCCTGCCACCTCCTCTTCACTCCCTCACCTGCTTTGATTTTTTTCTACTGCACTTATCGTTATGTATTACATTAAATATATTATATATTATACTCTGTGTGTGTGTGTGTGTGTGTGTGTGTGTGTATGTGTGTGTAAATTGCTTATTGCCTATCTCTATGCGAATATAAGTTTCATGAAGGCAGGAACTTAGTTTTTCCTTAGTACCTAAAATACTGCTTGGAACTTAGTATGTGTGTAACAAACATTTGTTGAATGAATCAATGAATACTTAGTTTTTTACAATTATCACCAGAGCAAAAGCAGAAGGAAATATTATTAGAGAGAGGTTGCAGATCAGAGGATGAAAAAATGTATATCAGGCTATGAAACAAAGCATCAAACTATTAAGTGCAACTTAGATTTTGTAGAATATTAGAAATCTTTACATCACCAGTTTTCATTTTTATCAACCATAACAACTTTTTCAGTTGAATATGAACTTCTAACTTCCCCCAAGTATTTGCATGTTATACTCTGTGTAGATATTTACAGCTTATTTGAAAGGCAGCATTGGTCAACTGTGTGACCATCAATACGGTTAAGATTTTCTGAGAAAAAGGCCACTTTGTAAATCAGCCAGTCCCCTGACTTTTCACTTGGAACTCATCCAAATATTGACACTGCTTAGTTGGTAAAATTTCCTGGACTGAGAGGAGAATCAGTAGCTGGCAGAACCAAAGCCCTGATATGCAGAGGAGATTAACAGTTAGAGGGAAGCGTGTCTGTTGAACTGTGTAACGACTATCCATGTAGGAAACCAGAACAGAGTCCAAAGAGCAAATAATTGTGGTGATTAAACTGATAAGCTGAGGAAGAAAGTAAAAATTGAAGTTTCAGCAACAGGTGTAAAGCACATCATCTTTCCTTTCCTGGTATTCTTAGGAAAGAAATAAGATAGCTTAATTACATGATTTAAAAAATAGTCAAAGTCCAGCTGGAATCCCAGTTGCTGCCTGTTGCTTGCTTGCTCTCTTTTCTCTTATCAGAGGTGTCAAGATCTTTAGATTGTTACAGTTTACCTTTTTGTTTTCCTATATCTTTTAGCTTTTATAGCAGAGTACTGTTAATATAGAATTAAACCAAGGCTATTTTCACATTCTGCTGTTTTTTCCCTGATATAAATTGATGACTTACTCAAAATAATTTTAAAGTCCTTATAAGCTAAAATGTGTATACATTTTAATTATATACACTATAAAAAATAGTGCATTCATAAATATACAATGTGTTGTTATATAATTTATTAACACATGTTTTACATATTTGGTTGTACTGCAAGAATGTTATGAAAATAAGGGATGAGACCATAATTTGATTTTCAAGCATAAGAAAAAGTCTTCTTTTAAACAGAAAATTGAGTCATATAAAACTTTACTTCACTGTTGTAGGAAACATCCTATTATAAGCAAATCTTAACTTTCTTTCCTTCCTCCCTTTCTTCTTTTCTGTTTGAATAGGCATTGATTGAATACCCACATATGCCAGGCAATAAAGATACAGACTCCGTTCTGGGGATGGTGTGAAGGTCAATTTAGCAATCCTAAGCTATCCTGGAGTAGCTTCTTGAAAGTACATTAGAAATTAATTGGGGTCCGCCTGCATCTGGCTTTTTAGTTGGACATGGAGAAGAAGAGGTCCATTTTCATTAATTCTGGATCCTGGTAGTCTATTTTTTTCCAGCGCAAGGTGCTGCATTCATTCCCCAAGGTAATCTTATCACTTGTTAGTTTGGCTTCAGAGACTTTCAGGAACCTGAACTTTCATTGTCTGTTATTTTAACAAATGCACACACATTCTCTGTCTCTACCTCTATATCTATCTATCTTCCACTTCTTACAGCTTCTTTTTCTTCTCAGGTTCTAGACTTGTTTTATACTGTTGCAAATTGTTTTGAAGGGAATGTTGTACATTGATTCAATATGAAAATAAATGCCCTTGTGTCTAGAGATCTGAAAAGATAGATAGGTTGAAAACTGCCCTAAGGTTGGATGCAATAGAAAATGAAATGTTTTTAAATGAAATTAAATAGGCTTATTAACTTATTTCCCACAGACCATTAGCTAGACAGAAAATGAAAGGAAACTTCACCACTTACCTGATCATCTATTCCAAAATCTAAATGGAGTCCAAGGTCGCACATCCTATCGCCAGCCCTTCCTAGTATTATACCTTCACATCAGTTACTTTTTCATTGGTTTACATAGGGGAGGTACTACCCGAGAGAGCTCTCTGTTTGAAAATGTGTTCATTTCAACAAGAAAAAAAGTATCTTAACATTTTAATGTACTGTGTTGGACAAAAGTGTTTTATTGAAGACCTAAAAGTCTGAACCTTGTATGGGTTTCCCACAGTACCAAAAGAAGAAAGAGTTTTTGACTGAACCTGACCTGTATTTAAGTTGAGATTGAGTGACATATTAGTTTTGTTTGGTATCCTTCTTGAAGACTTGTCCATCATAGTCAAGACCAGGGCTCAGGGTTTCTGAAAAAGATTTTAGACTGTTAAAAAATACATTCTGTGGTAGCACTTAACAGTCCTTGAGAAAAATAATACATATGAGATATGATGGATTTTAGAAATTATACCAGCACCCTCTAGTTAGTGTTCTTTTACTTATTCTGTTATAAATCAGGAGTTTGCAATTTTGACAGCTAAATTTTTTTTCTGTCCTTTGAAACTTGACTTAGCCTCTTCACTGTAAGCAAACTAGAAATGAAGACTCTTTCTTAAGATACAGATATATATTTCCCTTGGAATTATAATTTGAACTGTTGAATCTGTGTGTCTTTTAGGCTAATGTACCTTGTGGTAAACAGAAATAGACCTTTCTTCCTTCCCATTTGGAATAAATTTATTTAAAAATAAAATTTAGTTCCATAATAAGCAAAATAGCATAGGCATTATTTTAAAACAAACTAATGGTAAAAACTAAGAATTTTTAACAGACTTGCAGTACAGGGTTTATTCTACCATCTTCCTTCTTGCTGAAGAGGCTGTGAGGTGGGGCTGGACCAATTTCAGTGTGTGTTAGAATTATCCCTTTGTCTATTTGAGATCATAAAATCTTCTAGTTGAGAAGATCTTTGGGGACCATTTAGTTCAACTCTCCTAATTTACAGTTGAAGGGATCTTTGGGGAAAGTTACTCCCAAAACTATTTTGTAAAAAGTCCAACATTGTTATTACTCAGTTCATTGCCAGGCAAATCTTTGTAAGGAATTTAACAGTTCCACAAATAGTTGGCAAAATTCATCTTCTTATTTGTAGGCAGGTCATCATATTCAGGAAATAATTTTCCCTGGGAGTGTTCAGACTGTAACTCATGGAAGAGTTTGACTCACTAAAACAACTGGAATTCTTTCAGAAGAGGAGACCTTTTGGAATCTGTTGTAATAAAGCACAGTGTAATGTTACATGTGCTGGAATGTAACATTACATTACAAATGGAAGGTCCAACTTCCGTTTCATCTCCACCATTTGAGCCTCACCTTCCTTTCCTTCTTCTCTTCCTTTCTTTCTTGCTCACTTTGGTCCCCAAAGGTATTATTATCTTGGACAACATATTTCATCTCTTTGGGCAACTTCTGCTCACTTGTTCTTTCTGCCTCTATTGTGCAACCTTTCCATCCCTGACTAAGCCCACTCAGTCCCAATGTACACACACATATATACATACGTACCTATGACACAGGCCAAGTTATTCTGTCATCTAGTTTGGTTGTAAGTTTTGGAAAAGTTGCCCTATAATGGATGATTTCTCTTTTTTACTCTGTCTAGGTCTAGAAAACACACCTAGAAAGATGGCTGGCATTTATTTGATTTCACCCATGTTAAATGGTAATGCTAGAAGTGCTCAGTTAAGCCCTGACTCCTTGTAGCTTTTTAAAAATTGGCTTAATTCTTTAGTCCCAGTTTGAGTAATGAAATACCAAATGGTTGAATTAGCAGATGTTGGCAGATTGTGTAATATTCTCTTTGTAGGTGGAAATGGTTAATAGTTTAGTGTAAATGTCCTATAAAATTTGGAAAAAGGTAATAATTCTGTTTTCTTGTTTGTAGCCTTATCATAATTTCTGCCATAGTGATGAGCAGACTTTTAGACTGGTAATTTAATGAAAATGTTAATAAAATAATAATATCATGTGAGGCAGTTTTGTATGTAATCTCAAATATGATTTAGTAGAAAATATTAAACAGCCATTTTGTAAATGGACAGAATTCAATTTTTAATGGGTTAGAATGCAGATGGAAAGAAATGTCAAAATGGGTTAATAGTGTTATAATAGCTGATCCTTTCAGAGCAGACTGCACTGTCATCAAGACATATGCCTATTAAATCTTAGCATTCTAATTTTATATATGGCAGTAATGCTATTAACATGAAAACGTATGACTGTTGATTAATAATGTTCAGCCTATGGCTATTTAACACTTTTTCACAGATAGGAAGAAACCCTGTCTAGTGTTTATGTGAATTACCTTAATTTTTAGATTTTAGAATAGTAAGTAGAAGATTATTATATCAATGTTTGCCTGTTGTTTTATAAAATTAAAAGGATGCCTGTTGTTGCCTTTTCAGATTAGGCATATTGGTGCAGAATTTCATCTTCCCAATATTAATTTTATACTACTCCTGTATTTTTGCTAAGATAAACTTGTTTTTAAAAGTGAAAGTAAATTATTTAAAAGAAGATAAATCTTTCGCAATTAAACATCGATAATAGAGTTGAGTTGCAGCAGTGATATACTCTTTGAAATGAAGTGACAGTGCCAGTAAGAGTCGTTGATTAGAATCTTCTTATAGGTACTTATACTGAATTAATGAAATGTGTATGTATATTAACAGTGAAGATAAATATGGTCATTGAAATAGCGTGTCATCTAATTCTTAAATTAACTAGAATGAGTAAGAACTTTCAATAAGTGAATTTTCTTTGTATAACCTAATACGACCCTGAGTCTAGTCCATACGGAGCTTTGCTTTGGAGTTGACTCATAAATATTGTGCTTTTGGATAAGGTAATTTTGGTCCTCCAGTAACTAAACTCCTGAAGGGAAGTCTAATATCTTGCTGGTTACTGAACTTGACTCCTGAATATAGAATGATGCAGTAAGGACTTACCTTTTAATATACAATATTTATTGCTTTAAAAACCAAAGTAAGTACTCTTCTTAGCCTGTTATTAATGAATCGAGAGTTCAGCCTAACCTTCACGAACTGTTTAAACCAAGCATCTAGTGATATTTAAACTCACTGTAATATTTCACTTAAAATGAATACCAGAGGTGGAAGTTCTAAATTTGTAAGAAATCCACAGTTTCCTATGCACATGTCCTTATTTTTTTACACTATGCCAGACCTTTATAATTTACAATAAAAATGATTTCTCTGGCCTTTAAATGCCCATGGTGCCTGATTATTTTCTCCTTGTTTATGGTACTGTGAGGTAAAAATTTATACTTACCAAATTGGATACAAAGCTTATTCTCAAAAATGATGCAGTCTGATAATGTATTTATTATTTCCACAAGAATAAAAAAGTGATCTAATGGAGAGAGATGAAGTAAATGATCAGATACTTCAAGTTTGAGAGATCAGAGAAAGCTTCATGGAAGAGTTGCCTGGAACTGGTCCTTGAAATTAATATAGATGGAGTTTGCTTCTAGTAGTGGACTTTACAATGCTCTGCCCACCTGAGGACCATTGCCGCTCAGACAGTTCCTGGTGTGCTGATAGTTTGCCACCTCAGGTAGCAGAACCTTTGGGCTTCTCTGCCTTAGGGCTTTCTCTGGCACCTGAGGAGCTTGCCCGCCTATACTGCAGGCCCTCAGGGGACTGGAGAGGAGTTAACACCCCCATGGTCAAACCTCAGTTGAGAGCTGAAAAATCTCAGTGGGAGGTGATAAAGAATCAGTGGATAAATGCCCAGCTCCTCAGATTCCCCCAGGAGTTCAGTTTGACCTCCAGGTCTTCTAGAGGGTCCCTAACAGGACTGTGTTCCAGTAGCTCACAATAGTAACCTGATCATAAATGCTGCCATTGTTGCATTTTCTTTCTTTTCTTCTTTCTTGTTTTTTTACTCGTACTTCTTGATATCACTTCCCAAATAAACCGTCTACTCCGAAATTCTTATCCCAGCATCTACTTTTGATGGTACCCAGACTAAAACAGTTTGGTAGAGATGGAGGAAGAACAGGGTGAGTAAAGTTGTAAAGATTAAGTACAGTATCAGTGAGTGACTCAGTCTACCTGGAATATCAGATTTATGGTTCCAGAGCTATAAAATTGGTTAGGTCACAAGGAAAGACTAAGGATTTGCAGCTTTCTACAGGTATTGCAGGTTTTCTAAAGGCTTAGCAAAGGGAGGTGACATGATCAGAGCTCTGCTTCCAAATAGTAATCTGGTGGTAGTCTTTAAAGGAGATTAGAGATAGGAGAGACAGAATGTATGGAGAGCATCTGTGAGACCATTCTGTAGTCTAGCTGAGGTAGTAATACTAGTGAAAATGGAGAGGAAGGATGGTAAATGCTACATATTGCAATTGGTTTGATGTGGGTGTCAGGGGAGTGAAAGACATTGGAAATAATGCAAATGTTTCTAGCATCTATTGCTGACTGGGAGGATGACGATACTTTGTTTGAAATAGAAAAACCTAGAGGAGGAATATGTTTAAGTGAGATTTAAAAGCCTTCAGTTTGCTTCTTTAGAAAAATCTGTCAGTTGCCTGTACAATATCCATTCCCCCTTTCTTTTTTAGTGTCAGAATCCTCATTTTATTCAGGTCCGTAATGTGCCCAGCTCAGAGATCTTTCCCAGCTTCTCTTTACAGCTGGTTGCAGTCATGTGACTAAGTTCTGGGTAATATGATGTAAGTGGAGATGTGTTAGATTTCAAGGAAAACTGCATACAAGAAGCAGACTCATCTAGAGATGTGCCCCTTGGTCTTGGTGTCATTCTTCCTGCCTATTTTATGGAGACTTAGATGTCCAGTGGCATTGTTGGACTATGAGGTACCTTTGAGGATGAAAGCCATGTGACAGGAATTTCTGATGCCCGGGGAGATCATACCAGCCCCAGACTGCCCACATCCAGAGTTTGTTTATATAAGAGGGAAATAAACTCCATCTTCTCCATCTGAGCCACTGGTGTTTTTGGCTTTCTTTTATGGCAGTTGTACCTGACGCTAAATGATGACACAGAGCATACTGAGTCTGAATTAAGAGCAGGTTATCCAGGTGAAGATGTTCCATAGGCAGTGGAAATACCAACCAACCAACCAACCAATCAACAAATAAATAAATACATGCAACTGTCTTTTTTGTGATATCTAGCATATGTCAAGTCCTTATTTTATATGCAAGGACACGTAGAGTAGATAAACAGTTTGTACATTATATACAACTAAGTGGCATAGCTGGAATTGAAACCCAGATCTGTCTGATGCCACAGTGTAAACTATTGTCCTGTAATGTGGGACAGAGCTCAGAAGAAAGGTCACAAGTATTTAATTCTAAGGGAGGATGATTTGAGAGAAGAATCTTTAAAACTGCTGAAAGTACAGAACTATTCATTTGCATATATGTATTTTGCGGAATAAAGTGTCATTACTTACAAATCCTCTGCATAATATACATGGATGTACAGGACTCATAAGTAACATTATGTCAATAAGGAAATTCAGTTATCAATCTGAATTGTAGTAAATAGTGAATTAAAGAAGTTTATTAATATTTCTCTTTTCTCTTTAGAGATGTTTTATTAGGAATTTACCAGGCCCAAACAAATGGAGAGGTCTATAATAATTTTAAAGTTGGAAAATAATTTTGATGTTATCCAGTTCAGTGCCCTGCTTTTGCAGATGAGAAACTGAGACCTGAAGCAGTTGAAGGCTGACCTCCTTTGCTGTTCCTAGAAAATGTTGAACGTGCTCCTACCTCAGGGTTATCTAACTTACAATCCGCTCTGCTTCAAATATCTACTGTCATTAGCTGCAGAGCTTAGTTCCTAACTTCCTTTACATGTAGCTCATATGTCAGTTCATAGGATGTATTACTGTTGATTTGTTTAAACAGGATCATTTATTTATTTGTATATCGATCTATTTATCTGCCACCCGTGCTAGCTCCATGAGGGTAGGTACTTTGTTTTGTTCATTGCTACATGTCCAATGCCTAGAGCAGTATCTGTCAACACGTAGTATTTACTCAGTAAAAGACGTATTGAATGAAGAGGACAGTATGTGAGAGCCATCTTGTAAAAGTAATGTTCTGTAATATTGGATGCAACTTAGAGTCCACTCAATAGCCTTAGTTTCTCTTTTCTTAAAAACCACTGTGGAAGTAACTATAAATCAGGAGGATTTAACATATTGAAATCTAGATGTTCAGAATCATTCATTTGGAGCACTTTGTGTATGGAGCTATTTCTGAGTCTTCTATCAGTAGCCAACATGAGCTCTCTTGTTCTTTAGCTACTCCAAATTTCTGGAATATTTCTGCAGTTTGGAGCTAGGTCTGGACACTCTGCCATCATTACCTTTTGGTAGTAAATGACCTTGTAGTGGCCAGAGCAAGTAGATATATTTTACTTACTATTAGTAAGGTGTGACTTGGAACAATTTACTTCGGAGTCCAAGTCTTCTTTTGTCATCATAGAGACTGAAAATTTTATACACACAAATTCATAGTCATAGAAATGCATTTCCTAATAATATGGCTGTGAAGTAAAGATGATGATGACAATGATGATGATGGTGATAGTGACAGCCAATCTTTGAATCTTTGTTGACCTCTCACTGTGTGCTTGCACTGTTCTAAGCACTTCACACATGTCGAATTTCTAACATGTGTGTTGCCATCAGTGGGTAGGGAAGCCTTTCTGGTTGCAGAGTAGCAGAGCCCGTTTCTGTCCTTAAACCGAAGAGATAGTGGACAGCTCTACTTACCTTCAAGGAAATTATAATTTAATTTACAAAATTAAATTAGTGAGGGAGATGAAATAAGCATAATTAACAGTGGTAAGTACAGAAACACAGAGAGAGACGTTTAAAACACATTCATAACAAAGCCTTATATGACTGACACATAATCAGTGCATAACCAGAATCTGTACTAAGCAATGACTTCAGATAATTTCTTTCAAGACACTTAAAAAAATTGTTTTCTTTATATATATTTTTTATTGCTTGACAATGTTGTGTTAGTTTCTGCTGTACAATGAAGTGAATCAGCTATATGTATACGTATATCCCCTCCCTCTTGGGCCTCCCCCCCCCATCCCACCCATCTAGGTCATCACAGAGCACCGAGCTGAGCTCACTGTGCTATAGAGCAGGTTCCCACTAGCTATGGTAATGTATTTATATCTAACCTAATCTCCCAATTCATCCCAGCCTCTCCTTCCCCCTCTGTGTCCACGCATCTGTTCTCTACATCTGCGTTTCTATTCCTGCCCTGCAAATAGGTTCATCTGTACCATTTTTCTAGATTCCACATATATGCATTAATATATAATATTTGTTTTTCTCTTCCTGACTTACTTCACTCTGTATGACAGACTCCATGTCCATCCACATCTCTACAGATGACCCAATTTCATTTCTTTTTATGGCTGAGTAATATACCATATATGTACCACATCTTCCTTATCGATTCATCTGTCAATGGACATTTAGGTTAGGTTGTTTCCATGTCCTGGCTATCGTAAATAGTGCTGCAGTGAACACTGGGGTACATGTGACTTTTTGAATTATGGTTTTCTCAGGGTATAGGCCCAGTAGTGGGATTGCTGTGTTGTATGGTAGTTCTATTTGTAGTTTTTTACGGAACCTCCTTACTGTTCTCCATAGTGGCTGTTATCGATTTACATTCCCCACCAATAGTATAGGAGTGTTCCCTTTTCTCCACACCCTCTCCAGCATTTATTGTTTGTAGATATTTTTGAGGATGGCCATTCTGACCAGTGTGAGGTGACACCTCATTGTAGTTTTGATTTGCATTTCTCTGATAATTAGTGATGTTGAGCATCTTTTCATGTGCCTCTTGGCCGTCTGTATGTCTTCTTTGGTGAAATGTCCCTTTAGGTCTTCCACCCATTTTTTGATTGGGTTGTTTGTTTTTTTGATGTTGAGCTGCATGAGCTATTTGTATATTTTGGAGATTAATCCTTTGTCTGTTGCTTCATTTGCAAATATTTTCTCCCATTCTGAAGATTGTCTTTTTGCCTCATTTATAGTTTCCTTTGCTGTGCAAAAGCTTTTAAGTTTAATTAGGTCCCATTTGCTGATTTTTGTTTTTATTTATTACTCTTGGAGGTGGGTCATAAAAGATCTTGCTGTGATTTATGTTCCAGAGTGTTTTTCCCATGTTTTCCTCTAAGAGTTTTATAGTGTCTGGTCTTACGTTTAGGTCTTTAATCCATTTTGAATTTATTTTTGTGTATGGTGTTAGGTAAGAGAATAAACACAAGTCTTTTAATTTTGCCCAGTAAGTACATAATGTTCTAGTGTAACCAATAATATCGAAAATCAAGAGAAAAATTGACTTTCTTAAATTAAGAAAATGACAAAATATGTAAAACAAAACAACAAATAAATGATTTTGGAAAGGAACCTGAATACCTTAAAATTGTGAGAGTTGCAGAGTAATCAGAACGATAAAATTCATTCTTCATCAGATAGAAAGTGGGTTATTCCTAGGTAAGCAAAGCAGCCATCTTCTTTTGTTAAGTTTCCTGAAGAGGTTAGATGACCCGCAAAATGGAAAATTTTAGCAACTAGCATACGGCAGCAATGCAATGAAATGGAAAGAAGAATGGCTAGTTTACCTGAATATTCTGTCATCAAGGCATTTTGTTAGTATTCTGCAGGGGTGTCTGGAGAATTGATTTGGTTGTATGTGATTTGACAGAGCAACATTTTTTGCAGCCTGGGAAAGCAGTTCCCAGAGGATTTAAAATAGAGAAATTCATCAGGTGATTTTTCTGTTTCCAGCGTAGCTTCATCTATGAAAATGGCTTACATACATAGTTAACATTGTAATACTATGGCAGAAAATACACAATTCTTTGAACCATTGTCATATATAACTGAAGACATATACGTCTAGAAGTTATAGGCAATTTATGGATTTTCTAAATATTTAAAGTGTTATGGACGGCTGATCTTAGTTTTATTCATTATGTTTTTATTACCAGTAAGTTACAAATACATCAGATAAATAGGCACAAAATTAATCTTGTGATTGACTTAGCTGAAAGATATGGAACTTCTAATTTAAGTTCTCAAATTCCGTAATGCTATTCTGTATCTGTCTGACATTACTTGCAAAGCAAAGAGAAAAAAATTGTCAACATGTACCTTCTGAAATAAATGCAAAGGATTATCAAATCAAATGAGGCAAACTGAAATTACTTTGAACCTTCTATATATTTGAGTTTTTATATTTAAGGCTTTCTATCATTTTCTAACTCTGCTTAGATATTGGTTCTTTAGAAAAAACTTCACTGATCCCTGCATTTACCATCATCCCCTTTCACAGGATTAGGTCCTTTTATTATACATTCTACTAGCACTTTCACCTCTCCTTTCTGGCACTCAATCCCCATGCAGTGATTGGTTTAAAGTCTCTCATCCCATGTTCACTGTAGCACTATTCATACTATTTAAGATATGGAAACGATCTAAGTGTCCATTGGTGGATGAATGGATAAAGAAAATGTTCTTTTTTATGGCTGAAAAATATTCCGTTGTTATATATTATTCAGCCGTAAAAAGAAGGAAATCTTGTCATTTGTGACAACATGGATGAATCTGGAGGACATTATGCTAAGTAAAATAAGCCAGATCAGGGCTTCCCTGGTGGCGCAGGGGTTGAGAGTCTGCCTGCTAATGCAGGGGACACGGGTTCGAGCTCTGGTCTGGGGGGGATCCCGCACGCCGCGGAGCAACTGGGCCCGTGAGCCACAGCTGCTGAGCCTGCACGTCTGGAGCCTGTGCTCCGCAACGGGAGGGGCCGCGATGGTGAGAGGCCCGCGCACCGCAATGAGGAATGGCCCCCGCTTGCCGCAACTGGAGAGGGCCCTTGCACAGAAACGAAAAACCCAACACAGCAAAAATAAATAAATTAATTAATAAGCCAGATCAAATACTATGTGATCTCATTTATATGTAGAATCTAAAAAAATGAACTCCTAGAACAAGAGAGTAGAACAGTGGTCACCAGGGGCTGGGGATTGGGGAAATTGGAGAGATGTTGGTCAGAGGGTATAAAATTTCACTTATAAGGTGAATAAGTTCTAAGGATCTAATAATGTACAGTATGGTAAGTACAGTTAATAATACTGTATTGTATACTTAAAATTTGCTAAGAGAGTAGATATTGTGTTCTCGCCTTCTCACCACACACACACACACACACACACACAAAGTGAAACTATGTGAAATGATGGATATGTTAATTAGCTTGATTGTGGTAATCATTTAGCAATGTATATGTAATCAAACCATTACACTGTACACCTTAAATATATAGAATCTTTATTTGTCAATTATACCTCAGTATAGCTGGGGGAAAAATAAAGCCTCTCATCTTGACTTTATTGTAAACTCACCGAAGGCAGGGGTGATGTCAGTGTTACTAACGACCTAAAGTGAACAACCAGGGACATGACTCCATCTGTCCTTCCTTCTCTACTGAATCATGTTTTCCCTTCTCTGTTGGCCTGTTCTATCAGCATACAAATATGCTATTCGTTTTTCTTTTTTCAAAATCTTGCTTTTGACTCCATTTCCCCCATTTCTATATTCCTTACAACTTTTTAGGAAAACTTGAAATGTTTGTCCATACTTACCTATCTTCAATGTCTCTCCTTCCGTTCCGACCCACTGTAATTAACCTTTCACCCCCATCACTGTACTGAGACTGCTCTTACCAAGACCACCACTGAGTGCTGCTGGTCATTTCCCATTTGCTTATTATACATCAGGGGCTGTTAGTGTAGGGTCCCAATCCTCTTTCAGTTAAATCAGCTATAAGATAACTACATATTGCAGACTTCTTCCACAGATGACCTGCTGATAACTGTTTTTCTCTAGGGCAGCCATGACAAAGTACCACAGACTTGATACCTGAAAACAACAGAAATTGACTCCCTCAGAGTTCTGACTTCATAGTCAGACTCATAGTTCAGACTTCTAGTCTGAACTTAAGATGTCAAAAGGGCTGCACTGCCTCCACAGGCTCTAGGGAAGAATCCTTTCCTTCTTCCAGCTGCTGTTGGCTGTAGGTGTTCCTTGGCTTGTGGCTACATAACTCCAACCTCTGCCTCCATCTTCATCTGGTCTTCTTTTCTTTGTCTGTGTGTCTTTCCTCTGTATGTCTCGTATGAGGACAGTTGTCATTAGATTTAGGGCCCGCACAGATAATCCAGAATGATGTCATCTCAAGGTCTCAACTAAATTACATCTTCAAAGACCGTTTTTCCAGTTAGGCTCACGTTCAAGCCTCCAGGATTAGGGTAGATATATCTTTTCTGGGGGGAGTCACCCTTCAGGCCACTATAATAATGATCCTGTTGTTCAGTGTGATCATTCATATGATCGTATGATATACTATTCTAATCAGGATGGCAGTTTAACAACTCATTTTTTCATTCAACAAATAGTTAATGAGTACTTCCTATGTGTCAGGCACTGTTCTAGGTCCTAGAGAGAGAGTAGTTAGCAAAGCTCTACTCTCTTGGAGTTCCATTCTAGTCAGGGGAGAAACAGAATTATCCTTTGATCTATGTGTGTTACTTAAAGTACATCAGTATATTTCCTAAGGTTGTAGAAAACATTTTAAACTTGTAATTTAAACTCACAAACGTCATAGTTTTATAAAATCCAGAACTTACAGAATAAAAAACAATAATTTTCTAGTTCATTCGTTGCCAGACTACATATCAGATGTTTCACCAATGTGCTAGCATAAAAGAAGAAAAAAATGCCAAAAGTATGGTTACATTTACATTTATCTGTTGATAAGTGACACAAAGCCATGATAGTGTGATTATAAACCTCCAGAGTAAGTAGAAAGTGATAGCATGATGACCCTGATTTCCTTCATTAATGTTTTATCTGTACCACATTATTAGTCTAATTAAAATAAATGTAAACATCCTACTATCTATATCATGAAGCCAATTTCAAACGAACTTCTGTTTCTTCTGAAAATCTTCCCTGCTTTCTCCTTTTCTAAAGGACTTGATTATGCTTTCTTCTCTGATGGTTTTAAACTGTGTATATGTGATTATTCTTATTAACACTGATTGCGCGCCTACTGTAAGCCTAGGCATTGGTGCTTTACCAAATGTACCCACTACTGGACAGTGAGCTCCTTAAGAGGAGGGGCAACATTTTTTCAGTTTCTGTTTGCCCAGCACTTAATACAATACTTGACACATAGTGGATACTTACAGATGAATTGTATTTAGTCGGATGTAGGCTTGGCAGCTACCGGGAGCAAGACTTCTAGGATGGTGGGTGACCTTGCTGAGTCAACTGACTGTCTGGGATTGAATCCTTCTTTGCCAGTTTAACTAACGTGGTGTCCTCATCTGTGAAAAACAGAAAAATAATAATGAAAGGACTTATGAAGCTGTATTACTTGCGGGACTCAATTCTTGTAAAGCACTTAGAGTGTACCTAACTCATAGTCGGCACTCAATAAATCTTAGTCATTAACATTGCTCCGTTTTTATTTTTAGTATTATTGCTTTAAACACATATCCTGGGACTTCCCTTTAGATCCAGTGGTTAAGACTCTGTGCTTCCACTGCAGGGGGCATGGGTTCGATCACTGGCTGTGGAACTAAGATCCCACATGCCACGTGGTCAAAAAAAAAAAAAAAAATGTACCCTGAAATTACAATGGATTTTCATATCATGCAAATAACTTTTAACTGCAACACGTGGAAGTTTCAATCTGGCAGGACCTAAGGTTTAAAATTGTAGCCACGTAATAAATAGAAAGCATAATTAATGGCTCAAAATTTAAAATCCATTAAGTGGGATGTTTTAGTGACATGATTTGCAAGAATTATCTACATAAAGCACATATTTTTATAAAAAGAAAAATAGGTGGTGATATTTTCTAAGCTTTCTACTGTTTCTTCAAGCTACTCTCTTTGATTGGATGTCATCCTTTTCCCATTCTTCTATATTTCCTATCTGACATTTCACTGTTTTTTTTTTTTTTTTTGCAGAGTTCCCTGTGCTATACAGTAGGTCCTTGTTGGTTATCTGTTTTAAATATAGCAGTGTGTACATGTCAATCCCAAACTCCCAGTCTCCCCACCTTCCCCCTGGTAACCATAAGTTCATTTTCTAAGTCTAAAGTCAAAAAAGTTTTACCATTAAATATTTCTTCTATGCATTTCTTCTCTCTTAGTCCGTTTGTCAATTCTCTTTTCACTTGATTGCTTTGAAATCTGAACTTGTGGAATTTAAGCAATGAGTAATAATGGTACTTATAGAAATGAATTTTGCATTTATGTTGTAATACTCAAAATATATTATTTTTTAAAACTGTGAAGTATAGTTGATTTACAATATTGTGTTAGTTTCAGCTGTACTGCAAAGTGATCAGTTATTTTTTTTAGATTATATTCTATTATAGGTTATTATAATATATTGAATATAATTCCCTGTGGTATATAATAAATCCTTGTTGCTTATCTATTTTTTTTTTTTTTTTTTTGTTTTTTTGTTTTTTCGGTACGTGGGCCCCTCACTGTTGTGGCCTTTCCCGTTGTGGAGCACAGGCTCCGGACGAGCAGGCTTAGCGGCCATGGCTCACGGGCCCAACCGCTCTGCGGCATGTGGGATCTTCCCAGACCGGGGCATGAACCTGTGTCTCCTGCATCGGCAGGCGGACTCTCAACCACTGCGCCACCAGGGAAGCCCGTTGCTTATCTATTTTATGTCTAGTAATTTGTATCTGTTAATCCCATACTCCTAATTTGTCACTCCTTCCCTCTTCCCTTTGGTAACATTGTTTGTTTTCTGTCCGTGAGTCTGTTTCTGTTTTGTATGTAGATTCATTTGTATTAATTTTGGATTCCACATATAAGTACAAATACTATCACATAGTATTTGTCTTTCTCTGACTGACTTACTTCACTAAGTATAATATTCTCTAGGTCCATCTATTTTGTTGCAAATGGCCATATTTCATTCTTTTTTATGGCCAAATAATATTCTACTGTATATACATGTATGTATATACTATATCTTCTTAAGCCAATTGTCTGTTGATAGGCAGAACATTCTCTAGCATATATCATAGCAATATTTCCTTAGATCAGTCTTCGAAGGCCAAGGAACTAAAAGCAAAAATAAATGAGACCTAATCAAACTTAAAAGCCTTTGCACAGCAAAGGAAGCATGACAAAATGAAGAGACAACCTAAACAATGTGACAGACAAGGGGTTAATATCCAAAATATACAAACAGCTCATATAACTCAATATCAGAAAAACAAATAACCCAATCAAAAAATGGGCAGAAGACCTTAGTAGCTATTTTTCCAAAGAAGACATACAGATGGCCAACAGGCACATGAAAAGATGCTTAACATTGCTAATTATTAGAGAAATGCAAATCAAGACCACAATGAGGTATCACCTTATACTGGTCAGAATGGCCATCATCAAAAAAATCTAGAAACAAAATATGCTAAAGATGCTGTGGAGAAAAGGGAACCCTTCTACACCGTTGGTGGGAATGTAAATTGGTGCAGCCACTATGGAAAACAGTATAGAGGTTCCTTAAAAAACTATAAATAGAGCTACTATATGATCCAGCAATCCTACTCCTGGATATATATCTGGAAAAAATGAAAACTCTAATTCAAAAAAGATACATGCACCCCAGTGTTCATAGTAGCACTATTTACTCAAATACATTTTAATGAAATATTTTTAGAAGTTTTGCACATTTAAAAATATCTATAATTTTTCATTTCCCAAAATTGTATTGTCTTTGAAAAATGACTCCAGTAGTATTATTTGAAAGTACATACTTCTAGGGTCTACCCACAGGTATACCTTGTATTATTGCACTTTGCTTTATTCTATTGCATTTTTTACAAATCGAAGGTGTGTAGCAACCACGTGTCATGCAAATCTGTCAGCGCCATTTTTCCAACAGCGTTTTCTCACTTAGTGTCTCTGTGTCACATTTTGGTAATTCTCACAATATTCAAACTTTTCCATTATTATTATATTTGTTATGGTGTTCTGTGATCAGAGATCTTTGATGTTAGTATTGCAAAAAGATTGTGGCTTGCTGAAGGCTCAGATGATAGCACTTTTTAGCAATAAAGTATTTTTAAATTAAGGTATGTACTCTTCTTATACATAATGCTGTTACACAGTTAGTAGTCTACAGTATACTATAAACATAACTTTCATATGTACTGGGAAACCAAAAAATTCATGTGACTATCTTTAATTGTGGTGGTCTAGAATGGAACCACAGTCTCTCTGAGTTATGCCTGTATACAAACTGTTGAGAGAACTCATTGAGTGTGGGTTAAGGTCACAGGCTCCAAACCAATCTGCCAGGGCCTGAATATGGGTTCTGCTACTTATAGCTGTGTGACTTTTGGTGGAATACTTGATCTCTCTGTGTGTCAGTTTTTTCATCTGTAAAATGAAGATAATATTATTTACTGATAGAGTTGTTCTGAGGACTGAATTAGTTAAATGGTTTAAAGCAGTGCGTAACACATAGAAATAACTGAATAAAAACTAGTCCTTAAAATTATTAAGTGAAAACGGGTGAAGAGATTTTTTTGAGAGGGCAGCATGGACAATTCACAGAGGTAGGAATTCATGGGATTTTTCCATGGGTAAGGATACTGATAAGGAGAGCTGAGACAATGATTCTGGAGCCGGGTCTTAGAGGTCCTGCCCTCAGCATCCCAGAGGAGAAGCCAGAACAATTCCACGTCCCACAGGCCATCTCTGAGAATATTGACAGACTTGCCACACTAGGGGATTTGAATTTTATTCTGTAGACAAAGGGAAATGGTGAAGATCGTACAGAGTCTACATGGGCTTTAGCACCAAACTTCCTGAAACTGGTTTCTAGTTCTTTTTTGTACCTGCGTTTCATCATTGATAATAATGATTCCTGTATCATAGGGTGTTATGAGGATTAAATGAGGTAATGCAGGTAATATACTTAGAACACTGTCTGGCCAATAATAATACCCAATAGAAATTAGCCATTATAAATTGTGAGCAGAAGAGTGATGTGATCAGATCTGTGGAGCTTCACGTAATTCTAGGCAAAGGAAAGTACCTGAGCTTCCATATGAGAACAGAGAGAGAATGAGGGGTTTGCATAAGACTGATGGTTAATGAGTGTCTTGCACTTGAGCTACTTTTTCAAAACGTTAGCCTGGGAAAGGTCGTTGCTGAAGTTATGCAACTATCTCTGAGCCTCCAGGAGACACTGGTACCCAGGAACTCCTGGCCTGTCAGGGCAGCTGGGAGGGCTGGAGCATGACTAGAGGACCACACTATATTCCATAGCGTACCTTCGTGCAGATTGGAAAAAGGTATCCCTTTCTCTGGGGATATATAGCCCAATAGCAGGGCTCATGGCTTGGTAAGAAGAGCCGAGGACCTACCCCTTTGACCAGACGCCTTTGGGCAGGGCGCACCCTGCGCAACCAAACACTTCTGCCCAAAAAGCATTTGACATTAGGAAAATTCTGCCTAGCTAGAGAACACGTGCATTATTTGTGTTTGTTTGTCCATCCCCAGAATTTGAGGTGGTCTTGTGATTTACTTTGATTACTAGAATGTGATAGAAGTAACTTTATGTGACTACTAAGGCTAAACCTTAAGAGACTTGGAAGCTTCCATTTTTCCCCTCTTGGAATTCTGCTCTGAGATCACTATGTAAAGAAGCTCAGTCTGACCTACTAGAGGATGGGAGGTCATGTGGAGGAGAACAGAAGTGCCCTAGCTGACAGCCAGCACTTCCTGGTAGCTGCATCTTCATGAGTGGTCCCAGGCAGCACCAGAGGAATCAATTCCCAGGCACAGAATTGCTGATCTGTAGGATCTTAAGCAAGAATAAATGGGTTTTGTTTTCAACCTAGGTTTCGAGGTGGTTTGTTATATAGCAGTAGGTAACTGATACGTCTGTGCAGCTTGACAGGGAAAAAAGAGAGGTAATTTGTCAAACTAAAACTCATCTCTGGGACTTCCCTGGCAGTCCAGTGGTTAAGACTCCGCACTTCCACTGCAGGGAGCACAGGTTCAATCCCTGGTTGGGGAACTAAGATCCTGCAGGCCTTGTGGTGTGGCCTAAATAAATAAATAAAACTAATCTCTAATTCCTGTATTCTCTCACATTCCAGTAAGGACATTTGCAATGATGAGACACTGAGTCAGAACATCTTCCTGTCATGGACAGAAATATTACTGTGTTATACAGATCAGTTTGGTCTGTAGGAGCAGAAAAAATGTCTATGGAGATTTCCAGGATAGTTTCTGATACTCATATGGCCTGGAAATGTCTGCTGGCTGATTGCCAGCCTGGAAATTGTCTGTATACCTTATGGAGACTTAATAAAAGACTCAGACATATTAAAAATGAAGAATTTCTGAGTCCCTGCTTAGTTCCAGTCACCATCATGACTGAGATACATTGTCGAAAGCAATGGTCCATACTTGAAAAAGGATATTCTACATGGACTAGAAACTCCCATGTAATGAGCTAGTAAAAGTGCAGCAGGAATCTGAAGAATTACGAGAAATTAGAAAGAAGTGAAATGCTTTGTAAAATTGAAAATATAAATAAATTATGTTTAGTTAATAGGGAAAATTAAATGAGCAGTTGAATGTTTATATTTTGATCAATTGTACTATCTTATGATTTTATAGAAACATTATTTTCTTTGATTTTTACAGTGAGTTTTTATCTTTTCTCTTTTTTAGTTTTAAGACACAGAACCAGTGGTTTTGATGCCAAATTGAAAAATATGGAGACATTTATTAGAATCCCACACGTTTCTTTCACTTTCCTCCTTCTCTCCCTCCTCCCTCTCTTTCTTTTAACCTAAAGTCATCCCTGAAAAGGGAGTGAACAGTGAAAGCCAATCTCAGTTAATGACAACTTGATATAATCCTTGATTCTCCTCTTTCACTCACATGTAACATCTTGTAGTTTATCAGCAAGCCTTGTCAATTCTATCATCAGTGTATGTCTGTGTGTGTGTGTGTATGTGTGTGTGTGTGTGTGTGTGTGTGTGTGTGTGTCTGTGGGGTGCGGGTGGAGGAGAGAGAGAGAGGGAATACGAGAATTCACCATCACTCCTCACCACCCTCACAACCACCACCCTGGGCCAAGCCATCATCATCTCTCTTCTGGATTATTGAAATAGTCTCCTAAATATCTCCTTGTTTCTACTCTTGCCTCCTACAGTTTGCTCTCAAGATAGCAGCCAAAGGGGACTGGCTAAAATTTAAGTCAGATCATGTCACTTCTCTGTTCAAAACCCATCAATGGCTTCCATGTTGATCGAAGTCTAAATCCTTTTGAGGACCTGAGTCATC
Organism: Phocoena sinus; assembly: GCF_008692025.1. Classification (NCBI taxonomy): domain Eukaryota; kingdom Metazoa; phylum Chordata; class Mammalia; order Artiodactyla; family Phocoenidae; genus Phocoena; species Phocoena sinus. The sequence goes on from NC_045777.1 coordinate 40,782,540, forward strand.
TGGCTCCCCATTGCCTTTCTGACTTCATCTCCTACCACTGTCTCTCTGGCTCATTCTGCTCTAGCCACATTAGTGTCCTTTCTCTCTCTTGTACTATAATGTTAGCTCCATGAGGGCAGGGTTTTTGTCTGTTTCGTTCTCTCTCTCTATCCAGCGTCTAGAGCAGAACCTGGCCTACAATGAGCACTTGTTAAATATTTCTTGAACGTATGATAATTTCTGAATTTATCTCTTTTAATACACTTTCCCCACAAAGGCTATTGTATAAGGCATTAATGTTTACATCAGTCTTTATTAGGAATCCGGGGTAATGATGAGTTTTTTTTATCATAATATTATTCTGTTTCTTTTCCCCTCAGGATTATTAACACGTCTTACTGATTCCCCATTTTCCCGAGTGCTCTCGTCCTCAAACTTTCATTCCCCTTCCCAGAACTTGATTCTCCTCAATTATCATGCAGCATTTTTTCCCTAACCTGGACTACGTCTGTCAAAATTTGTTACGTGGCTTGGGAAGAAGAATGGAAAATCCAAATTTTCCTATTTCCTTTTCTTTATTATAGTGCTTTTATATTTGATGTTTAAAATCATCTTTAGGAAAATGCTAGGGGTAAAAGTTAAAGTACGTTTGTGTAAAATAACACCAGTTGCTGTACCAGATAATTCTCCAAATCTTAGTGGCTCAACACAGTGGATTTTCCCCCTCACTCGCATAAGTTCCAAAATGAGTGTTTCTAATCACTGGGCTTCTATGTGGCTCTTTTTATCCTACAACCTACTGTCATGCAATTTTACTGTAGAAGAGGCAAAGAATATAGAGGATTATTGCAAGATGTTTTTAATGGGACAGACCTGTGTATATACATCACTCCTACTCATATTCCACTGCCTAGAACTCACTGAATAGTCATGCCAAGTTCTGGCAAGGCTGGCAGTGTGATTCATCTGTGTGCCCAGGAAGAAGAAGAAACAAGTTTGATGATGACCAGTCTAGAGCCTCTGCCATACTTTGTATTGCCTTCCTTTCTTTTTCTCACTACTTTTTCATACATCTCTAAAGTGAGGATCCTCTTTTTTGCTTAGTGCTAGACATAAGAATAATAACTAATAATAATGATAATAAAAAATACAACTCTCTGCTTTTCACTGATTATATTTTTAAATCCTTACAAACCTGTAAGGTAGAACTGTTATGATCATCATTTTATAGATGAGGAAATTGAGGCCTGAAAAAGTTAATGTGTTTAAAGTCACCAGTTGTTAAGTGCTGAAGCCAGCATTTAACCAGGCTGTCTGATCTCAGAGCTCACCTACCTAACAAGCATACTGTATTGCCTCCCAAGTTTTGAAGGGAATTTAACAAATTTTTCCCACATCATACTGCTTCTCAAGGAGCCAGAATAAACCCATTCATTTGCTAATTTGATCCCAACATTTATGTCTCCAACTCCTAAACAGAATTACTCAAGGCCTCCCAGTTCTAGACCAATGCACCAGAGTAATAAGTTGGGGCTAAAGGATGGAGTAAACCTGTTTACTCCAGGTAACCTGTTAAACCTGTTACCCTGTTTGTGTAAAAATTCTCTCAAAGCATTTCATTGTAGCACTTTTCACAGTTCTTAACTCCGCTAATTAAAAAACATTTCACCAAACAATGCTACAAGTGATACAGTACTTATGATGAACTCCCTTGCAAAAAGAGGCACCGCTACTAGCTATCAACAATCTATATACTGTACAGTACCACCTGTTAATGGTATTAAGTGTGAAGAAAACTAAGCCCATAAATTATATATTGATACAACAGAATGTTATTTTTTTAGTTTTATCTGGGCCACCAAGATATACCAGACACCAAAATGAGTTCTAAGATATCAAGATGCAGATTTTCAAAGGAAATATTCGACTACTGGATCCTTATCTCCCACCAAAGGTAATAAAAAGGATCAAGTTGTCAGAGGCTAGAGAGGATTTTGTGAGGACGATTTCTTTGGAAAATAGCATGTGCTGTTATTTGCCACCTATCATATTATCTCCTGGTGAAGGGTGTGTGTGTGTGTCTGTGTGTGTGTGTAGTAACTCCCTTCACACCCAGTCCATAGAGAGAGACTTCAAAGGAGGCCAGTCTGAGAGTTTGTTGACTCCCCTGTACTTTGGAGAGCACATATAGTTGGTGTGTGATGCCCACCTGAGGTATCCAGAAGTGCAAGGATGGCTGAATGGCCTTTGGAACCTAAGTAGAGGGTTATGTTCAGACAGTAACTGAATTCCACTCTGAATGAGCCAAAGGTATATGAATCCTGAGGACCAGATATAGGACCTAGGGAGGGAGAGAGGATTATCCTCAGTAATTCTGACTCCTGCTTGAAAGGACCGCTGCTAGAGAAGGCAAAGGAGTGCCAGCAGAGTCTCAAAGCCATGGACCACCAGGAAACCAGGGGCTGAGGGGCATCAACTGCTGGAGGAATAGAATGGATCACTCATATCACTGGAGTTACAATCAAAGAAGACCAGAGGGCTTCCCTGGTGGTGCAGTGGTTGAGAGTCTGCCTGCCGATGCCGGGGACGCGTGTTCGTGCCCCGGTCCGGGAAGATCCCACGTGCCGCGGAGCGCCTGGGCCCGTGAGCCATGGCCGCTGGGCCTGCGCATCCGGAGCCTGTGCTCCGCAACGGGAGAGGCCACAACAGTGAGAGGCCTGCGTACCACAAAAAAAAAAAAAAAAAAAAAAAAGAGACCAGAAAGGGAGCATCTGAGAACTCATGAAAATGTTAGAGAAAGAGGAAGATGTTGATTGATTTACATATCTGCAAAGCTGAGAGAGTTTGAAGCTGTTTCACAAGAGTACCAGTCAAGTGAGAACCTTGCATCCCCCTTTCTCTATCTCCCTTCTTTTGTCCAGGCTGTAGAGAGGGACTGGTCCCTAGCTAGGGGAGGAGGGGGGTAGTCTAACCTTTGAATGAACATAAAAGTGCTGCTTAATATATTACACTGAAACTTTTGTTTGATAAATTGAGGCTCCATTCTGCAACTAAGTACTTTTCTGTTACCTAACAGTGTTCAGAAATATCATAGGGCTTGCTAGAGTTTTCATTCACTGGTAAGGGAAAAACCTGCCCCAGTGAAGTTATTTTTAAAAAGTCAGTGGGAGACAAATATGGATTGCTTTTGAATTACATCCCATGACTTACATTCCGTGATTATATTCCACTGTGTAACACAGTGATTGTGCTAATAATCAAAATGTTGCTCTTCAGTAAATACGGATTTTCTATAATATCACTAATTTTTAATTCAGTATGGGTATATGGATGTATCACTTTTCTGCCTTATAGAGGGTACTGAAGTTATTACTTAATTCATTGATTGATGGTTGATTGGTATGTACATTAAATCTCAAATAATTTGAGAATTATTATAAATCTATAAATTAAACCCACCACTTAGAGAATCTTCTCTCTGGCATTATGAAAGTTGAGATTCTAGTTGAGGAGGCTGAAGAAAGTGTAGGCAGTTTCTGAGTCTTTGTGTGGCCAAGAGTTGCCTTAATTGAGGAGGTTATTTTCCTGTGCTGTTTTCTTCCCTCATCTAAGTCCTTGGAAAAAGAAGGCATATCTTCAGTGTATGTTAAAAGCTTGACAGATTGATTTCTTTCTGCCTCTCAGTTGAAAGAGTTGCTCTAAACCAGAGAAACGAATAGATGTTTTTTTTGCAGACTGGCTTGACATTTGTTTTTATGGACTTTGTTTGGTCGTGTCATGTAATGGATCAATCAACAGACATCTTTTTGAGCATCCACTAAGTTTTTAGCACCATGCTTGGCACCATAAGGATTTGGAATTCAGTCCAAGTAAATTCAGTGGATTTTTACTGAGTACTATTCCATGTCAGCAACTGTGCTAAGCCCTGAGAAAAGTAACCTGAACGTTTAAACCCACGGCAGGTAGTCTACTTGTGAAATATGTATACAGTCTAACACTGTGTCTAATGATATGAATGTCAAATGTGGAGAATAAACAAAGCTGAGTGCTAATAATGATGAGGAAATGATTAATTCTAACTGAGAGGATTAAGGAATAAAAAAATAATAGCTATTATTTATTGATAACCCAAGATAGTTCAAGTACTCATTAAGCCTTTTCTGAACTTGTATTTAAAAGGCTTCTCAGGGTAGTTATTATATCCCCATTTTTCTGATTGGAGGTTCAGAGAGATTAAGCAGCTTGTCCAAATCACATAGCTAGTAGGTGTCAAAACCAGCAACTAGAATCCAAGTCTGTTCAATTTCAAAGCCTATATTCTTTCTAGCTACACTGTAATATCTGAGTTTGTGGAGGATCATTCCAGATTAAAAGGAGCTGTAAAAGTAGAAGTACAGACTCAAGAAGGAAGCTTTCACAGATAGATTATCTATTGTGGTTGGACATGGCTTAGGAGGCTTGGAAAGACTGGAGGTATATTGTGGAAAATCTTGAATTCCATGCTAAGAGATTGGGCTTCATTCTAGGTACATAATGAGAAGCCATTGAAAAATTTTATAAAAAAGGACAAATAAGCAATGGCAATATTTAATAGGTGCTAATTGTCTAATAGGTGCTAATTGTCAGTGTTTCTAAATGTAATTTTATTTTTTAATAAATTTATTTATTTTTGGCTGCATTGGGTCTTCATTGCTGCACTCAGGCTTTCTCTAATTGCAACAAGCGGGGGCTACTCTTCACTGCGGGTAAGCAGGCTTCTCATTGCGGTGGCTTCTCTTGTTGCGGAGCATGGGCTCTTCAGTAGTTGTGGCATGTGGGCTCAGTAGTTGTGGCTCGCAGGTTCTAGAGCGCAGGCTCAGTAGTCATGGCGCACGGGCTTTGTTACTCTGCGGCATCTGGGATATTCTCAGACCAAGGCTCAAGCCCATGACCCCTGCGTTGGCAGGTGGATTCTTAACCACTGCACCATCAGGGAAGTCCCCTAAAAGTAATATTAAAAAATTGTGCTCTTATTTTTATGACATTATTAAGAGGTATAGTCCAAATCATCTTATAATTGAGTCCAACACACTGACGGTGTTTGTTTTATAAGCCTGTTGGTGCTTAGAAGTACACACTGGGCTAATGAGAATAGAACAGAAGCAAATTTCATTTGCGAATTAGATTGTTTTAGGAAGTGCATGTCAGTGATGGCAGAGTGCACACACTGAACAAATGAAGCATTCATATTAATTAGGATGAAGCAAAGCGTGAGTAACACCTACCATCTCACAGCACACAGTAGGACAGGCACAGCAGACTTCTAGGGACTTGCACCAGAGCCACATCTTCAGTGACAGTAATTAACTGAAGCAAAAATTACATGGAATTAATATTAATTGGAATTTCAATGATTTTATAATGTTGGTATCTGTAACTTTGTACTTTGGACAAAATTTGTAACTTTCCTTTGATTTCATACTTGCCTAAGTGTTATGAACCAAAGTAGTTTATACCATTTTAAGTTAGTACGTATTTAAATAAGAATATATACTATATAATTATACTTAAGGCTAACATTGAGGACCCAGGGATTTAAGTTTGAGAAATATTTGAAGAATAATTACTATTGAGAATGTTATAAAAGTGTATGAAGAAAAAGGATATAGAGAGTGTAATGGAATGCCAAATGGATTAAGGGTATAATCAGAGACGCAGAAATAGGAGTAAAGAGGTGGCTTGACTAGAGCATGAAGTCCTTCTCGTGGTAAGTGGACAGGGAGGCTGGAAAAGTCAGAAACTCTCACGTGATAGAAGTTTCATGTCCCGAAATAGAAGAGTCGATATGGACTTTTCAGGAGGAAATTTGGATAATGTAAATATGACTTAATTTGGGCTAGTTCCAAAGCATACCCTGAGGAAAGGATTTGAGTGAAGTTGATCCTGGGACATACTGGTAGAGACATGGTGAAGTGAGGCAGGGGAGGGAAGGAAGGTGACAAAGAGTGTGTTTATGAAGGAAGTTACTACTGTGGTTACTTGAGCTTAATTCCACTGGAGAACTCTGGGAGCAAATGCAGAACCTGTGCCTTTGGGTTATCACATCAATGGACAGAGAAACCAGGGTATTTAGACACCTACTTCCACTAGTATTTGCTTGAGAGATTTTCAAGGGCACATTGATTCTGCTTGGGCAGCAAAGCAGGGTCTGAGGCCAAACAAAGCCCGCAGGCAAAGCAATGCAGGTACTGGCTGGGGAAATAGGGCCATGTGCAATGAAGGGATAAGGCCAAGGGGTTATGGGGGGAACATCTACAGCATCTGCTACATGGTCTTTTAAAAGGTTGCCAGTTTTGTATATGAAGGGGACCACAACAGTGAGAGGCCCGCATACCGCAAAAAAAAAAAAAAAACAAAAGAAAGAAAAAAAGAGTAAATTTTTAGTACTGGAAAACTTGTTATTCAAAGCAATCTTTTTTGGCCTCTCCCATTGCGGAGCACAGACTCCGGACACACAGCCATGGCTCACGGGCCCAGCCGCTCCGCGGCATGTGGGATCTTCCTGGACCGGGGCATGAACCTGTGTCCCCTGCATTGGCAGGCGGACTCTCAACCACTGCGCCGCCAGGGAAGCCCTCAAAGCAATCTTATTGTGACTCCTTCAGTAAACTGAACTGTCTTGTCTTTGGTCCTAATAAGGATTTTTCACATTTGGTTTTCCTGAAAGTGATAAGTTCTTCTGCCATTTTTGCCTTGTAAATGACTATGTTTATATCTTAGTGTGCCTCTTGCATACTGACATTTTCTTCTCATGGTTGTTGGGGCAGGTCATCAAGAGGATGTGATCACTCTTTGACCCAAGAGCTGGACCTATGCAATCCAAGGCTCCTCACCCCCTCCCCTTTCCTTGGAATGTGTGATGTGCACACTGTTCCCATAGCTAGAGACATTTGAAGGACACAGACCTGAGAGTAAGGTGTTTTTGAGACCATCTGGATTGAATACATGACTGAACCCAGTTAAGGCCTCTATATAAACTTTTAAGAGTCTGATGGGCAGGTGCAGATATCTCCTCATCTTGCAGCCACCCCAGACAAGGTTCGTATGTAAGTTCCCTTTCTTTTTTTTTTTTTTTTTTTTTTTTTTTTTTTGCGGTACTTGGGCCTCTCGCAGTTGTGGCCTCTCCCGTTGCGGAGAACAGGCTCCAGACGCGCAGGCTCAGCGGCCATGGCTCATGGGCCCAGTCACTCCGCGGCATGTGGGATCTTCCCGGACCGGGGCACGAACCCGTGTCCCCTGCATCGGCAGGCGGACTCTCAACCACTGCGCCACCAGGGAAGCCCCCCTTTCTTTTTAAAACTGCCACCTACCAATCTGGAATGCTCTGCCTCTTTATTTTGTTTCTCCTTGCCCTCTGTGTGCGGGGGCCAGTTTTTGAACCAGCAATGTTTAGACTTTCCTGAGATGGCATCTCCCCACCTTTGGTTGCTGCAGTCTACTGCAGAGTGTATGCTTGTTGATATCATTTCTCAACTATTGATTTGCAATTACCTTATGTAGCTCCTCAGGGTAAGAAGTGAGAAATGCAATACCTAACTCTGAAAAAAAGAGTTTTTTAAAGGAAAGATAAGCTCAAGTTCAGGTGGAGGTTTTTCTGTTCTAACATGAAAATCATGCCCATCTACATGCATTGATGTTGGTGCTCATGGTGTTTTTTGCATTTCTGTGGACATTAGATCAAGGCTTTCGTGTGACTTGAAATTCAGCCCAGAGGATTCTTGTAGTTTGTCAGTGGTTTAGGGGCTAGAGTTCCTCTCTGATGCTCGTGACTGCTTAGCCCCACGGGCTTAGGGTCCTTGTCTTGAGATGGTGCCATCTGTCTTTGACCACTGCTGTCATTTCCTAATAACCTGCAGCTTCAGGCTGTTTGGCTGAGTTGCTTTAGAGTGTTTTTCTTTCCTGCTTACCTTGCATGTCATTGTTCCAGTTCATCTCATCTTGCCGTATAAGCAGTTGCTTAGGAATTCTGTTTTTATCTATCTATCTTCACATTCCTAGCCCCGTGAAACTGAGGCATAAGCAAATGCTTCAGTGATAGGAAGTTGATCAAATGCTTTGAGTACGTGGATCTATTGATGTTTTGTATGTCAGGGGTGTTAGCAACCTGCATTCTTCCCCTTCATCTTATTTTATATTACCTTAAAAACTAGAGTGTAAAGTGTTCCTCATTTAAATGTAAAGTTTGAGTGGCTAAGATGGTGGAATAGGAAGACCCTGAGCTCACCTCCTCTCACAGGCACATCAAAGTTACAAGTTACAGAGCAACTATGATGAGAAGGATCTAAAGACTAGCAGAAAAGATCTTCCAGAGCTAAAGATATAAAGAAGAAACTACAGTGAGACGGGTAGGAGGGGCAGAGACACAGTACAGTCAAAACCCATATCCCGGGGTGGATGACCCACAAATGGGAGGATAATTACAATTGCAGACCTTCTCTCTGAGTAGCGAAGGGTGTGAGCCCCACATTGGGTCCCCAGCCCAGGGGTCCGGCACCAGGAAGATAAACTGCCAGAACGTTTGTCTTTGAAGATCAGCAGGGCTCACTTCCGGGAGAGCCAGAGAGCTGCAGGAAATAGCAACTCTATTTTAAAGCGTGTACACAAAATCTCACGTGGGCCAAGACCCACGGCAGAAGCAGAGCTTAAGTCAGACCCATGTGCTGATCTTGAGAGACTCTCAGAGAGGCAGGAGGCAACTGGAGCTCACCCTGAGGTCGTGGACACTGGCAGCAGCCATGTTGGGGAGTTGGTTCTACCACATGGATACTGTGCTGGCAAGTGTTATTTTGGAATCTTCCCTCTATCTTGTTAGCACTGGGACCTGACCCTGCCCACCAGCCTGTCAGCACCAGTACTGGGATGCCTCAGGCCAAGCAGCTAGCCGGGTGGTGGGGACACAGTCCCACCCAACAGCAGGCTGGCTGCCTTAGGACTCCTTGAGCTCCTAACTGCCCCAGGACCTGGCCCCATCCACCAGTGAACTGGCACTAACCCTGGGGCCAGTCTCACAACCAGTCGGCGGACACCAGCCCCAGGAAAACCAGAGATCCATAGCCTGGCTTGTCAGGACCCAGCCCACACATCAGCAGGTCAGCACCAGTCCTTGGACCCTCTGGGCCCCAGCCCCACCCACCAGCAGGTCAACACCAACTCTGGGACACCTTAGGACCCTCAGCCAGCCACCTTGGGATCTGGCCTTACCAATTAGCAGACCAGCACCAGCTTTAGGACACCCCACACTCTGTAGCTAGCCTTGTCAGAAACTGACCCTGCCTACCAGTGGGCCAACACCTGCTCTGGAACCCCCAGCATCCTGCAGCCAGAGACCCCAGGACCTGGCTCCTCCCACTAGTGAGCCATCACTAGCCAGGCCCATCAGCGGGCTGACCCCACTCCAAGACATATTTCAGCCAGCTACATGGGGTCCAGCTTCACTCATTAGTGGGCTGACACCTGCTTTGGGACACCCTGGACTCTACATTCAGCTGTGTCGGGAGCTGGCCCCACCCACCAGTAGGCTGACACTACATCTGGGATCCCCAGCTCTGCAACTAGCCATCTGGGACCTAGCCCTGCTCACCAGTGGTCAGCAGCCTCTGCACAAGCCAGATCCTGGCAACCAGCTGGACTGGGGTCAGCCATGCCTAGCAGACTGCTCATAGTAGCCAGCCTGCTGTAACAGAACAGCCCAGGCAGCCCACATAGGGGACACTCCTAGAGAATAGAGCTCTGGTGATCAGAGAGGAGTATGTTGCTGGAACGCATAGGACATCTCCTACAAAAGGCCACTTTTCCAAGATTGGGAAACATAATCAACCTACCAAATATTAATACGTTGAAATTAAAACAGAAAATTAGACAAAGTGAGGTGACAGAGGAATATGTTCCAAATGAAAGTACAGGATAAAATCCCAGAAGAAGAACTAAGTGAAGTAGAGATAGGCAATCTACCCTATAAAGAGTTCAAGGTAATAATCACAAAGGGGCTCAAAGAACTTGGGAGAAGAATGGAGGAACAGAGTGAGAAGTTACAAGTTTTTAACAAAGAGAAAATATAAAAAAGAACCAAACAGAGATGAAGAATACAGTAACTGAAATAAAAAATACACTATATGAAATCAATAGTAGATTACATGATACAGAGGAAAGGGCCAGTGAACTGGAAGATAGAGAGGTGGAAATTACTGAAATTGAACAGAAGAAAGAAAAACACATATACAAAATTGAGGACAATTTGAGACCTCTGGGACAACATCAAGCATACTAACATCAGCATCATAGGGGTCCCAGAAGGAGAAGAAAGAGGGGAAAGGCAGAGAATATATTTGAAGACATAATAGCTGAAACTTCCCTAACCTGGGAAAGAAAACAGATATCGAGGTCCAGGAAGCCCAGAGTCCCAAACACCAGCAACCCAAAGAAGACCAAGGCACATTGTAGTTAAAGTGGCAAAAGTTAAAGATAAAGAGAATGTTAAAAGCAGCAAGGCACAGGCAACAAGTCACATACAAGAGAATTCCCATAAGCCTGTTGGCTGAATTTTCATCAGAAAGTCTGCAGGCCAAAAGGAAATGACATGATATCTTTAAAGTGACAAAAGGGAAAAAAACTATAACCAAGAATACTCTATCCAGCAAGGCTTTAATTCAGATTTGGGGGAGACATCAAAAGTCTTCCAGACAAGCAAAAGCTAAAAGAGTTCAGCACCACAAACCAACTTTATAAGAACTGTTAAAGGGACTTCTTTAAGCAGAAAAGAAAAGGCCACAGCTAGAAATATGAAAATCACCAAAGGAAAAAAAATCTCATTGGTAAAGACAAATATATAGTAAAGGTAGTAAATCAATCACATGTAAAGCTAGTAGGAAGGTTAAAAGAAAAAAGGAGTAAAATCATCTATGTCTACAATAAGCAGTTAAAGGGTATGCAAAACAAAAAGTTACAAAATATATGTCAAAAACAGTAAGTGTGTGTGTGGGGGGGAACAGTAAAAATGCAGAGTTGTTAAAAATGCCAATAATTACTTAAAATGTAAATAGACTAAATGGTCCAATCAAAATATGTAGAGTGGCTGAATAGATACAAAAACAAGACCTATATATGCTACCTACAAAAGATTCACTTCAGATCTAAAGATACACACAGACTGAAACTGAGGGGATGGAAAAAGGAATTCCATGCAATTGGAAATAAAAAGAAAGCTTGATTATCAGTACTTATATCAGACAAAATAGGCTTTAAAACAAAGACTGTAACAAGAGACAAAGAAGGACATCATATAATGATCAAGGGATCAATCCAGTTTGAAAATATAACAATTGTAGATTTATATGCACCCAACATAGGAGCACCTAAATACATAAAGCAAATACTAACAGACATAAAGGGAGAAATTGACACATAATAATAGGGGATTTTAACACTCCATTTATGTTAATGCACAGATCATCCAGACAGAAAATCAACAAGGAAACATTGGCATTAAAAGACACAGTAAAAAAAAAAAAAAAAAAAAAAAAAAAAAAAAAAGACACAGTAGGTCAGATAGACTTAATAGATATATAGAGAACATTCCATCCCAAAGGAGCAGGTACACATTCTTTTTAGGTGCACATGGGACATTCTCCAGAATATATCACATGCTAGGCAACAAAATAAGCCTCAGTAAATTGAAGAAGATTGAAATCATATTAAGCATCTTTTCTGACCATGCTTTGAGACCAGAAATCAACTACAAGAAAAAAACTTCAAATTACCCAAACACATGGAGGCTAAACAATATGGTACTAAACAACCAGTGGATCACTGTAGAAATCAAAGAAGAAATAAAAAAAAAAAACCTCAAATGAAATGAAAACAAGAACACAGTGAACCAAAATCTATTGGACACAGCAAACGCAGTTCTAAGAGGGAAGTTTGTAGTGATACAAGCCTACGTAAGGCCAACAAGAAAAACCTCAAACAACCTAAACTTACACCTAAAAGGGCTAGAAAAAGAAGAGCAAACAGAACCCAAAGTTAGGCAGAAATAAATTAGAGACTAAAGAACAATAGAAAAGATTGATGTAACTAAGAGCTGATTCTTTGAAAAGATAAATAAAATTGATAAGCCTTTAGCCAGACTCAGGAGAAAAAGAGAGAGGGCCCAAATCAGTAAAATCAGAAATGAAAGAGAAGTTACAACTGACATCACAGAAATACAAAGATTCATAAATGATTACTGTGAACTATTATATCAAAATAAAATGGACAATCTAGAAGAAATGGACAAATTCCTAGATATGTGCAATCTCCCAAGACTGAACTGGGATGAAATAAAAAATATGATCAGACCAATTAGCAGTAATGGAATTGAATTATTATTAAAAAAAAATACTCCCAACAAACAAAAGTCCAGGACAAGACAACTTTACAGGTGAATTCTACCAAACAGAGAAGAATTAACACCTATTCTTTTCAAACTATTCCAAAAAATTGCAGAGGAAGGAATGTTTTGGAACTCTTTCCATGATGCCATCATCACTCTGATACAAAAATCAGACAAAGGTATCAAAGTTTGTGTAAATTCATAGTTATAGTTGTATTTGGGTTTATCTTAGAGAAAGCTGTGATGCTTCCTTTCTCAAAGTTGATCATTAAGGATTCAGGATCTAATGTTGGATGTAAGTTCTTTATGATATTAAAAAATCTAGTGTAAGTCCCTTTATATTTTACTGGAAGTAAAATGAACAGGCAAGGGGCGCTGCTATTTCTTATGAATATCCAAAACATATAATTGGTAGTATGTATCCGGAACACATTTAAGTGTTCCATCACATGCCTACTAGTCCTTGTATTTCACAAAATTGTCTAAGCCAGATTCTGTGTCAAATACCAAAATTTTGTCTACATGATGTTCTCTAGTATCAAATAGCAAAAAAATGTCACCAATTTCAAAACTTATAGTCATCAGGAATCACGTAACCATTTCTTTTTGGGGGGATAGGAAGAGCTTGATTCTTCTTATGCCTCCCACTTCTAATATAGTGTGATAAATTTGGTAAAGATGGCAAGAGAGAGCAAGCTGTTGTATCTAAATTAGTTACAGGATCAATAATGAATGCTCTCAGAGACTGCTGTGAATTAACAGCCATCTCTTTCTACATTTGCCATAACTTGTAATGTTTTGGTTTTTACTTGTGGGTGGGATGACTGTGTTAACCAAATGATTTGCAAACTGATATGCTGTCTTTCTAGAGTAGTATGAAATCTGGCTTTACACTCTCTTATTTCACACTTTGAGTAAGTTTTCTTATCACTGTATTTTCTATCAAGTTGATATACATAGTTATTATTATCATTGTTTTAAGAGTGCCATGTCTACTCATCACTATATAGAACATTATGAGGCTTAAGATTTATATAATATGAAAGTGGGGGTACTACATCGATGGAGATATAAAGCCAAACAAGTGTCAACCAGTTGAAACCAAACTGTCAAACCAAATCGTCAACCAGTTATTTTATCTGTAACAACACAATTGCCTTATGGCCAATTAGTTGTGTGATGCAACTGCTTGTGGCAAAGATATTTAGGGCAAAAATACTGGACACAATGAAGACTGTAGCTGTGCAAAGCACTCAACCTGACCTGTTTTCACTGACCTTATAAATTAGGTGGGAGAAAAGAGCAATAGATAATATTTTAAATAAAACATGTAAATAGTAGTTGAAAGCAAGTATAAATTAAATGCCACACAGTAGGGCATGTCTACTTTCTAAGTGAACAGAATGTATCCTGTTTTCTTAACTTCACTCGTTTCTGAACCAATATCATGATTTTTGTTTTAAACTATTTAATATTATTTTATTTACTATTATGTTAAATATTTATTTAATATTATTATTAATATTATTTTAAATAAATATTCATGTAATATTTTTCTGTAAAATAACTTTAAGTTGATTTACATTTTAAAAGTTAACTTCTTTTAAAGTAATAATGCCCATGAACTCATGAATTTCATCTTCTAGGTATCCTTTTTTTTTAAGCTATACTTCTTTTTAATACCTAATAATAAATATAAATCTATTGAAATAAAAAAAATGATCTCCATGTACCATGTAAAATCATCATATGTCTCAATCTTTGAGAAACACTGGCTTACACAATCAATTACTGTGGAGCTTAGATGAGAAGCATCAGAACAAATTTGTAGTGACTCTTAAAATATATGAATTAAAGAATTCTCTTGCTTTCCTAGGGTCGTAATCAAAATTATGGCTCAGATATATTGTCTGTCAGGTAATAGCACATTAATAAAGATTTCTGTGATGTTAGTATATATTTTATACAATTTAGCTTTTAAAAATAGCCTTCAAATAACGGCCTTTCACGAATGTTGAAAAGACTTTAGTTTCATTCTTAATCTTTCAATAATAGATCCCAGGAGTGAATAAGTTTACACATTTCACTTTTATAATCATCTTCGCTTAATCTACTGAAGTTAGAAATGCATTAATATAGCATAGCACATTATTTCTTCTAGGCTGCTTTATAATTTGTTCAGAGTGATTGCAAATCTTACTAAAAGCAATTCAGATACTTCAAAAGGAGCTCATCATTCATGATTGAAGACACATAAGCCTAGAGAAGTATCATCAGCTAATTTTGAAGAATCATTGAAAGATTTTGGGAAGCAGCCTTCTTAACCAAATATAACAAAATTTAGAATTCAGTTTACAATTAGAGATATCTAGGTTTATATTCATTAGCTCATAATATCCTGACTGTATATTGAAGGGAAACATTTGAAAATGTTAACTATTTTGAATAGAAATCTTTCTAAAATGTATCATCCCCTTCCTCCTTAAACAAATAATACTGAACATAATATATATTTTCTTTATGATTTGGGGTCATAATTTATGAGCTTCCATTATACCACACTATCATCAGGTTCTGTGGTTTTCAGTTTTCCTGTCTCTTCTGTTTGCTTTATTTTGCAACTGTTATGCTTGTCTCCCTAATAAGCCTTTACTTTAACTTTCCAGTTTGCTGCTCCCAGTTTTCTGTGGCCCCAGTGTTAGGTAATGTAGTTTATTTAATACTATCTGTCAAATAAGAGTGATTATGAGGAGTTTGTTAAATATGTCGTTATAGCATCAGATGGTGGAGATTTCAGGGTTTTTTCTTCCTATTTCTAATTAAGGAGAGTGTTGTGAACAGTTGCAGTTGTGAGAGGATTAAAGTTTAAGTGAGTTTTTTAGTGAACTATTTTCTGGGTTTTTTTGTTAGTTTTGGTCCTGAATGATGATAACTTTAACAGTGTTACATTAGCACAGTGGGCTTTAGAGTTTTAGGGCACTTTCATATACTAGATTGAATTTTGTCCGAGCTGTCTAGGTTTACCCAGTGTTTTCCATCTTTGGGACTGGTGCAGTGGGGACATTCTGTTAAATGTCTAGAAAAATTTAAAGACATACCTTTGGACTTGCTAGAACATAGCAAAGAAGTATTCCCTTTTTTTCCCCTGACTCTGCTAATTGGAGAACCTCTGTCTTTGTCAGTGAGTTCTCTATTCATTTATATTCCTCATCCTAGTTGTGTATGTATATTCATACATGTGCATATACTTATCCCCCAAATACAGAGTAATCACATTTGTCATAATTTCCACCATTCCCTTCGGGATCAAAAATGTATCCAATGAGGAGATCCAGGGATTTCTGTTACTATGCACCAAGGAAACCTTCTGAGATATCTTTGTTGAAGATACAAGTAGGGACATGGTGATTGTTCAGTGGGTGTTTGTAGCAAATCTCATTGACAAGAGAGGAGAAAAATACTGGAATCACTATTCCTATTTATATCACTTTAAAAGCCAAGGATAAATAAAGTTTTACTAATATTCCATATCCAGAGCTTATCTGAAATGGTGAGGTATCCTAGAGGAAGAGCAGGAATTCCAGAATCCAAAGGGGTTTCTCTCTTATTTATTAACCTTCCAATTATTACAACATGTTATGATTTATACGCTGCAGGATTCCATTAATGTGGTTAATTTTATCCAATAAAGATTTTAAAATATTTGGATCCTTAGAATATTTTTTAATGGGGTGAGGAATGACCAAAAAAATATTTTGAATTACATTGAGGTCTGTGGGTTTCCTGGTGACAAAGTACTTAAAAATGTTATTGTTTAAGATGAATTATATAAATTTATGTAAAAGCAAGGGTTCTAACTTGGTTGACCTTTTCTGTGACAGTCACTGGTTGTCAGAAACCAGTTATTTTGAAAAATCAGCAATATACTTAACTGCCCCAAACACAGTAAAGTCAATATTGTAATGGGTGAAAATGTAAGTGCTTTTCAAAAGAAATTAATGGAGAGCATGAAATGCGCTCATCATTTTGTAATCTTGTTATTAGAAATTACATATGTAATTCAAGAGTATTAGCATACTTACAAATCATGGAAATAAAATTTTTAACTTTTTCAAATATCTTCTACATAATAGATATGTGGGTTGTGGGCATATGTTAATTGCTTTTATTTCTCTGAACCCAATCAGAAAATATGCTTTTATATTTTCAACAACTGAGGTCAAAACCCATTGAAACTATTCATTTAGCAGATTTTATTTTAAAACTTTTTTCCAATATTTTATGAAAAGTTTCAAATATACAGAAAATTTGAGAGAATTTTATAGTGAACGTACATACGAATGAGTTACTCTCTGAAATAGTTAGGGCAGGTATTATTATACTAATTTTATAGAGGAAGAAATTGAGACTCAGAGAGATTGGGAAATACTCTCTGGTCACACAGCTGGTAGGGCAGAGAAGTAGAACTCACATTCATTTATAACTGAGTCCAGTGTCCTTCGGCTCTGCCACACTGCTACTACACGTAGTTAGTTGCGGCCTTGAGAAAACTGTATAGGAGTGGTTTGCAGTTCTGGATTCTGAGTACTAGGCATTTGTTAGAGTCCCCATTTCTTCATTCATCCATTCATCCTTTCATTTATTCTTTTAGTCATCAATCAATATTTATTATCTCTTGTATGATAAGCTTTGTAAATTAGACGTGACTTCACTAGAAATAAGAACCAGCCCTTTCTTTACTTTAAGGCATAATGAATGCCTAAGCAAATGAATTAAATTCATTTATTACTTTAATTATTATTTAGAAATACTACTGTAATAATTCCAGTATTCTTCCGAGCGAAGAATAGCCATATTTTGAGTTTCTTTACATTTATTTGAGTTTATTTGAGCCATATTTTCAGTTAATTTAAGAATATAGCATGTAACAAAACCAGAGATAAATTTTTGGTTTTGCTATATGTTCTTTTCGCAAGAATCTTTGAATCTTAGGTCATTTTACATACTTTATAAATTATCTAGATTAATTAATCTAGATTAATAATGACAAGAAATGTTACAAATATACTATAAGACTATTTAAAAGATTTATATATGTGTGTGTGTATGTATGTGTGTATATATATATATCTTTAATTCATCCCCCAGCACCTATTTTAATAATTATTGACTTATTATCAAAAGAAGAAAATATCTAACCCAAGAGCTCTGAGTATCATGCCAGGTAAGACATTTGTAAGGGTCATCTTTTAATAAAATTTCCCATTTTCTTTAGACATTTCTGAAATTAAGGCTTTTTCTGTATATTAATCTGAAATGATTGTTTAGGGGCTCAGGCAGAGAATTTAGATTGATTGGCCTTGCAGCAAAACGGATTTTTTGAAAATTGTATCATTCAAAAGAAGGCAAATGATAGGATCGTTATAGGTCATAGGAATGACAATTCTGACATATACACACACACACACACACACACACACACACACAAATATACAGAAGAACTGACTTGTGAAGGAAAAAATACCTATATTTGTATATTAGAAATCTAAGTAAATTGTATATGTATATATATGGCTATATCTGAAACGTGTTTATATATAAATTGTATATGTAAATATTATGACATATAACCAGATTTATATATGTGTTTGTGTGTATTGTGGATCTATCTATGAAATATATGTTTAGTTCAGAAATTACTTGCTTGGCTTAAAAGTTTTCCCCTTTAAAAAAAGCTTTTGAGTGTCACACAATTTTACCAATTTGCATTTTTTACTTTAGGTTTTTGTTTATCTATGAAAATTATAAATACTAAGCTCAAAGCTATAGGGAATTACTTCATAGAGCTGATGGATTTTGACATACTGAATGACAGCATTATGGGCTGTTTCTTGTTTGAATACTTGCAGTATGGCTCATAAGTGAGATTTAATGGGCTTCAGTTTTGTTAGAGGGTTTCTGGGGCATTATTGACATTTGGAATGACCTCTCTAAGAAATATCTATGCTGCTTCTATTAATTGATGGTGCTGTTACCATGACTTGTGACAGAGAATTCTAGGTGCAAAGTAAAAGTTTATGCTGATTTTTACTAATTTTTGTTTCATTACATTATGAATTCAAGTATTAGAACATTAAAAAAAACATTAAAAAGCCATAAATCACTAATTGACCTCAGGAGTACCTCTGAGATTCCCATATAGTTGTCCGAGACAGGAAACTACCTTAGGGTGGAATGTTATCAGGGGAAAACCATGAAAGACCTTTTCTAAAAATGATTAACTTATTACAATAATCTTGAAAATATGTACAAAGTGGACATCAGGGCTTTAAGAATAATAAACTGTGTTTGCTTAGGAAAAACTCAGGAAATAAAATTAACATTCTTTTCTTTTTGTTTGCTATGATGTTCAGCATCATTTAAATGATTTAGAGTTTGCAGGACAGGCAACTATTGGTCTATGTTTACTTATTAAAAGTATTCCCTTAAGCACCAAGTGAGGAAATCTTAACATTTAGGTGGTTTTCGACAAATCTTAAGTTTCTGTTTAATAAATTTCTTTATAATTCTCATTTTAATATTTCAATTTTTCTCTGTGTGTAATAATTTAGTAACTGATTGCTGTTTGGAGTAAGCGTTCCTTTCAGTCCTTATAAGGATCATTTAATTTCATAATGGGCAGGATTATCACATTCATATTTTTTGCCTGATTTTTATTAAGGTCTGTTTGAAATGCATTTTAAAAAGAATCATTTGTTTGTTCCTATTTTATTCATTGCCTGAGCATTTATAGAACGCTTGCTACAGCATTGTTTTTGATACTTAAAAAAAAAATTTTCTGACATATGCTGAGCACTTTATATGTGCTGCTTAGTGCTTTAGTTAATTTTCTTTTTTAACCCTCACAACCCTATAATGAGAGATAACCTATTTTATTGATGGGGGCACTGAGTAAAAAGTGGTGAATAAGTCATAATCCTTGCCCTTGGCAACTTCATAGTCTAATGGAGTAGGACCCAGAAAAATGACTAATTACGATTTAATGGTAGAAATGTTATAGAAAAGCTTGTATCCATGTCATGGACCTTCAGAAGTGGAATAGCTGATTGTGTGTGAAGGAGTCAGGGAAGGTGTCACAAAGGAAATGACATTTGAAGTGGGTCCAAATGTTAAATAGAAGTTTGCCCAGGGAATGAAGGTAGAAGGACGGGTTATACGAAGTCATGAAGTGATGAAGGGGCCTTGTAATCGGTGGTTCTGGTGGATTAACTCTGCCTTACAGGAGACTCAGTTGTTTGTGTGTATATGTGTATATGTGTGAGTGTGAGTGAGCGAGAATATGCGTGTGTATGAGCACGTGCACG
Organism: Phocoena sinus; assembly: GCF_008692025.1. Taxonomy (NCBI): domain Eukaryota; kingdom Metazoa; phylum Chordata; class Mammalia; order Artiodactyla; family Phocoenidae; genus Phocoena; species Phocoena sinus. The sequence continues at coordinate 40,802,289 of NC_045777.1, forward strand.
TGCACAGTCTGGGTCTGGAAGGTATGAGGGGCTAGGAGGGTGGGATGATGAGGCTGGAGAGGTAGGTCGGGACCTACGGTAAAAAGCCTCCCCCCAAAGTTTGGAATTTGATCATCAATTTGAATGAAAGAAGAGCCATGTCACTATTGAAGCCAAAGTTTAAAAAAAATGTTTTAAAAGTTACGAGTAGCAACTTTAGAATAGATAAATTGAACCAGTCGCTGAACGTGTCTGTCATATATCCTTTTGGAGTTTACTTCTCGATTTAAAAAATGATCAGTTAGAAATACCTTCTACTTTATAAAAACAAATTATTGAAGTTATGTTTATTACAGTTAATGTCTAGAAATTGAAAGAAAACATATTGCTGTTTCAAGTTCTTTTAACACTAAATATGGGTGTTTCCCCAATATTATGCCATCTCATGCTATCTAGACTTGCTTCCTGACCAATGAATCAGTCTGTAGATCGTATAGGAACCTTCATTCATTACCTTTTCTCTTCAATGACCCAGTTTATCAGCTGTTTCTTGGTCATACTGTGATTCTGCCAAAGATGAGTCAGGTATGGATAAGAAGAAAGTTGAATATTTTTTTAATAAAAGAAACATTTCTTAGTAAGAAGAATGAGTGGATTAGACCATATTAGACTGTCTGTTCCTCTCTGTTTAGCTAATCCACTTTGCTTTTGTTCTTCATTAACATATTAAATCAGATGTCACTGGCTGTGTCTGTCCATTGGGTCAGTGGCAGAATCATTACCAGTTCACTGTGGGTTGAGTCACTTTGCTCAGGCTGAACAGTTTTTGAGGCCATCAGTCTTCCAAGTACCATGGAGGAGGTAGAGATGTTCGATAAGCAGTGAGAGTTAAGGTCAGAATAATCCTTCTTCAATGGCTCATCATGTCCAAGGGAAGGGGATTATTAGGGCTGGACAGAGTTTTGCCGCTGGAAGGACCTGGCAGGTAGCGTTCATTAAGTGACCAGGAGTTCAGACACACAGGGGAGAGAGAGCTATATTTTGATATATTTTGTATCAAAATATACAGAAGTTGGGATCAATTGAGTGGATTGTGATGACTCTGTACACAGAGCACTGAGTTCTATAAGAAAGCAAGTGATCTGTGAGATGATTTTGGAAGTTCTCTGGCCAGCACAACACTGTTGATGAGTAAAAGGTAAACTGTTAATAGACTTTGAAATTTTAAAGTTATAATGTAAGGATTTACATAGGAAATATCAGGCTCTTGGTATTTACATCATTCAGAACTATAAGAAGAGTTCTGGGTCCAAGAATTTGCTTCTTTGCTTCCTCCTCACAAATTTGTATAGGTCTAATTCTTTCCAGGGTATTTAAAAATTTTTTTTAATAAAAAAGTTTTCAGGATGCTTTACACTGTCTCTCCTTTTGCTCCAACATTGACTTCATAACCTGGCATCATTATCATTAATGGTAAATGTATTTATTTGAATCATATTTGTGGAGGCTTGATGTCTAATTTAAAAATTGAATTATTTGAATTTTAATTTAAAATTGCATTTAATATTTGTTATTGAAGTTTCAAACTAGACTAATATAATAAGATATTGGGGGATACTTTTCTTGTTGCCCTGGAGTTGAACACTAAGACCTAAAGCTAAGGGCCAAGAGACATCAGGTGCCCACATTCTAAAGAGAGCTTCTAATAGTTGGTGGTCAAAGAGTCACTCCATTTAACCATAAATGCCTCCTGCACAGGCCTTGCTCTGTCTTGCTATCACATGCCTCCACGACTGCTGTCACAACTTGGGTTCCCCAGGAAGTAGACACTGAGATAGAGATTAGCAAGCAGGATATTTATTAAGAAGCATTCTTGGGATTTAAAAAAAAAAATCTGTGGAAGAAAGGGGGAGGAAGCAAAACTGAACAGGGAAGAAGTTGAACTGTGTTACATTTTCAAAAAGAGCCTGAGTTGAACAACTAGGAAGCTGAGATGGCCTTTCAGAATTGTCTTGAGTTGGGACAAGGACTGGACCTTTGTATTCCCATATACATCAGTCATTGGACAGGGAACCAGGCTTTTATATCCCAAGTTAGGCAATGTGAGCCACCCAAGAAGGGGGCATGACCTAGGTGAGGCAGCTCTTTTCAGCTGAGATAGTCCCTGGGGAGGCCACCAGCTAACCTGTCATTTGAACTGGCATCCCACTAAATGTTATAGTTTATGTTCTTTTTATTTCTTTCTGACTTCTTTCAAGATTTTTTTTTGTCTTTAGTTCTCAGAAGTTTAATTATCTTGTGTCTTTGCATGGATTTCTTTCTTTCTTTCTTTGGCTGCTTCAGGTCTTAGTTGTGACGTGGGCTGTTTGTTGCAGCGCGCGGGCTTCTCTCTAGTTGTGTTGTGTCGGTTTTCTCTTCTCTAGTTGTGGCGCATGGGCTCCAGAGCACATGGGCTCTGTAGTTTGAGGCACATGGGCTCTCTAGTTGAGGCAGGCGTACAAGCTCAGTAGTTGTGGCGCCTGGGCTTAGTTGCCCCGCGGCATGTGGGATCTTAGTTCCCTGACCAGGGATAGAACTGAGTCACCTGCATTGGAAGATGGATTCTTTACCACTGCACCACCAGGGAAATTCCTGCATGGATTTCTTTGGGTTTATCTTATGTGGGATTCATCTCATGAATCTATTGGTTTATATTTTTCATTAAATCTGTGAAGTTTTCAGTCATTCTTTCTTCAGATAATCCATTGACCCTACTTTCTTCCTTTCCAACCTCTCGGATCTATTGCTTTTGTCCCACGGGTCCCTGAGGCTCTGTTCATTTTAGGAGCCTGAAGCTCCTATTTATATCTTTAATTTTAGTAGGAATTGACTCTGTTTGGGTTTAGTTCACAGGTCTTGGACTACCTCAGTGGGCTCTAGTTCCAATGACATTTAAATTTTCATAGCCTTTTTGATGTTGTGCTTTTGGTTTAATGTAACTTGAATGGGGGGGCAGTCCCTACTGTTTCTGCCTGAGGGGCAGAAGGAATTTCCTGGTGTTTCTAGGTGGGGACAAGGAAGTCTCTGACCTGACAGAGTGAAGAGTGCTTCTGGGCCTGGTTGATTATCTTGGTGGGGATCCCTCCTCTGGCCAGCTTTCCTCCGCCCACCTTCTCCCTGGATGTTTCGTGGAGGGAGAAAGATTCTCAGGCCTAGCGGGGAAGAACAGCACTTCCTAAGCCAGAGCTTGTCGTGGCCTGTGCCCCCTGCCCGTGGGAGATGGGAGATGGGAAGTCCTTCCTGGTCTGGGTGCTTGTGTCAGGATCCCCTTTTCTGGTGCCCCCCAACCATCCAGTGTCTCTTGGTGTAGGAGGGGAGTCTCAGGCCCTGAGGAAGAGAGCAATTTTATTGAAGAGCTTATTGTCAGTGGGGCTCCTGTTGATCCAGGGAAGAAGGAACCTACCTGCACCGCCTTCTGTTTCTAGGTTGTATGTCAAGAGATACTGAGCCTGGTTGCGTTCTTCCTTTGGGTGGGAGGATGTAAGATGTCTTGCACCTAGATTGTTCCTCCTATCCTGGGATCTCTAACCAGTTCACTTTTCAGAGTTTTTCTTTGGTTGCCTCTTGCATTATTTTCAGCATTTATAGTTGTACTTAGGGAGGGAGAGGGGAGGAGGAATGGCACAGGAAGAAGCAAATCTATGCCATCTTGTCTGAACTGGAGGTCTGAGAAGACAACATTTTGGAAAATATAATATCATAAAGTACCATCAACTTGTAAAACAACATTTTTTCTTACTTCAACATCATGATTCAAATGTTTAAATATTAAATGCATTAATTATATTACAATATTTATAATTTATAGATTTATTTATTATAATTATCTAATTTAGTGTGTCTATTTTACTTTCTATTTATTCTCAGCACTTATCCCAGAGCACCCATGCATAATGTCTGCTTAACAAATGGTTGTTAAATAATTAAATTATAATGTACATTTTTATAAGTGTTAAATGGAGGCACAGAGATCTAGGTGACCTGCCCAAAATTATATAACTAATTACTGGTGCAATTTGGATTAACATTAAATACTTTTTTTGGTAGACCCCAAATCCATTGCATGGGGAATACCCATATACAAATTCTTTGATTAACTATTGCTGCTTCTATATTATTTCTGATATTTGGATATCTCAGAGTGGCATTAGAAGTGTAACTATTTTCAATAAGTAATTTTTGGTTATCCTGTGAGATTTGTTAAATAATAATAATTTTTAAAAGCCTCCGTAGTCAGTAATCAGCATCTCACCAATGATAATACTTTGGTCTGAGATTAATATCAGTGCTTTTCAATGCACTAGAATAAAACTAATCTCTATCATAGAATCCACAGCTGGCCTGATGGAACTGTAATAGCAAAAGTAGTTGGTATTTTTTGATATTCACAGAACGCAAATTATAACTTGTCTCTTGTGTACAGAAAAAAGTGGGTCTTTTTGTACATGATTAAAGTTGATGTTGATAAAGTTACATTTTTCCGTGTTTCAGAGGAGAGTTTTTTGATGCTTGCAGTTTATATAAACATAATGATATATTGAATATTTATTGTATCCTTGAGCAGTGTAAACTTTTATTGCACATCAATAGAAGGCACCCATAATTTGAAATAGTTATTAGAGCTATGTAATTTAATTTAGGAAGGAGAAAAATCATTACGATTTTTATTTGTTACCTCAAGTTATCAAAATGATTCTTTAATTGATAATCCTAAATTCAAGGATGAGGAGTTGCTAATGATAGAAAATTCAGGACGAATGAAAGTATATATTTATTTTCATTTTGTGTATTTCATTATAAGTATATAAAATCTTAGATTAGCCAGTTTGCATTTACTTGGTGAAAGCCAAACCTTAATGTATTATTATTGTTTTGCTAAATTTAACTGACCTCAAGTCAAAAGCCCTGTTAATTAAGAAATATATATCCTCATCGATAGCAGCGTGTGCATACTTGTTCATGTTACCTAAAATCATACTGAGAATTTTCATCTTTTTTGAAGGCCACTTTTTAATGTTATCAGAATATTAAATATAATGTTTTAAAGGAGTTTTCCTTTATAGAAAATTTCAGGTTTTAAGAGATCTAAATTGCTGATTATTGTACAATAATAGTGTTAGTAAGTGACATGGGGAAAGTATAGCTAAAGATATTTAAACTTTTATGACTTTAAGTCGTATGATATATGTAAATGCTGTCCATTCTGGTCACTAGTTAGATTAAAAAACTGGTGATACTACCTTGACATTGGTGTTATTTGAATTCATTGTTTATCATGGGTATTGGATATCCATGTATTTTGAAATGATATGGGGGAAATGAAATAATTCCTTAAGAGATAGTCTGGCATACTGTAAAGATAATTGGTTAGATATTTGATTAAAGGGCTCAAATATTGGGTTGAATACTCACTTACCAGCTCACAACTTTGGGGCAAGCAATTTAGTGTCACTGTAGCCTTCATTTCCTCATATGTTATAGGAAAAGTAAAATTCACACTTTGCAAGGCTGTTTAAAGGATGACAGATACCATATAGGTCTTAACATTGCCTAGTAAATAATAGATGCTTAGAAAATTGTTATCATGATCTATTTTTATATTACTTAATTTGGTTCTGATAATAGGCATATTTTCTCCCTTGTTCATCTTACTATAAAATATGTGTCAGCTTGTCCACTAGCTTGGTGATTCAGAGCATGACTTTCTGATAGAAATGAATCATACAAGAGCTCATTTTAAAACTTTCGTAAGTTGGTCATGTCACAGGGTCAAATTTGGTGCAAGTAGTTAGATCAGAGCTGCTTGATGATGTTAAGTATTGCGTGAGGATGAATGGAAAGCTGGGTCAGCTCCTCTGTCAACTGCACATTTTAGCTGTGTAACAAGACTTCAGTGAACTGGAGGAAGAATGTTACTTTAAAATGATGTGTTCAGATTGGAAAAAGAAAAATGAAAATATAGCTCTATTGAATTTTCTTTAATTTAACATAAGTAGAATTGGTCATGCGAGAGAAAGTCTTCATATACTAAAACAGTTTAGAAAAGAAATAGTTGTACTTAGCCTTGAAATCCATACTGAACTGAAGCATTCTTACATCTCTTTGTGTTTTTGATCAATTTCCCTTCCATATCTTTCTAATGAGTTAATATCTACTGAGCTTCTTTATCTTTAAAATTCTGAAGTATACTTTAAATTTGCAAGGAATTTAATTAGAAAATAGGGGAAACTTTCTCTAATCATTTTTAGAGAAGTTTTTAGTTTGCTTTGAAGTTCAAGACCTATCATGATTTGTGTCTAGTAAACTTGAAAAGAAAGTGGTTAAAGAGGCTCACCATCAGTTGAGATGGATTTATTATTTTTACATTAAATACAGACCATTTTGAAATTTATATATTTGAAATCAATCAGAAATTCAGACTGAATATATAAGTGAGAACTTTTCACTGATGTATTTTACATTTAAATCAGAAGCATTCCAGTGAACCTCATCTACATGCCAAGAGATTTTGCTTCAGATTATTTATTGACAGACATCAGATGATACTGATGTTTTATGTGCTTCCTAGGGTATACTTATGAATGTTAGATTTTTGCTGTTTTTGACATTTTAATATGCAAATTTTAATAATTATTAAACTCTTAAGTTTGAAAAATGCATATGCTCTGTTATCCATAAATACTTTGGAGGATTTGCTCTATAGGATAGAAGCATCAGTATGTAGTAAAACACACACACACACACACACACACACACACACACAATGATTTTTACTAGAGCTTTTTCTATAATGGCAGAACTGGAAAAAACCTAAGTGTCCGTCAATAATGAGAGTGGTTTCACTCAAACTTGTGAAAATTATAGTATGTCATATATTATTTTATTAGTTCGAGCCCTTGATGTATTGATAAATTAGAAAATTTGGTTGCACAGTAATTTTTATAGTAGAATCCATTGTTTTTTAAACATTAATCCCAGGAAGACTCAATTATGTGTGTATATTTATATGAACATGGAGAAAAGTATGGAAAGGAATAGAAGATAAGAGGAGTTGAGTTTGTTTAATAAAATTATTGATTCACATGTTCAAATGAATACATATTATTTTATGCTTTTTAAAAATATATTTTATATTTTAATTAATAAGGACAACTTTAGTCTACTATATTGATTATTCCCCAAATGGTAACATAAGAACATGAGTCATCCTAATAACAGTTATTAATTAAGAGTGTTAGTTTGGGAAGGGATGTGTGATTTAGGCTAGCCACCAGTTGTGACCAGTCTGTAAAACGGTATCTGTTCAATCAAAGTCCCAACAGGAACCTTGGCACAATCAAATTAGGATACTTCAAGGACAGCTTATTTATAAAGGGAATAAGTACAAGGGTTGGAGATAGATATGGTGTAAATGAACCTCAAGGGATTGTTCAGGAACCAGAGGGTACCAACCGCACAGCTGTCACAACTCTAAGCTCAAAGAGGTGAGTAGAGGGAGACATATCAGAAACTAGAAGGAGACGAAGTCATGTTATAAACTAAATGACCTTGATTAGAGTAGTGACCTTTATTCAAAGGACATAGTCAGGTCAAGGTAAACTTACAGGAAGAGAAACAGGGGAATAAATACCTTCAACTCATTCTCAACTCAACTTTCCCACCAGCTACTGCCAGGGCTCCCTATTGACTGAATTCAACCAGAGTCAGAGGGTAAGAGGACCCATTGATGTCATTTATATAGTTAAATCACTTTGGGCAGAGAACAGGGGCAACTGTAGAGAGTGGGGCTTGAGGAGTAAATAGAAATTATCTGGCATAAAATAACCAACATTACTTTTAAACTAAATCATCAAAAGAATCCAGAAGGGGCAAGTGTTATAATATGTAAAATAATGACATCCATTTTCTTTACGGGCTTATAGAATTATTTTTAAATTGACCTAAAACCAAAGACAGAATTAAAATAATAATTTGAAGATGACCTTCTTCTTCACTTTCCTGTGTTCAGAAGTTCTAGTTTCTTCCCAAAACTCTGATGAGGGCATAGCCCAGGACACCTCAGATTGAGGGTAGAGGACTGTAGTTCTCTAAGATGAATATGGTTGCGGTCTCCACAAAGTGAAGATTGATCTGCATGCTTTTAGCATACTCCCACAATTAGTGGAGGTTTTCTGTTAACCTCTATTGTGTCTTCCAGAAGTAGCACTGTAATCAAGGTCATGGGTAGGGAACTGACATCTGAGCCTCAACATATTCCAGGCGCCAATTGTGCGTTCACATAAGTTATCACCCTTGCTCCTCTCAGCTAACCTGTACCATGACTATTATTTTACCAAATGGCTGATTAATACAAGAGATTAGATTATCAATTGGAGTTTAAAGAACTTTCTCAAGGACGATGATAGAGTCTGGAATTGGACCGCAATCTGTTTGGCTCCCTCCTGTCGTAGCCTCACTTGGCTGTGAAATTGTGAAGGAGTCATTATCTGTTACTGTAGCTCTCTCACTTGTCCCAGAAATATGACTTTCCCTTTCCCCTCTCTCTTTCCCCTGTCTTACATTCATTCCCTTAGTTATGTTTTTAACAAATATTTATTCAGCCCCTACTCTGTGCCAGGAACTGTGCATGGTCCTGTCGATACCAACAAACATGGCCTTCACCTTTGTGGATTTTAAATTTTGACAAGTGTTCTCAGGGTAGCAATCCTATTCATTTCCTTTAACCCCAAGTCCTTTACCTTTGAGGTTCTTTGTCTCAGTCTTCCCATTTATTTACTGTGACTGAGAATTATTCTTTTGTCTTACTCGTTTAAAGTGTAACCTAAAATAAACCTTTTGTAAAAACGTATTTGCTGTTTCATTATTGTAGAGACATAAAGATGCCATAATATTATAAGAAAGATGAAATAAGGAAACTAAAACAGTTTTTCTTTTAAAGATACTGTCTGGTTTTATTAAAAAAAATCAGTCTCTCCAAGAAGTGTATAAATGAGGGTGCGTGTTCAGGCTTATGTTTTCATCGGGCTAAAGTGTATCATATTCCCTCAAATAAGTGCATCTTCTATTTTTTAAATTGAGACTTGGTTTGCATTCAAAATTTTCCTTGTGAAAGACAAGTTAAAATTTCTGTTCAAGTGTCTTGTATTATTACAACTACAACGCTAATGTACATTTGAACTCATTCCCCACCCCACCGCCCACCCCCACCAATTTAGACACGCTTGTTCACTCTTTGGAAAGTCCCAGATTGGGTGACTTAAGTAATCCCATTTTTGTAACTGAGCCAGTGTTATCATTATCAAAATTACAACTGATTCAGAGCACAGTTTCAAGAAGGATGACTGGTACATAGAAACATGTGCTGATCCTCTCATTTTGCTTGAGTTGCACTGCATTGTGAAGCTGTAGGCACTGCCAGTGCTTTAGTTCACCCTTTAATAATTAAATCAGGTGATCTTCAGTAGGATAACATTTAGTAGACCCCATGCGCATTGTGTTTTGTTACCATCTTTGGATGTGATTTCAGAAGAACAAACAACAACAGTCATATACACATACATACATATATGTGTGTGTGTGTGTGTGTGTGTGTGTGTGCGCGTGTGTGTATTTCCAATTTGAATTTGGCATTATTGTATGGTAGGTCCTAGGTTCTTCTCCTAGGCCTGATGCCAGAGAAGTTACGTAACATCTTTGATCCTCTTTAACTTTCCATTTTTGTAAAATGAAGGAGCTGGACAAAACAAGTGTTTTTTTTTACCATTTTGTAAAATGAAGGAGTTGGACAAAACAAGTGTTGCAATATTCCAAGAAGTCCCGAGCACCCAGGGTAATAGCTGGTGACACCAGATTGGCAAAACGGGGCAGCTGTAGCTCCTCCCTTGCAGTTCAACCAGAGTAATTCCATTTTGTTTCATTGTTAATACTCCCAAGTAAGTTTTCCAATTCCTGATGCCTTTTCACCTATTTATCAATAGTAGGACTCATTGTATTCTGTTTTTGGCTTCATGGTGGGTTATAGCTTATACAACCACACAGATCCTGGAATAATCAATAGTTCCTTTGAATTCTGCAGTATATGAAATGTGAATTATTCATCATGTGTTTATGCCTGGTTTCTACATGTGAAATAGTTAAGCCTATTTTTTTTTAACATCTTTATTGGAGTATAATTGCTTGACAATGGTGTGTTCATTTCTGCTGTATAGCAAAGTGAATGAGCTATACGTATACATATATCCTCATATCTCCTTAAACCTATTCTTAATTTTCTCTCTTTGTAATCTTCAAAGCAGGAAATTATACCATTGCCCAGAACTTCTGGCACTGTTGATTTTGATCAGGAGGTGTAAATCTGGTAAATCATGAACAGAGAGCTGTTGCCAAATTGATGGCTGTATTTGTCTGTGTAGATTGTATTTCCACAGCTATCATTGAGATGGTTGCTCCCTGTTAAAAGTGGTTCTAGAGTCATGCACGTGCTTGGGATTTTAATCTTAACAGATTTTTTTTTTAGCCCTTCCTAATTTGAGTTTCAAAGTCTAGGGAATATAATGTGTGCCATTCTAAAGGGTGATATTTTGGCTTTTGTAGTTTTTAGGATAACATGTTGTGAATGAAGTGGTGTTTTAAGTAGAGCCTCTGGGAAGGTTTTTTGCCAACAATCATTTTGACATCCCATGTGCTCTACTGTAATAAGGAAGCAGAATAAATAAGCTAAACTAGGTGGTCAGTATGCTTTTAAGATGAAAGCAACTATAATCCCCTTTATAATTATGAAAAGCAAACAAAAATCCTGCACAAATAGATTTAATCAATGTTTAAAGACTAGTCTCCCAGGCAGTTGCTTGTTTGACAGATAGTCCTGGGTGAAGGTAGAAATGGAGTGGGAAAATAAATAGTTACTAAGTACAGATAATAGGAATTACTGGGCAAGTGGAATAAAAAGTTGTTCCAAACAGGCCAGTTTGACTCACAAAGGACATGGGTTACCTCTCCCAGCTCTGGACTATTTCACAGACTGAATTATTTCAGACTCAGAAACTGCAGGAGCTATTAGCCATGCTAAAGTACAATGCTGGCACATGTGAGGTTAGTAGGCTTGTTTTTCAAAATTATTGAATCGAATTTCATTACATCAAAAGCTGTCCAATGTAAGAGAAGACCTCTGATCCAGTGATCCCCAATATGTAGCATGTGTGCTGCCATTTTAATTCTTCCTTTCCCCGTCTGACCGTGACCAACATTATTAATTGATCATGGTTCTCTATTCCACTGAGCCTAGATTTAGCCTCAGAAACCTTCTCAAACCAGAGGTACAGACAGTCTCTTGTAATTAATGAATCTGAATTGTTTGAAACCTGTTTGACATCCCCGATTGGTTCTGAATTTCCTTATGGAAGAAGATAGGTAAGATAGTTGACTATGACTTGCCAAAATCATCTGCTATTTAGTAACTGAAGCAGAATTAAAATGAGGTTACCTGGCTCTCAGTTCAGTATTCTCTGTATTACCCTATATAGACTGAAAAGGATTTTGAGATCTTAGGAGGAAAAGTGCTTTAGGTAATAATGTAATGGTGTATATTCCATCTAGGAACTTCTACTGTTATAAGATTACTTATACAGTAATTGTATTTTCATTATTTGATCCACAATTTAATTATCGTTATATTCTTAAAAAGACACACACACACACACACACACACACGTAGAAGAGGGTCATTTAAGAATTATTTTTTTCAGGAAGAAAGTAAGGTAATATTCCATTTGTATCTTGAGAAAAACATAAAATCATGACACTACTGTCAAACACCAGGATTATTTTTCGTTTAGGCTAATTATCCCATGAAAAAGAATCCTACTTGTATCTGATTTTTTTTTTCGTTTTGATAATTTTATAATGAATATTTATACCTATGTATAATTTGATAATTTGAATTAAAAAATTCAAAAATGAGTTTAATTAGAAAAAAACAATTTCTCTAAATGTCAAAAAACAATCATTTGCTTAGGGTATGATAAGTAAATTCTTCAAATTTGCCACTTTGAAATTAGATTTTGGTCACCCTTACCCCCATTTTATATTCCGTGTTGTTTTTGCTTTTTAAACAGTGAGACTGTTCATTTCATTGAGTTGTTATTTTGGGGAGGAAAAAGTGCAATACACAGATTCATTAATTTGTAATGGCTCATTTTAGTTTCTCATTGAATCAGTCTTTGAGACAATTACTGAAGCTTGCTTTTTTCCTCGACCTCCTCTGGTAATAGAAGTGACATTTTACTTAGGAAAATATGAAAAAAAAATAGTGTTGATTGAGATTCGTTCAAGATGGCAGAGTAGAAGGACATGTGCTCACTCCCTCTTGCAAGAGCACCAGAATCACAACTAACTGCTGAACAATCATTGACAGGAAGACACTGGAACTCACCAAAAAAGATACCCCAATTCCAAAGACAAAGGAGAAGCCACAATGAGATGGTATGAGGGGTGCAATCACAATAAAATCAAATCCCATAACTGCTGGGTGGGTGACTCACAAACTGGAGAACACTTATACCACAGAAGTCCACCCACTGGAGTGAAGGTTCTGAGCCCCACGTCAGGTTTCCCAACCTGGGGGTCTGGCAACGGGAGGAGGAATTCCTAGAAATCAGACTTTGAAGACTAGCAGGAGTTGATTGCAGGACTTTGACAGGACTGGGGGAAATGATGACTCCACTCTTGGAGGGCACACACAAAGTAGTGTGCGTATTGGGAACCAGGGAAAGGAGCAGTGACCCCATAGGAGACTGAACCAGACCTACCTGCTGGTGTTGGAGGGCCTCATGCAGAGGTGGCAGGTGGCTGTGGCTCACTGTGAGGACAAGTACACTGACGGCAGAAGTTCTGGGAAGTACTCCTTGGAGTGAGCCCTCCCAGAGTCTGCCATTAGCCCCACCAAAGAGCCAGGTAGGCTCCAGGTGTTGGGTCGCCTCAGGCCAAACAACCAGCAGGGCAGGAAGCCAGCCCCACCCATCAGCAGACAGGCAGATTAAAGTTTTACTGAGCTCTGCCCACCAGAGCAACACCCAGCTCTATGCACCACCAGTCCCTCCCATCAGGATACTCACACAAGCCTCTTAGATAGCCTCATACACCAGAGGCAGACAGCAGAAGTAAGAACAACTACAATCCTGCAGCCTGTGGAAGAAAAACTACATTTACAGAAAGAGAGACAAGACGAAAAGGTAGAGAGCTATGTACCAGATGAAGGAACAAGATAAAACCCCAGAAAAACAACTAAATGAAGTGGAGATAGGCAACCTTCCAGAAAAAGGATTCAGAATAATGATAGTGAAGATGATCCAGGACATCAGAAAAAGAATGGAGGCAAAGATGAAGAAGATGCAAGAAATGTTTAACAAACACCTAGAAGAATTAAAGAACAAACACCTAGAAGAATTAAAGAACAAACAAACAGAGATGAACAATACAATAACTGAAACGAAAAATATACCAGAAAGAATCAATAGCGGAATAACTGAGGCAGAACAAACGATAAGTGACCTGGAAGACAGAATGGTGGAATTCACTGCCATGGAACAGAATAAAGAAAAAAGAATGAAAAGAAATGAAGACAACCTAAGAGACCTCTGGGACAACATTAAATGCAACAACATTCACATTATATGGGTCCCAGAAGGAGGAGAGAGAGAAAGGACCCGAGAAAATATTTGAAGAGATTATAATTGAAAACTTCCCTAACATGGGAAAGGAAATAGCCACCCAAGTCCAGGAAGTGCAGAATCCCAGGCAGGATAAACCCAAGGAGAAACACACCGAAATACATACAAAATCAAATTGACAAAAATTAAAGACAAAGAAAAATTATTGAAAGCAACAAGGGAAAATGACAAATAACATACAAGGCAACTCCCATGAGGTTAACAGCTGATTTCTCAGTAGAAACTCTACAAGCCAGAAGGGAGTGGCATGATATACTTAAAGAGAGGAAAGGGAAGAACCTACAACCAAGATTACTCTACCCGGTAGGGAGCTCATTCAGATTCTACAGAGAAATCAAAAGCTTTACAGACAAGCAAAAGCTAAAAGAATTCAGCACCACCAAACCAGCTCTACAACAAATGCTAAAGGAAGTTCTCTGAGTGGGAAACACAAAAGAAGAAAAGGACCTACAAAAACAAACCCAGGGGCTTCACTGGTGGCCCAGTGGTTGAGAGTCCGCCTGCCGATGAAGGGGACATGGGTTCGCGCCCCGGTCTGGGAAGATCCCACATGCCTTGGAGCGGCTGAGCCCGTGAGCCGTGGCCGCTGAGCCAGTGCGTCCGGAGCCTGTGCTCTGCAACGGGAGAGGCCACAACAGTGAGAGGCCCACGTACTGCAAAACAAAAAACAAAAGACAAATAACAAAAAAAAGAAAAACAAACCCATAACAATTAAGAAAATGGTAATAGGAACATACAAATCGATGATTACCTTAAACGTAAATGGATTAAATGCTCCAACCAAAAGACACAGGCTCGCTGATTGGATACAAAAACAAGACCCATATATGTGCTGTCTACAAGAGACCCACTTCAGACCTAGGGACACATACAGACTGAAAGTGAGGGGATGGAAAAAGATATTCCATGCAAATGGAAATCAAAAGAAAGCTGGAGTAGCAATACTTATATCAGATAAAATAGACTTTAAAATAAAGAATGTTATAAGAGACAAGAAAAGACATTACATAATGATCAAGGGATCAATCTGAGAAGAAGATATAACAATTATAAATATATATGCACCCAACATAGGAGCACTCAATACGTAAGGCAACTGTTAACAGCTATAAAAGAGGAAATCGACATTAACAATGGGGGACGTTAGCACCTCACTTACACCAATAGACAGGTCATCCAAACAGAAAATTAATAAGGAAACATAAGCGTTAAATGACACAACAGATGATAGCTTTAATTGATATTTATAGGACATCCCATCGAAAAACAACAGAATACACTTTCTTCTCAAGTGCACATGGAACATTCTCCAGGATAGATCACATCTTGGGTCACAAATCAAGCCTCAGTAAATTTAAGAAAATTGAAATCATATCAAGCATCTCTTCTGACCACAATGCTATGAGATTAGAAATCAATTACAGGGAAACAAACATTAAAAACACAAACACATGGAGGCTAAACAATACGTTGCTAAATAACCAAGAGACAACTGAAGAAATCAAAAAATACCTAGAGAAAAATGACAATGAAAACACAACGATCCAAAACCTATGGGATGCTGCAAAAGCAGTTCTAAGAGGGAAGTTTATAGCAATACAAGCCTACCTCAAGAAACAAGAAAAATCTCAAATAAACAATCTAACCTTACACCTAAAGGTACTAGAGAAAAAGAACAAACAAAACCCAAAGTTAGTAGAGGGAAAGAAATCGTAAAGATCAGAGCAGAAATAAATGAAATAGAAACAAAGAAAACAAAGCAAAGATCAATAAAGCTAACAGCTGGTTCTTTGAGAAGATAAACAAAATTGATAATCCATTAGCCAGACTCATGAAGAAAAAGAGGGAGAGGACTCAAATCAATAAAATTAGAAATGAAAAAGGAGAAATTACAACAGACAGCACAGAAATACAAAGCATCCTAAGAGACTACTGCAAGCAACTCTATGCCAATAAAATGGACAACTGGGAAGAAATGGACAAATTTTTAGAAAGGTATAATCTTCCAAGACTGAACCAGGAAGAAATAGAAAATGTGAACAGACCAATCACAATTAATGAAATTGAAACTGATTAAAAATCTTCCAACAAACAAAAGTCCAGGACCAAATTGCTTCACAGGTGATTTCTATCAAACATTTATAGAAGAGCTAACACCCTTCCTTCTCAAACTCTTCCCAAAAATTACAGAGAAAGGAACACTCCCAAACTCATTCTATGAGGCCACCATCACCCTGATACCAAAACCAGACAAATATACTTCAAAAAAAGAAAATTACAGACCAGTATCACTGATGAATATAGATGCAAAAATCCTCAACAAAATACTAGCAAACAGAATCCAACAACACAGTAAAAGGATCACACACCATGACTAAGTGAGATTTATCCCAGGGATGCAAGGATTCTTCAATATACGCAAATCAATCAATGTGATACACCACATCAACAAAGTGAAGAATAAAAACCATACGATCATCTCAATAGATGCAGAAAAGTATTTTGAGAAAATTCAACACCCTTTGTGATAAAACCTCTCCAGAAAGTGGGTATTGAGGGAACCTACCTCAACATAATAAAGGCCATATATGACAAACCCATAGCAAACCTCATTCTCAATGGTGAAAAACTGAAAGCATTTCCTCTAAGATCAGGAAGAAGACAATGATGTCCACTCTCACCACTATTATTCAATATAATTTTGGAAGTCCTAACCATGGCAATCAGAGGAGAAAAGAAATAAAAGGAATCCAATTGGAAAAGAAGTAAAACTGTCACTGTTTGCAGATGACATGATACTGTACACTGAGAATCCTAAAGATGCTACCAGAAAACTACTAGAGCTGATCAATGAATTTGGTAAAGTTGCAGACTATAAAATTAATGTACAGAAATCTCTTGCATTCCTATACACTAATGATGAAAAATCTGAAAGAGAAATTAAGGAAACGCTCTCATTTACCATGGCAACGAAAAGAATAAAATATGTAGGAATAAACCTACCTGGGGAAACAAAAGACCTGTATGCAGGAAACTATAAGACACTGATGAAAGAAATTAAAGATGATAAAAACAGATGGAGAGATATATCATGTTCTCATATTGAAAGAAACAATATTGCGAAAATGATTATACTACCCAAAGCAATCTATAGACTCAGTGCAATCCTTATCAAATTACCAATGGCATTTTTTACAGAACTAGAACAAAAACATCTTAAAATTTATATGGAGACACAAAAGACCCTGAAGAGCCAAAGCAGTCTTGAGGGGAAAAAAAGGAGCTGGAGGAAGCAGAATCCCTGAGTTCAGAATATACTACAAAGCTACAGTAATCAAGACAGTATGGTACTGGCACAAAAACAGAAATATAGCTTAGTGGAACAGGATATAGAAAGCTCAGAGATAAACCCATGCACCTATGGTCAAGTAATCTTTGACAAAGGAGGCAAGAATATACAATGGAGAAAAGGCAGTCTCTTCAATAAGTGGTGCTGGGAAAACTGGAGAGCTACATGTAAAAGAAGAAAATTAGAACACTCCCTAACACCATACACAAAAATAAACTCAGGATGGATTAGTGACCTAAATGTAAGACTGCCCACTATAAAACTGTTAGAGGAAAACATAGGCAGAATACTCTTTGACATAAATCACAGCAAGATCTTTTTTGATCCACCTCCTAGAGTAATGGAAATAAAACCAAAAATGAACAAATGGGACCTAATGAAACTTAAAAGCTTTTGCAAAGCAAAGGAAACTACAAACAAGAGAAGACAACCCTCAGAATGGGAAAATAATTGCAAACAAATCAATGGACAAAGGATTAATCTCCAAAGTTTATAAACAGCTCATGCAGCTCAATATTAAAAAAGCAATCAACCCAATCGAAAAATGGGCACAAGACCTAAATAGACATTTCTCCAAGGAAGACATACAGATGGCCAAGAAGCACATGAAAAGCTGCTCAACATCACAAATTATTAGAGAAATACAAATCAAAACTACAATGAGGTATCACCTCACAACAGTTAGAATGGGCATCATCAGAAAATCTACAAACAACAAATGCTGGAGAGGGTATGGAGAAAAGGGAGCCCTCTTGCACTGTTGGTGGGAGTGTAAATTCATACAGCCACTATGGAGAACAGTATGGAGGTTCTTTAAAAAACTAAAAATAGAATTTCCATATGACCCAGAAATCCCACTACTGGGCATATACCCAGAGAAAAACATAATTCAAAAAGACACATGCACCCCAATGTTCATTGCAGCACTATTTTTTTTTTTTTTTTTTTTTTTTTTTTTTTTTGCGGTACGCGGGCCTCTCACCGCTGTGGCCTCTCCCGTCGCGGAGCAACAGGCTCCGGACGCGCAGGCTCAGCGGCCATGGCCCACGGGCCCAGCCGCTCCGCGGCACGTGGGATCCTCCCACACCAGGGCACGAACCCGTGTCCCCTGCATCGGCAGGCGGACTCTCAACCACTGCGCCACCAGGGAAGCCCTATTTTTTTTTTTTTTTTTAAACTGGTTGGACTACATGAATTATTTTAAATAGGATTTACTCTTTTTTTTTCCTTAATTAATTAATTTAGGGCGGTTTTGGGTCTTCGTTTCTGTGCGAGGGTTTTCTCTAGTTGTGGCAAGTGGAGGCCACTCTTCATCGCGGTGCGCGGGCCTCTCACTCTCGCAGCCTCTCTTGATGCGGAGCACAGGCTCCAGACGCGCAGGCTCAGTAGTTGTGGCTCACGCTCCTAGTTGCCCCACGGCATGTGGGATCTTCTCAGACCAGGGCCCGAACCCGTGTCCCCTGCCTTAGCAGGCAGATTCTCAACCACTGCGCCACCAGGGAAGCCCCATTGCAGCACTATTTACAATAGCCAGGTCGTGGAAGCAACCTATATGTCCATCGACAGATGAATGGATAAAGAAGATGTGGTACATATATACAATGGAATGTTAGCCATAAAAAGGAATGAAATTGAGTCATTTGTAGAGATGTGCATGGATCTAGAGACTGTCATACAGAGTGAAGTAAGTCAGAAAGAGAAAAACATTTTTCGTATATTAACGCATATATGTTGAACCTAGAAAAATGCTACAGATGAACCAGTTTGCAGGGCAGAAATAGAGACACAGATGTAGAGAGGAAACGTATGGACACCAATGGGGGAAAGTGGAGAGGTCAAGTGTGGTGGTGTGATGAATTGAGAGATTGGGATTGACATATATACACTAATATGTATAAAGTGGATAACTAATAACAACCTGCTGTATAAGAAAAAAAAGTAGTAGCAATTAGCCATGCTACTACGAAAATATATACATATGTATATGGCACTGTCTATGAAGTATTCTTGACAGGGAGTAGAAAAGTGAGCCTAAATCTAATAAAAAATTAAAAATAAAAAAAAAAAAAAGGAAAATAGTGTTGATTAGTAAGCATGCTCAGAGAAGAGATTTTTAAATCTCAATCTAGAAGCAGTAGCATCATGCTTATCAGCTTTAAGTTTTCTTTGTTCCTTTCTCCTTTACCTTCCATATGTAACTCTAGGAATAACAAGAGGCATATCCGAAATTCCCTCTAGCAGGGGACCTAGGGAGGGACAATAACTATATAAATGTATTTCATGCAATTTTAATCACTATTTCCAAATAAACTTTTAAGAGTTTCTTTAACAGACCTTGATCTTACAGGAAGAAAAGGACCAAAGTTTGCTCTTTCCACACACTTCAGTAAACAAAAACCTCTTCTACGTCAATAAAGAAATGGGATTAATCCTGCCAGTTATCTCACTGTTGGAAAACATGTATTGAGAACTTATTAAATGCAGGCCAAATTATTAAACTCAGACTTTATCTTTAGGGGCTTCCTCTCTAATTAGGATATACCTCGATTTATTAGAAATAATTAAGTAAAAATTAAATGACTACTAATTTTAGAAACACAAAAGTCATTTTCACTTTTGTAAAATGGAAGAAATAATATTAATCCACCTGACCAATAAATGTTGACAATCAGTTATATTATGCATAAGGTGCTTTGTGAAGGTAGAATAATATTAGAAATCATAATAAAGTTTCACTTTTATTTGCCAATATTTTTGTCACTTTTACTGAAGAAAATTGTCTTGATATTTTTCCTAATAATGTAAACATTTTATTTTTTAATTTTTAGAGAACAGAAATTGAAAAAATAGACTTAAATTTGATGGGTTCTTTAGAAAAATCATTATCAGGATTACAGTCATTTAGAATTGCTTTGAATATATTTAAGCAGCTTAGATTAAGATTCTATTACATGACTGGTAATGCACATGAAATTATCTTAAAAGTGATTGTGCCCTATGTAAATGCCACAATTTTATAAAATACTTCTATGTAGATGTTAAAATGTGGCCAGACATGCTCACCTAGACGCGAGCACACATCTGACATAAACTGACTTGATGGTTCTCCAGGACTGGAGTTCCAGTTCCTACACCTGCTCCCACACATCCACCCACCTCTATTGGACGAGGGCCTGGTTAAACAGATGGGTCTTGTGCTGTGCTCTCAAAAGAGGCAGCCTCCACCTTTACTGAGCAAAGCATTGGGTGAAAATAGGTTATATTGTGTTATTGTGATTCTGGGCATGATAATTTGCATGTAAAGCTACTATTCATTGCTGTTGTTGTTTGTTGTTGGAAATACATTTTTCTTTATGAATGAATATGTATAAATTGGAGGACAACAGATGGAGTTTCTGGGATCTGGAAAACCTATAGACAGGGAAGGAGTTCTCAGTCAAATATAAAAATAAAAAATCGGCAGGAGTGTGAAATGCCATGCAGTTTTATAAATGCATGTAGCTAAGATTTTTAAGAAAATGTTTGGGTTTGCCAAGAAACATCATGAAATTTCTCCCATCCACTAAAGGGTATGGAACCAAGATAGAATTCATAACATCTTTCCTCATTTCCCTTCAGCAAGTTACCACTTCAGCAGTTACAAAGTTTGATTTGGGGCAGGGCATTAAGTCCTGGATACGATCTATGTAAATACTTAACATTTTCACTGTGAAGTCAGAAGGATTTGGGGGACCTGAGGTGACAGGGTGGCAGATGACTTTATAATATCTGAAGTGGGACTTCCCTTGCGGTCTAGTGGTTAACACCACACGCTTCCACTGCAGGAGGCACAGGTTTGATCCATGGTCAGGGAACTAAAATCCCACATGCCACGTGGCGCGACCCAAATAAAGAAAAAAAAGAAAGTTAAAAAAGTAAATAAAATGTAATATCTGAAGCGAATTTTGTTTATGGTTGACTAATGATTGCTACGCAGTCCATATTTGTGATGAAAGCACTGCGGGGAAGGCGTGAGCAGCAATTAGATGGCCCTGTACTTGAAAGATCATATGAGACAAGACTTGATGCTCTAAGATTGACATATTGAGAAAACCTTCAAAGGCATTTGTTCTCCACGCATTTTCATGATGTTCTCTTTAGTGTTTCAATAATTAGCAAACCATCACATATGAATATAGGCATTTATTCTTAAAATGCTCCATTATTTATTGATAGAATCATTAACACTCTGATATTTGCTTCTCTTATTATGGCAGTGCGTGGTTTGTGGACATCACAGGAAAATTCAAGTTAAAGATTCCTACTCCTCTTTCTTAAGTGATTTCTTTAATCTTTTGGTAGCTCAGGTTTCTCCACAAAGAAAGGGACTTTGATTACCACATACTTTTTTTATGTTGCTGCAGGACTTCTGTTTTCTGGCTTTTGTAGAGACTAGATAAACATAGGCGCAAAGTTGCTTAATACTTCAGCAGAAAACTGCAGTGGAACCTTCTGAAAATCTGACCTCTTAAAAAAATCTAAATGGAATAGTCTTATATTTTGCTTATTATTTGACTTCATAATTATATGTGCTAGGTTAATGGATAAATGGGTAAGAAATGACACATCATTGTTTTACAAAAATATTTAAAATTTATTTCTTTCCCTCAAACAAAAAATTAATGTAAAAACGAATAAATCTGTCACTATTTGAGTTCATTCTTATTGCAGAGTGTCTTGAGATAGCTTTATTTGATGGTGTTTAATTTAATTAAAATTATCATTATACTTTCTTGTTACATTGTTCTTTGAAATTGTTGAAATTGCCTAAATAACATTGTTCTATCTCTAGTTGATAAAATGGAGAAACCAAAAGATTAATTTAGATACAGAATGGAAAAAAAAGGATCACATATGTACTTCATTTTATTAGAAGGAAGTACATTGTAAAAATATTCATTTGAAGAGAAAAAAGAAAAATAGTGAAATATTTCAATTTTCATACCATAATAAAACAGTAATAAAGTCTGTCTTTATATGCAAGTACATATTGTAATATATATATATGTGTGTGTGTGTGTGTGTGTGTGTGTGAGTGTGTGTGTGTATGTACAGCATGATCATTACCAACTTTTCCTGAACTACTCTGGCATATTATATTTTTATATATTATTTAATGTCTTTTATTTTGTTTTCTTTTGAACAGCAAATACCAGTCTTCTTGGAGGTGGAGGTGGTAAGTCCTGAACATCACTTAAAATATATTTTATTACTACACCAACCATAAGATGTTTAGTAAGTTCTGTGTTACTTTAAAGAAAATTAATTTTGCTGTAGTCATCAACCACGCAAATTATAATCTTAGAAAATTTATAATAGAAATATCTTGGGTTTGCCTAAACGTTATTTTAACTGACTTCAAAATATGCAGAATACTGTTGTTGTTCTCATCAAGCTTTATATTTCTATCTTTGGCATAAACTATAGCAGCAATAAGCTATTGAGATGAACACACATATAGTAGATGATAGTCACTTTTTAAGTATAGTTGATTTGCAATGTTGTGTTAATTTCCACTGTGCAGCAAAGTGATTCAGTTATACACATATATAAATATATATACATTCTTCTTCATATTCTTTTCCATTTTACATTATCACAGGATATCAAATATAGTTCCCTGTGCTACACAGTAGGACCTTGTTGTTTATCAATTCTATATATACTAGTTTGCATCTGCTAAGCCCAAACTCCCAATCCATCCCTCCCTCACACCCCTTCCACCTTGGCAACCACAAGGCTGTTCTCTATATCTTTGAGTGTGTTTCTGTTTTATAGATAAGTTTATTTGTGTCATATTTTAGATTCCACATATAAGTGATATCATATGGTATTTGTCTTTCTCTTTCTGACTTACTTCACTTAGTATGCTTATCTCTGGGTCCATCCATGTTGCTGTGAATGGCATTATTTCATTCTTTTTTATGGCTGAGTAATATTCCATTGTGTATATATACCACATCTTCTTTATCCATTCATCTGTTAATGGACATTAAGGTTGTATCCATGTCTTGGCTATTGTGAATAGTGCTGCTATGAACATAGGGGTGCATGTATCTTTTTGAATTATAGTTTTGTCCAGATATATGCCCAGGAGTTGAATTGCTGGATCATATGGCAACTCTAGTTTTTTGAGGAACCTCCATACTGTTTTCAATAGTGGCTGCATGATAGAGTCACTTTTAATATGAATTTTAAAACAATACATCTGGAGACTTGTGGTTTTAATCTTTTTTTTTCATAATAATGACTAAAATCACTATGACTTTGTAGCCTGAGAGCTTAATATATCAGTGACTTACTGTGAAAAATAAAAAAAGAAATTAGTAATGGCATTTTGCTTTTTCTTTCTTCCTTTTTAGAGGAGAGAGAGAAAGAGATCAAAGTGAGATGAGGAAGAGAGAGATTTCTGTACTAGGAATTCTTTTTTGATACTAAATTCTTGGAACTATTTATTATTTTTATTTCTAGGTTGAAAGATGAAAGCTTACCTAGCCCCAGTCTATACTACATGGTAGGGGAGGAATAAAGTATACAGTAGAATGGGGTCCTTTTCATTTAGGACCCAGATGGACATAAATAGGTTTGTTTTCTCTCTCCCTCTTCCTCTTGCTCCCTCTTTTCATGTATGTGGTTGAAATAGATATGATTGTATATACAGAGCTTTAGGTTTTCAACAAACAAGTTAGAACTTGTTTACTTGATCCCCAACTTTTAAGAAATGTTATCCTTTATAAATCATCATCAGGAGGTTTCAGCTTAAATTTTATTTGAAAATTAAAATTTTAACCATTGTTCCCATATAAGAATCAATAGATTTTTAAAAACAGAATGTTGGAAATAGAAATGATAGAAAATAGTTTAAACTAGAAAGTGCTCTTCATATTACCACATGTCAATGCACATTCTATAGCAGAGTATTTTTCTTCTTCCCCAAATTACTTTAGAAAATATAAATATACAGGGTTTCTCATTGTTCTTCTTCTTCTTCTTCTTTTTGGTATTCTTTGGGAACTAGAAGAGAACTATTCCTTAGGAATGTACTGGATTCCCAATAAATTTTTATCTCTAGGTTTCTTATAATATGTGAAGGAAACATTAAAATAAGTCATTCATAGTGATGATTTTCTTACATGACATATTAGTATTTTAACAAATTTGACTAGTACTGTTAAGTAGGATAAAAAAAGTTAAAACTGAGTCTACATATACAAATCTATCAATTTAAAACAGCAGACAAATTAGCTAGATAGTTAATTTATGGTTCTTGGCTATTTAAAAAAAAACTGAATTGACTAATTATATAAGTTAAAATCACTTTAGCTGCCCATAACAGAAACCCCCCAAATAATAGTGACTTAAAGGAGATAGAAAAATGTTTCTGTCCCCTGTGAAAGTAGCTTAGATGTAGACTAGAGTGGCTGTGCAGTAATCCCATCCTGTCATCAAGTGCTCAAGCTCTGGCTTTTCTGCTCTTCCTTCCTACTGTGTGGAACTCAGGGTCCACAGAGGCTGCTGGACTCTAGGCATCAAAAATATGGGTGTCAGGAGGAGTAAGAAAGGCAAAAAATCAAAAAGGTGGCCCCTAAGAGACAAGCCAGTTTTCTTTAAGCAGCTTTATCTGATGTCTCATATCCTTGAATTGATCAAATGTTCATTCATGGATAATATAGTTTTATGCCAGGAAGAAATGTGCTCATCAAAAAAAAGCAGTGCTCTTTTCTAAGGAAGAAGGGGAGGGTGGAGGTTTGGCAGGCAATGAGCAGTCCCTGCCATTTTGGGGAAGGTAGGCTGCTGTTCAGGTACCCTTGTCAAGCTGCTTTGTTTCAATATATGTATACATGGTTGGTGTGTATAGAATTAACGCTAGTGAGTTGGCCTGTATTTCCTTGTGGTTCCTTCAACCTGTGTGTAGATACAGTGTACATTTTTAGCAATGGCAAGACGTTCAGGAATGGGCAAACTCAATGTTCTGTTTACCTGAAGTATATACTTGAATGTCCTCTAGGTGGTTGATTTTGCTAAATGCAGTTATTTGCCATAATTTCTCATTTCTGAATTCTAAAATTAGCAACTCAGTATCATCATAAAGATAAATTATAGGTATTTAAGATGGATGTAATTTCTTTCATTAAAGTAGGTCATTGACAGGTTTAATTCATTTATGCACTTCTGGAGATGTCAAGATTGCTCTAAAATACATGTCTGATTTTTGGAAAGCTGCATTTAAAACTTAAATTTAAGGAATATTTTTAGCCTTCTCTGAACTGATTTTTGGCCTTTTGATTCTGTGACAAATCTTATTAATCCTGTCAGTGATATTTGTACAGCAACAGCTAATAATCATCTAATAAGGAGCCTAGAACTGATGCAGTCCTCTTGGATTTGATCAATGATTCCTTTTATTGACTTGAATTAATATACCTTCAAAAACCTCTACAGGAAATAATTCTTTGATTGACTAAACAATTTGATCAAGAAAATTTGGGACCACATAAAAAAATAATAATAGTATCTTAAGTACCATTTTTTCAGGTTCTCAGGAGGGCTTCCCCCCAGTTCTGTATAAGTTGCACTTGAAATTTAGGCAAAAATCAGTCTATACAAAGTTGTATTATCTATAATCGTAGTGTTTTGCTCTTTTTTTTTTTTTTTTTTTGGAGTGCTCATGATCAAGACAAGAGATCTCCTAAGAGGAGATTTTAAAAATGGTCACAATGACCCACTCAGTTTTTTGTTTGTTTGTTTTTTGCGGTACACGGGCCTCTCACTGCTGTGGCCTCTCCCGTTGCGGAGCACAGTCTCCGGATGCGCAGGCTCAGCGGCCATGGCTTATGGGCCCAGCCACTCTGCGGCATGTGGGATCTTCCCAGACTGGGGCACGAACCCATGTCCGCTGCATCTGCAGGCGGACTCTCAACCACTGCGCCACCAGGGAAGCCCACCCACTCAGTTTTAATTTTAAAGTGAGAGAATCATTTCACATAGGTGTGGATTTTCATCTTTGGGCCAGAGGTCACTCTCTTTAGGAACTTAGTGTCACTTAGTGTCATTGTAGTGAGTATAAGTGATAGGGCTTCAACTACCTAGTCTATCAGTTAAAATACTTGGTAAAATGGATCATCTATGTATATATGTCCCAGATATGTTAAGGGCAAATAAATATACTAATATTTAAGTAAGAATGTGGCTGGTCTATAGTGACTGGATTCTGTCTTTCAGGAAGCCTTTATATAATCTAGGTAATGGTATAATGTCAAAAAACCTTAGAAGTTCTATTAATTTTTACAAGCTCTCCATCATTGCTCCCAGTACTAACCTGCATAGCAGTATAGCACATTCAGATATAAAACAAGTAAATTTAATTTTCTCATTTAGTCCTTTTCTTAGTCAGGGTAGGCTACATTATGCTATGGTAAGAAACCTAAAAATCTTAGTGGTTAAAACAATAAGGTTAATTTCTTGCTCACATCAATGTCGAGTATATTGGTGGCTGTTCTACTCAGGCTCTCCTACAGGTGGTGACACAGAGTCTCAGGTTGCTTCTCTATCTTGTAACTACTCTATGTGGTATGTGGCTTCAGTCACAAAACAGGAAGAGACAGCTGGTGGATCTTGTGGGATGTATTTACAGAGCAGTTCGTGAATGGCTTATGTCACTTCTGCCCACGTTCTATGGGTCAGAATTCAGGCAAGTGACCCGCAACCGAGCTACAAGGAAGTCTGGGAAGAATGGAGTCTTCCAGCATTCCCAGGAAGAGGAAATGGTGTGGTAAATACATAGCACTGTCTCGGCCACAATGCTCGAATGAGATCAGTGTTATTTATTATTATTATTATTACTTTAATCACTGAGGGAAATGTGACTTAGGGAGATTTAGTGACTTCTTCAAGGTCACACAGCTTATAAAGTGCAAAGGTCCAATAAGAAGACAGGGTTCTTGAGTCCCACTCAGGGCTCGTGCCTTTGCTCTGTGAGTTTTTGGTTTTTTCACATCTTTATTGGAGTATAATTGCTTTACAACAGTGTGTTACTTTCTGCTTTATAACAAAGTGACTCAACTATACATATAAATATGTCCCCATATCTCCTCCCTCTTGCATTTCCCTCCCACTCTCCCTACCCCACACCTCTAGGTGGTCACAAAGCACTGAGCTGATCTCCCTGTGGCTATGAAGCTGCTTCCCACTAGCTATCTGTTTTACATTTGGTAGTGTATATATGTCCATGCCACTCTCTCACTTCGTTCCAGCTTACCCTTCCCCCTCCCCACGTCCTCAAGTCCATTCTCTACATCGGAATCTTTATTTCTCTCCTGCCTCTAGGTTCTTCAGAACCATTTTTTTTCTAGGTTACACAAATATGCGTTAATATACGATATTTGCTTGCCCCTTTCTGACTTACTTCAGTCTGTATGACAGTCTCTAGATCCATCCATGTCTCTACAGATGATCCAATTTCATTCCTTTTTATGGCTGAGTAATATTCCATTGTATATATGTACCACATCTTCTTTATCCATTCATCTGTTGGTGGGCATTTAGGTTGCTTCCATGTCCTGGCTATTGTAAATAGTGCTGGAGTGAACATTGTGGTACATGACTCTTTTTGAATTATGGCTTTCTCAGGGTATATGCCCAGTAGTGGGACTGCTGGGTCATATGGTAGTCCTAGTTCTATTTTTAGCTTTTTCAGGAACCTCCATACTGTTCTACACAGTGGCTGTATCAATTCACATTCCCACCAATAATGCAAGAGGGTTCCCTTTTCTCCACATCCTCTCCACCATTTATTGTTTCTGCATTTTTTCATGATGGCCATTCTGACTGGTGTGAGAGGATACCTCATTGTAGCTTTGATCTGCATTTATCTAATGATTAGTGATGTTGAGCATCCCTTCATGTGTTTGTTGGCAATCTGTATATCCTCTTTGGAGAAATGTCTGTTGAGGTCTTCTGCCCATTTTTGGATTGTGTTGTCTGTTTTTTTTTTTTTTTTTTTTTTTTTTTTTGGTATGGAGCTGCATGAGCTTCTTGTAACGTTTGGAAATTAATCCTGTGTCAGGTGCTTCATTTGCAAATATTTTCTCCCATTCTGAAGGCTGTCCTTCTGTCTTGCTTATGGTTTCCTTTGCTGTGCAAAAGCTTTGAAGTTTCATTAGGTCCCATTTGTTTATTTTTATTTCCATTTCTCTAGCAGATGGGTCAAAAAGGATGTTGCTGTGATTTATGTCACAGAGTGTTCTGCCTATGTTTTCCTCTAAGAGTTTTATAGTGTCCGGTCTTACATTTAGGTATCTAATCAATTTTGAGTTTATTTTTGTGTATGTTGTTAGGGAGTGTTCTAATTTCATTCTTTTCCAGGTAGCTGTCCAGTTTTCCCAGCAGCACTTATTGAAGAGGCTGTCTTTTCTCCATTGTATATTCTTGCCTCCTTTATCAAACATAAGGTGACCATATGTGTGTGGGTTTATCTCTGGGCTTTCTATCTTGTTCCATTAATCTATATTTCTGTTTTTCTACCAGTACCATAATGTCTTGATTACTGTAGCTTTATAGTATAGTCTGAAGTCAGGAAGCCTGATTCCTCCATCTCCACTTTTCTTTCTCAAGACTGCTTTGGCTATCCGGGGTCTTTTGTGTTTCCATACAAATTGTGATTTTTTTTTGTTCTAGTTCTGTGAAAAATGCAATTGGTAGTTTGATAGGGATTGCATTGAATCTGTAGATTGCTTTGGGTAGTAGAGTCATTTTCACAGTGTTGATTCCTCCAATCCAAGAACGTGGTATATCTCTCCATCTGTTTGTATCATCTTTAACTTCTTTCATCAGTGTCTTCTGCTTTTCTGCATACAGGTCTTTTGTCTCCTTAGGTAGCTCTAGTAGTTTTCTGGTAGCATCTTTAGGATTCTCTGTGTACAGTATCGTGTCATCTGCAGACTGTGACAGCTTAACTTCTTTTCCAATTTGCATTCCTTTTATTTCTTTTTTTTCTCTGATTGCTGTGGCTAGAACTTCCAAAACTATGTTGAATAATAGTGGTGAGAGTGGACAACCTTGTCTTGTTCCTGATCTTAGTGGAAAAGGTTTCAGTTTTTCACCATTGAGAACAATGTTAGCTGTGGGTTTATCATATATGGCCTTTATTATGTTGAGGTAAGTTCCCTCTATGCCTACTTTCTGGAGGGTTTTTTTCATAAATGGGTGTTGAATTTTGTAAAAAGATTTTTCTGCATCAATTGAGATGATCATATGGTTTTTCACCATCAGTTTGTTAATATGGTTTATCACATTGATTGATTTGCATATATTGAAGAATCCTTGCATTCCCTGGATAAACCCCACTTGATCATGGTGTATGATCCTTTTAATGTGCTGTTGGATTCTCTTTGCTAGTATTATGTTGAGCATTTTTCCATCTATCACTAATATTGGCCTGTAGTTTCATCAGTGATATTGGCCTGTAGTTTTCTTTCTTTGTGACATCTTTGTCTGGATTTGGTATGAGGATGATGGTGGCCTTATAGAAGGAGTTTGGGAGTGTTCTTCCCTCTGATATATTTTGGAAAATTTGAGAAGGAAAGGTGTTAGCTCTTCTGTAAATATTTGATAGAATTCGCCTGTGAAGCTATCTGGTCTGGGCTTTTGTTTGTTGGAAGATTTTTAATCACAGTCTCAATTTCAGTGCTTGTGATTGGTCTGTTTATATTTTCTATTTTTTCCAGCTTCAGTCTTGGAAGGTTGTATTTTTGTAAGAATTTGTACATTTCTTCCAGGTTGTCTGTTTTATTGGCATATAGTTGCTTGTAATAATCTCTCATGATCCTTTGTATTTCTGCAGTGTCAGTTGTAACTTCTCCTTTTTCATTTCTAATTCTATTGATGTGAGTCTTCTCCATTTTTTTCTTGATGAGTCTGGCTAATGGTTTATCCATTTTGTTTATCTTCTCAAAAACCAACTTTTAGTTTTATTGATCTTTGCTGTTGTTTCCTTCATTTCTTTTTCATTTATATCTGATCTGATCTTTATGATTTCTTTCCTTCTGCTATGTTTGGGGTTTTTTTTTGTTCTTCTTTCTCTATTTGCTTTAGGTGTAAGGTTAGATTGTGTATTTGAGATGTTTCTTGTTTTTTGAGGTAGGATTGTATTGCTATAAACTTCCCTTAGAACTGCTTTTGCTGCATCCATAGGTTTTGGTTTGTGGTGTTTTCATTTTCATTTGTGTCTAGGTATTTTTTGATTTCCTCTTTGATTTCTTCAGTGATCTCTTGGTTATTTAGTAGTGTATTGTTTAGCCTCCATATATTTGTATTTTTTACAATTTTTTTTCCTGTATTTGATATCTAGTCACATAGTGTGGTTGGAAAAGATACTTGATACAATTTCAATATTCTTAAGTTTACCAAGGCTTGATTTGTGACCCAAGATATGATTTATCCTGGAGAATGTTCCATGAGCACTTGAGAAGAAAGTGTATTCTGTTGTTTTTGATGGAATGTTCTATATATATCAATTAAGTTCATCTTGTTTAATGTATCATTTAAATCTTGTGTTTCCTTATTTATTTTCATTTTGGATGATCTGTCCATTGTTGAAAGTTGGGTGTTAAAAGTCCTCTACTGTGACTGTGTTACTGTTGATTTCCCCTTTTATGGCTGTTAGCATCTGCTTTATGTATTGAGATGCTCCTATGTTGGGTGCATAAATATTTACAATTGTTATATCTTCTTCTTGGATTGATCCCTTGATCAGTATGTAGTGTCCTTCTTTGTCTCTTGTAATAGTCTTTATTTTAAAGTCTATTTTATCTGATATGAGAATTGCTACTCTAGCTTTCTTTTGATTTCCATTTGCATGGAATATCTTTTTTCATCCCCTCACTTTCCAGTTTGCATTTGTCCCTAGGCCTGAAGTGGGTCTCTTGTAGACAACATATATATGGGTCTTGTTTTTGTATCCATTCAGCCAGTCTCTGTCTTTTGGTTTAAGCATTTAATCCATTCACATTTAAGGTAGTTACCGACATGTATGTTCCTATTACCATTTTCTTAATTTTGGGAGGTTTGTTATTGTAGTTCTTTTCTGTCTCTTGTTTTTCCTGCCTAGCAAAGTTCCTTTAGCATTTGTTGTAAAGCTGGTTTGGTGGTGCTGAATTCTCTTAGCTTTTGCTTGTCTGTAAAGGTTTTAATTTCTCCATCACATCTGAATGAGACCCTTACTGGGTGGAGTAATCTTGGTTGTAGGTTTTTCCCTTTCATCACTTTAAATATGTCCTGCCCCTCCCTTCTGGCTTGCAGACTTTCTGCTGAAAGATTGGGTGTTAACCTATGGGGATTCTCTTGTATGTTATTTGTTGCTTTTCCCTTGCTGCTTTTAATATTTTTCTTTGTATTTAATTTTTGATAGTTTGATTAAGTGTCTCGGAGTGTTTCTCATTGGATTTATCCTGTATGGGACTCTCTGTGCTTCCTGGACTTGATTGACTATTTCCTTTCCCATATTAGGGAAGTTTTCAACTATAATCTCTTCAAATATTTTCTCAGTCCCTTTCTTTTCCTCTTCTTCTTCTGGGCCCCCTATAATTCGAATGTTGTTGTGTTTAAAGTTGTCGCAGTGGTCTCTGAGACTGTCCTCAATTCTTTTCATTCTTTTTTCTTTATTCTGCTCTGTGGTAGTTATTTCCACTCTTTTATCTTCCAGGTCACTTATCCGTTTTTGTGCCTCAGTTATTCTGCTATTGATTCCTTCTAGAGAATTTTTACCTTCATTTATTGTGTTATTCATCATTGTTTGTTTGCTCTTTAGTTCTTCTCGGTCCTTGTTAAAGGTTTCTTGTATTCTGTCCATTCTATTTCCAAGATTTTCAATCATCTTTACTATCATTACTCTGAATTCTTTTTCATGTATACTGCTTATTTCCTCTTCATTTGTTTGGTCTGGTGGGTTTTTACCTTGCTCCTTCATCTGCTGTGTGTTTCTCTGTCTTCTCATTCTGTTTAACTTTCTGTGTTTGGGGTCTCCTTTTTGTAGGCTGCAGATTCATAGTTCCTGTTGTTTTCAGTGTCTCCCCCCAGTGGCTAAGGTTGGCTTAGTGGGCTGTGTAGCCTTCCTGGTGGAAGCGACTGGTGCCTGTGTTTCAGTGGATGAGGCTGGATCTTGTCTTTCTAGTAGGTAGGACTGCATCCAGTGGTGTGTTTTGGGGTGTCTGTGACATTATGATTTTAGGCTGCCTCTCTGCTCTTGGGTGGGGTTGTGTCCCTGTCTTTCTGGTTGTTTGGCACAGGCTGTCCAGCACTATAGCTTGTTGGTCGTTGAATGTAGCTGTGTCGATGGAGATCCCTGGGGGAGCTTTTGCCATTTGATGTTATGTGGAGCTGGGAGGTCTCTGGTGGACCAATTTCCTGAACTTGGCTCTCCCACCTCAGAGGCACAGGCGTGACACCCGCCCAGAGCACCAAGACCCTGTGAGCCACACAGCTCAGAAGAAAAGGGAGAAAAAAAAGAAAGAAAGAAGAAAATAAAATAACATAAAGTTATTAAGATAGAAAAAGATTATTAAAAATAAAAAAACAATTATGAGTAATTTTTAAAAAAGAAAGAAAAAAGAAGAGAGCCACCAAACCAAAAAACAAATCCACCAATGAAAAGGAGTGCTAAAAACTCTACTAAAGCCAAAAATAAACAAAAAATAAAATGGACGGACAGAAACCTAGGAAAAATGGTAAAAGCAAAGCTATACAGACAAAATTACACAAAGAAGCATACACATACACACTCACAAAAAGAGAAAAAGGAAAAATATATATATATATTTAGAGAAAAGGATGAGAGCCACCAAATCAATAAACAAATCTACCAATGATAATAAACCCTAAATGCTAAACTAAGATAAACATAAAACCAGAAACAAATTATATGCAGAAAGCAAACCCCAAGTCTACAGTTGCTCCCAAAGTCCACTGCCTCAATTTTGGGATGATTCGTTGTTTATTCAGATATTCCAGAGATGCAGGGTACATCAAGTTGATTGTGGAGGTTTAATCCACTGCTCCTAAGGCTGCTGGGAGAAATTACCCTGTCTCTTCTTTGTTCACATAGCTCCTGGTGTTCTGGTGCAGTGGCAGGCTGCACAGGCTCCCGGGAGGGGAGGTGTGGATAGTGACCTGTGCTTGCACACAGGCTTCTTGGTGGCTGCAGCAGCAGCCTTAGCGTTTCATGCCCATCTCTGCTGCCCGCGCTGTTAGCCGCGGCTCGCGCCCATCTCTGGAGCTCATTTACGCAGTGCTCTGAATCCCCTCTCCTCGCGCACCCCGAAACAATGGTCCCTTGCCTCTTAGGCAGGTCCAGACTCTTTCCTGGACTCTCTCCTGGCTAGCTGTGGTGCACTAGCCCCCTTCAGGCTCTGTTCACACAGCCAACCCCAGTACTCTCCCTGGGATCTGACCTCCCAAGTCCGAGCCTCACCTCCCAGCCCCCACCTGTCCCGGCCGGCAGGTGAGCAGACAAGCCTCTCGGGCTGGTGAGTGCTGGTTGGCACTGATCCTCTGTGTGGGAATCTCTCTGCTTTTCCCTCTGCACCCCTGTTGCTGTGCTCTCCTCCGTGGCTCCAAAGCTGCCCCCACCACTACCTGCCACCCACCACCCCTGTCTCTGCCAGTGAAAGGGCCTCCTAGTGTGTGGAAACTTCCTCTTTCACAGCTCCCTCCCAGAGGTTCAGGTCCTGTCCCTATTCTTTTGTCTCTGTTTTTTCTTTTGCCCTACCTAGGTACGTGGGGAGTTTCTTGCCTTTTGGGAAGTCTGAGGTCTGCCAGCGTTCAGTAGGTGTTCTGTAGGAGTTGTTTCACATGTAGATGTATTTCTGATGTATTTGTGGGGAGGAAGGTGATCTCTACGTCTTACTCCTACACTATCTTGAAGGTCTCTCTGCTCTGTGATTTTTAATATATCTTTGCTGTTTAGATTTGCCTTTTCTATGCAAAAGTAGGTAACTCTGTTCACACCAGGAAGAATTAAGGAGAGGACAGGAAAACGTGCAGCTGAGATATAGATGATGCTTTTCTTGGCTGATTTTCACAAGTCTTAAGCTCAGTTGATAACTTGAAAGTACATACAATAGCACTGTCTTATGGTACCTCTGGATTGCCGTCCAGATTCATATACCTTTTTTGTGTACTTGAGTTTTAGTTTTAGAGCACATTGCATTTTAAATATGTGTTCACTCATCTGTAATAAACACGTTTTACATGCACAAAGTCCTGTGATGTCATACGTTTGGAATATATAATAATAAAAAGCCTTTGTAGCCAATCTTAAATTATGTCAAGAAGCAGAATTAGAAAGAAAAAAGCAGAATTAAAGAGCTACTTCCTCAATTCCTTTCAGATCATTATGTAACAGACTGGAACAAAATTTACAATCTCTTACTTTAGATGATGTCTTTCCT
The DNA here is from genome assembly GCF_008692025.1 of Phocoena sinus. Classification (NCBI taxonomy): domain Eukaryota; kingdom Metazoa; phylum Chordata; class Mammalia; order Artiodactyla; family Phocoenidae; genus Phocoena; species Phocoena sinus. Next base: position 40,836,866 of record NC_045777.1, read on the forward strand.
TTTCATCATCACAATAAGACCAGAACCTGCTAATAGAACCCAAACAAGATATGGTTTATGGGTTTTGCTTCCCCTTTTAGTCTGTCAGAGCTCCTGAGAGCTGAAGCCTGAGGCATAATGTTAGACATTTAAGATGACATTTCCTGACAGAGCAGCAATTTAAGGTTGGCTTTTTATATGCATAAATTTGTAGAACTGCTTTTTTAAATTGTACCCACATACACACATACATATATATACATATATATGTATATTAGTATCAATACTGTAATTCTAGACCTTATCCTTGAGGTGATTCTGTGGCAGATTAATTTTGAAAACTCTAGGTATAAGCAACCACCACTAAACAAACCCTCAGTCCCAGATGGAATTCATGGGAAAGTTGCTTTTCTAGAATGAAAACACAGCATATATTATGCCCTTCTCCACCACCAAAGGCTTCTTGCTCTCCTTGTGCCTATTAAAGTGGGCCCAAAGTTTAACAAGGTGAAGTACCAAATGTACTTCAAAAGCAGCAAAATCATAAAAATATTTGGTATCATGCAATAGATACCATCAGTGTATCTCCACCCACCCATTACTTATTTCTACATACAAACACACATACAAGCACGTGTTCATTCATTCATTCACTCAACAAATACTAATTTGGGAACTACTGTGTGTCAGTACTGATTATTGGTTTGGCAATAAACACAGCCCTTTCCCTGTTACCAATCATGGTCTCTGTTTGGCTGAGTTATCTGAGCAGTTGTCATTCCCCATGTTCTTTCAGATGTTCCAAGGATTTTCCTTGCATGGATCTTTTGACTTAAAATGATATATTAATATCAATAGAATGGGCATCAGGTATCAGATTCCTTCTTTAAAAACCAGAACAGATATCCTGAAGAACAATTTTTTCACAAAAAATGTGAGTTTCTACCAAGAGTTCCTAACATGAGAAACAACATGTTTAAAGGGCCTTTTGAGTGTGTTTAAGTGGAACTGCTTTCATAAATTACTTAAACATTCACAGGCGGAGTGGAGAGCCCTGGCACCCTCTCTCCACATACAGAACCAAATCCCCGCAGTGATTACGTGTTTCACTCTTGTTAAACCTTGAGATCTGGCTGGGCCTTAGGCATGCTGGGAGGAATCTAGGAGGGTGGTCCACAGTGAGGGAGCAAGTCTGGTTAAAGCAGGTAGCGTGTTGGGGCTGGCCCCTTATGAGAGTCAGTCAAGCATGTCTGGCAGTGAGTTAGCCTGCTGGCCTCTTCTCAGCAGCTGGAGGAGTCCCAGCCATGGGCCTCGGGAGTAGCAACTGTTTCTCAGTCCTGGGATAGAGCAGCCTGGTGAAAGAAACTCAGGAGCCCTGGCCTTGTTGGTCAGGTGGGTACCCAGTCTCAGGATTAGAGCTTCAGAAAGGGATGTGATGCCAAATCTATGGAAAATAAGGCTTAAGATCTGACTGTGTCAGGGATTGATCCTGGGCACTGCAGGTGGGTAAGCCTGCTAGGGGCGATAAGGAGGCTCAGATGAGAGGAAGATAGAGGGGAAGGGGAGTGCAGTGACCAGGAGCCAGGCCAGGTCTGACAACATGCAGTTACACAGTGAACCAGCCTACCTTTGTCCTCCCTCCCTCCTTTCTTCCCTTCCTTCTTTCTTTCTTCCCTTCATTTTGCCCTCTTCCTTTTTTCTTTCTTTCCTTTTTCTCTTTCATAGTCAACAGTATGTACTGATTACCTATTGTATACTAGTCTTGACATTGAGGTAGGAAAGATTCTTATAACCAAGTGCAGTCTGAAGTATAAATATTTATTTACACATTAATATAATAAGAACTAGAAAGGTTCTCAATACAGGAAAAATGAAGCAGAAAAGATGAAGCCAACATGTCGAAGTGGTCAGGGAAGGCTTCCCACAAGAGGTGACACTGGAGCAATCTTGGAGGATGAGTTATTTTCCAGGAGAGGAAGGAAATGACCCACTCAGTTGTATTTTTCACTGTTTGATGTAGATATATTTTACAGAGATCTTGCTGTGCTTCAGCAGTCCTCCTCACTGTTCTGCAGTCGTGTTATCCAGATTTTCGTTAAACAGCTTCCTCTGACCATTCAGGCATGCCCCCTAAAATGGAGTGAACAGTGTTAGAACTGAAGAAAGGAACTCTGGTACTAATGGTGTTGGCAGCAAAGGTTCATCACAGCATCCGAGCAAAGTCTGGTGGTCACACCAACACAGGCTCCTCCCTGCCTTGCCTTTTCCTTTCACTACCTCACTTGCATCTCAGTCTAGGGACAAACTCTGAAGCTGCCCACACTAGTTGGATTTCTAGTATATGTCTTCCTCATTCCACATGAACTTGTCTAGTTCTCTTCTTAGAAGTTTGACCCAGTCCTGATTGCCTTAATCTTGTCTGCCATTTGTCATTAAGCTTTTCAGATGCTTCCTAGCGGAGGAAGGGGAGGGTATAAAATCCATGTCTCTGCTTGAACTTTCCTTTTTATTGGCCATTCTGAGGACATGCCTTGTTTATGCCACCTCTAACTTTGGTCATCAATGACCCCTCTATTCTCAAGCTAATTTTGAAATTATTCATCATATTAAGTACTTACCTACTTCCCCTTCTGAGTAAAACTGCCCCATCTAAAACCCTGTCAAAGGGGCAGCCCTGTGCAGATAAAATGCCCCTTCTCATTCTGGCCAAGCTGACTGAACCTGGAAAGATACATTCCCCAATTGGGGCATAAACTTTTTGAAAAAAAAAGAGGCTTTCATATTCATTTTTACACCCCTGGCAGCTTCTACCACATGTAGTATGTATTTCATTTTAATTTTGAGGTATTACCATCTTTCATCCTGGATTTTTAGCATGGTTAGATATTTCAGTTTTGACCAGTTTGCTGTAGAAAGGTAATATCTTTATCTTTAGGTGATCTCTAAATGAAAAGACAAAACTTTAAAAAAGACTTATAGCAGGCAACTTGAGGATCATATGCATATTTATGCAGTAATTATTTTAAGTACTGTATTACCTTTCATTTCTAAGAAGTTTATATAGCTAGGATATTATCATTTTCTTTAAATGCTATGGTTATATTTTTTAAGTTCTGGGGGATAAGGAGAACAATATTTATTTGTATAGATTTGGAAATGAAATGCAGAAAATTTGCATTACATGGAAAGAGGGAAAGGCTATTATCTCATTCATGTTTTGTCATGTTGCAGGTATTTAACCAGTTAGTTATATCTTTCAATCTGAAATATTATTGTCATTATTGACTTTTCTTGTTCAAACCTACTGGCAAAAGTTTAAAGTGCTAATGTGCCAGTTCATACGATTTAACATTCATTGAGAAATAGAATCGAGGACATGCCTTAGGAAAAGTTTTTATGTAGGTTGGCTTAGCTGTTGAACTCTCTATTTCATGCTTGAAGAACGATGGACAATGAGAATTATGGACAGTAATCTCTTAATATGTTACTTGATTTAGGTTTTTCATTGAAAACAATGAATTGATTTTGTAATACACTTGTAATTTAAAATATTAAGACATAAAAATGGTAGGTTACTTAGAACTGGCTGTGAAGGCATTGAAGCTATAACCTCTACTTTATGTTTCATTACAGTAAATAATCACTTTTAGGTTCATAATTTTGTGCACCATTAAAGATCCTTGCTTCTTTTCTCTGACACATGCTTCATTTCATTAGCTTGTGGGGGTCCCATGAAGCCTTTGTGTGATCAGTGTGTTCAGTCTTTAGAATAAAAATAAAGTAAAACCATTTACTCTGAAGTTTTCATGGCTGAAGTTCAATTTACACTTAAATTACTTAAATTAACTTAAATTACACAAATTAAAATGATACATCTCTGTTGAATATTTCTTCACACAACTCAATAAAAGATTTTAGATGTTCATTGTGATAGGTGTTTTGCCTATTAATAATATAAACCATTGAGACTTAGAAAATTTTTAATACAACAGTGGTATCATTACAGAACAGATCACATGGGAAGGAATTTTTCACACGTGTGTTATTGGAGGAGAGAGACCCAACTAGATTGAGGGAAGGACTTTAGATTCTAAAGATATGGTTGACTGAGGAAATCAGAAAATCTCCCTGCAACAACTCATTTAAGTTATGGATAAAATAAAATAAAAATTAATTGTAGTATATTTGTCAGCTTGCAAGAAAGAAATTACATCTTTGGGTGCCATAAATAAGGGAGTACTGAAAAAACAAAGTGAACCAAAACTATAATATAAACTGTATACTGTAAGTGCCTTGTGGTAGTGTATATGGTGATGGGGCATTGGACACTAGAGGCCACAAAGCTAGTTCTCATTTGGGGATTAGAAATAGGACTGCATAAAGTAGGAGGGTAGAGCTTAGATCCTTACCTAAAGCCAAGTTCATCAAATTGTTATAATCTCAACTGAAGCGTGGATTTGAAAAAAATTCCCTAGTGGTTCAAGAAAACTATGGGGAAGACTCCTAAAATGTTGGTATCTTGATCCTGAAACTTCTTTGTGTTTGGTACTTAAATCTACACTACCTATGTGTCTGAGAATCCCAAACACAAAAAATTAACATAAAAATTGGCCCCCAGGGCTACTATTAGAGGCAAACTCACAATCACTCTGAAGGTAAGTGCCCAAGCCTCAGGCCATGGGGTTTTCTCACAAAGAAAAAGCCATGCCAAAATTATCTCATTTTCAGAAATTATAAAACTCATTAGGAACTTTACAGTGGATAAGCCTGATAAACACCTCAGCCAGGTAATGAAAATTACAACCAACAGTGATAAATCATGTTGATAGGATGTACTTTGATATGATATATTGAAAATGCCACATTACCTCTGTTATTTTCCTCTCAAGCTTTTTAACTCCAATCTAACTGTGAGTAAAGTATCATACAAATTCCAGTAGAGGGGCATTCAACAAAATATTTGATCAATATACCTTGAAACTATCATATTTTGATATCATTTAAAAAAGGAAAATTGGAGGAACTCTCACAACTAAGAGGAGCCTAAGGAGACATGTCAACTAACTATAATGTAGTATCCTAGATGATATCCTGAAACAGAAGAAGACATTAGGTAGAACTAAGGAAATATGAATAAACTATGGACCTTAGTTAACAATTATATGTCAGTGTTGGTTCATTAATTGTAACGATGTACCACACTTATTTAAGATGTTAATAATAGGGGGAACTGGATGTGAAGTACATGGGAACTTTCCATACTATCTTCTCAATTTCTGCATAAAGCTAAAACTCTTCTAAAAGATAATCTATTACTTAAAAATAAAGGAAACAGTCCAAAATCCACACCAAATATGCAAGAGTCATGGATATCAGGATCAGACTCCCAAGAACTTAAGGTAGCTTGATAGCATCCTAAAAGAGAATCAAAAATATCAATAAATATGTTTAACACAATTAAAACTATAAAACTGAGAATCCAAACTCTAAGATAAAGTGATATCATGGTCAAGAAAAGGCAGATGTTAAAAGAAACAAATACAAATCCTAGGAGTGAAAAATGTGGACTTTGAATTAAAAACTCTAATAACAGATATTATAACATCATATTAGATGTAACTGAAGAGATAATTAGTGACTTGGAGGATAGCACTGTAGGAATTACCCAGAATGCACCACAGAGATATAAATAGATGGTAAATATGAAAGGGAAAGTTAGAGGGCAGACATTCAACATATATACAATGGGAACTCCAGAAAGTAGGATTGAAAAAAAGGCAATATATGAGGAGAAGATAGTTGAAAATTTTTCACAATTGCCAAAGAAATAAATTATCTCAAAGAACACACATTATTGATTTCTAGTGAGGAAAAATCAAATCAAGAAGTGGACACATTATCATAAAGCTATAGAACATACAATAGAAAGGTAAAGATTTAAAAGACATCAGAAAGAATTTCCTATGAATAAACAACTATTAGACTGACAGATAAATTATAAGCAACAATAGATACTAAAAGGCGATGAAGTAATATCTGAGGGAAATTAATGTCAACCTGGAATTCTTTGCCCACAGGAACTATCATTCACTAGTGAGGCAAATATAAAGACATTTTTAGATAAACATTGAAAAAATTAATCATAGATCCTTGATGAAAGAGCTGCCAAAATGTAAACTTGAGTAAAAAGGAATTTGAACCCACTTCCCATCTCCCCCACAAAAGATTGCTATATCAATTCTGTTATTATTTTTTAAAGTTGATAGAAAATTTTAAACATGTACACATGTAAATTAAAATAGTATAAAGAATCTAATTTTCTCATCACGAAGCTTCATCAGTTTTCAACTCTTAGCCAACCTTGTTTCATCTACACCTCCATCCGCCGAACACCTAGATTATTTTGAAGCAAATCCAAGAATCATATCATTTTATCTGTAAATATCTTGATATGCGCCTCTCAAAGACAGGGAGTGTATTTTTCTCTTTTTATTTTAGCATCATAAAAATATCATTTTTAAATGTGAAAAATTTCCTTAGTATCATCATTTGTCCAGTCAGTGTTCATATTATTCCTATCAATTTATGATTTTATTTTTTACAGTATATTTGCTTGAATTGTGATGCAAATAAGATTTATATGCTGTTTGGTTGGTATGTCTTTTATGTCTCTTTCAATGTATGGATTCCTCCTCTATAGCTGATCTCAATATGTATCTCTAAAAGATAGTATTTCAATATGTTTATGCTTTCAACTGGATACTCATTTAAGTTCATTTGTTTCCATTTTGTTTTTGATTTGGGAGGATGGCATTTTAAAATATAGTTTCATAATTGGTGAATATTATTTTACATTTCTTTTGTATTTTTGTTTCATAGTTAACTTTTGGAAAAATGTAACGTTTAAGGAATTCTGTTAAGAAGTGTTTAGGTAGGTAAATCGTGCTCAAAGATAGGAAAAAATAATTATGAAATAATTTTTTTTTAATGTGAGAGCCCTCTGCAGAAATGGAAATTCCTTGGTAAAAATTCTGGACTTTTATGAATGCTCTCACTGTGTTTAGCTAGCTAAATGGAGCCTAAATGCTTAGAAGCATAGACTTATATTTAAAAACAAATAATTTAGAATTAAGAAGTACTTTACACAGCTTCCAGGATATGTCTATATATCTACCTAATTATATAGTAGATATAATATCATGTTCTGTAGCTTATCTACTTGTGTTAAAGGTAATACCTTTTCAAAACTATCCAAAAAAACTTTATTGAGCTACTGTTTTTAAATATCTATCCCTTATCCTCAAGGAGACTCTGAATGTGACCTGCAAGTACGCAGTAGGAAATAAAAGTCCAAGCAAAATACTGCAGGTCAAGTCTCTTGTGTTTTGGGATCACTAGATTATATCCCTTCAGTTTATGAGGGAGAATGGTTTTCTTTACTATATCTGTTGTGGCTCCAGAGAAATACAAGGTGGGGCAATTTCTTTGAAAGCCACTTTAATAATCTTTTCAATTTCAGCACTATTAAGAGTCCTTTTTCATTCTTTGGAGCTGTTTTCATTTACCGCTAAACTGGAGATAAGCAGTGGAGGATAGAGAGGAATGAACCTGGCCAGTTCCGAATGGGGATCTCAGGAGTCCAGTCATAGACACTGTGGACCTGTGGTTTACTCAGAAGGTCCTTTCCTTTTGCTTTACATGATTGCGTATTGCTGCAGCTCTGTCTTTGGCCAAAAGTCATTAATTTAATTTTTTAGTAAGTTAAAATAAATTCATTATTTTGTGTCCTAGTTTCCTCCTCTGAAAAGGTGATTATTATGATATGTAACGATTTTACAGAGGTGGAATAACTAATTGCTCATTGTAAAGTGTTTTTCAAATACAAGGTGTTAGATCAATGGTTATTACTGTAGCTATCATTATTATTATCGTTATAGTCTAAAACTGAAAGATGAAAAGGTGCTGGATAATTGTAAGATGTGGTGATGTTATATCCAAATAAAGAGGAATAACCTGAATTATTGGATAACAGAAGTCCAAATATCTGTGTGTGGCAGGGAAGAGTTTCTTTTGCAGAAAGCTAATATAGATAATGGTGCTTTAGTTAACCCCAAATAAGCCAAAGGATTTTACCTGTAAATATAGGTGGAAGATTATCCTAAGAGTAGTTCATTTCATCCTGTGCAGTATTGGTTATAAGGAAGCTTTCTCTCAAGCATTTAAATACCCAGAGTCAGAAATTATTATATCTTGGAGCATGATATATTCTAGCTTTCTGAAACCTTACCAGGCCAGGATCAAGTGAGCTAAGCTCATCCTTTAGGGCAGGACATGGGCTGAGGTTGTCTCTCAAAGCACAGGAAGAACAAGAAACAGCAGCATTTCCCTGTTCCAGCAATTACTTGGCACTGGGGAAAAGCTAAGGAATCCCACAGAACAGTATTGATGGCCCATATACAATACAGGTCCAGCAGGCAGCCGGGCCTGGAAGTGGAAGGAAGGAGGGACGAATCCAACAGAAGCTTATCAGGCACACAAGAGGTAGAGGATTGGGAGTGTGCTGTACCTTGGAGGGTGGCAGAGAAGACCCCGTATCCTTACCGGGGCCCCTGAACCTAGATTTGAATGGCAACAGAAGAGACCTGGGCAACAGTCTGGAGCCCCGGGGTCAGTGCTGAGGTTGGTACCCAGACTACAGGTCTGAAAAAGTGATACAAGTCAAGCTCCAGCTCAGAGAAGGTGGAAGCCGCTTAAGTATCTGAGTCTCCACAACTGGCTTTGGAAGCAGGGATGAACAGAACTTGTGTGTGGAGAATGTCAGTGGACTCAACTACGAACAGCTTGGGGGGAAGAGGCAGGAGGACTGAGAAATTCACAATATCAGAGCATTCTCCAGAAGACAGTATGCAAGAGGTGACATGTCAGGAGCCTGCGGCTGAAACACTTCCTCTGCTTTTGCTATAGGGTTATTTCTGGCTAAAAAAACACAAACAAAACAAAACAACAACAACAAAACCCCCAGTTTTCAGAAATGGCTACAAGGGGCACAAAACCCTCCACTAAGCTAAATATCCACCAACATCTGCATCTCAATCTGGAGGTTGAGCACACCCAAGGCCTCAGACTCACAGATATGTTGTATATGACGTCTGTGCCTGCAGGATCAGCTCTGTAGGACATACACAACAAAGACATCTATAAAGGTCCAAGTTTCGTTTCTCCTATAATTGGAAAAAGGCATAATTCACTAGTTGGATTTTGTTAAGTCACGAATAATTCTACATCTCTATTAGTCCTAAGCCCCTGCTCTATTCATCAGATGAACTCCTACTCATCCTTTAGGTCTGCACTTAAGTAATCCTGCAGACCCCTCTGCATGCCCTATACAAATCAGGACTATCATCCTCCCTGCTGTGTCTCCATTAAAGTTAGTGTATTTTCTTAGGTAACTGTCTCCCTTCCCTGATAAATTATAGGTTCTATAATGGCATGGACTATGTCTGTCTTGCTCATTTGCTGTATCCTCAGAACCCAGCCGAGAGTCTGAAATATAATAGGTACGTACCAGCTAACTGCTGGACAGAGGAACAAAGGAATGATCACAATAACCAACCTTTATAGGTTACTGGCTCTGTGTCGGGCACTGTGTAAGGTTGATACACGCATTATCTCCTTTAATCGTGTCAGTAGTCCTAGGAGGTGGGTTCTGTTATTATTCTCACTTTAAAGTGAAAGATCAAAAGTTCAGAGAGGTTAGGATGACAGAATATTGACAGATGCAGTATTTTAACAAGACTCTCTGACTCAGTATCCCCATCTTTAACCATTGTACCATAAATTCATTAATTTAAATTAACCTGTAATTAATTATGGGAATAAGGATGTAGCCATAGATTTATGTGCCTCTAAACTCTCCTCTTCTGATTTCTCTGAATAACAAATTTGATTCTTTGAGAATAAAATTCCCATGTCTCATCCCTGTGTCTAACCCTCATTCTCTGGAAATAACTTTTAACCCTCAGGGTTATTTTCTGGGAATAGAAGAATCAGTAATTTCTAGACATATCTGTCCTTCTGTCTGAGAATTGCCCCTTAGTTTAAGTAAACTATAGTATCTATTCTTTAACCACAGGACTCGTCCTTTTGCTTCATCCTGTGCAAATATTCGAAATTTGTGAGGATTTTGTGATATTTTTAAATAAAATAAATGAAACACTATAAAGCTGAAAACATTTTTGACTTCTCTTCCCAGTTTTATTTCTCATCCACACAGAAACAATCATTATGCATTTGAAGTGCAACTTTCTGTTTCTCATAGTTCTATATACATATGTATCTATAAACAATGGGTTATATTGCTTTGTTTTAAAACTTTGCATAAGTACAGTATATATTATATACATTCTAAAGTTTGCTTTTTCACTAAATGTTGCTTAGAGAGCATTAATTACAAATTGGTTACTATAAGGACACTTCTGGTTGAAAGAAGAACGGCCTTATGCCTTTCAAATGCAGGTCCATAAATAATGTAGGTTTTAGGAACATACATACCAGTTGTGCAAAAATACATCTTCATTATCCTGGTATAGTCAAGTCTTTTTGGTGAAGAAATATGGTAATGGGGGAAGTATACATTTTTGGGAAGGCAATAGTACTAAATCTCAGCTTCCACAAGTTTGAATGTAGCACGGTAGTACATCTGGATAACATTCAGGTTGGTGCTCTTAAATCCTTTCTAGTACTTCTTTGCATACATCAGGCAACACTAATTTTTAGCCTAAAAATAGAATAACATTCCTGCCAGTCTTTGGACCCAAGTTCAAAGGATATGCCAACACTTAATTAATCCTTTGTCAGATAATACAAAATAACTTTGATAAGACACCTACAGTGTTCTTATATTTGTCTATTTTCCCCTGAAATAGAGAACTTCAACAACAATTATTATTATTAAATATGCTCTGAATCAGAGAATATTTCTAATCTTTAGTGTGCATCAGAATTGCCTAAAAGGCTTGTTAAAATACAGATTACTGAGCGCTTTATAGGTTTCTGGATCAATAGGTCTGGGGTGGAGCCCGAGAATATGCATTTCTAACAAGTTCCCTGTTGATGCTGACATGCCAATCTGAGGACCCCACTTTGAGGATTTCCCCTCTGAATAAAAGTGATTAAAGAGCAGACTTCAGGCTATAACAGAACGAGGAGGTTGGTAAATTCTCTAAAAAAAAAAACCAACGAAAACCAAAAACCTGAAAAGCAGGACCAAAAAAACCCACAACCATTTCAGAACTCTGAAAAAAAACCATGAAATACAACAATTTGAGAAGAATTTACACTTCAAAAACTGTTGAATAAGTAGGTAAGTATATTGGAAATTTCAGCATTCTTGCTCCGGTCCCCACCTTTCCAGTTTGGTTGGTATGGAAATTCTGCCAGCAAGCAGCAGGCTATGCTGCTGTGGTCAAGAGAATCACTTGACTTGGATGTGGATGACAATCATGCCCAGAAGAACTGTCAGTGGAAGTGAAGATCTTAGCCAGGTGAAGGGTCAAAGCCTGAGTTGTGGTTGTAGTTGGGACAAACATATTTCTGGCTGAGGCTGAATATATGTGCAGTGGAGACTAGGGAAGCTCAAAGACTTTTGTTTACTCTTGGCCCTCCCTGAAGCTATATCTATGTGCACAAGAGACAAACAGGGCCCAGAAAAATAGAAAAGCCAGAGATTTGAAAATAGCCCGAGCTTTGATTGTGCTCTCTTACCCACAGAAAGATGTTTGAGCAAAATTACTGTCCAATCATTGCCTGACAACTTAACTGCAGTTAAGTAGGGGCAATCCTTCACAAGCTGGGATTAAAAATAAAAGCAGGAATTTAAAAATCTAAGCAAAGATATTAGAGACTTCTCATCATGGGAAAGACTTGTTTCAGAGATTTAGCCCAAGTAAGTGCCTAACAAAATGATCACATAAACCACCTCCCCAACAACAACAACAGCAACAACAAGCAACAACAATCTTCAGAGGGAAAATAATCAGATTCCAGATCGACTAAAGTATGTTATCCAAAATGTCTGGTTTTCAAAAAAAAATATGAAACATGCAAACAAACAAGAACCTGTGACTGATTCTCAAGAGGAAAAAAAACATTCAGAAAGTAGAATGGTAGTTGCCAGGGGCCCAGAGGAATGGAGAGTTGTTGTTTAATGGATGCAGAGTTTCAGTTTGGGAATATGAAGAGGTCTTGAGATCGATGGTGGTGGTTGCATAACAATAAGAGTGTACTTACTGACGCTGAACTGTGCACTTACAGACAGTTAAGTGGTAAATTTTATGTTATGTGTATTTTACCACCACAACAAAAAATAGTTAATAGAAACTGTCACTGAGTGTCCCCAGATGTTCAGTTGAGCAAAGAATTCGGAACAGTATTATAAATATATTCAAGGAACCAAAGGGAATATGTTTAAATAATTAAAGGAAAGTATGACAATAATGAATTAACAAATAGAGAATCTCAATAACAAGGTAGAAATTTTAGCATTCTGGATTTAAAGTGTACAATAACTGAAATGAAAAAGCCCTAAGAGTGTCTAATAGCAGATTAAAGATGTCAGAAGAAAGAATTGGTGAGCCTGAAGATAGATCAATTACAATTATCCATTCTGAAGAACAGAGAAAAATGATTGAAGAGAAATGAACAAAGCCTCATAGAGCTGTGGGACAGGGACAAGCATAGCAACACAAGTGTGATGGGAGTCCCAGGAATAGAACAGAGAAAGGGAGTGATTAAATATTTGAAGAAATAATGGCCAAAATCTTTTCAAATTTGATGAGAAACATTAATCCACACATCTAGGAAACTCCAAGAACCATTACTAAAATAAATACAAAGAGATCCACACAACAGAAAAGGCCATCAATATGATTAATGGCTAACTTTTATTCTGATACAGTGGTGGCCAGAATGTAGTGGAATAAGATATTCAAAGTGCTGAAAGAAAAAACAAAACAAAACCAAAAAACCCTTCCAGCTTAGGATCCAATACTCACCAAAATTCCTTAAAAAATAAAGGTGAAATAAAGTCATTTCCAGATAAACAAAGACTGCAGACCTTTCTTATAAAAAATTCTTAAAAGAAATACTGAAGTTCCTCAGGCTGAGAAAAACCTATAGTAGATGGTAATGTGAAACAAACAAACAAACAAATAAAAAGCATCACAAATGGTAAATATGTTTTGATATAAAAGACTATTAAATACATTTTTTCACATTTCTTTTATTAACTTCTTTAAAAGCTATAGAAAACAAATAGGCAAATTGCACATGTAAATCTAATCATATCAAAAATTCCATTAAATGTAAACATTCCAAATGCCCCAATCAAAAGCAGAGATGATCAGATTGCATAAAAATAGCAAGACACATCTGTATGTTTTCTATGAGAGACACATGTTACAAAGATACAAATATGTTGAAAATAAAAGGATGGAGAAAGATATACATGCAAACAGTAACCATAAGAGTGTTGTAGTTGCTATCAGGCAAGAAATATTACTAGAGACAAAGCAGTATAATTTATCACGTTGAAAGGATCCATACAACGGGAAGAAATAACAATTATAAATGTATACACCTAATAACAAAGCCTCAAAATGCACGAAGCAAAAACTGACATAACTGAAAGGAGAAATAGTATATTCAGTAATAATAATTGAAGATTTTCATATCTTACTCTTAACAGTTGAATGAACGAGGAGACATAAAATTAACATGGATATAGAAAATTGGAACAATGCTATCAAATTCACCCTAACTGATGTATATACAAGTGCTCCACCCAGTGAATTCAGAATATATATTTTTCTCAAGCAACATAGAACATTTTCCAGCATAGGCCGTATGCTAGACTAATCAAGAGAAATAAGAGACACAAATTACCAATATCGAGAATGAAAGAAGGGCCGTCCTTACTGACCCTAAATAAATTAAAAGGGTTACAAGGGACTATTATGAACAACCTATGCCAAAATATTAGTCAACTTAGATAAACTGGACGAATTCCTGGAAATATATAAAGTCCCAAACCTGACTCAAGAAGAAATATAAAGTGTGAATAGACCTATGACATGTAAAGGAATTAAATTGCTAATAAGGTCTTCCTATGAGGGACATTACCAAAAAAATAGCAGAGTAGGGATTTACAAATCTCCACCTCTCTAGTAAAGCAATGATTAAGCTGGCAAAAACTAGCATAATCAAAATTTTCACATCTCTCAAATCTAACGGCAAAAAACTTACAACAACCAGGGGAACACTTAAAGAAAAGGAAATATCTGAAATCTGGTGAGAGAACATTGTTGTATTTTAACTTACCTGCCTACCATCCCTTACTTGCCAGGATAGCAGTGGCCATGAAGACAGTGGCACATGTTCCTGGTGCAGCTTGCTGGTGCCAGAGTGAGCAATATATAGAACCTGTTCTCTGAGAATTATGGTTGTGTGCGTTGATCTGTTTGTTGCCTGCCTGAGGGTCACCTGAAAGCTTTGTCTTTGTTTCACCTCAGAGCTTTCCCATGGCTTGGGCAACCTCCCAGACAGCATTTGTTGAAAGTGTTTAAAGGCAAATATACGAGCTGTGGTCACCTAAGACAAAGGATAAGAGATTGTACAAGTATCAGATCAGAAAACCTGAGAAGGAAGGGGCCTGGGAAGGAGAGAGAGAGGGGAAAAATTCCTTTGAAAGGCTTCTGCATATGCAGAGAATCTGGAAAGCCATGCACATGCCCAGGACTTTATATATGCTCAGGAAAGACCTGAGAAGATGCTTGGCTTTCACCTCGGCTCAACTTTAGGCTCATTGGAGGAAGGAAGTGAAAGCTAAGGCAGAGTTGTAAATAGCCTGAATAAGTGTTGAAGAAGTGCCCCAACAGGAGCCAATCTGGAAAGATGGGAGAGTACTGTTTTCTTTTCTTTTCCCTCATTTTTTTCCTTTTCTTTTTTCTCCTCTCCTCCCCTCTCCTCTCCTCCCCTTTCCTTTCCTATCTTTCATTTCCTTTACTCTTTTCTTTTCTTTTTTGTCTCCAAACTTTTAAGGAAATTTCTATAAAATCAGTAGTCAACAGAGCAGAGGCCTCAGTGGACATACATGACAAAAAATGCAGTCTTCACACAAATCATTTTGGAAAGTCACTAAACAGCCAAACAGCTACAACCCACAACAAGTGACAACTACAAACACAGGGAGGTGGAGATAATCCTGATTTCTTATATATTTCTTATGCCATTATAATATTCAAATTGTTCACATTCAACAAAATATTATGAAGTATGCACCTCTGTTTTCTAGGTACTGCTTTGGGCCCCAGCAGAATAAAGAAATCAGACAAAAATCCCTGTCCTTGTGAAGTTGACATTTTATTAAATAACTATTTTTATTCATTAAGATATTATTTTTTCAATATTTTATTACAGTAGTTTTCAAATACACAGCAAAGTTGAAAGAATTTTGCAGTGAACCCCCTTATGTCTACCTCCCAGGTGTACCATTGATGTCTGACTATCCTTGTCCTATCATGTTTCTCTCCATGTAGTCATCTTGTTTCTCTCCATGTGGTCATCTATCCATGTGTCAATCCATTTTTTTCTTACAGCATTATAATTAAGACAACAAAATAGAAACAACCTACATATCCAATAGTAGGGTATTAGTTAAAGAAGTTGCTGTGCTTCCACTCAGTGCGCTTATATGCAGCCATTCAACTTTATAATTTTCAGACTATGGAAAATCCTGTATCTAATGGTAAAGAAAATAACAGAATATGAAACTGCTCACTGTGCCTTATAATTTCTACACTATAAGACAAATTATACAAATGAAAAGGACCATAAGTGGATATGGAAAACTAAAAGACACTTGATCTCTTACGGTCATGGCATTTCTGTAGCTAGTTTTCCCCTTCCCTTTATTTTGATTTTTATTAAAGTTAGCGCACAGATTATTCATTACGTACATTTAAAAATTTAAAGTTAGGACAGTGCAACCATTATCAACGATGTGCATTTAAAATTATTTAGCAGAGCAGGGAATAAATTGTAATGTCTTTTATTAACTAATTGTATATTGAATATTTTTTAGTGCCTGCATATATGAAGATGAATAAAATGGTGTTTCTGCCCATTAGAAGTTTCCAGTATGTTACAGACTATGTGTCCATAAGAGAAAAACTACACGATGAGCAATAATTATGCCGCATATATTATGTAGTGGTTTAAAGAGTGGCCTCTGAACCCAGACCTCCTATGTTTGCTTCCAGGCTTCATTTCATAATACCTGTTTGATATTCAGCAAGTTATTTAACTTCTCTTTGCCTCAGTTCCTCATTCTTAATGAGGTTAAATATACTTCTACCTCTTAGATTTGTGTGGGAATTAAATGATTTTGTACAAGTTAAATGCTTAAAATAATATCTGGCACATGATAAATACTAAAAAATATTGACTGTTATTAACTATTTAATATTAATATGTTGTTTTTAAGATTCTGCAATAAGTTAGACTCTTGTGGTTCAACTCCTATGCATCATATATTTATACATATTTGAATCCATATGCTTTAATAAAATAGTAAAGGTAACATAATTACCTTTAGATGTTTAGACATTAAAACTGTAGATTTTACTTCAACCTGATATATTTAAATTGCCTTTTAAAAATCTTTATTGGCAAAACAACTATTTAGAAATGTGAGGAGAAATCCATTTTTAACTTAAAAATTTATTTAAGATAATTTTAGGGTACAGATTGATTGCTTGAGAAAGTCTTATGCTTTCCTAGTATCTTAGCAGTGGTGCTTAAGTTTTCTAGATTTATGGCAGCCTTTTGAACTTCCTCAAGGATTGTATTTGGTCAGGACATGTGGTCAGATTGAAAGCAGTTTCTCTGGACTCTAAGCTTACTTGCCAGTAGAAAACTATACTGAAAAGAAAAAATGTCTCTTGGGTATTCAGAATATATTGTATAATTCCTTAATAAAAACAAATATAAATATTTTGTGATTAATTAAGGGAGAAACACATGAAAATTTAGATGCTTATTTCACAAATCATCAACTTAAAAGATACCATTTATTTACTTATTTTTGTATTTTACCTCCTTTCCGTAGATGGAAAAGTTGCCAGTTTTTAATTCTCCTCTCTCTGAATATCTTAGTGTCATTAAGTGGGAATAATTTGGATCACATACAGATTAGGATGGAAATGATAGAATGATGTAATGACTCTGGAGCAAGTTTTATCCTGTCTCAGGAGAACTCATAATTGGATTGTGTTTATGGAAGAAGATGCAGAGGTGGAGAGATAAAAATGGAATAACCTCTTTATCTTCACCAGACTCTCCAGTCTGTATCACAGAGTTTTTGTTTTCAGGAGGGCACAGAGAACTTCTGTCTAGTTTCCCTATTCCATACATAAAGTCCTCTTAGAGGAAAGTTTTTTTCACATAGTGGAAGTTAAGTTTTAGAAATTCTGTTCTATTTATTAAGTGTTATTTTTACATGAGTTTCATAGAGAAACTCTGAAACTAAAGAAGTGAGCTTTTAATAACCTGCTGACAAGTACTGGGAAAAAGCAGATGCAGGGAGTGAATGGTACAGTAAGATGGGGTTGGGGGGGCAGTGCCAGAATGGCAGGTTGGTAAACGTGTTTTGGTAAGTCAGAAGATAATTTAAGATCACCTGCATGATTTCTCTATTCCTCACCATCCTTTGAGATGTTTGGCATGACAGAATGAAAGAACGCCAAATCTTAACTGCTTTTCGTTAGAGCTGATGCACTGGTTATCTAGGAAGACTGTTTGGATAGTGATGGAAGCAAGAGTTGATAGGAGTGAACTTGAGGATAGATTAGGGTTATTTTTTGAGTAAGAAAAATGGTATGTATATATTCTTTAATTATGTATTTAAATATATATGTGTGTTTATATATACATACATACACATACATATATATAATTTTGGAAAAAAGACCATTCCCGGTCCAGCTGGTATCTATGGTCATTTTGGATTTCTTTTATCCTGAAAATCGCTTTAGAGATAATCTGAAATATTCTGAAATATATTTTGCCTCATAAAATTTAATTAACTTCACACCACACTTGGAATATTTAAACATAATATCTGTTGAGTTTGGTTTATGAAAAAGCCCAACTCCAGTGGCTCTCCAACTATTTTTTAAATTTTACAGTGGAAGAATCTCCACATAAAATATAAAATTATAAATCTCCACAATGCTGACATTGAAAAAAAAGTTGTATATATTGTTGCATGCTTGATCTAATCATCTTTTCTAGGGCATGATACTTTAACTGTCATGAGGTACAGTAAAATTTCATTCTGTACAGAGCTTTCCATGGCACCTCTACCGGGACTTGCTCCATGGAACCATACTACACAATTCAATAAGGAGTTAATTTCTGTCAACCTATTTATTATTTAAGATATACAGTCTGAAGGGAGGAAAAAAAATGAGGATTTCAGTTGGATTTGAAATGAGACGGAGAGTTAATGAGACATAGAGATACAGAAAGTCTGTTCCAGCTGGCAGGAATTCCCAGGGAGGTCAAGAGTAGGGTAGATTAAATGAATTTACAATATAGAGGCAGCAGGAGGGATATTTGTGAAGACTCATGGTATTAGCTAGAGCAAACAGGTAGATTTTCTTTTCTGATAGAAAGATATATTTAAAGAGAAATTAAATGCAAGGGGAACCTTGGGAGTGATTTGTAGCAATCGTATAACAAGTGAGTTGTCCTTTGTTTCCCAGTGCGTGAGGAAACAGTCTGTGTTTGCCATCTGAAGAGAAAAAGCATTGAATTCTGAGTCAGGGAGTTCCCCCTGTGAAGGAATAAGAAGATACTGTTGTGGGTGAAGGCTAGTGGTGGAGGGATCCATTGAGTGTAGGAGGGATTGGAGCAGTGAATGAATGAAAGAAATCCTGGTTAAAGAAAAGTGGAAGGTGGGAAAACTAAAGTCAGTCAAGCAGTCTAATTGCTTACTCATTTAGAAATGGATGGAGGCCTTGCTGCCCAGAAGCTAGGAAGCAGCTCAGAAGCAATGTTTCCTGGTGGATAAAGCATCGGGCAGGAAGGAATTCCAGTCCCTGAGTCTATTCCCACCTCTTTCATAAGCAAACGTGTACTTGACCTGAGAGAAGTTTCTCTTGCCTCAGACCCAGTTTGTCCTCCCATGTCTCCAAGATCAAAGTTGAAAAAGATCATCTTGCGGAGAAAAAAACTTTCCTACTTCATGTTTACTCTAAGAATTTTTTTTCTGTCTTATTTCTTAGCAAAACTATTCACTTAGCCAGAGCCCTAAGTTGTGCCATCCGCATACCTGACATCGTATGCAAATGGCAGTGGTTGATGGAATTTCGCTTCAGGTCTGATTATGCCCAGGGAGGCTTCACAGGCTCCAAATGCCTGCCTTTATCTGATACATCGAGAAGTCCATTCAAACCTTTAGGGCTCTGCCAACTTGGCAAGAAGAGTTGGCAAACTTCCCTTGCTGGGTTTCTTTTGGTTTGAAGGTTTTGAAGTGTGTCTGGGTCTGGTGAGGGAGGCTGTGATGAATGCTGTGTGGAGTCCTTGTGAGGTCTCTTATTTGTTGACTGTAAGCTTTTCATCATTTGACATGAATGAGAAGCATCATTCCTTTGCAAGGGTTTTCCTTTTTACTTTTTCTTTAAAGTTATCTTAGAGACTTTTTAGTGACCATATGAAATGAAATCAGAAATTCTCTGAGCAAATACCTTTGAAGATGCGTGGCAAATGTTTAAACAGGTCCTAATAGATAGGATTTAAATACTGTATATAGTAATTAGTTATGTTACTAAAAAAAAAAAAAAAAGCAACCCTAAAATACCCCTTGCATTTTTTCTTTTTAACTCTTGCAAGTTTTTCTCCAAATTCATGAATTAAACAAATTAGGTGAGAGAAATATAATGGTGTTAAATCTCCTAAGTGCTTGACACACTGCTGATAAATTTTAAAGTTTAAGATAAGTCTACAAATTGTAGGTGGGGACTTATTTTCCCACAAAGCTTCTTGAAAATGAAATCCTCTAGCAGAATAAAGAAAATGCAGATAATTGCTACAAAAGTAAGAATACATTAAAAATTCACTAAATACTGGTTACTTGAGTGTATTTGATTTTGTATGTCTGATTGTTCCTAATTGAATGAAATAATATTTAAACAAAGAGTTTTTATGACTCTCATATGGACTGGTTATGTATTTTGTGTCTCAATCTCTATCTTCCTTAATATTCCTCTACAAGCCACCCTTACATTGTTCTAGTTCTTACATGACTATATGATGCTTTTAAACTTCTTCTCCCCACTTTTTAAAAAACAATTCTCCCCAAGACCCTATGCTATTTTTATCTTAACTTCTGAAACCTTCTTATCCATGGCATTCTCATCTAACTCTTAACTTTTATGGCTTTTATACTTCCCTAAATGCTATAAGCCATCTCTTCCTTACTGACCTTGTCATAAAGTGACCACTTCTTGCTCTTTTGTCACTTCCTGAACGAAAATAAGTTTCTTGCCTCATTATATTGTGAGGGACTTAGGGCAGGGAGCAGAGGAGAAGCCTTAACTCTCTCTGAGGGCTAGGATAATGTGACACAGACACCTAATATAGTTCATTGAAATGTGAGCTCCCCATAAATAATAAAGAATTATTGCCAAGAAGCAGCTACTCCACCAGATGACATTTCCCAGTCTCCCTTGCATCTAAGTGGGGCTTTGTATCTATAATAGTTTTCATAAATGGAATGCAAAAGAACATGATGTTTGTCATTTCTAGGCCAAGGCTGTCAGGAAGCAGGTGTGACTTCTCCATGCTGTCATTCCCTGTCTGCTGCCTAGTTGTGGGAGGCTCTGAGGACATAAGAAATGTCAGAGCCACAAGACTGAAGGAGTATGGGTGTTTGTATCACCACGTGGAGGAAAGCTGTAGACCAACAAGAATTACACTGGACTGCTGCTTGAGCACAAAATAAAGTTCTGTCGTGTTAAACCACTAAATTTTTATAGCAGCTAATGTTATCTTCACTAATATAGGTGAAGGAATCTTGCTGTTTGTCATTCTTGGAGGGGACTTCTAATCCTGTTGACCCCAGAAGAACTGTAGGAAAACTGCTTTAGTGTGTGCATACCTTATGAATTGGAGAAGTCTACCAAAAGACCCAGGTTATAATGGATGCCCTCAAACAACTTCCAAAATGCTTACTCCAAAACCCAGAAGAGCTGCAGCTGGGATATCCATGATGCGTTTCCCACTGCCTGAAAAATGGGATCTGTCTAGCAGGTATGTTTGCTAAAGAAACATCCAGGCAAGAGAGGGAAAGGCTATTCACAATTCCTTTAAGAATATTCTAGATGAGGAACAACAACTGGTCAGCTAAAAGAGTGGGCTCCCATTAAATTAGAAATAATGAAAAAACTGGAAGAGAACTTTATCAAAAAGATGAAGAAGTGCTCTTAAGAAGACTGAAGAAGCGCACTTAAGAAGAGCACCTGGGACTTCCCTGGTGGCGCAGTGGTTAAGAATCCACCTGCCAATTCAGGGAACACAGATTCCAGCCCTGGTCTGGGAAGATCCCACATGCCACAGAGCAATTAAGTCCGCGAGCCACAACTACTGAACCCGTGTGCCACAACCACTGAAGCCTGCGTGCCTAGAGCCCGTGCTCCGCAACAAGAGAAGCCACCACAATGAGAAACCCGCGCACCACAACGAAGAGTAGCCCCCACTCGCCACAACTAGAGAAAGCCTGCATGCAGTCAAAAATAAATAAATAAATAAATAAATAAAAAAAGAGCATCCAACAGTATTCTGACATTAAAAAAAAAAATTCTACCAAATTCAATAGATGAGCTGAAAAAGAAAATAATTTTGCTGCTTATCATGCAGAATTAATGTTACAAAACATCAAGTGAAATATTTTACAATACAGTGCGAAAATAGAAATAAAATTCATTTGGTTATAGAATTCATTCTGAAAAACTATGTGAAATATACGTGGAAAGCAAAGTGCAAATTTTATAAACCCTTTAAGTAAGCATCTTAGTATCCTGATTTGTTTAAGAAATATTCCTCACTTCAGAGTTCTTAAAATATTTTATTTTCTAATGCTGTTATTTTATTTTTTGACATTTAGTTTTTCAAAATATAATTTTATTTATTTTGTATATTGTATGAGATAGGGGTCTAACTTTAAATTTTTCCACATGGATGCCAACTGTCAGCGCCATTTAATAAATAAAGTATCCTTTCCCACTGATTTGAAATGCAACTTTTGTCATCTGTTACATCCTCTGGATACATATTTTCTGGACTCTATTCTTTTTTATTGATATTTTGTCTATCCCAGTAGCCATACCATGCTATATTGATTATGGCATCTTTATAGACTGTTAAAATATCTGGTAAGGAAAGTACTCTTTTAGAATTCATTTTTGCAAACATTTTTGGCTTTCTAGGTCATCACATAAGTTTTAAAGTCATTAAAGTTTACACATTCACCACAAAACATTGACCTTATAACTGTATTTTTCAATTCTTACTTTGTCTTTTATATGATTTTAAAGTTTTATTTATGAAGATGTAACTTTATTAAGAATTTATTCTTGCATATTTTATAGTTTATATTGGTTTCGTGAATAGTATTTATGTTTCACATATCCACTAATAATTAATTATTATTGCTTTTGTAAAATGGTATTTTTTTTGTATTTTTATTCAAATACAGCTACCATGTTGAATTATCTCATTAACTCTACTTGTTTCTCAAATTTGAACGAAAGACATTTTGTCTCTTTTCTTCCCAGTGTTTTTGTTAATCATGTAATTTGGGAGTCTCATTTCATTAGCTAGAACTTCAAAGGCAATGTTGAAACATGATAGTGGTGAAGCAGGAGTCTCTATTTTTTTTCTTTATTTGAATGGAAATGGTTTCAATGTTTTCCTGTATTCATTGTTTACTGATGAATTTTGGTTTATAGTCTTTAAGGTGAATCCTGTTATCCCTTTCTTAATTAGAGTTTTATTTGAGATGGCTGATGAATGCTATCGAGTGCCTTTTACGTGTTTGTTGATATAATTATATTGTTTTTCTGTTAGAGGAGGTTCTGGTATTACAGAATCTAAGAGGGAAAAAGTCAAGAATGGAGTGGCACTTCATATAAAAATATAAAGCCTGTTCCCTGCCCTTGTGAAACATTCAGCAAGTGAGGGAGATAAGACTTAAGAATTTATATCAGCACTGCAGAGGAGGTAATTCATATGAAATTTTGCAGTTAAGAGAGGAAGCCCAGGTATGAGTGAGGTCTGGATTTCACAGGAAAGCCTTCTTAAAGAATGACAATCTGGAACAAGATAGGAGAAGCTTATTCATGAAGTTATGAAAGCAGAGGAAGGATTAAAGAACTGAAAATTGTATATGTGAGAAGTGGTTAAAAAATTATTCAGCCTCTGGAAATGAAAATTAGCGTGATTTTAAATATATGAATACGATACAGAAGATAATTTGATCTTCTTCACTAGAGATAGATAAGGGAAATGACTAAGCTTTCTAAGTACTACAGTCACAGCAATGTGAACTGTTAATCACTGGAATGTTTTACCAAAAAGCAGTTCATGGCAATTCTAGAAAATTTCCCATTTTTCTGCTAGAAAACAGAGATGAGGAAGCCTTTTCTAGAGGCAAGAGCCATTAATTTTGATGGAATAGTTTAGGAATTCCCAACACTGTAGGGAATGAAGAGATCAGAATCTATAGGTAGGTTGGTAGAGCCTAGAATAGCATAAAAGTACACAAACCAGAGACTTCTTTTAAGAGATGGAGTATAAAGTCAATTTATATGCACTGCCTTCTATTGAAAACTAACAAAAACAATAAAAAAGAAAGAAAATTCAAGAAAAGTGAGTTTATTTACTGTGATTTGCCATTCCTGAATTCTTTATTTTGATCCATCTCTGAGATGACTGGATTTTATCCTTGTATAAAGAGCTCAAGATGCTATATTGTTTGAGTTCTCTCTTGCTTCCTCTGCAGCTTCTTCTCCAGATGAGTTGAACTACTTTTATTTGATGGAATTGGATGCCACAGTCTGCATACTCTCCCACATATTGATCCCTTATTCCTTGCTCCTGTTCCGCCATCTTCCCTGGTGAAATACCCATTCTTTATGACTCAGCTCATATACCACCTACTTTGTATAACCTTTCCTGACCTCCCCATGTAGAGCTGACTATTCTCCTTTTTACTGGTCTCATTGTGCTTTCACCTTTCCTTTATCTTCCACCTATAATGATATGCTTTAGCTTTGTTTTGTCTTGTTTTGCTTATGGACCTTGCTGTGATCAGTCCCTCCTCTCTCCATTCTCTCCTCCAGAAGCTCCTTTCCTCAACCAGAGCCAACCTTAAGCAGAACATTAGCACCAGACAGACAGACAGACAGACAGACACACACACACACACACACACACACACACACACACACACACACTGTAGTTTAGGCTTCATGAAGATTTCCAGAGAAGACAGGAAAGAGGATTTACATCAGGCACTACAAAGCAGAGATTTAATAAAAGTGGATCGCATACTTCCTGTTTTCCCCAAGCAGAATGTCTCATGTTTTTCTTTCTCATAATATCATCCCTTCCATATATCTTCCCAAACGTGTGCTTCATCACCTTAAGCAAGTTAGTTGCCACCCTCAATTTGCACAAATTGAGAAAAAGCTTCTATTGTTTCTGAAGCTTATGCCCTTGGGTGCCTCTTCCCTGACCTTAGGTTGCTTATCAAAGTCTTCACTCTTTGAAAATTCATCTTTTTTTGGGAGCCAGTGAATGGGAACAGAGTATTATACTGTTAATAATAGGTAACATTTATAGTTAGTTTACCCTATGCCAGGCACTATACTAAGTATTTTATTTAAATAAAATTTAAATAGTTTAAATTTTAAATGAAATTTAAATAGACATTTAAATAAACTTTCCTTTATATTCTGGTGCCTACAGGTTTGTCTCCTATAGAAGACTGTGAGCATTTTCACAGTGACGACTATGTATTATTTTCTTTATATTCTTAATACCTAGCAACATGCCTGGCACATAGCGAGCGCTTCATAAATGCCTGTTGGATGAATAAAGAGAGTATGTATGAATGTAATCTAATTGGTAGGGAGAATTGTCAGCCTGTTCCCAATATCCTTAGTCATAATTCCTTTTATT
The DNA here is from genome assembly GCF_008692025.1 of Phocoena sinus. NCBI lineage: Eukaryota > Metazoa > Chordata > Mammalia > Artiodactyla > Phocoenidae > Phocoena > Phocoena sinus. Next base: position 40,862,144 of record NC_045777.1, read on the forward strand.
TTTGTTTTATGTTTTCATCTCACTGTGGTTCTTCTCTGCTAATTCATCCTTGTGGTCAGTACAGGCCCTGGCTTTCACTCCACTGTCCATAGATATTGCCAGTTCTTATATTGTTTTTTAAGATTTATTATTTATTTATTTATTTATTTTTGGCGGCATTGCATCTTAGTTGTGGCACGGGATCTTCATTGTGGCATGTGGGATCTTTTGTTGAGGCATGTGGGCTCTTTGCTGTGGTGCGTGGGCTTCTCTCTGGTTGTGGCACACAGGCTCCAGAGCGTGTGGGCTCTGTAGTTTGCAGCACGCAGTCTCTCTAGTTGAGGCACCTGAACTCAGTAGTTGTGGCGCATAGGCTTAGTTGCCCCATGGCATGTGGGATCTTAGTTCCCTGACCAGGGATGGAACCCACGTCCCCTGCATTGGAAGGCAGATTCTTTACCACTGGACCACCAGGGAAGTCCTGCCAGTTCTTGTATTCTGACAGCTAGTTATTCCATGGGAAATCTTTTAATAAAGATTCTGTTTGTTTACACTGAAATGACTTATACCTTCTGACACATCTCTTTTCACCAGTATGGAGCGATGCTGTCAGATTTTATGGATAGGAAGCAGCACATCCTGCCAAGGTAGGTTAGGGTTTTCAATCTGTGCTTGGTGCATCTCTAAGGGTTTAATGAAGCTCCTTTCACAGGCCATTGTGATGAGTGTTCTTGATAAAACGCAAATAAGATCATGAACTCTGAAATATCCTTAGTCGTCTAAAGTTGACGGTATATGCTGTATAGCAGGGGTCCTCAACCCCTGGGCTATGGACCAGTACTGGTCTGTGGCCTGATAGGAACTGGGCCGTGTATCAGGAGGTGAGCGGTGGGTGAGTGAGCGAAGCTTCATCTGTATTTACAGCTGCTCTACATCGCTTGCATTACCACCTGAGCTCCGCCTCCTGTCAGCATTATGATGAGTTGTATAATTATTTCATTATATATTACAATGTAATAGAAATAGAAATAAAGTGCACCCTAAATGTAATGCGCTTGAATCATCCTGAAACCATCTCCCCACCCCTGTCCTTGGGAAAATTGTCTTCCATGAAACTGCTTCCTGGTGCCAAAAAGGCTGGGGACCACTCCTGTATAGGTTATGGCTAGATTGATTATATAATTTATTATTTAAAACATGACACTTTAAAAGTGAAAGAAACGGTATTTATAATTGCATTGGGTCAGAAGTCATAAACCAGGATATATAGTCACTCTGGTTATGGCTGAAATCTCCTGTTGGAAATACCGATCTCCAACTTATTTCAACAAATTGGTGAAATTCTTTCAGAACTCCTCTTTGAGTTAGTCTGTCACCTTCAGGGTTCACTTTTCCTGACGCACCAGTGTCATTTCCAATATAAATACATGGTCCAAATTCAACCACCACTTCAAATTGTGCATATTTTTAACCACCTTCTCCATCTTAGCCTCAAAAGTTGTCAAGAGCTCTAGAGATGCCCTGAGCTTTCTTTTGAACAGAAAGAAGCTGACCGGATAAATGGAGGTTTTCTTTTCTAATTTATTATAGTAAATTGGAATTTCACTCTCATTTTGTCCCAGTGCCAAATGTGGACTAGTGGTGGCAAGGCAGGAGTAACAGGGGGAAGCCAAGGAAGGATGCATGATACTTAGGTACGTGTCAGTACCTGTTATGCTCATGCATTAGCCTTTGACTCACAGTGCCTTTGCTCACCTCAGGGATTCCAGTAAAGGGGAAGGGAGGGGCATGATCAGAATACTCTCCCTTGCTCTTACTTCACCCCCTTCATTGATGCTCCTCAAGTCCTTGACCTTTTCATTAGCTTCCCCAGCCCTTCCTCCTGGTCCTGAGTGGCTTCTGTACTGCTTCTCATAACAGAGTCCCTTGTCCTGCTTCTTCACGTGCCTCACTCTCTCTCTGGATTGTTTTCACCTTGCAGGAACTCCCTCACCCTGCTAGGGGTGAAAGCTTGCAGCTTGGAGAACCCCATTCTTATTTGAGGGGTTGGGAAGAGCACCAAGTTTCTTTTTTTCTTTATTTCTTATCAAGAACGCAGGTAGAGAAGATGTGGTCTTGGCACCCCAGTTTAGAATTTTGAATTGATTTTCTAATTGAAACTCCTTTATAACTGGCCATTTGGCTTTAGAATACCCTTTGGGTATTTTGGTGTTTAAATAGACACCATTTTCTTATTCGTCAACCTATCCACTAACTGTCATAATATTTCTTTTTTTTTTTTTTTTTTTTTTTTTTTGCGGTACACGGGCCTCTCACTGTTGTGGCCTCTCCCGTTATGGAGCACAGGCCCCGGACGCGCAGGCTCAGCGGCCATAGCTCACGGGCCCAGCCGCTCGGCGGCACGCGGGATCCTCCCGGACCGGGGCACGAACCCGCGTCCCCTGCATCAGCAGGCGGACTCTCAACCACTGCGCCACCAGGGAAGCCCTGTCATAATATTTCTATACAGAAATCGGAAGTTACCTCTCCAAGATTGCTTAGATGAACTTTGGGGATATAGACTGTTTATAATTAGGCCCGTCTACACTTTTTGCTGTTTGTCATTTGAACACATTCAGTTCCAAGTTGTTGAAAATAGCAATGTCAATGATAATGATGATCATTAATGTTTATTAAGCATCCACCATGTAGTAGGTGCTGTGCTAGTCACTACATTACCATTATTCTCCATAATTTCACTGTAATGCAAGTATTATTTCCGTCTTACTGAGAAGGAAAGCAAGGCACAGAGAGGAAAAGTGAGGGGCTGAAACTTACACAGTGAGTAAATGACCAAGCTGAGCTTCAGGCCCAAGCTTGTCAGACTCTGTCATTGACATCTTTCTATAATGCCATGTGGTTGCTTGTGCCTGGACATATTTTACCGTACTGCTGTGCCTATTTTAGGTTATGAACAATTTTAGAGAGGTGCCATACCCTATTCTGTATTTTTAATGGCATTTAGGCATGTTAATTAGGACAGTTGGGTGTTAAAGCACTTCAAATAACTTTTTAGATCATTTGCATTTCCAGAGAGTGATAAATAAAGATGTCAAATAAACCATGTAGTCACATTAATTTCAAGTTGCCTGTTATGTTCTCCCCCTGTTCCTGTTGGTTTTCCATTCAGTGGATCTCACAGATATTGGATCCATGTTGATGACCAAGCTGTATAAATCTATCCCTCTTTTGATCATGCTCCTTAGAGGTTTGGAGGGGTTGGAGAGGGTGAGAGGGAGAAACATTTATCACAAAATTGATTTCTAAGTACAAAGCAGTGTGTAAGGCTGATGTCAGGACGCTGATTTTAAAAAAGAAAAAAAAACACCTTTTTACTGTCATAATGGTTGTAATCAAATATCTTGCATAGCTTAGAGTACTGTAAAGGTGCAATGAAAGTCACTGGAATGACTGACATCAGTATTTTTTCATGATGTTTCTTTGAACTCTATCGTGACTCTTGTGGAACTTAAATTGCATAGAAAATACATTTTTTCATACTGTCTCTAAATCCTGGTTCCCTTTCTTGTTATCATTCTTTTTTATTTATCAGTTAAAATAGGATGGGTGAAAACATGACACAAATTCTGACACTGCAGAAGGTATAACTACTTTGAGGACATACTGACTTTGTGAAGATCCAGTGTTGTCTTTCAGAATTTCATTTACATTCTGTACATTCACACTTACACTTTTTTAGTTTTAAAAAAAGGCATTAGTAAATCAAGGGAGCCATCTTGTCTTGCCTATATGTTTCAAATTAAACTGTCAACTACTGTTAGCGTTTCTGGCTGGAATTTTCTCTTCATAGACAGAAGTCTTTTAAGTCTGATTTATATTTCTTTTCAGATTACAACTTTGAGTTCAACCTTTCGCAGACATTGACAACACTCCTTATATCAGCTAGTTTTCCAGAATATGCTTACAACCAACCCCAATTACATAGGCATCAAAAAGACAGGTCTCTAGTGAATAACCTGAAAACCACAAATAAAATATACATCAATGGATTACACTAACATTATAGGAAAATATGCTAACATGCCATATCTATAGAAAGAATGCTCTAGGGATAATGACTCACGCTGTGCATTGTGAAATCATGAATTTCAGCAGTTTCATTTTCTGTGATTTTCATTAAAATAGCTAAGAAGGAGTCTATGTTTGGAAAAGTGTTTCTTAATGATCTGTTAGACACATCCCAGAATGTCCTAATGTTTTTCACATGTGGTTCAACTGAGTCTGTGAGGTTTGATGACACTCTGTTCTGAATTAAATGAGTGCCTCTAAATTTAGTATTATTTTCCATGTCCACTTAGGGGGTAATTATCCCCATCATTATGGTTTAGGAGAAAGGGCTGATTAAATAAGTGTCTTCAGGAAGACTGAGTAAAACAAGCAGCCTGGTTCACGAAGAAGGTATTTGATTCAAGGGAAATGAGATGAGGCTCCCTTTAGCCGTGCCTTTCTCAGTTCCATCCTCAATAGCCATTAGTATGATATAAACCAACATCTTATATAATCTTATTTAATCTTAATGTAAGATACAGCCTGACCTTTCATAAACTCCACTGCCCCTCAGAATAAAGTCTCTACATTTCACATAGACTACAAAGTTCGTGATCTAGTCCCTGCCTGCATTTTTATCCTCTTTATTTACCAGTCTACCTAGTACTTTTAGCAGCTTGACTTGCTAATAGTTCCTTCCCAGTCTCCTGCTCTTTCTTACTCCTTTGCCTTTGTTAAACTGATTCTTCTCCCTGAGGTGCCTTTTTTCATTCCAACACCTCTTCACATCGCTTGTGGATTATTTCAAGAGTCCGTTGATTTTTCTGTTGCCCGGAAAACAGATGTTGATCATTGCTTAGAGTTGGTTGAGCCCTCTTCTCTGATCCAGTAGTAAAGAGTAATCAGCGATTACAGAGCAATATTACACACTCTTGGTAAAACCTGTATGTGTGTTGTCTCATTTAACCCTTACGTCAAACCTATGAGGTAGCTGTATGAGGGTGGGTCTTATATAACAGTAACTGGAGCATAGATTAAGTCCTGATTTTTCATTAACTTTCCCTCCTCTGCCTTTTTCTGCCACGTGTAACTAGATCCAGGGGGGTAAACCTTGATTAGTTGTAACCAATTATATTTATTCAGTTCCCATTTTCAGTGACTTCTCTGCATTTAACAGAACACCCAAGAGATTAAACAAAAGGAGATTTATTATTTCCCAGAACAAGTCCAGAGATATGACTATTACAGGATTAGTTAATTCAATTGTTGGAAGATATCAAAGATCCAATTCTCCTTTCATCTTTCTGCCCAGCCACCCTTAGCATGTTGTCTTTTGTCTTCAGGCTGGTCAGTTCATGCTTGTGATATAGCTACTATAACTTCTTGACCACCTCCTTACACAACATATATAGGCCAAGGGAGAGAATGACTCTTCTCTGTATTCTTTTTAAAGATTGAGATAAACATTGTCAGAAGCTTCCCATAAAGCTTCTCCCGTAATTGTCCTATCAGCTAGTACATTTCCTGTCCATTCCTAAGCAGTCAGGAAAAATGGAAAATAAATGAACATGATTGGTAACATTAAGCAGTTTGTTCCCTGGACTTTTGGAGGAGTTGGGTTACCCAGAGTCACATAGCCATTCAGTGCTTGAATGAAATTGGGATTCTGGTGAAGGAAGAAGGGGCTGGGATGTACCTTTTCATTAATGAGCACTGCCTGCCCCAGGACTATACAATTATGGGTTCTCATTTTTAATGTTGGTACATCCCTATGTAATGTGTGGCAATGGTTTCAGAAAGATTTACTTTTGAGGTCATTTTTTTTTTTTTTATGCGTTACGCGGGCCTCTCACTGTTGTGGCCTCTCCCGTTGCGGAGGACAGGCTCCGGACGCGCAGGCTCAGCGGCCATGGCTCACGGACCCAGCCGCTCCGCGGCATGTGGGATCCTCCCAGACCGGGGCACGAACCCGTGTCCCCTGCATCGGCAGGCGGACTCTCAACCACTGCGCCACCAGGGAAGCCCTGAGGTCATTTTAAAGCAAAGAGGTTTTTATTTTATTTTTTGAAAGGTAATAATGTTCCTTGTTCCCTGTTTTAGGTTGGGTTGCCTCAGAAGCAGAGTCTCTGACAGATTTGAGGGCAAGTAGTTTATTCTGAAGGAAGGGGAGAATAGAAAGTGATCCAGGGATTCAGGGAAGGGAAGGCAACCTAAAGGGATACAGTGGCAAAACAGTTACGACTGTGGGTGACGGGAGCTTAGTGCCATAGGGACAGTCTGGGAAACACTGTAGATTTAGACACTGAGTTATGCCACATAAAGGTAAGGGAGCTGGGGTATTTATACCCCAACCTCTGTCAGTCATCTGTTGAGAAATTCAGGAGATGGTGTTAATGTCCCCAGGCCCCTTTGTGATGTGGCTTTTTTCAGCTTGTGGGGGAAGCTCTCAGGCAGAGAGGCAGATACTAGAAATTAGACACCCCAGGGAAGCTATGAGGCTCACGGGATAGAGGTTGAAGTCTAACAGCAACTGCCACATTCCTTTATGTCCCTGAAACAGTATCAAGAGCAGAAGTGTCAGAAAGCATGCAAAACTATCGGGAATTATCTTTTCAAAAAGGAGAAGGAGGCACTTCCTTATTTTTTACTTAGCTCTCAGAAGGGGTCATTTCTAAAGCCGTGTGATTTATATATGTATTATAGTGGGCTGTTTCCTGCTTACATTCAGAAATTCTGGTGATCTTAATAGCTCTAAAAATAGATATTCTCACTTGCAGGATTTGTTTTGATGCTTCCTTAGAGCAGCTTAAGAGTTGAAACCTTACATTAAGAATATTAGGTCATCCCTGGTGGCGCAGTGGTTGAGAGTCCGCCTGCCGATGCAGGGGACACGGGTTCGTGCCCCGGTCCGGGAAGATCCCACATGCCGCGGAGTGGCTGGGCCCGTGAGCCATGGCTGCTGAGCCTGCGCGTCCGGAGCCTGTGCTCCGCAGCGGGAGAGGCCACAACAGTGAGAGGCCCGCATACCGCAAAAAAAAAAAAAAAAAAAAAGAATATTAGGTCTAATTGTTAGCTGAGTACATTTTGATGTTACAGCATTGGTTTAAATGCTGATATCCTTCCAAACTTCCAAGCTGATTAAGAATTCTGAAATGCAATTTATCTTCAATTTTTAAATGTGTGTTTACTTTTCTCATTTATGCCATACATAACAGAATGGCAATTAATGATTAAATCTAAAGTAAGAGACTCACTGTTCAAATCAGCAGGCTATGCTTTACTTAACTCCTGCAAATATCACATTCTAGAGGAACAAACTTGTATATCCCAGTAGCAAATCGTTGTTGATAATATCATAATAATCACCACGTACACTCGCTTGACAAGGTATTTTCTCCACTAACATTTCTGTCATTTTCTCTTTTTATTTTCCCCAAAATACTAACCCGTTATTCAAAACTAAATGAAAGCTCTGCAAGTCATTTTATTTTTCATTTGTAGTTTAGAGACAGAGAAGGTAGGAGCAGGAGGGAAGGAAAAGTGTAGTGGGTTGAATGTTGTGCCCCCCAAGACATATGTTCTCTGGAACCTGTGAAGGTGACCTTGTTTGGAGAAAGGGTCTTTGCAAATATAACTAAATTGAGGTTCTCGAGATGAGATCATCCTAGCTTTAGGGTGGGCCTAAAGTCAGAGGGAGATTTGAGACAGAGACACACAGGAAAGAAGACCATGTGAAGATGGAAACAGAGATTGGAGTTGTGTGTCCCCAAGCCGAAGAATGTCTGGAGTCACCAAAGCCTGGAAAAGCAAGGAAAGGTTGTTTCCTGGAGCCTGTGAAGGAACATGGACTTGTTGACATTTTGATTTCAGACTTCTGCCTCCAGAACTGTGACAGAATAAATTCCTATTGTTTTAAGCCACCAAGTTTGGGTAACTTGTTACAGCAGTCCCAGGAAATTAATAGAGCAGCTGTTTTTTATTAGTGGTAGTACCGGTAATGGAGGTGATGTGTATACTTTGCCTACAGATTTATAGTTTGTCAGATGGCCTCATCTGTGACCCTCAGAGCCAGTGGAAATGACCTGCCCCAGTTATGGCCATGAGCACCAGACACAGAGCCACAAAACCACAGGAGGTCACCTCTGTGGGGGGAGGTTGAGGAGCTCACTCAAGCCTCCAGGGAGTAACAAGTCTGGTGGGAAGTTGTATCTCCCCACCCAGATTTCCTCTTCTCCAACTGGCCTTATGAAAGCTGTGCCTCAATTTCTCACTGAAGGTTCCTCTCGGTACTCCACATTCAATGTGTGGACACATCCCAATGAATTTTTTTTTCTTTATTATCTGATGATTTCAGTTTGTGCTCATTGCAGATTCATTAAATTCTTCATTGAATGAACATTCCCTTAGTACCTACTAGGGACCTAACACCTGCTTATTCTAAGGACAATAGTAATATAATGATTTTAAGATCCAGGGTTTCTAAGAAGCATAGCTTTGATATTTTATGCAAAAAACAACCTCTTTAACTAATAAACATTGTTAGTGTAAAATTTGTACAATATTAAGAACCATTAGTATGTACATGTACCATGTGATTAAGGTCATTTATAGCCATTCAGTGTTTGGGCAAGTTGGTTTTCATTAGTAGGTTTTGTTTTGTTTTATTTTTCGAATGTGTTTCCTCTTAAGAGACTGAATTCTCCAGATGTGGTGACCTGAACACCTGTTGCTCAAATACATGCTGCTGGTATTTTCTTAGAATGTCAATCACTTCATGTCTGCTTAAATTTACTGCATATACTGCTCAGAGTACTGAATTTTTTTTTTTTTTTTTTTTTGCGGTACGCGGGCCTATCACTGTTGTGGCCTCTTTCGTTGCGGAGCACAGGCTCTGGACGCGCAGGCTCAGTGGCCATGGCTCAAGGGGCCAGCCGCTCCGCGGCATGTGGGATCTTCCCAGACCGGGGCATGAACCCGCATCCCCTGCATCGGCAGGCGGACTCTCAACCACTGTGCCACCAGGGAAGCCCAGAGTACTGAATTATTGATGTGGACGTGAAGTTTCGGGTCTGGTTGATGTATTGGAATTAGGCCTTTGTAGCAGAGATTACTGACGTGTGCTGAGCTTGTGGCGTCTTGTTATATCTTCTGTCTTGTGGGAGGGACCAAAAAATGTAAAGTTGTATTTAATCTGTAAGGGACATGTAGTCACATGACTTATGATTATATATTTGTAATAATTTCTTGCTTATTAAGACTCACAAATTTATAGGAAGTAGATTAAATGACTGCTAGGATTAGCTTTATGGTAGGCCAGATGGTGAACTATTTGATCTTGGAAGAAGAAAAAGAGAATGGAAATGGAAGTAAAATAGCAAAGTTTCATTTACACCTGTTTCCTATATATCTGGTCATATTATGAGATTAGTTTTTACCTTTAACCTTAAATAGTGTTGTTTTAAAACTCTCACATCCTGTTATATATCTCTTCCACTAGAATAATTAGTTATTTTCTTTGCAAATATTTTCATTGGAAGCCCGAGTAAAGTCAAGTTTGCTTTACTTACGATCAAGGTAAAGAATTTAAATTGAGAGTCTTCTTACCTGTGTGTGGAGATTCACTTTTTGGATATAGTTTTTTGGCTGTGCTGGGTCTTAGTTATGACATGCAGGATCTTTTTTCTTTTTAGTTGTGGCACGTGGAATCTTTAGTTGAGGCATGCAGGCTCTTAGTTGAGTTATGTGGGGTCTAGTTCCCTGACCAGGGATCAAACCCGGGCCTTCTGCATTGGGAGCGTGGAATCTTAACCACTGGATCACCAGGGAAATCCCTTGGATATAGTTTAATGTGTCAACATATATATACTGTAGCTTGAAGCAATAGTAACTACATTAAGGTTCTTAAATGTGCCATGTACTAATTTGATGGTCAATCCCTATAATATTAGTTCTTTCCCTGCAGAAAAGATGCTGTTTAAAACCCTCACAATCTATTTTCAACAAATACCAGTTGAATAGGTAGAAAAATTTAGGTTTTCTTTTTTTAAAACCTAAATTATCAATTACACCTATGTTTCTTGAGGATTGAATGGAGATTCAGCAAAGAAAGCCTAAAACACGGAAAGGACAGCATTGTCAAATTAGAGCATTGCTTTTATCCATTTTCCTCCAGTAACATAAAATTTGATTTAAATATAGAAAAATTAATTTTCTCTATGTTATAATGGGTATTACGTGTGACTGGGGAACCAATGGATAATCCTATTGATCAAAAATATCTTCATATACAGACATATTTTAGAAGGGCATGGAGATGGCTCTATGCCAATTTTTTCAGTATACATATTTTGAGCATCTACTTTGTGCTAGGCCCTCAATGTCCAAAAATAATTAAAATAATTTATTCACACTCCAAGGGCCCAAAGTTAACTAATGGAAGGGAGGGAATAGAGAGTTTCAGAACAGATAAATACAAGACAGTAAACAGAGCAACGAGATATGCTCTGTTGTCCTTGGAGACAAAATTAGGACCAATGGAGAATAGAGGTAAGGAGAGAGATTTTGATTTATTATCAGAAAGAGCTTTTTAATAACCAAAGCCATCTAAAAATAGAATGATGCCCCCTTGAGAGCTAGTGAGTACTTCTTAGTTAGAAGTATTTAAGCAGAGGGTGAATGATTTTATCTCAGAGAGTGCTGTTACATTGGTTTGGAGGGTTAAAAGAACCTCCAGCATCCTTTCCAAATTTAAGATTAAGTCATTCTACTCTTGAATCAGTTAAGCATCTCTATAAGGGTAACCTACTTATCCTAGGAGGAGTCCTGTCAAAGACTTGGGCATTGGTTTGATTAGATACCTGGGAAGCTATGGCTTAATAGTCACTAAAGCCTTGAATAAATAGCAAGGCAGAATTAGTTATGCACTGAGGTCTCCCCAGCATCTTCCCTTAGCTGCCGTGACTTTACCAAGACCTCACTTTCCTTGGACTGGATGGCCAGGTAGTACTCAAATAATTTGTACAAACAGGCTTAAGCATGAGGAACTGAACTTGTAATATTTTATCCTAAAACGGTACCCTAGAATTGACTTTGTGGGGGTTTTCATTAATTCTTTAAGCATATCTATCTTTACAGATAGAAAGTATTAAGATTAGAACAAATGTAAATCTTTGTTTATGGAGTAGTGTTTACTTATTAGAACGTATGAACTAGTTTCAATCTGATACAAATAGCTCTCGTGATTACTGGAGAGACACACCTCATGGCTTCACAAAATAAAAGCTGGGGCATGGCAACTTTTTTTTTATTTTTATTTTTTTATTTTTTTACACAGCAGGTTCTTATTAGTCATCAATTTTATACACATCAGTGCATACATGTCGATCCCAGTCGCCCAATTCATCACACCACCACCACCACCCTCCGCCACTTTTCCCCCATTGGTGTCCATATGTTTGTTCTCTGCATCTGTGTCTCAATTTTTCACGGCAACTCTTGAGAAGTAAAATCTTTTGAACTATTTGTCATTGGGAGAAATCACCTATAGTTTCACGAGCTCTCACAAAGAAGAACTTTGCCACGATGTCCAACAACATGTATATATACAACATAGACTTCTGCCATTTAGTGTAAAATAATTCTCTCTTACTGTTGTCATTTCTTAAAAAATGCATTCACCTTTAATATTGTTGGAATTTGACTGGCTAATACTTTTAAACTTTCATGTCTTAAGTAGAGGATTTCATTGCGTACAGAAGAATGAAGAAAACTTCATAGCATGAACAGAAGAGAATTGAACTTAGTTTCATATTATACTTGAGGAAGCGTAAAGAATAGTATATGAGAATTGGGGATGTAGAGAACATACGTAAAATAGCTAGTAATTATTTATTTTATTCTTAATGGGCAAAGTTTACCTTTATAAATAAGGATAAAATGGCTAAATGCAAGAATGCAAGTTCTTTAGTAGCAAAATAATAGAATGATGATGATAGATTATTTTGAACTTTGAACAAAATCTAAAGTAACTGGGTTTAACCTTGGTGTATGTTTGTGTGTGTGTGTAAACTGTCACATTTCTTTTATTTGTTCCACTTTTGACTGATGGCTGATACTGTTGGAGAACAGATCTGTTTGTGAAACCTTATTGGGAACATCCAAATTGGCAAAATGACTTGGTGCCCATCTGCAGTAAATCAGGATGTACATCTGACTAGGTTGGGGCTTTGTGCCAGTGCCTGTCTCAACATGTTCAGTTTTTAACTGAATTCTGTCAGAATTTTGAGTCAGATAATAATTAATGTCACAGACATTTTGTGCATCTTTCTTATGGAAGTTCTATCTGTGTTAGTGTAATTCTAGTCAGATGGGGTCAGGGTGTCTTCTTGGCCATGATTTAAGAGTTCCTCCTGCATGTGATTTTCTGTCTACTCTCCTTTTACTCCTGGATTGATCACCAGGATAGTGGTTGGGAAACTCTGCTCCACTGTGGAAGGGAGCTCGTGTGAGTACCGAGCTGTTTGGAGGTGAATTATATAGTGTCCTAGTTTGGTTCTTCCAAAAGTAAAACTTGAGACAATGACTAGGATATGATAGTTTATTTCATAATTTTAGGAAACAGTAATGAAGGCAAGGAGAGTGAAGCACCCCCCAGAAAGGATATTTTAAAGAGCAGTTTAAGAATTTGTGTAACTGGGACTCAGTTCTACTGGACATCTGTGTAAAATGGCCTCGGAACTGACCATTCTCCACGCATCATCCAAAGTAATATTTTTTCTTTATAATTTTTTTGGTAGCTTTTTTTTTTAACATCTTTATTGGAGTATAATTGCTTTACAGTGGTGTGTTAGTTTCTGCTTTATAACAAAATGAATCAGCTATACATATATCCCCATATCTTCTCCCTCTTGCATTTCCCTCCCACCCTCCCTATCCCACCCCTCTAGGTGGTCACAAAGTACTGAGCTGATCTCCCTGTGCTATGTGGCTGCTTCCCACTAGCTATCTGTTTTACATTTGGTAGTGTATATATTTCCAAGCCACTCTCACTTCATCCCAGCTTACCCTTCCCCTTCCCCGTGTCTTCAAGTCCATTCTCTAAGTCTGTGTCTTTATTCCTGTCCTGCCCCTAGGTTCTTCAGAACCTTTTTTTTTTTTTTTTAGATTCCATATATATGTGTTAGCATATGGTATTTGTTTTTCTCTTTCTGACTTACTTCACTCTATATAACAGACTCCAGGTCCATCCACCTCACTACAAATAACTCAATTTCGTTTCCTTTTATGGCTGAGTAATATTCCATTGTATATATGTGCCACATCTTCTTTATCCATTCATCCGATGAGGGACACTTAGGTTGCTTCCATGTCCTGACTACTGTAAATAGAGCTGCAATGAACATTGTGGTACATGACTCTTTTTGAATTATGGTTTTTTCAGGGTATATGCCCAGTAGTGGGATTGCTGGGTCGTATGGTAGTTCTATTTTTAGTTTCTTAAGGAACCTCTATACTGTTCTCCATAGTGACTGTACATTCCCACCAGCAGTGCAAGAGGGTTCCCTTTTCTCCATACCCTCTCCAGCATTTATTGTTTGTAGATTTTTTGATGATGGCTATTCTGACTGGTGTGCAGTGATAGCTCATTGTAGTGTTGATTTGCATTTCTCTAATGATTAGTGATGTTGAGCATCCTTTCATGTGTTTGTTGGCAGTCTGTATATCTTCTTTGGAGAAATGTCTGTTTAGGTCTTCTGACCACTTTTGGATTGGGTTGTTTGTTTTTTGATATTGAGCTGCATGGGCTGCTTGTAAATTTTAGAGATTAATCCTTTGTCAGTTGCTTCATTTGCAAATATTTTCTCCCATTTTGAGGGTTGTCCTTTTGTCGTGTTTATGTTTTCCTTTGCTTTTCAGAAGCTTTTAAGTTTCATTAGGTCTCATTTGTTTATTTTTGTTTTTATTTCCATTTCTCTAGAAGGTGGGTGAAAAAGGATCTTTCTGTGATTTATGTCATAGAGTGTTCTGCCTATGTTTTCCTCTAAGAGTTTTATAGTGTCTGGCCTTACATTTAGGTGTTTAATTCATTTTGAGTTTATTTTTGTGTATGGTGTTAAGGAGTGTTCTACTTTCATTCTTTTACATGTAGCTGTCCAGTTTTCCCAGCACCACTTATTGAAGAGGCTGTCTTTTCTCCATTGTATATTCTTGCCTCCTTTATCAAAGATAAGGTGACCATATGTGCGTGGATTTATATCTGGGCTTTCCATCCTATTCCATTGATCTATATTTCTGTTTTTGTGCCAGTACCATAATGTCTTGATTATTGTAGCTTTGTAGTATAGTCTGAAGTCCGGGGGCCTGATTCCTCCAGCTCTGTTTTTCTTTCTTAAGATTGCTTTGGCTATTCGGGGTCATTTGTGTTTCCATACAAATTGTGATATTTTTTGTTCTACTTCTGTGAAAAATGCCATTGGTTGTTTGATAGGGATTGCACTGAATCCAAAGTAATGTTTAAAATGTACAGATCAGGTCACACTACCACCCCTGTCTAAAACCCTCTAATGGGATCCCATCGCACTTAGAGCAAAGTCCACGCTGCTGACCCTGGCTCGCAGGAGCCCATCTGCCTCTGAGGCTGCTCTCCCAGCCCTCACCTCCCATGGCTCTGCCTGTGGCTCCCTCAGCTTCATCCACACTGGCCTGCTTCCTGTTCCAGGCTTACATGGAGCCGTCACCCTCCTCAGGATGTGAGAGTTTCCCACCACTCCACCTGGGTTCTCTTCCCTGCTGAATCCTTACCTAGCTGGCACCTGCTGTCATCCAGATGTCAACTCAGAAGGTACCTCCTCTGCTGACCAGCCCCCCCTCTCTCACCCTGGACATCTCCATCCATAACCCTCCTCAGTTTTCTTCATAATATGTATCACAGTCTGAAAGATTATCTCATTTATCTATGAGTCTGTATGTTTGTTCTCTGAGTCCCTGAACCCGGCCTCCCTCCAAACGTAAGTTCTGTGAGAGTTGGGACTTTGTGTGTCTTATTTCACTGCTGTATCCCTAATGCCCAGAACTTCCTGCCACGTAGTAAGTACTCAGTAGATATATGACGTATGACTGCCTAACTGATGAACAGAGGAATGGATTGACAAGTGAACAAATGGCTTAGAAATTCAGTTACTTTACCTCGACTTAGACAAAATTTGGCAATACTTGAAATCAAGGCATTTCTCTGGCCAGGTCATGTTACTATGTTCAGAATTATCTCAGTTCCATTTTGTGTAATATTTTGAGCCAAACACATTTCCCCTCTCAAAATCCCACTTTCCTCTTTTACCTTAGGGGGAGAAGAGTACATAACAGTTTTTTACAGAGGAGAGTACCCACATATACAGGGTGATACATCTTTTACCTTTCCCGACCAAGTTTAATCAACTTAAAAATATCCTCTTCCACCCTTCTCCCTTGACTCTTGCTTTTCCAGGGGCATAGATGAGGTGGGCTGGTCGTGGGAGAAGAGAGAGTGCAGAGGGAGTGAGGGAAGAAATTGTATGAAAATGATTTGATCCCAGATTTAGGGATGGAGGGTAATATAAACGCCCTGAGTCAGTAGCAGTGGGTACTCTTAAGAATTGGGCCCATTTTTGCACAATTTAATGTATCAACACTCACACCACTAAGATATTTTATAAAATTCTTCCTCAGAAAAAGGAGTTATATCTAATTTTCCCTAGTGAATAACTTTAAAAAATTAATATGATGCATTTAGTATGTGTACCATAAATCCTTTATTTTTTTATAAGCTTTGGGAACTGAAAAACAATGCTGCTGCCTTGTTGACAGGCTGCTTAGCTTTCTTTTTGAGAAACTGGGACCTTTAGTCTTGCTTTGTCCCCAAATGCAGAGACAATAAGTTCTGGTAAGGATGTGTCTCACATTTTTCCACTGGTTAATGGAGTGGAGGTGGGGTGAGAGGAAAGCATTAGACATAAAAGCCACTGTTGCCAGTTTCTGGATGCTAGGAACCCGCTTCACACGTGAATGTGTTAGGAATCTTTCATCATTGGGAGACTTTTACCATACTTTTAAAGGCCCTGGTAGCTTTTGATAAGTCACAGAGAATTATGGTTCAGATTCAGTTTTCTGGAATATTATAAATATCTTCACATACATTTTAAAAGACAAGATGTTATGGCAATGTTCTTAATTAATAACAGAGTCATAGTCTTAATATTTACCTCAGCTGAATGTAGACTTTCAAAAGAGTCCCAGTTTATTAAAAATAAAACTCTAAAACCAAAAAATTATGGAACAATATCTTTATATTACCCTTGTTTACATTCAGGACATTTTCAAATTTATCTTGTCTGTGAACTTCGTTATGTTTATTACCCAGATGGTGTTTTACCACATAAGCAATTAATATAATTGGAGACTATGAAGTGTTTATGTCAGGGCAAGAAGCAGTGGAAACTTCAACGTGGTAACTTTGCAGGCAGCCGAACATATTTCACTCTGTGCTTCCAACCTTCCCTTTCCCTGTCGTTCCCCTTCTAATTTTACATTAAACGGAAAAGAAAGAGAGTTCACAAAGCCACCCAGACACTGGCAATTTCTTGGAAATGTGATATATTTCTAATTTCCATATATTTCTTTCAGTGGGATGGCCCTGAGACCACAATTACCTTCAGTGTTGACAGGTGTAAAAAGGCAAATTCTGCCAGTTTCTGATTAAAATGTTATACTGACTGACTTTTCTGAAACTGGCATGATGGGCGACAAAAGACAGACGTTGCTGGGTCAGGTGATGTTGTTGTCATTATCCCTTTTCCCCGTTTTGAGCTCCTGAGCAAGAAAATCCTATATCAAGGTGGATTAGCACCACCTGACATCAGTCCCTTGAAAGGTTGGCAAGATACACGTTCTTTAACTTTGCTAATCCTACTCTCCATTCAGAGGGGGTCAAGGAAAGAAAATCAGACATAATCTCTGAAGAGTATAGAATAAGCTCACATTTTTATTCTTCATCTAGCTTTCCTTTTCTTATATGAAAATCATCTGCCAACCGTACATAATTTGGCCCCTTGTTATTCTGTCTTTCAGTGTGCAGCACTTATGAGTTCTGTTGGTAGGGAGGACCCTCCTCATGGAATGAAGGCATTCCCCAGAGTGTACATCAAAAATTGTAAATCATATTATATCTTAATTACAGAATTGACCCCTCTGAATAAAAAGCTTGGGGTAAATCCTCACTAGAGTTTCATATCTTTAAATCCCAAATCGTGAATTGTTTTCTCAGTTTGGATATACTTTGTATATACTTTATGTGAGAATAGATATTCTTAAAGGGAAGCACACATATATAAGTTTGCATTTGGTGACATGCTTTTTTGGGATGGATTTGATGTCTTTCCATTTAGTCTGGCAAGTTCTTTCTGCACGAACCCCTTCTCCTCCAGGATATTCTTAGGGTTTTCTCTCTCACTTCCTTTCACCTCTGTTCAGATGTCATCTTGTCAGGGAAGTCTTCCTTCTCAGACCACCTTATGTAACCCTCTCACCCTAACTCTGCTTTGCTTTTTCTTCTATCACTTATAATCACAAGGTATACTATACATTAATTGTCTTTCTTTCCTGAACTCAATTCCATGAAACCTGGGTCTTTATTTTACTTGCAATTTTATCCCCAGACCTAGGACAGTGCCTGGTACATATATACATAATATATGTTTATTGACCGAATGAATAAGTGAACAAATGATGAGACTGAGAGGAAATGGTGTCTATAGAAACGCTGATATTATCTGTTCCAGTTTGTGGGAGAATATACAGGTGCACATTTGGCCTTTGAACAACACAGGTTTGACCTGCACAGGTCCACTTACACACAAATTGTTTTCAGTAAATATACAGTCAGCCCTCTCTATCCTCAGATGTGGAACCCGCAGATATGGAGGGCCACTATGGGACTTGAGCATCCTTGGATTTTGGTATCGTCGGTGGCGGGTCCTGGAACCAATTCTCTGTGGATACTGAGGGGCGACTGTTACCTGGGGAGAAAGAGACTGTACTAGTATTTGCTTCTGGTTTCTCTGATCCTCTTATATCTGTTATAATAGTATCTAGGGTATCTCAGTGCTCAAGTCTTAAACTTTTAAAAAATATTGATAAATAGATCCATTAAGTCTTGATTCAGCGACTCACCTGTTCATTCAAAGAATGAGCTGATCATAATAAATATATACTACTACAAGTCATGAAATAGCATGAAACTCCAAGCAAGAAAATGCACACTGGGGAAGGGAGGACTTATGGGCTCAATTTGACTGAACCACATAATGTTTTTAAGATTTTCAAATTAATTGTTAACATTTTAGAAATTTAACATATTGCTTATAAAAATCTGGATATCCAGCCCTCCTTGAATAATCTGAAGGTCTGACAAGGCTGGAGCTGAGTGTGAATGTGTTGATAGCAGTCTCCACTACTCCGTTTTGTATTTTTCTCACCTACCCCTACGTTTATCTTGCCAGCATGGGCACTGCTGGTGTTTGGCATAGCATCCCTGCCCTAAGCCAAACTAATCCTTAGGCATCATGTCACATGCTGCTCTTTATTTAGTTGCTGTGATGGAATTGAAAAAATTTATTGAAGTTAAGGGAAAAAATGGTATCGCTTGTTTTACTTTAAAATTTCTTAATATTTTGGACTTTTTTCAAAGAAAAGAGAGCTTACACCACATATTTCTTTTCTTTCTCAAAATAATCTGTAGCTCAATGTTCTGTATCTTGAGAGGGGTTCAGGTGTTCATAAGTGTACACATTTGTCAAAACTCAGAGAATGAACACAAGATTTTTGCCTTTCATTGCATGCAAATTTTATAAAATGGAAGCAAATATTGAACTACATTTAATCGTATGCATGCAGAAGCATTTAGGGAGAATTTTTCTGATGTTTGAAAACCACTTTGAAATGCTCCAGAAACAGATGGATTAATGAAAGGGTAGAGGAATGTATGGATCCATAGACACATAATAGAAGAAGCACAGTAAAATGGTAATGGTAGAATCTAGGTAGTGGATATATGGGATTTCACTCTACAATTCTTTTGACTTTGCTGTATGATTGAAAATTCTCATAATTAAATGTTGGGGAAAATAATCTGCAACTAAATATGGCTCTAATTTACATGCAGTTTCTACTTTTGGAAAGATTTTTTTTCAAACTAAATGTAAAATTTTGCATAAGGAATTAATGAAGAAGGGAATTACTGTAAATTTTTGATTCTGCTTCTCTAGGATTAATTTTAAGAGTCTTATATTAAAAAAAACAAGAGTTATTTGGAAGTGTAATAATGGGATATTTTTATTCTATAGAAAACTGTCCTTTTGCTCTTCATTTTCTTCCTCTTTCCTGTATCTATTTTCATATGACCAATATGTCTCAAATGGCATTCACTGGACTACAAAAGTTCTAGATATTTTATACTGTATATGTGGGGTATGGATTTATTTTGA
This sequence comes from Phocoena sinus, assembly GCF_008692025.1. Lineage (NCBI taxonomy): Eukaryota > Metazoa > Chordata > Mammalia > Artiodactyla > Phocoenidae > Phocoena > Phocoena sinus. Next base: position 40,881,685 of record NC_045777.1, read on the forward strand.
CTGATGGTAGTTTCACACTACACTTTGTAAGGTGTAGCCATTTAGGATTTGAATGTTTAATTCATACACTTTTCTTGTATAATTGGCATATTGGCACAATTAAACAATTTGTTTGTCTCTCACAGACTGTTTCTTCCATACATTTAGAAACTTCTATTCTACAATTATAAGTAGGAAGTTGTAAGACTAGTAAAGTAACTTTATTATAAATATTTGAAATGGCAAGGTGTTGTAAGCAAAGGCTCAGCTACCCAGTCCTACGTAGTAGTCTTTACTTTTTGATTAGATGATACATGTCATTAGTGGAAACATTTGGATTGTTAATGGACAGAGCTTGACTATGAAATCTTCAGGAAAAGCTGTTTCCTTCCTTTTGGAAAAGAAATGCACCACCTGTTCTTTGACGGAGTCAGCAATATTTCCAATGGGTTATCTTCAGTGACATGAAGCAGATCTATACTATAACACCTAGAATTCTAAACTCCAGAATTCTTCTTCCCCATTACTCTAAATTCAATTTAACTTGTCTTTCAAGATATTCAATTATTGTATCAAATAATTGATACAATACAATAGATAATCTATCAAATGTACCATTTACATTAACTTATCAGATGTCTTTGAAGCACAGATCATTCTCTGTATAGATAACACCATTGGGAAGACCGTGGACCTCACTTCTTATTTTGTAAGATTTCTCTCCCTTATCAAGGAACAGCAATCTCCTTTGCAACCAGGTTGAGTCTTAGTGAAACCAGTTTTTGCCCCAAACATTTCCATATCATTAAAATTTACTACAACTCAGGTCAGTCAGTTCATCTAACATTCACTGAATGTCTATTAGGCTGGCTTCTGGGAACGCAAACACAAATAATGCATAGTCCCTGCCCTTGAGGAGGTCTCATGCTGTTATAAAATGCTGCTGTAGCAAAAAGGAGACACAACCAAACATTTAATGGAGGAATATTCCAGATGAATTAAAATACTATCCATCTTCTGATGACTCTTTTTGAAAGTATTATTAGGTTAACAAATGTATTCTTGGACATTTATTTCCAAGCACTGAAATAAAATGATTTCCTTCTAATATATGTTTGGAAGATAGAGAAGGGCTCAACATGTGGATTTTGTTTTTAAGTCATTTAAATTTTAGTTTTCGTGGCTGGAATCAAATAGATCTTGGCTTCCATCCTTCACTTATTAACTCAGTGGTCTAGATCTCAGCAACTTATTTAAATCCCCCATTCCTCTCTTTATCAACTGTAAGGTATGGGCAGTATAGCTGCCTGTTATGAAAGTTAAAATTTTAATAGAATAATGAATAACAACCTCAAGTCCCTATAGTAGGAACCCAATAAGTGGTATTATTGTTGTTGTCATGATGAGGATGAGGAGGATGAGGATGAGGATGAAGATGATGAGGATAATTTTGATGATGTTGAGGAGGAGGATGTGGAGGAGGATGAGGATGAGGAGGAGGAGGAGGAGGAGGAGGATGAGGAGGAGGAGGAGGAGGAGGATGTTAATTTGGGTTCCTAGAGAAACAAACCTGAGACAGATTCTACTGTAAGTAGTTTAAGTAGAAGCTGTTCCCAAGGAACACTGGTAGGGGACAGAGAAGGAAGAAAGCCAATAAGGAGGTGGGCAACTGAAGGGTAATGATGCTCAGGAGTTCTGAAAGACAATGTAGAGCCTGACCCTGAGTTATCCCACCTGAGAGAGAAGGGAGCTGGGGTATTTATTCATCAACTCCTGCCAGTCATTAGTTGAGGAATGATCTAAGGGGCCTTAATTCCTTGGTGTTTACAGCCTGCCATGTACATAGGCAAAGTGGTCTTTGGCAGGTAGAGAAGGCACTCGGTCAATGATTCAGGTGTTGACAGTTGCCAGTCAGCCTGGCACGCCTGAAATGGTCAAAGCTGGGAGTGTATGGACAGAGCACTGATGACATCTGTCTGTGTGATGGTGATGAGACCACCTGATGAAGGTGGGACACAACATGTCTGAGAAATGAAACGTCAATATAGATGGTTAAATGTAGGGACAAGTCTGTCTGGGAAAAAGAGGCACTGTGCCTCTGCCTGCCTGTATGCACACTTTAACACTTTATCCAACAGGCTTGGACTTATTCTAGCCTCGGCCAATGAGTCATTTTATTTCCCAGAAATTTCTTCTGTACAGATCCCCTCTCTGGGCCCTGGGTGAGTTTTGTGCACTCATGTCTGCTCCTTGGATCTGAGACTCTGCTGTTCATTATTCCAAACTCCCTTCCTGGAGTGCTGTGCACATCTCAGCCAGCAAGCTTGGTCTGAGGCGATCTACTCATTACAGCCTGCAGGATCCCTTAGTAGTTATGATTCAACTGTAACCCAGACCTAATGAGCAGGAAGAAGCATTTCCACCACTTGCTTGCATTGTTTGAGGAGACATCCCACCATCTTCCAATTTAATTATGGATGTGGTTTCTGGGCTGTAGAGCAAGTGAGATATGCTTTCTGCATTTTGTTTTGCTCATAACTGAATCATAGTAATTAAGCAATCATGCAGGATATAAGCAATAACTTTTATGAACATTAAGATAGTCCATTTCATAACATCTAAATGCTTTGTTTATTAAAGTTCACTTTTGAGAAATTGTGGTCGTTGTTAGGAAAACACTATTAATTTGAAGACGTGGAGGAGAGAGATAAGGCACCTCTCATAGAATTGTGTACATTCAGGTAACTGTTATCTTTGGGAAGCAGTGAAGGTGTCTTCTTTAATAAATCTCAGAAGGTATACAAGCCATAAACCATTATTTACATATATGGGTATAGAGATAGCTGTATACATGTACACATACATTATTTCAGCCATGTCCTAGACAACTAACAAAGATGAAATTGCAGTGACTGTTTGCAGTGTCAAAGATGAAACAGTAAACTCTAAGCAGAGTTCTTTTTAAATTCGTAAGTGTATTCTATGTTTTTATTTTGAAAAATGAGAACAAGTTATTATGGAAATGAATATATCAACAATAATTCTATTTAAATAAGTGCAGGAAAACAGATACCCTATTAATTTTTTTTTTTTTTTTGCGGTATGCGGGCCTCTCACTGTTGTGGCCTCTCCCGTTGCGGAGCACAGGCTCTGGACGCGCAGGCTCAGTGGCCATGGCTCATGGGCCCAGCCGCTCCGCGGCATGTGGGAACTTCCCAGACCGGGGCACGAACCTGTGTCCCCTGCATCGGCATGCGGACTCTCAACCACTGTGCCACCAGGGAAACCCCCCTATTAATTTTTGAAGCATGAAATGCTGTGCATTCACCTTGTACTGATAGGAGCTGTTGAAACTCTCTTTAAACATGCTAAAAATCTGTCACAGATGGAAATCTGAAATAATTTCTATAACCTTTCTTGTATTGATAGCATCAACTATTAAGGTCAGCATTTCAGTAGATACAATGTAGTCATAGTAATAGGCATATTGTTAACTAATATGAGGTTTGCCTAAATAGAATAAAGAGTCCTCTGGGAGAAAAAGAAGCAAATATTTCACAAATCTACTTTTTGACCATGATTAGAAGATGGGTGATATTTTGCTCCCCTTCATAAATGGTTCCCTTAACATTTTGACTGGTTCAAAGAAAAGAAGGGCCGATGGTCATTATTATTCATACTTAAGGAGCCAGTTTTAGGACTATGGGGGGAGAAAATAAAGAAGAGATTATATCTTACTATCCACGTTTCCTGCTCCTCTCACCTGCACTGTCAGACAGATCCTTGTTGTCTTTCCTACTTTGCCTCTTGCCTTTCTACTCAACTCTTCCCCTACCTGGAAGGCTTTCCCTTCTTTTTTTTTTTTTTTTTGTGGTACGCGGGCCTCTCACTGCTGTGGCCCCTTCTGTTGCGGAGCACAGGCTCCGGACGCGCGGGCCCAGCCGCTCCGCGGCATGTGGGATCCTCCCGGACCGGGGCACGAACCCGTGTCCCCTGCATCGGCAGGCAGACTCTCAACCACTGTGCCACCAGGGAAGCCCTTTCCCATCTTCTTTTGACCAAGACTCCAGTCCTTCAACCAGTCCAAACTTATATATCTTTTTTTTTCCTCTCAACTTTTATTGTCCATAGAGTCACAGTTATACTGCTCATAACTTGGGTATTCTCTAATCATTACAAATACTAGCCATTGTTCTCAGCAAAAATGGGTATTAATAGCAGCAATCACGTTTTATATATCTTTCATTATTCCCTGACAGTATTCACCTCATAGTAGGTGCTAACCCAACAAATATCTTTTCTCTGTCCTTCTCTGCACTTTGTACTTCACTCCAGTAGAATTATCAAGCTGCACTATAATTGCTTGCAGTTTTAGTTATTGCTACTGCCTAACCAACCACCCCAGTATGTGGTGGCTGAAAGCAACAATTTATTATTTCTCCTGACTTTGTGAGTTCGTCAAACTCAGCTGGGGGTGTTTTCCTTCTCAATGGTATAGCTGAGTTCACTCAACCAGCTCTATTGAGCTGGAACATTGTTTGGAGCTGGAACTTCCAAGATGGTATCTTTTCCTCCAAGGGCTCCTCCATTGGCTCTAAGCATTCTGCAGCCTAGCCTGGACTTCCGACATGGTGGCTGGCTCCAAGAGGGGTAAGCGGAAGCTGCCAGTTCTCTTTAGGGCTAGACTAGAAGTCCCAGATATCACTTCCACTGCATTCAGTTGTTCAAAGCAAATTACAAGGCTGACCCAGATTCAGAATGACAGAAAGAGACCCCACCTCTTGATAAGAGGAGCAGCAGCGTGACATTGCGAAGGGGCATGTGTACAACAATGGGAAGAATACTTGGTGGCCATGTTTAGAGGCTGTCTTTGCACTTGTATCAGCCTTACCCACTAGCCTTTGATTTCTTCAGAGCAAGGGTTGTGTCTTCTTCACATTTTTAGAGTCAGAACATGAAAAGTATTTTTCTCTTTATTTCTTGAATAAAGAAATAGTGGCCCCATGACAGTTCTACTTCTACCTCCAATAATGAACTCAGTTTTATATTCAGAATACTGGTATGAAATATTTCTGTTGTATATCAAAATTTTCTCATTTTTACCTTTTGAGTTTTGTCTTATAGATATATAACTACAAAACATACTTCTTTGGGGTTTCTTTATATACAAACCCTGAGTCACAGATTAAAATAATACCAAGTACTTTTTTGGGGAGCTGATTCTTAGGAAATGCAAACTTGGAAGTGAGGGAAGTTAAACAGGGAGTGAACGAAGCTAAAAAAGGGGTGTCAAGCAGTTAACCTGGAGCAACCAGAGTTTATTTCCACTGGGGAACTCTGGGAAACAGTATAGATGTGTGTCTCAGAGTCATCCTACCCAAGAGATGAGAGAGCTGGAGGATATTACTGGTTGCCCCCAGGCAAAGCAGACTCTAATGGCCAGATGAACCTCCTAGGTGGAGAGACACAGTACTGGAAGTTGGACCAGTAGCACAGAAACGGTCAGTGCCGTGGGGATCTGGGCAGTGGACCATCAGCAACTGCCACATTCAGCATTCCCCTCCCTCGTTTTCCGTACCCTTTCCAGAAAGGAGACTTAGCTGTCTCACCCAACTTCCTCTAAGGACAAGTGTGGCAAATTCTCTTCCTACCAACTAGTTTTCGCTAAAAGGAGTACCTAGAAAAACAACTCCTACTTCTTTAGCCGTAATAGCTATCCTAGGTCACATCATCAGAGATCTTTAAAGATTATATTCATAGAAAGGGACATGGTAGTTTCACAATGCACAACCTAACCCTGATGGCCACCTCTCACGTTTAGAAAGGAACACGAAGGCTTTGGGCTCTAAATCCACAAAAGCGAGATTTATATCTGTTGTTGCACATCATTGTAACCCCAGTGCCTGGAAAAGTATCTGATCATAGTAGGTACTCAATACATATTTGATGAATAAATAAAATTAATAGAGGAGAGTAAAAAAATAATGTAGTGAAAAATCATTTTAGGTATCTTTGCCATTTTCTTGCTGTTTATTTATAAGGAACTTAGTATCTCGGAGACTCAGGCCTATTGTTTTAAAAAACTGAGTTATGTTTTTCAACATTTGCTCATTAAGTTCTCTTGTCTCTTTTTACCTTCTTCTTTAATTTTATCTGAGTTATATTTTGGGCAGAGTAAGCTTTTGCTTAGAGAAAACTTTTGCTGTTAAAGTTTCCAGATAATTTTCAGAAGAGGGAAAAATAAGTAAAGAAAGCTGATAAAGGGAATAGGTTGAAGACCGTTACACTTGTGCAGAACCCACATTAGTACATTCTTTCATCAGCCTGTAAGGAGGCATCTTCTCTTTAAAGCCACCTTTGGCTGTTTAGGTATTTTTGAGAATATTCATAGGAGTACGTAGGTAGCTAAAGAGACAATCAAAGAGTCTTAAGCACTGGGAAGCAACGGGAAAGTCACTCTTCTAAGGTAGCAGACCAGAAAGTTCCTATCAGTGTTGAGCACTTTCTTGCAATGGAGTGGACTCACACAGTTTTTTACAATCTTAAAACTAGAAACTCATTACTCATCTTTTTGGTCCCTGGCACTTTGTACCTTTCTGGGCACAAATGAAGTTCTTGGTTACTTTTTGCTGAGTAAATAAAAGAATGAGTGACTGAATACATAGCAGGAATAAAACATTATGCATGAGGCAAGGGGATCCTTGCTGGTAGGAAACTTGGAGGAAGCTAATGTCATAAGGTGAATTAGGCCTTAGGTGGAAATTGGAAACGAGGAGGGAACTGTAGAGTGAAGTTGAAGGTTGACTGAGACCCTCGTCTTCTCTCAGTAGTAGTTTTGTTTTAAGGAATAATGATGCTATGGGGTCCTCATGAGTCTCACTTCCAAACAAAGACCTATACTTAATTACATTGCTGATTGAACTGCTCATATTTACTGTCACCTTATCTTTTTAAGCAGGAGATGCTCAAGTTGGAGGGGAAAAATAAGATATTTTCCCCCTTTTTACCCAGTATAATTGTTATTAGCTTTGAATAAGCAACTTCGGTTGTACGATAGAAAATCTCCATGCATGCAGTAGAATTCTCTGTCTGCCTTTCTGTCTATGCAGTTTTATTGTGTAGACTATTTGGGGGAACATGAAAGTTAAGATTTGATTCATCTTAGAACTCTGATAGAATAAGGTAGTGGAATCTGTTTCTTAATGCAGTGCACAATTTTAGAGTATAGTGTATATTAAATCGACTTGTAATTCAGTAATCTTTTTATTAGTTTTCAAATGTTGATTTAAATAATATTATATTATGCATGTCTTGCTTCCACGACAAGACATGAATGTCTGAATGTCGTGAAAATGTTTTCATTCCCTTGTAATTGAATCAGATATAGAACATAGGTTAAAAACATTCCTTTTCAAACCTTATAATTTCTGACACCGTAAGTTATGTTGAGGAAAAGAGAGACATTAAGTTGACAAAGGATTTTTGTTTATACATATGACAGGTGATTGGGGTACAAATTGACTGGAGATGATCAGTTCTGCCATTGCAATGATCTCTATTGCAAAGATGGCCAAGGTAGAAGGGACTACTTTGCATAAATTTTGGGGTGGTTTATAATTTGAGACATGGCTATGCACTTGGATCATTTTATAAAGGAATATATAAGAATAGAATTTTCTCTTTATTGAGTAAAATTAAAATTACAAAAGATAAAAAGGCAGCTTAATATTCTCTCATTTAAATTTTAATCATATTAAACTTTGAATGAGGTTTTTCCTGAGCTCTTATCCAAATACTGCTGTTAAGTTGGCTATAATCTTACTATATTCTTTTGTATGTATAAAAACATTCTTTTATATATTTTTGATGACTGTATATGCATGTATATGTATGGAATTACTTTAAAGCTGAAACCCTGTTTTTTCCACTTGTAAAAAGTTGATTCATTGAATTTGTTTTTAGGATAGCACTGAATGAATATTGCATTTAATAAAAATCTTTAATTTCTCTAAACCTTTTCACAGATAAAAGTATATGCTTTTTATCTTTTCCGTTAAAATGACAAGGCCTTCTCATCAGGGAGATCAGAAAGCATGGCTGGCATGCTGAACCTAGTATCAGAACATATGTTTTTTATTCTTTATCTGACCTTGGAATGATGCAATGGCTCCAAGATCTTTTTCTCAAAAATGACTCCATTTCTCATGCATTTACATTTCAGTGGCCCTTTGAGTTCTCTAGCTCTTATGCTGCCTGATTTGTGTTTTTAAATCTTCATAATAAGTAAAATTTAGATAACTCATATCCTTTGGGTTGGAGGGTGTGGATGAAAGTTATGGGGAAGACATTTCTTTCTCAGGAAAGTAGCAAATAAGCACACCTTACTCCCCCCAAAGATTCAGCTACAAGAAGAGTAAAATGCACGTGGAAAAGAGGCCTTGAGGTATAGGATGGAGGATTCCAAACTTTGATGGCTTCAGTATCAGCAGGGAGGCTTGTTAAAAATATGTACTTCAAATGTATTGAACCAGAATTTAGAATCCTAGGGCAGGGGCAGCTGGCTAATATCCATCAAAGTTGGCAATACATGAGGTCAGGACCTAGCCCAATTTGAAGTAAGAAATGGGGAAATTTTCCTGCTAAGCTATCCAAGTCATTTCACAATTCTGAGGCATGGTTTTCCATCAGTCACAGAGTTTAAGTGATTAGTCAATGCTGAAGTTCCTGGCCCTCGATAGTACTAAGGGTCAGCTGTCCAGAGAACTTAACTCTCTTGAATGTCTCATTTCCTCATGTCCTATACAGCTGTTTTGCTCTTTCCTCATCCTTTCATTTGCCAGCTTAATATCTGCTAGCAGCTATTCTTTTAGACTTTTAATATTTCTTCTCATGTCCCTTTGCTTTAACAGTTTTTCTCTTCAGCCCTCAAAGTCAGTATTTCTCCCATCTCAGAGGCTACCTCTGAATCATCCACAGTTTGTAGTTCACCCTTTGGGAAACACCAAGATTCTCAGACCTTTCATTTCTCTGCCCTTTTAAATGAGGGCAGAAATGACTGCTGACGTTTCCCTCGACACCAAAGGGTGTGATCAGGCTAGAGGAGAAAACGCTTGTTGAATGTGGATTGCTGTGTGGCTTCACCACTTAGCTGGGAGGCTGAAGCCTGGCGGCTCAGTGATGTGCCAGGGCTGTGCAACCCATCAGTGGTGAGCCAGGATTACAACCTGGAGAATCTGGCTTACTCTTTCAGAGAACATTCCATTGGACAAACTAGACTTATTATTTCAAGCGTTTCCGTGTCCCTGTAGGCCAAAGAGGGAGAATTTATGACAGTAGTTTGACCTTGAGAAACCCCACTTACCCCAGAATTGTCCTTTAGCTTATAAGAGAGCACTGGGAAAAAGGGAGGGGAGAGAAAGAATTTAATTATTGAGATTCTGCTGCTTGTATGTAGGGAATATGTATGGGAACATCTTTACCTTTTCTACACATGATTTAAAAATTCATTTAATCCTCAAACAACTCTCAGGGAAAAAAAATAGAACTACAATAGAAATTCTTGAGATTTTTCCTTAAATATATCTTTAGAAAAAGTATACTTGAAATTTGATGACTTATGGGGAAAGATTAATCAGGAAGGTTAGAATTTCTATCTTTATTCCAATTAAATACATGTCTGTTTTGAGACTGAGGTTTTTTTTTTGTTTTTAGTACTTTTGGGAGGACACTTCCTTAGGGAAAGATAGGTCTGGGATTCCATACTGTTCTTGGTTGGTATTCTGTATTGCAGAATTGGGATTCTACCTCATAAATTAGAGTATGGAGGAATGTCAAAGCCAGTCCTGGTGGCCCTGAGGTATGTGAGCTCTAGCTCCACTGCAAAATCAGGGGGTCAAAAACTTACTTATTTAGCATTTTCTGTGGACGAAGGTACTGTGAAAGGCACTTTACATACTTTCATTCGATCCTTTTAGAGAATTAATAGCTTCTGGAGCCTCTATGCTATAAACAAGGAAACTGAGGTTCTGAGCTGTTAAGTAACTTGCCCAAGGTGAAACTAAGTTGGTTTCATCTCACCCAAAAAACCCCATAGTCTTCTTGTTTCCACAGAAGCACATGCAACGAGCATTCCATCACACGTGCTGGCAGCGGGGAAAGACTGGGAAATGACTGTTACACACACAAGACTCTGACTACATCATACACTAGCTTGCAACATGGCTACAAAGGCCCAAATAAGAGCTCTGTGTGCTCACTATCCCTTTATTAGCACATTTTCTCTTGCATGGTTATCCAGTGCAAGTACTGTACGTGATGAGTTGGGGCATGGGTGGAAGCTGCTGCCATTATTTTTGCCTCAGGTAGAATGCTGACATCAGTTGTAATGAGATTAAAATCTTCTCCTCAGCTGTTGCTTGAAATACTCTCTTGTGTTCTCATCCAACTGTTTTAACTAATTGAAGTGACTCAACCATATAATTATTTTCAAATATTTACAATTACTTTTAGATAAATATAAATGAATGTTTGCCTGTGTATGAAAAACAAAAGGGATAATTTGGCCCCTCTTCCCAAATAGTCTAACCCTCCTAAGATATTGTGGGAGGAAATATCAGAGTGTACCAGTGGAGTTCACATGACACAAATGAGTATTTTTCATACTAAAATGAATGCTATTTTCAGTTTCACCAAGATGGATTAGCCTCATTCCTCCCAGCTCCTCCCCGTTACAAGTAAAAACCCCTAGATATCACACGACTAACAAACGTAGGAAGACTCTGAAAGATCCAAAGAGGAAGGTGGGCTGCCTAGTAACGTGAGGGACTTGAGAAACTTGACCAGCTAAACAACAGGGAGTACCTTCAATTTCCTTATTGCTTCTCTTATATCCTGGACAGGGGGCTGCAGAAGTTTCCAACCCAGGAACACCAACAGGCACAGACCAAAAGAACAGACTAAGAAAATCCCATTTCCCTTCGTCAAATGATCAAGAAAATCGTGGCCTAACAACAGGAGAAATTTGGGGCAATGTCTGTCAAACACCATCAGAAAAACCACACCTATAGACAAGGAAACTAAGGTTGTGAGATGTTAAGTAAGTTGCACAAGGTGGAACTGAGACTCTAAATTAGGTTTATCCCACCCAAAAAACCCATAGTCCTCTTGGGCTTCAGTAGTACTCAGCAAGATGTTGATTCCCTGCACCCCCAAAATGCTGATACTATTAGACTGTGATAACTTATATATATATATTGTATTATATTATGTATATAGGAGTAACCACTAAGAAATCTATACAAAGCACTATACTAAAAAACACAGTAAATAAATCAAGATAGAAACCTTAAAAATGATCAAATGACCCACAGGAAAGTAAGAAAAGAGAAACGGAGGAAAGAAACAGAAAGCAAGTTATAAAATGACAGACTTAAGCCCTAAAATATGAATAAATTACTTTAAATATAAATAGTCTATGGAAATGCAAAAGACCCAGAATAGCCAAAACAATCTTGAAAAGGAAGAGCAAAGTTGGAGGACTCACATTTTCCAATTTCAAAATTTACTACAAAGCTAGGTAATCAAGATGGTGGGGTACTGGCGTAGGAATAAACACATAGGTGAATGGAATAGAATTGAGAGTCCAGAAATTAACTCTTGTATTGATGGCCAGTTGACTTGCAGTAAGAGTGCTAAGACAGTTCAATGGGGAAAGAATAGTCTTTTCAATAAATGGTAGTGGGGCAACTGGCTAGTCACATGCAAAAGAGTGAAGATCGACCTCTTACTTATACCATACACAAAAATTAACTCCAAAAGGATCATAGATCTAAATCTAAGAGCTAAAACTGTGACACTCTTAGAAGAAGTCATAGGTGTAAAATTTGCGATGTTGTATTAGGCAAGGGATTCTTAGATGTGATACCAAATGCGTAAGCAACAAAAGAAAGATAGGTACACTGGACTTCGTCAAAATTTAAGACTTTTATGGTTCAAAGCACACCATAAAGAAAGTGAAAACCGACTCACAGATTGGTAGAAAATATTGCAAATCATATATCTGAGCTGATAAGGGAGTTGTATCCAAGATATATAAAGTACTCTCACAACTCAATAATAAGACAGTACAATTTTGGAATGGGCAAAGGTTCTGAATAGATATCTCTCTCCCATGGAGTTATACAGATGGCTATTAAATACATGAAAAGAATCTGTACATCATTAGTCATCAGAGAAATGTAAGTCAAAAACAGGGAGGTGCTGCTTCTCATCCACTAGGATATATAGTTATTATCAAAACTTATTATCAAAAGATAGGTAATAACAACTGTTGACTAGGATATGGACAAACTGGAACCCTCCTTCATTGCTGGTGAGAATGTGAGATGGGTCAGTCACTTTGGAAAATGGTGTGGCAGGTCTTCAAATTGCGAAACATAGAATTACCATGTGACCCAACAATTCTACTCCTAGCTATATACCCAAGAGATAGAAAAAAATACATTCATGCAATAACTTGTACATGAATAGAAGCATTATTCATAATAACCCCCAAATGGAAACAACCCAAATGTCCATCAACTGATAAATGGATAAGAATTTGTATTATATCCAGAAAACAGAAAATTGTCCATAAAAAGCAATGAAGTACTGATACTACAACATAGATGAACTTTGGAAGCCTTATGCTGAGTGAAAAAAAAAATCTATTCATAAAAAACTATATATTGTATAATTCCATTTATATGAAAAGTCCAGAGTAGGCAAACCTATAAAGTCAAGAAGCAGATTACAGGTTTACTGGGGCTGGGGCTAGGGGTTGGTGGGGGCTAGGGGTTGGTGGAGGTGTGGGTTGAGGGAACACAGAGAGGGCATACTAATTGGTATGAGTTTCTTTGGGGGATGATGTTCAAAATTGGTTATGGCAATGGTTAAGCAAGCCTATGAATATACAAAACCATTGAACTATGTACTTTAACTGAGCCAATGTTATCGTATGTGAATCAGCAAAGCTGCTGAAAATGCAAATAGTCTAAATACTCCAATTAAAAGACAGATTTTGGCTTAGTGGATAAAATACATGATCCAATAATATGCCGTCTATAAGGTATGCACTTCAAATACAACATAGGTTGGCTGAAAGTAAAAGGATAGAAAAACATATACTGTACAACATTAGTTTCTAAAAAAGCAGTTATATAAATATCAGATAAAGTAGACTTAAGAGCAAAGAAAATTTTTAGAGACAAAGAGAGACATTACATAATTATAAAAAGATCAATCCATCAGGAAAGGATGCCTATTGTAAATATGTACTCATCAAACAGAGGCTAAAAATACATGAAGCAAAATGAAATACTATGTCTCAGTTTTCTTAAGTTCTTTAAATCCTACTGCATCTATAACAATGGTCTTTAATTATAGCATAAGTTAAAATCCTTACATCTGTACTAAGTCTAATTCCTGAAAGAGCTGCCTTTGTCTTTTTACCCTTGAAATGCAATGCTGTGTTAGGTATTGAATTGTGTGTGTGTGTGTGTGTGTGTGTGTGTGTGTGCATGTGTGTGTATTTACACCATACAGACAAGGTCTATGGTTCTATAATCATAGAATTTAGGGCTAGGTGATCATTTTTCAAGCCTCCTTGTGACACACACAGACACACACACACATTCACAAGAGCAGAGAATCTATTTAATTCCATAAATATATATTGGTAATATTTTTGATGCTCTAAACCTGTTCTAAAGCAGCATTTCTTACTAATTGATATGACCGAGAAAATCTCTACCCAAAGAGATAATATGAGCTTTAGAAATAAAGGCAAATTTCAGTATTTGTATTTGGGAGAAATAAATTATGTGTTAGGAATATTTATCAAATAGAGGCATGCTTGCCTACTATCTCCCTGAACCTCATAAGCATAATAATTTTATTTCTAATTTATTCCTCTTAAGGGATGCAAATTAAATGTTCTAACAGCTTGCTTTTTACTAAATAAATAGAATAATATATAAATTTAATTTAGACAAATAAATAATTGTATTTTATATAAATCAATACTAGCTAGTATCTGGTAACTTTAATATATTACCTATTTAAATCCTAGCCGCTACAATAAATAACCCCAAAGTGGTCGTCTATGGAAGAGGATGAAACTAGAATACTTATATTGCTCCTTTCACCAGCATCACCCCTCATTTTGTCATCTAATCTTGGTTGATTTGCTCTTTGTTTGGAAACTTTATACGTCTAGATTATATATACTCAAATCCCTACTGGATTTATCAGCTTCAAGCATTAGCTCCTAACTCTCTGTATGCAAAATTAGAACTTCAGCTCATTTATACTTTTCTACTTGTTCTTCTCTACTTTCTGTTTTTAGCTTGTATAATTATTTCTAAACTTTCTGAGGCTTAAAATATTTGTATATTTTATAACTATAATGCCCAATTTTTTTTCTTTAGTTAAGTATGTTAAATGGTTTCAGGGCTGACCTCCAAACCTTTGACAGTGAATTCTCCATTTTATAAGTTGACTAGAGTGATTTCTAAAGATATGAATCATGCATAATTTGTAGATCCCTTTGGGAAATGCCGAGATTCTCAGAGGTTTTGCTTGTGTCATCAAAGGAAGACAGTCATGGTTTCTACTGCTTTCCCTCTCTGCCGCTCTCGTGTCAAACAGGGCTCGAGGTTCACTTCGCGCTGCAATATGCTTTTTTGCCTTTACCTGTTCACATTTCTCTGCTTTGACCTCCTAGATGTGAAAATTTTGAAGAACATTTATATTTACATATTTAAGTGTTCAAGCTCTACTGCTTAGTTCTTAGTAATTGATATTCTACCTGTGCTTTTAGACCGGCCAAAGGTTTTTTTGAGCAAAAGAGAACAAGCCCTTGCTACCTGTTTTAGAGAGCCTTTTGTAGAGATTTTTAAAGCAAGATTGTTAGGATTTTGTTAAAGGAACATTTGTTATGTTAAAAGAAGATTGTGAGCTTGGTGGAGATACTAGGCAGAAAGAATTACTTGCTAATCACAGTTTGTTTCGTGGAAGTGTATAGCTATACTTAAGGTACACACGCACATACCCACATACATGGATACAAAGGAGGTGAAAATGGGATCAAAAACTGTCCTCTAGAATATTCAGACGCAGGCACCATTTTGTGGCTGCCTCCCACTTGTCACCTGGGCATTGATACAGGAAGTACAGCCTATTTCAGGGGTTCAGAAGGGTAAGAGCAGGGAAAAATTGAAATTTTAAAATGTCACAACTCGTTCTATCAGAGATTATCATCCAGCTTTACTATTTAAATAGCAACTCATCCTGTGTTTGACTATCATAAGCAGCATTTTTTCTGAAGAGATATTCTTGAGACTATTGTTGTACAATGTTCTTTGCATCCTCCACTAGACCTTTGCGCATCAGAGTGGGTCATATTTTGTTCATCCCATGTTGCCACCACTTTTAGGCAGTATTAGTTGATTTCTGGTGAATGCCAACACTTATTTTAGCATAAATTCCAGAGTCATTTTTTCCCAATGTTCATACAACAGCAAACAAACTAATAAAATATATTGAATTTTAACTTGCCCCTTTACCTCTTATTCCCTGAATAAACTTTAGAATTTACCTTATTAACCTACAAGGAACGTCAGAAACTATTTCCATGGAATAATAATTGATTTATTTTCATTCATCTGAAATACCAGATGTACTGTCAGATTCAAATGAAGTTTTATTGCTCTGTGGTAATACGCAGTAATTAAGATATTGTCCAGATAGATTGTCCCTGGGAGTCTTACAGTGTGGCATTTAGGCAGTGGTATATGGTAAATTTGTAATACTGCATACAGGCCAAGGAACATGTCTGTCTATTGTTATAATTTACATATAAGTTATATATGAGGAATTGTTTATAATCTAAGATAATGATATTATTTTAAAGCATTTTATTAGATTTATTCTTAGACTTGTAACCTGATTAGAAAACTGCTGTTTTCACATTGTTCTTTCTAAATGTCTTGACCTTTGAGACATTTTAGTTCAGTCATAAATTGCCTTATGATTATGGACTAGAAACTGCTACAAGCTTGGGTAAATACATTGGAATAATTGCTCAAGAGCCTTTTAGTATCCTAATATTTTATATTTTCATGGACTTTTGAGTTTTAACAAAGTGACCTTGATCTCTATGTTAGATTCTTGGACTGAGTATGGGAATTTTGTATTTTTATTTTCAAAACAATACAAGATTTCTCCAGGAATTTTTATTCATTGGTAAATTTTTTTTTGTAATAACTAAGAGCCAGTCTAAATTTTGATGGTATTATTATTGTTTCAGTCTGCACAAGTCTCACCTATGTAATGTATTGATAAGGAAGGAACACCATGTTAAACACATGAAATACTTTATGTGGGTTACTTGAAAATGACAAATCAAAAACTATCATGTAATAGAAAAGATATACATTGAGGCATAATTTCTAGTGCTGTATCTTCTCTACTACAGTTAAACTGCACTCCTCATGTCATTCATAAGAACGAGCTTTGCAGTCAGTTTTAAAAGCTAAAGTAATTGGGATGAGAAACATAAAATGCCCAAGAAATTATTCTGATGAAAATTACAAGTCTAAGTCAAGAAAGTAAACAAACCAGAATTTGAGGCATGATCATTTTTATTTTTGTAACTTTAAACAGTCCTTAGAAATAATTGACAGTTTACTGATTTTAGCAGGAAACACGTTACTCTACTGCCATCTGGACATACTAATAGAACCTTTGCCTCTGGATGAGAGAAAGGCATAATGATTATAAATGTTTTGTCAGAAAACCCCCCTTTTTAAGGGGATTTGGGATGTAAAACCAATGGCCGTAATTTTGAAACAGCTGTTCTTTTCATGATCTCCTCCACATGGAAAGAGATTTGGAAATGGAGTGTCCTCAAACATCACTTTGTCGCAGTGATCAAAATTTTTCATTTTGTCCAAATATGTAAATGGAGTCAAATTTACTTCTTAGTAAAACCTATTACACCAAACACGTAGCTTGCGTTTTTTTCTGTGTTCAACACTGTCTTTTTTTTTTTTAATTTGGGCTCTTTTAAAAATTTTATTTTATTTTATTTTTTTGGCTGCAACGCACAGCATGTGGGATCGTAGTTCCCCAGCAAGAGATCAAACCCACTCCCCCTGCATTGGAAGCGCAAAGTCTTAACCACTGGACTGCCAGGGAAGTCCCTCAACACTGTCTGGATTAACTTGATTCATCTATTATTTATATATCCACTCACTTCCAGAAAGGAGATGAGTGATTTTACACTAGAAAGGCATAGATGTAATACAGATATGAACATTTACTAAGTAATGCATGATAGCAAAAGGATGCTTAAACTGAAATGCATTTGTCAGGGACAGTAACTGTACTTGACTATAAAAATTGGGCCTTTGCACTCTGACCTTGGGTCATCTTCTCACTGTTTAAAACTGGCATCCAGCTGTCTTTTGGATGCATGTCCTTCTCCTGGAAATAAAGAGAAGTGAGAAGGTCAGTGAATCTAACACCTCAGACCCCCAAATTGTGTGGAATTTAAAAGTGGTCTGCTCTCCCCCTTCTGTCAAGGTCTCTTGGCTTCCTGGGTTGTTTCCATCCTCTCTCATTCTTTCTTCCCCCATGAGAGTAGGGAGATTCTGCAGGAAAGCCTTTCTCTGGATCTGTTGCCTGTCTGATTCTTGTCCTCTCCCAGGGGATTATTCTATATTCTGTTGTGCAAATCTTTTGTTTTGCTTTGAAACTCTTGGGAAAATTTTGTGCCATCTGCATCATTCTGACCATTTTCTATTCTGTGATGTGTGGGCCCTGTATCTGTCTTATTCCTCCTCTATCCGATTTCCCTTGGATCTCATCGTTGCCTAGAATGAGTCAGAACCTGCAGTCACAACCTTCCTTGGACTAGATTGGATTATGGACCTTCCCCATGCAGTGCTGGGGTGGAATTAAACTTAATTCTGTCCCCACTTTCCAATGCTCCTAGTCTGTTTACCACTAACATCTTTTCTAGGGTTGTTCCCTCCTCCTCTGTCTATGTGACTGACTTCAGGTATATCCATGTAGCGGAATAGTACTCAGTAATGAAAAGGAGCAACCTTTTGATACATACAACTACTTGGATGGATCTCAATAACATTATGCTGAGAAAAAGAAAAAGCCAATTTAAAATAGTTACTTACATACAGTGTGTTTCTATTTATACAGCATTCTCAAAGTGACAAAATTATAGTGAATGACATTTCCCTAGTTGCCAGGGGTTAGGGTTGGGAGAAGGATGTGACTATTAAGTGTTAATACAATAAAGTTTCTCTGTGGTGATGGAAAAATTCTGTACCTTGATTGTGGTGATATTTACTCAAATTTATACTTGCAGTGAAATTTCATAGAACTACACACAGACACATATAAATGAGTGAATGTAAAAACTGGTGAAATCTAAAGATCTTCACCTGAGTGAATAATATTGTACCAATATCAATTTCCTAATTTTGATAATGTGCTATGGTTATGTTCATTATGTTCATCTTCATTGGAGGAAGCTGGGTGAAGGGCAAACAGGAACTTCTAAGTATTTTGCAACTTCTTGCAAGTCTTAAACTATTTCAAAATGAAAAGTTATTTTAAAAATAGCTAATAATAATGATAAAAATTGTAGTGCTTTGAAAGTTTTTTAAAAATTGAGATCTTGGCCTGCACAGAAAAATCAGACGTTTTATGTGGTGTGTTGATTATTCTGCATTTTCCCTCCTTTGAGTCTGAATCCTCTGTGCCCTCCTCTCGCTTATTCCAGGCCCCAAGAGACTTTTATTGACTGTATCACCTCCTCTTCCACGTCTACCTTTTAGCAGACTGTTCATTCTTTTCTTTTTCTTATCCCTAAGACCTAGTGGTAGAGATAGCTCTCTCTTATTTTTAGAACCTTTGTTAGTTACCTTAACCCTGCCTGTCTCTCTGGACATACCCGTTTTGTTTAATTCTTTTCAGGTAAAATCTTTGAGTGTGTCATCTGTCCCTGCTAGGACCCTTATACATTTGGCAAAAAAAAAAAAATAAATTAAATAAATGGAATGACAAATGATAGACTGGGACAAATATTTGTAACTCAGGTGGTAAAGAATTGCTTTCCCTAATATACAAAGACTTCCTAGAAAAGGATAAGATGAAAGCTAACAAGATGAAAGGGTATGAACAAGCATATCATAGAAGAGAAATTTCAAATGGTTAGTAAGCATGTGAGAATATGCTCCTGCATTAGTATTTAGAGAAATAAAAGTTAAAACAATAATGAAATAGTATTTTTACACGTAAGATGGAAACACATTCCCCTTTAGGACTTAAGAATTCTCCCTGCTACTGAGAGTTTGTGTGGCTGACTCTCTCTCAGCTGATTACCTTTCCAAGAATTTTTCTGCATCAAAGGGAGCTGTCTTGTCCAAAATTCTGCCCTCTTCCTGGATGGCCTGCAAGCATCCTGTGAGATATAAATGTCCAACTCCTTGCCTCCAAGCTGGACAACTGTAAAGGGCTATTTTCCAGCGATCTCAACCCACAACACAGCATGTGTGAGCCTGTAGGGGCATATGAACTCTTATAGTGTGAATTGTTGCAAACTCTTTTGGAAGGTAATCTCACTTAATCAGCACATTAATCAGTCAAAATGAAAAAAATGTATACATATATATATGTATCTTCAGACTTAGCCGTCCTAATTTTCAGCATTAGAAACAAGAAAACATTAGTCTACAAGGATATGTATATAAATGATGTGTACTGAAATTTTATTTGCTGGGATAACTGAAAGTAGCCTACTAGCCATCAGTAGAGAAGGTACACCTATGCCCTGAGGTATTATGATGGTACTAAGAAGAATGGACTAGACTCGTATCTGGTGGCACACAGAGGATATCTGAATGTCAGTGATATAATGCTTTATAACAATGAAAGAGGAAAAGCAAGTTATAGATGTGTGTGGGTGTGTATGTGTGCCCTGCTATAGCTCATTGAAGATCAACAAACAGTGACTATTAGAAAAACATGTGTTATTGGGGCTGCTCTTCAGCCAAAACAGGCTTGCATGGCCATGCTTGCTGTTTACGGATGACCACTTTGATTGGCTGGGTGTTTATTCTGATTAGTCAGTGCCTGCGCTGCCCTGGTTGTTAATTATTTTGATTGTTGTCCCTTCCTATAAATTTCTGCAAGCCTGTGTATATAGTTGGCTACAGAAACAACAAAGTAAAGATTCACTAAGGCACATTTGTATTCAAATTATGCCAGACATTTGGATGGAAAAGAAAGTATTCAATTCAGATATTGTATTTGTGTAACGAATATAAACAAGTTAGAATTATAATAAAAAAGTTCTAATTCTATCTGGTAAGCTCTCTGTAATAGATATTCCCTCTGCATTATGAATAACATGTGGAAGAAGAGAAAGATGATACAGTTTATAATTGAATACTGACAAAGCATTATTTCTCATTACTCCCACCATGGGCTTCTAGGGTACTGTAGCATATATTTAGGACTGCCAAATCCTGAAGTTTAGGAAATACCATTGTAAAGCATAACATATACATCAGAGATACATTAGGAAGAGAGAGACAATATTTTATTAAGGGCTTTGAGCTAGTTGGTGGAATAATAAACACTTTTGTGTTAGCTTTAATGATTTATGTTACCTTTCTTCCAGAGAAAACACAATAGTAGAATGAAAGGATATTGTGATTGGTTTTATAAATAAATAACGATTACTTAAGAAGTAAATATATTCAGGTTAGAGTTTGCTCATTTGTGTTTGATATGATCTGACACTGCAGAAGGGCAGAGGAGTTCATTATTACCCAGGTCTTTACGAGAAGGGGTCTCCATTGCATGACATGGCAATTTGTTGCCTTTATTTGAATGGATTTAGACAAAGCTTGCATCGGTTAGTGTTCAGTTCCTTTGACAGTACCTTTTAACATCCATCTCATTGTTCCATTTGTGGGTCATTGCAAAGCATTCATGAAGACTTTGTGGTTTAGGGAGCAAGTGAGGCTGTTGTCTAATTTGTTGTAATTGCTTAACTTACTCAAATAGTTTAATTTACCCCTGAATATGTTCAGCAGCTTAAAAGAAAGGTGTCCGTTCAAACATGAAATCTTTATAATTAGAAAAAACTAATTATATGGGTTTGTGTTATATAAACCTCAGTGAACTTTCTCCCTGCCTAATTTAATTAATCTTTAAATAATAACATTGGTTTACTTCTTTGTGGGGGCAAGGAAAGATTATTTATGGAAAATTCAGACTTCTCTGAGAAGTAACAAGCATTTTTCTATGTGAAAGACGTTTTTCCCCCTAAATCTCTTCCTAAACACCATTTCGGCTTCTGCCTGAGGGAGTGGATTAGATGTATCTTTCCTCGCTCTCAAATTAACCACCTCCCTGCAAACTGCTCCAGTCCCAATGTGCTTTCAGGTTACCAAACCATGGGGGAGTACACAAAATGTTCTTTCTCTTTCCAGCCCAATCTATCTTTGAAGTGCCAAGGAGAGATAGTCTGGCAGCATGTAAATCTGAAATTCTGTTTTGCTTAAAAAAAAAAAAAAAAAAAAAGAAATTCTCACTCAGGCATGGTTCCCTTCAAAACGGCAAGCTTTTCCTGTCCTTTGTCTATCTCAGTGTCTTTGAGCCATCTCATTAGTGGGCTGGTATTCCTGACACAATACTTTTTAGGAGTTAGATTTCTGGCTAAATCTACACTACATTTTTAGTGACAAAATAGCACACAGGGAAAATGAAAAATAACACCAGAGTCTTGAATAATGTTGTTAGCTCAACTTCTGTGAGTTAATTACATTTCTTCAATTAAGAAACAAACTAATAAAACTTCAATTCAACATTATGTTGCTTTCACAAATACAATGGTTGATAGTATGGATATTGAGCCATTACTGAAAATGAATTTTTGTTTTCTAGAGTCTACAGACAGGAAGAATAATATAAAAATAAAAATGCAGAGTTTGTATCCCTCCATGCCTATCTGACCCTTCCCACCCCAATTTAATGAAACTTCACTCTTTCTTGAAGGAATTACCTACTAGAGTTGGTTTAGCAATCTACCAGTATGTAGATCCCCCTTCTATTTGAATTTTTCTTTCAATTTTTAGGAAGGCCAAAATTGGCCGAAAATGACTGTTTCTGCCTATGCTTATAAAGTAAAAGTAAAATGGAGTTGGGTAAATTTATTTAAGGTGAACTTACTATCTTTTATATGGTTAAATCTACCTAGGAGCTTAAATCTGAGATGCTAGATATTACAGACTGTGAAAGGTAAAGCTACAAAGAAATCTAGATACTAAAAACCATTATTAAGGAAAACCATTCAGAAACCAGCCATAAAAAATGCAAAATAAAAACCACAGTAAATGGTTAAAATGAAAAAGGCAGGCAGCTCCTAGCACTGGAGGAACTGAGGTTCTGAGGTTCTTCTCTTCTGCTGGTGGAAGTGCCACCACTTCGAAAAACTGTTTGGCAGTAGAAGGAAAGCTAAACATGCACCTGCTTTCTGACTCGGCAATTCCATTCCTAGGTGTATGCTCAACAGAAATGGGTCTGTATGTTCATCAGAGACATGCATACAAATGTTCATAGGAGCACTGTTAGTATTAATCCCAAGGTAGAAGTAATCAAAGGTAGAATGGATGTTTTAATTGTGGTAGCTTATTGCAAAATAATAATTTAGCAAAAAGGATGAGTCAACCAGAAGTACATACAGCGACATGGACAGACTTCACAAGCTCAATGTTGAATGAAAGGAATCGGATACCAATGAGTACATCTTGTATTATTCAATTTATATAAACTTTAAAAAGAGGGAAAGCTAACCTATGGTGTTACAAGTTAGGGTGGTGGTTAGCATGATGGGGCAGTGAAAAGGAAGGGGCACCAGGGGAACTTCTGGTGTCCTGGTGGTGTTCAGTTTCTTGATCTCAGTGGTGGTTACCTGATTTTTGCAAATTTATGCATATACATGTATATCTTTTTTATTGGAGTATATGTATATACATATACTCCAATAAAAAAGATGAAAAAGGAAGAATAAAGAAAAAAGCCAGCTATAGAAATGAAGAGGATTGGCAGCATAAAAGTGTGTGTATTTTGGTTTTTTCACCCATGGAAAGAGATCAAGAAAGATACATGATTAACGCCTATGAAAATTTGAGAGTCAAAGTTTTAAATTCTCTAAGTGGTTAAGGTTAATTGTTTGAACGGAATACAAAACTGTTACCACTGTCTTTCAAACTTTCCTGATCTTTAGAATCACTTGGGGAAGCTTGTCAAAAATATGTACTCTAGGTCCTTCTTTGGGAGATTCAACTTTAGTGGGTTTGAGATGGGGCCAGTTATCTTTATTTTTTAATTTTTTATTGGTTCTATGTTTCTTTAATTTTTTAAGTTACAGTTTTTAAGGTTACATTCCATTTATAGTTATTACAAAACATTGGCTATATTCCCCACGTTGTACAATACATCCTTGTAGCCTGTCTTACACCAATAGTTTGTACCTCCCACTCCCCGACCCCCACTTTGCCCCCCACTGCTCTCCCCACTAGTCACCACTAGTTTGTTCTCTGTATCTGTGCATCTGCTTCTTTTTTGTTATAATCACTAGTTTGTGGTATTCTTTGGATTCCACATATAAGTAATATCATACAGTATTTGTCTTTCTCTGTCTCATTCCACTTAGCATAATGTCCTTCAGTCTTTATTTTTGAAACATGATTTAGATGATTCTGTTAGTCAGAAAGTGGGAAACAGAATTATGTTATTCCTTTTTTTCTGTAACAGCTAAAAGTGGTGTAGCCTGATTTATTCCTCTTCCTCTTTCCTTCACCCTAGTCTACCCACCTATCCCCAATTCCAATTTGAATAGTAATTCTCAAACTTTGCTTCAAGGCACTTGTAAAAATGCAGATAGCTCTTGGTCTGTCCTCAAGAATTTTGAGGAGAGGTATATGCATTTTTCACCTTAGAAGGTGTTCGGATTAGGAGGCACCTGCTTTCAATATACTTTGAGAAACTAGGGCCTGGAGGAGAAGAATACACTGGCCAAACAGATTTGGCTTAGTTTTTCTCCTTTATGTCTGGGCTGGTTATCTAACATAGGTTATTGTTAAGTCTTTAATAAGTATTAAGGTCATGGGAGATAGGAAGTGTGTCCCAATTCCTTCTCTGGAGCAATTTCACAGCATCTGTGAATGTGCTGTTAGCCAAGGAGGACTAGGGGAGCTATGAAGTCCAGGTGATTGAAGTTACTTTTAGCACTGTTTATTATATCATTTGTTTGAAATTAACCTGGAGCAGCATTGTGTTTCTTTTTATTACTGTATATTTACATCACTTTTAATAAAACGTTAATCTGTTTTGCCAGTCTTAAGTTTGAGTATCTATTATATACTTGCCTCCTGAAATATCATTTCGTTCCTGTCGTTTCATGGGCTTCAGTTGGAGGCTTAGGAGCAAAAAAGATTCATATTCCAAATGGTACAGAGAGCCCAAATGGTACAGAGCCTCAAGCATTTTTGATGTTTCATTCATCAAAATTAGGATACAGATAAGTGTTTGCCTGCGCACAGTTCTATGATAGGCATTCTATTAAAAGCCAGAGACACTGTCAGAGATGGGTTTAGATTATCGTAATGTGGATTCACCAGCCCTTGCAAATTGTAATCATTGGCTCTTTCCCCAATTAAGAAAGACCAAATTATTCAATCTCCTAGAAACTTTGCATTCCTAACATCTTGTCTTTATGCATTAAGTAGTTACTGTTATTCTAGGAGAAAGAACTTCATTATTCAGGAATACACAGATATATGAGAATGAAAAGGGAGAAAAAGATTATTATCATTCTAGTCAAATGATCAGTCATATGCAGTTAGTAAGTATTGGCTTAATACATTTTGTCAAAGATAGTTTGCAATCCCAGACTTCCTGATGTTGTTTTGCCACCTATATTCTGTAGCTCCTGTTGGTACCTGAAAGTGCCTTAGAGAGGCTAATAATGGGGAGCACCAGGGTATGTTTATTTATTCTATTATTTCCATTATTCTAATGTGGACCAGTCATATCTGAATTTCTGTGAAAATAAAATAATGTGAGCTTATCTTATAGATAAATCAGTGTCCATCTTGAAGGCATTTTGGCATCTAACTTAAATATTTACAGCCTGGAGTAAGTGATACCCTCAAATACTGTTGGCAAGAGAGTAAATTAGTGCAACCAGTTTGGAAAACTGTTTGACAGTATCTATTAAAGCTAAACATATATCTGCCCTATGACACAGCAATGCTGCTCCTAGGTATATACTCAGGAAAAATATGTAAAATATTCACTAAAAGACTGTATAAGAATCTTCATAGCAGCATGATCCATAATTGTCCCCAAATGGAAACTAGTCTGATGCCAAGCAATAGTAGATAGATGAATTGAATGAGAATGAACAGTCTCTAACTACACTCAGTAATATGGATGAATCTCACAGACAATATTTAGAGAAAGTCAGATGCAAAAGATGACTGTATGATTCCATTTATTCAAAGCACAAGCACAGGCAAAACTAATCTCTGCTATTAGAAGTCGGGATAGTGGTTACCCTTGGGGCTTGTATAGTAACCGGAAGGGGGCATGAGAAGGGTTTGTGGGGGAGTAGTGATGTTCTGTCTTTTGATGCTGCTTAGAAGGGTGTTCAGGTCATGAAAATTTATTGAACTTACCTTGATGATAAGCACCCTTTTATATGTGTATATTATACTCTAAAATTTTTGGAAGATGTTTATAAGCATGAGTTTGATGTGAATTAAAATCAGTTTCCAGTTTTTATCAGCTAGGTTTACATGCACCTATTTTAGAACATGCTGGCTTCAGAGAAAAGTAGAGAATAGTATAAATATAAACAGTATCCTTAGGCATCATAAAATAGCCCTTTTTTGCATAGTGTTTAATTTCGTGTGTGATGAGGAGGTGATATAGTCAGATGGAAAAACATCAGGATTTAGTACATAAAAACACATTTGAGCTCTGGCTCTGTCCTTGATAAACTGAGTTCTTGAGCTAGGTCACATAACCCCTCTAGGCCTTACTTTCCTCTTATGAAAAAGGGGTATACTAATCTCTAAGGTCTATTGTGAGTCCCTGGATTTATATATTATATTATACATTGTTTGTTTACTAAAATGTCAATCACATGGGAGCAGAGGTTTTTGTTAGTCTACTGTTAGACTATTATCAAAAGTCACCAGAGGATAGCCACATGCAAAAATAATGAAACTAGACCCCTATCTTAAACCATACACAAAAATCAACCTCAAAGTAGTGTAAAGACTTGAGCGTAAGACCTGAAACTGTAAAACTCAAGAAAACATGAGAGGTAAGCTCCCTCATATTTGTCTTGGACATGACTTCTTGGATTGACACCGAAAACAAAGGCAACAAAAGCAAAAATAAAGTGGGACTACATCAAACTAAAAAGCTTTAATTTGCAGAATTAATCATTTTAAATTATTTTTAACTAATCAAAGGAAATCATCAGCAAAAGGAGAAGTCAACCTATTGGAATGGGAGAAAATCTTTGCAAACTACATATCCAGTAAGGTGTTATTATCCAAAATATATAAGAACTTATATGACTCAATAGCAAAAAAATCCAAATAACCCAATTTTAAAATGGCCAAAGCACCTAAATAAACATTTTCCAAAGGAGACATACAAATGGGCAAAAGGTACACGAAAAAGTTCTTAGAGTCACTAACCATCAAGGAAATGCAAATCAAAACTGCAATAAGATATTACCTCACACCTTTTAGAATGGCTATCATCAATAAGACAAGAAGCAGCAAGTGTTGGCAAGAATGTGGAGAAAAGGGAACAACTGCACACTGCTGGTGGGAATGTAAACTGGTACAGCAACAATGGAAAACGGTATGGAGGTTCCTTAAGAAATTGAAAACAGAACTACCGTATGATCCAGGATTCTCCTTTCTGGGTATACATCCAATGGAAATGAAATCATTATCTTGAAGAGATATCTGTACGTCCATGTTCATAGCAGCATTATTAATAGTAACCAAGGTATGGAAACATTCTAAGTGTCCATTAACAGGTGAATGGATAAAGAAAATGGAATATTTTTCAGCCTTAAAAAATAAGTAAGTCCTGACATTTGTGACAACATGGATGAACCTGGAGGGCATTATGCTAAGTGAAATGAGCCACACAGAGACAGACAAATACTGGACGGCATCATTTATATGCAAGATCTTAAAAAAAGTCAAACTTACAGAAACAAAGAATAGAAAAGTGGTCGTCAGGGGCTAGGGGTGGGGAAAATAGGGAGAAGTTGGTAAAGGGATACAGATACAGATACAATCTTTCAGTTATAAGATGGATAACGTCTGAGGACCTAAGGTAAAACATGGAGGCTATAGTTCATAACACTGTATTATGTAATTGAAATTAGCTAAGAGAGTAGAAATTAAGTGTTCTCACACACACACGAAAAATAAATATGTGAAGTGATGACTATGTTAATTAATTTGATGTGGGGAGACCTTTCACATTGTGTATGAGTTTCAAATCGTCAGGTGGTACACTTTAAATATATTACACTGTTATTTGTCAATTACACCTCAGTAAATCTGGAAAAAAAGATTATCAGGCCGCTGAGTCTGGCACTTTTCTCTACCACTCACTGTAGTATAGAATTAAGTTTAATGAACTATCTCTGCATCAAGGGAACTTAGTTTATAACAGTTACTAGAGTACAACCAGGCCTAGCATATCATGGTATTACCTATCATCGCCCTTCTTCCTGGAGCTATGAAATTCATTCATTCATTTATTCATTACTATATTTATTAATTAAAGACTTACTTGTTGAGTGCCACCTCATAGTCATGTAAGAGACATTAAATGGAAACTTTACAAATCTTTTTTTTCCCCCAACTCTCCATTTATATCCTAATCTACCCCTGAGGATCTGAGCACTCTTTTGTTTTGATAACAGACAAGACCTTTTGAGTTAAAGATGTTACGGATAAAGGGCTGGATTAGGCCTCACCTCAGTGCAAAGAGGCATTTTTTTCAGGAATGCAACATACTGGTCACTTTTTCCAGGTGTCCATTCCAGGGTGAAAGAATCCTGGATCTCAGAGAATTCTTATTGCTATACTTCTTTTTTTGTGAGTGTTCCATACCTCACAACAGAGCAGACTAATGAAAAAGTCCCTGAACAGCTCTACTTATCGAGAAATTAGGTCTTTACCCAACTTATCTAAAAAATGTGTGGCGGGTGACTAAACCCACTCAGAGTCCATCTTTGCCTTGGCGCACTGGTAAGAGCAAGGCTGGGATGGGTCCCAAGAGAAGATTCCTGAGGCCCAAGGGATATTCTAGCCATGGATATCCCATGTCCCATGGGTACCTGGGCTCAGGTCTTACTTATTTCCTTAATAATATAGTACCACCTCCATTAGGACTAGCCTTCTGAGTGCGTCCAGAAGTAGCCTTGACCACGAAAGACTGACCTTCCATGAAGGGCTTAATGTTTTCAGGGTCCCATAAGAGATGTGATGAGATGGGACTGGACAGGTGCCAGGGTCTGTGAGAACGTGAGATATTCTTGAGGCTGTCATTCCTGTACTGGCTCAGGCTCTGTAACTTGTTTCTGCTCTCATTGCTCCTTAGGCTCAAACCCCCACTTCCTGCTTGGACTTTCACTTGTCTTTTTCTTTTGTTTTGGATTGACCCATTCAGACTGTTCTCTGGTCTCATTCTATTGAACCCTACTCTCTCAGTTGCATCTCTAACCAAGCCAAAGCATTTACCCTGCCCTTCAGGGTCATTCATGGAATATATGCTAAGCTCTATAGGGACTAATGGGCAAGACAGACAATGCTCTGAACCTCTTAAGTCTAGGCCCATCACAGTCTAGGCTTTTCTGATTAAGTCTCTGTTCACTTGCCCAGTATTGTTCTGGCTCAGGCAAATGAATGTTGTACATGAGGATATTTGTTCAGTGTTCTGCATTTAGGAAGTAACTAATTAAATATATATAAAATATATATTGTGCAGAAGTAGATATAATAAAATACATTACATATTATAAACAAATATTCACATTTTTTTGGTATCATGAGCCCTTTTCACTCCTAAAAATGATTGAGTACCCCAAAGAGTTTTGCTTATTCTGTTATACATATAGTACTATTTACTGAATCAGAAATTAAAGCATAATTTTAAAATACATATTAATTCCTTTGAAAAAATAATAAACCTGTTATATAAATGTCTTTTGCATGCAGACATTTCATGTCTGGCTCAATAGAAGACAGCTGGATTCTCCTATCTGTTTCTGCATCAATTTGTTATGCTATCACACATCACATAGCCTCTGGAAAACTCCACTCTACATTCTTGAAAAATGAGAATAAAAGTCAAATAATGTCTTAGTATGATTATGAAAATAGTTTTGACCTCATGGACTCCTTGAAAAAGCCTCAGGAAGACCCAGATGTTCCTGGGCCACACTTGAGAAATGATGTAAGAAACTTATAATTCTGTTTATTCCATGTCACATCACATTTGATCAGTTGAATTTCAGTGGGTATTCATAGACTTAAAAATCCTTTATCAAATAAGAAAATCATTTATTTATTTTGGTATATGTATATTTTACAAATACATACTTTAGAATACATTATAAATGCAGGTAAAAATTATAATTACCCAGTATTTAAACTTTATTTGGAATAAGGAATATTTTAAATGTAATTTTGAAAAGGAAATGTTCTATTATGTAGGTCAGTGAACTTTATAATAAAGGCATATTATTGCCAAGATAAAGTGTAACAAGATTACCTAGACAAATATTTATCTCTATATTGAATGATGCTTAGAATGCTGCAAGTAAGTACATAGAATGTGTTGAAAGGGAATTCACTTCTATTAAAATGCCCATTTATGTTACAAGCACCTAAATATGTAGCTGTCTTCATCATTAAATTGGAGAGCCTAGGCTATAAGTGTTTTATGGAAAAATGAATTTTTCATGGGCACCTGATCTTTTAGATAACATGCTTCAGGAAGAGGTATCAGAACACTGATTTCCTAGTTCAGATTCCCCATCCCCACAATTGGTATTTAAGAAAGGGAAAGAAGGATGTCATTACCTGATCCTCAAGATGACATAGAGAAGATATGCTCCTTGAGCAGAGGCTTCAAAATGTGCAGAATCAGACCCAGTTTTTCATGTGATGTGATGATGGTCAACAGCAACAGAGCTGCCACTCTTTGTGGGTGATTAAAGACAACAACAGTGAGATGGCACGAACCACAAAGCCCTACTGCCACCTGACAGATTTTTCCTTTGATTCAAGGAAGCCCTTGTGAGAGGCCTTTTATGTGACCCTGGTTCCCTTGCCAGAGTCTATTTTAATTTTTTTTAAATCTTTGCTACTGGATTGAAAGTGTAGTTGCCATTTTCAATATGCCTCAGAGCCACTAATGATGGAGCTGCTTTGGGGAGCCAGGTGATTAATGTAGACAATGCACAACATGGTGGCCCCAACTCAAGAGCACTCTATAGGACTTCACCGTATTTGGATATAATTAAAAGGCCCAAATCCAACCTAAATGTGACACTTTTCAGTGACATCTGGACTTTCTGTTTGCAAACACTATAATGTAGGGCTCTCAGAGGTCAAGGGAGCAGGAGGCCACTCTTTTACTTTCTTTTTTGTATATTATAAAGATGAAGAAATACAAAAGCAGTGTTAAAAACTGAATTATGTTTTAAGGACTTACACTGGACAAGTGAATACTTCTGACTCACATACGATGAAATATAACTGGGCTATTCTCAAGGTAATTGTAGGCTTTCCTTGAACACATCTTTAAGTAAAGTTTGTTAGTTAGACTTTGTAAACATATCCAGTAGTAGCCGTGAGTTTGAGTTGTATGGTAAGCACTATGCTCTTTTGATCTAGTTCTAATATTCCAGTTATGTTCGTGAATGACCTCATTTGGAGATAAAATGCTAAATTTGAAGCTCTTTTTGAGCATGATCCTCAAATGATGGACTCTGCTGCTGTATCTTAAAGGAGTGACACCCTTCATCAGTAATCAGATACTATTTATGATAACATTTTTAAACCTAAAGGCACTAGATGGCCAAATCTTTGAGGAAATGACTAGTAAGGGATAAATAGATTTCCAAATTTTTAAATGTTTTATGTAAGTAACCTATTAATGCAATCCCTGAATGTGCAGCTTTTTAAAAATAGTATGCTCACTCTTGAGAAAAGCCCTATTTAATATGTGACTATATAGGCATCAATAAATAACTAATTTTATATTGGAGATAACTTTTAATGAACTCTTAAATCTTAAAACATGTACTTCAAAACTAACTTATTTAACCTAAAAGTTATTAAAACAATAACTTTGTTTTAATCTAAACTTTACAATTATGGTTTTAGAATTTAGGCTCAGCCTTTAGAACTGTATAAAGAATAGCATGGAGTTAGAATTGGGAAAATCATCCCTTGACTTAAGAGTCATAGTACTGGAAAGGAAAGAAGAGGAAGTAGGTGCCCATTCTCTCAATTAAAGATGAGAACACTCAGGCCAAACGGCTGAATTGGTTTCTTCAAGCAAGCTTGTTGTGCAGCTAGGTCTAGAACTTAGGATTTCTGAAGGACAACCTGATGTTCGTTTTATTCTATGACTTGCCACCTTCTTAAAATTTGAAGTAATCAGAAAATCGCATGGAATTTGAAAGCCTCTTACAAAAGGGAAGATAATTATTTATCATATTCAAAAAAAGGAAAGAGATATATATTATGCCTATACCAGTAGCAGCTTTTCTTTTTAGTTCTAAAAAATTGAGGAGAAAAATTACTGCAGATTTAAATGACGTAGAAATATTAAATATGAGCTATTTTAATTGATTTAATTTTTATCTATTTTTTTGAGCTTTTCTCCATAATTTGTCTCTACACATCACGTAATTTTTAACAGTCTGATGGTTGGATTTTTAAAAATAGCAAATTTTATGCTTTACATAATTTGGAATATTCTGTTTTTCTTTCACTTAATGGTTAAAAATGTTTATAAAGATTTTTTATATTTACCTGGAGAAAATGAAAATATAAAAATAATCATGGACAGGGCAGTTTGTTATGGAAGTTATGTACTTTCAGAAAAAAGATTGTGTGTGTGTGTGTGTGTGCACTTCATTTTATAAATTGGAGGTAGGGTTTTTGATGTTATATTTAATGCAGGGATTGATAATAATATGGTGATTTTTATTCAGATGACTGCCTCTTAGATATGTATCCTTTGTTAAACTGTCATTTTTTCTTTAAAGAATCCTGTTGAGCCAAACACTTACTTTGCTTTTTAAGAAAGAGGAACTTAGGGAATCCCATCCCGCCTTTTAAATTGTTATATAGTTTCAACAATGGTGCATCTAATTATAAATAACTTTGTCTTTTTTTTTTCCTGAAACTTTTATTTATTTTCTTTTAAACATCTTTATTGGAGTGTAATTGGTTTACAATGTTGTGTTAGTTTCTGCTATACCACAAAGTGAATCAACTATATGTATATATATACATCCATATCCCCTCCCTCTTGCATCCCCCTCCCACCTCCCTATCCCACCCCTCTAGGTGTTCACAAAGCACAGAGCTGATCTCCCTGTGCTATACAGCTGCTTCCCACTAGCTGTCTTTTACATTTGGTAGTGTATATATGTCAATGCTACTCTCTCACTTCGTCCCAACTTCCCCTTCCCCTTCCCCATGTCCTCAAGCCCATTCTCTACATCTGTGTCTTTATTCCTGTCCTGCCCCTAGGTTCATCAGAACCATTTTTTTTCTTTTTTTTTTTTAGATTCAAATATATATATGTGTTAGCATACACTATTTGTTTTTCTCTTTCTGACTTACTTCACTCTGTATGACAGACTCTAGGTGCATCTACCTCACTACAAATAGTTCAATTTTATTTCTTTTTATGGCTGAGTAATATTCCATTGTATATATGTGCCACATGTTTATCCATTCATCTGTCAGTGGACACTTAGGTTGCTTCCATGTCCTGGCTATTGTTAATAGTGCTGCAATGAACATTGTGGTACATGACTCTTTTTGAATTATGGTTTTCTCAGGGTATATGCCCAATACTGGGATTGTGGGTCACATGGTAGTTCTATTTAGTTTTTTAAGGAACCTCCATACTGTTCTCCATAGTGACTGTATCAATTTACATTCCAACCAACAGTGCAAGAGGGTTCCCTCTTCTCCACACCCTCTCCAGCATTTATTATCTGTAGATTTTGTGATGATGGCCATTCTGACTGGTGTGAGATGATACCTCATTTTAGTTTTGATTTGCATTTCTCTAATGATTAGTGATGTTGAGCATCCTTTCATGTGTTTGTTGGCAATCTGTATATCTTCTTTGGAGAAATATCTATTTAGGTCTTCTGCCCATTTTTGGATTAGGTTGCTTGTTGTTTTGATATTGAGCTGCATGAGCTGCTTGTATATTTTGGAGATGAAGCCTTTGTCAGTTGCTTTGCTTGCGAATATTTTCTCCCATTCTGAGGGTTGTCTTTTCATCTTGCTTATGGTTTCCTTTGCTGTGCAAAAGCTTTTAGGTTTCACTAGGTCCCGTTTGTTTATTTTTCTTTTTATTTCCATTTTTCTAGGAGGTGGATCAAAAAGTATCTTGCTGTGATTTATGTCATGGAGTGTTCTGCCTATGTTTTCCTCTAAGAGTTTTATAGTGTCTGGCCTTACATTTAGGTCTTTAATCCATTTTGAGTTTATTTTTGTGTATGGTGTTAGGGAGTATTCTAATGTCATTCTTTTACAGGTAGCTGTCCAGTTTTCCCAGCATCACTTATTGAACAGGCTGTCTTTTCTCCAATGTATATACTTGCCTCCTTTATCAAAGATAAGGTAACCATAGGTGCATAGGTTTATCTCTGGGCTTTCTATCCTGTTCCATTGATCTATATTTCTGTTTTTGTGCGGGTACCATACTGTTTTGATTACTGTAGCTTTGTAGTATAGTCTGAAGTTAGGGAACCTAATTCCTCCAGCTCCGTTTTTCTTTCTCAGGATTGCTTTGGCTATTTGGGTTCTTTTGTGCTACCATACAAATTGTGAAATTTTTGTTCTAGTTCTGTGAAAAATGACATTTGTAGGTTGATAGGGATTACACTGAATCTGTAGATTGCTTTGGGTAGTATAGTCATTTTCACAATGTTGATTCTCTCGATCCAAGAATGTGGTATATCTCTCCATCTGTTTGTATCATCTTTAATTTCTTTCATCAGTGTCTTCTAGTTTTCTGCATACAGGTCTTTTGTCTCCTTAGGTAGGTTTATTCCTAAGTATTTTATTCTTTTTGTTGCAGTGATAAATGGGAGTGTTTCCTTCATTTCTCTTTCAGATTTTTTATCATTAGTGTATAGGAATGCATGAGATTTCTGTGCATTAAGTTTGTTGTATCCTGCTACTCTACCAAATTCATTGATTAGCTCTAGTATTTTTTTGGTAACATGGATTTACATAGAGAATTTAGGATTCTCTATGTATAGTATCATGCCATCTGGAAACAGTGGCAATTTTACTTCTTCTTTTCCAATTTGGATTCCTTTTATTTCTTTTTCTTCTCTAATTGCTGGGGCTAAAACTTCCAAAACTGTGTTGAATAATAGTGGTGAGAGTGGGCAACCTTGTCTTGTTCCTGATCTTAGAGGAAATGGTTTCAGTTTTTCACCATTGAGAACGATGTTGGCTGTGGGTTAGTCATATATGGCCTTTATTATGTTGAGGTGGGTTCCCTCTATGCCTACTTTCTGGAGGATTTTTATCATAAATAGGTGTTAAATTTTGTTGAAAGCTTTTTCTGCATCTATTGAGATGATCATATGGCTTTTCTCCTTCAATTTGTTACTATGGTTTATCACATTGATTAATTTGCATATATTGAAGAATCCTTGCATTCCTGGGATAAACCCCACTTGATCATGGTGTATGATCCTTTTTTTTTTTTTTTTGTATGATCCTTTTAATGTTCCGCTGGATTCTGTTTGCTAGTATTCTGTTGAGGATTTTTACGTCTATGTTCATCAGTAATATTGGCCTGTAGTTTCTTGTTTTGTGACATCTTTGTCTGGTTTTGGTATAAGGGTGATGGTGGCCTCGTAGAATGAGTTTGGGAGTGTTCCTCCCTCTGCTGTATTTTAGAAGAGTTTCAGAAGGGTAGGTGTTAGCTCTTCTCTAAATGTTTGATAGAATTCAACTCTGAAGCCATCCGGTCCTGGGCTTTTGTTTGTTGGAAGATTTTTAATCACAGTTTCAATTTCAGTGCTTGTGATTGGTCTGTTTATATTTTCTGTTTCTTCCTGGTTCAGTCTCAGAAGGTTGTGCTTTTCTAAGAACTTGTCCATTTCTTCCAGGTTGTCCATTTTATTGGCATATAGTTGTTTGTAGTAATCTCTCATGATGCTTTGTATTTCTGCGGTGTCAGTTGCTACTTCTTTTGCATTTCTAATTCTGTTGATTTGAGTCTTCTCCCTTTTTTTCTTCATGAGTCTGGCTAATGGTTTATCAATTTTGTTTATCTTCTCAAAGAACCAGCTTTAATGTTATTGATCTTTGCTATTGTTTCCTTCATTTCTTTTTCATTTATTTCTGATCTGATCTTTTTTCCCCCAGGACTCTAAAAATATTACAGTCAAATATCAGGTGGCTTTAGTTACAAGCAGTTTGGTTTATTTTTTAAGTGTGCAAGTTGCTTCTGAATAAGACAAAAAGTTTATGTCAGATGAAGGTAAATTCATCGAAATTAGCTAGATATGATTCTGTGGAGAATAGTTTACTTTTCTTCAGCTTCACAATTTTACAGAGTTGGGTGTATGGCTCTGTTTTACAGGCTTTTCAGCTCTTTCTTCTAAGAATCCCTTTTCTTCTTCTGGATTACATGCCTTCTAGCTATTTCTTCTTAGAATCCCTTGAAGTTAAATATTCTCCCTCCCATGTTTCTTGGAAGTATTTGTGAATGTTATGGGTTATATTTCTTTCAACTGCTGCTAGCTGAAAGCTCTATCCTCACTTTTTACCATTTTATCCTCTTTTTAATTCAGGTATTGGCCTATATTAAAAAGAATTCCTTTTGTTTTTTTCTGGGCAGCAACTGTATCCAGTTCTTTATAACAATTCTTTGTGTGACAGATGCAAATGACATTTTATAATCAGATTGAAAATTCATGTTTAATCCTTGTTTTTTCAGCCTTTCATGTAAAAACATTTCAATATTTGGTTAGCACATTTTTTCAGTTATCACATTTTATTTTTAACAGAATCTTAGTTTTTCTTGTACAGATGTAATTTGATTATATTAATTTTTTTCTTTTTATTTAAGGTATAGTAAAAACATGAGGGGAAACTCCATTTTAATGTATTGCAATCATCTAGGATTTCAAAATCCACTTTGCATGTCTTTGTATACTTGAATTAGTTATAAAACCTTGATAAAAAGATGAGAATTAATATACTCAACCTGTTAGGAGTAAGTAGTTTTATTGTTGATTTAAGCTGGTTGAATGAGATGTCTCAGAATGCTAAAGAGGCAGACCAGCAGGTTTCAGGTGATTAAAGAAAATCCCTCATCTTGGAGGAACTTGAAGGAACATGATGCTATTTAAGTAGAATCTAATCAGGGAGAAGAAAAGCTTGGAAGTAAAAAGATGGAATGTTTCATGTCATTATTTGCAAAGCAACTGAACAAAAGGTGAGCAAGATAATTAAGTGCCTTACTGCTAAGTAGAATTTTTCAAAGCAGGTTGATTAGAGGTCTTTCTTTTTAAAAAAAAAAAAAATGAAAATTAAACATCTGGTCTAGAAAATCTAGTTGAAAGAGCTAATTCAGTTATAAAGATGGAGGCCAGTTTGGAAAAAAATTGACAGAACTGTATATGGTGGAAAATGTTCACAATGATGAACTTAACTGCTCAGCTAAATACTGATCAGTTCTGAGTAGTTTTAGTATTAATGGTATTTTAGTGTGTTTTAAGTTTTCGAAAAATAGAAATCCAAGCAGACTTAACATGTGAGGGCACTAAATAGATTATTCCATTACCTTGGTTACTCTGTTTTTCAATTGATCTGGATAAATAGGATTTGATTCTTTTATTTTTCCTTTGCCTGAAAAAATACGAAAAGCAAGTATTATTCTTATTATAAAATGTTATTTGTAACTTCCAGGCAAAAGTGAGATGTCATTTCTTGTATCTGCATTTTGTATTTCAAGACATTTCTGATGAGAACATGAAGAAACTGACATGCCCCAGATTGTGCTTTGTGAGCACATGCTGGTAAGGCTCTGGCTTCTCTTGAAGGCAGGCCAGGTCAAAGCACTGATGGACGCATTATAGCTGAAAATGAAAACCAGGAAGTCATGACCTTAGGACCTACTTTTCCACTGAAGAAAGGAAGCTTGAAGCTAACAACTTATGCCAGTCAAACACCTAGTGGACATAACGTTCTTTTGCCAGTGTTCTTTTACTCTTTCAACATTCTAATGACCTCAAGCTTACTTAGTAATGCATCCTTTGGGGGCAAACATCCTGCAGCAGATTGCTTCATTTATTATCAATGAATTTATTTATTCAGTCAGTCTTTGCAGAGCTTTATCTCCAAAGATCACATTTAAAAAGTTAAACTAATCCGCTGGTCACCTGACAGTTCACTCTGAGTATAAAATGGAGAATTACTAGTCTGCCTTCGAGCAGTTTCAAAGGCTGGTGTTGTGAGTGTCATTTTGGAGACCACTTTGGAAATCTAAAACAATAACAGGTCCAGGCATTCTCAGCTGAAGCGTATGATCTAAATGCTTGAATTAGAGCAAAATAATTTTTGGATTGTAGGCCCTACTAAGTTACTTAAAACAGCCTTGGTTTTTAACTTGTGCTTTGTTTAAGCCAGTGTTCCTCAGCTTTGCCTGCACATTAGAATTACGTGGGAAACTTGAAAAAATTCTCGTCTCCCAGCCACACTCCAGACCAATCAAAACAGAAACTCTGACTGTGGGACTTGGGCATCTGTGTTTTTTCAAGCACTCTACGTGATTCCAGTGTGTAGCTAAGGTTGAGAACTACTGATTTAAGTACTTATTTCTCCATTCATTGCATCATTTATTTTTCTTCACCTTATTAAAATGACATTCTGTAGCATAACTTTCTTAATTTAGAATGCTGGTATAGAAGGTTTTCTATTTTAAAATGTCCTTTCTATGGAGTTGGACTTGGGAGCATCATAAAAGGCCATGATTTGGAATTTATATTATTTTTACATCAATTAAGTGCATAAAACTTTGTCACCATGGTTTGATTTATATGGACACTTTGGTGGACAGAGAATACATTTTAATATGTGTTAGACATCTTTTATGCTCAATTTCACATACTCCTAACCCACCTTTTTCCTTTATCTATTACTGCTGCATCAGTTGAACAGAGAAGTAGCCTGATAACTCCTCACTTCAGCTGTACCCCAAACTATGTTTTCTGCTTTGGGACTTATTGGCTACTTCTCTTGGGGCTCAGCTAGTCTGGTGCATTCACATACCTGACTCAATCCGTGATTGGTGTCGGATAGGAGCAAGTGGTAATATGCTTCTCTTTTCTGTCTCAGGCAGACAGTTCTGAGTTGTATTCTATGCGTTTCCTGAGAAAGGGTCCTCAATATGTTGAGTCCCAGTTCCTCACATTTGCCACCAACTCAACTACACACCTTTGGATTGGCTTTCCCCCTTCCTATTTCATACTTCCCAGCACCTCAATCTCCATTCAAGTTTCTAGGGAATCACTTCTCCAACTAAACTACCTGCACACAAGACCTCATCTCAATCTGATTTTTAGTTCATCTAAGCTAAAACAGTACAGAAGGGGAAAACCATGGTGGGCACATTTTAAGGTGTGGTCCCTTCTCTGTTGTGATTTTTGATTGCACCATTTTTCTACTTAATACATTGGTTTTTATCAAACTATGATAGGAAACAATCTATTCCCAAACTGTGAATCCCAGAAGAGACCTTCATCCCCATGTTATCAATTTGTGGGCCTGCTCTTGCTTTCCCTGCCCTCATCATCCACTGTGATTTGGTTTTGAGCACACTTCCTGGTGTCCTTCCTCCTGGCAGTTTGTCCTGTACATTTGATCAGTGCCCATGCCAGACTTTCATTCCAGACCATGAAGCAAATGTTTTATAGATTCAAACCACATAACTCAGTAGCATCAGCTTAAGACTAAATGAAATAGAGAGATTTTACTGAGAGAAAAAGGATGCTGATGCAGCGTGATGCTATTTGTGTAGTAGAAAGGCAAGCACTTTATAGTTAGAGTCCTAGAGCTGGGTAATTGTATCTTTTGTTGCCCATAAATACATACAGTTAACAGACATATTAATAAGGACAACACCTCCATGTTTTTTCCTCCAGCATTGAAATCGATTTCCTTTTCCTCAGTTGAGCACCAGATGTATGAAAACACATATGCTTGAACGTGATGATGACCTTCTTTGCTTTGAAATATTCATATAGTAAGCAGAGTCACAGTTCCCGAGTGACAGTGACACTGGGGCATACACATCAAGTGAAATGGTGTCAGAATCATCTGAACCCTTGATCATTTATCTCTGTCTATCTCCTTTGGCTGGATGCATGCAGTTGAGTGCATGAAAGTTACAGGCATGGATGATGCAATTCCATCATCTGGGCTTATTTCCAGGCTCAGTGACTGAGGAACCGTGTGACTGTCAAAGATCATTCTGTTGGATTGTGCCACATAGCCTTGGCTTCTCTCTGATTTCAGACACAGACACAGTATACAGTTCTGTGCAAGCTCAAGTTCACCTCACGCTGACAGCATTCCACCTCAAGCATGAGCATGTCTGTGAGCTTCCTGACCACGTGCTTTTATGTGGCTGGAGCTTCCTCACCCAAATACCAGTAGGGCTGGAAGCAGGAGGATGTTAATGCTCCAGGGGAAACTATCAACCAGTGGGGTCAGGAACCCCGGGTAAACTTTTCAGTCTCTTAGTATCTAGGTGGGCAATCCTGAGAAGCATGTGTACTCTTCTTAGGAGGTTTCCATGGATTCAAGCCCTGGGAACCCACAGCAGTAACTTCAGTGATGGGCCCTTACATTGGCCTCTCCTTCCTCCCTCTCTCATTATTCATACAATCTCAATCCTGTTTCTTGGGGTCACCTTCCAGATAAACCATCTATATCCAAGTCTTTGTCTTAGGCTCTGATTTCAGGGGAGTACAAACTAAGATAATGATGTCAAACCCTTTATGTAATCTCTCTGAGTCAATACTTATTTATCTATGAAATGGAAATATTAAGGTCTACCTTACAAGGTTGTTGAGAGGACTGGACATAATTTGCACAAAGCATTTATCCCTATCCATGGTACATGACTCACTTTAAAACCTGATAGGTAGATAGTAAGAAGCAGACAAATACAAATTTGAATACCACATCCTAACATGATTTCTATAGAGAAGGCAGGAGACAGAGCAAACGGAACAGAGATCCTACATGCATGAATACTTACTAGTTTTTTTCCTTCTATCATCCTGAGACAATTACCACAAGGTGTTATCAATCCCTTCACAGACCAGTCTTTGCATGTGTTACCTTCGATGGGGTGCCCTGTTCTGTTTCTTCTTCCATTCTCTAACAAATGCTTCTAGGATTTAGGGATTCAACTTCATTTTCTTACTTCACTCATCTCTATTCTCATTACATTTTATCACAACCAGTGAGGTCTTCTACTTCCATCAAGGGTTTTCCCACCTAGTAAACTCAAGTGGGTCCAAATTTCCCACAAGCACCTCATTGTCCCAACATTGTTTGGTTTGGAAATTAGCTCTTTCATTGGTCCAGAGAGTGATGAGTAACTGACACCTCTTTAAGGTGTGATTGTTTTAGAAGTACATTTGTTTTGAAGCTAAAAATAGTAAGTACTGAGGGTGACAAATCTTTCAAAATTAGTGCGTATTTTTCTACCCTTCTTTCATAGAATACATTGAATGCCTAATGAAAAGTTTTAAAATGTATTCCTTAGGGTTATCATAAGTAGCCATCAAATGATCCTTTAGTTAATGAGAAGCATAGATAAGAACTTATTGTTGATTCTATACTAGTTACTTAATAAATTCTTGTTGAATATATTATTGAATGATCAAATGAATGATTCTTCCTAAGGTTTCTTTGAACTTTAAAATTCTATCATCCTGTGGCTTGTCTTTTCATTTTCTTAAAGTGTCTTTTGACAAGTAAAAGATTTTAAATTTGATAAAGTCCAATTTCTCAATTATTCTTAAAAATAAATAAATAAAATTCTATCATTCTATGATCAACAAATCCTTTGGGAGCAAATCTTCTTTCAACAAAATTGGCCTAACATCCTCCAGAAAGCTGGAGGTGCCAGTGTCCTTATCATTATAGCTAAGAACCATGGCTTAGTCTGTTACGCAGGCATTGCTAGAGCAGCCTCTTTCTGACTGGGCTGGAGGTTTACATGTTCCTGAAGTTTACATGTTCCAGTCATAACTTTTACATAGGAGGAACAATCTAGTTGGAAGGTGATCTGGCAAGAGTGTCTTGGAGATAGGTATATATGAAAGTATGTTGTTTTTTACTTGGCAGGTGTGCTTTTTTCAGGTGTTAGGATTTATGAAAATTACAGAGTGCAAACACCTCCCAAACTTATACTCCATGCCTCTGATATAACACTATCTCTAAAGAATTGAAACTAAGCCTTTTAGAGTCATGTGTAAAGTATGAGAGTAGATTCTGACTGAGGGTCTCAGAGGATATCATAGCAGGAATATGCAAGTATATCACACTTTGTTTGAGCTGCTATAACAAAATACCCCACACTGGGTGGCTTCAACAACAAACATTTAAAACATTTATTTCTCACAATTCTGGAGGCTGGGAAGTCCAAGAGAGCAGATCAACTGTCTGTTGAGGGCCCACTCCCTGGTTTGAAGATGAATGTCTTCTCATTGTATTCTCACATGGCAGAAAGCAGAAAGAGAAGCAACCTCTCTTGTGTCTTTTCTTGTAAGGGCACTAACTCCACTTATGAGAGCTCCACCCTCAAGATCCAATGAACTCCCAAAGACCCCACATCCCAATACAATCACAATGGGGACTAGACTTCAACATATGAATTTCAGAGGGATAAAAAGCTAATATATGCATTAGCTTTAGTCCCTCATTCACAAAGTATCTATTGTATACATTTGCTGAGGTAATTATTTCCAGTAGTCAATAAACAAGGCAGATATGGTTTCTGACCTCATGATGCTTGGAGAAAACCTTAAATATGTGAGGTGTTTCTATACCAGTGAGGAAACCATCTTAAAGAGGCTACATACCATTCCATAGAAAAATAGTTATTTGGACACAATTCTTCTTCTTCAAAGGATCTTGGTAGATTAAAATATTTGTGTTTGTGTCAAAATATTTTTAAAGAAAATATTGACCTTTAGGAGTAGTATTTAAGGTGTATAGTTTTCTGTGTAGTTTCTTTAACTTGAACCAACTGATATTGTCTAACCATTTAAACACCATTAAGGAACACACAGAAAATGGATAGCTATGTCTTTGTATGAATAAACAAAATTATATGATGTAAAGACAACCAGTGCACTAAATTGGACAGACTTGTGATAGCTCATGAGTGTTTATTTGTTTGCTACTTTTGTTTTAATTCTTTACATTTTAGAGAACATAGAGAAAACTCATGGGTTGGTTGTCAAAAGGGGACTATGAATTTATGAAGCAAGAACAATCAGACAGCATGAATATTTTTCTCTTGCTAAGTAAAGGTGTTTTCTGGACTTGTGATGAAGGGTGATGAGATACTGCTTAGGTGGCAAAATGTGTGTGTGTGTGTGTGTGTGTGTGTGTGTGTGTGTGTGTTTTAAATGTTAATTCTGATGATGGGTGTTTGCATATTCATTGAATAAATGGATCTTTTATATTTTTTCTTCAAATTTTCTAGATAAGTTGATTTATTCAGTAAATGTTTCTTCAAGTTTCCTAATTCTAGGGTGCTATGCAAAAGGATGCAGAAGGAAAGTTGTGCTTACACAGATGACACTAAGGAATAAATACTTTCTGCTATAACAATGAAAAACTAAAGTACTGGTTTCAATTTCAAGAGACTAAGAGAATTGCTTTCGTAGAACTCTGCACAAGGAATGTCAATTTGGCTTTCTCTGTAGTTAACTGGCTGGAAATGCAGATAGTGACTTGATCAAATTTCAAACCCTTAATTGTCATAGTTTTGCTCTATATACTTACTTTATTTTATATCCCCCAAACTACCCCATAAAAGTTAGTCAATTATTGAACGGTCCCATATTTCTCCCAATGTTGTGATATGCTACATTTGTCATACACAGAATTTCATATATATATATATATGTTTATTTATTTCACGAATTTTTATTTTGTGTCACTAATCTGTCAATTATCAACTCTGGTTTCAAATTATTTGAATTATTGTGGCCTCATAATATTTGGAGAAGCCTATATCTCCTCATTATTCTTCTTTCAGGAACTTCCTGGATTGCTACACAGTATATATGTTTTCCATCAAAACTAGAAATTATTTCAAGGTCTAAAAAATATTCTTCTGGTGCTTGTAGTTGATTTTATAGCTTAATATAGGAAAACCAGATTTTTTTATAATACTGAGTTTTATTATCTACCAACAACATATGTTTTCATTTATTTGTATCTTGTTTTATAGCTTTTATAGAATCTTATACTTTGCTGATCCTTACATTTATTTATAAGTGTTTCCTGATTTTTCTTGCTATTGTGATTAGAATGTTTAATTTTTAACTTGGTATATAGAGTTATTAAATGTTGCATAATAATGTTCTCATATCTAGCTACTTTAGGTTTCATTTTTGTACTAAAATATTTTAGTGCTTTTTATTTTCCTTGTTAACTATTATAATATCATCTGCA
This sequence comes from Phocoena sinus, assembly GCF_008692025.1. Taxonomy (NCBI): domain Eukaryota; kingdom Metazoa; phylum Chordata; class Mammalia; order Artiodactyla; family Phocoenidae; genus Phocoena; species Phocoena sinus. The sequence goes on from NC_045777.1 coordinate 40,925,835, forward strand.
AGTTAGAGTTTCGTCTCATTTTTGCAATATTTGAATGAATGAATTATTTTCTTATTAAATTAGTTAGAACAGAGTTAAATTTTTTGTAGTATCACTAATAGTGACATTCTTACCTAAGTTCTGACATAACTGAAAATGCTTCTAATATTTCATCATTAAAAGGTTTTTTGTTTTTTTTTTTAGGTTAAGAAAGTTTTTTGTATCTCTAGGTTATACAGCATGATTTTTCAGATTAGAAATTGATTTTTAATTCAAAATTTATAAACAAGGAATTGAATTTATATTTGTATATACACACGTGCACATTCTTTTTAAACGAGTTAACTTAAGGAATTTCATTAGTAAATTTTATAGTATTGAATCATCGTTGTATTTTTCAAATAAGCCCTACTTGGTCCTGATATGTTAATCTTTTGATACACTGCTTTATTTTCACATGTTATTTTAAAATTAATTTTTAGAATTAATGTATAATTTACACACAGTAAAACTCAGCAAATTTAATGTGTAATTCTGAATTTTGACAAGTGAAGTGTATTGTTTTGATTGCTGTGATTTATGATTTTATTTTCTAATTCTACAAGGAAAATAGGCCCACACTTTCCTGTTTTTTATGTTATCTGTCTTTGTCTGGGTTTGGTGTCAGGCTTATTTTAGCTTTATGGAAGGAATTAAGAAGTTTTCCATCTATTTGCATGCTCAGGAACAATAAAAAACACAGTGATCATCTGCTTCATAATAATTTTACAGAACCCACTTCTTCCTAGGAGTAGATCTTCAACTACCCTTTCATTTTCTCCTCCTGGCTGTTTCAAGTTTCCAAATCTTCCTAATTTTATCTATATTTTATAGAAAATTATCTATTTTATTTAAATTTTTAGAATTCCTGGCAAAAAAGTTTGACAATTATTTGCTAATATATTCTTTTATTTTAGATTTATTTTGTAGTTATGACCCCTTGTTATTTAATATTTTCTTTTTTACCTTGGTGGATCTTGAAAAAATATATTTTACATATCTTTTAAAAGGACAAGCTTTTGCTTTTATAATTAGATATTCCTTGATTTTTGATTCTATTCATTTCTGGTTTTGTATTTCTCTTTTCTTTTACCGTTTGATAATTTTTGTGGGGTTGCTTTTAACTGAATGTTTATTTTTAAACTTTTATTTTCTAACATATGCATTTAGGTTACATATTTTCTCCATTCATAGTAAATGTCATAAGACATGAATCTGTAGCACTTCATAAAAATATTTTTTGATTTCATCTCACAGCTTTTGATATATATATATATATATGGTTCATTTTGTCATTCATTTCTAAGTAAGTTGTAATGTTATTTTTAGTTGCTTTTTTAACCAGTAATTATTTAGATATTTAAAGAAAAATTTCTGAGCAATTAAATTATTTTAGAAGTGGGAGTATATAATTTTTTGTTATTAATTTATAATTTTATTCCATTGCCTCAGAAAAAAAAGTATCCTGTATAATTTTCCATTTTTGTAGTTGAAATTTTCTTTGTTTCCTAACACATGATTTTTTATTGCATTATTTTTGTTAGAAAAGAATTTATTTCTTGATTCATGGGGTATATTTCTGAGGTACATTATTTTATATATATGTAATGATTAAGTCAAACTTGCTGTAATAAGTAAATATTCTAATCACTTAATTATTTTTATGTACTTGAATAACTGATTTCTTAGAGAGTTGTGCCAATATCAGTTATTCTTGTAAAATGGTCAATGCCTCTTTGTTTCTATCTGTTATTGCTTTATAAATTTTGAAGCAATGTTAGCATAAAATCTCAATAAGTGAAATATTGTTATTTGACTATAATTTTATCAAAATAAAACATATTTCTTGGGTTCCATTTTATGGTTTTCACATTGAATTCTATTATATCTTATGGTATTATCACCATTTATTCTTGTTTTTGGCTATTCCCTTCTCTGTTATACTGTTATATCTTCTGGTTAGAAACTTTCTATAACCATTTAATTATACATGTAGGTCTGCCCATTGTAAGAGTCTCTACCTTTTAATAATAGACTTTAAACCATTTAAATTTATTATAATGGTTAAAATGTTTGGGCTTATTCCTGTCATTTCACTTTTGGTTTTCTTTGTACTGCTCTTCCCAGCTCTGGCTGTATTAGTTGTGGCTAGCCAGATGCCAGGTTAAGCTGAACATTCAGGTAAAATCAATTTGAAATTTAGAGAGCAATGTTCTAACACCAAGCAGCTGGAAAATGTTGCATCTGCATGCAGTTCACTGAATGCTACATACTGCTGTATGGTGTGAATGTCTGCAGCCCTGATATGCAAAGGTGACCTTACTGACCTTTCCATCTGTGAGACAATGTGCTTTGAGCTGATTTCCATGTGTTGGTGAAGAGTTGTGTTGAGCCATGCATACATTTGTATGACAGCTTCTTGGGGTTAGGATTGAAAACTATGGATATGGGACAATTTTTCCTCTCTGCAGCCCTACAAAGAATTATATTTTGACTACATTTAGGTGATCATAAATATATTACCTAAACTGTGATGCTTTCGATTATAAAAGTGTTCTCTATTAATAATTAATACTGTGGAAACAGATATGGATAATCTGGGGCAAAATGGGAAGTAAAGTCATCCTAATCATACTAGCAAGAAGGAGAAGACTGTAGATAAAATATGAGTGAAAATTTCTTTCCACACCTCTCTACCCATAAAAATACTTACTAGACAAAGTGGCAGGATATTTAGGCTGGGTTTGGAGGTTTGTGGAGCATCACTGAATGAGAGAAGATACCATGATGCAGCGCCTTGGCTTAGGTAGGACCTACTTAACTCCTAGCATACCCCAAACACTGACTAGCTAGCTGTCAAGGGTGGAACTGTAAACACACCCTTCCTGAGAAGGACATAGGTATCTAAATCCATTCATTTTGCCCCATGTACTAGAGGTCTGATTTCACTCTCCCATTTTTACCTCTTTGTCTTTTATATGCATTATGGCAATATTACTATTTCTTCCTTATCTGCATATTTTAATAGTTATTTTATCTTGAATGGCCCTGCTTACCCAGTTGTACATTGGCTGAACTTTATTTTATTTTGAATAGCTTGGTGCCATTGAACTTCTTTCTGTATTCCAAATTTAATGCATTTAATTAATTTTTTCCCTCATTGCCTTCTTCTCCAAAAACATACAGAGCTGTTAACAGAATTCTTTTTTTTTTGTATAAATTTATTTATTTTATTTTATTTATTTTTGAACGCGTTGGGACTTTGTTGCTGTGTGCAGGTTTTTTTTCTCTAGTTGCGGAGAGCGGGGGCTGCTCTTTGTTGTGGTGTGCAGGCTTCTCATTGTGGTACCTCTCTTGTTGCAGAGCACGGGCTCTAGAAGTGCAAGCTTCAGTAGTTGTGGCTCGTGTGCTCTAGAGGGCAGGCTCAGTAGTTGTGGCACACGGGCTTAGTTGCCCCGCACCATGTGGGATCTTCCCAGACCAGGGCTCAAACCTGTGTCCCTTGCATTGGGAGGTGGATTCTTAACCACTGCACCACCAGGGAAGCCCCAGAATTCTTTAGTCTGGGGATTTAAGAGGCTCTACTCAAATCATCATATGTCAGCTCCCTTTGCTCTCTCCTTTTCTTGTAGTCTCCTTTTTGTAAATCACAGAGTATAGCTAGATGGGCTCCCTCTAGAATAAGTATCATCTTATACTATTTTGTGTAAGATGATACTTATACAGATAAGTGTATCTCATAGCAAAAGAAACTTAAAATATTTCCAGAGATGCCTGTTTTCAAAGCGATTTCAGCAGCAACTGTGCTTAAATCTGGCCACCTCTAGTTCCAGGGCAATTTGTAAAACACCAAAAGCCAGTGATGAACTGGACATCACCAATCCATGTCTGCAAAAGAACAGTAACTTACTAGTTTGAGGTCTAGAAGAAAATGTACAGCCTCATAAAGTTTGAAGAGAGCTTTTTAATGTACTTCAAGCTTTAGTATAATGTCTTTCTAAGACAGGTTCTGGGGACAGGAGCAATATTTTCTTCAAAGGCTGGCTAGTGTTACAAGAGCCTTTTGCAGCAACAGTCAAACTCATTTTCATTGAACGCCAACTATATACCAAGCAGTGTTCTGAGAGTTCTGGAAATATATAAAAATATGAAATAACATATGATCATGTAATTAATGAATGAGTATACATTTAAGTGCTGAAGTAGTTCTGTGAATGGAGAGCTTAGTACTTGGCCAGGGACTTAGACAGAATATGGAGGTAGCAGGAAATCACTGATCAGAAAGAAGGAAGACATGCTGGATGGAGAAAACTGGGTGTGGAAGGGCCTGGCAAATAGGAATGTAGAGGGCATGACCGGACACTCAATTCCTTTTGTTGGGGAATGACAACAAATGCATTTGGATAGGGTGGGGGAGGGGTCTATTTGTTAAAATGTACATAACATGGTAGATAAGAGACGTGAAGGATATTTGAATGAGAAGGTGACATGAGGCCTCTTTATTTCAGAAAGTTAAATATGACTATACTGTGGCTAGGCTAAACTGGAAGAAGCAGCTCAAAAATCGAGACTCACAGTAGCTTGTAACGTAGTTGTGATGTCTTAGGAACTTGGGGACTTTTAACTTGGCCTGCTAAAAGAAAGGAAAATTAGAATGCAGAGGAATTGGATATTCTTAAGTGTCCTCTGGGTGTTTTAATTCCCCATCTTTTAGAAAGACTGGTTTTATTGATGACCGTAGGTATCACTTATTAGCAGTAGGGACAGCAGCTCTATGTCAACGTTAATAGCTAGCACAGTACTTAATTTTTTTCTAGTGTCACCAATACAAAATAAAATGTTTGTAGTTCCTGTCTTTAACTATATTGTTTTCTCATATTTAGAAAATTTAGTACTCACAAGTCATTCCTTAAATTCTGGCCTTGAATGATCCTAAAACATTACTGGGATAGTTTGAGTTTTAGGCAAATGGTAGATGATTGTTATAGTCATTATTACTCAGTGTATTAATTATGACAAGATCTTAGGTAAAAATTTTATTTTGGAGACATAGTGTGTGAGTCATTTTTCTATAAATCAGATAGAAGATAAGAGGTACATTTTGTTGTTATCCATAGTTGTATTTTTCTGAAACTATACCAGGTACTAAATATATCAATGATATCTTCCCAGAGTAAAATATTAAAACTGTTTTAGGTTGCTCTATAAAGTATATTTTTTATTATAATCTTCATGTAATCTTATTCATTTTTTTTGCTTGATTAGAGGAAAATATTGACTAAATCTTCTGTAAAAAGCAGTTGAATTTAAGAGTACAGATTGTGTATAATAATGAAATGTATATGTGCAAGTAACGTTATGATTTGTACTTTAATTGCTGTTTATATGCAGTGTGAATTAAGAATAAAACAAGGTGAGGTGTGGGAAAGAAGAAGGAATAAGGAAAGTAATTAACAGACTCAGTAATTTTGCATTATAGCTGCTTAAATTAACAGCTTTGTGGTGGCAAAACAAATACGATTTGGAAAAGCTAAGAATAACTAGAATCGTGGCATCCTCTTTGGGAAAAAGTTGTTTAAGTTCTTAATATTTATTTGATTATTTTTGATATACAGCAGAGAAACAAGTTATATTGTTGCAAGAAGGGGGACCCCTTCCAGGGCCCGAGAGTGGGCTCTTGTCTAACACTCGGAAATGAATTGTCCGAGGAGACACACATGCTGACAAAGCAAGAGAGTTTATTGGGAAGCGGTGCCTGGACAGAGAGCAGGGAGGGTAAGGGAACCCAGGAAGACTGCTCTGCTATGTGGCTTGCAGTCTCAGGTTTTATGGTGATGGGATTAGTTTCTGGGTTGTTTCTGGCCAATCATTCTGACTCAGGGTCCTTCCTGGTGGCGAACACATGGCTCAGCCAAGATGGATTCCAGCAAGGAGGATTCTGGGAGGTTGGGAGGACATATGGACTGGTGTCTCCTTACCTTTCTTGAATTCTTCCAGTTGGTGGTAGCTTGTTAGTTCTGTGTTCCTTACCAGGACCTCCTGCTTAAGATAACTCATGCAAATGGGTACTGTGATGCCTGGACAGGGTGGGCAGTTTTGGTCAATGTTTTCCCTAACAACTTGACATATTTGTGTTATAGAAGATATTTATATGATCAATTTCACCAACTATATGTATTATTAATACATTTATTCATTAATTCAAGTAGATGCCAGAATACTATTAACATTTCTTTTTATCCTTCCAGAATTGTAGGTATATATAGTAATTACCACACACCCCCAAAAGTGATTATGTTGAAATCTTTTTTTTTTTTTGGTAAATTGCTTCTTTTTACTTTATAAGACATTATGAATATAGAGTTGCTGACTTCCAAGAATGGGGTGGGATTGTCTGGTTATTTTCAGTCCAATTCAGTCCTTCCATCCATCTAAAACAGTTTGATGAGCATCTTTTAGCTCAAGTAAGAGACTAGGAATAGGGCTAGAAAAGAGGCTCTCAGAGAGGAAGTGAGAGTCTCAAGCAGGTAGAGGTAATAAAGATGTGGTAAGTGCTATTAAAGGCATGCAGATGAAGGTAGTAGGAACACAGAGGCTGGGATAATAACTTTGCCTGGGGAAATGGTGAGAAGCCAGGGAGCCTTTGGCTGAATTTCCCTCCACCGTCTTCACCCTGGTTTTTCATCTCTGTGGTTTGTTTTCTTCTGTATAGTATTTGTCTGTGTTTTTTTTTTTTTTTTCTTTTTAATTCTCCCTCTCACTTGATTGGCATTAGTCTACTTCTTTTAAATGAAAAAAAAAAAAAAGATACTTAGAACTTAAGAAGCATTTATGGGTTTATTCAAATATGGAAAATGCTGCTTCAGGATAAAAACTAATAGAAAACTTCCTAGTCCCTTGTCACAACCAAATATATATATTAGAATTGTGTTTATTTTTTAAAAAACATGAGATATCGGCCAACTCTCTGAACTGTCCATCACAATCCAAGACAATCTAAAAATAAACCATAAAATAATATAATATTTTATCTTTCTTTCTTTAAAATAAGTACCCAGGCAGTATATATTCGTTAGAAAAAACATAGGAGAACTTAGCATTTCTACTATTATTTAGTACTATTATAGTAATACTATTATTAATTAATATTAATTAAACAAAGTGGCAAAACTCACTCACAAAAGGAATGAACACCTATGACTTAACTAAAGCTATTACTGAGAACTGATTTTCTTGAATGAGCTTTTTTTTTTCCTGTCAATTAGTTACCTTGCAAAATTTACAATTACAGTCTGTGGAAAATGGAGTTTTTGTCTTCCTTCATTACTTCTGTTTTCTTTTAGTCCTTCTACCTATTCTGTTTCACCAGTAAAATTACCAATTTTGACTAGTTCGTACAGTTTTAGAGGTAGCAGAGTATTAAGGAACTGGAATCTGAAGACTCAGTTTTGATTCCTTTAATCTTACACTTGTTAAGCTTGTGACTTTAGACAAATTGCCCAACTTCTCTAAGATTCAGTTTGTCCGTCTGTACAATGGAGTTTATAAACCTACCTCGTGGATTGTTTGGAAAATCAAATGAGATGTGTTTGTAAATGGGATTTGTAACCATTAAAGCCCTACACATGTGCAACCTGCTATCATTTGAACATTTCACTTTGAGAATTACTTCTACCATGTAAATTATTATGATTTGAAATTTGGTGTTGTGTCATGGTTTTAAACATCCGTCTGCTGAAAATTTGTAATGAAGTGTCATCGTTTCAAAATGCCTATTTGGTCTCAGAAATATGGTTTGCAAAGGCATTAAGTTTGAAGAACAATTTTTACAGCATTTTCTCTCCCAGGGGATGTAAATAATGAATTCTTGATGAAATTGCATCATTGTTGCTTACACACAGCGGATATATTTCCATTACTGTGTAAATAAATTATTATATAAACATATGGTTGAAACCAAGTAAGTTTTATGTGGGAATAAAGGCAGTTTGTTGTTCTTGGCTCTCCATTTCTTCACAAAACCCTTCTTAATCTTTTAATTTCCAAATACAATAGTGTTTTTGAAGAAATATGGAGGGAAGAGTGCTCAAAGAGTGAGTTGACTTGGAAATGTTTATTTAGCCCTCAAAAAACATGTGAAAAATATCAAGAAACTTTGTCATCTTCAAATCTGGAATCATTTTGGAAGATCTACTTTGAAAATTAAGCTTCTAACACTAAGGAACTAGCTTACCCAACTATCTTGTTTCAAGGAAAATAGAGAAGGCAAGTTGGCTGAAATAAAATCTGGTTCATTATTCACTAGCCTTAGGGATAATCACATTTAGGGGAAAGGCTATAATTAGCTCAATTGTTGCTTTTTACCACATGTGTGGCAAAATCCAATTGCCTCTCCTTTCATTTTCCTTTTTTGTTTTAAATCTTCTAATTTTGTTCCCAATTTATATATTCCAGATTTTGCAATTCTAATAGGAAATAGAGTTGTTTGTATTACTCAATTATATAATTTTCACTGATGTTAACACATTCAAAATTTTGTACCTTTAAAACATACTTTGGAGTTATCTATTGAACTTTTTGTTATATTCTGTTATTTTCTTACACCATGGCCGTGTCCAAATATGACTGATTAAAAATATACTCTTCTTATCAAAAGTCTCCAACATAAACAAATCTGTGCTTCTCTACCTTTGTTTGATTGCTTCAGGCTCCAGTAAGGACTGGGGTTGGAAGTTTATTTTAATTAGAGTTTAAAAGTAATGAGCATTACAATCAAACATATGGACATTCCCAGAAGCACTTCTGCAGCAGTATATTCATCTGCAGATTCACTTAAACCTCATGATCATATTAAAAATGTTTTGTGTTTAAAACTGTTTTACTTCAGCTATGTACACGTTTCCCTCATATTTCTAATGATATTTCTAGTTTAAAATGTAAAACAGTCTTCTTTCCTCTATATATCTTTACGTTCACAGTGACCATTTTTCGATAGGTATTTATCTTTAGGATTTCAAATTGACTTTCAGTGTGACTATTGTAATATTTTTGCTGTTATTTAAGTAGAGTTGAACTGCTAGATTTAAGTCCTACAATCTATGACTTTAAAAATGGTAGTGGTAGTATGGAATGTAAGTTTATGATGATAATATGAATTTTTATGCCCAGGGCTTAAGTATATTATGTTTATATTTTGAATTCTTAATTCTTCTTGTTGATTTAACCATTTCTCTGGAGAAACTAAATATATTAATGATTTACATGTTATTTAAGTAATTTTCACTAGGGGTACTTACTGGGAAAATGGTAGAATTTAATTACTGTGAAGCTTTTCTGATGGCCTAAGTGCGTAGGAGGAACTGTAGTAGGGAAAGCTGTTTGAGGCTTAGGAAATGCCTTTAACGAAGGATTTCAGACTTCCTATTGCCCGACAATTTCACATTATATGTGTTCTCCGTGGTGCTGTGACACGGGCCACAAACTTTTGCCTAGATTCAAAAATGAAGAATTATAGCATATATATGATCAGCTAGATAGAATAAAATTTATCATACCATAACACATTTTAATTATATTTGTACTATAATTACATCAGTAAGATACTTTTTTTTTTGGCTTTGGATATATATGCTTAAAAAGTTTAACACAGGGCTTCCCTGGTGGCACAGTGGTTGAGAGTCTGCCTGCCGATGCAGGGGACGCGGGTTCGTGCCCCGGTCCGGGAGGATCCCACATGCCGCGGCTTGGCTGGGTCCGTGAGCCATGGCCGCTGAGCCTGCGCGTCCGGAGCCTGTGCTCCACAACGGGAGAGGCCACAACAGTGAGAGGCCCGCGTACCGCAAAAAAAAAAAAAAAAGTTTAACACAAAGTATAGGTATAAATGGGGATAGCTATATTGGTAATACACATATTGATGAAAAGAATATGTGTTTGTGTTGAAGCCCACAAAAGGTGTTCTGGGTATGTCATGGTAAAGAGTTTACCATCTAGCAGGGTACAAGCATTCCCAAACAGTTATAAAACTGTATATTGAGTATAATAATAAAAGTATGAAAAAAGAACTCTAGAAAGCAAAGGAAAATATAGGGGGGAGGGGCAGAGGCTGGGACGGCAAAGGCTTCCAGAAGAGATGACACTTACGTTGAACCCTTAAAATTCAAGATAAATACTATTAAATCATTGAAGACAGGGATGGGTAGAAGGAGGGGAGAGAATTGATGGGAGATACGAGAATTATTGGAAAGTGGTGCATTTGACTGGAGCTTTGGGGGTGAGTAGAATTCTGACAGACATAAATGGAGTAAAAGACATCTAGATAGTGAAATAGCAGGAGCAAAGTCACAGATGTGGGGACATGCTGACATATTCTGCAGTACTCCCATTTGATTAGATGTGAGCTGCTTAAGAGAGAGATAAGGCTGGAGAAATAGGTTGAGACCAGATCGTAGGGAGCCTAGAATGCTAAACTGAGCTGCTTGGACTCTCATCTGTAGGAAGATTCTTTCAGCAGCAGTGCATAGGATAGCGAGGAAGGTGGAGAGATTGGAAGCAGAGCCATGTGCTATGTGTCAGGAGGTGGTAATTGAATTCTAATAGTGAGGGGCAGATTTAATAAAGTCTTGAGTAAGCAGTGGCAGTAGAAATGGGAAGGTGGGAACAGATGCAAGAGGCACAGTGGATGAGGAATTGACAAGAGTTGGCACTGGCCTCACGTGGGGAGGAGGGCAGGGGAGGGTTTCAGGATGAGCTGAAATTTGAGCCCATGTGATGAGGAGGAAGGTGGTACCAGTGACCAAGATAGCTATCAGTGTAGTAGGAGTAGAGCTCTGAGTTGAATTAAGGTGTTGAAAGCACGTAGAGGTTGACATTTTCAGCAGTCATTGGGAATTAAGATCCTGGAGAACAGGAGAAACCCAGCTCTTGAGTCCACCACACTGTCTGGATAGAGTCCACCACACTGTCTGGATAGTGCTGACATGATAAGAAATTAATATTTTAAGGAACAAATAAAGTTTTGAAAATGTGACAAGGCCATCATCATGCACCCCAAACACTCCCAGATCTTTATCAAATCACTTAATATTTCAATAGCTTAATTTTCTCAGCTATAAAACAGGGAAAATAGTACGAATTCTATATCCTTCTCCTAGAGTCTGGGATTATTTTGGTCAAAAATCTATAATGGGAGACTGTGAACATATATATATGTCTATTGCTATTATATTGAGAAAACTCTAAAAAGAAATAAAATGTAGCTAGTATTTTAATTTTTTCAATTGTACATTATAAGATGTTCTAATTACAAAAATTTATAAAAAATAATTAGCTTTTAGTAGGTTTTTACTCTGTGCCAGGCACAATTCTAAGTACTAGTCAAGTGTTAAATCCTTAAATTAACACCATGGTATTGTATTATCTCCATTTTACAGGTGAGGAAACCAAGGCTCAGAGCAATTAAATAGCATTTATAAAGCTGAGATTTGAACCCAGGTACTCAGGCTTCAGAGCCAAACTCCTAGCTAGTCATTAGTCCTTGCTGCCTCCATACTGAGTGGACATCTGCTTCAGGCCATGCTTCGTTTTGTTATTGCATTTGCATTAATGTGGCCTCCTGCACTGCAGTCCTCTCTCTTTCTAAAGCTCGTGTGGTCCAGATTCATTGCTTTTGCTTTCACACATACTCGTTTCCTCACCCTTAAGGTGAGTCAGTTGAGGGGTGGTATCATCTGTTGTAAGGGGACTTGCCATGGCAGGAGAATATGCACAGGCTTTGGGTCTAATCCAAATGCTTGGCTTAAATCTGAGCATTCTGTCTTGTTAATTATGTGACCTTCAGAAAGTTGCTTACCACCCTGAACCCTGTTTCCTCATCTGTAAACACTGAGGTGTAGAGAGAGTTAAACGACAATGTCTGTGTGAAATGCCTCCGTAGTGTTTTGCTCATAAAAGTCTATCACCAGGGCTGGTGTTCGCTAGGCACAGTTGGCACAGTGTAAGGAACCCACAACACCTTTTAGGGGCCCACAAAAATGTTTTAATTTCTTTTAAAATCAGAAGGAAAAAAATTAACTTTTAGGTTGAATAAAATGTTATATGATATTAATATATTCATTTTTTACGCTTTTTGTTCATCTGTTGAGATTATCATGTGATATTTGTTTTTATTCTATTGCTATAATGTATCAATTAGTTGGTTTTCAGATGTTGAACCAATCTTGCATTCCTGATCTAAATGGCACTCTGTCATAGCATACAATTCTTTTTGTATGTTGCTGGATTCAGTTTGCTAGTATTTTTTTTTTATTGTAATAAAATATACATAACATATAATCCTACATCTTAACCATTTTCTAAGTTTGTATAATATATATTTTCCATCCTTCTATTTTCAATCTATTTGTACTTTTACTGTTTGTCTCACAGATTATGTCTTTGTAATCAAGTTTTCTTTTCTTTTTTTTAATTGAAGTAAAATTGATTTACAATGTTGTGTTAGTTTTAGATGTACAGCAAAGTGATTTAGTTATACATAATAATATATTCATTTTTATACCAATGTAATTAAAAAAAAATTTTAATGGACAAAAGTGGCTTGGGTCCACGAAAGTCATAACATAATCCTGGCCATTACTTCTTATTTAGATTCTTTAAAACTCTTCTAATGTCTGAGCCATAATGCTTTCCCCATGCATTTTGGTTGAGTGAATCATTAGCCAGGTAATTTCTAGCTTAAGTCAATTAAAATAAACTTAAAACTGACATTTACATTCCTTCACCCAACTAACACCTCCCTTCTAAATAGTTCATTGTTTTCTCTTCTGGGCTACCTCTGTATTGTGTGGTTAAACTTCTCACACCATATTTAAACTATTTATTTACACATCTGTCTCTCTTACTAGACCATCAAAACATCTTGAGAACATGGACTGTATCTTACCCACTCCTGTATCCCCAGTAACTAGCAGAGTACATGCCCCATAGAAAATTGTTCATAAAAGTTTGGTGAAATAAATTGATTTTATTTATAGCACTGATGTATTGCCAGCCAGAGGCTAACTGCTGTTTGTAGATGTGCTTTGTATCTAAGATTTCACCTAAAACTTTAGATAACTGAAATGAAAAATTGTCATCCATCCTACAAATTAGCTCCTCCTTATGACTTTTCTATACTTGTCAACACTACTCTCTACCATCCTAATTTTTCCTTAAAAATTGAAGTTAAATAAATTAGTTTGTCAAGACTTTTTCCCTTCCTTGCTAAATTAATGTAATGAACAAAGGGCTTATGAAAACTGTCAAGGCCCTTTGATATCTCCATGTATGCATTCCCATGTTATAATGATTCTGTGTCCCACTGATCTAATGAGAATACAGTGTGAGAGTGAGAAATGAGCCTTAATTCCTCAGTACCAAGGCAAACCAGCATTATCTAATTACAGAATAGGAGACAATCTATATCAGTACAAGGGTTTAAGCACCTAGTTTTATGGACAATGGCTTTTCTTATTTAACTTCAATATTATTTATAAAAGTTTTATTTTCAATGAAAAGGAGCAGAACACAGAATAAATTACTAGGATATTTGTTGCCGATTAGTTTGCACTATATAGTATTTTCATTATTTTAAAGAGACTGCCAAGTACCACTTTGCTTTTCATTTCTTTTTGTTTTTCCTACTCTGATTTATAACTTTTTCAGACTTGAAGAGTTTTTATATCTTAATAGCTTGTGGTGTATAGAAGACTGAGACACTAGAGGGGAAAGAAACTGCAGTTTGGACGATTGTGGTTGATGATACCATTTACATCAGAGAAGCTGGAGAAAAGGGTAATTTTTGTTCTTTCTCAAGTCTGGTCCTGCACAATAGCCTGTGCCAGGCTTGGCTATTTGCAAGCCATTCTTAATCTCTCTTTGAAAGAGTAGTGGCTGGTTTTAGCTGTGGAAAACCAAGGTTCACTCATGTGTAGAGAATGAAATTTCAGAATTTTGGCAGAGTCTAATACTTGTAGTCTCATGTTTATTGGATTCTTCTAAAGTTGTTTAAATTCCTAATTATGAAGGAAGGGTGATTAATAAGGAAAATGAGTAATTATTACCTTGCTGTGAGGTTTTACTGGGTGATATTTTTTCATTTTAGTAATAACAATTGATAGTATCTACTATTAACATGACATTTTTCAGTTGACACACTGCTTTCATAGGCATTGTTTCTTTTGATGCACATAACCCCATGGGGAGAGTATTATTATCATCAGTATTTTACAGATGAGGAAATGGAGCTATATGGACTTTAACTGACTTAGACAAGATTTCACAGTAACCAGAAGAATCAGGACCAAACTCAGGGTCTTATTGAAATTCCCTCATTGTTTATGACTTCCTTGCTTCTAAGCCCGTTATATCAGTAAGATCTAACCACAGGCCTCCTGGCACATTTGGAAGGCAACCTCTCTCTGACCCTTTCCAGGATCACTTACCTCAGATACCTGATCCAGCTTCATTTGCCACTTGAACCCTAATCCACACTTCTGCTCCCTCTGATTTGGGTGTTATATGTGGTCTCTACAATATTTTGAATTTGGCCTGAAAACAGTCACATTATTTGTCAAATTAATAGCTCAAACAATTACATTCCAGTATAGCAGGAAGCTTAGTTTCTCCTTCCTAAGATTTTCTATTCTTCCTTAATTATTCAGGAACCCGAAAGCTTACTAAGTCCAAAAGGGAGGCAGTCTACCTCCCAACTGCCAGCAGAGTACAGATCTGAGTTAGTCATTCATTCCTATTGTTGCTCCTGGCTGCCACCAGTGTTGCTCTGGTAGACTCACCTTGAACAGTTCTGCAGCTAATACTTATTCCCTGTTGCCTAGTTGCCCTTGTAGGTATAGGTCCTTTACTAGCTCATAGGGATACCTCATGCTGAGTTCCGTGATTACAGCTCTTCTAGTTTACATTTCCGGGTCCAGTCATTTGTCCCTAAGGCAGTGTGGCCTTATGACAGGGTGTCTGAGTTTGGAAGAGCTCCCTGCGTAAGCCTCAAGCTAAATCATCTGTCAGAAACATCCTTGTCTCCAAACCCAAGCCTCCAGTTGATGTGCTCCCTTCCCTCAATGCAATTTTATTCCAGCGTCTTACTGCTCTTTCCCGCCACAGAGTTTTGGTGGAGGTCATCCTGATCCATTTTAACAGGTCTCTCAAACTTGGAATCTTAGGCAGCAGGCTCGGTTCTTTCTTCTAGAAGGATCAGGGTTTCAACAAATGACAGATTTGTTCATATTACAAAATCTCTCCCTTCTTCAGGGAAGAAGTTGCCTTCATGCCTCACATTCACATGACTAAGAAGATACCTTCAAGAGGCCAGGAAAACGTAGAGTCTCCAACTCCACCTATGGAGAAGTTGGTATCATTTTAAAATAAATCCCCATCGGGCAGAGTTGGTTCCTTCTGAGGACTAAGGAAGAATCTGTTTCATGCCTTCTGCCTTCTAGTAGCCTTAGGAGTTCCTTTGGCTGCTAGATTGTGTCCTCCCTATAGCTTCACATGGTCTTCCCTCTATACATGCCAGTCTTTGTGTCCAAAAGTCCCCTTTATATAAGGACATCTGTCATATTGGATCAGGACCCACTCTAATGACCTCATCTTAACTTGTCATCTGCAAAGACTATTTCCAAATAATATTCACAGGTACTGAAGGTTAGGACTTCAACATCTTTTATGGGGGACAAAATTCAGCCCATAAGAGGAAGGAAGCACAGATTGTAAATTAGGTTTCCTGACTCTAAGTACCATAGGGTTTGTACTGTATTCTGAAACCTCTTGTAATTTAATTTTTTGCAGTAACTATTAAAACATTTGTTCAGGAATGTACTTAGTTGTTATAGATTTAATGGCTTATGATTCTTCTACAAAATTCGTTATTTTCAAATTTTCCTTTTAAAGAATTCTCAACTGAATTTTGACTCATTGCCTTAATATAATCAGTTTCTAAGAATTACTTCTAAAATTCTTTGAAATACATTTTTTAACAAAAAAGATTTTCAGGCTTTTAAAGAAAAGGAAATGGGGGAACAATACCTGTAGGCAATATAGGGTTCCCCTATTTATAATCTTATGTTTATGTGTGTGTGTGTGTGTGTGTGTGTGTGTGTATTTTGTCTAGTCATATTACCCAGGGATAATAGAATGAAAAATTTATTCACTGTTGCTTAGTTTTCCTTGCAGATATAGGTCTTGTCAGCTCACAGGTATACCCCATAAGGATATAATTTTAGAGCTGTAAAATAGATTGGGTACTTCTTACTGTTTATAAATATGTCCTAGAATAATATTGAGATACTTCCTAAATTTAAACAAATGAATTTAACTGTCATTATCTTTTCTATATCCGTTTAAGTAAAATATACCACAGTAGTTAGAAAAATGGTCTTTGGAGTAAGAAAAATAAATATGGTTGAGTATCAACTCATTATTATATGAGTGACCCTGGACAAGTAACCTAACTTCCAAACCTCAATTTTCTCATGTCCAAATTGGGGTAATAATTTCATCTTCCTTACAGAACTAGTGGAAACTTTGTTTAAGAAAATATATGTAGCATGCTTACAGCAGTGCCAGGAATTTTGTGAGCGGACAATAAATTCAACTATATTGTCAGTATACCAATTAAATTAATTAGTTTCACTGAAATTATACTTACTATTTTACCCTGTTAAATTAAAACCCTGAGCCTGAAGAGCAGGGGCTGCTGTGATTCTGTGCTTAGATCAATATTAGAGGCATAATTGGCAATGAATTATTATTAATTTATGTCAGAGAGTATAACTATGGGTCTATTGTTTTAAATAGTTCTTTCTGTAACAATAATAATTTTAATTGAGTTAGAATCCACCCTGAGTCATAAGATTAAAAACATTTTTTAAAATTTATCTCGTCATTTGGCTATTGATTTTTGCTTTCTTTATCATCAGACACCATTTCCTGTGCTTTTATTCTCAAAACTTTTTGTTGTTTTAGTTTGTTAATTAGAGGAGCTGCATTTCTTGATGTCATCTACTTTTATTTTTCAAGTGGTAGTTTAAGAAAAAAATTATATAAACAAAGAAACGTATAAAACAAACTTCTGTTATATAAGTAATATATGTTCATTGGGGGAAGAAATAGGTTAAGTGTGTACACACACACACACACAAATCAAGCTACCTGTAGTCTCACACTCCATACAAAATCAGTGTTTGCAGTTTGAGATAGCATCTCTTAATGTTATCTTCTGACTCTTACACCATCTTTTGGTAAATTGAATTTCATCTGTATTGATACACCCTCTACCTGACCAACCCCTTTGGTTGCAGCAACATATGGGAAAGAACCCAGGCAGCAGGAGGAGCCAACAAGGGTTCTATATCCATCTCCCAGCCCCAGGGTCCTTTCATGTAGAGACGGTCCCCGATAGGACTGCTGAAGTAGCATAAATTCACAAATTGAAATTTATTTTCATTGTCTAATATTGTCAACTGAAGAGAAACAAGATCTGAGACACCTAAGTTTTCCAGCTTAGAGAAATGGTAACCCAAGTTCATCCCTTGTGATTTTACCCTCTGTTCACTGCTTGTCACTCTCTCCAGCCCTATTCCCATCTGTCTTTCAGAGTGAAGCTAATGGCAGTTTATTTATTTTTTTATTTTTTGCGGTACGCGGGCCTCTCACTGTTGTGGCCTCTCCCGTTGCGGAGCACAGGCTCCGGACGCACGGGCTCAGAGTCCATGGCTTACGGGCCCAGCCGCTCCGTGGCATGTGGGATCTTCCCGGACCGGGGCACGAACCCGTGTCCCCTGCATCGGCAGGCAGACTCTCAACCACTGCGCCACCAGGGAAGCCCGGCAGTTTATTTTATTGGCTAATGTCTCTACTCATTGTACTGTTGAAGACTCAAAATCCTTTATCTGCGATTCTGAAATTTGGTTTTCATAACCCAAATGTTCTAAGAACCAAAATATTTTAGTAATTTAACTAATGTGAAGCTATTTATAGTTATGTATCATACTTGATGTGAATATTTATATGTTTGGCTACAAAAGTATAAATGTACTTGATTACGGGATATTGCCCCAGATTCCACTGGGGGTATTATGTAGCATGTGGTATAGGCACTAGACTGCCTTTCTAAAATCTAGGAAAGTCTGAGTTATAAACACAACTGGCCCTACCAGTCTTGAATGAGAGTTGAGCCCGTATTAGCACAAAGAGGGGGCTAAGGGGATATCAGCTCGGTGCTTTGTGACCTCCTGTAGAGGTGGGATAGGGAGGGTGGGAGGGAGGGAGATGCAAGAGGGAAGAGATATGGGGACATATGTATATGTATAACTGATTCACTTTGTTATAAAGCAGAAACTAACACACCATTGTAAAGCAATTATATCCCAAT
Source organism: Phocoena sinus (assembly GCF_008692025.1). NCBI lineage: Eukaryota > Metazoa > Chordata > Mammalia > Artiodactyla > Phocoenidae > Phocoena > Phocoena sinus. The sequence goes on from NC_045777.1 coordinate 40,944,274, forward strand.
AAGGATGTTAAAAAACAAAAAAACAAAAAAACGAGGGGGCTAAGGACCAGTATAATGAAGAGCAGGGCTTGAGGAGGGTGGTTGCATCTCAACTGCACCATCATTTCGTGAACTCCCATTCTGTCCTGCACTCACCTGTGCTCTTGTCATTAATGACAGTGTAAACCCTCTGCAGTTCCCTCCTCTTTATTTGGCCCATTTTTCACCATGTCTTGCAGACCAAGACATGTTTCCCGAATTCCTTGACTTTCCTTCCTCAAGTAAGATAGATTTCCTTTGTGATCAACACTACACAACAATTAGGCTAGAATGATTCTTTGCTAGCACTACTTTATGAATGATAACTATTTGTGGGGATAGTAAATCAATAAATCATAAATCATCAATAAATCCATGTCATAGTTCTATCTCTGAGTTCAGAGAAACCCCAAGGAATAGCAAAAGATCACACTTAAAGGCTGTGGAAAGAAGTGAATAAAGAACAGAAGAAGAAGACAAAGAACAAGGGGATTTCTTTTCCCATGGCGGACAGTTAGTTGAATTATTTTTAGTTGTTGTTGTTAACATTATTTGGAAAATATCTACCAATGATATACCATGTTTTTACCCTATAACACACTGTGAGGACTCTGTACTGTTTTCCCCTTGGCATCTATAAATTTCACAGTAATGCTCTTTAGCTAGTTACTGAATAAAGGGAACTAAAAAAAAAAGCATTTTTCATTCCAAGTTGACCCTACAATTCCAGGTGTAAAAATTCAGGCCCAAATGAGGACTGTAAAGCAGGTTTACTCAACCTCAGCACTATTAACATTTTGGGCCCAAGAAATCTTTGTTGTCCAGGGCTGTCGTGTGGACTGTAGAAAGTTAGCAGCATTTCTGGTCTGTACCCGCTAGATGCCAGTGGTACTCCCTCTCCCCCACAGTTGTGACAAGAAAAATTATCTCTACATATTGTCAAATATGCCCTGAAGGCAAAATCATTCCTGCCTCCCCAACTGAGAACTGCTTATGAGGTAACTCTCATGTGTTCTGGAGGTTTCTGCAGGTAGAGGCAGTGCTGTCATTGTGATAGTTTTATAGCTGCGTGTGGGGATAATCCAGAGCAGCATGTCTTTTTGGATTTTACTTTGCATCTCACTTATTTAGCTGTATTTATTGGTCACTGTATTTATTGTGCCAGGGCTTTTACTGGGTGCTGGAATAGTAGTGAATAAGAGTAAGGTCCCTATTCTCATGGAGTGTGCCTTCTGAAAGGGGGCAGGCTGGGGAGTGATGAGTGTAACTAATCAGTAAATAATTAGTAAATCACTAACCAAGTGTATGAATAATATAATTTCAAACAAAGGGGCGGTAAATAAAGTAAAATAGGTAATTGGGCAGCATGATTGGAGGATAGATGAGTACTACTTTAGCCAGGATAATCAGAGAAGGTTGCCCTAAGGAAGTAACCTATGAGCTGAGGAAGAGGCAGATCTAAGGGAGGTGTGTGATAGAAAATGTGACTACCCTCAGATGTGGATAAGTTAGTTCTGCTTAATGGCAGTGAGAAGCCAATGTGGCAGGAACAGAGAATTTACTGAGACTGGTACTTGATGAGGTTGCAGTTAGGTGGGATCTGTGTGCCACAGAAAGCAGTCTGATTTCATTGTGATTGCAGTGGTCCAACATTAGAGGCTTTTAAGCAGAGATTAGCATTTTCTCATTTAAGGTTTTAGAAAGACCATTCTGGGGACAAAAGTGAAAACAGGTGAAATGCATTAAGAGCCTTTTGAAGAAGTGAGAGATGGTGGTGGTTTGAGTTAGAGTTGAATATTAGAAACAGAGAAATTGGAGGATTCAAAATGTATTAGAGAAGTTGAACTGCTAGTAGTTGCTGTTCTGTTGATGTTTGACTCAGGAAAGAGATGAATCAAGGTGATTCCTGGGTTTGGGGCTTCAACATTTGGGAAGATTATGTTGCCATTTACTGAGATAGGGAATTCTTTTGGGAGGACTGGCTGGTTTGATATTTGTGTAGGGGTTGGGGGAGTCCTTAAAGGTCACCTCTTTCCCCTCTTGTGTCTTATTGCTTTGTGGTTACTCAAGAAGTGAGAGTGGGTATCTTTTTTAGATGATCTTTTATGAACCTCTGACTCTGAACTCCATTGCCACCTAATTTTTGAAATACCAAATACTATAAAGCATTGTTCTTTTTTTTTGCAAAAGTACTTATATATATGAAGATTACACAAATGACCAATTCTCAGTAAGTCATGTGTTCAGAGTGTGGTTCCAGAAAACATGGTGGATTTATAAGGAAACAGACTCCCCATGTTGCTTCATCTGCCTTGTGATCACTGACTCATGAAGGTAACGTGGCTGTCTAGGATCATGAGCCATGGAACAGAATGAAGCCTCTTTTCCTACACTGGTGAGAAAATCCCAAGGATCCATGTCTTAATATATGGAATTACTCAGAAAAAAAACAAAACAAAACAAAACTTAATCTCTTTCCAGTAAATTACTAAGAAGTTTCTTGTTCCTCCGTCCTTTTATTTCGTAAAGTTAGTCTAAAGCCTGTGTATACTGAATCTTCTTACAACACTTTGGTCTTTAAATTTCAAGCAGCAGTAAGCAGACCTTTTCTGTAATCAGATCCAAATGTTGTACTCTGTGCTTTAAATTCAGAAAATCTGATTTGGCAAACAAATGAGCAACAATAAAAAAAACCCAAAATTAATAGGATGCATTATTTACTTTGGAAAGGGGCTTATTGTAGGATATCTTTAAATAATGAACAACATTAAAGGATTTAAAATATAATTTTATAAATAGCTTTTCTGAGACACATCTATTTCATCTAACATAGACCTTCTGTACTGTATTGGATCTAAATGTCTTATGTTAATGCATAGGTAAAGTTGCCATGGGGATTATTACTTCCTTTTCTAAGAAAATACAGTATAGTCTTTCATTTTATTTTTCTTGATGAATAAAATATTTGTCACTGTTAAGTTACTCCTACATTTTGTTATATGATGAGCTCTTCTGGTAATTTTCCGTTTCTACCTGGAGTTTTTTTTACTCACTGATGAATTTATTTCTCAGGTTGGCAGTAGTATTGGGATGAGTTCATAAGTAGCTATCCTTTGAATGCCGAAAAGAAAATGTCTTTTATTCCTGAATAAGTACAGAATTTACTTGTTGTAGATGTTGTATTCGTGTTGCAAAACACAGTTTCTTTTTTCTGTTATCTATTTTAAATGATTCTGAAGGTACAGAATGACAGATTTTATTCCATAAAGTCTAGTATGAGTTGAGGTTTTTGTTTTTGTTTTTGTTTTGTGTGTGTGTGTGTGTGTGTGTGTGTGTGTGTGTGTGTTTTACCTAAGGGCAAGGGTAATATATGTGAAAACAGATAATAAAAATTAATAATAATAATAAAATAGTTGAATTCAAATGAAAATGCTTTGAAAATGGTAAAAATATGCAAATATAAGTTATTTTTATTAGTAGTATTAGTATTCTTTGTGATTGTCAAGGTGTGCAAAATACTGCTGTTAATTTGGTTTGTAATTCAAGCATTAGGCAAAAAAGACAAAGTATAGTTTATTCTGTAGCGAAGACTCATTTTATAAGCATTTTTTAGGAGTTTCATAAAAGTCTTTGGTGGCATTGCATTTCTTCTAGACTTACATTCTTGGAATACCTGTTTTTAGATTTTTTCATATGGTGGTTAAGAATATGGCTTATAGTGCCAAACTCCCTGGATTCAGATCCCACCCAAACTTCTTATTAACTGTAAGAGCTTGGACAAATCTTATAGCCATTTTGTATTTACATTTCCTTATCTGTAAAATGATAAATAATAGTACCTAGTTTTGAGTATTAAATGAACAACGTGAGTCAAATATTTAGAAGAATGTCTAGCACATAGTAAAAGACAAATGTTCCCAATTATTATTTCTTGAACAAGCCTGATAAAAATTTAACTTCACTGGTTATCAAATTGCATTGGTCCTGTTTGGGCTCTTCTTCATTATGTGCAGAGATGGGCAATGACCTGTTTTCATTTTCGTTTTGGTCATAATTTGCCTAATTATTACATCTCATATGAAAGAAAGAAAAAAAAAAAACAAGGCTTGAGCCTTCAAAGGGATAAACAAGGCAGCGTCTCAAATCTGTGCTCTACCCAAGGTCCTGGCCCAGCACCTGGTATGCTGAGAGCCCTCTGTATACCTGGGTTCCCTTCATTGTCTCTGCACAGGACTCTGACCTGTGATAACACAGGGCCTTGCTTCTCCATTCTTAATAAACCTGTGTAGCATTCTTATCTTAAATTTGGCGTTCAGCTGTGGGGAAATCAGAAAATTTGAAAGTATAGTATTATGACTGAAATATTAACCTTTTTTTTAAACACATGCTTTAGTTCGCTTAGCTGTCTAATATTTTCTCAGTTCTCAAATTAGCTACCTTTAAAAATGTATGACTTAAAATCACATAGTGGATTATTCAGGTACTCATCCATATTTAAAGTGTAAACAATGTCAAATTTTCTAAAAGGCAAGAGGTAGAAGATTATTATATGTGAAAGGACATAGAATTATGGTCTTTCTTAATTCTTACTTGCCTTGGGTTTTGTAGTTTTAATCAAATTGGCATTTAAAAACACTGGGCTCACAATTCTGTTAAGAACTATGTGTTGTTTGTAGAGATTTTTAGGTGTAAATTATCTAGCCAGATGTTTAAACACTAAGGGGAAATAAGTTAAATACAATTAACATAGTCCTCATTTATCAAGTAGTTAATTCTCAGCAGTAGGCCAAAGCTATATATATAACTATTTAGATAACGTAAAATGGAAGATTCAAAAACCTGATTTTGAAAATGTATAAACTTTGCAAAAATAGGAAGCATTCTATTTATTATAGATGGCTTCCCACATTTTGGTTATTGATTGCCTTTGACTTTTCTGATGATTCTGGACTTGAATAAATACTGGAATAAATATAATATTGCATTGTAATGTTCCACCAAGTAAATCATACCCATTGATGATGGGCTTATGAAAGTATCTGAGAGTGGGGACAGGATGGGGGTGTGTAGGATATACACACACACACAAATATAAAAAAATTATATTGTATAATATTGCTTTATTTCAGCTGCTTCATTGCAGCTCAACTCAGCTGTTACATAGTTACCTATAACATTGTGTTAATGTGATGTGGGTATTTTAATATGCATAATATGCCATGAGGTGGGTGATCCTAAACTAATCACGCTGGGAACGACAACGTTCTTAAAATACTTCTGATTTGGTGAATTTTAAAATGTTCTTTGTAATTTGTTTTTAAAAAGTATGAAAATAATATAAAAGTGCAGAAGATTTGGGTTTGCAAAACAAAGAAAAAAATCAGCTACTACTTAATAAAAAACATGTGTACCCTATTATATATCTATATCTATATCATCTCTATATATCCCTGTCTATTTATATCTCCCATTGTATTTTCAGTTTTGTACTTTATTTCTTATATGCATTTACAGGGCTGTTGTATATATCCTGATCTGTGTTATAAAGGTTCTGGGTTCTTAAATCTTCCTGAGGAAGAGCTTAAAAATATTTTGAGTTTTATAAGTCTCATTGGAGACCTAGGGAATTACTGCCAAATATTAATTTTGAGCCTAACTGTATAAAAGGTATTAAAAGCAGTGATATAGTGGAAATTGTATTAAAATAAAAACCAGGGGTTTACATTCAACCCAAATTCCGAAAAGATGCAAGTTTGAACTTGATTATTGCAGTTTCCTCTAGTTCTATCATTTGAGGTCTGTTTGTGATACATCTATGTATATGAAAAATATTATACAAATATAGAGCCATGAGAAATAAGTTATGATCTATATGGTTTCCCTAAAACTATGCTCTAAGCTTAACAGAGATGTATGGACATCTCTTCTTGTCCTTTTGTTTGTCTGTGATGGACTGATTTATTTGGGGCAGGAGATGCTTCTATTTCTATTTGTTAATGTATATGAGGAGAAGTAGAGGGTATCAGGGAGGACCGGGAGGGAGAAAAAGAGGGCTTGCCCAGTGAGGATGAGAGCAATGGAGAGGAATAAAGCAATTTAAGGGTTATTTATTTGACAACTATTTGCAAGTATGTTAACTTGGGAGATAAGAAAAGGTTGATAAGAAAAAGAGAGAGCAGAGTGTTAAGGAGACAAGTGATTTCCATTATTCCTTTTTATTTGCTTGTTGCTACTTGTTTCTGGACATGAAGGAGGGAATATCTTAAAATTATTTAGACACAATTAACTCAGTAGAACAATAATTTTAAGAAACTACAAAAAGTATTCCATTTATTACAACACAATTAAACAAGAATCTACTTTTAGCCATAAGTTGCAAAGTGCTAAACAAATATCACGTGAGTTTATCTAGCTTATTTTCATCCCTTCTGCCTATGTAGACTCACCCTTATTCTTACCCTCCCTTAAACATGAAATTAGATTTTCTTCTTATTCTAATATTTAGAGTCAAAGTACAATCGAGATCAGAGATTTATGTTGTTTTTTTGTTTCCGCTACTGAGTACTCCAAATTTTCAGATGGTAAAATATTTATATAAAGCTCTACTCAATATAAATTAGTTTGCATTTCACCATGTCTCTGCAAGTGATGCAGTATAGCGTAGCAGTAAAGAGCCAGATATTCAGAGCCTGGGTTTTGGGGTTTGATTTCTAACTCCACATCTAACCGACCAGGAAACCTTGGACAAATGGCTTCTCTCTTTTGTGCCTAATTTCTTTTTCTATAAAATGATAATAATTATAGTAATTGTCTTATTCATGTTGTTATGAAGATTAAATTAGTTAATTTAGGCTAAGCACTTAGAACATATAAGCTCTTCATAATTCCATGGTTCTCAACTTTGTGACACATTAGAATCACCTGGCGAGCTTGCTGCCAGGCCACACAACTGATCTATTAAATCTGAGTCTTTGGACGTGGGGACCAGAAGTGGGAGTCATGAAAACTCTTTGGGTGATTCTAATGAGCAGACAATGCTGGGAACCACTGCTACAAATGTTGGCTGTAATTATCCTGCTGACTAAATTATAAACTTCTGGAGGGCAGGGAGTATATTACTTCTTTTAATACACTCTTCCCAGAGCAGCTAGCTCAGAGCCTTATTTGTAACTAATGCTCATTAAATAAGTATCAATTAAGGAAAACATGTTGATGATTCTTTAGATGTGTAAAGACCTTGCAGTACCACAGAGGTGCTAATTTTAAGCATTAATTATTCATTCACTCATTTATTCATTTATACACGCTACACAGTTCTGAGTCTTGATCTACTATGCTAAACGCTCCAGGCATACACGATTTGAAAATCCAGTCCCTGCTCTGAAGAGTTTATAGTCTAGTGTGTGATGCGGAACATGAATAAGCACAGCCGTGACTTTAACAGAAGGAAAACTGGCCATGTTTAAGTGCCATGTTGCAATTAGAATTCCCTAGGAGCCACCTGTAAGATGGAGCATGCAGCGTGTTTGTTTGGAAGTGCTCTTGGGATCAACAACTCTGCCAGTGGTGAGGGAAAGGGAGGGGGTGTGGAAGAAGCATGATTGGGCAGGGAGAAGAAGTTACATTTCAGTGCATCCCCAACAAAGGGTTCAGCCAACCCCACAAGGATCTCTGGGGCTAGGACACTCTTCAGAGTTGTCTCAAGGTGGGCTGAAAGTGTTAACGACCAGGGTTCTTGGACTCTTTAATCAATAGAAATTGATAAGAGACCAGACAAGAAATTCAGGCAAGGCCTTACTGGGAGCGAAAAGTAACAGGTTCCCTTGCTCGCTTCCTGAGTGGGGGCGAGCTGTTTCCTTATATGGTGTGAGGGTAGGGGTGGGTCCAGGGGTTGGGCCAGAGGGGTGGCTTAGGTGGTGTGCCCACCCCCTTGGGGGTGCTGGGTGCAGGGATCATGCGCGGTACCCTGCTTGTGTTCCTGACTCCTCAGAAGTGGCAGTTGGGTTTTTAATCTTTTTATATCTTGTTCATAATTTGCCCCAGCTGCACATGCACCCAGTTATTTTTATTCCCTTATAATTTCCTTGTATTTTGTTGCTCAAGGAGACATTTGTCCAGGCACAAGCACTGCAGCAAAGGGTCCCAGGTCCCAGGGTTCAGGTCCCAGCCTATCTCAAAAGGACCAAGTTTTTGTTCTTCCATGTTGATCAGTAGTTGGGTACAGGTGCTGGAAGAAGTGACCTTGGTAAACATATTTCTTTTCTCTTTTCTTTTCTTTTTTTTTTTTTTTGCGGTACGCGGTTCTCTCACTGTTGTGGCCTCTCCCGTAGCGGAGCACAGGCTCTGGACGCACAGGCTCCAGACGCACAGGCTCAGCGGCCATGGCTCACGGGCCTAGCCACTCCATGGCATGTGGGATCTTCCTGGACCGGGGCATGAACCTGTGTCCCCTGCATTGGCAGGCGGACACTCAACCACTGCGCCACGAGGGAAACCCCGGTAAACATATTTCTTTAGCTGAAGCCATCCCCAAATAGACCTGACAGCTCAGGGTGTGTTCTGGTAGCTTTCCCAACAGACAGGAGAATACATCCTTCATTCCTAAATGGGAATTTGGGTAGAGCATTACAACTTTCACCACATGCAATAAGAGAGATTAGCAACAACAAACAAAAAGGCTACCATGACTCAAAGAAGAAAGAAATTACATTTAATTAATAAAGGAGATTAACAACAACAACCAAAAAGGCTACCCTGACTCAAAGAGGAAAGAAATCACATTTAATTAAGTGGAGAGAAAAGAGCCAGGCGTGAAGGGGGACTGTTTTCCAAAGTAGATGCCATTGCAATTTTTTTTTTTTTTTTGCGGTACGCGGGCCTCACACTGTTGTGGCCTCTCCCGTTGCGGAGCACAGGCTCCGGACGCGCAGGCCCAGCGGCCATGGCTCTCGGGCCTAGCCGCTCCGCGGCATGTGGGATCTTCCCAAACCGGGGCACGAACCCGTGTGTCCTGCATCGGCAGGCGGACTCTCAACCACTGCGCCACCAGGGAAGCCCGCCATTGCAATTTGATGTTTAGATAGTTAACATTACAAGAGGCTGAGATGAGGTGCAGAGTATTTCAGGTAACAACAGAGGTAAAGGTGGGGAAATATGCAGTTATAGGTTTGTTCAGAAGCTCATGAATCTAGAAGGCCAGGATAAGCAGTTGGAGGCTTAATTTGGTTGCCATTCAGGAGCAGGGAGGAGAATGGACCAGTGTGATTTAGCAAGACTAATCTGGTAGCGATATGTAGAAATAGGAGGGGGAAGAGCTTGAAGTCAGGCATACTGGGGAACAAGCCAGTGAAATCGTAAATCAAGGACCAATCTAAGGGGGGAGCACCTGTGATAGGCAGGCAGGCAGGCAGGCAGAGAACTGCAAAGGACTGCGTGGGTTCAGGAGGCAGTGCAGAGGTGGAACCAACAGGCTTGATAGCTGACCAGACATTATATGTGTCAAGATGGTGTGGGTGGTCAGCAGGCAGGGGATGGCTACAGTGAGGAAAGGCACAGTGATGGAGAAGAAGGCTCCGAAAGGGTAGTGGCTTTGATCCATTATTAGGACTGGAGAGACAAAAGTGGCCAAGATTTTGCATAGGGCGTTAGGAGTGCATGAAGGCGCATTGTTCAGGTTGACTTGAATCCTCGATTTTTGTATTACTGTCTGGGGCTTTCCTGACAGCATCAGGTCATTTTGTCCTGGCGATCAAGGAAAGTACATCAGTGGTCTGAGCCCAGGCAAGTTAGACGCTGTCCTAGCTGGCACTGGTAACGCTGCGAAATACCTAAGATTTCTTCCCAAAATGCCAGCCATCAGTATCCTCACTCCTGAGCCATCTCTTTCAGGCCCTCGGAGTATTTATCCTCCCTCCATCTTGCCTCTTCTCGGTCAAAAGTGGTCAATTATACCACAGTGTTGGTTGCTCCAACTACCTATTATCTACTCCTGAAGAATCTGGAGTTGTAGAATTAAACTCCAAGTCTTTTAAAACACATTTCAGAACATGGTATTATTTTAAGCAAGAGGATTTCTGAGCCCTTGAAAATGATATTAAGTGTAAGGTCACCCTCAGTGATTTAATTTTGAGGGCCAGCATTTTCAGGATTTGAACAAAATGGAAAATTAAGCCATACTTGGAGCTTTTTAACCTTGGAAGTAGGTCCTGGAATGTTATAAACACTGCCTTACAGGGGACTAAGCTGTGGGGCATAGTACGCTTTAATATTGTTATAGTTGCTTTCCCCCCCGCCCCCGCCCTTTCTCTCACAGAAATGAAATGGATGGACTGACCATCCTGTAACTTTTTCATTATGAAAGAACTTTTCCTACTTTATCTTCATGTCTAGCGTGTTTCATTTAAGAACGGCTTAAATGAGCCCTATATCAAAATGAACTGTGCTGTAATATCATTAGTTCCGAACTGGTCACTCTGAAGTCACACAACTCTGCACGATCTCTCTTTCTAAACCCTTGGAAGAAAGTCACTGAGGTATAGACACTTGAGAGTCTCAATTTCATTGCTTTGCAAAGAAGTTCCAATTTAGCATTTATTGGGTTATGGTCCCCAAATATTTCTCAAAAGAAAATAAGCCAAGCTTGTTGGAAACTTCTTAGTCATATATTATCCAGTCCTATTACCTGAACTACCTTGTTTGACATTGTCAGTCTGAACACTGCCCCTGGCTGTGATTAGAACTCAACCTCAGTTTGGTTGGTAACTCACTCTATATGCTCCTCTCTCTCTCTCCCATAACTTGAAGATTCAGTGAAGTTTTTTGAAATGATTGATATTTCATCCTAAATCATTAGTGTGTATTTCCAAGTGGCCAATCTTTCCTCCTTTGTTAGTTAATGTTTATAAGAAATCTCCTGGAATAATGACTCACTGTGATAATGTATCACTTGCCTGCCTCCACTATCAGGGATGAGCTTATGTTTGAGACTTTACCCTTCTCTCTCTGTCTTTAAAACAAATTCTGTTCTCTGAGTGGTGAATATGATTCTGCATCTGATCTACGGAGAAACACAAACCACCAGCTGTTAGCAAAGACAGATGTGTGCCACCCTCCTCTGCTTTTCTGCAAGGATTGTTCTTTAAAGACCAAGAAACCATAAACAAGACTCATTTAGATTGCTTCAGGATGCTTATTAGTACTTATATTAGAAGTCGCATTGAAGGAGAAGAAATAACTATTCTTTTTAAGAAGCAGTTTTCCCTTTTAAAGAACTAGTTCACACAGCTACGTCTCTCATCAGTTTTTTGTTTGTTTGTTTGTTTGTTTGTTTTGCGGTACGCGGGCCTCTCACTGCTGTGGCCTCTCCCGTTGCGGAGCACAGGCTCCGGATGCGCAGGCGCAGCGGCCACGGCTCCCGGGCCCAGCCGATCCGCGGCATGTGGGATCTTCCCGGACCGGGGCACGGACCCGTGTCCCCTGCATCGGCAGGCGGACTCTCAACCACTGAGCCACCGGGGAAGCCCCTCTCATCAGTTTTTTATGTCTAGTAAATTAAAATCTACTTTCTTTGCTTAGTAACAGAGTCAAGATGCTATGAGACTCTGCTGAATTTGAATTCTGCCTGTTACTGAAACTCTGAGTCCTTACAGATGACATTAGGGAGAGCCTTTTCCACATGACTTCAGTCAAGCCTCACAATAATGAAGGGGGGAGGGAGTGCTTTGGTGCTTGTTTGTGCAAGTGGCGAGTTGTACCCAACTAGGTTTCAGAGTCTTGGAGCTGAAGGGAGCCATGAAGGGAAGTTTCTTCCATCCCCCTTATTTTAGGCAAAGAAAAGTGTCATCCTGACCTAAGTGATAAGGCGGCTAACAATCTGAGTAATTAAATGATTTAACCAAGGCCACTGGAAAGGGTCTGCAGTCCACAGCCCCCAACCCCAGCCCCCGTAACTGTGTTCTTCATCAGTTTATCCCAAGTGCCTAAAATAATGCCTGGTCCTTAGAAGGTTCTGTGGATGAACTGATGAGCAGACCCAAGGGAAAAGGGGATACAGAAGAACAGTTGCCTTCCTTATAAGGCAACATTACTTCATCTAGTTTTCATTTGTTTGTTTGTTTTGCTTTGCTTTGCAGTCACTACAGCAGGATGGTCAAGTACATACGTTCTAGAGCCAGACTGCCTATATCCAAATTCCTGCTGTGTGATCTTTAGCAAGTTACTTACTTCACTAAGCCTCAGTTTTCCTGTAATGTAGATAATAATAGAACATATCTCATAAGATTGCTGTGAGGATTGAGTAAGTTAAACCATGTATAGGACTTAAAATAAGACCTAGCGTATTGTCAGCGTTCAGTATCTGTTAGACGTTACATTAGGAATGGGGCAGTCGGTGGCATGTGGTGTAACTCCTGGGATTTCTCCCATGGAGGCAAATCTGGCATTTGACAAGTGCTTCTTAACCAATGCAGAACCATGGGGGTTTAGGGTGGGACCCTGAAGACTTGTACCTTTGCATATCTCTTTTCTCACATTCCATATTAATCCCCAGATTTCTGCCACCACAGAAATTTAACAGAGGCCATGCTGAAATCTCACAACCAGTGTGAATATACTCACTCACATGGTAAACAACTGAGCATTTGAAAATGAGGCAATGAGATGCACAGGAGATATGATGGGCCTTAAGTCCCACCTAAACCTGGTATTGATACTGGCTCAGCCACTCCTTAGCTACCTGTCCTGGCAAAATTATTCAAATTCTTGTAACCTTAGTTTTCTCATCTATAAATTGGATGAAAAGTACCTCTTGCATGACATAAAAGATTAAATAAGACAGTATATACATTTAAAGTGCCAGGTGTACCGTAGGGATATAATGAAGGCTTGATTTTATTATTTATTATTACAGGAAGAAAAACCTAGGGTCCAAGGGATTGGCAAGAAAAACAATGCCCATTACCATGTAAAAATGCCACTACTTTATTTGCTTGCTTCTTCAGAAAGTGACAAGATAGACATGTTTCTAGATAACAAGTACCATGAAAGTATTTTGTCTCAGAAGCAATAGCTTTATTCTTGGAAGTTTGAGTCCCTTATCCTTGAACCGCTTGTTAAAATGATTCCATGACTCTGCGACATCTCTGATCCTGAAGCCTCACTCTAACCAGGCCGTTTTTAGAAGGTTATCAGTGTTCGAAAAAAAAGAAGGAAGGAGGGGAGGAAAGAAGGAGAGAAAAGGAAAGAAAAGACAAGAAAAGATTCCTTATTTTCCATATAATGGAAAATTGTAGATAATGAAGCTTCTCATTTGACTTTAGTGAGAGAAATTTGGGTGTCATCAGTCCATGGTATCTTGTAAGATGATGTGCCAGTCAGGACTGGCAAGGAGGCTGTATTAATTACAGATGCAGGGTAGGGTTGGTTTGGCAATTTCTTCTCTACTAAAAACAGAACATCGTGTAGTGATCCATCACAGATACATCTGGTCTAATGACAGTGATGTTGGAGACCACGTGATGTTCTTAACATGCTGGCTGTTCTTTTCTTTTGATTTAAATGACTTCACTGTGTACTTAGATGTTTTAAAGGGAAGATTCTTAATTTCTTACCTTTGTTCTATAGAAATCAATGAACACAGGAGGGTACCACTGGCAAGTGGGGATAACAGTTTTGTAGTCCAAGCAGATGCTTTGTGGATCTCAAGAATTTCCACACTGTCTGCTAGTCCTGAAAATGAGAGAGAGTGCTATGAACTCAGGTACAGATCTTACTACTGATTCATTACGTGGCCTTGGGCAAGGCACTTAAGCATTTTGGATCTCAGTTTCCTCATCTTTAAAATGAGGGTAATACTACTGGCATAAGTCATAGGGATGTTGTGTGGATAAACTAATTAATGATTGTAAAATGCTTTGAAAGTGCAAAGCGTTGTATAATTGTTAGGTGCTATTATTAAGAAGTATTATTAGTGTGTTGTGTTTAATTTTTATTAGGGCTTCTGTCTGCTTTGAAGTTAGCCTCCACGTGGATTGTGGGGTAGGGATGTTTACAGATGTTCTGCTCTCATCCCATTTTTTGCCTGGAGAAAATATTCGGTATCTAGGGTAATCATCATTATGAAGAGTATCTCTTCAAGATAAAAAGATAGGAAATTATCTTCCTTTTAAAAAATGGAAATTGCTCTAACTTTAAAAGTATCAATCAATTCTTTAAAACCTCATACAGCCCTATGTTTCAATAAAGTCTAACAACGTGCAAAATGTGAAACTTCAGGCATTTTCTGCTTCAGCATAAGATAGGAAGTGTTCTTGCTCAATAACTTTAAATCAGCTGAACCAGCTCTTTCTAATTTTCCCACAGTGTTTGCTTCAAGGATAAAAACATGCGAGGTATCTCCTGAGGAGGGAAATTCTGATCTGTGGCAGTGTTTTGCATTTGCAAAAAGTTAAAACCCCAGCCCCAGTTAATTTTCATTTGCTTTATAGACTCTCCATTGGGAAATGTGTTTCTAGGTATATTAAAAACAAGCTAGGGCTTCCCTGGTGGCGCAGTGGTTGAGAGTCTGCCTGCCGATGCAGGGGACACGGGTTCGTGCCCCGGTCTGGGAGGATCCCACATGCCGCGGAGCGGCTGGGCCCGTGAGCCATGGCCGCTGGGCCTGCGCGTCCGGAGCCTGTCCTCCGCAACGGGAGGGGCCACAGCAGTGAGAGGCCCGCGTAACGCATAAAAAAAAAAAAAAAAAAAAAAAAACAAACAAGCTATTCTTTTGAAGGTCGACTATATACTGTGTTTGTAGATGACTACACGGTACAGCTAAATAACACTGGCTTTGAGGCAAAAAGTCCGAGGTCAGGCCTTGGGAAGATTTGTTATTAGTTGTGTTTTGACAAAATAATTTAATATCTGCCTCCATTTCCATACATAGGTGTGTGTGTACCTTACCTCACTGGGCTCTAGAAAGGGTTAAAGAAGGTAAAAATATTTACAAGTAAACTGAGCTATTTAAATTGTATTATCATTTTATTTAACATCTTAAATTATTTTACATTTAATTTGTTCTTGAGTTAACAAGCCCCTAAATATATTTTAGTGGTGTAATAAATGTATTAAAAACTCCAGTAATTTCCTTGAAACTTTCTAAAGTTCATGTCTTCAATTCTATAGCGTGATGAGAAAGAAGTTGATAGGCACTTTCTGAGAAGTTGTCCAGTAAGTAGGTCAAAAGGATGTCTGACGTTTGAGTGGGCAGCTTTGGCCATTGGTTTCGCTACTATTGCACATTTTTAATTGTGTGTGCAGACCTGTACAGTGTTACATTTTAAAATCACCAGGAACTGTGAATACAGGAAAGATTTGCTTAGTACGCTGACGAATAAAACTCTTAGCAACTCGAATGTTTTAGTCCAAGTCATAAAAAGAGTTTTTAGAATTTTACATTATTGTTTACCATAGGGGACAAAGCAACGTGAGAGGACTTGTATTTAGGATGTCATTGGTTCTGCATGCCAGATCATTTGAATAAGAAATGCATTTTCACCCCTTAAAGAATGTTTCTCTCTCTCCATTAAATGAACCAGAATTTAAACAAAAGTTGAAAAGTCCCTCAAATATAATCCAAAACAACACAGTCTTTTGATTTGTGAGAATTAATTGTTGTACTTCATTATTTAAAAACAGAACTCTGTTTGAACCTTAAAAGCAGATGACACACAATTATCTTTAATAATGAGACAATTTTCATGCACTGCAATCTTTGTTTATTAATTATTTGGGGAAATAAGTGATTTTTAAAACTCTTTTTACCTGAAATGAGTATATAATTTATGTGTAGAGTATTTTAGCTGCATGTAATGGTTATGAAGCTGTAGGAAAGGTGGCTTTTCTAAATCTGGAATGACTGGTTTCAGCTTTTCCCCCAACTCCCTCTCTCCAAGTCTTCAGAAGTCCTAATGAATGCACAGACACTGGGAAGGGTCATGCTACAAAGACGTGCTGTAAATTAGTTTGGAGTCTGGGTGTTCTTCTTCTAGCCAACCCCTTTTTCTTCCTATCCTAAAGAACCCTAGTCCGTCTTTTTATTTCCTGGTTGATCTTAACGTTTATAATGTTCAACTCTAAAACACTAAGGTTTGTCTTTATTTTTTCTGTCTCAAAGAGACACATACAAAGCGATCAGGGCAGCAGCTTCTTAGCAGCTCTTACTGTGTGCCAAGCTCTCTCTATTTTTTATTAACCCTTTTAAGACTCACAATAATCCCATTAGATGGCACTGTTATTATCCCCCTTTGTTAGATGAGAAAATGGAGTCCGGGAAGGTTAAGTAACTTGTTCCAGGTCTTGTGGCTGGAAAGTGGCTGGACCAGGATTGAAGTCTAGGCATTTGGGCTCTAGAGCCCATCCTCTTAACCATCATGTTATCCTGTCTTTCAACAGTGTGAGCTTTTAAAACAACACAAGATATTCGGTGTGCTGCAGAATGCAATTGGGGGATTTGGGCAAGAATGGAGGGAAAAAAAGGAGAAATTCTTCACAGGTGGCTGAGATTAAAAGCGCCCAAGAGCATCTACACCAATTTCCAAAACTTAGACTGTAGGAGAAGTACTGAAAAGTGTGGGGTTTTTTTTCAGTTTTGTATTTGTTTGCTTTGGTTTTGTTTCTTGCTTAAACTTGTTGCACGGTAGAGGAAGATAATTTTGGCTAGCTGAACTTGTTTGAGGCTTTAAGAAGTAGACTGCAGAGACTCAAAGATCAAATTGAAATAAATTAAAATTAACGCTTGTTTTCTAAAAATTCATGGAACTCTTTAGGCCTTCTAAACAACATAAATCATATGCAGATTACCTCTAATTAGAATGTCTTTCCCTCTAGATTATTGAACTATTACACAATAGGATTTTTTTTTTTTTTTTTTTTTTTTTTTTTTTTTGCGGTACGTGGGCCTCTCACTGTTGTGGACTCTCCCGTTGCGGAGCACAGGCTCCGGCCGCGCAGGCCCAGCAGCCATGGCTCATGGGCCTAGCCACTCTGCGGCATGTGGGATCCTCCAGGACCGGGGCACAAACCCGCGTCCCCTGCATCGGCAGGAGGACTCTCAACCACTGTGCCACCAGGGAAGCCCACAAGAGGATTTTAATTAGTTCTTACCAGCCTGCATGCCTAGGGTTTGTGTAGAAATATGCCCATTGTCAAGGAAATAAACTCATTTAGGTATTTATAAGCATTTTAAGAAGACTAACAAAATGTAAATCTAATAAAGTATTATTTACATTGGAAACAGTTGCACACTGTCTAATCTCTGTTGAAGTATGTTTGGGACATCCTTTCAAGGAGATAGTTCACAGATCTTTAGTTGACTCCAATGATTTAAAATACTTTCCCTCACCTATAGATTTTCTTTTTTTTTTTAAATTTCCCCACTTAACAAGAATGCAATTCACGTATGGAATCACTTTTGTGGTTCTTTGGCCTTTTAGGTGTTCCAACAGCTGTGTTTTGTCTACCTCTTCCTAAGCCAGTTTGGGATTATCAGTACATTTCTACTTGTCTTCTTTTTAAAATTGTTATTGGTAGTTTTAAAGAATATGTGGGATTCTTCATGAACTTGCATGCCATTGACAGTCATCCCTGTATCGCTGTAACTTAAACACATATGCTACTGGAATGGGCATGCCAACTGGAATCTTAGATGAGGACCACCTGAATAGGCAAAAATTTTGGTTATTTTCTAAAAATTCTTAAATGTGGTATGTAATTTGTAATTTATTGGAATGGCATTTAAATTTCCAAGCTGTCTTTTCCCTGAGATTCAAAGGTCTTTTCGACTGCTTTTCACTTAAGATGAAGTGATTCAGATATTGGGAATATTGATTGTATTGTTAGTCTAAGTGAAGCTCAGTGGGCAAGGTAAAGGGGCCACACCGGATCATGAATGTTGTTACTTGTTTCCATTAAGAGGGGCCATTCAAAATCTGACTGAAAAAAGGAGAATTCTGGCAAAAATTAGTCCTTAATTTTCTCTGAACACATTTAGGAGTTAATTTAAACACTGTGTGTCTAGAGTCAGGATTAAAAGTTAAGAGTGTTTAAGAAAATATTAAGAAACATAATATGAAAACTTGCTTTATTCATAGACCTCTTTGATTATATGGTGGGATAGGTAAAAATAAATTTGTGAAATATGGCAGATATGGGGAATTATAAGAAATTGTCAACTACATGTATAATTTATGTAGGGAAAAAGATTTTTAGAAAGTATCCCTATCCTATTTTCTTGAGTACGTAAGGGTAAGTGTCTGTTTATCCCACTGAGTCCCTTTCCTACATCTGTGGCTTTTTATATGTTGTTCTTATATTACAGTTGATAGTATCTTAAAACTATCTTGCTTTTGTTGATTTGTGATATTCCTTATTTCCTCTGGAAAGCAAGAAGGCAGTAGGTAGATAAAAGTTTTTACTGTCTGATGCAGAGAAGTTTCTTTAATAGTGTAGTATACACAATCAAATAATTCAGAGATTTTTTTTTTTGGAGCAGAGTTTCTCTAACTCCAAAGAACTCTGACAAGAATCATCTCTTAAGAGAATATTTTAGTGTAAATAAAACAAGAAAAACATTTTGTGAAAATTAATCTCAAAATTCTTTGACTTTTTATTAATCATTATTTCATTACTTGATTAATCATTAATTGTTTCATTGATTTATTGATCATTATTTTGATTATCGCCATTTGAGCACATACTGAGATTTCTCATTTGCATGATAGAAATTACAAATTTGTAATTGTATTAGTTTCCCATGGCTTTTGTAACAAATTACCACAAACTTAGTGTTTTAAAACAATAGACATTTATTCTCTCACAGGCATATAAGCCCACTGAGACTCTTTCAATCCTAGACTTTTAAATTTAAAAACTGAGGGCTTCATAATAGCCTCCAAACTGGCCACACCGAATCCAGTTTTCCCCTATTCCATTCTGTCTTACACCCACCAGGTTAAAACACTAGGAACCTTGGTCATCTAATTTTCCTGCACAGATGTATGGTTTGCCTCCTTATTTCATCTGAGCTTAAGCGTTGACTCAGCCTGCCTCACCTTGGCTCTGATCTAGTTTTTCATCTTTGTTTCTGATGTCTTCCTCACCTCATCGTTGGGTTCTAGATAAACTGCTCTGTTCAAAGCCCCCTGAAAACGCCATGCATTTTCCCATCTCCAAGTCTTTGCATCCTCTCCCTTTCCAGAAATGCTTTTCTCCACTTTGCCTTTCAAGTATACTCACCTTTCAAGACTCCTCTGAAATGTGGCCTGAGGTGAGGCTTTGCCCTCTCACACTCCTAAGTAATGTCTGTAATATTCTAGCTTGAGTTGCACTTAACAATGAAGAAGGTCATCCTTTCGGAGGTTAGATGCTTAATGGATAGCCATTATGTCTTGCCCATTGTTATATTTCTTTATTGTATTTTGCACAGAGTAGGCATTTGATGACTATTTCTTAAGTGAATTTTTTTTTTTTTTTTTTTTGTGGTACGCGGGCCTCTCACCATTGTGGCCTCTCCCGCTGCGGAGCAGAGGCTCCGGACGCGCAGGCTCAGTGACCATAACTCACAGGGCTAGCCCCTCCGCGGCATGTGGGATCCTCCCGGACCGGGGCACAAACCCGTGTCCCCTGCATCGGCAGGCGGACTCTCAACCACTGCGCCACCAGGGAAGCTCTCTTAAGCAAATTTTTTAACGGCCACGGTTTGAAATGAAATGTGCCATTTCCATGCTGACTTATATATTTCTCTTTTATTCTGTGTGTTGCTTAGATCACATATTGTTCATGAAATTTGTGACTTTAAAAAAAAATTTAAATCAATACTTTTTTTATCATTGATGTTCTTTTTCTTAAAAATAAATTCATTATAATGTACTCTTAGATATCTATGTTAAATGGAGACCAAAATGGGGACATTTTTTAAAAGTGAAGAAAAACTTATAAAAGTAGTACATTTGCATTAAAAAATTCAAACAATACAAAATGAACAAAGTGAAAAGTGAAAGTTATTGATGTATACATTGACTTAATCAGCGCATTGAGCATTTTAGTGTAAGTTTTGGAGACTTTTTTTCCTATGCACGTAAAAATATATAAAAATTTAAATTCCTGTTCCAAGTATCTACTATGTGACAGGCTTGGCTTTGCTTGGATACAGATAAAGCTCCTGGGGTCCTGTTCTATGTGTCTTCTCATTCTGGGACCCAGACTCGAGATACAGCCCCAATCAGGGATATTACAGAGCACAGGAAAGAGAGAGAGGGATGGAGAGAGAGAAACTGAGAAGAAACATGGAATTTTAAGCTTCTGCTCAATTGTGGCAAACATCACGTCTTCTCATGTTCTTTTGGTTTAGAGCATGCCTTGCGATTGTTTTAACATTTGGCCACAATTTTGGCTCTCCTATATTGTATGCCCCCTCGCAACTAGGGGTGCAAACTTACTTTCATCTATGGTTCCATCAGCAGAATTGTTCAGAGAATTTGTGCAAAGCAGGACTTCGTGAGAAGGTTTTACATAACATGCCTATAAGGCTACAAATATTGTGGGGCATGGGGTGACAGCAGAGTCTGTAGGAGAGGCCTCTGGTCTTCCACATTGAAGGCTTTTTGTTTTCAAGGTATCCAAAATAGACATAACATGTAGAAGTAAACGCCCTAAACCTATTCTCTCTTTAGTCTGAAAATATGTGTTCGCCTGACAGCTCTGGATAGGAAGCTATGGCCTTGAGGCATTAATCCTGAAAGGAAGAGCATAAAAAGTTTCAACCCATGTCACCCTGTACGCTCAACCTGCTTTACCAAGTCCTTGTGGTCTGCAGGGAAAGCTTTTCCTCTAGTCTTGTCTCCCAGGCAGAATTCTGGAGTTAACATTCTAGTCGACAATCCCCTGACTGCGAAGTTCAGCGATAAGGATATGAAGATGCATCTTTCAGGAGCTATGTTGGTATACTCGTCTGAAAAAACAACTACAGAAAAATCCTAAAGAGAGTGTTAAAAAATGCAGATATCTCAGTTGTACAATCACCATGGAGTTACTTCTGTGTTTTTCAGGATAGGGCAGCAGTGCAGGCTTGCTGGCATTGTAGTGGCATTACCACTCTTTGCTTATTGTTATTACAGTGTATCACTTGACTTTTCCCCAGTGCTTTTATTCAACTTGTCATAGTCTAGGCCAGGGGTTGCTTCACTAATCCCAATAGCAAAGGTCCAGGAGAAGGCACTAAATGCTCCTTTTCCAACTTTCCAAAAGGCAGAGGTTGTACTGATCATGCTCATAGTAGGTAAAGCTCACTGACGCTAAATTCTCTGTGCTCAGAAAGAACGTTCCATTAGAATAGTGTCCAATAATCAGAGAGCCTGCTTTACAATACAAAGGTAAAAATGGCTAACATAAAATTATTAATTGTGCTGACAGTTTTTATTAATAGATTATAAAAATAACTTTTTGAATGATGGGTTTATCATTAAAACAGATAGGCGTGAGGCCTTATTTCAATCTTTTGATAAATCCTTTATTTTGATCAATAGTATATTCATGTACGTAACTTCCTTCATATATTGTAGTCTTGATTTAGGTTGAATTCTTGAAGTAACAGCTATTAGGCATATGATGATTGTTAACCATTGGTTGCAAGCATCCTTTGAAAAATCAAGAAGATAAAAGCAAAGCCAAGAGTATAAAATTAATTCTCCTATAATATTAGAATGAAAAATGTAAGGATGTGATGACAAATGGTAATTAATGCCGAGTTTTCCACAATGATATGGGACACATTTGACAGAATACACAATTTTAAGAACATTTTTATACACTATATTAGTCTAATGTTCAGTGAAAAAATAGAATTTGATTCACGTTTTACTTTACTGCAGCTACTAATTTTTAAATACTGTACAATTTGTTTTCAAGGTTTATTTATCTTCATGTTTATTTGATGTAATTCTATTGCTTATTACAATACACAGAGCTAGTCATCTACAAGAACAAGAATTCTATTAAAATGTCATTTTAATGTGATAGTGAATGGAAAAGGAGTTTAATTCTGTTTTATTTTTCATGATAGAATTTGCTTCAGAAGTTCCTCTTAAGCCAGAAATATTTGGGAATAATGTTGATATGGGGATAGGTGCTTTTTTTTTTTTAACATCTTTATTGGGGTATAATTGCTTTACAATGGTGTGTTCGTTTCTGCTTTATAACAAAGTGAATCAGTTATACATATACATATGTTCCCATATCTCTTCCCTCTTGCGTCTCCCTCCCTCCCACCCTCCCTATCCCACCCTTCCAGGCGGTCACAAAGCACCGAGCCGATATCCCTGTGCCATGCAGCTGCTTCCCACTAGCTACCTACCTTACGTTTGTTAGTGTGTATATGTCCATGCCTCTCTCTCGCCCTGTCACAGCTCACCCTTCCCCCTCCCCATATCCTCAAGTCCGTTCTCCAGTAGGTCTGTGTCTTTATTCCTGTCTTACCCCTAGGTTCTTCATGACATTTGTTTTTTCTTAAATTCCATATATATGTGTTAGCATACGGTATTTGTCTTTTTCTTTCTGACTTACTTCACTCTGTATGACAGACTCTAGGTCTATCCACCTCATTACAAATAGCTCAATTTCGTTTCTTTTTATGGCTGAGTAATATTCCATTGTATATATGTGCCACATCTCTGGGATAGGTGCTTTTTATCTCTGTCATTTCATCTGTAAAACTGAGATAAATCTCTAAACAGATACCTATTCATCCCCATTACTGTTTTTAGAGGATATAATTACTATCACCTGAAACTATGCATAGTTCTCCCCAATTCACTCCTGGCATTCCCCCACTCCCCACCCCAAAGGGCAGCCTGAAAGCTGCTCAACTTTACGCCCTCCAACCACGCCCTCTAAATTAATAAAGCCAGAATATACACAGAGCCATATTGTCTAAAACTAAGCAGTATCTCTAGTAGATAGTTTGGAAGTGATGGGGCAGTAAAGATGAAGTAGAGAGACAATGGATATAAAAGAGTACTTTTCTCCTATGGAATTTCATTAATCTGGAATTAACAAAGGGTTGGAAGATTCATTTGTTCTCTTTCCCTCTCTCTCCTTTCTTTCACTGGGGGCCGCTGTAGCGTTTACATACACTTACACCACTGCATCCCTTTCTGGGGCTCCAGAGGAAACACCTGCAATGTTGAGACAAGCAAGGCAAGAGTGATCCTGGAAAGCCAAATGGGAGCCCTGTAGAAGAGAGAAAATTACGCATAGATTTTGTTTTAATCCATCACCAGGTTGACTAGATGCCCAGCCTTCTTACTATTCATGTGGTCTGCACCTGTGCTCTGATGTTTCTTTATGTTGTATATTTTTGTAAGAGAAAAGGGCATAGCAACAAAACGTTCTAGAACATCTTCAGTCTATTGTACTTTATATCTACAAGCATTTTCTGAGCATGAGCTAAGTGTAATATAGGACTGTGTCCTATGTCAGAGATTCAAAAATCAATAAGATATGGTTCCCTTTCTATCTGGGGAAGAAGGTCAAAAGCAGGTCAATTACAGGCAAGGTTAAGGAAACCCAGAGGAAGAAAACACTGATGCTGATGGAATCTGCTTACGTAAAGTCACAGAATAGTGATGAAAACACATATGAAAACTGCTTTAAGGATGAGAATCCCAACAGCCAAGATGTAGAATAATGATAGTAGATAAGAAAGAATAGAATCACTGAACTGAGATGGCTTTCCATACTCTATAAACAAGATGTGGTTTGTTAATATAATGCACTTTTTGTAAAATGAAAACCTGGAGAAAACCATCAAGAGGAGAAATGACATGAGAGACCAGGGTGGGAGGAGAAGAAAGTTTTGAAATGTTTCTAGGAAACACTCTCAGAGCTGCCTGTCTGTACGTGTTTAGAGGATTAGCTTGCCTTGACTTACATATTCCTAAGAGTCAACTCTGCTGGTATACCTTGATTTCTCCAGCTTTAAGAAGCAAAAGTATTCCACTCTGCGGTGGATATTATAGTCACTTTTTAGTTGATTACCTAGATGTTGGCAATCTTACCAGGGTCATTGATTTGTTGTCATTAAACTACCTAATTGGTAGTTATGTTGAAAAGAAGACTGAGTGAAATACTCAAGTGAAGACCAGAGGAAAAAATTACATCTGAGGCTTGTAAGTCGTCACCTTGATTGGTATCCCTGTTCCCCAGAACCCTGAAGGCCTAATCATGCGTTCCGTGTAGTTTTACGTGTGTAGACTTTTTCTTCATTATGATTTGCCAATTCCCTATTGTTCACACTGCACTACAGCAATAATCTTTGTCATTTTTGAACTGGTGTCCGGGTGGCTGCTGTCACATTACATCCATTTTTAGATGTTCCTCAAACCCACGGAGGTGATATGCAGTTTTCTGACAGTGTGATTTTTCTTTTTCAAGTTTTTTCTCTTCGGTGGAAGAGAAATTTGCTGTCGTCTTTGACAGCTGGACAAGGAGCGATTGCAATCTCATTTTCCTCTCAGTATTTTCTACCTTGGCAGCATCATGAATAAGCAACATTTTAGATGGTTGACTTCCAAAAACGTTTCCTGTCAAGCTCCTGTCAGGATTTTGGAAGTCAGGGAACAACTTCTTTTCAGTTGTGATTTTCTATAATTTTGATTTTGAAGTCTGAATTACGATTTATTTTTTTTCTTTCTAAGCTTTATTTTCTCTATAACCTAAAGCTGGGAAGAAAAGGAAGCTCAATTCCTTCCTGTGTTTAGTTTGATATAGAGGGTGTCCTCTCTCTCAGCGGTTCCTCTATATTAATGGTATCCACCAGTAGAATTCTATGATGGGGTGCTTTTTATTAGTAGTTTAAATTATTATTATTGTCATATTTTAAATTTAATTCTGTCTTTCAAGAGTCAGTGTCTAGATTACTTTGCAGTGACCGATTTTAGGATATCATGTGATTTTTTAAAATCCCATTGCATTTCATACATACATATGTAGCATAACAAAGAAGCAGAAAAGGGGACATTATCCCTGTCATGCACACCTTTCCAACATTCTCTGTGTTCTTCTCGGTCCTTGCAATCGTTAAGAGGAAAGGAGGAAAAGAAATTGGGAACTAAATTAAATGCTTCACAATTGGTCTCAGAGAATGAAATGAAAGTCTTTTAAACACACCTGAAATCTTTTTCTGATGCTTTCTTCCCTATTTCAAACTGACAACTTCCCAGGGTCCTTGTTGGGCATCCCATTTAGGCCACTCTGGGGTTACACATCTACAGGATTATTTCTACAGAAAGGTCTTAGAAGCCTGACCCCAAACGTGATTCTGCCAGGATTTGTGTGACTCTGGGCAAGTTCTTTACCCTCTCATTCCCCCAGTTTCCTCATCTGTATAATGGGGATAATAAAAAAGAGTTCACATCATTGGGTTGTTGTGAGAATTTAATGAGTGAATCTACGTAAAGTGCTTAGGTCAGCAGCACAGAGCAGGCATTATGTATGTGTGATAAAGAAACACATACATACTTAATGTATATCCAGCCTCATATTTTGGTCCAGGGCCACTGGCTGGACATCTTATCCACCAGTGGTAGAATAGTTTTAACCTTGGTAGCAGCATATTTGCTCACTTGTTTCCAAATAAGTCCCCTGGATTTCCTGACTCATGTGGAGGAATTAATAAGTGTAAGCTGTTTGCATTTTAGCAGAGTCTAAAGTAACCTTATCCCGCCTTTTTCTTCTCTTTTGAGAAAACTTAAAATTGTTTTTAATAGATCGAGTTCATCTCTTCAAGGAATTAGCACATCATTCAGATCCAGGTAATTTCTCCTTGAACTCAATTCACTCATTCCATGCCCAATTTTATGTATTTCAATCAATTCTTCCTTGCTCTAAAATGTTTATTATTATTTACCCAATTATCTTAGAAGGTTCTAGTGGAGTTAATTCCTGTGGCTAGGGAAATTCCTTTAATCAGTAGTCTTTCAATGACCTATGGCCAGGCAGGACTGTGTTTTCTCTCAGCTGCAATCAGGATGCACTTACATAGCTCAGCGGGGATTTCTCCACCATTTTTTCTCCTTCCGAAGCTGATTACAGAATAGCTATCATTCAATAAAAAGTCTAAAGTCTCGTCTAATTCTCTTGCCGTTCACAGCCCTTTAGCCAACTACAGCTGTACACCATTAAAAGTAGGATTTACTGAGCTATCACTCAAATTCCTCCTCCATTCAAGTTCTTAAGTTTCAGGATTGCTTCAGTATTAGGAATGATACATCAACACACAAAGTACTGCACAGTATAGCTTAAGTCATTCTAGTGGGGAGCACCATTTTTTATAACCTCAAAGTGTCTTTGTCACTCCCAAGTAAGTGGACCACCAGTAGGATTGTAAATACTTCTTCTCAGCACCCCTCCCTTTCCATTCCCTCCACTGCCAGGCTCTGGTAGGGGTTTCTTAATATCTGTTTTGTGTGTATGTTGTTGACTTCTTTGGTACCTGTGGATTCCTCTCCAGAATATTTCAAATCCATAAAATAAAATACAAAGAATTACTTAGGAAACCAATTATATAGAAATATATTTACCAAAAATTTAAAATAAATTTGTAAAATATTGATTTATGTGCTTTTACGTTAACACATTAAATATCAAGGGCTGCTAACAGCAGGTCTAAAAATTACTATAATTCCTGAGTAGTGATGGGTATAAATGATATTTTGGGACTGGAATGCAATAGGAAAATATCTGTGATTTCTCCTGTTGACAAAGTCACAAGTTGTCCTGAAACCAGTTTGATTTGTTCCCAGCATTCACAAGTAAAAGAAATGGTAAGTTTCAGTCAGGTTCATAAAAATAAGGGGTTTTTTTGTTTTTGTTTTTTTTTCCATCCAAGTTCATGGCCCCTAAGTCCCTGAGGATACAGAGATATATGTCTCACGTTCTTACCCTTGAAGAGCTTAGAATCTAGTGGGCGAGGCTGGTGGCAAGGTCAAAGAGTAAGCAGAAATGGGGGCTGCAGCGCCCCCATAGGCTCCATCAGCCTTCCAAATGCACCTCAAAGGAATCATAACATTAGGAAGAAAGCGTGAAATCTTAGGTTAAATATGAATTAAGTTATCCTTAGAAAGCATAAATATTTTTACCGTTGCATGACACAAAATCCAAATAAAACTTACATGTTTTCTATGGAAATGCAACATAAGACATCACCTAGCTCTGCTTTCAAAGCACCATAGCTGCCCGCTGTGTGTCCCCTTCCACCTGTTCTCCTGTATGGAAATCTGTAGCCCTCCCTGGGTTAAATAAAAAGGCAAATGGATAAATTGAATGACAGTCTTCGAAAAGCATTGCTAAGTCAATGCTGGGAACTTGGAGGCTGAGTGACTGGGTGACTATTACAGGGTGATCATATGGGCACCTTGTGAACCTGGAGCCTTTACACAATTCAGAACTCATACGATTTCGGGCTAGTGTGACAACGCACACCTGGTGTTTTTGTTACGAGTGCAAGCAGTACTGGCATTTCGTGGAAACTCTTTTAAAAGTATATGACGTTTAGTCCATTTGAAATTAGCCCTTCTTGATGAACTTTGGGAGCAGTCACAAATTGAAATCTTGTAAGTAAAGTGAGGTATGGAAATATTTCATATTACTTTATAACATATCATTTCATAAGTTTCTCTTCCTGAAAGGAAATGGAAAAGGAGAAGCAGCATTAATTTATGGTGTTGACGAGGAAGAAGGTTAGACTAGTTTTCTCTTGTTAGACAGTAATACCCTTCAGGTTGTTTAGGTGCCGACCGGTGTACGTGGGGCTGATGTTCAGATGAATGTGGCCCCTTTGGTGACTCTGTGTCCCTTGTTCACAGCTGTAGCCTCTTTGCCACAATGCGTGACACTTGGTGATCTTTAAATATTTGGTGAATGACTATATGAGTGAGTGAATGAACAGACAGGTGGCTGTCTAGATGTGTGGATGGGTGGAATTAAATAAACAAGCACACTAAGCTTCAGTTCCTCCTCTGGGACGTGGGAATAATAATACCTGTCTGATGGGATTATTGTGAAAATTAAAAGCATTAATGTATAGTCGTCCCTCTGTATCCTGGGTGATTGGTTCAGGACCCCCTCAGATACCAAAATCTGCAGATGTTCAAGTCCCTTATATAAAATGGTGTCATATTTGCTATAACCTACACACATCCTCCTGTATACTTTAAATTATCTCTAGATTACTTAAAACACCTAATACAACGTAAATGCTATGTTAGTAGTTGCTGGCATATGACAAATTCAAGTTTTGCTCTTTGGAACTTTCTGGAATTGTATTTATTTTTTAAAAATATTTTTGATCTGTGTGGTTGAGGCTTCAGGGGCAGAATCCTTGGATACTGATGGCTGACTGTATATAAAGTACTTAGCAAATAGCTAGCATGTAAGTGCTAAATAAATTACAGCTTTAACAAAATATTAAATTCTGGTTATTTTAAATAACTGTATACTTTTGCCAGCCGTTAAAACTGTGCTGCTTTGAGTCTAAGAACCAGAAATGAATTTGGATTGTAGTTTTATATTCTGTGTGCCTAGTAAGTGATGTTTCATCACGAGGCGAGGGCTTTCTTTTCATGACTAAGAGCCTGATACAGCTGCTTAACAACTGTTAGCAATGGAAAGATCTAAGTAGTCTGTTAGCTAGAAAGCCGTGATCAATAAGTGTGAGTGCTGATCTTCAAAAGCTCCTTTCAAAGCTCTTTTACTACTTGGTACTGGTTTAGTTGCCTTTTCTTAGTAACTCATTAAAATAAAAATGTGCATCTATCCTCATGGTAGAGTTTTCAAAAATTATTTTTATAATTTAGCATTCAAATGACATTTTATATTTACAGATTATTATATGAGAATTTTTGTCCTGCTGTCTTCCCCCAGTGTAGATTAATATGTCCTTATTATTGCAGTTTTCAAAACCTCTCTAGAAAGTGTCTTTGAGTCAGAGTCCCATTTTACCTAAGTTTATCTGTCAAATATGCAATGAATGAACTATATTTAAAATTAATACTTGCATGACAGAACATTGAGGCTGTTCGTGGTCTGTATATGTAACACGATCTTATTTTTATCTCCTTGCCTGACTTTTGGCTACAGAGGCAGAATTATGTCACTCTTGTGTTCACATATCAAATACAATAGTAATACCAGATACCGCTCGTATTTGTGTGAGCATAGAGTGGGTGACCAAAAGCAAATGACAACAAAAAGAAAGAAACCAAACCAGGGTGGGGGGCAGGTAGAAGAAAGCCATAGAAGAGGGCATGGAAAGGAAAAAAGGCCAATAGGATGACTTAAAGAATTCCGATAGTGATTTTATACTT
Organism: Phocoena sinus; assembly: GCF_008692025.1. Taxonomy (NCBI): domain Eukaryota; kingdom Metazoa; phylum Chordata; class Mammalia; order Artiodactyla; family Phocoenidae; genus Phocoena; species Phocoena sinus. The sequence continues at coordinate 40,973,688 of NC_045777.1, forward strand.
ATGTGTTGAGTAATATTTAGAAAGAGACCAAACATATTATTTTCACAGGGATAATGATTATTTTAGAATTACTTCTTGTCAATGATAAATAGCTTTATTTTAAAACAAAATCCAACTTTTCAAAATTGTTTTTCCCTTCAATGCTGTTTTATCAATTTGAAAATCTCTTCACTGTAACATTAAATAGAACTGTAAAGTTCTTTGAAAAATAAAGTATATTCTCTAGGTGCTGCTTTTTCTCTTTTAATTTAATGAGTATTAAACATATTAGCCTTACCTACAAAATGTAAATGACATGAATTTAACCTGAGTCTGTTGAACGTGTCATTGTAGCTGGATGAATGAATATCATCATCAGTCCTATCATTTTCTAATACTTCTTTTTACCACTCACAAATTTTCATACACTGTAAACTTTTTCTATGTCTAGTTTAAGAGAATGAACTTAGAATCGACTTCTGAAGACTAAAACGAATATACCTAAAGTCATATGATGGCTTGCTTCTAATTTAATTTGATTGTTGTGTTCAATTTGTAATCTTTTAAAAACTTTTTAATTTTACTAAAATACATCTGTAATACCTTTGACTCCCAATTAGCAGCGTTATTTAGCTACGATGTTTCCACGTGTAAGATTTCTAGAGCATTGCCCATTATGTAACATATTGGTTTTCAGGAGAAAAATTCTGACAGCGAATTGTTTACTTTGTAGTGGGGCGAAAATGTTGTTAGTACTGGTTGCATTTGAAGGATCCTTTCAAAACTATGTGGTGTTCAAGATGATTTTAAGTACAACATGTGAGAGACAGTAACAGCAGAGAGATCATATTCTCTCTGTAATTTATTTTAATGCCGTCATGCAGGGAATTCAAGGCAGATAAAACTGCTCCATTTAGAGACCAAATGTGCAGGAATGAATTATCATAATTCCAGATGAATTGATAATATATACTCTCTGGCACATTTTTTATTAGAAATTGCTTGAAAAAATTTATATTGTACACAAAGTAAATATACGATCATAACCTTAAGATCTCTTGCAATGTTAATTTTCCCTTGATGAATTACAATGCAGTTTTCTAGGCTGCTAATTTCACTGAAGAAGGTAATGACCAGAGCAAAAGTCTAATCAGCTGCCAATCAGGACTTCTTGAAGCACAGAGTGTCAAAAATTGAAGCAATTTTTACAACTCATAAAAGCCCTTATGTTCCATGATATGTCAAAAAACCTGTGATGAAAATCTAATGTTGATGAAGCTACCTTATTTCTCAAGTGTTTTCCCCAAACAGCTTTCACATTTAACCAAATCTTTCATTAATATTCAAGTCTATTAATATAGTACCATTATGTTATCCATTATAGTACCATTATATCACCCAGCTATTGCAAGATAATTAGTTATATATAAATGTCAGTTACAGAACTCAGTGGATTTATCATAAAAGTTGTAATGGTGGGATTTTTCCATAGGAAAGAAATTAGTCTTTTTTCTGATAATGTGAGAGTGGATTTTTGATTTTATGTTGTAAAAACGAGTTGGCATGCTTCACTTTCACCCTTTGAGTCATTTATGTTGTCATCAAGCCTTTATTCCTAACATAATGGTACTATATTAATAATTTCACGAGGAGTAACCATACTTAAGGTCATTAATTCATTTATCATTTTGGTACCAGAACGTAGTTACTTTCCTCTCTTGATTAAAAGCAATCTTTGAAGGTACTGTGTAATTGCATTTCTTTACCATGTCATCATGGTGTCATGTCATCATCATCATCCTTTCTATTAAAACACAGCCATTACATGTGTGTTTATGTGTTTCTTCACCTGCCTCCATACAAGTAAACATGTGTGGGTTTCTGGGTTTTTGTTATCAGTTGAGAGGTGGGAAGCATTTCCACACATCTGAGTATTTGCTGCCAACCTTCCTGATAATCCTTTTATTCGAGTTTTTAGCATGCTGGCATACTCCATGTGTGATCTTAATAAAGCAATCAGCATTTTCCCTTTAAAACACATTTGAGAGACTACTACACTTTAGGATCAGCAGCTACTAGTTCAGGAGGATTAATTTGGCCTTTCCTCAGTTCTCTGAAAAATCTATTTGTGTAAAAAGGACATACCACACCATCCCCAAGGTTTCTGGAGCTGAGAATTTAAGGATTTAGATGAAGTTACCCAATTTGTTTAACTGTTGAATTTTTGTTTTGGCAGCTGACGCTTTCCCTTCCTATTTGAGGGGAGGTAAGAAATCTCAGTGAACTTTAGTAATAATGTTTATGGACCCACATGTACAAGTTTTTCAATAACCTTGAGGGTGGTGTGATGATAAATGGGCCAGTGTTTTATTTCCTAAACAAAAACATAGTAACTAAGCAAGTACCATTTATAAAATATGTGAAAATATTTCAAGGCATTGCAAAAGTGAAGTAATTGTCATGGCAGATGAGACATTCCTCCAGATCTGAGGGGACATCATCCCTGAGGATGGTCACATCATCCCTGAGGATGGTCAGCCACCAGCGTCCCTGTCAAATTTTTTCCCCTGTGTCCTGGGATTTGCTGTTTTCAGGACTACCTCCCTGTTACTGTTCTCTCAGGAGGGCAATACCTTATCTTCCTCACTGAATTAGAAAAACCAGGTCCACCTATTTCCCCAAAGAACTGCCACTGCATCCCAGCCTGGTAGGATAAAAATGTTTTTCACTAGACTAAGAATTTCTAGAGGCAGTGCCCAAGGTTTATTTACCTTTGCCTCTGTAGTGCCCAGTACATAGTGCTTATTAATACATGCTAATGAGTAGTGACTGCTTAGAGTAATAATAACCAATATTTATGGGGCATTAAACATGGGTAGAATAATAGTACCAGTCAGGGTTAGAGCTCAAAGTCTCTGCAGTAAGATTTTCTTTTTTTTTTTTTTTTTTTTTTTTTAACATCTTTATTGGGGTATAATTGCTTTACAATGGTGTGTTAGTTTCTGATTTATAACAAAGTGAATCAGCTATACATATACATGTGCTCCCATGTGTCTTCCCTCTTGCGTCTCCCTCCTTCCCACTCTTGCAGTAAGATTTTCATTGGAAAAAAGGAAACCTAAAGATCAGAATGATTTCTGTATGTAGAATGACTGATTATAGAGTAGTTCCCTACTCTACATAAATGCAAATATCAATATTTTCATCAAATTAGGTCATTCGTAAAATTTACAAAACGGTTCTTATAGAACTTTCTAACTCAAAGTACCCATATGACACATAAAATCTGGTTTACTTTCAATATATTTTTTCCAAAATCTATTAAATTTAAAAAAATCCACAAATTAAACCACACTCAAGGTAAAAATGAAATTAAACTAAGAAGTATCAAAATGTTTAGGTAACAGAAGCTAGCAGTCTAATATGGACCTTCCTACTTCTCTCTTTTTGCTCATTTAAATGTATATAAATCTCACCCACACAGAGGATATTTGTTTTGTTTTTATAAAAACGGAGTCAGGTAATATATATTATTACTCTTCAATGTAGTTCATTTACTTAAGAGTATATGATGAACATTCATTTGGGTCCTGATAATTATCCAATTTATCTTTTTAATAGCTGTATATTATTCTGTAATTCGTACCATTATATATTCAACCAAGAATGTCTCTATTAAATAAGATAAGCATCACCTATGCCAATTAATCCACTATTCCTAGGGATTTAAGCTGTTGCCTCTCATCTGGAAAACAGAGAAAGAAAAAGATGAAAGCCCACACTTTCTCCTCACAGTACTATTCACAATAGGTCCATGATGCTACCACTGAAATTAAAGTGTTTTCTCAGGAGTAGAAGCAGAAGCAGAAGCCTGTGGGTGTTTATGAATTCCAGATGTCCAAATTCCCCCACTTCACATTTAAGGCCCTCTATACTAAGGCTCCCACCTCCCTGCCCATTTTTGTTAAAGAAATGTTTATATCTTAGGACATGGATATAAAGAAAAGGAATAGCAGTTTGTGTTCCAATATCTAGTCCATCATTTTCCTGTCGTGGGCTCAGTCAACATGGCCATGAAGCATGGGCCATCTGGTGGGAGGAAATAATCTTAGAGATTACTGAGGGTAGGGCTAGTGGAACTGGTCCCGAAGAAGGCACTGTCCGTTTCCTCATCTCTCCATCAGAACTGATATCTACTAGGTTTATTCTCGTGGGCAGGGATATCTAGATAGTAACAATGTAAGTCTTGAGGGGAGAGTATCTTCATTGCTTATAGCAAGGTTCTTCTGGATTGAGCCTTGACCACAGCCATGGTGCGAGGAATACGAAAGATCTAGCCCGTAAAGAGACTGGGAAGGGCATTTAAGATCTTAGCAGGACTGCAGTTCACTCAAGGACATGGGCTGCTAACAAAGAACTAGAGTTGGAGCTTGGTCATGGGAAACTGGGCACATATATTGGGGGCTAATATCCAGCTGTAGCTCTCTAAGTAAACAGACCCCCCCCCCCAAGGTTTGCCCTGGGTACAGTGGATGTCAGACTCAGGGTACAGAAGCTAATGCCAGTAACCCTCTTTTTGTTAGAACTCCACATCTAATACACACCCAGGCTTGGTTCTCACTGAGTCACAGGCTGGGTGGGGCTGGGCTTACGGGATGGATATCCTCAGTTCTTGCCTCTGAATCCAAGTAGGGCATGCGTAGACTGATAACCACTTGTTTTTGCCGTGCTTCTGTGCATTGAAGCCTGGAGTTAAGCTAATAACTTGCTTCTCAGAGAAGTCAAATCCATATGTTCAGAAGGCGGTAGGCAGTAGAAGGAGACATTTTGTCACCTCCTTAGAGTGCCTAGACTTAATACAGCCCGTCATTAATCCAGTAGATTTGTTCCAGGTGCTTTAATAGCTGAGATATACAAAAATCTGTGTCACCTCATGCTGGTTACTACTATATGTTGGTGGGCAAGTCTTCCTACTTGGAAAAGAATGTCTACAACTTACTGAGAAGTCTGAAGTGTAGAAAAGCCTAAACATCTTTTCATGTAAACATGTCCTGATCTGACTTTTAGCTGTGAAACAGTTGGTTATCATTATTGACTTCCTGTTTCCTTCAGGTCAAATTGTTGATATCCCACTATTTTGATCTATTTCCTTACTCTAGACTGGAAAAACAATGTCAGTAATTCTCTCACCCCTGTCCCTTTTTTTAAGCTTTGGGCTTTTAAAAAAATGATGAAGGAGAACAGAATTTATGGCAGAGTTATTTGGGGTTCTTAGCCATGAGAGGGTTACAGTTCCATTGCTAAAAGGTAGTAATTATTTGTTTTTCTTGTGGATTGAAAAATCAAATGGAATTAACTCTTTCTTGTCTTTCAGTTGTCTGGGTAGACTGACAACAAACAGCTAACTGTTCTGTGGCCACATAATCCCCATGGAGATTAGCTCCTTTTATACTGCTTCTCCACCAAATGATGAGATTTTTGGAGGGACAGATATAAGTCCATTCCAATATGCAAAAAGTTAGTTATTAATACACCTTCACACCACACATCATAGTGCAACCTTTAGTATAGTCGCCAGAAGCAGTTATGAGCGAAACACTGGAATGAAAAGTGAGCTCATGTAATTTGGTCTATGAAAAGCATTCAGAGACAAAACCGCAGAGGTAGGTAAGGTACAAGCACTATTGCCAGACTGAGAGCTGTAAATTATAAAGTGTGGCAAGAAGAGCAGTGGAACAGAGGCGGTAGAGAACAAAAGAGGTAAGGGTTCCCACAGCCACTCAGTAGAACATAGGCTTGTAGGATGCCAAGAGGGGTTATGTCCAACTTAGGGTTCTGTGATCAGGTAAGTTTGAGAAATACTGAATTAAATGTCATTAAATAGATGTCCTTCCTGCAGTATCGCTTACTCTACTAGTGTGCACTATTAATCTCCAAGAGAGGGACCAAGTATGCTGCATTTCCCAAACTTGTACAGTCCGAAGGACAGTATTGCTGTAGGAAGATGTGATGAAATGCCTAAGAGGAAAGACCTAGGAAGAGAGTTCCCCACGCCAAGAGGACTAGTCTATCAGGTCTTAGAAAGAGGAAATTGGAATCTCCACAGAACTAGCAGTAACTGGACCCTAATTTTAATACACATAAAAAAGGACCAGAACAAGAGAGGAGAAGGCCAGAGGAGGACAGGACAGGGCTGCCTCTCCTGGCTTTGACCGGACCATGTTTTCCAAATCCTTGGTGATCAAAGCTGAAATAACTTATCTAAGGGTATACAGAATAAGTGATAGGGGTGATATGGGTGTGTGTGGAGGGGGAAGAGGACACAGCAGAGCAGGGCAGAGACTGGAAACCCTGGATTGTTTGATTACAAACCTCAGTCCTGAACCATGTGTCTACACTGTAACAAATTCAAGGAATGAAGGTAGCATACATAATATATGTCAGGAAGCTCAGGAGTAAGATGACCACAATGCCATGGGCCTAATTCCTGTATCAGGATGTGTGCCTCTTCAGATCCTCTGGCCTCGCTTGAGGCTAGGATTCTAGCCAGAGCTGCAGTGACCAGTTCACAGCTCCAACTAGCCTAATGCATGTCCAACCCACAGGACCTCACCAAGTGCCACCCCTACCCTGGATTTCTGTGTTGATGCCGTTGATACTTTCTGGGGAACTCAGGCTGAGGCTGTGGCTCAGCTATTTAGCAGGTTGTGTTTCTTGTTTATGTACAGATACTTATGAATTCATAAATACATTCCTATTACGAAAAATCCCAATAGAGGTTCTGATAGGGGCCTGGTCATATGATAAACAGCAGCAATTTGAAAAGTCCTAGAAACTATCTGGTCACTAGACAGATACCAAGTCAGGCACACAGAGATATGCAATCAGGGTGGGTTATGCCATCAATATTTTGGAAACATAATGGTCTCACATTTTATTTTCCTGACATTGGCTTATTTTCATTATTTTACATAAAAGTTTAGACAATTGACTGTAAGGGATCTTTATTCCGAAGTTTCTCTCCTAACCTAAAGTATGATTACCCTGTAAGTAGTAATGTTAACTTTAATAATATTAATTTTACATCTTCAAAAATTTCAGTGAAAAATAACTTTGCCATAATATAGTATTTTATCTCATATAACACCAGCATCATATTTCTTCTCTCAAACTATGAGCTAACCGTAACATTTGTAGCTAGCACAAAGATCATTATTGATTTCCTGTCATTCAAACACAGTCCCTTATTCTGCTAAAATTCCATTTTTTTCTTTTCTAATTTCTTCCCCTTTTTAGTATTGGGTAAAACTGTGTCATATTATTTGACCACTGAATTTGACAACAAAACAGTAATTTAAAACAATAACAAAAAACTTTGAAAGTCAAAAACACAAGAACCCCTACCATCAGTTTTTCCTACAGATAACTCAAGAACATTTGACATTTCTGCAAACAGATGAGTCTTATGTGACATATAATATGGACCTGGGCTCACTCAGATCACCAAACTGAAGGAATTCCAAAGCTGGAGACCTTATGGCAAAAATGTCTACACGATTATCTAAATGTAGAACTAAGGGTGATAGTTCTCATCTGTTTGCTTGTCCTTGGCAGTGTCCGCATGGTTGCATTCAGCCTTCCAATCCTTCCCCTCAGTTCCAGTAGCTACTTATTTTGACACTGGGAAGGAATTAGGCCTTTAGCAATGCTCTCTCTCATACTTGGGGCTTCCTGACATGTTATGATGGACCCTATTTCTTTTCTTTTTTTTTTTATAAATTTATTTTCTTTATTTTATTTTTGGCTGCGTTGGGTCTTCGTTGCGGCAAGCAGGCTGCTCATTGCGGTGGCTTCTCTTGTTGCTGAGTGCAGGCTCTAGGCACACAGGTCTCAGTAGTTGTGGCTCGTGGGCTCTAGAGCACAGGCTCAGTAGTTGTGGCACACGGGCTTAGTTGCTCCACGGCATGTGGGATCTTCCCAGACCTGGGCTCGAACCCGTGTCCCATGCATTGGCAGGCAGATTCCTAACCACTGCACCACCAGGGAAGTCCCCTATTTCATCTTTGTCCCTATTACACTATAGCATTATGGTCAGGACTAAGGTTTAGGGTCAAACAGTCTCTACCCCGTCATTTATCAGCTTTGTGTACCCTTGGTTAAGCTGCTTAACTTCTCTGAGCCTCAGCTTCCACATATGTAAAGTGGGAGTCTTTACCCATATGTAAAGTGGGGGGTCACCATGAAGTTGAAATGATATCGTGTGCTGTAGACTGCTAGGGTCCTGCACGTATACCCTGGGCCCTCGTTTATACACCCCAGACTCTACTTACTGAGAACACTTCTTGCTCCTTGCCTGCTTTCTGGCTGCAGCAGCATGGTTGGCTCATTCACAAGGCAAACTGGAAGTCTCCAGAAGTGATGTGTCCAGAAACAACCTCTCATTTGGACTATCTCTGAGGTGTGTTCTACACTTTTCTAGAGTTCCCTGGCAGGATTGAGCTCTGTGGCCCATAGAAGTTAATTGCTTCGTAGTACCTCCTTCCTCTTCCTTCTGTTTCATTTTTCCTTCACTTACTGGTTTTCCTGGGATCTTCTTTCAAATAAATTACTTGCACTTAAATCCTTGTCTCAGTGTCTACTTCTGAGAGAACTCAAAATAAGATATGTGAAAGGCTCTTAGCCGTGTGTCTGGCACATAATAAATGATACTAGTTATTAATTCCAGAAGACATTTAGATATGTAAGAAAAAAACCCAAGGAGCTGTATTTTTGAAAACCACCCTCATGGCTGCCATATCTGCTACTCTGATTTTTCACCCTTTCTCTTGTTTAAAAAAAATCAGTTTTTAAAACTTGTTTTGTAGTTCAACAGCACAAGCTTGTTCGACAGGCAAATCTGGGCAATGACTTTGCCTGCACTAATATTTCTGCCCTTTAAAATCAAATTTTCTCACACGTATTTTGGTCTGGCAGTTCTTCTGAAGAATAATCAAGGCAGAATATTAAATGTGTAGGTAAGAAAAATTGTATGGGTACCTAGCAAGAGCTCTCTATTTTTACCAAAAGGGCTTCATTTCCCCTTTTAGTGAACGCTGAACATTGATAGTATGTTATGATAAATTAACTATAATACTTCTGGAGGCCAACTGTCTCAGAAAAAAAGCAACAGTAACGTCTTAGGCAAAATGGAAAGCATTAGATTCACACCTGTAACTCATTAATTTGGACCAAGGGTAGATTTCACAGAAAGCAATTACTAGGATGGATTGAGTTCTTTCATACGCAGTGGGTTTTTTGTTTTTTTTTAAATTAGAACACTTGTGTTGAATATTTTCTCTGACCATACATAGCTGCACTCAGCAATATCCAGAACTGTTGGCCATAGATTACTTCAGTGTTTCTTTCTTTGCAAACTGACAGGGAATGGTTAACTATTTATTACATCCTTAAAAAATTAGATTAGAAGGAAGGATGCCTCTCTCTTTCATCTCTTTATTCTTTAAGAGTGTAGCTCATTGTCAATTGAATAATGGTGTAAGAAATGCACTAATTACCTCTCTAATACAAACTTAGGTGTAAGTCATAATTGGATGCTGCATGTGTGTGTTTTGAGTGTGTGTTTGCATATGTGGATGACTGTGTTTTGCTTCTGCAGTTGTTCAGTTGTTAACGGTTATCTATTTACATGCATGTCTTTAGTGATGAATAACTTAACGAAGATACTTGGATGGCTCTGGGTATTAAAATTTACCTGTCTCTTCTCAAATGTCATTCTTTTTTTTTTTTTGCGGTATGCGGGCCTCTCACTGCTGTGGCCTCTCCCGTTGCGGAGCACAGGCTCCGGACGCGCACGCTCAGCGGCCATGGCTCACGGGCCCAGCCGCTCCGCGGCATGTGGGATCTTCCCGAACCGGGGCACAAACCCGTGTCCCCTGCATCGGCAGGCGGACTCTCAACTGCTGCGCCACCAGGGAAGCCCCCTCAAATGTCATTCTTTACAGATTCCAGTAGCATTATTATTAAATGATAAGAGAGTAGGGATTTAGTTTCTTCTTGCCTTGAGTCTGCTTTTATCTTTTCACACATATTTTAATATCCTTCTCTTTGCCTCTTCCTCTTCCTAATGATGCTGCATTTCTATGTGTTAACTTTCAGGGTTGTATGTAAATGCAACTCATATTATTGTTGATAAATTAACATAATAATCAAATAGAAATTAAGCTCCTGTGATTAATCAATGAAACTCTATCGACCTGCTTTCTCTCAAAATTGTTGCTGTTTAACATTTTCACTATAATGAGTTAATTGGCTTTCTATGAAATTATAGAGGCTGTCCTAAATCCTGAAGGTCTATGATGTCTTTTCATTTTCTGAGAAGCCATTTGTCACTGTTGTTTCATACACAGGGGCTGATTCTCATTCCCTGGAAACAGTGTTGAAGGAGCTTTAGGATCATCTGCCTTCTTCTGTTAACGAGGAAATCAAAGCCCAGAGGGTTTGTGAGACGTTTCCAGAGTCACAGAGCTAAGTAAGGGGCAGGACTTGAAGTAGAACCCACCTCTCCCATAGCCAGTCTGTTTCTCTTTAATCTAGTTCTTCTACTGGGTGTCTTGTGGCATTTCTGCAGGAGCTAGTTCATGCCTCCCCTCATCATGTCTGATGTAGTAGGATCACGGAGGTCATGGAATATTGGAGGGACTTGAGAGGTCTCCTACCTCTACCCCATTTATACTTCAGAGGAAGAAACTGAGTCCAGAGAGTTGGGATGGCAAGAAATTCATATAGCTGATTTATGATCTCATTACCTCCATTCTAGCTTTGAAAGGGTGGAGATTGAACCTGCTTTCAAAGCAGGAGCTGGGCTGTTTCCCCATCCAAGCTTAAGAGAGAATTGCGATACCATATATGACAGCTGTTCATTTCCATCTGGCACCAACAGAAGTGTCCTAGGTCATTTACACATTTCCCTTTCTCTATGATACAGGTTGTCTGGTTTATTTACATATCCCTGCTGAAATAGGCACTGCCTGTTGGCTGAACCATAACTTATGGAGAAAAAGCTATTCATGTTTTATTATAATACATTCAGCAGTCCTTTACTAGCATTACAATTAAAAAATGTGGCTCAGGGTTGTTGCTGGGGAAATGCCAGCCAGTGAATTTGGCTTCAGCCCAGGGACTGTTCTGGCTGATGTGAGAGGTGTCATTATGATGGGCGTTATATTGTACTTAGTTTGTTTTCTAGTACTCTTGGTAGATGACTTTGGACTTTCCATCTTAAAAATTGCTATGCCTGTATTGTTTGGGGAGGCAGTATTTTCTCTCTGCTGTCTTGGGTTTCTTTGTTTCTTAGATCATAAGTGAGAGTTAAGATGTACATCAACATCTATGACATTATAAACCACTACATATAATACCTGTTGTAACATCAATGTAATACAACACACTCAAACACAACACAGAACCATATATTCTCACAGTAGGGGGAATGCATACTGGTCTTGCCATATTGTTATTTTCTTACATCTGTGCTTTATTTTACATTTTCCAATGCATTAGCATTATGGATTTTAAAATTTATATACAACATAGCATTTACATAATTTTAAATACGTTGATTCAAAATCATTTAAAAATATAATCTAGTAAGTTCCAGTGCCTCATTCACTGAATCACGTTAGCACCCATTTCTAAGTGCGTCATTACTTATTCATTAATTGAAGCCCTTTAGTTTTATATTCCGCTCTGGGCAATTGTGGCTTATTTGGTGCTTGTTACAGCCACTTCAGACAAGTAAATAAAATCAGATGAAAACCGTGAGCAACAGCTGGAAATAAACCAGTAGTTTCTGTTTGGGTTTGGCAGAGTGAAGCACTGCAGGGCTGCAGGGGAGAGACACCAGCCAGCACTGTTACACACTGTGACAACAGATTCCATGCCTCTGGGGGTTTGGTCGTCTATTTACTAAGGGTTTTCTTTGTCCATGAAAAGTGCCACCTGTGTGGCTGGGCAAGAATATAAAATAATTAAATCATTATCACAAGGGTAATAGCATATGTCTTTCTGGCTTAGCTGTGATAAGAAAACCTTAAACAGAAAGACATAAAACAATGTCGAGTGATATGAAAAGGCTCTTTGAGAGGCTTATTCTTGTTGTTATTTTTAATTTTCCTTCACTAGTATGTAGTTCAAGTACATGATAATTCTAGGGAATTATCAGTCTTTTTCAGACCACCCGGGAGAACAATGCTTTGGCAAAAAGTAAAGCCGTTGGCTTGTAGTAACTTGCTTCTAACTGCTAAGCCACACTTGTTTTGGTAAGTAGATGCCTTCTAAAATGTCTGTGTGGTTTAGCATACTGGGTTTATTTCTTTCCCCTTCCAAGGGAGTATGGACACATTATTTTTAAAAGGACTGTTAAGGATCTGATCATTTCAATAGCATATTTATAGTAACTGCACTGCAGTTTAACCTTATTAAAAATGAATTATCTATTTGTATACTGTTCCTTCAGTAAACAATTTCACTTCTAGGATGATGAGGGGGAAAAAGATCATTAAAGTTTGGAATTCCTGATGCAAGACTATTACAATTAGACAGTTCTGTCTAATTATCTAATTATACTTTCGCTAACTGGTAACGTTGTTGCTCTGATTAATTGTTCTTTTCTTCCAAGTTATACTCACTTCGGAGAAATCAGGTTAAACCATAGCATATGAAGCCCTCAAAATTGTCTATTGACAGATATCTTGATCTCAGAAACTTAAATCATCTTAATACTTTCTGGAATAAACCAGGAATGAAGGAAGGATAAAAGAAAAAAAAAATTTCCTAAATTTTGTTTCTTCTTTCAGCAAAGGAACTGTGCTCTTAAAATTAGGGGTCAGAGCCTGTATTCTACTGTTTGGTTTATGTCTTAGTCGAAGAGTAAGGCACAATCTAAACCCAGTGGTATTTATGTTTCCATTAAAAAAAAAGGATGATATATTTGGCTCAGATTCTTCAAATCTGTGTGTTAAGAATATCTTAAAACAGTGGTTCTCAAACTTTATCATGACTAGAATCACCTGAAGGGTTTGTTCAATTCCAGATTGCTGGATTCCATCTCTAGAATTTCTGATAGATCTGGGTGAGGCCCCCAAATTTGCATTTCTAACAAGTTCCCAGGTGATGCTCTTGTTGCTGGTCCCTTGGACTACACTTTGAGAACCAATGCCTTAAATCAAACAGTCCATTCCGTAAGTGAACAGTCAGGCAATATACCACATACCGAGAGGTTTTTTTCTGGGTTATGGGAGTATGGGTAATTTGGTACTTCCACTTTTCTGTATTCTCCACATTTTCTACAAGGTAAAAATAATACATATATGATCAGAAAAAAAAGAACTTTCTAGAAGAATGCTTGAACTAGTAATTCATTAATCTATATTCACCTTCCCTTTCTGAATAAAGAATGTGGTGATATAGATGATTCTGTGTCACCTCCTGAGGCAGACATTTTCTTCCATGCCTTCTGAGGTGGCTTTCACTCAGCAATCACCAAAAAACTGCTTGGTTCCTATTAGAATGCAGTTCGTTCCAATTGTGCTAGAACTTAGTGCAAGGACTACTGCCTCCCCAGGGATTAGCAAAGCACTTTATTATACTTTAAATATATTCCCTATTTTTTTTCTTTCAACCCCCATTCCGTCCCCCCTACCCCAGGTTACAACCCCCCAAAGTTCTATGTTGACCTATATGCTATTGGGAAAAAGGGTCTGGTGGGCAAATGCTGGACAACAGTAGGCTCAGAGATTGAGAAATTCTATTCTCCCTTTAGGGACTGTATTCACTTTTGACAAACGTGCCTTACTCAGACAGAGCTCCTTAGAAGAAATCAAACAAAACTACATACACCAAAATAAAATATGCCATCACATAAAAAGTGCCAACACAATTTCAGCCATTTTTTGTGTTTCTCTTTTAAAAACTTTCTCCTAGACACCTTTGCTTTGTATTTTTAGGTCAGATTTTAAGAACAAACTACATATAACATCCTAAAAAAACTTTCTAAAATCTTGGGTTCTTTTATTTATGGCTCTTAGAGGCATGTGAGGGGAGGGGCTTGGTTAGAGAGAATAAAGGTTATAACCTGCCCTGTCTGTGGAGACAGTGATTTTAATTACATTTAATTCCCATTCACTCTGTATGTTACTTGATCCACTCATTGGTTTAAAAGCATATTGATAAATACAGCCGTGGCTTAACCTCTTGCCCTTCCACTCGTCTAGAATTGCATCCAGGCTTAAGTGAGTTTGCCACATTGAGATGTCATACTTCGTTACTGATGAGAAAGTACTGAGACCCCTGCTAGACAGTTGTGCCTATGTGTTTTAGAGAAAAGTCCATATTCCATTATCATGAAAAATAAATAACTTGTTGCAAAAGGTTTTCAAGATGTTGGCTTATAGTCAAACTATAATTAATAGCTTGGAAAACCTCAGTGTATCCATGCTTCTCACATACATGTTAATGGCTATTCTCCTTCAAAAATGCCTTAAAATGTGTCAGTAAATATTTTCCTAAAGGTATTTAACTTACTTGCTAAGTTAGTAATTATCAAAATAAATACTGTATCTGACATAGGTACGTATATATAATATCGTCCAGTCGAGGTTGGGGCCACAACTTTAAATACATATTTTTAAAGTACACTTTTCTTCAGAAACCAGGATACAGTAGAAATTTAAAATATTCACATATTTTACGAACAAATGCATGAATTCAAACAATGAGAGCAGATCGATAATCTCAGGCCCTTCGAAAACACAGTTTCCTTTTTTTCTGTGTTTTAGTAATCTGTTTCCAAGTGATATGGAAATGTCTACTTTTACTGGTTGGTGGTGTCAATATGAGAGGGGTGTCAAATCTGGTGGGAAAGAAGTTTAAAAATAATATTAAAAAGTAAGTAACTGTGAAGAACAGTTATTCTAATATGAAATCACTTTCCATAAATCATTCAATTCCACATAAGCTTTAAATACACTTATGCTGAATTGGATTCTGACCCAGAAAGCAACAAGGGAGATTGTTGGAGCAATTGACAAAATAGGGTGGTAGGGTAGTACCAATATCAATTTACTGACATGGAGGGTTGTAAGGTGATTATGAGGGGAGTGTCCTTGCTTTGGGGAAATACAGACTGGAACATTTAGGAGTGATAGGACATCGGGTCTGCACTTTGTAGTAAGTTAGGTAAATGTAATAAATTATTTTAAAAAACATGCAGTATACAGTTACACATCAACTGCTGCAGTGTTTCTCAGATTCTTTTTCTCATGGTATTTAGTTTGAATCTGTGTGTCATAGTATTCAATTTTATGATTAAACACTTTTCACAAACTCTTGGTCATATAACATTTTGAGTAGACAATTTTGGCTTTGAATAAAGAAAACATTAGAAGAATCGTTTCTTCTCCTACCACTTTGTGTTTTATGACCATTAACAGGAAAGACTGATGGATGTCTGTTTTCACCAATGGATTGGCTTTTTTAAGTCTTTATTGAATTTGTTACAATATTGCTTCTGTTTTATGTTTTATTTTCTTGGCAGAGGCATGTGGGACCTTAGTTCCCTGACCAGGGATCGAACCCACACCTCCTGTACTGGAGGTGAAGTCTTAACCACTGGACCACCAGGGAAGTCCCTGGATTGACTTTTTATTTGCTATAACTCTTCTGGGTTTCTAGGTCTAGAATATAGATTATAATTTCAAGATCTAATGAAGGTACTTAACTGCATATAGTATTGCTCTTTTTTTTTCCTGTTGGGCAATACATTTTTACTTTCTAAATTCTCTTTGTTATTAAGGTGAAAAATCAAATAGTTGTTGCTTTCACAAAAATCATAATAGATAAAAAAGAAAAAAATGTATTTTCTTACACATGCGTCAAATACCAGGGTTCTGGCTCATAAATCAGGAAGAGCACAGAAAGATACAACTGGAGTCCTTCCTAGTTCCACTGTTACAGCCAAAATCCTGACATTCAGGCATATTTACAAGACCCGTGTTTCAGTAAGCCCTTATGTGCTTCGAGTGGGCTGAAAAGAATGTGAAATAATTTTACATGACAACTTTTTCAGAAGGCTGCATGAGGAAAATGGCACCCTCCTTGAATAAGAAAATCATCTTGGCTTGTATAATAACCACTACTTTCTTTCCTTTTGGTTAGGCATATAACAACTTTGCAAGATTTACTTTGGAACTTTTGTAGACTGTTATCAGCACGTTGGTTTTGAGGGTGAGATTTGCCTCACTGCTGTAGAGCTGTAATACTTGCATCATCCTGATTTGGGACTGAGGCTGGCTCTTGACCCTTTAGATTCTCCTCTAAACCAACACCAGTGCAAGAACAGCCCTGATATTAGGGAAAATTATGAAGCTAATGGTAATTAAAGCACCCACCCACCATTTAATGAGTGTCTACCATAGTTTAAGTGCCTTACATTCTTGATCCAAACAAATCTTCAAAAATGCCCTTAAAGATAAGAATTATTATTTCCATTTTACAAATAAGGAAACAGGCTCAAAAGGGCTAAGCAGCTCACCTAGCATTGCAAATAGTAGTGATGGATGAGAAATTTGTCCATCCTATCTAACTCTGGAACCTGTGCCTTTTTCAGAAAACCTGCCCGAAGTCAGAGGGGTAACAAATGGGTACTGGGCTGGGTGAGAGAAGTTATAGAAAGAGAGCATTTGGATTTCAACTAGACGGCAGATTTTGCTGAGTGCAGCAGAGTGGAGAAGCACTGACAAATCCTCTGACATGAGGGCAAAGAACTTTGCTAACTATCCTAATTATGACATGTAATTCTGATGCCATTTTGTTAAAGGCTCTGCTGCTTTAAATTTCTGTCCACAACGCTTAGTCGTACCTGGAACATGGTAGGTGCCTGTGAAGTATTCATCAAATAGAAAAGTGAATAAATGAAGTAATAGAAGAGTAACTTATATAACAGCACCTCACTACTCTTAGTGACCAGAATTAAATAATTAAATAGTCTGAAAAGTTAAGGGTGGGGGATTACCAGTTAAGATTTCAGGAGAAGTTTAATTTTTTTTTTTTTTTAGTTGCAGTCTGGATGAAGGGTCCTGGGGAGGTAGAAAGGTTTACAGAGGATTAGGAACAATTTTTAAAAGGATGCTGAGCTCTGACCTAATGAATTACATTTTTAGGCATTTCTTTAATAAAGAAATAGACATATACAAGTAGTGATTATCTTCTTTATTCTTTTCAAATTAGTTGTATGTTTTCTTTCTTCGTAGTTGGAAATGCCTAGTTCCCACAGATATTATGCCTGCTGATTTTATATTACTTAAGTCTCGTGTTTTTTTTCTTTAATTGTTAAACCATTCTTTCCTAATTTCAATCATAATGGAATCATTTTCACGCTCCTAAATTAGTTTATTGGAGTTTTTCCCCCCAAGCCATCTTTCCTAGAATAATTAACTTACATAAATCCACCCTTTGAGTTTTGTTTTCTCCCACAGCCTTCGAGCCCGGTCATCAAATTCTCCTGGACACTTTTATCATCCCATTCAAAACCACTTCCATTTACATTCTCCCTGGCTTATGAGGTATCATGCACTCCATATGAATTTGGAAGCACCATATTCTTCTGCCTTCTGGGAAGATTTTTTTCATCAGTTCCAATATTCATTGTCAGCAGAAACTATCAAGATTGTTATTAAACTATTTGCTAAAAGGAGATATGCCTTCTTAAATGTCCTTTATTAAAAACCTAGATTCCTTTTCTACAGGACCAGAATTAAATCAGACCATGAACACAGTCCACAAGGTGTGGTTTCATGGCTCTGCCAAGATCTCAGCTTTCTGCTTTCCCCATGGAGAGTTAGAAACCAAATATGCACTGGTATGATTGGTGAAGCAATGATGTCCTAAACTGTATTCACATTAATTTCTGGTTTCACAGAACTTACAACAGGTTAAACCCCCAAATGATAACTTTCTCTAGATGATAGGATGTATATGAATTCTTTATTACCTAGCAAATAAATACTGTAGCATAAAACTAATCAGTATCTTCTCTAAACAGATCATATTTCTGAATTAATTTCTGAAAACATTCTTAGCAGGACAGTTTATGGAGAGTTGGGGCCTGCCGGTGTCCCTTGACCTTTGACTCCCGTGCAGCAGAGCGAATTGCCCTTCCCATTCCTCATTTACCTTCTGTAGGACTGAGTCATTGAAAAATATTTTTAAACAACATCTTGTCTTCCCAGAATTTGTTACATTTGTAAATTTAACTACATGTAAAAAATTTTTTTTTTTTTTTTCGGTACGCGGGCCTCTCACTGTTGTGGCCTCTCCCGTTGCGGAGCACAGGCTCTGGACGCGCAGGCTCAGCGGCCATGGCTCACGGGCCCAGCAGCTCCGCGGCATGTGGGATCCTCCCGGACCGGGGCATGAACCCGTGTCCCCTGCATCGGCAGGCGGACTGTCAACCACTGTGCCACCAGGGAAGCCCCATGTAAAAAAAATTTAAAGAATATTTTTTACAAGAAAAATACTGCATGCAAATGGTATAGTCAAGTCCAAACACTATATAATTTATATCTTTACCATTTGACTTCTGAGTCTTCTTTCTCAATATTTCAGTTCCTGAGATTTCATGTGATATACCTGATACTAATTACTCAAGTGTCATGCAGATGGCAGAGGGATAAAATGTTTTCCTAGAGGGCTCTTTAAAAATCGTAGCTTCAGAGGCAGGGTTGCTCTTGTTTCATCCTGACAGGGATAGCAGATTTAATAGGTTCCCTGGAGCTTTTAATCACATTATAACTCTTTCTGTGATGGTCAGTTTGGGGTCCACATTATGTGACCTGACTTTCAACTTGTTTGAACTGCTGTCATGTGCTCAGGAACTGAGGGCTACTGGATAGTTCTGTTGTTTTCCAATTGGGAAGACAACAATCCCACATGAAAACTTCTGACAAGGTCCAGAATTGTGCTCTTTAAAGCCAAACTGAGTCAGACTGGTAACCTGGAAACATCTTTACCTGCTTAAAGTAATGGGGCTGGAATGCCTTATCATAATGTAAATCTGTGTGGCTTTGCTCTACAGTAACAGTGTATCTTTCTGTCGCCATCATTCATTCCCTGAGGTTGAAACTGTTATCACGGTGTTCCCTTCTCAGTAGCTTGTGTTGCTTGTCAGCACTCCTGGGGAAAGCACAGTGTCTCCTAAATGCTCTCCCCAGACCCAGTGTGTGGTATTTAAATTAAGGAAGCTCAGACAAGCCTGAAAGGAACTGAAGTATGGCATCCAGCCCTGCCGATCCACTGATTAAAATTCTTGCCAAGAGTTACATTATGCATAGCTTCCTTATTTTGGCTGTAAATTTCACTGCACATTTTTCCAGTATAAGAAAGTTTGTACTTTTAATTTCATAAGCCCACATAATAAACACAGCTTTCTTCAAAGCCGTCTGAGGTGTTGGATGCGTGTGCTATGTTAAATATAGGGCCCCTTTGTGGGGGAAGGCACACGTGGCTCATTTTAACTTCTCCCACAAGCACTTTAGATGGGGCACAATGGTTCCGCTGGGGAGAAGGAAAATAGCCATTGCGATGAGCTGCAGGATTATCCCAGCCATGGCTTTATCCTCTCTGAAGTCTCTTTTCTGTGAACTTGAAGAATGAACAGAACCTGCTTTATCAACACGGAGAGACCTATTTACTCCTCCCACGCGGCCTCCACTGCTTGAGCTGCCCGTTTCTTGATTTTTAATGGGTGAGTATGTGAAGAAAAAGTTCTCACCAAACAGACCCTTCTCTAGCAGAAAAAAAATTGTGACATTATCTTCACATTCAGCTGCCATTCTGGGGAGACACCCCCAGTGTGTCCATCAAGGAACAAATAGATTTAGAAGGAGTTTATCTAGAAGAGGCCGTAAAACAAGGGCTTTGGACCTGGTAACTGGGTCTGGACTTGAAAAAGGGGAAGGAAACTGCAAGTTTTGCTCCATTGACTTCTGGAAATGTATTTCCCCTTGTAGTAGCCTTACAGGAGGAGGGCATCTTTGAGGATCTGCAGATGGGGGGCTCAACTGACATTCAAATAACCTAGGCCTAGGACGTGGGGACTGAGTGGCCACTGCAGGTCTGATAGCACCAGGGCCCTCCTGTAGATTCCATGGGAAAAATTCCTACTTTCATTTCCAAAAGAAATAGTTCTGAAATTCTTTTTTTCCTAAGTAGAAATATTCCCTGGCAAAATCTGATCTCTGTTTATTTAGAAGTACTTTAGATGAATGCATGGAAATGCAATTTTAGTTATAGAAATCACATATGACAAAAGCACTATTCATTCTGCTGTCTTATCAGTTTAGGTTAAATACTGTTTTTTTAATGCTAAGATTTCGTTTGCTATATGGTGCTCTTTTTGCTCTTTGGGAACTTTTAACTAACATATTTCTATGAGAGTTTAGAATTTTTAAGGCAAGGTCTTCATCCATGTAGGTACATACATTGAATTTTTTTTACTGAAAAGAAATTAGGAAATTTTATCAAATTTATGAACTACTATAAGCTCCACTGGGTAGATTTTTCCAATTTAAAAAACTGTCAAGTTATGAAATACAGGAAAAAAAATGCCTTTTGCTAAAAGTTAGTCAACTCTTTTTACTTAAATCAGAAAAAAAAAAAAAAAAATGCCAGAAAGAAAGTATAATTTTATTGCATGGCAGAATTATCAAAATGTTTTCTGGCCCTAAGTTTTTTCTTCCCATAAGATTGTTCCTCAGAGTTCCCTCTGAAAATAATAACGCGAGAAGAGAAAGTCAGTGTTTGGATTGGGGCAGTAAATGCCATCTTCATGTGTGCACTTTGGAGAAACAGTCGGCCTTCTGAGACCTACAGATATCCTGAGTCATTAGTCCTTTTAAAACTATGGAAAGTCAAGTTTTCCATAGTTTTACCCAAATAAAGATTCTCTCTTGTGTGTGTCAGGATTTTATGTTTCCACAAATACACATATGCAGGCAGGCTTTTATCATTTTCCTCTAGACATCCAGGTGAAAGTTCACAGAGATTTCTTTTTCTCTCATGCAGATTTTTAATCCTTTTTCAACTCACCTGAATCCAGTAGCATTTCCTGGAGCAGATGGGAGTATGAGCCACAAAATGACATATTTACTTTTTTGTAGGAAGAAAATGAGGATAAGAGATTCTACAACACGATTAAAGTTTAAAAGCTAAATTCCTTTGGGAAAGATTACCTTTCTCCATGGCTCTCATTTTCTGATAAAACAAATGAGATTGTCTCCAAGACACCTGTTAATATTGACCTACCTCATCATCCCTGCTTCTGAACTTATGTCCCCAGCTACTGGGAATTTTCTGATAGAAGAGGAAGTATTTAAGTTGACTCGTTTCTTATTTCTTGGAAAGAGAGAGGTCTCCCTCCCCCGTGTTTCTGCTTGACCTGCTCTCTATTAAGAAGACTTCTACAGAAACAAGGACACAATCTATGCCTTTAACCCAGGCAAAGCCACTCTCTAGAAGCAGGTCTATTACAGCTGCTCAGAGAATACAGTTATTATTTCTTCTTTACTTAAGGTCAAAATATCTATTAATGCTTAGACTCTATTAACATCAGATTTGAAGATTTTTTTTTTTTTTTTTTTTTTGCGGTACGCAGGCCTCTCACTGTTGTGGCCTCTCCCGTTGCGGAGCACAGGCTCCGGACGCACAGGCTCAGCGGCCACGGCTCACGGGCCCAGCCGCTCCGCGGCATGTGGGACACAAACCCATGTCCTCTGCATCAGCAGGCGGACTCTCAACCACTGCGCCACCAGGGAAGCCCTTGAAGATTATTTTGAGGAACTATTCTTTCAAGGGATATAGTATTAGGACCTGCCTTTTCATATTTCCTTGAGAAGAGTCTCTGCTTGGGTGGAGGAATGAGGACGCCCTTGAATGAAAACTGAGTTGCATATTTTTTCTTCTCAAGCAAACTTACCGAATTAAAAAAAAAAAAGTGTTACTGAGCTGTTGAGGCACCAGCTAATACGTTCTCTGCCTGAAAATCCCTGTCATCTCTGATGGCGAATTTATGCTTAGTCAGAGCGTCTCTGTGGACTTCCAGGGAAATATGATCCGCATTCTCTTCTCTGGGTCCTTTAGTAGCATTTACCTTGAGTAAATCCAGCCTTATTGCTGATGGAAATATCCCTCCCTGGTGAGAACTGATGAAATATAAGCTATCCTAAGGTCAAATGGCTGGCAGACTGGCACATTCTAGATTCTTCTCACTGCCCTTCCGCCTTTAGTCTGGTCAATACTGCCCTGGCCCCTCCAGTGAAATGTCAGGAGTTTTACCAACTCTTGTTCCCTTTCCAATGTTTTGTCAGCTCAGAATTTCCTAGTAATTAATACTTCTCTAATGGTCAAAGAGAAGGTCCTCATCCAGAATTTCCAGAAACATTCTTCATCTAAGTTAAAATACATGCCTACCACATTTAAAAATGGAATTAGGCCTCAAGTTACAGAAACCCCATTCCCCACCCCAGATACTAGCGTACACGAGACATATGCATTAGCAGAAACTGTTTTCTCTCCTCAAATGTGAAGTAGTTCAGGACTAATGTGACATCTCCACAGATGCCATCAGAGATTCAGGAACCTACCAGCTCTTCTTTCTACCACACCAGTCTTTGTGCTTATGCTCACTATGATGGCTACTGAAGTCTGACCCAGTTTCAGTCTCATGCAGGAAGGTGGACGAGTGGGAGAGCCAGATAATCACCATCATCATCATCACCATCATCGTGATAATAGTATAAAAAGATCTATGAGAGTAAGCCGTCTGTAATGAGCTTTCCTAGAAGCCCACACAATGGCTTCTCCTTCCACCTAAATTGGTTACACCTATCTTTTTCATCTTTGAAAGAGCTGATGGCAAATTACAGATTTTAGTTGGTCATATAGCCACCCCAGTCAACAGAGGGATTCTGTTAGTAGGGAAAATGAAAACTGATCGTGTGTAGGCAACCAGTAATCCACGTCAAAATGACATTCTCTTGATCAAGAATTTTTTTTAAGAGATAGCATGGATACGTGGAAGGAATACTGAGTTAGGTCGTAAAATAATTTCTTTACCATGAAATTAGCATCAACTAAACATATCTTTATCATAATCTGAGTAAGATTTTAATCAACTGGACTTTTTTACTCTCAAAACTAATGATGATGACACAGAGCTCATTAATTCATATTTTTTCCAAAAAGAAAAAAAATGGGAGGTCTATTGTAACTATTTCTGAGAAATAGTCTCTTGTCCTCACTTGGGAATTCAGGTTCTACAGGAGAAACAAAAATCACTGTTTCTTGGGTATCTGCACAATTAGCTAGGTCTTAGATTCTAGGAGATTAGAAGTGTCTCCTGATTTTTAAAGATCAGTCACTAAACTTTTGGATTAGAGATGAAGACAGTTAGGTGTGTGACCCATAGGTAAAAATTGCTCCAGGTTCCTGGGCTGAGAAATGTGTAAATGTTTATTCTATTACATTTCCCATTTTCTCCTGGGATCACAGTCCAAGTCTCATCGTCAAATTGACTGGAAAGGTCAGGAGGTTCATAATAGAAGTTAATTTTTAAGTCAGCTCAAGGCTGTTTCAAATCACTGAATTCCTCGTATCTGTGAAGCTTCAAGATGTGGATCTTCTTGTTGTTGCATTGTATTTACTCACAGATATTTCTTCTCTTCCCTAAAGGGAACACTGATGTTATTCAGTACCTGACACATAAATCTTTCATGCAGGCTACAGGTAACCTCTAATGGAATCAGCTTTTCACCTGATTACTTCAACTATATTGTCTTTCTTTCCCAAGAGTTTAGGGCAGCTATTTAACCTTATTCCTTTGGGTCTTCCCTTGAGAGTAGATTGTTGTTTTGTATTTTTCCTGTTGATGATGGCTAAGTATACCAGTTAGCTCGTTCTGTGTAATAA
Organism: Phocoena sinus; assembly: GCF_008692025.1. Classification (NCBI taxonomy): domain Eukaryota; kingdom Metazoa; phylum Chordata; class Mammalia; order Artiodactyla; family Phocoenidae; genus Phocoena; species Phocoena sinus. The sequence goes on from NC_045777.1 coordinate 40,997,685, forward strand.
ACCACCCCCAAAGTTTAGTGGCTTAAAACAACAACTATTCATATAACTCATAATTCTATTGGGTTCACCGTAAGCTGGGCAGTTCTTCTCATCTTAGCAGGGCTCACTCATGGGTTTGTAGTCGGTTGCCAGGAAAGTTAGTGTTGGCTAATCTAGGGTGGCCTCAGTTTGTTTCTTATTTTTCACCAGGCTGGCCCGGGAGCTGAGCAGGGTTCCAAGTGAGCAGAAGCGTGAAAGGCTTCTTGAGACTTAGGACTAGAACTGGCACAGATTCACTTCAATCTTATTCTACTGGCCAAAGCAAGATATAAGGTCAACTTAGATTCAAGGTCAACCTAGATTTCATCTCATGATGGGAGAAGCTGTAGAGTCACACTGCCAAGGGCATGAATACAAAGATGGGACTAGTTGCTCTGATTCTCTGTGCATCAATTGCTGTGGTAGAAAGATCTACCACACTAAGATTCCTTAAGCACTTATGCAGGCTAAGCTAAGCACTATACAAATGTCACCTCATTGAATTCTCATAAGACCCCTACAAGGTAGGTGCTAATATTATACCCATTATCTAGATGCAGGAACATCTAAGTGATAGCAACTGGCAGTTTGGTTCCAGAGCACTCTTAATTCCCACCTCTGTTGACTCCAAGTTTTTTAAGTTGTCCACCTCTTTCAATACAAATTTACTGAGTGTGCACCTATATGTATATGTGTGTTTACTTATAAATTATATACAAATACTATTGTCCACCTATATGTTAAAAATTAGTAAATTTGAACTCCATTCTTATCTGTTTAGATAAAATTTATGACTATCAATAAATGTTTGAATATATTCTTCCATTCCCTGTATGGACATCTTGTGACCTTACTTCGGAGGCCATGCAGCTAGGACCTCTTTATGCCCAAGGCATTTCATGATCATCATATCTATCTTTGAGTGAAGCGGTGTTTAATCAAAATCCTACTTGGTACTGGATTTCAGTTCTAGTTCCTGTTAATATTGTTGGCTCTAAGTGCAAACTGTTATGCAGTGAACACTCAGATTACTCACCATAGACCAAACTACTCACCACTCTCGGGAGCTCTGTTAAGAAAGCAAGATAGTATGGAGGAATGATTCTCAAAGTTCTCAGATGGCTGTGTGCGTCTATATTACCTGTGGAAAGTATTAAATGGAGATTCTAGGTCTCACTGCTAGAGAGACTGATTCCATGGATTTGGGGTTGGGTCTAGGAATCTGTATTTTTCTCAGACTCCCCAGGTGATACTGACCACACTTTGAGAGCCATAAAACTTGAATTCATATCTGCCACAGGGAGATGATTCTGGGTGCCTATTTTTGTACTTATTGAATTATTTCAGCTATAAAATTGGAAAAGTAAAAAAGTCCCAGCCCACCTTGCAAAATTGTTTTAATAATTAAATTTGTGGTGGTTTTGTCAAAGATCTTTAAAAATGTAACACATTAACATGTGAGATATACCCCAAAGTTTTGCTGATCTATTAAAAGATGTATTCTCCGTACTAAAATACTCTACATATTGTCAACTACATTTTATTTTGGTTGGTGAAAACCTAGCTCTGAGCCTTTCTTTTCTAGTCACTTGGTTCCCAAGGGAAGGGACTATGGTTTATACTTCTTTGCATGAATGGCAGTAGGAGAGAGTAAGGATTAAGAACTCAGACTTTTAAATTTAGGCAAACATGGGCTCCAACCTCAGCTACGACATAATCTTGCACTAATTCTTTAACTTCTGCTTCTTTGTTAATCATTCTAGTAGATCCTACGTGTACAAATTTTTATGTTGATTAAATGTAATAGCATAACCAACATTTATTGTCTACTTCCTATGTATGTGTCAGGCCTTATTCAAAGTACCTATCATGTAATAACTAATTTCCTGACGAAACCCCTGTGATTTTGAATGAGGGTCTCCAATTTACAGATGAGAAAATCAGAACATAGGGAGCTAGAATGGCGGCACTAGGACTCAAACCTCTGCCTCCAGAATCATCTTCTTTCCACTTTGCAATACCACCTCTCATAAGGTGAAAGCTTGTAAGTCACTTTGCACCCTGGAAGGCACTTGGTAAATCCTCGAAAGATGTGACGTATTATTATCATTATTGGATTCCCCTCACAGCTTCTTGAAGAATGCTGTGTACAAGGTAGTTTAATAAATTTATGTTGATTTGATTTAGAAAGAACTCTGTTGTATCCTCTTGAGCTTCTAAGGGATATATTCAATGAGAGAGCCTCTTATTTTCAGGCTAATATGATTTGTGTGGCAGCTTTTAGATTAAGTTACTGTCTTTTATTTACAGAAGAAGATTAAATGAATATGTGCAGATCTAAGAACTTCAGAATCCCCCTTGCTAAACACTGTTTAGAAAATTGTCTTTGTAAGACAGGGGAGAGACCTCATAGGGCCAATTTCTAAAATAACTGGATTTCACTAAATTGTGCTTTTAGTATTTTTTAAAACATGTATTTAGAACTCTTTCCTGGTTCTTTTTTTTTGCTAGCTGTTACATTCACTAGTCCACCGTATCTGATGGATTCCTATTCAGTGCTTTATGGCTTTCTTTTTCCTCCCCTATTGTCAGCCTCAGTTTGTTCATTTGTGTGTAAAATGGGGAGCTTTACCTGAGGAATGCCAGAGAGGTGGCTTGGAATCCATGGGTAAAATAAATCCTAGGTCAGAAAAATTGATGTAGTTTCATGTCCCATCTCTTTTGACTTTATTTTAGCTATTTAAATGGAGGGATAAGACTATCCTACAAAACATTCCCAAAGTCTAAACAACAAGGTAAAATTGACAAAAGTGAAAAATAATTTCCCCCAAGCACAGCTGAAATCCATCTTTCTACCCCACCCTCAGATGGTCTAATTCTCTAGGCTATAGTGTAAGAAAACTTAGCTAAGATGGCCTAATTAATAGGCTTAGGTCTTCTGAATTTAGCCTTTGTTAGGTTACTGGAGGAAGTATGCTAGGAATTAAAGGCCCTTGCCATAGTTAACCATCTGCCTGCAAGCATTCTGGCCTGGCTGTCAGGATAGTAAGTGACAGGTGTGTCAGTACAGCAGAAAGCCTGGTCTTTGGAAGAAGCTGCAGCCAGACCCCTTGGAGTCCTGATGAAGAGCAGCCCTGTGGGTGACCTCAGTGTTCACTCCACTCCTAGCTGACCATACCACGGGCAGTTTTGAGGCAGTCCTCAGCCTTTATCTTCTACTAGTCTGGTTTTGATCACAAAGTAGGAGGAACAACTATTTGAGTTAATGGGACAGGCTGGCTCTGGTTCACTGAGACCTGAGAGTCCAGCATGATAATGGGCATACAGAAGGAAATGAACATGGCCCAGATAACATGTTCGTTCTAGTACTAAAATCTGAATATTTTGCATAAAAGTTTAAAAAAATAATAATCAGCCGGAATGAAAATTACCATTGTAGTATTTAAAACAGATGTAAATGTATTAGTCAAGGCAAACTGCTGTCACAAACATTCCAAAATCTGAGTGGCTTTGCATAATAAAAGTTTATCTAATACTGATTCACCATCCAGTATGGGAAGTGGGGATGGGGTGGAACTCTGCTCCACAGAATCATTTAGGGATTCAAGCACTTGCCATGTGATTGCTGTACCGTCTCCTGCGGCATTGGAGTCTTGCCCTGGAGCCTCCGCATCCAGCCTGCAGACAACAGGCAGACCAGGCGGAGGGTGTGTGCAGGGATTTTAGGGATTGGAATAGAAGTAGTTACATCACTTTACTCCTTTAAACAGAACACAATCTCATGGCAAAACATAACTAGAAGGGAGGCTAGAAAGTGCTGTCTAGCTATATGCCCAGGAAAAAAAATAATAAATGGGCTTTGGTGACCCATGTATTTAAGGACTGTAGTTTTCTTTTTGCCTGTAGGATATATATTTGGTAGGCCAAGAGGCAAAGATAGTCTTATCTCTCTGGAAAATTGTGTTCAACTTTCAGACTTTTGATCTTGGACTTTTTTTTTTTTTAATTGTAATTAGGTTTAGACATTTTGGGTTGGAGCGAATACATTGTGTGTCAGCATGAATGTTGACTGTTGGTCCTCCATCTCCTCTCACCCTGGGGTGGGGGAGATGGAAAAAGTGCTACTGTGTTGAATCTCGCATCGGCCACTATTGAGCTTGCTACCTTTTCAGCCTGACCCTAAGTGAAACTAAAGGAGCACTTTTTCCAGCAGGCTGCACCAGACCTGCGAGAAGTGGATGAATTTTCAGATTCTGTGAATTGTTAACACGTCTAACATAGAAGCTCATCATTAGAGTTGTGACTATAACCTGTGGCTGTGTAATTACTTTTTAACTTCTGATTCTTTTTTTAAAGTAGCCTAACCACTTCTTGAGTATTATTTTTTAAAAAAGCTAGACTGCTTTTCCTCTCAGATTTAACTGCATTTAATTCAATTGTATTAAACACATACAAAATGTCAGTTACTGAGATAGCTGGGGATCTACAAGAGAATAAGCTACCTCCTGTGCCCTCAAGGAGCTGATAGACGCAGCGAGGAGACACACATTCTGCTATTTATGTAATAGCTATAAAACAATTTATAAGTATGGAATTAGTGTATAAACCAGAATATTGTGGGAACATAAAGAGACACTACTGTGTCCTACAAAGGTTGTGAATAGTTTTTTAGAGGAGAAAACATTTGAACTAGAACTTGAAAAATGAGAAGGACCTTGCTCGGCAGAAAAGGAAAGGGGAGGCGTAGCTAGATATCCTTGGTAGAGAGTACTTTGCAAAGAAATCATGGTGTGTTTAGGGGATCGTGAGTATTTAGATGTGGCCAGATCAGATGTGTGAGGAGAAAGAATGGAGTGATATGAGGTGGGGAGGGCAAATTGGAACCACATTTGTGAAGGGCCTAAAAGACCATAATTTGGAATTAAGGGTTTTGTAATGTGAATATGGGGAATGGCAAATATTACTTTAGTAGGGAAGTAATAAAATCAGATTTTCATTTTAGGAAAATAAGTCTAGCAAAATAATTGATAATAGATTACAGAATTTTAAACTCTCATATTGAGTTTGTGCATATATAGTCTTTTTTTCTGTCTTTCAAAGACATAACAATACTTTTAAGCACAGAATTGATACAATTGATATTACCACTGACGTTTTCTCTCATACATTTTTTTCCAAAGGGCCACAAATATAGCTGTGAAATCATATGAGATCATGTTTTAACCAATCAAAAATGTGTACACTTCCAGCTTCTGATAATGACAGCTTGTATCAGACTAGCCATCCCACCAACAGTATATACGGATTCTTGGCAAAATACAAAAGCAATAACAAAAAGTATTTACTGGCACTAGAGAGCAACTAAAAGCAGGCAATCCTCTGAAAGAAGGAAACCATACTGGGTGAAATCTACATTTAAATAGCTTTGACCCGGAGGGCTCCTTCTACCCTACCTGGCACGTGGCTGATGGAGCTCAAACCAAAAGCAACAGGTTTATTGGCTCTAGGAATCATAGAACTGAATCAGATTTGTCAGAATGACTAGAAATTGAGATAAGGACTCCAGAACAGGGACAGTCACAGAGGGGGAACCCCCAAATCTATAAATAAATACCTCTTTAATCCTTGGCTAAGCCTTGAGCTGTGCTTGTGCAGGGAAATACTCCACGGAGACGAGGAAGAAAACAAAAGCTGGAAGGCTGAATGCACTGCACAGAGCATTCATCATCTTTTCACTGTAGGGATATAGAGTTTAGAATTTTACTCCCGCAGATTAGAGGGAGTTGCCAAACCACTTGGGATTTCCACTGAAACCCCCAAAGGTCCATGCTTTAGGAGTAAAGACCACATCCAAGGACTAAGGGAAAAACTGAAATAGACCAGCCTTAACAAAGCCTAAAACTAAGCCTCCTTATTACCTGGCAGTCATTTAACTACCTGCTGGGATAAATTTCAATACCATTTGGAGAAAGAAAATCAAATCTAAAGCCTCCCCAACATATTCACAATGTTTATATGCCATCAGCAATTATTAGACATGCAAAGAAACGAGAAAATGTGACCCAGAGTCATATGAAAATCAATCAATATAAACAGATTCATAGCTAACCTAAATATTGAAATTAGCAGATGGGGGACTTTAAAATTACTATGTGAAATCTGTTAATGCGTTTACATGAAAAGATGGAGATAATGGGTTAAGAGATGGGAAATTTCAGGAGTGATATGAAAACTGTAAGAAGAAGAACCAAATGAAAATCACAAGAACTGAAAAAATAAAATATCTGAAATTTTAAAAAATCCTATGGAACTAATAGTACATTTAACATAACTCAGTAATAAAAAAGACAATAAAAATTAGCAAAAGACATGGAAAGACACTTCCAAAAAGAATGTACATAAATGGCCAATAATCACTTGGCAAGATACTTAACACCGTTAATCACCAGGGAAATGCAAATTGAAATCACGAGATACCTCTTTATGTCTATTAGGATTGCTAAAATTAAATAGGCTGACAACACCAAAGGACTGCTAAAATTTGAACCCTCATACGTTGCTGGGGGTATATGTAAATTGGTATAATCACTTGGGAAAACTGTATGTTAGTTCTTTAAAAAGGAAAACATATACCAACCCAGCAATTTTACTCATAGGTGTTTGTCCGATGGAAATGAAAACATATGGCCACAAAAGGATTTGTATAAATGTGAAGATTTATTCATAATAGCTGACAATATAAATACTCCAATATCCATTCACAGATGAATGGATAAAAAAATTATGGTATAGTCAATAATGGAATATTACCCAGGAATGAAAAGGAATGAAGTACCATATTAATACAGGCAACAACAGGTGAATCTCAAAAAATATGCTGAGCAAAAGAAGCTAGCCCCATCCTCCATCTCTTATATGAAGTTTGAGATTATATAATAGGCAAAACTTAGCTAAGGTGTCTGAACTCGGAACATGGGCTCCCTCTGGGTGGTGCGAGGGGAAATTGGATGGAAAGGGTACAGAAGAACTTTTTGGGTTGATGGAGACACTGTATCTTTATTGGCATCATTGCTACATGAGTATATACATTTGTTAAAACTCATCAAAACTGCACTTAAAATCTGTGCATTTGATTGATTGCATGTACATTATAACTCATAGACAGAATTGATGGGAATTAAAAAGTAATGTAATATAGTGGTTCAACATGCCACATGCAAGAATTGAGGTGAGGCTGCCTGGATTCAAGTCCCAAAGGCAGTGAGCTATAGCAGTTAAGAGTGTGGATGCTCCATTAGACAGGCCTGGGGTTTTGAAATCACATTGCCAATATTTTGTGAATGTAGGCAAGTTACTAACCTCTTCTAAACTCCTATAAAATGGAGATTATAAAATTAGTGTGTACCTTATACGGTCGTCCTCAGTATAGTGCCTGGCACATGGATGCACTCAGTACATTTAAGCTGTAGTCATTATTATTAAATAACTTCAGCTAGACTTTCATTGCCCTAATGCAGTCGTGAATGCTGGTATAACCATGAAGATTTTGAAAATCAGATATTTACAAACTGCATTAGGCTGCAATCTAAATAATTCAGACAATATTTAACAGCATATGATTAAGTATGCTATCAAATCCTATTTTAGTTATCCATTTCAAACTAATGATCTCTTTGTCAAGAAAAAAATATTCACTTTAAAATACTCTTCTTGATGCTCTTGTAAAAAAATTTAAACATAGAGAAATTAGGACCTAATTTTTTTTCTTAACAGTTTCACCTTCTGTTTCCCATCCTATAATCACTTTTTACGTTTTGGTGCCTATCTTTCCAGTACACATACATGTATATGTGTGTAAGTGTGTATGTATATAACTGTAAACAAAATTGTGACTCTACATAAAAAAAATATATAATATATATACATATATATTATATATATATTTTAAACCTGGCATTTCACTTAGAAATCTTCTCATATTTAGTACTGACTCTATTTACGTATAAAATTGCCCTGTTCTTTTTAACAACTATGTAATAGTTCACAAAGTAAAATTGCTATGTGAAAGAGTGAACAAAATTTATCAATCATTTTTGTAAGAGAAAAATTATATGTGTCAGTGTGTATGTGTATAACCAGTAAAAGAGTGAACATCAGAATCTTGAAGAATTCTCTAGGTGGGAGGGCAAATGTTAGTTTTCATATTCTTCCTGCTTCTCTATATTTTTCATTTTTATATAAGAAAAATAGTTACGTTAAAATTTACACAAAACTCTCATCTAAGGAGTTTAAGATAATAACTACCACCAGTGGGGCACATACCATTGTATTAAACACTTTGCTGGTGCTTCTCAGGCATTATACTATTCAGATTCCATGCATAACCCTGTTAGTACAGCCATTATTGACAATAATTTCTAAGGAAACTGGGTCTTGAGCAGCGTATGGCTGGTAAAGGTAGAGTCTGGATTTCAACTTAGGTTTTCGGAAATACTATAGTCTAGAGTAGTCTGGAATGAATTCATTTTGTTGTGAGGGTCTTTGAGGCCCAGGTTTATTCTCAAACTTTACAGGTATGCAAATGGTGACGTAGTAAAGCCCAGATGAGCTTGTTTCCCTAGGAAACTTGTTCAGCCAAAAGTGATGTTTCCACGCCAGTTGGTGGTAGCAGAGGCCATTACACAGGTTACATGTCCCTCAGTGACAACTTCCCGCTCATTATCCAGCTTTCTCACAAAATTATTAATAATAATAATAAACCAGTGATCAATTACATGGTGTTGTGGACTGTGGGGGGGGGGGGTCTTCAGACCGCTAATATATCTTAGTCTGTTTTCTTTTCTTTTTTTTTTTTTTTACATCTTTATTGGCGTATAATTGCTTTACAATGGTGTGCTAGTTTCTGCTTTATAACAAAGTGAATCAGTTATACATATACATATGTTCCCATATCTCTTCCCTCTTGCGTCTCCCTCCCTCCCACCCTCCCTATCCCACCCCTCCAGGCGGTCACAAAGCACCGAGCTGATCTCCCTGTGCTATGCTGCTGCTTCCCACTAGCTATCTATTTTACGTTTGGTAGTGTATATATGTCCATGCCTCTCTCTTGCTTTGTCACAGCTTCCCCTTCCCATTCCCCATATCCTCAAGTCCATGCTCTAGTAGGTCTGTGTTTTTATTCCTGTCTTACACCTAGGTTCTTCATGACTTTTTTTTTTCTTAAATTCCATATATATGTGTTAGCATATGGTATTAGTGTTTCTCTTTCTGACTTACTTCACTCTGTATGACAGATTCTAGGTCTATCCACCTCATTACAAACAGCTCAATTTCGTTTCTTTTTATAGCAGAGTAATATTCCATTGTATATATGTGCCATATCTTCTTTATCCATTCATCCGACGATGGACACTTAGGTTGTTTCCATCTTCGGGCTATTGTAAATAGAGCTTCAATGAACATTTTGGTACATGACTCTTTTTGAATTATGGTTTTCTCAGGGTATATGCCCAGTAGTGGGATTGCTGGGTCATATGGTAGTTCTATTTGTAGTTTTTTAAAGAACCTCCATACTGTTCTCCATAGTGGCTGTACCAATTCACATTCCCACCAGCAGTGCGAGAGTGTTCCCTTTTGTCCACACCCTCTCCAGCATTTATTGTTTGTAGATTTTTTGATGATGGCCATGCTGACTGGTGTGAGATGATATCTCATTGTAGTTTTGATTTGATTTTCTCTAATGATTAATGATGTTGAGCATTCTTTCATGTGTTTGTTGGCAGTCTGCATATCTTTTTTGGAGAAATGTCTATTTATTTCTTCTGCCCATTTTTGGATTGGGTTGTTTTTTTTTTTGTTTTTGAGCTGCATGAGCTGCTTATAAATTTTGGAGATTAATCCTTTGTCAGTTGCTTCATTTGCAAATATTTTCTCCAATTCTGAGGGTTCCTTTTTGGTCCTGTTTATGGTTTCCTTTGCTGTGGAAAAGCTTTGAAGTTTCATTAGGTCCCATTTGTTTATTTTTGTTTTGATTTCCATTTCTCTAGGAGGAGGGTCAAAAAGGATCTTGCTGTGATTTATGTCATAGAGTGTTCTGCCTATGTTTTCCTCTAAGAGTTTAATAGTTTCTGGCCTTACATTTAGGTCTTTAATCCATTTTGAGCTTATTTTTGTGTATGGTGTTAGGGAGTGATCAAATCTCATACTTTTACATATACCTGTCCAGTTTTCCCAGCACCACTTATGGAAGAGGCTGTCCTTTCTCCACTGTACATTCCTGCCTCCTTTATCAAAGATAAGGTGACCATATGAGCGTGGGTTTATCTCTGGGCTTTCTATCCTGTTCCATTGATCTATCTTTCTGTTTTTGTGCCAGTACCATACTGTCTTGATTACTGTAGCTTTGTAGTATAGACTGAAGTCAGGGAGCCTGATTCCTCCAGCTGTTTTTCGTTCTCAAGATTGCTTTGGCTATTCGGGGTCCTTTGTGTTTCCATACAAATTGTGAAATTTTTTGTTCTAGTTCTGTGAAAAATGCCAGTGGTAGTTTGATAGGGATTGCATTGAATCTGTAGATTGCTTTGGGTAGTAGAGTCATTTTCACAATGTTGATTCTTCCAATCCAAGAACATGGTAAATCTCTCCATGTACTTGTATCATCTTTTATTTCTTTCATCAGTGTTTTATAATTTTCTGCATACAGGTCTTTTGTCTCCTTAGGTAGGTTTATTCCTAGATATTTTATTCTTTTTGTTGCAATGGTAAATGGGAGTGTTTTCTTGATTTCACTTTCAGATGTTTCATCATTAGTGTATAAGAATGCCAGAGATTTCTGTGCATTAATTTTGTATCCTGCTACTTTACCAAATTCATTGATTAGCTCTATAAGTTTTCTGGTAGCATATTTAGGATTCGCTATGTATAGTATCATGTCATCTGCAAACAGTGACAGCGTTACTGCTTCTTTTCCGATTTGGATTCCTTTTATTTCCTTTTCTTCTCTGATTGCTGTGGCTAAAACTTCCAAAACTATGTTGAATAAGAGTGATGAGAGTGGGCAATCTTGTCTTGTTCCTGATCTTAGTGGAAATGCTGTCAGTTTTTCACCATTGAGGACGATGTTGGCTGTGGGTTTGTCATATATGGCCTTTATTTTGTTGAGGAAAGTTCCCTGTATGCCTACTTTCTGCAGGGTTTTTATCATAAATGGGTGTTGAATTTTGTCGAAAGCTTTCTCTGCATCTATTGAGATGATCATATGTTTTTTCTCCTTCAATTTGTTAATATGGTGTATCACACTGATTGATTTGCATATACTGAAGAATCCTTGCATTCCTGGAATAAACCCCACTTGATAATGGTGTATGATCCTTTTAATGTGCTGTTGGATTTTGTTTGCTAGTATTTTGTTGAGGATTTTTGCATCTATGTTCATCAGTGATATTGGCCTGTAGTTTTCTTTCTTTGTGACATCCTTCTCTGGTTTTGGTATCAGGGTAATGGTGGCCTTGTAGAATGAGTTTGGGAGTGGTCCTCCCTCTGCTATATTTTGGAAGACTTTGAGAAGGATAGGTGTTAGCTCTTCTCTAAATGTTTGATAGAATTCACCTGTGAAGCCATCTGGTCCTGGGCTTTTGTTTGTTGGAAGATTTTTAATCACAGTTTCAATTTCAGTTCTTGTGATTGGTCTGTTCATATTTTCTATTTCTTCCTGATTCAGTCTTGGCAGGTTGTGCATTTCTAAGATTTGTCCATTTCTTCCAAGTTGTCCATTTTATTGGCATATAGTTGCTTGTAGTAATCTCTCATGATCTTTTGTATTTCTGCAGTGTCAGTTGTTACTTCTCCTTTTTCATTTCTAATTCTGTTGATCTGAATCTTCTCCCTTTTTTTCTTGATAAGTCCAGCTAACGGTTTATCAATTTTGTTTATCTTCTCAAAGAAACAGATTTTATTTTATTGATCTTTGCTACGTTTCCTTCATTTCTTTTTCATTTATTTCTGATCTGACTTTTATGATTTCTTTCCTTCTGCTAACTTTGGGGTTTTTTTGTTCTTCTTTCTCTAATTGCTTTAGGTTCAAGGTTAGGTTGCTTATTCGAGATGTTTCCTGTTTCTTAAGGTAGGATTGTATTGCTATAAACTTCCCTCTTAGAACTGCTTTTGCTGCATCCCATAGGTTTTGGGTCATCGTGTCTCCATTGTCATTTGTTTCTAGGTATTTTTTGATTTCCTCTTTGATTTCTTCAGTGATCACTTCGTTATTGAGTAGTGTATTGTTTAGCCTCCATGTGTTTGTATTTTTTACAGATCTTTTCCTGTAATTGTAATCTAGTCTCTTAGTGTTGTGGTCGGAAAAGATACTTGATACAATTTCAATTCTCTTAAATTTACCAAGGCTTGATTTGTGACCCAAGGTATGATCTATCCTGGAGAATGTTCCATGAGCACTTGAGAAAAATGTGTATTCTGTTGTTTTTGGATGCAATGTCCTATAAATATCAATTAAGTCCATCTTGTTAATGTATCATTTAAAACTTGTGTTTCCTTATTTATTTTCATTTTGGATGATCTGTCCATTGGTGTAAGTGGGGTGTTAAAGTCCCTGACTATGAATGTGTTACTGTCGATTTCCCGTTTTATGGCTGTTAGTATTTGCCTTATGTATTGAGGTGCTCCTATGTTGGGTGCATAAATATTTACAATTGTTATATCTTCTTCTTGGATCGATCCCTTGATTATGTAGTGTCTTTCTTTATCTCTTCTAATAGTCTTTATTTTAAAGTCTATTTTGTCTGATATGAGAATTGCTACTTCAGCTTTCTTTTGGTTTCCATTTCCATGGAATGTCTTTTTCCATCCCTTACTTTCAGTCTGTATGTGTCTCTAGGTCTGAAGTGGGTCTCTTGAAGACAGCATATATATGGGTCTTGTTTTTGTATCCATTCAGCCAGTCTGTGTCTTTTGGTGGGAGCGTTTAATCCATTTACATTTAAGGTAATTATCGATATGTATGTTCCTATTCCCATTTTCTAAATTGTTTTGGGTTCGTTATTGTAGGTCTTTTCCTTCTCTTGTGTTTCTTGCCTAGAGAATTTCCTTTAGCATTTGTTGTAAAGCTGGTTTGGTGGTGCTGAACTCTCTCAGCTTTTGCTTGTCTGTAAAGGTTTTAATTTCTCCATCAAATCTGAATGAGATCCTTGCTGGGTAGAGTAATCTTGGTTGCAGGTTTTTCTCCTTCATCACTTTAAATATGTCCTGCCAGTTCCTTCTGGCTTGCAGAGTTTCTGCTGAAAGATCAGCTCTTAACATTATGGGGGTTCTCTTGTGTGTTGTTTGTTGTTTTTCCCTTGCTGCTTTTAATATGTTTTCTTTGTATTTAATTTTTGACAGTTTGATTAATATGTGTCTTGGCGTATTTCTCTTTGGATTTATCCTGTATGGGACTCTGTGTGCTTCCTGGACTTGACTGACTATTTCCTTTGCCATATTAGGGAAGTTTTCAACTATAATCTCTTCAAATATTTTCTCAGTCCCTTTCTTTTTCTCTTCTTCTTCTGGAACCCCTATAATTCGAATGTTGGTGTGTTTAATGTTGTCTCAGAGGTCTCTGAGACTGTACTCAGTTCTTTTCATTCTTTTTTCTTTATTCTGCTCCGCAGTAGTTATTTCCACTATTTTATCTTCCAGGTCACTTATCCATTCTTCTGCCTCAGTTATTCTGCTATTGTTCCCATCTAGAGTATTTTTAATTTCATTTATTGTGTTGTTAATTGTTGTTTGTTTCATCTTTAGTTCTTCTAGGTCCTTGTTAAATGTTTCTTGCATTTTGTCTACTCTATTTCCAAGATTTTGGATCATCTTTACTATCATTATTCTGAATTCTTTTTCAGGTAGACTGCATATTTCCTCTTCATTTGTTAGGTCTGGTGGGTTTTTATCTTGCTCCTTCATCTGCTGTGTGTTTTTCTGTCTTCTCATTTTGCTTATCTTACTGTGTTTGGGGTCTCCTTTTTGCAGGCTGCCGGTTCATAGTTCCCGTTGTTTTTGGTGTCTGTCCCCAGTGGCTAAGGTTGGTTCAGTGGTTTGTGTAGGCTTCCTGATGGAGGGGACTAGTGCCTTTGTTCTGGTGGATGAGGCTGGATCTTTTCTTTCTGGTGGGCAGGTCCACGTCTGGTGGTGTGTTTTGGGGTGTCTGTGACCTTTTTATGATTTTAGGCAGCCTCTCTGCTAATGGGTGGGGTTGTGTTCCTGTCTTGCTAGTTGTTTGGCATAGGTTGTCCAGCACTGTAGCTTGATGGTCGTTGAGTGAAGCTGGGTGCTGGTGTTGAGATGGAGATCTCTGGGAGATTTTCGCCATTTGATATTATGTGGAGCTGGGAGGTCTCTTGTGGACCAGTGTCCTGAATTTGGCTCTTCCACCTCAGAGGCACAGCACTGACTTCTGGCTGCAGCACCAACAGCCTTTCATCCACATGGCTCAGAATAAAAGGGAGAAAAAGTAGAAAGAAAGAATTAGTATAAGAAGAAAGAAAGAAGGAAAGTAAGGAAGAAAGGAAGAAAGGAAGAAAGAAAAAGAAAGAAAGAAAGAAAGGAGGGAGGGAGGGAGGAAGGAGGGAAGGAAGGAAAAAAGAAAGAAAGAAAGAAAGAAGGGAGAGAGGGAGGAAGGAAGGAAGGAGGGAAGGAAGGAAAAAAGAGAGAAAGAAGATAAAGTAAAATAAAGTAAGATAAAATGTAATAAAGTTATTAAAATAAAGAATAATTTTTACAAAAATAAAAAAACGGACGGATAGAACCCTAGGACAAATGGTGGAAGCAAAGCTATACAGACAAAACCTCACACAAAAGCATACACATACACACTCACAAAAAGAGGAAAAGGGGAAAAAAATCATAAATCTTGCTCTCAAAGTCCACCTCCTCAATTTGGGATGATTAGTTGTCTATTCATGTATTCCACAGATGCAGGGTACACCAAGTTGATTTTGTAGCTCTAATCCGCTGCTTCTGAGGCTGCTGCGAGAGATTTCCCTTTCCGTTCTTTGTTCTCTCAGCTCCCAGGGGCTCAGCTTTGGATTTGGCCCCGCCTCTGCATGGCCGCTGGAGGGCGTCTGCTCTTTGCTCAGACAGGTCAGGGTTATAGGAGCAGCTGCTTTGGGGGTGTGGCTCACTCATGCCGTGGGGGGGGGGGGGGGAGGAGGGAGGGGCACGGAGTGCGGGGCGGGCCTGCGGCGGCAGAGGCCTGCGTGACGTTGCACCAGCCTGAGGCGCGCCGTGTGTTCTCCCGGGGAAGTGGTTCTTGGATCCCGGGACCCTGGCAGTGGCGGCTGCACAGGCTCCCCGGAACGGGGGTGGGGATAGTGACCTGTGCTCGCACACAGGCTTCTTGGTGGCAGCAGCAGCAGCAGCCTTAGCGTCTCATGCCCGTCTCTGGGGTCCGCGCTTTTAGCCGCGGCTCACTCCCGTCTCTGGAGCTCCTTTAAGCAGCGCTCTTAATCCCCTCTCCTCGCGCACCAGGAAACAAAGAGGGAAGAAAACGTCTCTTGCCTCTTCGGCAGGACCAGACTTTCCCCCGGAATCCCTCCCGGCTAGCTGTGACGCACTAAGCCCTTGCAGGCTGTGTTCACGCCGCCAACCCCAGTCCTCTCCCGGCGCTCCGACCGAAACCCAAGCCTCAGCTCCCAGCCCCGCCTGCCCCGGCGGGTGAGCAGACAAGCCTCTCAGACTGGTGAGTGCCGGTCGGTACCGATCCTCTGTGTGGGAATCTCTCCGCTTTGCCTTCCGCACCCCTGTTGCTGTGCTCTACCCCGCAGCTCCGAAGCTTTCCCCCTCCGCCACCCGCAGTCTCCACCCACGAAGGGGTTTCCTATTGTGTGGAAGACTTTCCTCCTTCACAGCTCCCTCCCACTGGTGCAGGTCCCGTCCCTATCCCTTTGTCTCTGTTTTTTCTTTTTTCCTTTGCCCTACCCAGGTACGTGGGGAGTTTCTTGCCTTTTGGGAGGTCTGAGGTCTTCTGCCAGTGTTCAGTAGGTGTTCTGTAGGAGTTGTTCCTCGTGTAGATGTATTTCTGGTGTTATCTGTGGGGAGGAAGGTGAGTTCCGCGTCTTACTCTTCCGCCATCTTCCCCTCTCTTCCATCTTGGTCTGTTTTCACAGCCCAGATTACTATTACTCTCTCTTTCTGTCTTCTAACCCTTTGTTTCAGAGTCTTGCATTTCTTCTGTGTCCAAGGGCTCATTCAGTAACTACTAAATTATGTGCATATAGTCTTGTAGCCCTCTAGCTGTGTGCTCACCCCGAATCTAGTAAAATAAAGTTTTAATTTTCAGTGGCATCAGGTGTGCATTTTCAAAAGGTGATTCTCACTGTGAAGGGCAGACATGAGGTAGGGGCAGGGATGCGAGCCAGAGGGCTGATGAGACCCTGTTTTGGGGAGAGGCAGAGCCTGCTCGGTTAGCAGAGCTGCAGCAGGAGCAGAGGAGGTTCTGTTTTCATCCATGTCAAGTGAGTGAAGGGTGGTCTTCCGGGTGTTTCAAGACCTAAGCTAACCTCACCCCTCATTTAGCCCCCGGTCAGATATCCTGCAGACACTTACTGCATTTGTGTCATGCCACTGAGGGCTGAGGAAGTTAGAGGTCTCGTTCTTCCTTTGACAGCTTCACTCTCAGTTTTGCAGTGACTGCAGATGTTCCAGAGCTACTTTCTCACTTGCTTCTCGACGTTTCTTTCTTCTATAACCTGTGGTGTGTCAGAGGCAACAGTTACCACCTCGGACATAGAATTGTTAGCATTTCTTCCCAATTCTGTGTTAGGTGACATGGAGTTGATAGCTTGAAATGGACATGGTGGAAATATTTACCCAATTGAAGTTGGAAAAGGCTACAAATCAGGGCTCCCCTACCTCTAAAGAACCTGTTGTTTAACATATAGCTGCACACGGTTTCTGTAACCCTTTTGCTTCTGCTCACCACACAAACCAAAGGGAGAGAGAGAAAGAGAGAAGAAAACCATGTTTAAGGGATTGAATACCATGGATTTTCTTCCATGGGACTACGGTGATTTTTAAGAGGAAAAACTTGAGTTCCTTTTCTTTCCCTATCCCAAGTTTTGCATTTATTTCCAAAAGGCCAAATATAGGCTAACTCTCTTCTCTCTCCTCCAGTGGACGGCTGTATTCACAGAGCAGCTGGCCCCTGTTTGGTCGCTGAATGTCGTAACCTGAACGGCTGTGAAACTGGACATGCAAAAATCACGTGTGGCTATGACCTGCCTGCAAAATGTGAGTACAGCTCTTTTGAACACTTTACCTTGTTTTAGTCCTCAAGTGGGTAACTGGAAGAGGAAGTGGTAGCAGTGGTATTTAATTGAATGTACTTTTATTAAGATTTTGTACATGGTAATGAAATGTGTTTTCCAAATACGTCTCCGAGTATATAAATGTGCAATGTTTAATTGTAGGTGATTTTTGCTCGGATCTGTGACAGAGGGTCTCTGAAACAGAGAAATAAAAATACGAGCAAAGTATACCTTACAGTATTTAAGTGCCATGGAGTGACAGCTTCTAGAAATGATGCCAATTTCTTATTCCTTGTTCAGGTTTCTTGATTGTGGATGTGTTTAGAGCAAAGGAGATCAAAGTGATGTATTGTGTTTTCAGCTGCCATGTAAAGGCTGATTGGCAATTACAGCCGAGGCATCTGTCACACTTGGCTTTCAGGAAAAGCCATTGGAATGTGGTTGTCAGAGTGAGAATGTATTTGCTCTTTGAATGTGGAATGGTCAATTTTTCTATTATATTTGAATGGAGAGAAGTATTGCATTGATTGACCTTGTTGCTTAGTCGTTTAGCCAACTGGTTGGGGTGATGTGGAGTAAAAATACTGAAAGAGAAGCTGGTTAAAGGCACAGATTTTTTTTATCACATAATCTTCTGGGGTTGGGGGGTGGAGGTAGAGGGTTTCATTGCACCATTAAGTCATGCATTGATTGGAAATTGGGAAACCAGTTAGTTGTTTATTCCATTCACCTGCTTTATATGATCCCTCCTTGTGAATACATTTTTTTGTAAAAGTGAAGCTGATTTTTTTTTTTTTTCTGTTTTAGTAGTGGAGAATATGTGACTTAAAAATTATGACACAGTCTTTGGGCTCTGTTTAGACAGGTTGTATAAAAATGAATTTCTCATGGATATGTGTGAGTGGAGAGATAGTGTGTTCTATTTTAAAGTATGTTTACATTTGAAGATTTTTAGTAAACAGTAATATATTAAAATGGTATTTTTCTTTGTAACGTTATAATACTGCATTCTGTATACCTTACGGTGTGTTGCTAGTGAAAGTATATCCACTATATACTGTTTAATTTTTTTCTTTAATGACTTTTCATTTTTCTTTCCTTGTTAGCGTTTTTACCTTGTGTGAAAGTTAAATCATGGGCCAAATGGCCCTCAGTCCTACTAAATATATATTTATGTCAAATAAAGTCCCTTGTGTGTAGTGGTGTTTAGAGCACCTCTCCCTCTGACTCAGAGGCGCTGAGTGTTAAAGGTGGTTTCCCTTTCCAGGATTGTATGGCTCCATGTTTACCAAGATTGGTCATTCTTCCTTCTTACCACCATACTACCTCTGTGATATATAATAGTTGACAGATTCCACCCTGAGGACAAGCAGATTATTGATGATTTTCAGATTTAAGGTGTCTGTCCTTAAACCTAGTCTCCTATTGATTCACTGCTTTCTTTCTTATGAATTAAAGCACAAATCAAAAATGTTTCAACTCTGAAATTTCTGAAGACAGCTAACCTCAGAATCATTAAATATGACCAAATAAAATTTCTGAAGACAGCTAACCTCAGAATCATTAAATATGACCAAATAAAATGGTGGCTTTGCTGTATGGATTGACACCACGGTGATTTTGTTTCATGCGCTTGCCCCTGTTTGACATCCCTTTGTATGAGCTTCCTTTGATCGTCATTCAGCTCAATTCAGGGCTGTTGAAGGCTTGTACACCACCAGGCACTAAGGTACAAAGATCAATCTATACCTGTGCTTGAGAAATTCCACGATTGGATTTCCTGGGCAGCCTGGGGCAAGTGAGTCTTTGTGTGACAAGGACTCTAGCCATGGAAAGTCAATCCACAGAACTCAGTACAGAATCTGTGTGAGCTGAGATACTGAATCAGATGACACACATTCAAGTCCCTGTGCACCAGCCCACAGGGCACGTCTAGTAAAAAAATCATCCAGCAGGATAGAAATTCCCAGACTAGAATGACAGTGCCACCTCAAGAAAGTCACAAACATGGAGTATTTGTGACTAGATCTTGGTATTTCTCTATGCTTAATGAGATTAATGATTTATATTAAAAACATAAAGAAAAGCAATGAAAGCAATAAGGAATGAGTAATAATAGCTTACATTTGGCATACCACTTTGTAGTGTGTCACAGTACTTTCACAAAGCCTTGTATTTTAAATTATATTTTATAAACACTGTGTATGTTCTTTTTCCCTTTTCCTATCCCTGAGAGATCTTTTTCTTTCTCATCAATTTGGTTCATCCATTTCAGACTCATTAACAATCCACAGATGTGCTTTTGTAGAGAGAGAATGAAAAGGGAGCTCATTACATACTGTTTGGGTCATTTTCCCCCTCCATATTGAATAATTCCATGACAGTTTGACAGCAGAATCTAGTTCCTATTTGTCCTCTGTGACAGCGGTTTTATCATTTAAGGTACTAAAGCCAGCCATCCAGTCACCAGTGATAATATCTTCGCGCATCAGCAATTTGTTTGGAAAATGCTGTTGTCTGGGTTACAGACAAACTTGGTAATTTTGGACTGGTCTTTGCTTTTTTCATGCTTGCTAAATTAATTTATTCATAAATGCTTGTATTTGAATTACTTATACTTAGAGTCTGTATTCTGTGATTCATCATGATCAGTGGAATGATAAGCCTCAAAGATTTAGTGTTTCTTCACTGCTTGGATATTTTGAATGATGTCTTTTGATGTGGAATAGCCGATCATTCTTTTCAGAAGTAATCTTAAGAGTGGAAAGAATATTGGCCAATACTTCACTGAAGGCTATTGGTAAAGAAATGACTTAGAAAGTGGACTAAGGACTGTTTATACAATTTGATCTTTTGGTATGTTCTCTTTTACAATGTTAGATTTTTTTTTGGATTCGTAATAAAATTTAGATTTCTATGGATTTTTAGAAGCTTGTCAACCTGTTGAATGTTTCTATTCATGCTCTCATCATTCTACCAGAGGGTCAGCTTCATGTGGGTGAGGCTTGTCTGTCTCAGTCATGATCCTAATGTCAATATCTAGCAAATGTGCTGAATTAATGAATGAGTGATCAAATGAATTGTTTCAGACATTTTCACCTGTCAAATAGATTTTTGCCTGTTGCTTCCACTTCTAATTCTTTCCCTCCTTCACTCCACTCTGCCCAGTCCTGTAGATTAATATTCTTAAGTCCAGAGTCCCTGTAATTGTCCACAAGGCTCTAGATGTGTGACCCCCTCTACCTCCTTCTGTCCTCTCCCTCACTCACACGGGCTGCTTTGCTGGATCTTTAATGCCTTTGCATTAGTGTTCCCTCTGCCTGGAATTCTAGTCTTCCAGACACCTGCGTTGTTTGCTCCCTCACCTACGGTACTTCAGATCCTTGCTCAGGTGTCCCCTCAGGTGTCATCCTAACCAACCTATTTTTAATTGCTCCTCTGCTTTATTTATAATTGCTTATCTATAGCATTTAACATTCAAATACACAGTATCATTTACTTATTTATTTTGTTTATTGTCTGTCTCCCATACCAGAATGAGGGCAGAGCTTTTTTTCTGCATCTTCTTCATTTATTGTTGTAAAAACTACTTAGAAAAATGTATGACTTAAAAAAATGCTTAGAAAAATACTTGACACATAACAGGGGTTCAAAAAATATTTGTTGAATGAATGAATAAACTCTAACTCTACTCCTCTCCAAATCCTTCAGTGGGTTTTTCCTCAAACACACACTTGTTAACCTGATTATCTTCGGCCTTCCATGATTTACTGTTCTGTCTTGAGCTACTTACCTTTTATATGATCTGAATTTGCTCAGAATGGCATGTCTGTACATGGGCTCTGTATTGGGGGCTTTCTAGAAAATTCTGTCTTTCTTCCTTTCTACTTGTCTTCCAGACTCAGCTCAGATATCACTTCTGCCATAAAACAACTCAACTAAAAGTGCCTTCTTTTGCCTCAAAATCCAGAAAACTGCATGTTAACGTGCTGAGGGCCCTTTTTACTTGCTACATTTTATTGTTCTATATGCAAACTTTCCACCTTTCTAGAAGTCCCTTGTTTATAATGTATACTAGAGAAATATCTATCAAATGAATTAGTTGTTAAAGGTGGAGATTGGTTTATAATTGTTGGTGGGGGGGATGTAAAAAACATATATTAATATTTCTAAGAAATTATGAAATCAGTGATAGATATCCATTGTGGGTTTTGTTTATTTTTAAATTTTTATTTATTTTATTTTTTGGCTGCACTGGGTCTTCGTTGCTGAGTACAGGCTTTCTCTAGTTGTGGCGAGCGGAGGCTACTCTTCATTGTGGTGCACAGGCTTCTCATTGCGGTGGCTTCTCTTGTTGCGGAACATGGGCTCTAGGTGTGCGGGCTTCAATAGTTGTAGCATGTGGGCTCAGTAGTTGTGGCTCGCGGGCTCTAGCGCACAGGCTCAGTAGTTGTGGCACATGGGCTTAGCTGCTCTGCGTCATGTGGGATCATCCCCAACCAGGGCCCGAACCCCTGTCCCCTGCACTGGCAGGTGGATTCTTAACCACTGAGCCACCAGGGACACACACCCCATTGTGTTTTTTAAATCATATTTTAACATACATTTAATTCCAAAGTCTCTTGTCTAAGAAATTTACTCTTTTTTCAAATTGAAATATAGTTGATTTACAATGTTGCCTTAGTTTCAGGTGTACAGCAAAGTTATTCAGTTATATATATATATATATATATATATATATATATATATATTCTTTTTCAGATTCTTTTCCATTATAGGGTATTACAAGATATTGAATATAGTTCCCTGTGCTATACGGTAGGACCTTGTCGTGTATTTTATATACAGTAGTGTTTATCTGTTAATCCCAAGCTCCTAGTTTATTACTGCCCCCCACCCTGCTGCCCTTTCCCCTCTGGTAACCATAAGTTTGTTTTCTATGTCTATTTCTGTTTTGCAGATAAGTTCATTTGTACCATTTTAAGAAATTTACTCTTAATGGACCTTCTCCTAAAAGTGAACAAATAAAAATAAGAAGCCATATCAACTTTACTTAATGATTTTCAGCGTAGCTCACATGTCTATTCTACTTCTTGAGAATGCTCCACTTTTAGGCTTTAGGGCTGAATAATCATCAAAGATAAGTGGAAAATATGTTAAATTTGTGTATATAAAACGGTGGAACCTGTTTCTTTTATTTCTTCCATTTAATCTTTGTAAGACATCAAAGGGTAATACTAGCATCCAACTCACAGTTTTTTATTAATCATTTGAAAGGAAACTCTAGGGTGAGAGACCGTAGCATAACATGTTTGAATATCATAGAGTGGTGGGAATCAGAATCCTTATTTTATTCGCAGGTGCAATAATAATCAGATGATAGTAGCTTAAACGGTACTGTTGATAATAATTAGTACTTCTCTTGTACCCTTCATCAAGAAATCGTAGTACTTTGAGACATTAGCTCATTAGTCCTTTTGAAATTTCTATGAGGAGCTGACATGGCAATATTTTCTTCCAACACAGAGAGAAATTCAGGTACAGAGAGGTTAAACCTGTTGCTCGCAATAGCAAACTAAGTCTGTATTAGAGACACGGCAGTGACCAAGTAAGTTTTCCTGAGATAGGGAGAGAGTCCATGGCAAGTGTTGGCCAGGCCTGCTGCCTGTTTTTGTAAATAAAAATTTATCAGAATGCAGCTGGGCCCATTTGTTTACATATTGTCTATGCCTACTTTGATGTGACAGAATTGAATGGTTGCAACCAGGATTGTATGGCCACAAGCCGGAAACATTACTATCTGGCCAACAGATAGTTGGCCAGATAGTAATGAAAATTTGCTGAAAAAGTTTGCCAACAACTGGTCTATGACAATCCTTACTTTTTATAAAGGAGGAAGCTGAGATTTATAGAGGTTAAATATTTATTGAATTTTAATGAATGTATATGACTTACTCAGATCACTATTGACAAAAGTGAGATTAAAATACCTGCCATCTCTTTCTTGGGACAGTCCTTGCTTCTGTTGCCTCAACAGAACATCACTTTGGGAGGATGACCTGAAGCCTTTTAAATCTTTCAAATTATAAGACCACCTTGGGGAAAAAAATGCCTGGGAAAAACATGGTCATTTTTCTCAACAGGGTCAGAATTGGAAAATGAATAAGTCAAGTCCCTGAAGGGACAGTTAATTCAAACCACCAGAGTATTAGGCGATACATCTTTATTCCTTGCTTCCTCCAGTGGTGTTAGTCAGTGTACTGAAAGGGAGCCTGTAGTCCTAAGGAGATTCAGTTTCTAGAGTAGGTAACTCATAAGATGGCTTTGAGTTAGTTCTCTGCAAAACACTGCAAAACACGACCTGATTTCAGCCACCGTGGCTCCCCCAGCAGGTGTCTGATTGTGAAGGCAGTGGAGAGGGCATGCTGCTAAGAGTGTGACTGCCAGTCTCTGATGGAAACCTGAGGGCCCTCATGAGCCCCTTCCAAAATTAAATGACTTACATGCCATCAAAAGAAAAATGGCTTTTGAAGAACATAAAAGCAACTTCCTTCCTGAAGAGAGAGATGAGAGTTTTCCTCGTAAAATCAACTCTGATTGGCTCATTTCCCTTAAGTGCTTTAGGAATTTAATTTCTGTCTGAATCTATTTCTTTATAGTCACCACCCCTTTCATTGATATTAAGGGGTTTTGTAGAGTTTATCTCCTTAGTGGTCCTCATGATGAGTGTGGAAAGTGAGAAGGACAGAAGGTTCTCATAATGGGCTACCTGGAGAAGCAGCAGCAACGTCTCTTGGGAACCGGTTAGAGATGTAGACTCTGGTGCCCCACCCCAGACCTACTGAATCAGAAACTCTGTGGTTGGACAAGCTCTCATATGTTTCAGTGTGAGAACCATGACCTGCACAGTGGTGTAATTCAGGGCAGAACCCTGGCCTTTTGATTCCTCGCCCAGCGCGTAACACAGGCATCCTTTTGGGTCACAGGTTAGGGCTTTCTTTGAAGAGACTTCTGACAGGCTCTTCTTTTCCTTTGTGGCATTTACACACTTAGTGATGGAATCTATATTTGTTTGTTTACTTGTTTATGGCCTGTCTTCTCAAACAGGATAACAGTTTAAGGAGAGCAGAAGTCACATCAGTCTCATTCACCCCTAGAATCCTTAGGATCTAACATAATACCCAGTTCAGAGTTGGAGGCTTTCAGTACATATTTACTAGAGGAATTAATGAAAGGATTGTCTTTGTCATTGTCATAGTTGCACTGCCAGAAACCAACCAAGAGAACACTCCAGATAAGCCTACATGATTCCAGAAATCTGCAGAGCTAGGACTGCTGCCTCTTGTGGTAGCATCTCTGTTACCCTGTCACCCAGCACGCTGCTTGCTCAGAGATTCTAGCACCGTAAGACAGCACAGGAGCACAATTGGCTTAATATATCCACATGGTACACATATAACCTACACTTAGATTATGTTCTTTCATTTTTTTTCATTTTGATTTGACTCATTTTGGTAACATAGATTCCATCCCCAAGTAGCTTTGTGATGAAATAACTAAAAATCCTAATAGTAAATAATGTCTTTTAAAAACGTCTACATTTTGGAAGCAACTAGGTATTTACATTGTTGCATTACTGGCTGAGTGTAGAATAAATGCATGTACTTGGCTTGCACTGTTTGACATCTTAGCAGGCCTTCAGAGGACACTGTCTATACCTTCTTTTTCCTATGTGATCAATAGGAAATAACAGTGTAAATCAATTCTGAGAAATAATGTAAATGGACTCTCCAAGGCAATTCCCGCTGTGAGATAAGTAGTTAGCGTTGACACTGGCATTAACCGCAGGGGGAGTAATCAGCCTCTGGACGTGCCTAATCAGAGTTATCAGCTAAGATTAAAAAGGAGCTACTGTCGCGCAGGATTTAAAAGATGAACATTTGAAGGTGTTCTCATAAATTAAAGCCATCAGAATTGCTTTGAGTAATTTAGGTTGCTTTGAGGGCAGGCACAAGCAAACAGGAAAGGTTAATCTCAGAGCCATGGTAGGTGATGTGCAGGAACAGCAGAATACATTTATTGAAATAAGCAGCAGATACTGAGCTAAATGAAGATTTTCCTCCAGTGCTAAAATGTTCCTTGAGTTCTTGCTAACATATATGATTCAAATAAAAAGTGGGTAGACTTATTAACTATCCTTGCAATTAATCACTAATCCCAAAGATTAAATATTAGACCGCGTCATGGCTTGATTAGAGGTGTTTCCAGTTGAAAATATTGATGGGACCAAGCTCTGCACTTTGGAATAAAAGATTGATTCTAGGTCAAGTACACTAATTGTCAAGGTAGAAGGTCCGAGGAGAAGTCCTGAATCCAGGATATTCTAATTGTTGGGTCAAGCCCTCTGAGCCTGGGTTTCCTCATCCATGATTAGCTGGGGGTGGGCATATCTACCTTAGGCAAGTTTGTTAAAGAGTAGACACAGAACCACTTTTTAATAGTGTAAGACATATAGCTATAAGATTCTATTATTACTTGTGAAATACTTTCCATACCTCATTAACTTATTCAGTCTATGTTTATTGACACTTTCTCTGGGCTTGAGTGCTCTTCTAGAGTGTAGAAAACTACAGTGAAGAAGATAGCCAAGGTCCTGTCCTCTTCGATCTTAGGTTCCAGCAGAGTGAGGCGGAAAATAAACACATGCACGTAAAAGCAAAGCCTCTCAGATGATGGTAAGGGCTACGAGAAAAATAAAAAGTTCTGAGAGAATGAACTATTTTTCCATGGTGGTCAGGGAAGGCCTCCCCGAGGAGGTGATGCCCGAGCTGAGAGCCACGTAGCTATCTGGGGGGAAAGTCACTGCTGGCAGAGGGAAAGCACTTTACCACTGGGTTAAGAAAACTCACCTTGCCTGATGTGTAAAATGAGATAGTCCATGAATTTTTCTTTCTTTTTTCTTTTTTAACATCTTTATTGGAGTATAATTGCTTTACAATGATGTGTTAGTTTCTGCTGTATAACAAAGTGAATCAGCTATACATATAAATATATCCCCATATCTCCTCCCTCTTGCGTCTCCCTCCCACCCTCCCTATCCCACCCCTCTAGGTGGTCACAAAGCACTGAGCTGATCTCCCTGTGCTATGCCGCTGCTTCCCACTAGCTGTTTTACATTTGGTACTGTATATATGTCCATGTCACTCTCTCACTTCGTCCCAGCTTACCCTTCCCCCTCCTCATGTCCTCAAGTCCATTCTCTACATCTGCGTCTTTATTCCTCTCCTGCCACTAGGTTGTTCAGACCATTTTTAAAACATTTTTTAGATTCCATATATATGTGTTAGCATATATGGTATTTGTTTTTCTCTTTCTGACTTCCTTCACTCTGTATGACAGACTCTAGGTCTATTCACCTCACTACAAATAACTCGATTTCGTCTCTTTATATGGCTGAATAATATTCCATTGTATATATGTGCCACATCTTCTTTATCCATTCATCTGTTGATGGACACTTAGGTTGCTTCCGTGTCCTGGCTGTCGTAAATAGAGCTGCAATGAACCTTGTGGTACATGACTCTTGTTGAATTATGATTTTCTCCGAGTATATGCCCAGTACTGGGATTGCTGGGTCATATGGTAGCTCTATTTTTAGTTTTGTAAGGAACCTCAGTACTATTCGCCATAGTGGCTGTATCAATTTACATTCCCACCAACAGTGCAAGAGAGTTCCCTTTTCTCCACACCCTCTCCAGCATTTATTGTTTGTAGATTTTTTGATGATGGCCGTTCTGACTGGTGTGAGGTGATACTTCATTGTAGTTTTGATTTGCATTTCTCTAATAATTAGTGATGTTGAGCATTCTTTCATGTGTTTGTTGGCAATCTATATATTTTCTTTGGAGAAATGTGTATTTATGTCTTCTGCCTATTTTTGGATTGGGTTGTCTGTTTTTTTGATATTGAGCTCCATGAGCTCCTTGTAAATTTTGGAGATTAATCCTTTTTCAGTTGCTTCATTTGCAAATATTTTCTCCCATTCTGAGGGTTGTCTTTTCGTCTTGTTTATAGTTTCCTTTGCTGTGCAGAAGCTTTTAAGTTTCATTAGGTCTCATTTGTTTATTTTTGTTTTTATTCCCATTTCTCTAGGAGGTGGGTCAAAAAGTATCTTGCTGTGATTTATGTCATAGAGTGTTCTGCCTATGTTTTCATCTGAGAGTTTGATGATGTCTGGCCTTACATTTAGGTCTTTAATCCATTTAGAGTTTATTTTTGTGTATGGTGTTAGGGAGTGTTCTAATTTCATTCTTTCATATGTAGCTATCCAGTTGGCCCAGCACCACTTATTGAAGAGGCTGTCTTTTCTCCATTGTATATTCTTGCCTCCTTTATCAAAGATAAGGTGACCATATGAGCCTGGGTTTATCTCTGGGCTTTCTATCCTGTTCCGTTGATCTGTATTTCTGTTTTTGTGCCAGTACTGTCTTGATCACTGTAGCTTTGTAGTATAGTCTGAAGTCAGGGAGCCTGATTCCTCCAGCTCCGTTTTTCACTCTCAAGATTGCTTTGGCTATTCAGGGTCTTTTGTGTTTCCATACAAATTGTGAAATTTTTTATTCTAGTTGTGTGAAAAATTCCAGTGGTAGTTTGATAGGGATTGCATTGAATCTGTAGATTGCTTTGGGTAGTAGAGTCATTTTCACAATGTTGATTCTTCCAATCCAAGAACATGGTATATCTCTCCATCTATTTGTATCATCTTTAATTTCTTTCATCAGTGTTATAATTTTCTGCATACAGGTCTTTTGTCTTCTTAGGTAGGTTTATTCCTAGATATTTTATTCTTTTTGTTGCAGTGGTAAATGGGAGCGTTTTCTTGATTTCACTTTCAGATTTTTCATCATTAGTGTATAGGAATGCCAGAGATTTCTGTGCATTAATTTTGTATCCTGCTACTTTACCAGATTCATTGATTAGCTCTAGTAGTTTTCTGGTAGCATGTTTAGGATTCTCTCTATATAGTATCATGTCATCTGCAAACAGTGACAGCGTTACTTCTTCTTTTCCAATTTGGATTCCTTTTATTTCTTTGATTGCTGTGGCTAAAAATTCCAAAACTGTGTTGCGTAATAATGGTGAGAGTAGGCAACCTTGTCTTGTTCCTGATCTTAGTGGAAATGCTTTCAGTTTTTCACCATTGAGGACGATGTTGGCTGTGGGTTTGTCATATATGGCCTTTATTTTGTTGAGGAAAGTTCCCTCTATGCCTACTTTCTGGAGGGTTTTTACAATAAATGGGTGTTGAATTTTGTCAAAAGCTTTCTCTGCATCTATTGAGATGATCGTATGGTTTTTCTCCTTCAATTTGTTAATACGGTATATCACGTTGATTGATTTGCGTATATTGAAGAATCCTTGTATTCCTGGGATAAACCCCACTTGATCATAGTGTATGATCCTTTTAATGTGCTGTTGGATTCTGTTTGCTAGTGTTTTGTTGAGGAGTTTTGCATCTATGTTCATCAGTGATATTGGCCTGTAGTTTTCTTTCTTTGTGACATCTTTGGTTTTGATATCAGGGTGATGGTGGCCTCATAGAATGAGTTTGGGAGTGCTCCTCCCTCTGCTATATTTTGGAAGAGTTTGAGAAGGATAGGTGTTAGCTTTTCTCTAAATGTTCGATAGAATTCGCCTGTGAAGCCATCTGGTCCTGGGCTTTTGTTTGTTGGAATATTTTTAATCACAGTTTCAATTTCAGTGCTTTTGATTGGTCTGTTCATATTTTCTATTTCTTCCTGGTTCAGACTCGGAAGGTTGTACGTTTCTACGAATTTGTCCATTTCTTCCATTTTATTGGCATAGAGTTGCTTCTAGTAATCTCTCATGATCCGTTGTATTTCTTAGTGTCACTTTTTACTTCTCCTTTTTCATTTCTAATTCTATTGATTTGAGTTTTCTCCCTTTTTTTCTTGATAAGTCTGGCTAATGGTTTATCAATTTTGTTTGTCTTCTCAAAGAACCAGCTTTTGGTTTTATTGATCTTTGCTATTGTTTCCTTCATTTCTTTTTCATTTATTTCTGATCTGATCTTTATGATTTCTTTCCTTCTGCTAACTTTGGGGTTTTTTTGTTCTTCTTTCTCTAATTGCTTTAGGTGTAAGGGTAGGTTGTTTATTTGAGATGTTTCTTGTTTCTTAAGGTAGGCTTGTATAGCTATAAACTTCTCTCTTAGAACTGCTTTTGCTGCATCCCATAGGTTTTGAGTCATTATGTTTTCATTGTCATTTGTGTCTAGGTATTTTTTGACTTCCTCTTCGATTTCTTCAGTGATCTCTTGCCTATTAAGTAGTGTGTTGTTTAGCCTCCATATGTTTGTATTTCTTACAGATTTTTTCCTGTAATTGATATCTAGTCTCATAGCATTGTGGTCAGAAAAGATACTTGACTCAATTTCAATTTTCTTAAATTTACCAAGGCTTGATTTGTGACCCAGGGTATGATCTATCCTGGAGAATGTTCCATGAGCACTTGAGAAGAATGTGTATTCTGTTGTTTTTGGATGGAATGTCCTATAAATACCAATTAAGTCCATCTTGTTTAATGTATCATTTAAAGCTTGTGTTTCCTTATTTATTTTCATTTTGGATGATCTGTCCATTGGGAATTGCCATTCTTATTTTGAGAAGAAAAATTAATTCCGCTTCTGTTCTGTTTTGTTGCTGTTAGCTAAGTGAAGCAGAGGTAACTTCCTAAGTACATTTGTGGCAGCGCCCTTCCAAATCTGTTTTCGGTCTAGGTGGTGTGTTTCCCATTAGCTCCTTCATTTTTCCGAACCGTCTAGAGTTTGCTCCATTTCTAATCACACATTATTTGTGAAATCCATATAATTTCCTGAGAGCTTCTGAACCTTTCCTTTCCCTACCTGTGACATTTTGAGGAAAGATTTATTCCCCATCTGTGTTTATTCTGCTTTGTGAAGATCATTAGAGACAACCTGAAATGTTTTTTTTTTTTCAAATTCTCTTTCAAATTGTGTCTGTTTTGCATTTAGGGTTCAGTTACCCATTTGAAGCTGTATGGAGGACAAGGGGCTGTCTTAGAAATCCCCCTCTTTCCAGACACTCAGTTTTTGCTTTCTTTCATCATGGCGCATGATGCCAAACGATTGTCTTTCCTTACGTGGCCAGGTGATTTTTTTCCTGTTTTAATGTTACTCCTCTACTTGGGTGTGTCACATACATATGTATACATAGACATAGACATGTCATTTTTCATGTACTCCCTTAGAAGTATGTTCTTATTATGCTGAACACAGATTTCCTTTTGCATTATAATGTGTTTTATGAGTATAGAATTCAGGGCTTTTTTTTTCAGTTTTTGGGACTACTTGGGAAAGTATTCTGGGAGAGTTTGGGGGTGGTTTGATGGAACTGGGATGGAGGACTTTAGGGATCCCCTGGAAAAAAGTATACTTTGCATCTAACGATCTTTCTGGTACATACTAAGTAGTGATAAGTGTTTCATTCATTCAGAAAACACTGATTGGTTCCTAAAATATGTGCCAGGTGCTTGGCTTATCTTTTGGAAAAGAATAATATGCCAAACAGACAGGGAGCTTGCCCTCCTGGAATTGATTTGAGCTGAAATGAACAAGTGACTTGCCCAGGATCACACAGATTTAAGTGATGAAGCCTTACCAGGAGTCCAAATTGTCAGTTTTTCCGTCTGTCATCCTTTCTTCTTTGTCATGGGGGTTTTCTTTGGGGCTTCATATAGTGAAAAAATCTGGTGGTGTTGACCTTCTTGCCTCATGCTTCTTTGGGGGTTTCCTATGCAGTGACCAGTGGAAATGGTCAGTGGATTCCAACATATTTGTACCCTGGGAGGGGAGGAGGGACATGGCACACCTCTCTTTGTCTAGTATTGTAAATGACTTGGGAAAACCGTTTTCTAACTTGGCATCAGGGGTACAGGCCTTTCCTAACTTGGGTGTGGTGTAACATTTGCCCGACATTTTCTAACGACACATGGAGCACAGTCCGGTAATCCCTATGAACTCAGAGGTTGATATTTCACATTACTTAAGAATAAGGCAGACAGTGATTTGTAAACACTATTTTCAATAATTAATTGTGATTTGATGTCCATATGTTTTAGGAAAAAAAATCTTTTGTATCTCTAGTCCCTCAGACAGAATATCAAACGTGCATTGTTATACAATGTAGAAACCAATTAAACAGACAAATTCATTACCTATGGATTCATTCTATTTATTTTCTTTAGAAGCACCTTTTAAAAATAAGATTGACACCTGTCTGTCAAAGCATCCGTACCAAGTTATGTTTCCCACACATAAAAGACATGGGTGGAGTTCAGGAGTCCTTGCCTGTCCTCTGGTATTATGGCCTCTCTGCTCATTTGTTTACTTTCCCTTTCTTTTTTCCCTCAGTGCATTGTATGCCTGTCAAATTTTTCTTGAACTGTTTGATTGATTGACTTGTGGCATAATCCATTTTAGAGATAGACTTTGGAACTTCCTGAAGTCAGAATCAACCCATAAGAAATATTTAAGTGGATGCCCTTCCTGTCTGGAACTTTCTTTCTATTGATATTCACATCCCATAAAATGGTTAAGAACGTGGGCTTTGAAGCCCAACATTCTAGACTCAAATTCAGGCTCTGGATTTGGGCAAGTTATGAAACCTCTTTGTGCCTCAGTGTTGCCACCTGGACATGGGAATAAGAATAGCCCTGCTCTCACAGAGATGCTGAGGATTATGGGTCAGTGTCTGGCTGCACTCAGAGCACTGCTGGACTCCATGTAAACGCTGTGTAAGGTGAGCTGTTTTTCCCTGAGGTTATCCTGACCACCTTATCTGAAATGTCACCCCATCACCCTCTATTCTCTTGCCCTGCTTTACTTGACATCACAGCCCTTATCATCATCTGAGGTTATTTTATGTTTTATTGGTTTGTTTGTTGAATGTTTGTCTCTTCCACTAGAATGTAATCTTCATGAGAGCAGGGACTTTTTTCACTATTGTATCTCCTGGTCTGAGGAAGTCTTCAGAACCATTTGTGAATGAACAAATGTATGTGCACAGAAACTTTAATTACTTATAATTATTAGCAGAGTTACTGGAAGAACTAGCCTAAGAAAACATTTAGTTTCGTACTCTACTTATTTGGCTCTTCCAGGAACTTGGCCAATAGTTAAAAATAAGCTAGGAAAATAGCATTAATATACTGGGAGGTCAAGCCCATATTTGACATTTCGTATATCTACCAAGAATGTTTTAGGTGTGCTGTACATTTTTTTCCCCTATTTCTCAAAACTGTAGATTAAGTAGTAGTGTCAGGATGAAATAAGGCAGAGAGGAAGTGGTCTAAAGAACTTGACCTGGGAAGCATGTCCTGACTTGCTTGACTGAAAGCCAATAGATTGATAGGGAGATCCTTTCCCATTGATTTAGTCTGTGTTCAAAGATGATTTGCAAGCTCAATTTATTGTTTAACCTCATTAAAATAAAGTGATAATTTTATGGGTTTGAAATATGTTATGACTGACTTTCTGATTGAGACTGCTAGCCCCAGGGCTTACAACTTACATGTAAATGTGTTCAGAGGGGAAATATTGATGTTTGTTTCCTCTGTGTTCACACTGTTCAGACTTTATGGTGAATAACAAAGCTTTACAACTTGTTTTTCACAAATAGGATGCTAGGGACTTGCAGCAACATGGAAAATCTGTTTATTATTTTGTGTCAGAGTTATCTGGGCCATCTCCCCCTTAACAGACCCGCAGAGCTAATTGTTGCTTGGGGTAGAGAAGGAAATAGCATAATAGCCAGTGCTTAGAGAATATTAATTTCACATAAATAGAATTTCCTTTTATTACAGGGAAGGTAATTTTCTGACCACTAGGCAATAGAGTGGAATTTACTGTTAACCCCAATTTTGCCAGATGGGTGAAGGCATAACCCACCCCATCATGACTTTAGGACTTCTGACATAAAGTTTTAAAAATATAATTACAGTTTCTTGCTTAGGAATCACCTCTGCTTTCAGCACTTGTAGTTGCAGCTATGGTCCTGAGACCACTGCATCAAGTAGGGAAAAAAAGAAAATTGAGGTGATTTGAGGAAGAGAGAAAAAAGATTACATGGGGTGTCCATGCAAAAAAAAAAAAACAAAAACCCTTAACCACAGCATGTATCTGGGTAATGGGCATATTCAGTGGGTGAATATCCCAGTTATAAAGCCAGTCCAACACGGCTTGTATGTGAAGCATATCAACTGCTTCATCTGAGTGTTCCACTTGGCATTTATGGGGGGAGTTGGACAGTCCCCCTTCTCAGAGTAAACAGACCTCACAGTAGATTTTACCCAATCCATCATTTTGGAGAGTGTTATGTGCCTGGATCATCTGTAGCTCACTTGTTCCCTAGTGAGCAGTGAGTCCTGTGTCAACCCAAACAGGTTCTTCTGCTCTGCAACATTCAAAACCAAAGACACTGCCCCTAAACTAGTCACTCTCACAAACTATTTTAGTAAATGTTCTTCAGGAAGCTGAAGATACAGATCCACAAAATGAGGCAACTCCATCACAGTATACGCTCTTGTTTCAGTAGTGTCTTGACCGCCCTACATGGACTACCTTCTTGGTGACCAGAGGTACCTTCGTTGTCTTGGTGTAATTTTTCCCTTTTCAGGCTGTTTTGTGGCCACACCTCAGACTGACCAAAATCTAAGCATGGTCTAGCATCAAGGCCCAACCCAGAACTTTCTTTTTAGCTACTACAGATGACAATAAACAAGGAAATGTGTTTAGCATGGTTCTTTTTTTGCATCTCCTTATGTACCCAGTGAGCCAACTTGGGAATCAGATCTACTACCATTCCTAAATTCCACTGGTAACTTTTAACTTTAATAACTGCTCATGGTGTAGCTGCAGATTTACACAATGTGACTAGGGTTCAAAAGTTCCACGTTACTGGCCCTTTCATCTCTTCTCTTCCCAAACCATGCATTTCTCTGAGCCGAGGTGGGCCTGGTAAATCCCAATTCTGCCACTTCTATTTTTTTTTTTTTTCATGTGATGTCTGAAACATTTATATTAACATATTTCCATACAACTAACCCAAAGAAAGTTTAGTATTAGTTGTTTTTTGTTTGTTTGTTTTTTTGTACTGCGGGTTCTTATCAGTCATCAGTTTTATACACATCAGTGTATACATGTCAATCCCAATCGCCCAATTCAGCACATGACCATCCCCACCCCACCACGGTTTCCCCCCCTTGGTGTCCATACGTTTGTCCTCTACATCTGTGTCTCAACTTGTGCCCTGCAAACTGGTTCATCTGTACCATTTTTCTGTGTTCCACATACATGCGTTAATGTACGATATTTGTTTTTCTCTTTCTGACTTACTTCACTCTATGTGACAGTCTCTAGATCCATCCACGTCTCAACAAATGACTCAATTTCATTCCTTTTTATGGCTGAGTAATATCCCATTCTATATATGTACCACATCTTCTTTATCCATTCATCTGTCGATGGGCATTTAGTTTGCTTCCATGACCTGGCTATTGTAAATGGTGCTGCAGTGAACATTGGGGTGCATGCATCTTTTTGAATTATGGTTTTCTCTGGGTATATGCCCAGTAGTGGGATTGCTGGATCATATGGTAATTCTATTTTTAGTTTTTTAAGGAACCTCCATACTGTTCTCCATAGTGGTTGTATCAATTTACATTCCCACCAACAGTGCAAGAGGGTTCTGTTTTCTCCACACCATTTCCAGCATTTGTTGTTTGTAGATTTTCTGATGATGCCCATTCTAACTGGTGTGAGGTGATACCTCATTGTAGTTTTGATTTGCATTTCTCAAATAATTAGTGATGTTGAGCAGCTTTTCATGTGCTTCTTGGCCATCTGTATGTCTTCTTCGGAGAAATGTCTATTTAGGTCTTCTGCCCATTTTTGGATTGGGATGTTTGTTTTTTCACTATTGAGCTGCATGAGCTGTTTATATATTTTGGAGATTAATCCCGTGTCCACTGATTCGTTTGCAAATATTGTCTCCCATTCTGAGGGTTGTCTTTTCATCTTGTTTATGGTTTCCTTTGCTGTGCAAAAGCTTTGAAGTTTCATTAGGTCCCATTTGTTTATTTTTGTTTTTATTTGCATTACTATAGGAGATGGATCAAAAAAGATCTTGCTGTGATTTATGTCAAAGAGTATTCTTCCTATCTTTTCCTCTAAGAGTTTTATAGTGTCCGGTCTTACATTTAGGTCTCAAATCCATTTTGAGTTTATTTTTGTGTATGTTGATAGGGAGTGTTCTAATTTCATTCCTTTACATGTAGCTGTCCAGTTTTCCCAGCACCACTTATTGAAGACACTGTCTTTTCTCCACTGTATATCTTTGCCTCCTTTCTCATAGATTAGTTGACCATAGGTGCGTGGGTATATCTCTGGGCTTTCTATCTTGTTCCATTGATCTACGTTTCTGTTTTTGTGCCAGTACCATATTGTCTTGATTACTGTACCTTTGTAGTATAGTCTGAAGTCAGGGAGTCTGATTTCTCCAGCTCCATTTTTTTCCCTCAAGAGTGCTTTGGCTATTCGGGGTCTTTTGTGTCTCCATACAAATTTTAAGACGATTTGTTCTAGTTCCGTAAAAAATGCTCTTGCTAATTTGATAGGGATTGCATTGAATCTGTAGGTTGCTTTGGGTAGTATAGTCATTTTCACAATATTCATTCTTCCAGTCCAAGAACATGGTATATCTTTCCATCTGTTGGTATCATCTTTAATTTCTTTCATCAGTTTCTTATAGTTTTCTGCATACAGGTCTTTTGTCTCCCTAGGTAGGTTTATTCCTAGGTATTTTATTCTTTTTGTTGCAGTAGTAAATGGGAGTGTTTTCCTTCATTTCTCTTTCAGATTTTTCATCATTAGTGTATAGGAATGCAAGAGATTTCTGTGCATTAATTTTGTATGCTGAAACTTTACCAAATTCATTGATTAGCTCTAGTAGTTTTCTGGTGGCATTTCTAGGATTCTCTATGTATAGTATCATGTCATCTGCAAACAGTGACAGTTTTACTTCTTCTTTTCCAATTTGTGTTCCTTTTATTTCTTTTTCTTCTCTGATTGCTGTGGCTAGGGCTTCCAAATCTATGTTGAATAATAGTAGTGAGAGTGGACATCCTTGTCTCGTTCCTGATCTTAGAGGAAATGCTGTCAGTTTTTCACCACTGAGAATGATTTTTGCTATGGGTTTGTCGCATATGGCCTTTATTATGTTGAGGTAGGTGCCCTCTATGCCCACTTTCTGGAGAGGTTTTATCATAAATGGGTGTTGAATTTTGTCAAAAGCTTTTTCTGCATCTATTGAGATGATCATATGGTTTTTATTCTTCAATTTATTAATATGGCATATCACATTGATTTATTTGCATATATTGAAGAATGCTTGCATCCTTGGGATAAATCCCACTTGATCGTGGTGTATGATCCTTTTAATGTGTTGTTGGATTCTGTTTGCTAGAATTTTGTTGAGGATTTTTGCATCTATATTCATCAATGATATTGGTCTATAATTTTCTTTTTTGGTAGTATCTTAGTCTGGTTTTGTTATCAGGGTGATGGTGGCCTCATAGAATGAGTTTGGGAGTGTTCCTTTCTCTGCGGTTTTTTGGAAGAGTTTGAGAAGAATGGGTGTTAGCTCTTCTCTTAATGTTAGATAGAATTCACCTGTGAAGCCATCTGGTCCTGGGCTTTTGTTTGTTGGAAGATTTTTAATGACAGTTTCAACTTCATTACTTGTGATTGGTCTGTTCATATTTTCTGTTTCTTCCTGGTTCAGTCTTGGAAGGTTATACCTTTCTAAGAATTTGTCCATTTCTTCCAGGTTGTCCATTTTATTGACATAGATTTGCTTGCAGTAGTCTCTTAGGATACTTTGTATTTCTGCACTGTCTGTTGTAACTTCTCCTTTTTCATTTCTAATTTTATTGATTTGAGTCCTCTCACTCTTTTTCTTGATGAGTCTGGCTGATGGTTTATCAATTTTGTTTATTTTCTCAAAGAACCAGCTTTTAGTTTTATTGATCTTTGCTATTGTTTTCTTTGTTTCTATTTCATTGATTTCTGCCCTGATCTTTGTGATTCCTTTCCCTCTGCTAACTTTGGGATTTGTTTGTTCTTCTTTCTCTAGTTCCTTTAGGTGTAAGGTTAGTTTATTTACTTGAGATTTTTCTTGTTTCTTGAGGTAGGCTTGTGTAGCTATAAACTTCCCTCTTAGAACTGCTTTTGCTGCATCTCATAGGTTTTGGATCGCTGTGTTTTCATTGTCATCTGTCTCTATGTATTTTTTTATTTTGACTCTGATTTCTTCAGTGATCTCTTGCTTATTTAGTAACGTATTGTTTAGCCTCCATGTGTTTGTGTTTTTTACATTCTTTTCCCTGTAATTTATTTCTAATCTCATAGCGTTGTGGTCAGAAAAGATGCTTGATATGAATTCAATTTTCTTTAATCTACTGAGGCTTGATTTGTGGCCCAAGATGTGATCTGTCCTGGAGAATGTTCCGAGTGCACTTGAGAAGAAAGTGTAATCTTCTGTTTCTGGATGGAATGTCCTATAAATATCAATTATATCTATCTGGTCTGTTGTGTCATTTAAAGCTTCTGTTTCCTTATTTATTTTCATTTTGGATGATCTGCCCATTGGTGTAAGTGAGGTGTTAAAGTTCCCCACTATGACTGTGTTACTGTCGATTTCCTCTTTTATAGCTGTTAGCAGTTACCTTATGTATTGAGGTGCTCCTATGTTGGGGGCATATATATTTATAATTGTTATATCTTCTTCTTGGATTGATCCCTTGATCATTATGTGGTGTCCTTCCTTGTCTCTTATAACATTCTTTATTTTAAAGTCTATTTTATCTGATATGAGTATAGGTACTCCAGCTTTCCTCTGATTCCCATTTGCATGGAATATCTTCTTCCATCCCCTCACTTTCAGTCTGTATATGTCTCTAGGTCTGAAGTGGGTCTCTTGTGGACAGCGTATATATGGGTCTTGTTTTTGTATACATTCAGCAAGCCTTTTGGTTGGAGCATTTAATCCATTCACGTTTAAGGTAATTATCGCTATATATGTTCCTATGACCAGTTTCTTAATTGTTTTGGGTTTGTTTTTGTAGGTCCTTTTGTTCTCTTGTGTTTCCCACTTAGAGAAGTTCTTTTAGCATTTGTAGTAGAGCTGGCTTAGTGGTGCTGAATTCGCTTAGCTTTTGCTTATCTGTAAAGCTTTTGATTTCTCCATGGAATCT
Source organism: Phocoena sinus (assembly GCF_008692025.1). Classification (NCBI taxonomy): domain Eukaryota; kingdom Metazoa; phylum Chordata; class Mammalia; order Artiodactyla; family Phocoenidae; genus Phocoena; species Phocoena sinus. The sequence continues at coordinate 41,036,348 of NC_045777.1, forward strand.
GAATGAGATCCTTGCTGGGTAGAGTAATCTTGATTGTAGGTTCTTCCCTTTCATCAGTTTAAGTGTATCATGCCACTCCCTTGTGGCTTGTAGAGTTTCTGCTGAGAAATCAGCCGATAACCTTATGGGAGTTTCCTTGTATGTTATTTGTCGGTGGTTTTTCCATTGCTGCTTTCAATAAGTTTTCTTTGTCTTTAATTTTTGCCAATTTGATTGCTATGTGTCTCGGCATGTTTCTCCTTGGGTTTATCCTGTATGGGACTCGCTGTGCTTCCTGGACTTGGGTGGCTATTTCCTTTTCCATGTTAGGGAAATTTTCGACCATAATCTCTTCAAATATTTTCTCTCGTCCTTTCTGTCTCCCTTCTCCTTCTGGGACCCCTGTAATGTGAATATTGTTGCGTTTCATGTTGTCCCAGAGGTCTCTTAGGCTGTCTCATTTCTTTTCATTCTTTTTTCTTTAGTCTGTTCCGCAGCAGTGAATTCCACCATTGTCTCTTCCAGGTCACTTATCCGTTCTTCTGCCTCAGTTATTCTGCTATTGATTCCTTCTAGTGTAGTTTTCATTTCAGTTATTGTATTATTCATCTCTGTTTGTTTGTTCTTTAATTCTTCTGGGTCTTTGTTAAACATTTCTTTGCATCTTCTCGATCTTTGCCTCCATGCTTTTTCTGGGGTCCTGTATCATCTTCACTATCATTATTCTGAATTCTTTTTCTGGAAGGTCACCTATCTCCACTTCATTTAGTTCTTTTTCTGGGGTTTTTTCTTGTTCCTTCATCTGGTATATAGCCCTCTGCCTTTTCACCTTGTCTATCTTTCTGTGAATGTGGTTTTTGTTCCACAGGCTTCAGGATTGTAGTTTTCTTGCTTCTGCTGTCTGCCCTCTGGTGGATGAGGCTATCTAAAAGGCTTGATGGGAGGGACTGGTGGTGGGTAGAGCTGACTGTTGCTCTGGTGGCAGAGCTCCGAAAAATTTTAATCCACTTAAATGTTGATGGGTGGAGCTGGGTTCCCTCCCTGTTGGTTGTTTGGCCCGAGGCAACCCAACACTGGAGTCTACCTGGGCTCTTTGGTAGGGCTAATGACAGACTCTGGGAGGGCTCATGCCAAGGAGTACTTCCCAGAACTTCTGCTGCCAGTGTCCTTGTCCCCACGGTGAAACAGAGCCACCCCCCGCCTCTTCAGGAGACCTTCCAACACTAGCAGGTAGGTCTGGTTCAGTCTCCTATGGGGTCACTGCTCCTTCCCCTGGGTCCCGATGCGCACACTACTTTGTGTGTGCCCTCCAAGAGTGGAGACTCTGTTTCCCCCAGTCCTGTCGAAGTCCTGCAATCAATTCCCACTAGGCTTGGAAGTCTGATTCTCTAGGAATTCCTCTTCCTGTTGCCAGACCCCCAGGTTGGGAAGCCTTACGTGGGGCTCAGAACCTTCACTCTGGTGGGTGGACTTCTGTGGTATAAGCATTCTCCAGTCTGTGAGTCACCCACCCAGCAGTTATGGAATTTGGTTTTACTGTGATTGCGCCCCTCCTACCTTCTCATTGTGGCTTCTCCTTTGTCTTTGGATGTGAGGTATCTTGTTTGGTGAGTTCCAGTGTCTTCCTGTTGATGATTGTCCAGCAGCTAGTTGTGATTCAGGTGTTCTCGCAAGAGGGAGTGAGGGCACGTCCTTCTACTCTGCCCGTGAATTCTTAACCCCAATTCTGCCACTTCTGACACCTTTTCTGAACTCTTTTACTCACAGCTTTTCTGACACCAAATTTATGCGTGTGTGTGTGTGTGTGTGTGTGTGTGTTTTGTCATACAAATGCTCTAAGTCTTTTGGTGCCAACTGGATGTCCTACGATTCAATTCAGTTCTGACACTGGGTACCTGGAGTTAGTGTCAGATGCCACAAATTAAGGCCTCAGCCCCCCAAGACTGCCCCCACTTCAAATGCCAGCCAAAAGTCCCAGCTTTTCACCAGTACTTCTCATGGACGAGCTATAATTTGAGGGTTCCTGTGACCTTCCTCAGGTTTGAAAATTTGCTAGAATGACTCACAGAACTCAGGGAGACTGTTTACCTACTATTGTTGGTTTATTATAAAGAATACAACTCAGGAACACTCAAATGGAAGAAGTGTAGTGGGGTAGATACCAGAATGCATGGAGCTTCCACGCCCTCTCAGGGTACATCACCCTCCCAGCACCCATGTGGTCAACCTGGAAGCATTCCCAACCCCAAGGTGCAGGAGTTCATTATGTAGGCATGATTGATTAAGTCATTGGCCATTGGTGATGAACCCCTTCTCCAGCCTCGTCCCCTCCATGAAGGTCCAGCGGGTGAAGCTAACCCTCTAATTACATGGTTCCTTTGGCAACCAGCCCCCACCATGAGCCATCTGTGGGTCACCTCACTAGCATAAACTCGAGTTTGGTTAAATGAATAACAAAAGATGCTCCTGGGCTTCCCTTTTGGCGCAGTGGTTGAGAGTCCGCCTGCCGATGCAGGGGACACGGGTTCGTGCCCCGGTCCGGGAAGATCCCACATGCCGCGGAGCGGCTGGGCCCGTGAGCCATGGCTGCTGAGCCTGCGCGTCCGGAGCCTGTGCTCCGCAATGGGAGAGGCCACAACGGTGAGAGGCCCGCGTACTGCAAAAAAACAAAAACAAAAGATGCTTCTGTCACCTCTGTCACTCAGGACATTCCAGAGGTTTTAGAAACTCTGTCAGGAACCTGGGGTAAAAGACCAGATATATATATTTTTGTATATTAAAAATATGTTATGTATATCTTGCTGTATTACAGTAATCAGTCTCACAACTTGAAATATATTTATGCAGAAATATTCTTAACCATGTATACTAATAATATGTATCCCCATACCTACAAGAAAACTAATTTCTTTCCCATACATATCTAGTTTCACCACAGAACTTTAAATCTAGAAGTTGGGGTTAACTTCTCCTCATATTAAAAGAACATTATGGGTATTCTTTGAGAGATGATATTTAACCATGACTTTTTAGTGTGTGTAACATATACTCATGTATTATAATTTGAGGAAAATTCATTTTTAGCATCTTATATTCATGTAAGGGTCATCTAGGACCCCTATTTTTAAGCCAGGTGCCACATAGCATTAATTTACATGATATTATAAACTGAGTTTTCTAGAATGATTTCAAAAATTTAAGTAATAGATCTTTCAGATCATAATTGAATAGCATAAGGTAAAACAAAAGTTCCATTTGTGAAGCTAAACATCACGCAGCTATTCAGTTATTCTTGGGTGTAGATGTGTAAGCTTATTCTTTAACAGTTAGACCATGTGTGTCCATTTATTTCTCTGTGATAGATGTGCCAGATAGCCAAAACCTTTGGTTAGTACCTTGGGGGAAAGGGGGCCTTTGACATGTGCACTGATTTTATGCCATTCTAGTCACATGTTGTACAAAATCCATTTAAATAGGAGAACTAAATTGCTTACGGTAGTAAGCTACATTTCTCAGTGAATGCTGGTACATTTTGATGCATGCTGATCTGGGCTCTGACACAGTCATCATCTACATATCAAACATATGCATTTAGCCTTCAGAACAGAACCTGGCACTGCTGGAGCTGTGGGAGTGAGTTCGCTCGTTGAAGCAATCTTTCCTCTTCCTCTTTGGAGAAAGAACTTATCATTGGTGGCCATTGTCTCAAGAGTCCATTGTCTCAAGCCTCAGAGTGGCCTTTCCAGTGAACAAAAAGAAATTCTGTAGCATGGTGAAGATTTGAGACCCTGACTCATCTTTCTTCCCTTCTATGAGAGAATGCTTGTGGTCATGAGGCCTGCAGTTTAAAAGATGAGCGGTAAATGTACTGAAACACCGATGTTAAAAAAAGGTACAAAATATCAGTAGAAAACAAATCACTAGTTTTACCTTTGCAATGGGTGAAACACAAAGTACACAAATGATGATTTCTTTGCCCACAGAACACTCAGGCTTCTCTTCTGCCTTTTGCGTTTTTGTATGTCATTGGTATCTACATATATTTTGTAGATACTTTCCACCTGTGACTTTCTGATAATTCAGATATATGGCTTACATGATTATTCACCTTCCCTTACTTTCATTCTGTCTTAACTAGCCTAAATTGAAGGCCCTTAAGGGTCTTGTGTGTTCTCCATGTCAACTCCTAAACATCCATACTTCTAACAACTGATGTGGAACTCCTTTGATGACTGTCCTTCAAGTTTGCCTCATAGGTGATGCCACTTGACTGACAAGTCCTCTTGGTAATCCAGTGATTAAACCCTTCCCGCTGAGGCCCAAGGGGGATCTCTTGTGCTGAATTGCACTGCACAGTAAATGACACTATAGTAAGGTTTTAACTTATGAGTTAACTGAATGAATGGGAGCTTTGCTGTTGCAATTCATTAGTATTCTGTGTGGTAAAGCAAGACTCGGTGCTGCCAGTGGGAGCCAGTACAATCTTCTCTTCTTATAATTATCATATCAGTGTATTAAAGGTACTTTAAAAGGAGAAATACCCTTGTAAAGAAAGTCTAAGTTGGCCTAAGGAAACAAGGTGATCACTTCTGTATGTCACTGAGCTCTGCCTGTGTGGCACATCCTGTCTAGATACTTCTGCAGTATCACCTCATTTTTATCTTAAGAACAACCTTGTGTGGTAGGGTCTTCTTTACCCCTGTTTTGTATATGAGGAAAATCAGGCACAGAGAGGTTAAATAACCTGCCTGAGATCCCATAGCTTGTAAGAGTAGAGCAAGGATTCAAACCGAGGTCGTCCTTCTCCATGGCTCTGCACTTGAAAATGAGATTTTATCTCATCCTTAGGCATAAACATTTGCTTTATATATGAATTCATTTCATTGACATTGTTTCTCTTTTATTTCTTTCCCCTTTTTGTGAAAGTTGATAACATTTTTAACTTAAAAATGTTTAAACTCAGAAAAGTACTGAGAAAAGTAACAACGACTCATGCATCACCAAGAGTCTTAAAAATATTAACATTTTGGCTTCTTTACCTGCACTCTTTGTTTTTTAAATAAAAGAATAAGTAATTTTTGACAATGTTCTTCTCCTCAATCCTATTCCTTCCTTTTCTTCTTCCCATTCCTTGCCCAAGAGCGACAACTCTTAAGAGCTGGATATAAAACTTTCTAGAATATGTTTTGATATTTCTTCCACATATATAGAAATACAGATTTCCCTGCTATCCCAAAATAGAGCATTCCTACGAAAACTTTCACAAACCAAAATGGTGTAAAGTGAAGAAGCAATTACCTTTTTTTTTTTGGTAAAAGTTAAAATCATCTTCAGATTTATTCTTGTTAGTGAAAACAGGTACTAATGTAGGTCTTTCATAAAAGCAGAGCAACGTAAAGTGAACTTTAGAAAAGCGGGGGATAGCTGCAGCTATAAACCATACACACTATGGTTTTGTGTGTTTAAATGTATACATAAGTCCTCACGTTATATAGACCATACTGTTTCTTGGCCTTTTCACCTAACATTAGGTTTCTGAAACCTCTCTGTAGTGCTTTACCTAGCTGTAATTCATTATCAGGTGCTGAATTTAACTCTATCTTCTTGATACGCCATATTTTATGTGTTCATTCTCCAATCAGTGGGTGACTAGGTTGTTTTCAATATTCTATTATAAACAATACTGAAGCAAACATTTGTCAGTATATATGGCTTCACATGTGTGTGCCTCCTGGGTGAGCTTGCTGGTTGGGAGAGGCTGAGCGGTGAACTCCAGCAATGAGTGTAGAACAGCAACAAATGGGGAAGTGGGCGCTTCAGAACCATGCCTGAGAATTAAAGGAAAGAACCAGCAAGAACATTCACTGTGGTTATGAGACGATTAGCAATACATCTGACTGCTAATAGATAATCTGTTTGACTGCTTATAATCTATGTCCAGGCTTTATGAAGTCCCTACAAACAAATGTTAGGCTTATGTGAGGTTTAATAAAGAAAACTCTGAGCTAAGAGGCAGGAGACCTGGATTTTCTCCCCAGCTGTGCTCTAACCTAGATTTGTGCCATAAAACCATACATTAATGCACTCTGAATCTCATTTTTCTCACCTGAAGATGAACAATTTTTTGTAGTAGACTATTTTTGCTTAAGACTTCTTCCAGCACCCATCTACCTTAGTTACAGCCAGGACAAGTACTCTTTAAAGTTAACACTGCACTCCCACCCCACACGCACACTCAGGCTTGAACTGAATGATCCACAGGCCTCAGTCTCTATTGCCCCTAGACTGCCACCCTGCTGCCCCTGAATGGAGTGCCCATTCCTAATCCAGAGCTTCAGGCGTTTGGTCTTATGGGCCCCTCAGCTAATTGTTCCCTTTCCCTAGCGTATAGAATACTCCTACTCTTGTCCCTTTCCTGTCTCATTTATCTGCCCCTGACCATTGTCATCTGAGCTCCTTGTCTCAGGGTCTTCTTTCTGGGGAAACCTGAACAAAGAAATTCACTGATTCAAGTCCTGCCTGTTCTTCTACCTCTAGCCCAATTCCACAGGCTTCAAAGGTCCTTTCTGACCTGCTTGGGCTCATGCTCACAGAGCTGACCTGGACCCTTATGGCATTTGCCTTTTGAACCAATTAATGCAAGGCTGTGTGTGATTATTCAGGCTCTTACCTTTTGCATCCCTCCTCCCAATCATAAGATGAACTGCCAAAAGTCAGGAGCTCTTTTGCATGTTGCTGTTGTTTTTATTTTCAGTGTACCTCAGCGCCTGGTATGGAACTAATGCAGAATATGCGCAAGTAGTAAGTTTTGATTGAGTGAATAATGTTGTCTTAATAGGTCCATACCCCACCAGGGCTGATTTGTGGATGTCAGCCATCTCTTCTCTCTTCTTGGATTTCTTTGCCTTTTAATTAACTTCTCATTAGGCTTGTGGCTCTTGGTGATCACAGTCACCTGTGGGCCTGACAGTCAGAAGGTTATAGACTGGGCCGTTCCTTTTGTTATAGGGGTGATAAAAAGAAATACTCTCAGCAGAAATAACTGGGAATAAAAGTGTGTTGGGAAGTAGTAATTAGAATTTTTAAAAATTTTAATCTAATGCCTTTAATTCTAAATTTATCCATAGCTTTGTTTTAAAGTTATTATCAGGGTTATATGAAGTTAATAATAAGTGACCAAACAACCTCAAAACATTAATGATTCTAAATGTTTTGCTTCTAATATTCTTACCACCTTTCCCCATGACATGGAGTCTGTATTTTCTCTCTCCTTCCCTCCTTTTCCTCCCTCCCTTCTTTCCTTCCTTCATTTCTTTCTTTCCAGAGTCAGCCTGATTGAAATAAAAATTTTAAATGAAGTGACTCTTAAAAATTCTCTCTCTTATTGCCATTAAATACCTCATATGGTTAAAAAATCGGGAGAAGAATTCAAATGAGTGAAACTGACAGCTTACTGTTTTGTTCAGCAAATGAGTGTTTACTTTCGACTTAATGCTTTGACTATAGTCTTTACTTTCTTTGTGAAATCAGGGCCTCTCACCTCTGAAATCTTTAGTAGCTAAGAGTATTTACTTATTCCTTGAGTTTAAAAATTGAGGGAACATTTTTTTCCCCCTCAAACAGTGTAACATTCTATTTATCATTTGTTTGAACCTGCTTAGTGAGTATTGGTTTTGTAAAATATATTCCAAAAAGCTTGTTTCTCAGATTCAGTTCTTTTCAAACTGCACAACCTGGTTGGGCAGAGGAGACCTCTCCTTTTGCTCGCCTTTATTCCTCCTGAATTGACTTTATCATCATCCCTCCAGTGGTCTCTAAGGTTCATCACAGATTCTCTCTGCTTGCTGGCAGAAAGTAAGCAGCACAGAGACTGTGGGGCACAATTGCTGAAAGGGTCCTCTTTCAATTCAGCCCTCATTCTAATTTTAACTTATTTGGTGCTGCTGTGGAAAAGCTGTTTGCCTCAAATAAGGTGAATAAATAAATGATATCTTGAGTGTAGAGTTCATAAAATAGGCTGCAGAAATCTAGCAGCTAAGATTTAGGCCAAAGGCACTAATTTTCTTCCTTTTCCTCTTTCATTTTTATCCTCCCTTTTCTCTGTAACGATCAGATGGATAGGGTTGGCAGGAGTGAAGGCATAGGATACAGGATATTATAAATTTGTCTACGCGTCTCTGTTTGAAACGTGTGGTGTTGTAGAATCAAGCACAGTTCCAATCATCTCCTAAAAGATGGAGGTGCGGGCCGGGGGGAAGGCAGCTCCTTCCTGACCTTTGTGGAGTCCAGGGGTTTCAAGGAAGAGCACAGAGGGGACACCGAGCAGACCCTGGTCCGGGAGACCCAAAACGATGGCTGCAGTGATTTCACTGAGGTCTGCTGAATTGAACTAAGTCATTCTGGTTCTAAATGTGAAACAATTTAAAGAGAGTTCTTAATTTTTTTACACAGGTATTACATCTTAACATTTCCACAGACCAGACTCAGTTTTCTTTCTGAAGGTATAAAGTCTGGGACTGTGTTTCTGTAAGGTAGAGAAGATGTATCACTTTGTCCTGCCTCCCTGGAAAACAAAAATCAATGCTGTCTTGATTTTTTTTTTTTTTTTTGCGGTACGCGGGTCTCTCACCACTGTGGCCTCTCCCGTTGCGGAGCACAGACTCCAGACGTGCAGGTTCAGCGGCCATGGCTCATGGGCCCAGCCGCTCCGCGGCATGTGGGATCTTCCCGGACCGGGGCACGAACCTGAGTCCCCTGCATTGGCAGGCGGACTCTCAACCAGTGCGCCACCAGGGAAGCCCCTGTCTTGATTTTTAATTTTTATTGTAGCTTTCAACGCTGACCTTAGGAAATTACTGAGCTCTGAATTTGTTTCCTCATCCATAATATAAACAAAGTAGGATTGTTCTAAGGATTAAATGAGATAACATGTCCAACAGTTACCACAGTACCTGAAACTCAGTAAGTACTATCAGTATTAGCTAGTAATAGCATTTCAATCATTTTCATGTTTATTATGCATTTATTCTTCCTGACAGCCTTGTACTGTGTTGAATACTAGGGGTACGCAAATTTTTCTATAAAGGACCAGATAGTAAGTATATTTAGCTTGATGGACCATACAGTTTCTGTTGTAACTACTCAACTCTGCCATTATAGTATGAAAGAAGCCAAAGACAATGTGAATGAATGGGTGTGTCTGTGTTCCAATAAAACTTTATTTACAAAAGCAGGTGGCAAGCAAATGTGGCCTAGGGACTATAGTTTGCTGACTCCTGACAACTCTCTATTTGCTATTATCTATATTTTATAAATAAGAAGATGGAAGCAGATATTTAGGAGATGGCCTGTGAGCCCATTGCTAATTAGTTATATATGTCACAGTAATACCTATTGTTATCTAACTTTTAGTCTAGGACTTTGTGTAGACAAACTTTGTGTAGACAGTTTACGATGGCCATTTCTCATCTAGTGATCATCCGCCTTGTCTGAGAAACAGACTTGTTTGCACTATTGGCTGGCCTGTGGGGGTCCCATGGGCAGTCTGCTTTTACTTTGTATTAGGGCCACGACTTCAGCTTTAAAAATCAAGGCCACCTTGGTGGCATGCAAATCCACCATTGACACCGACAAAGGCAAATGCCTGTGTCAATCTTTTCCTCTTTTTAAAATGTATTTATTCTTGTCTGTGTTGGGTCTTCGTTGCTGCACGCGGGCTTTCTCTAGTTGCAGCGAGCGGGTGCTACTCTTTGTTGCAGCACGCAGGCTTCTCATTGCAGTGGCTTCTCTTGTTGCGGAGCATGGGCTCTAGGCACGTGGGCTTCAGTAGTTGTGGCACATGGGCTGAGTAGTTGTGGCTTGCGGGCTCTAGAGTGCAGGCTCAGTAGTTGTGGTGCATGGGCTTAGTTGCTCTGCCGCATGTGGGATCTTCCTGGACCAGGGCTCGAACCCATGTCCCCTGCATTGGCAGGTAGATTCTTAACCACTGTGCCATCAAGGAAGTCCTCCTGCCTCAATCTTAAGCGAGAGTTAGAAATGTAGCTCCTCAAAGCAGTTTTAATACTTCCCTCTACTTGAGATAACACTAAAAATGTATTTTTGCCGTCAAAAATGTATTCCTGGGTTCTGCATCTTTAAGAGAAAGGGCTAATTTGGGGGATATGGATCAAAATATTGGAAAAGAAAAAATCTGTAAAATACTTTTATGAAATAAGTTCTAGCTTTAGAGTTATTTTGGTTCTAAAAGATATCCCTAGAGAGAAGCATGAGGTCCGTGGCTTGAGCAAAGTCTCTTACACATGCTTCTAGGATTCACGTTCATACATGCTCTCACACACACTCACATTCCATTTTTATCTCCCTCTTGCTCTGTCTCTCTGTCTCTTTCTGTTTCTGTCTCTGTCTCTCTCATACACACACATACTCATACATGAAGTAAAGAGAGTATTTACAAGCAGACATCATGCACCAAACTCTCAGACTATACTTCATAGAGGTTGCCTCAGGCTACTGTTCTGATCCAGTTTATATGTATTTAGATTCAAATTTACTAGGCTTGGTACCAGATTTCTCAATCTACCACAAATTAGAAGCAACAAATAGGGAGAAGGATATTGCTAGTAAAGGGTGACTGGCTGCAGCCGGAGGTGACAGCTGATGTTTGGCTACCAAAGGAAGTAGCCAAAAAACCAAAAAAACATACCATGATACCATGTTGAATCAGTTATTAGGAAAAGGTTAGCCTATATACATTGCACTCTGATTACTTAAACAGAAATAAGTGTAATATCTTCCAGGATTATTTTGCTGTAAAGTCATTCTAACAATTGGAAATTTTGACCTTTAATTTGTAGAATCCATTTTTCTGGAAAGTTCGCTCAAGCCTAACACCTCTTTTTCTGACGTTGGGTAGATGTGGAGTTTCCACATATTTATAAATATGTTATGGTCTAAAATTAATCTTTTAATAATAATTAATTATAAGAATATTAATTCATGTTTTCAAACATATTTCCTAATTGATCAGCTGTATATATTTTAATTTATATATTTCTTCATGCCAAACACAGTTAGAAATGGTTCTTTACTCAACTGAGTGATATTGAATCTAATGAAAAAATCTTAATATAGGACAAATCTAGGGACAGCAGCAGTCAGAAGACAATTCACTCAGTTTGATGAGGCAAACTCCCTTGAATACCTCTGAGAATGAGGAAGTAAAACAGACCTTGAATGGCCAAACCAGAGGCTTCAGTTATATTTACTTGTCAAAAATGGACCCCACAATCAACAGGAAAACATAGCATGTGCTTAGGGCTGGTGATAAAGTCCCGCCCATCTGAAGATGTGCTCCCATTTTATCTACTCAGTCTTGGGCTGGTGACAGGCAATAAATATTCAATGAGCCCCTTTAACTGAATTTTCAAAATGTAAAGTTTCATGCTTTAAATAGCATTAAAAAAAACAAAACAAAACCAACAAGTTCATGGTAAGGGTGCAGTAAATATTTGGCTCACAATTTCATCTCGTATAATGGGAAAATAAGCCTGTGGCTCATTGTCACATACGTGGAATTCCTAAACTAGTTATTGCTTCAATAAATATTCATAGAAGAGTAGCTCAGGTTTCAGGTTTTTACATGTTATTGACTGAGTCTCCCTTTGGGGGAAATTTAAAAGATTAGGTGTCTTTTAACATGGTTCAGGAACACAAGCATACTGGGTTTGACCCTTGTTTCTACCTCTTTGGGACATTTCCTCCTCCTTGCCATCTTGGGTTCCGTTATTTTGTCCATACCATGCAACTTATTATAGTTTTATATTATTTAGGTTTTTTTTTTCTACCTTTGCCTGCTCACTCAATTAGTTTTTACAAATAGTTTTAAAACTTTCTAAACAAATGCAATTGAGCTCAGTCCTTGCTTTTCCTAATTGATAATCCACTTTCTGCCTTCATATCTAGGTGTACAGTCGTTTCTAAAAGTGAAGTCCTCATCTGCTCCTCTCCTGAGGACTCACATTCTCATTGCTGGTCAGCTTCTGCCGTCTGTCTGAGTGGATTCCATACTAGCCTTTCCCAAATGGAGAGACTTTCATACCCAGCGTATTGGAGTTAAAACTGAGAGAGAGCATACAATCCTTTTCTTCCCCAAATAGTACAACGTTGTAAATTCAAGCTGAGATTTCTTTGTACTCTAAGGATTGAGGGAGTTGCTTAGATTTCTCTGGAGTGGGTCACAAGTTTTCTTTCTGGAGTTTTGTTCAGAATATATAGCCATTTTGATTTATTGGAGTCCTTTGCTAAAGCATAATTACAACTTTCAGACAATCCTTTTGAAGTCAATTTCAGCTTTTTTATATTTAAGGAAAAGAGGAATAAATCATGTCTCCATCTGTATCCTGCAGTTCTTCAGGAATAATTTTCAGTGTTGTTGAAGAAGTTAGGAACACCCAAGTTAATCATTATATCATACAGGTTTTGCAAAAGCAGGATGTATAAATTATTAGTCATGTTTAAGAAACTCAGTTTTCTTGAAGCACTGAAAGATGTTATTAATCCTAAAGACTAGGTGATAGTTGGTATATTGCCAAAGGTTTTAAAAAACATAATTGGGATCCCTGTTACAAATGGGGTTCACATTCATCATGAGGTTTCTTCGTTTCCTTTTCAGAACTGACCTGGTGAGTCAGTGGACTAAATGGGGGCTGTACGCTAGCTCCACCCCCTAGCAGCCCTTTGGCCCATTCCATAATTCTCCCAACTACTCTCTTCTCCCAAGTATTTATTTCTTCCACTTGACTTACAGAAACAGTTGCATTGTTCTTTTGCCCAAATCCCCAGCATTCCCCGGAGAGCTGTTCTAGCTTTCTGTAGAGCACTTGCAGTTTATCTCTGTAAGAGAATAGTTTTGAGTTTGGCACTTACTCTATTTATTTTTCATTCTAATAGGAATCACTTTGGAGCTAGCTAAGCCACTGTTAGTTGGCTTCTTAAGTCCTGCCCAGACCACTTCCATCTGTAGAAAACACTTACTTTTTCATGTCAGAAGTTTAATGAAACTAGAGAAGAGAATTCTTTAAAATAACAATAATAATGAAAGACTCTAATAGGTTCAGGGGAATTTCACATGTATCTTTTCAAAGTGGGGTAGATTTTGCTAAAACGTTGAGGGTTTTATTTTTTTTAATATGCCCCCAGGTCAGAGTCACGTAAGTTAGTCAAACATATATCTCTTTGGGTTGGAAATACACATTTATTTCATTCCTACACTTCTATATAGGGGAATTATTTTAATAAGGGAAAGTATTCTATATGGCTGTATGCCAGTGATACATAAAAATTAGTATGTCTTATTAAAAATAAATTGAGAAGTGCCGTAGCCAGAGTGGACTGTGTCCTAGGATCTTCGTAACTAGCCACATAGCAGTGTTTGCTTGTTTTCATGTGACATTAAATAAATATTGTACATGTAAGAATTGGTAAATACATGTTGACAGTTGGAACTGTCTGGCATTCTTTCTTTCTGTTTCTTACATCACCTGATATACACTGAACGCACTGTATACCTCCATTTCTTAAGTGAATAGTCATTGTTGAGACATTTACGGAAGCTAATATCAAATGGAACCAATCTTGTTTTGACTGTTTTACCATACCTCGAGTGTACCGAGGTTACAGATAAACATTATGTGATGGCTTAAGACTTTGCACTGATTCAAAAAGATTTTAACGAGAAAGGCCAACCTTTCTTGTTTCTTGGGAATTCAGAGCCCTTTGTGAGCTTGAATTGTCAGTATCTCCTAATCTCTCAGCTGTTTTTTTCTCTTGATTTCTAATCTTGCTCAGTTAGAATGTAGGGAAGAGAATACAATAGGGGGATTAATGGCTTAGTACAGAAATGTTTGCTTACTGGACAATAGGAAAGGGAATTTGGTAGAAGTTCTTACCCTTCCTGTTTACATTCAATAACATAACCAGTATATTGAAAATGTTGTCAATAGTGGTTGTACTTTTCCAATTGTGATTTCCAAAGTCTTATTGTTAGGTGTTCATCAAATAAAGAAAGAGAGAGAAAGAAGAAAAGAGAGAAAAAGGAATGAAAAGATGATAGACTTGAGAAGTCAATGCAGTCACAAAATGAGACTAAAGGAAGAACTAATACTAGTGACCAGACAGTTTTCTAAGTGCTTACTTAGACTTGTGTCATATCTGGCTGGGTGGTTGTGATTATCCCCATCTTTCATATGAAGGCATAGAATCTTAGAGAATGAGGAATGGGGTTAGAATCTCCTAGGATATAAGTAATTGAGCCAGGACTTAAATTCAGGTTATTTGTCACTCTAAAACCTCTTTTTTCTTCATTGGTGAAACCAATTATTTTTGATTCAGGGTTGATATTACTTTGGAAATTTTGCCACATCTGTTATATGAATTTTGCAAATCTGATTCAGTAGATTATGTGGAGAGCTCCAAAATCCTTCCCCACTGACGTGGGTAGAAGTAAAGTATATCTGAGAGCAAATTTTAAGCAATGCTTATTCACTGAACACCTACGAATGTTCAAAGCATTGTGCAGGTGCTGAGGAAAGCCCAAAGAAATATAGGACATGGTCCTTACGACCAACACTTTACTAACTAGATGAAGAGGTAAAACATATACGTATGGAATGCTAAACAAAATACTGTTATTAAATAAAAGTTTCACATAGTGAAACAAGACATATTAATTGCCAGATAATAAGAAATGCATGTGGACAAAAGTTGGAAGATCTGTATTAAACTGCAGTGTTTTAGGAATTCTTAACAGAAAACAAGGAAGATATTTGAGCTGGATGGGGAAGGATGGGCAGAATTTAGAAAGTAAGGACAGAGGTGGGAGGTTAATTCAGGCATGAACACAAAGCATAAAGAAAAGCAGGACAGCAGGAAGCAAAGGGTATCCCAAGGGGGTTGAAGGACACAAACAAAAACAGGGAGGTAAGTAAACCACTTTGGATAGAGTAGCGCTTTGGACTGATGGAAAGTACAGATGCGACCTGAAAAGTAGCTTGAGATCATGTTATTAGGCCTTCAGTGCCAGCGTAGACTGAAACTGTGCTATGAGGGCACGTAGACATCAACAGGAAAATTACAGAGTCAGAGTTGTGTCTTAAGACGATTGTTTAGGCACCAGAGTGCGGGAGAGAGGATGAATGTCTACAAGTCAAGAGCACGGCAACATGCATGACTATACTGCAGGGTGGGGTGGTTGGTGGCAGACTAGGGAGGAGCTCCCCAGGTACACGTCTCACCCTGGCTACTCAGGCCATGCAAGAGCCCCCAGTTTATCCACCGACCTGGATATTTCTCCACAGTGTGGCCAGAGTGATCTTTCCGATAAATAAATTGCTTCTCACCTCCTGCAGAAGATCTCAACGTGTGCCTGTAAAGATATTATTTTTCTTTTTTTAAAACATCTTTTTTGTAGTATAATTGCTTTACAATGTTGTGTTAGTTTCTGCTGTATAACAAAGTGAATCAGCTATATGTATACGTATATCCCCATATTCCCTCCCTCTTGCGTCTCCCTCCCACCCTCCCTATCCCACCCCTCTAGGTGGTCACAAAGCACTGAGCTGAACTCCCTGTGCTATGTGGCTGCTTCCCACTGGCTATCTATTTTACATTTGGTAGTGTATATAAGTCCATGCCACTCTCTCACTTTGTCCCAGCTTACCCTGCCCCCGCCTCGTGTCCTCAAGTCCATTCTCTACATCTGTGTCTTTATTCCTTTCCTGCCCCTAGGTTCATCAGAACCATTTTTAATTTTTTTTACATTCCATATATACGTGTTAGCATATGGTATTTGTTTTTCTGTTTCTGACTTACATCACTCTGTATGACAAACTCTACGTCTATCTGCCTCTCTACAAATAGCTCAGTTTCGTTTCCTTTTATGGCTGAGTAATATTCCATTGTATGTATGTGCCACATCTTCCTTATCTTTTCACCTGTTAGGTTGCTTCCATGTCCTGGATATTGTAAATAGTGCTGCAATGAGCACTGTGGTACGTGTCTCTTTTTGAATTAAGGTTTTCTCAGGGTAGTAAGATTTCCCAGTAGTGGGATTGCTGGGTTGTATGGTAGTTCTATTTTTACATTTTTTTTTTTTTTTTTTTTTGTGGTACACGGGCCTCTCACTGTTGTGGCCTCTCCCGTTGTGGAGCACAGGCTCCAGACACGCAGGCTCAGTGGCCATGGCTCATGGGCCTAGCTGCTCTGCGGCATGTGGGATCTTCCCAGACCGGGGCACGAACTTGTGTCCCCTGCATCGGCAGGTGGACTCTCAACCACTGCGCCACCAGGGAAGCCCCTATTTTTACTATTCTAAGGAACCTCCATACTGTTCTCCATAGTGGCTGTATCAATGTACATTCCCACCAACAATGCAAGAGGGTTCCCTTTTCTCCACACCGTCTCCAGCATTTACTATTTGTCGACTTTTTTGATGATGGCCATTCTGACCAGTGTGAGGTGATACCTCATTGTGTTTTGATTTGCATTTCTCTAATGGTTAGTGATGTTGAGCATCCTTTCATGTGTTTGTTGGCAATCTGTATAATCTTCTTTGCAGAAATGTCTATTTAGGTCTCTTGCCCATTTTTGGATTGGGTTCTTTGTTTTTTTGATATTGAGCTGTGTGAGCTGCTTGTAAATTTTGGAGATTAATCCTTTATCAGTTGCTTCATTTGCAAATATTTTCTCCCATTCTGAGGGTTGTCTTTTCATCTTGTTTATGGTTTCCTTTGCTGTGCAAAAGCATTTAAGTTTCATTAAGTCCCATTTGTTTATTTTTGTTTTGTTTTTATTTCCATTTCTCTAGGAGGTGGGTCAAAAAGGACCTTGCTGTGATTGATGTCATAGAGTGTTTGGCCTGTGTTTTCCTCTAAGAGTTTTATAGTATCTGGCCTTACATTTAGGCGTTTAATTCATTTTGAGTTTATTTTTGTGTATGGTGTTAGGGAGTGTTCTAATTTCATTCTTTTACATGTAGCTGTCCAGTTTTCCCAGCACCACTTATTGAAGAGACTGTCTTTTCTCCATTGTATATCCTTGCCTCCTTTGTCATCGATTAGTT
Organism: Phocoena sinus; assembly: GCF_008692025.1. Taxonomy (NCBI): domain Eukaryota; kingdom Metazoa; phylum Chordata; class Mammalia; order Artiodactyla; family Phocoenidae; genus Phocoena; species Phocoena sinus. The sequence continues at coordinate 41,053,443 of NC_045777.1, forward strand.
GACCATAGGTGCGTGGGTTTATCTCTGAGCTTTCTGTCTTGTTCCACTGATCTATATTTCTGTTTTTGTGCCAGTACCATACTGTCTTCATTACTGTAGCTTTGTAGTATAGTCTGGAGTCTGGGAGCCTGATTCCTCCAGCTCCACTTTCTTTCTCAAGATTGCTTTGACTATTCGGGGTCTTTTCTGTTTCCATACAAACTGTGAAATTTTTTGTTCTAGTTCTGTGAAAAATGCCATTGGTAGTTTGATAGGAATTGCATTGAATCTGTAGATTGCTTTGGGTAGTATAGTCATTTTCACAATGTTGATTTTTCAAATGCAAGAACATGGTGTATTTCTCCAGTGGTTTGTATTGTATTTAATTTCTTTCATCAGTGTCTTATAGTCTTCTGTATACAGGTCTATTGTCTCCTTAGGTAGGTTTATTCCTAGGCATTTTATTCATTTTGTTGCAGTGGTAAATGGGAGTATTTCCTTAATTTCTCTTTCAGATTTTTCATCATTAGTGTATAGGAATGCAAGAGATTTCTGTGCATTAATTTTATACCCTGCCACTTTACCAAATTCATTGATTAGCTCTAGTAGTTTTCTGGTAGCACCTTTAGGATTCTCTATGTATGGTCTCATGTTATCTGCAGACGGTGACAGTTTTACTTCTTCCTTTCCAATTTGGATTCCTTTTATTTCTTTTTCTTCCTCATTGCTGTGGCTAAAATTTCCAAAATTATGTTGAATAATTGTGGTGAGGGTGGGCAATCTTGTCTTGTTTCTGATCTTAGTGGAAATGGTTTCAGTTTTTCACTGTTGAGAATGATGTTGGCTGTGGGTTTTTCATATATGACCTTTATTATATTGAGGTAGGTTCCCTCTATGCCTGCTTCCAGAGAGTTTTTATCATAAATTGGTGCTGAATTTTGTCAAAAGCTTTTTCTGCATCTATTGAGATGATCATGTTTTTTGTCCTTCAATTTGTTAATATGGTGCATCACACTGATTGATTTGCGTATATTGAAGAATCTTTGCATTCCTGGCATAAACTCCACTTGATCATGGTGTATGATCCTTTTAATGTGCTGTTGGATACTGTTTGCTAGTATTTTGTTGAGGATTTTTGCATCTATGTTCATCAGTGATATCAACATGTAGTGTTCTTTTTTTGTGGCACCTTTGTCTGGTTTTGGTATCAGGGTGATGGTGGTCTCATAGAAAGAGTTTGGGAGTGTTCCTCCCTCTGCTATATTTTGGAAGAGTTTGAGAAGGATACGTGTTAGCTCTTCTCTAAATGTTTGATATAATTCACCTGTGAAGACATCTGGTCCTGGGCATTTGTTTGTTGAAAGAATTTTAATCACAGTTTCAACTTCAGTGCTTGTGATTGGTCTGTTCATATTTTCTATTTCTTCCTGGTTCAGTCTCGGAAGGTTGTGCTTTTCTAAGAATTTGTCCATTTCTTCCAGGTTGTCCATTTTATTGGCATATAGTTGCTTGTAGTAATCTCTCATGATCCTTTGCACTTATGCAGTGTCAGTTGTTACTTCTTTTTCATTTCTAATTCTGTTGATCTGAATCTTCTCCCTTTTTTTCTTGATGAATCTGGCTAATGGTTTATCAATTTTGTTTACCTTCTCAAAGAACCAGCTTTCAGTTTTATTGATCTTTGCTATTGTTTCCTTTATTTCTTTTTCATTTATTTCTCATCTGATCTTTATGATCTCTTTACTTCTGCTAACTTTGGGTTTTTTTTGTTCCTGTTTCTCTAATTGTTTTAGGTGTAAGTTTAGGTTGTTTAGTTGAGATTTTTCTTGTTTCTTGAGGTAGGATTGTATTGCTATAAACTTCCCTATAAAAATAGGCAGTCTACCTGAAAAAGAATTCAGAGTAATGATAGTAAAGTTGATCCAAAATCTTGGAAATAGAACGGGGAAAATACAAGAAATGTTTAACAAGGACCTAGAAGAACTAAAGAGCAAACAAACAATGATGAACTACACAATAAATGAAGTTAAAAATTCTCTAAAAGGAATCAGTAGCAGAATAACTGAGGCAGAAGAACAGATAAGTGAACTGGAAGACAAAATAGTGGAAATAACTACTGCCAAGCACAATACAGTAAAAAGAATGAAAAGAATTGAGGACAGTCTCAGAGACTTCTGGGCACCAATATTCGAATTATAGGGGTCTCAGAAGTAGAAGAGAGAAAGAAAGGGACTGAGAAAATATTTGAAGAGATTATAGTTGAAAACTTCCCCACTATGGGAAAGGAAATAGTCAACTCCAGGAAGCACAGACAGTTCCATACAGGATAAATCCAAGGAGAAACATGCCAAGACACATACTAATCAAGCGATCAAAACTTACTACAAAGAAAAATTATTAAAAGCAGCAAGGGAAAAACAACAAATAACATACAAGGGAATCCCCATAAGGTTAATAGTTGATCATTCAGCAGAAACTCTGCAAGCCAGATAGGAGGAGAAGACTTATTTAAAGTGTTGAAAGGGAAACACTTAAAACCAAGATTACTCTAACCAGCAAGGATCTCATTCAGAAACGATGGAGAAATTAAAACCTTTACAGACAAGCAAAAGCTAAGAGAATTCAGTACCACCAAACCAGCTTTACAACAAATACTAAAGGAATTTCTCTAGGCAGGAAACACAAGAGAAGGAAAAGACCTACAATAACAAACCCAAAACAATTAAGAAAATGGTAATAGGAACATACATATTGATAATTACCCTAAATGTCAATGGATTAAATGCTCCAACCAAAAGACATAGACTGGCTGAATGGATACAAAAACAAGACCCGTATATAGGGATCTCTCTGCAAAAGACCCACTTCAGACTCAGGGACACATACAGACTGAAAATGAGGGGATAGAAAAAGATATTTCATGCAAATAGAAATCAAAAGAAAGCTGGAAAAGCTATTGTCATATCAGACAAAAAGGACTTTAAAATAACACTTATTACAGGAGACAAAGAAGGACACTACATTATGATCAAGGAATCGATCCAAGAAGAAGATATAACAATTGTAAATATTTATGCACCCAAAATAGGAGCACCTGAGTACATAAAGCAAATGCTAACAGCCATAAAAGGGGAAATCGACAGTAACACAATCATACTAGGGGACTTTAACGCCCCACTTTCACCAATGCACAGATCATCCAAAATTAAAATAAAAGGAAACACAAGCCTTACATGGCACATTAGATAACATGGACTTAATTGATATTTATAGAACATTCCATCCAAAAACAACAGAATACACTTTCTTCTCAGCTGCTCATGGAACATTCTCCAGGATAGATCATATCTTGGGTCACAAATCAAGCCTTGGTAAATTTAAGAAACTTGAAATCTTATCAAGTATGTTTTCCGACCACAATGCTATGAGACTAGATATCAATTAAAGGAAACAACGTATAAAACATACAAACACACATAGGCTTCCCTGGTGGCACAGTGGTTGAGAATCTGCCTGCTAATGCAGGGGACCCAGTTTCCATCCCTGGTCCAGGAAGATCCCACATGCCACGGAGCAGCTAAGCCTGTGCACCACAATTACTGAGCCTGTGCTCTGGAGCCCGGGAACCACAACTACGGAAGCCCACGTGCCTAGAGCCCATGCTCTGCAACAAGAGAAGCCACCATAATGAGAAGCCCGCGCACCGCAACGAAGAGAGCCCCCACCTGACGCAACTAGAGAAAGCCCACGTGCAGCAGTGAAGACCCGGCACAGCCAAAAATAAATAAATAAAATAAAAATTTAAAAATTAAAATAAAAATTATTAAAATAGAAAATAATCATTTTTTAAAAAAAGAGAGCAACCAAACTGATAAAAAAAATCCACCATTGATAATAAGTGCTAAAAACTAAACTTAGATAAACATAAAAATCAGAATCTAAGCAGTCGCAGACAGCAAACCCCAAGTCTACAGTTGCTTCCAAATTCCATCACCTCCATTTTGGGATGATTCGTTGTCTCTTCAGGTATCCCACGATGCCGGGTACATCAAGTTGACTGTGAGGATTTAATCTGCTGCTTCTAAGGCTGCAGGGAGAAATTTCCCTTTCTCTCCTTTGTTCGTGCAGCTCCCGGGGTTCAGCTTTGGTTTTGGCCTCACCTCTGTGTGTGGGTCACCCTCAGGCATCTGTTCCCTGCTCGGACAGGACGGGGTTAGAGCCGCGGCTGATAAGGGCACTCTTGCTTAGGCCAGGTGGAGGGAGGGGTGCCTACTGATAATTGGAATGCAAGGCAAGCCTGAGGCGGCAGAGGCCAGCGTGATGTTGCAACAGACTGAGGTGTGATGTGTGTTCTCCCAGGAGGCTGTCCATGGATCTCGGCACCCTGGCAGTGGTGGGCTGCACAAGCTCCCGGAGGGTGTGGCGAGGTGTGGGTAGTGACCTGCACTTACACATAGGATTCTTGGTGGCGGCAGCAGCGTTAGCGTTTCATGCCCATCTCTGGGGTCCGAGTTGATAGCTGCAGCTGGCACCCACCTCTGGAGCTCTCTTAGGTGGTGCTCTGCCTTCTGTGGGCACACGGGGAAGGAATCCCCTCTCCTCGGGCACCCCAAAACAATGGTCTCTTTTCTCTCCGTCAGGTCCAGACTTTTTCCTGGACTCCCTTCTGGCTAGCTGTGGCTCACTAACCCCCTCAGGCTGTCTTCACACAGCCATCCCCAGTCCTCTTCCTGGGATCTGACTTCTGAAGCCTCAGCCTCAGTTCCCAAGCCCCACTCACCCCGGCGGGTGACCAGACAACCCTCTCAGGCTGGTGAGTGCTGGTTGGCACCCATCCTCTGTGTGGGGATCTCTCCACTTTGCCCTCTGCACCCCAGTTGCTGCACTCTCCTCCGTGGCTCCACAGCTTCCCCCTGACCCACCCCCTTGTCTCTGCCAGTGAAGGGGCTTCCTAGTGTGTGGAAACTTTACCTCTTTCACAGCTCCCTCCCAGAAGTGCAGGTCCCATCCCTGTTATTTTGTCTCTGTTTTTTTCTTTTCTCTTTTGCCCTACCCAGGTACATGGGGACTTTGTTGCCTTTGGGAAGTCTGAGGTCTTTTGCCAGCGTTCAGTAGGTGTTCTGTAGGAGTTGTTACACACGTAGTTGTATTTTTGATGTATTTGTGTGGAGGAATGTGATCTCCACATCTTACTCCTCCGCCATCTTGAAAGTCCCCCCCCTGTAAAGATATTCTTATTTTCATCTCTGTCTCCTGCCCCTAAACATGGTCTGCAAGGTCTTATCTTCAACCTTGCTCACTCTTTTTCTCTAGGTATGTTGGTTTTATAAAAAATATTGTCGTATTCTTTGTGTTCACCGTGTTCCCTAGCGTCATAGGTCCTTTGCACATGCTGTTCCCTCTTCCTGGAATGCACTCTTTCCCCCCATTTTCTTGTCAGCTACTGCTTATCCTTCAGATCAGCCCAACTTTCTTTCAAGACCTCCTTGACTAGGTCAGATACTTTATCAAAGCATCTCATAGCCCCAAGTATCTATCTCTCCTTTGTAGCTTTTATTACATTTGTGGTTGCTACATTTATCTGATTTTTTTTAAAGATTTTTTTTTTGATGTGGACTATTTTTAAAGTCTTTATTGAATTTTTTACAATATTGCTTCTTTTTATGTTTTGGTTTTTGGCCACAAGGCATGTGGGATCTTAGCTCCCCAACCAGGGATCAAACCTACACCCCCTGCATTGGAAGGTGAAGTCTTAACCACTGGACTGCCAGGGAAGTCCCCATTTATCTGATTACTTAATTAATGTTGGTTTTCCCCCAGGGGCCACAGTCTGGTTTTGTTCTCCATGTAGCTCCAGAATCTAGCATATACCTAGTCCAGAGTGGACTCAATAAATACAGAATGCCAGGAGTCGGGCAGGGGTACATGTGATTAAAATCTAAGATGAATTGAAATTTTCTGTATGTGAAGGCTTCGGTTACTGGAAATGTTACTTATTTTAAAATACCTTTGTAATTGATAGTCAGTGACAGAATTATGTTCCCAAATCACAGACTGATCATTTTAATGCTACAGCTAAGATTGTACTTTTCAGTCTGTCCCACATCCTTCCAACCTAGAAGTCGGCAAATGTCCTTTTGGGGTGTAAAGCTGCCACTGAGATGGAGAGAACCTCTGGAGAAAAAGTGCTGCTCTCCTTCCGATTGTCCCATCTGCTCAGACGTGGTCAAGCTTTCTGAGCCCTGGGAGAACCAAAACAGGCCAGGATTGCTAGTTTTTATAGATTTTAAAGTAAGGTTTAGGCTCTGTGAGCCAAAGGGAACTATTTTTGTTGTAACTTTTAAGTTAAACATAAATAGAGGGTGAGAAAACACAGAAATTAGACAACTTGGGATTTATGTGAAGACAATCCAGCTGCAACATTATTCAGGATCTTTTTTGCCGCTGAAACAGAAAAATGGTAATTAACCAATCAGGATGAAATGTCAATTTGAGAGGAAGGTAACGTGACACTTTCATAAATCATCCAAACACCAAGAAATCTGTTACATTCTGATTTCCAACCTGCTCTGTTCCTATGAAAACTCACTTGGAACATTACATATTCATGCAATTACAATTATTTCTGAAACATGGACTCTGCGGTGATAGGAGGGCTTTTTCCTTCAGTCTGCCTAGAGTTTTTCCAAAGGAGTACAGCCACATAATAAGAGTGAAGCTCTTTTGGAATTACTTTGCTTTACTGTATCGAAATTTCATGATCTAAATAGGAGACATTTTTTATGTGAGGTGGCAGTTGTCTTGGGACGTGTCTCCATGGTATTTGCTAAATTAAAGCTCATCTTTTCAAGCCCAGTCTTTATTTTGTTTTTTCAGTAATTCTCTGGCGAAATCAAAGACCTTGCTTCATTACTCCTGGGAGGTGGGGTAGAACTGGTAGGATGATCACAGGGGAGTGAGCAGGCTTCAGTGTTTCTTAAAAAGACCATTTCCATTTCATTGGCAGAGGGACCCCATACTGTGCTCCAGCCAATTCTTAGTTCTTTCTGCTATTGGTTCAGAGGGTCCAGCTTTTGTGGGGAGGGATTATTTGTTTCTTTAAAATCCACCGTGGTTCTCTTCCCTACCGCCTTTTCCTCTTTCTTTTGTGGACAGGAACAATACCATGTTAGTGATTCTTCGGGTTTCTGACTTGCAGAAAATCCATCTATACTTGGGAAAATGTAGTTAAATTTAAAACTGCAGCTGGAGGTGAAATAGAAGTGAAGATGGCTTAACTTGTGAAGTGCGTAAAAAAAATGTGTAATTGAAACAGTATGATGCTGATGTGGCAGTGCGTGAGGCTGTCAGGAGACATTATAATATGTTGATGAAAGACACTAGCTTCCCGGTTCTGCTGTATGCAAATGCTCCATGATTTTTGGTGGGAGAAAGGAACCTGGCATACGAATTAGCTTTGTTTTTAGAGATGCAGGTGAGGCCTTTTCATTTCTGCTTTCTGAAAAAAAATTTGCAATATGTCCTTAAACCATTTTTAATCTTGAGTGTTAACTGACAATCTTAAGAAATAAATCTCTTAATTTGTTTTTAAAATTTAACGCCAAAAAAAATTATTTTCAGTATTGAGCTAAGTAAGCACTGACTCCAGAAATTCTCATTTTATGTAAACTAAGCTGCATTTGAAGGCTTCTAGTTTTCTACACTAAATCGGAATAGTTAATTTAATAAAGGTACTGTAAAACTTGAAAGACAAAATAAATTATACTATGTATATTCTGTATTTGGAATTTTACAGTTGTTTACATATTTGACATGTTTGTTTACTGGTACAATAATTAGCAAGTTTTCCAGGATCTATGTCTGTCTGTCAATCTGTCCCTTTGTCCAAAAACTGGATGTGGGTGATAAGAGGAAATACTAATGAATTTTAAAGTCTCCCTTTCCTTTAAAAAACTGAAATGTTAGATTTTAAAGTAAAAGTATTCATTTAAAAACCTTATAAAATGCTATATTTTTTTCTTTTTAATATCCAATTTATTAGCAGATTGCTTATTGAATACCTTTCATGTGGTTTTCTGATTAACATTTCCAAACACCCTTAAGGGATGGCTATTCATTAACTGAGGAGTGCCTAGCCTTTTGCTGAGAGAGGATTAAATTTTCATTTCCCTGAAGATTTAAGATGACCAACAAGGGGATAAGAAGTGGGGCTTTAGGGAGGTGGGGAAAGATTGGAGGGAAGTAGCAGAACTGACCCTTGAGTCGCTGGGATATTGCAAGGTGATCTTCAGTTACTTGTCTGGGTTCCTGAAAAGCCAGGCGGTAGAGAGTTGAGAGGGTGTCTTCATGGCCTTTGACCCTCTGGAAAAGACGATGGACTTAGCGGAATCTAGTTGGAGCCAGAGGAGAAAGGAGAGTGGTGGACAAAGGAGGAAGGAGTAATTTATTCTCCCTAAACGCATAGTCCAAGATGGTGCCTTTCAAAAAAATACACACACACACACACATGCACAGACATACAGACATACGTGTGAAGAGAAACATATGTAGATATATTAATATGGTGACGTGACATGAGGATGCAATATTAGAGGAAGCAGTGTGGTGCAGGTAGTTCAGCCATCAGTGGTGAGGCTGTGAGGCAGACAGCAGCTGGGCAGAGAGTAGCTGTCTTTCAGCCTCCCGTTGATCCAGCGCTACAGAAACCCCTACACTCACATACGGTTTGTCCCCAGAAACCCAACCTGGCTATGCCTTTGGGGCTGATGGAAGGAGCCAAATACGTAGCCTCAGATCTTACAATTCATAGAATCTGGGTCTTTATTCAACACGAATCATGGTTTCCTAGATGGGAAACCTTGTTTAGGAATTTAAGTTATCAGAGAATCAGAGCAGCCTAAAACAGTCATCCTTGATACTTGAGTTTCGAAGAAATGGTTACTGGAAACAAAGTTTTATTGTTTGGAAACTTTTCCAGAAAATGTATGAAATACATTTGAATAAATGAATAAGTAATACAATCCTCTGGTAAGGACATGGTCTCACCACAGAAAAAGTTGAGCTCTAATGTGGGTTTCTTTCATCCATATTTATTAATTCTCTTTGTCTTGTAATTTAAAGATATATAAATAATGAGGAAATGATAGCCTCTGGTCTAGAATGCTTACACATCTTACACTATAAAAAAGTATAGTCATTTTATGTTGGAATCAAAGTATTTATTATATATTAAAAGAAAAAAATCCTATCTTACTTCTGCTCCCTTGAAAATCTCATTTCACAGTCCTCTTTTCTCTCCTCTCAGATCTTCCCAGTCTTGATTAAGTTTAAGAATTCCTGAGTTCCCACTTACTGAATTGACTCTTATAATCTGTCTTCTCGTTATATTTCTCTCAAGACAGAGGCAAAGGTAATAGGGAATGGGAATTTTGCAATCGTGGGGAGGGGGTGGCCTGATTTACTAAAAGTCTAATCATTTTTGAGTTCATGCTCATTCATTAAAAAACAGTGACAATAAATGTGTCGCTTTCAATTAAATTATCCTAAAAATATGTATCTCTTAAAAACAACAACAACAACAGACTGCTACAGTGCTTACCAAATCCCTGAAAATGCTGTGGGTCTAAGAAAAAGAAAGGGAAGATCTGAACTTCAAGGTTGAAAATAGTAAGAAAATAGCAAGAAAACATTCTTGCTAATTTGAGGCTTATGTCTAGTGATTAAAAAACTACAGTCCTTTAAAGATAGTGACTCTGCCCCAGACATGCACACAATCTATAGCAAGTCCCGCTAAAGCCTTGGACCTTCAGTGTGGAGAGAGTCATAGAGAAATAAACTTGAGTGGGAGAGGGTAGGGATAGAAGAATAGGTGGGCAGCTGTGTCCTTCTAATTTCTGTAATTTGGTCTCTTATCTTCCTGCAGAAAGATTCCTTATATGGCATGATTTCCAGAAAACTTTCTTGAAAGGCAGTTACATATAATATAAAGTACAGGATCTTATGCTAAAAAAAATCCTCTTTGCTGATATTTTTGGTCAAATATTATTATTCCTATATACAATAGGAATAATAATTTGATATTTGTCAATCGTAGACCTCTGTAAAAATTCAAAGTTTATATGCTATGACATACCTAATTGATCTTTACACTAAATTGCAGTACTCTTAATCAATCCAATTAATATGTCCAATCAATCCAATTAATATGTCCAATCCAATTAATATGTAGTTATGCTTTGAGTAAACAAGTACTTTTATGTTAAAGGAAATGAGTAAATTAAAATATACGTGTTTCATTTTCATAAGCCCTTGGCAGAGTTGGCTTGGGAAAGGTCGCCCACCAGCCAGGGAACTGAACATTTCATCATGAGTAATTTGTTGTTTTGGTTGATACAGTTGTCATATCACAGTCATTTCCTTCTTTAGTTAGCATTTTAGCCTAAAGGCAGTAGATTTATGGGGGTTTTTTTAGCCTGATTCATCTCCCAGCTGCCAAGCAACTTCTTTTAACCACATCTACAGATTGCTGGCTGTATCTGCATACACACATAATGAATTGATAAATATTAGATGAAAGATACGTTGAAGTAAGTTGGAAGATAACACTCATAGCATAAATTTACATTTAGACGAATCTAGAAGATGAGTTTAAAACAAAAGTCCATCTTTCAGTTCTGTACGGAGTGTCTACTGGGGCAAGTACAATTAATCTGAGCTTAAACACAAAGAGTGGTTGTCTGTTGTCTATTATTTTTCTGTCTAGGTTACTCCAGACTCCTGTGAGGGATCACATTAAGTGTTTATAGTAAATAGGTCCCGTGAATTGCCCTACTTCATTAGATGGCTTCCATATTCAAAATGTTTTGATGGCTGTTCATGCCCTTAAAATGAAGTTGAAATTCCTAAGCCTGCCATTCAAGACTCTCCTAAACTTCGACCAAGGTTACCTTCCTAACCTCATGAATTATTAGGCCACTTCAGACAATTTCAACCAAGGTAAGGCGTTTCCCTCTTACCTCCGTGACTCCCTTTATTCAGTTACCCTAACCTTCTAATGTCCTTTTCTCTAATTCTCCCCTCCTCTTAAGAGTCAGTGTGATAGAAAGAATATAACCTACAGTCCATTCTGCACCAGAATGTAAAACTGGGCTTTTTCTCTTACTAGCTAGGAAGCCCTGGAAAGACCACTACACCCCTCTGGGGCTTAGTTCCTAACTTGTACAGAAGTGTTAACCAGTTACTGGCACAATAATGCCGTGTAATGAACAACCTCAGAAACTCAGTGGCATAAAATAAATGTTCATTTCTCATGCATCTGGGGCTTGACTGGGCTCAGATCCAGGTGCTAGGCCCAGTTTAGGATTTCTCCACAGGCCTCTCATACTTTGGGAGATCAGTGGGATGCAGGATTTCTTTACTTATGGAGATGGTAGAAAGTCCAACTACCCAACTTTGCAAGTACAATTCAAGTCTTTGCTTGTACCATTTTGGCCTAAGGAAGTCACATCATCGGGTGGAGGAATGTAATTCACCCCTTAGGGGAGGAATTGCAGTGTCCCAGGGAAACGGTATGGATAAAAGGATGAAGGTAGAGAATTGGGAACAGTAATGGAATGTTCTACTGCCACAGTAGTATTATTGGGAGATTAATTCAGATCATCTAGATTAGGTTTCTAGCAAAGCACGTGGCACAAAGGCACTCAGCACATTTGACTTTCTCTCTGTACTTTCCTCACCCACACCTGTTCAAACCCTCCCTCTTTAGTCTCTTTGGATGTCATATTTTCCATTAAGTCTCCCTTGCTTTCACCTCTAGGTAAAATTAACCACTTTTTGCTCAGTGCTTAATGCATTGACTGTAATAATTCACTTAAGTCCTTTATCTCTTTTCCAAAATTGGATTAAATCATCATAAGCAGATTGTAAAACTCTTACAGTGTTCTAACACTGGAACTTCCTGTGCTTTTCACATAGTAGGTATTCAGTGAAGGTTTGTTGGACAAAAATAAAAAGTCGATTTTTATTTATTCTTTTATTAGAAAACCAACTGGAACAGCCAATATCAAGCCCCATATCTTCTGATCAATCCTAAATTTTCTTAAAAGCTCAAGTAGAACCTGGTTGACATTTAAGAAGCCATATTGGTTTCCAAACCTAGTGAAACAAACAAAACCAATAAAATTATTTTAACAAGTACCAAAATCATTTAACAAGCTGTGAGTTAACTGGAAATGAAATTATACATTCTATGAATATAATCTTTTGTCTAAGCTCTCATGTTTTCTTAGAGCAAAGGTGATAGAAATAGCTTCAGTGCATAAATGATATATAATTTCTTGACAGGTACGTGAGAGAGCCATGCAGAAATTACACATAAAAAACAACATGCCTCCTCACCTCCTTTGTCATTCTTCCTGGTGTTCCTGTCAATCAAATGTAGACCTCAAGATCCTCTGAGTCAAGCTAGTTGGCTGATGTCAGGTCTCTTTCTCTCTCTTTGAGTAACACTTTCCGTATACCCATCTCTTTGAGTGATAATATCTGACTTCATCTTCTGCAGAGAAAAGATGAATAATTTTTATATCAGATCAAATTACATTAATAAGTACCTGAGATCATAAGAAATGACTTATCTGCTTATATTAATCTGCCTTTGGTCTCTGACGATGGCCACCAGAGACGTTTGGTTGGAGTGCTGCCTGGTACAACCCATCTTGTAGGTTAGAGCTGTAACTCAGATACCTCCCTTTTAATTCTCAGGGTCTTTGTACTTTTTTAAGTGGCTTAAACTCAAGCTTTATGACACTCCCATTGCCACTGACATCCAAAGCAAAGTGCAGTAAAGGAAAAGCACACACAAAATATGTACTTGACTTCTTAGTGTGGTGACTGTGTAATAAAGAGGAAAGACTGTTGAACTTGGAATCAGAGGTCCTAGATTCAGATGTCCGCCCTGACACTCATTAGTTGGACCTCAATGTCTTCATCAGGAACATGACTTAGACATATTGTTTGTTCTTATATACCCTTTTTGATTATGGTGTTTTGCAACTCTATTCATTGCCGATGAAGAAACTAGGAAAGAGGGCAGATGAGATAAGCATAGACTAAATAATGTGTCTTTGTGCCATTGCCATTCACTGTTTCTGGATTCTGGCATGAGAGTGAACATTGCTGCTGCTGCTGCTGCTTCTTTCTTCTTCTTCTTCTTCTCCTTCTTAGGATTATAAAATAGCTTTAGCTCCTCTTGGTGAAGATTTGATATTTATTTATTTCTTAAATATTTTCTTTGAGGTGATTAAGTATATTGTTGTTTAGAAAGCTTGGATGGAATTTGTCATTCAGTATGCCAGTCTCACAATAGAACATATCAAAATAACTTTAGAAGAGTTTGTTTTAAATACTTATTGTCCCCTGGGTAATTTTATCTGCGTTTCCTCATATATGTTAGGTAGTGCCTTTTTATGAGTATTTCTATTTTGATGCTATACAGCTTTTCACACGCAAAAATATATATCTATTTGTATGCCTTGGTTTCTAGGCCGTTGTGACTGATTCCAAGTTACATACATATGTGTTAAATGCAGTTTCGATCTCGTAAAGGAAACATTACTGAATATGACCACTCTTCTAGTGGTTTCCATGCAAAATGAATTAGGCTGTATCGTAATCTGGAGTCTTTTAGTTTTCCTATGAGAAATGGTCTGAAAATTGTATCTTGTTGTTGAAGCTGTTGGATCTCTCTTAATAGGCTTGTGTAGAGGTTGGAAACCGAGATAGCTTTGCTTTCCTTTCTTCTTGGTGTACCCACACAGCATAAAAATTAAGATTTATTTCTTAAAAACTATGGATGTTTTATAGGTCTCAGAATAATTCAAACATGCTGAGTCCTTTAAAAACAGGTACTCTGTAAAAATGGATGGACTAAGTTCTTGGACTAAGGTTATTATTTTTTTCAATTTCATATTCCCTTACCACCCAGACGTAGAGAAAATTTGGTGAAATGGTTAAAAATGTGAGCTCTGGGGTCAGACTGGTTTGATTAGGGCATCAATCTCAGCCTCTATTGGCTACAGCAAGTTACATAACTACCTGAAGGCAGTTTCATCACCTTGAAAATGGGAATAATAATAGTTCCTGTCATTTTTTTTTATTCAACAAAATTTACTAAAGGCCTACCATGTGTCAAGTTTATGTTCTAGGTGCTAGGGTTGCCCTATAAGACAAAATTCCTATTATTCACTTCTACTCAGAGGAAGATAAACAATGTAAAAGAAATAAGCATGAAAAAACAGTGGTAACTCCTGTGTGAAAATAATGACAGGGCTCTATATTAGCGTAGACAGTTTACAGAGTTCTAAAGAGGACATATTTAAGGTGAGACTTGACTAAGAAGGAGGTAACCATACAAAGATCTCAGAGAAGAGCATTTGAGGCAAAGGAAACAGACATGCTAAAAGCTCTGGGGCAAGAATGAATTTGCTGTATGCAAGAAACAGTGGAAAAAGCCAGTGAGACTTGAACATAATAATCTAAGGGGAAAGTCATACAGATACTAGAGAAGGAAAGGGTCAGAAACCCTTTTCCTCAGAGCCTTGTAAGCCAGGACAAGGAGTTTGGGTTTTATCATAAGTGTGACTAGGAGCTATTGGAAGGTTCAGAGGAGGGAACACCATGGCTCACTTAATATTTAAAAATTTATGTATTTCTTGAGATATTCTGTGTACCTGGGAGGAGACTACTGTAATGGCCCAGGTGAGAACTGTGCTTAGACAAAGTGGTGGGTCTAGATGTGGAGACAGGTGGATAGTTTTAGAGTAGATTTTTGAGGTCAAGTCAAGAAAACCTGCTAATGGATTAGCAGGGAATGAAAGCAGGAGTAGAATCAAGAATAAATCCTTGAGCAACTGATGGATGGTGACACAATATCCTGAGATGGACAAACTGGAGGAGAAGCAGGTTTTGGAAGGGACATCAAGAGTTCTTCTTTGGCCTTGTTAACATTTAGGTGAGAATGTTAAACAGCACTTAAAGATATGAATCTGGGCTTCCCTGGTGGTGCAGTGGTTGAGAGTCCACCTGCTGATGCAGGGGACACGGGTTCGTGCCCCGGTCCGGGAAGATGCCTCGTGTCGTGGAGTGGCTGGGCCCGTGAGCCATGGCCGCTGGGCCTGCGCGTCCAGAGCCTGTGCTCCGCAACGGGAGAGGCCACAACAGTGAGAGGCCCGCGTACTGCCAAAAAAAAAAAAAATAGGAATCTGGAATTTGGGGGACCATTCAGGGCTGAAAAATAGAAATTTTAGAATTGTTGGTACGTAAACCCCGGGAATGGGTAAGACCACCTAGGCAGAGAATGGAAATGGATAAGAGAAGGTCTCCCAGGCTGAGTCCCTTGGTGAACCAACATTTAGCAGTCAGACAAAGGAGAGGTCAGGCCAAGGATGCTGGAGGCGTGGGCACTGAGGAAGTGAGGGAAACCAGTATATGAAGCCCTAAGCATGCTTGCACATGGTACGTCTCTATAAATGTTAGTATCTCATTTGGGTTTCTTCAGAATTCTGAGACAAGTAGGTTGAGAGGTGATCCCAGGAAGTGCTGGGAAGGAAGTGGAGAGTGAGCCAGGGAAGGCGAGGAAGCTGATGAGAAGTGCCTTATCAGGCAGGTTACTGTTGGGGAAAACTGGAGCTCAGTCATGCTGGTGACCTCTGGGAAACAGTGTGGAACACGCCTCAGCCTTGCCCCACCAAAGGGATGAGGGATATTTGTCCTTCACTTGCATGTGTCATCAGCTGAGATCTGCTCCCTGGAGTATTAATTCATGGCACTTTGGGCCTGCCCCCAAGACAGACTCCTCAGGAAGGGTGTAGACCCTTCTGGAAGGACACCACAGTGTGTACTAGAACAAGTGCTGAGAAGACCTGGGTGGGCACCAGTAGCGTCAGTACTGTTAATTGTTACTGTTTTCATGTTCCTTGCTTGACTAGCCCTAATCATTTTACCTTTCTTCATTGAAATATAATAATCAATAGAATTAAATTATTAAAACGAGTGAATTCAAAATTCTTCATTACGGATCATACCTAAAGATGTGACAAACTAGTTGGGGCCTATTAATCAATGGGTGAAACATTCTGCTTATATTGTTGATCTAAACTATCAGTCATGGGCTTCCCTGGTGGCGCGGTGGTTGAGAGTCCGCCTGCCGATGCAGGGGACACGGGTTCGTGCCCCGGTCGGGGAAGATCCCACGTGCCATGGAGCGGCTGGGCCTGTGAGCCATGGCTGCTGAGCCTGCGCGTCCAGGCCTGTGCTCCACAACTGGAGAGGCCACAACAGTGAGAGGCCTGTGTACGGCAAAAAAAATAAAGTAGCAGTCAGTTTTAAGGCATGTTCTTCAGTGTCAAAAGCACCATTCAGTGGGACACTATTAAATATGAAGGTAAGCCTGTGTAACCCCAGTGTTTGATATTTTTTGAAACATGAGAATAAGAATTCATATGATACAGTACCTTGCAATTCAGTGCTTTTCTCCCAGAGAACTCAAAGGTTACACCTGATGCTTTTCAAGGCACCTAGACATGTAAAATCACTTGATTCTAACTCCTGGGAGGGTAGTGAGCGATGTGATTAATGTCACAGGTGAATCTGAATTGCTTTTAAGCTTCTTATCTTAGAATGTGGCAATACTGAGACCAAGACTCAGGTTTATTAACATCTGATCTGGTTTCCTTTTCCCTCTTCCGTAATGAAAATGGTAAAATGCTTACTTGAGCTTCCTATGTTCCTGGTACGGCCCTAAGCACCTTATAAAATTTGCTTATTTAATCCTCAAAATAACACAGTAGCTTAGGTAGTATTATTACTCCCATTTTACCCACTGAGTCACAGAGGTTAAGTAACGGTCCAGTTCACATCTCCTAAGTGCCAAAGCAGGGACTCAAAACTAGGCACTCTACCTCCAGAGAGTTAATTCTCCTCTAATCCCTGTGTTACACAACTGAAACAGCGGTGACGGGCTGTGATCTTTCACTGAGTTGCTTGAACAGGTCACGCATATGATTTGTGTGGTACTTTTTCATAAATTCACATTGCTGATCATTTTACCAGCGGCTCAAAAGAAAACCTCACCAACAAGTCTTATTTTTTAATTGGAAAAAATGGGTTATCTTACACAGATGTAGAGAATGAATATATGGACACCAAGGGAGGAAAGTGGGGTGGGGGAGATGAATTGAGTGATTGGGATTGACATATATACACTAATCTGTATAAAATAGATAACTAATAAGAACCTGCTGTATAGCACAGGGAACTCCACTGTACAGTAGAAACTAACACAACATTGTAAAACAACTCTACCCCAATGAAAAAATTAAAATTAAAAAACAAAAGAAAAAAATGGGTTATCTTTCTAAAAAAGTCTCTTTTGCAAGGTTTTGAGTAACCAGTTTTTCATGTATTCTAATATATAATCTATTAACAGTGTGATTTTTCCCTTTTATGAATTCTTATGCCTTATCATAGGGTTTAAAATATGCAAGATACCAAGAGATATTCCTACCAGTAAACTTCCATTAGAAATCTAGTCAAGAATGGTCTGCCAGCTGGCTGACTTGTGCTTGGGAGGGGAAGCTGCATGGACCTAGATATTCTCTGAGAAATAATCTACAATATTGCATTTTTATATGTGCCTTAGAAAGATGTTGTTACTTTCTCTCTCCCAAAATATATTTCCTTTTAAGTTTCTTTTGCTAAATGTCTAAGCATAATTTTCAGAGTAATTTCAAATATGTTACATCATTTGATCTCAGTAAGATTTTTGGTACTAGATAGATCTATAAGGAGATCACTTTCCTAACAAAGGAGAATCTGATATCCTACCTTAGGGAAAATGACTGCTTTTAGCAGCTCCTGCCCATATGGAAGGACTCTCCAGTCCCACTTAGCCCGGAGATATTATGATTATTTCTCCCATGCTACTTCATATTGCTGACGATTTAAATCCAACTGGAGAGGATTCAAAGGCTCTTGTACAATACTTTCACAGCCCATGAATTTCAAAAATAGGAGGTGCTTAACTTATTGGCCCCAAATTCTGTTTCCACTTATGTCTATGTTAAAGTAGAGCCACAAAAGAAATTGCGACCCAGTATTTCTTCTCTTATTTAAAATGTCAGGTTCCTAAGTCACAAAAGTTAGTACCAGGTTTGTTATGTCTGTGTGTTTAGTTTTGTTGTTGTTGTTTTTCAGATGGGAGGAAAATGAAGTATTCTGGTAATTTAACATTACTTATAGCACATTCCTGTAATTTTAATTACTTGCAGATGTAGCAGTTTATATTTTTTAGAGTGTTAATTTATGAGTAGAACTGTGAGTAAATGAATTAAGCCAAAGTCCTTATAATTTAAATATTTTTTGGAAAATACTTTAAAAATGAACTGGTTTAAGTGCTTCCTATTTAAATTATTGTTTTCTTTATTTTTCTGATATTAGTCCTGAGATATACAATTTTATATGGCATATGTAATAGATAAAGTTTAAAGATTGAATACCCAAGCCTTTCTTTAATGTCTGTTTTGTCCGATGGCTACAGCCAGATTCCATTAGAAAATCTTACAGAACACGAGAAACTATTTCACTGTTAATGTCTATGTCAGTAGCAGCCAGAGGTGAGCTCAAATATTTCTGGAATCATTTGAAAGTTGATGCTAAATTCTGTCAAGATTGCGGCCAATATAATAATTTCGGGTTTTGTAAAGTTCTGTTTATTTAAAAAAATCATGTTTTGTTCATGAATTTTTAATACCACCTGGAAGAGTTGGGAAATGTAAGAATAAACATGAGAATTAAATTAATTGGTACATTATTATAAAGTTTTTCATGTCAGATTATTCTCCACATAGATTACATATGAGCATAAATAAAGTTAATTGTATAATTAATCTCTATCAGTGTATTTTAATCCAGGAGACATCATAGAAATATTAATGGATGAAAGATGAAGTGAATAGATAAAAAGCTGCGATAACTTTTAGGCTAGATTTTAACTCATAGCCACATGATTGTATTTATAGCTGCCACTTGGATCAGTTTCTGATTTTTGTCTCCTTAGGATTTTCTAACAAAAATGGAAAAGAGCATTTAATTGGGTTTAGTACCACATAGTTCTAGTTTTCATATAAGTTAAAATAAATAGTATAAAATACCTGATAAGTTAAAAAAAAATTTTTTTTATGTTGTGTATTTTATTTATTATTATTTTTGGCTGCGTTGGGTCTTTGTTGCTGCGTGCAGGCTTTCTCTAGTTGTGGTGAGTGGGGGCCACTCTTCGTTGCAGTACACGGGCTTCTCATTGCGGCGGCCTCTCTTGTTACAGAGCATGAGCTCTAGGCGTGTGGGCTTCAGTAGTTGTGGCATGTGGGCTCAGTAGTTGTGGCGCACGGGCTTAGTTGCTCCGTGGCATGTGGGATCCTCTGGGATCAGGGATTGAACCCATGTCCCCTGCATTGGAGGGTGGATTCTTAACCACTGCACCATGAGGAGGGAAGTCCCACCGGATAAGTTTTTAAAACTGTATGATTTTAGCAAATGATATACTATCATTGAATATTGTAAATTAAAATAAAGATATGCCCTCATAATAGAATTTCCATATAAACATGCTATAGTATATACTTTAAGCCAAGGAACATCCATTTCCTTTTTTTTTTTAATTGAAGTATATTTGATTTACAATGTTGTGTTACTTTCAGGTGTACAGCAGTGATTCAGTTTTTTATATATATATATGTATGCATATATATACATATATTCATATTCCTTTTCAGATTCTTTTCCCTTATAGTTTATTACAAAATATTGTGTATAGTTCCTGTGCTATAAAGTAGGTCCTTGTTGGTTATCTGTTTTATATATAGCAGTGCGTATATTGTTAATCCCAAGCTCCTAATTTATCCCTCCCCACCCTTTCCTCTTTGGTAACCATAAGTTTTTTTTTCTGTCTGTTAGTCTATTTCTGTTTCGTAAATAAGTTCATTTGTATCATTTTTTTTTGAGATTCCACGTATAAGTGACATAATGTGGTATTTGTCTTTCTCTGTCTGACTTCACTTAGTATGATATTCTCTAGGTCCATCCATGTGGATGCAAATTGCATTATTTCATTCTTATTTATGGCTGAGTAGTATTCCATTATATATGTGTATATATATATGTGTGTGTGTGTGTGTGTGTGTGTGTGTGTGTGTGTGTGTGTGTGTGTGTGTGTATATATATATACCACATTGTCTTTATCCATTCATCTTTTGATGGGCATTTAGGTTGTTTCCATGTCTTGGCTGTTGTAAATAGTGCTGCAATGAACACTGGGGTGCATGTATTTTTTTGAATTATACTTTTCTCTGCATATATGTCCAGGAGTGGGATTGAAGGATCATATGGTAACTCTATTTTTAGTTTTCTAAGGAGCCTCCATACTGTTCTCCATAGTAGCTGCACCAATTTACATTCCCACCAACAGTGTAGGAGGGAGGCGCATCCATTTCTGATGATATGACTGAGTAGATATTCTGAAAAATAATACTCATTAAAAGCACTTAAAGTATTTTGTCTAGTGTCTTTTATAAACCTGTCAAATATATGGCTGAGCTGGTTGAGCTGGCTTGAAAATAAAGACACCTCAAGGTCAAAAGGCTAAATGAGAACAGGAGTCTGCTGCTCTCCTCTGCTCTCTTGACCCCCAGTAACCGCGCCATGTATGGGGTCATAAGAACCCAGGCCTGGGACCCAGGGCTCATACAAGCTGGGAAATATTTGTAACCGCAAGGTGACCATCTACGGATTGGCAGCATACATTGACACTACTTATTTGCCTGAAACTCTCAAGCTAAATACTTAGTTTAAAGTACTCTTGGACAGTTTACAGAAGCAACTGAAAACCCTCATTAGAGATAAGCACTCTCAATACAAATCCAAAATAATTTTATGGATAAAGTTAAAATGGCCACAAGCTCAGTACATAAAGTCACTAAATACACAAGGAAATCACTACCATCTAGGATCAAGAAAAGCAACGAAAGATAGGATCATAATATTGGAATCCTCAGGTAAGACTGTAAATAAGTATTCATATTATATTTACTGTAATAAAAGAGAATTAAAGTGTTATTAAGGGATGAGAGACTATCACAAATGGCTAAACAGCTCTTTAAAATTAATCAGGTAGAAGTTTAGCAATTAAAAATAATTCTAAAACTCACTGCATGGGTTAAACAATTAAGAACTGGAAACCTGGAAGATCTGAAGGATTGCAGCATAAAGAGGCAGATACCTGGAAAATATAAAAGTGAGATTTAGAGATGTGGAGAGTAAGGTGAGCAGGCCTAACGTGCATCTAACTGGGATTCCAGAAGGAAAGAATAGAGAAAGTGGAGGAGACTGATACTTGAAAATAGAATGGCTGAGAATTTTCCAGAGTTGATGAAAGGCTAAACCCTTAGATTCAGGAGCACCAACAAATCCCAAATAGGATAGATATAAAGAAAACCAAACCTGGTTACATAGAAGCCCATCCGTAGATCCCCAAGGACAAGAATAAAATACTAAGAGCAGCCCCAGAGAAACGAGAAGTTATCTAATGAACAGCCACTATTAGACTGACAGGTCTCTCTCACAGCATCAATGAAAGACAGAAAACATTAGATAAAGCTCCAGAGTGCTATGAACAATATCAAATTAGACTTATAAACCCAGTGAAGCTGTCTTGCATGAGTGAGAACAAAATAAAGATACCTTTCAAAAACATTAAAACAGAGAATTTATCACCTGCAGACCCTGACTTTAAAAAGAAAAACAATCATAGAAGGGATGTCCAAAGTATAAAAAGAAATGAATATAAACTCTGGGGGGTCCTCAAGGTCCTTTCAGGGTGTCTATGAGGTCAACATGATTTTCATAATAATACGAAGGCGTTATTTGCCTTTTTTCATTCTCATTCCCTCACAAGTGTATGGTGTTTTTCAGAGGCTACATGACAGATTATATCTTAACATACTGAATGTAGAAGCAGGAATGAGAATCCAGCTCTCTTCTTTTTAAACCACACATTAAAGGTATTTGCAAAAGTTAAAAAAAAATGGCATTTTCTCCTTAGATGTTTTGTTTTTGAAAATACGGTTATTTTTCATAATGAATATGTTATCTATATTAATCTGTAATGGATTAATTATATTTTTAAATGAATTAAATATTTTTAAAATTCTCAGTTAATTTATAACACGGTAAATATCTATCTATACATATAATACACAGAAACAAAAAGTCAAGGTCTTTAGTAATATCTAAGTATGTAAAGTAACAGAAAGGGAATATTTATAAGTCAAGTGATACTTTGATAGGTATGGAATTCTTTAGACATGTTGAAGGGCACTGTGTCATGAGTCACTTTGTAACTTTCCTAAGTAGCAGAATCTATTAGGAAAAATAGTGTATGTGTCTAAGCGGAGGTGTTTCTAGTATTTCTGTGCAAACTTTGAGTGCTTTGTATTATCTATAATCTTCAGTAGACTTTCTTTATGGTAAATTAGAGCCCGAAATGTTTTCATAGCTCCAACCTTGAACTGTTGTTTTAGGATAGACACCAGTAAATATTAGGGGTCTACTGGGAAGGCAGAGAGCATTTTCAGATTTATGAGGGGGAAAAAAATCAAGTGTCCCTATGGCCAAGTAAGTCATGAGTAGCACAAGAGTCTTATGCAAAGTTGACAATATCATGAAATATAAACCTTTGCTTTGGAATTTTACCAGAAATTAAAGTGGCATTATAAAGGAAAGTCAATGTTTTAGTTTGTATCTCAAGAGGAATTTGTACTTCTGATTGCTTTGCTTTGTTACTTCACTTTGGCTGAGCTCTGGACAAAAAAAATTTTTTTCCTCTAAAGTCAGGTGACCTCACATTCTTCTGCTTTCTGGCTTATTCGCTTTTCCTTCCCCTTCAATCCTTGATTAAATCTTCTTGGCCCCTAGGAGTTCTTATTCCTTATGAAGCAAGTGATGCACTTTGTCCTCTTGTTAAGGAATGAATTAATAAGCTTAACTCCCTCTTTGAAGAAGAGTTTGTAATGCTTTTTTGGGTGAAAATTCATATTCAATTATCAAGATTGTTATTTCACAAATAGCAGAATAAAAGACACAGCATAGCTGCACTTGAGAATAATTGAAATTGAATTTCAGTTTGTATTACACCACAGTGGCTTAAACTTTCGGGGAAAATTTTAAGTCTACTTTCTTATGAAAGTGAGCACATTTTTTGTCCTGCTGTATATTGATAACAAGACCGTTTCACTCACTGCTTTGAAAGAACATGGGCTGAGTGGTCCTTCTTGCTTGACTTTGGAGTTTTAGACACATCCTATTGACCTGCAAAATCCACCAGTATTTTTCTTTCCTTGGCATTAAATGAGTCCTCCAATGGCCAATAAGTATAATACTTCTCCAGATTGTATCTTTTAATACTTTCTAATATTCCTGTGATACTTCGATGGGGCTAGTGGCTGGATACATAAAAGGTGGTTCAGGCCATTTCCCTCAGGCAACCCTTTGGCTTGCATGGGTTTTTCATCACAGATTATGCCGGAAAATCTGTGTTGCTTAAGTGAATAATGAACATGTTTGATAGTTAAAAATAATTTAAATGTCAAAGAAAAACTTTGTGCAGGGGAGAGGAATAAGAAATTGGGAACATAACAGTATGTGGAGAAGAATCATACCATAGCTTAGAGTGTAAAGAGAATCAACCCAAAGAAGGTATATCTACACACAAGTAACTCTCAGGAGGCCTAAAATCTTTGTTTTGTATCTCTGTTTTACTTTTATTTCTCTGAGAACTTGGAATATGAAAGTGATTTGCAAAAGCAATTATAAAAGCTCTCAGTAATAAAATAGATTGTTTTCCCCAAATTGAAGTAAAATTATCAATAAGGCCAAATTTATCCAAGGCTGATGTTCATCTGTCAACCTGAAGTAACTGGCCTGGCAATCAGAAGACATGGTATTGTGTTTTGTCTCTAACACTTATTTGCTGTGCAACCTTAGGCTCATTGCTTAACCTCTCAGGACCTCAGTTTCCCCATTTGCATATTGAGGATAATCATGCTTGTCCTGACTGCTTCATAGAAATTTTGTGAGAAAATATCAGATAATGTATGTGCAGGTACTTTCAAAAACAATCTAATATTACTGATTTTGAATAGTTATTATTATTATTAATATCCTTAAACTGCCTTGTCCTTCAATTTCTCCTATTCTGGCACATCTTAAAAACTGTCACAGACTCTGAAAACAGATTTATACATTTTTTTTCTAGATGAGACTGGTAAATATTTTATATTAAAATTCACACTAAGGTACTAGCTACTAGGATCTTGTTATATCTTCACCTATAATCCAACTCTACTTTTTTTTTTTGTCAATAATAACTTTTTAAAAAATGAAGTGGTTTGACTCCAAATAGACAAAACAATCTTAGAAAAGAAGACCAAAGTTGGCCGGCTCACATTTCCCAATTTCAAAACTTTCTTACAAAGCTGAAATATTCAAAACAGTGAGGAACTGGCATAGGATAGACATATAGATCAATGGGATAAAATTGAGAGTCCAGAAATAAGCCCATACATCTATGGTCAACTGATTTTCAACAAAGATTCTATTGTCCATTGTCCTACAATGCCCATTGCCAAGACCATTGAATGGGGAAAGAATAGTCTCTTCAACAAATGATACTTGTACACCTGGATATCCACATGTAAACGGGTGATGTTGGACCCTTCTCTCACACCACATACAAAGAGTAACTCAAATGGATCATAAAAATAAAGCTAAAACTAGAAAACTTAAACACACACACACACACAGAATGGTGAATCTTCATGACCTTGGATTTTGCAATGGATTCTTAGATATGATACAAAAAGCACGAGCAACAAAAGAAAAAAAAATAGATAATTTGGACATCATCAAAATGAAAAACTTTTGTACGTCAAAGGACACTATCAAGAAAGTAGAAAGACAACCCAAAGAATGGGAGGAAATATTTGTGAGTCGTAGATCTGAAAGAGTGTACTATCCAGAACACATATATATATATGTCTTACAACTCAACAACAAAAAGAGAAACAACAATTAAACAACACTTAAAAATTGAGTAAAGGGCTTGAATAGACATTTCTCTGAAGAAGATATGCAAATGGCCAATGAGTACATGAAAAGATATTCAACACCATTAGTCATTAGGGAAGTGCAAATGAAAACCACAGTGAGATACCTCTACACACATACAAGAATGGTATAATAAATTTTAAAAAGGGAAAATAATACTGTTAAGGAGGATGTGGAGAAGTAAAAACCCTCATATATAGCTGGTGGACATGTAAAGTGTTCTAACCACTGTGGAAAACAGTTTTGTGGTTCCTCAATAAGTTAAATATAGAATTAACATATGACGCAGCATTTCCACTCCTAGGTATATACTCCAAAGAATTGAAAACGGATGTTCAGACAAAAACTTGTATACAAATATTCTTAGGAACACTGTTCACAATCAGCAAAAGGTGGAAATAACTCAAATGTCCATCAGTTGATGAATGGATAAACAGAATGCATTATATCTATATAATGGAATAATATTCAGCCATAAAAAGGAGTGAAGTACTGATACTTGCTACAACATGAATGAACTGTGAAAACATACACTAAACGAAAGAAGCCAGATACAAAAAAACACATATTATTCCATCTATGTGAAATATCCAGAATAAGAAAATCCATAGAGACAGAAAGCAAATTAGTGGGTGTCTGGGGCTGGGGAAGAGGGGAGAATGAGGAGGGACTGCTTAATGGGGAAGGGATGTCCTTCTGGGGTGATGAAAATGTTCTAGAACTAGATAGTGGTGATGGTCACACAATATTGTGAATGAACTAATTGCCACCAAATTGTACACTAAGATGGTTAAAATGGTGAAAAACAAATAATGAAAAGTTTTGCAAATTTTTCAGGCAGTAACCAAACCAATCATGCTTTGTGTTTTCTACATGAGATACTGCCTGAACAACAGTGAAAATAATAGTTAATGTTAGTGAGAATCCTAGGTAATAACAGAGCACTCACTATGCTCAAGGTACTGTTCTAAGTGTTTTGCATGGATTTGTTCATTTAATTACAATGACAGCTGGATAAAATACGTACTCTTCCTCTCTCTTTTAACATGAGGAAACTGATCTATAGAATGTTAAAGTGACTTGCATGAGGTCACATACTTAGTAAGTGGTCAGTAAGGGATTTGATTCCAGTTGGTCTATTTCCAAAACCAAAGCTCTTAACCAGGACATTGTTTTGTCTCTGCACAGAAAAATAAGACCAAACAGATAGTACTTCGGCCTCATTGCTGATTAGAAGATGTTGGGAAAATTATGCAGCAGAATCTGTATCACTGTTGTGTTGTTACAGCTTTTTGTAGCTAAAAAAAAAAAATTCTTTGGAAGAGCCGAGGTCTCCTGGCCTATGCTTGATGTTAACAAAACAGCAATGCATGCTAGGAGTTAGTTGTTTATTTTATTGTCTCTCTAAGCATTTGTGATCATTTTACCTCCAGTTCTGATAATAGTTCCTGTATATGTTTTTCAGTTATTTGCAAACTACTGTGATTTTCTCACCACACCTCTATATTTATTTTTGTCCTTATCAAGCATTATCTTCCATTTGTTGAATCAAGGTTGAAATTTAGTAATAAATATGGTTGCTTTTTGGTATTAAGGAGAGTATTTTAAAAATCAGTTTTCTGAAATGGTTTTAGTCAAACCATTTATAAAAGATAAAATAGAATTAAGGCAGAATAATTTCAAAAACTTTAACCAAGGTGGAATAAGTCTAAAGATTACATATAGGGTACTAAAACACTTCTTTCTGATCGTAAGAATAACTTTGGTCAGAGAAAAAGCTGCTTGTATTTGGTAACTCCCTTAAGCTTCAAGGTGGTCTAATCAATCCTTTTTTAAAATGGGCAACTTTGATTCCTCCTACCCTATCTAAAAACAAAACAAAATCCATTTAACCTATTAGTCTCTGGTCCCTTACCTCCTTAATTTTTTTCCTCGTTGAAATACAAGTGGCAAGAGGACTGGAACTTATTCCCCTCTGTGTCATCAGTGTCCAGAAAAATAGTTGGTACATGGAGGGATTTGATAGACTTTGAATGAATGAATAAGTGAATAAATGAATCTGTGTCTTGTTTCTTGAGTCTGTTATTTCTGCAAAAATTGAGTTACTTTAAATAACTATATTCAAACAATTTCCAAATAAAAATTAAAAGGGATATAATGAAATACAAAAATAAAATCACAACCTTAATTTGGAGACTACTGTTGGAAAACAAAAGGGAAAACCCCAAAACTTCAATAGAAATAGCTATTTTGCTAAATATGAAATAAAAATAGTTAATAAATATATTAAAAGATCCACCTCACTATTAAAATATGCAAATGGAATCAATAGCAGATAACATTTTTTCACCTATAAAATTTATAAAACCTTTAAATCATAATATTCAATTCTGTGGAGAAATGATACAGTAGATATATCAGTGAAATTAGGAGACAGATAAAACCCATAAACTCCATAACATGTAGAAGAGCTGCTGAAAGTAGTTGAGATCAGACATGAACTGCAGGGGGTGAATTTAGGGAAGAATCCAGTGAGTACAAAAAGGAGCTTATGATGGTAGAAATACAAAGTTATATCCTCTTTTTTGTTTCTTTTAAAAGGTATATGGAACTGAGGTGAGCAATTCTATTTCTGGAAATTTAACTGACAGACGTGATAATCAGATGATAAACATTAGTGTAGCCTATAAGTATTTGTATATTTTGAATATCAATCTAAACTAAAGATATATTTGCATAAATGTGAAATAGTGTAGTTTGAATATGAATCACTGCAGCAACTTTTTTTTTTTTTGCGGTACGCGGGCCTCTCACCGCTGTGGCCTCTCCGGTTGCGGAGCACAGGCTCCGGACGCGCAGGCTCAGTGGCCATGGCCCACGGGCCCAGCCGCTCCGCGGCATGTGGGATCTTCCCGGACCGGGGCATGAACCCGTATCCCCTGCATCGGCAGGCGGACTCCCAGCCACTGCGCCACCAGGGAAGTCCTGCAGCAACTTTTTATCAAGAGCAAAACATTGGAATAAAGCCAAATACCAATCAGTAGAGGACTGGTTAAGTAAATTATACTGCAAGCATACAATGGAATACTATGAAACTATAAATAAAAGAATGAACAATCTCTTAGGTACGGATATAGAAAGAAATATAAACTGTATTAAGTGGAAAAAGAAGATATAGCATGGTGTGCATTGTATGCTACCGTTTATGGAAAAAAGGGATAAAACACATAGGTTCATATTTACTTATACATTCATAGATAAAATCTAAAAGACTGTATATATTGATAACAAGGTTACCTGTGGGGTAGATGAAGTAAATAAGACACAACCATGGGAAGAAGAATTTTTACTGTTTACTTTTAATTTATATTATAGTGATATAGCAACAACTTACAAGACAATCAGATGTATTTTTTACTCAAAAATTAAGTATTAAAAAAATAGAAAAAAGTGGGATGTGTGGAAATGCATGTTTTCAAGTTGAAGGAAACAATATATACATGCTTTTGTTTGTGGGATGTCTGTCATAATGGTATTTAAGTTAAAAGATAATTAAGGATGTATACAAATATTTATTGACCGATACATATGTTGCACTTTTACACTGATTAGATATTGGAAGCCTCCCAAATACTGTGATACATTCACACAATGAAATGCCATCAGCAATTAAAATGGTGCTGTAAAATAATAGCTAAAGATATGGAAATGTATTCACAGAACATTGTTAATGGGGGGATAGGAGAAGCAAGTGAGGTAATTCAAAGTAGGATTCCATATCCATAAAATAAAAAGTTGGAAAGCATGCATACAAGCTTATTCACACAGATAGAGAAAGAACTAGAAGGATATTCACCAACTGGTGATTGTGTTTCTCTTAGGATAGTGGGATGATAGGTAAGTTTTTTATTATCTTTAGTCTCTAAAGTTCTTCTAATAAATAAAAAAAAAAAACTTACAGAAACAAGCAAACAAAAACCTTCCATATTTATTGAAGGCTTTGAATGGGCTATGCTGTATATTAAGCATTTGGTGACCACAGTCTCTTAAGTTTCTCAAAACCATAGGTATTAAGAACCATTTTACAGATGGAAAATCTGAGGCTCAGAGAGATTGAGTATTTTACCTAATACTGCACAGCTAGTGTCAGATGCAAACCCAGGTCTGTCTGATCCAACACTTATGTCTTGATCACCCTGCTAAATAATTTGAGGAAATACTGCTTGCCATGGAAAATACATCTCTGCTACCAGTTTTCTTTTTAAGTGGAAAATCTTTGCCTTGTTTTTCAGAACTTATGTTTTTATGGGGTGTACCGACGATGCTCAAGCATTCCCTGATAGTAATTTAAATAATCTTGCACATATGAATTATTTCCTGGCTTGTTGTTATGTTTTTTTTTTTTTTACAGTAGATAAAATATGTTAATTTGTGTAAATGGTCTTCTGGGTGCAGATGCTCACACTGAAAGCAGGCTTATCTTCAAAGCTGCTTGTCTTTCATTTGAGGCTTCTTTTATATGCCTAGTTTATTTTTCCAATGCTGTCTCAATATAGGAATAATTTTGAGGAGGTATTTGTAGCTAAATGAAAGAAACAACAGCTCTCTTGGCTTTGGTAAATATTAATGAGCTCGTAGAAAATCTTGTTACTGAATTGCAGCACTCTTTTGAGATTTTTCTGCCATCTTGGCCCTTTGTGAGGCCTGCTCCTTTGTTCAAATAAGCATACTGGTGTGCGTGTGCTATTGTGAGCTCTGCTTCAGCTCCTTTGTGTGCGCTGACAGAAGGCTCACCTTGGTCTATTATCAGGGATGTCTAGGCATCTTAATAATATATTGGATTTCAGCAAGAAAAAAGCAAATCATTCAGAGATAATTAATCTGACTTATTCATTTCCAAGTTTCACCACCAAAGGGACAGTGTTCATTTCTGATCATGGTTATGTTGTCATCATTAACAAAGTGAAATCTAACTTTTACTTTTATTAATTTTCAACTGAGGAGAAGTTTAGATTCTGAATTGTTTATGTCAATATTCACATATATATTGTATGTGTAAAATTATTGTAGCACGTAACAATTTGATTTAGCCACTCGATTTTATTTTAGACAATGTATTGTGTAGAACCATCCAAATATTTTTAATAATTGGTTTTACTTCATAAGCAAAAATATTTTTTAATTGTGTTGAGTCGTAGAGACTCAGAGAAGATAATACTTGGCTTGTTATTACCTCACTAGTCATCCTCTAAAAACTGTGTCATGGGGTGTTCCTGTGTAAATCATGAATTTACCTGTTTGCTGATTTTATTCGACCATACACAATACCGAAATATAAGAAGAAAAAAAAAGACAGTTCCTCTAATGATAGAATGTAGGAATAATCAAAATTACCTAAAATAAACCTTTAAAAATTGTCCGTCATTTTTTAAATTCTCTATTAGTCCTAGGAGGTGTATGACACTTACAAGGGAATTACCTGACAAGGTAGCATTTTCTTTTCAAGAATGCAATATTTGAGTCTAGTCACAAGGGGTCATAAATTCATACCCAGTTTTTAAAAAAATGGGCCATTGAATAAAAAAAAAAAATCAAGAAAAATAAAGCAGTTACTTGAGAACACTTTTTAGATAAGAAAAAAATGCATTAAGCACTTTCAAGATTTATTATTAATCTGTCATTGCCCGTATCTTCATCTACTTTCACAGAAGTTCAATGTACTGTACATTTTTACTGTTGTGAAAAGAGAAAAATGATAGGAGGCCAAGAATATAACAAGAGTGTTTGGAAACATAGACATAGAAGTGCCATTAATCCACCATAAGTCTCTGCTCCAAAACCTTGCTCAAGCTTTGTTCACATTGGTTTAAATAAATTATTTATTAGGTCCTTTTACAAAACAGCTTTTTGGTAGATTTTTATCAGAGCCAATTTTGACCTAAGGTTGTAGTTGGGTCATTTTTAGCTGCTTATAAACAGAGTGTGAATCTCTTGAAAAACCATTTCAGTAGTTTGAGAAAGAAGGCGACAATCCCTGAAAATGATTTTCTAATATGAGAAGTGGAGCTGACTGCCGACAGAAGTTTTAATAACTTTGAAAACAGCAAAAATATGAAGTCATGGTCACATATAGCCATTTCTCCAAGGTTGTATTTTGGTGAGATAGAAAATAGACATCTACTGAAAGTCTAGAAATACAAACAGGGTCAGATGTAGCTTTGATTATTAACAGTTTTGAGATACAGAGAGACAGAGAGAATAGCATGTAATATAAACTATGGTCATTTCACTTTGAGGTATGCTTTACTCAGTTCAGTTGTACTATTAAAATTCTACTTTTATTTTTTAGAAAGGTTAAAATCATGGTTGAAATCTGAACCATAGGCTAGAAATATTGGTTTCATATGCTAAAGTGCTTAGCCCTGGACTCTAATTCTAGGCAAAGTATTAAAAAGAGTTCTGAAATATTTAAACTGTACCTTAAAGTTCTAGAGTAATGGAAACTTTATTTTAAAAGCTTGACTTGCATTAAGAGAGCCCATCATAAAACCCAAAAGTTTTTTTTTTTTTTAAGTATAGCGAATTCCTTCAATGCAGTTCAATATGATTTAACATTCAGAAATTGTATTTAGATAGTTTTCCAATAACATATTGTGGTAGTCAGAATAATGGCCCTTCTAAGATGCCCACACTTTGATCTTTAGAAGCTGTGAATATTACTTTATATGGTGAAAGGGATTTTGCAAATGTGATTAAGATTAAGAACATTGAGGTGGGGAGATTATTCTGGTTTATTTGGGTGGACCCCATCTAATCATAGCAGTCCTTAAAAGCAGAGGACCTTTCCCTCTGTAGTCAGAGGGAGATGTGATTATGTAAGAAAAGCATAGAAAGATGCAACATTGCCGGCTTTGAAGATGAAAGAAGGAGGCCACAAGTCCAGGGATATGGGCAACCTCCAGAAGCCAGGTAAAGCATGGGAATGGATCCTCTCTTCTGGGTCTCCAGAAAGCAACAGCCTGCCAACACCTTGACTTTCACCCAGTGAAGCTGATTTTGAACTTCTGATCTCCAGAACTGTAAGAGAATGAAGTTATGTTGTTTTAAGTGACTTAGCTTATGGACATTTGTTACAGCAGCCATAATAAACTAATACAGGTATATTTAAGATATAAATGGGGGCATATGTATATGAGAAGGTACATAGGCATAGGATGGATTTTTTGATCCATTGAATAAAAATTAGGTTAGTAAAATCACAGAAGCTATATTTTCAGAGAAAAGCCTATTTACTTCTGTATTAAATGAATTTCAATTGGAAAAACTTAAAATGTAGTAGATTGTTGCAAAATAACCACCCATAGTTCGTATTTCTATTTTCACACATTAAGCAGGCCCTTCCCATACTGGCTTTGAATTTGACCATGTAACTAACTTTGGCCAATGGGACAATATCAAAGGTGGCTCAGACAGAGGCTTAAAAAGTGCTTTTGCATTGGACTTGCTCTTTTTTGTGGCTGGGACACTTTGATTCACAGTATGAAGAGGCCTGGGCTAGCCTCCTGGGGAATGAGAGATCTTGTAGAGAAGCTTCTAAAATGGGAATGTTGCCATCTTAGACCACCAAGCCCCAGCCAAACTGGTCCAGAGTGGAAGAACTACTCACCCAATCAACAGGATGATAAGAAGTAATAATTGTGTGTGTGTGTGTGTGTGTGTGTGTGTGTGTGTGTGTGTGTGTGTGTGTGTGTTTTACGCCATGAAGTTTGGGGATGATTTGTTTCTCAGCAATAGATAACCAATATAGTGCATTTACTTTCTCAGCCTGTAGATTACATTTTAGACATGACTATTCCTCCAGCAATGATAGAGGGGTAACATTTAGCTATCCTATGCTAATTTCTTTTGAATCATTTGTAGCCTTTGATTTTTAGGAGGCTGTGCTAGAAATTGTATTAGGGATTTTGGGGGCATCCTAATGAAATAACTGAAAGTGAGGTACCTTGACTTGGACTTTTCAGCCCCATTTTTTATCCTTACCCTCCAAAATTCATCCAATTAAAAATAGATTACCAATATTTTTGTAAAAGCTTTTTACCCTTTGAATAGACTCTGAAAAAATAACATACTTATTGCTAAATACCTTCTGTATTTTTATAGACCTGTATGAGTATGGCAGAGATGGGGTTAACTAAGATATCTTACCTCATTTGGACCCTTGAATCAGGTGGTTGAAATCAGAGCTTTCCAAAAAAAAGGACACCAGAGACCATTTGGTTCCCATGAGCACTTACTACCAGGAAACTTATTGAAAAAATAAGGACCATGGGGCAGTCCCTCCTGGTTTCTTGGAGAGTTGTATATTCATTTCTAGGGCTATAAGGGATCACAGTTTGAAGACGCCCTGGCTAGATGATCTCTGAAGTCCCTTCCAGCTCTCGAATTACAACATCATGGCTACTCCTTCCATATTGGGAAGATGATATTTTTTTCCATGGAACACAGCAAGTTAACTGACTCCCTTGGGGATGGAAACAATGACTGTCACCTTCGCCATAAACTCAGTCAACTGAAATAACCATTCAGGCTTCCCAGCTGCTTTCAGGTGTTCACTTCCAGGAATTTGTCTCTACAGTCTGAGCGAGGAACTCCTGCAGTTGTCTTCTGCTGTGACCATCCGTGTTTGCAGAATCATATTTTTTTCCTTCAGAGAAGCTGATATATAAGAATTAAAAATAAAATGGGACAATAGCATTTGTTAGTAAAAGAAAATAGCACTTGTTAGTTAAGGGATTTTTTTGCTGAATACGTAGTTTGACCTAAAAGGGAGTTAACCAGTGAATCTTAAAAACATCCTTATTTGGGTTAAAGTTGAAGAAGTTACATTTTGTGGACCATGATGTTTGTATTGGGAAGGTGTGTGTGTATGTTTGGATGTCTTTGTGTACAGTCTACAACTTGTAAGGATATGATAGAAACTATATTGCCTCATATATTTCATTCTGCTTCATTCATGCTTAGTTTTTTGATTAGATAACTGTATCTCCCATGGCTTCATGTAAAATAACAAATCAGTTTTTCCCAGTTCTGAAACTAATTTGAGGCCTTTTGAGAATACTTTTCAAACCACCAAGGCCTCAGTGTACTGCTACCCTTGTGTCCTGAAAGAGTTAATGTAGGTTTCAAAAGGGGTCTAGTTTACTGGCTAATGGTATCTTTTTAGAGGAATTACTTGGCTTCTGTGGAATAGCCTTTATCTTTCTGCTTTTTGGTTAATTCAATTGAATTTTCATCTAATCTACTTTGCTTCATTCTAGTTGCAGTCAGTCCCTCATCTTACAAACCATTCTCCTCCAGAAATCTCATTTGGGAGTTGGTTGTTTGAAACTTCCAATGTACTTTTCAGTAGCAAAATAAAAGCTACACATGTTGGGCGTGTTCCCAGAAGAGCCCACAGAGGGCAACTTAACCCATCATATACCCAATGCTGCTACTCAGCCTAAACAATATCAGTAGGCAGCGGTGCCTTTAAGTGTAACGTGCTTTTGGAGATCCAAGTTGGGAGAACTGGAGCTCATTCTTCTGTAGCAGGCTTGTCAGTAGGGGTGAAGACTTTCCTATCTTCATCCCTCCAACCTAAAATGATACGAGGTTAGGACATGGCCCAGTGATAATCCTGCAGCAGTGACTTTATTGTTTGCGTCAAGGGTTGGGGACCGGGAGTTGTGTGATCTGAAGCATCCAGATAGAGGCTGAAGAGAAGGAGGAGTCAGAGTTAATTGTGAGCGGAGAGGGTGAGACATGAGGATGAAGGGTAGAGAGAAAGGCTGAGAGCCAGGTAAGTGAGTGGGTGGATGAAAACCTAAAGCTGGATTAGGTTTAAAGCCTTCTGTAACCTTCACTCCCTTCTGTAAACAAGTTCAAAATCAGGTACAGATTCAAGTTCACTTAGGTAGGATTGCTTGGTAAAAAGCAGGCATTTAATTTACTTGTAGCTTTTATAAGAAATAACCCATTTTTCTGCTACCCGTTTTGCTTTTGAGACTCTTGCTGAGTTAGGAGGAGAGAGAGACCAAGGGAGAACCTCAGGAGAATAGGGGCGGGGATTGAGAAGGTGTGACCGAGGTCCTCAGGCAGAGGCAAAAAGGTCTTCAACCTTGGTTTAGTTCATCTCCCATCTCTGTAGTATAATGGGGTCGATTTTGAAGGACATGTGAAAGAGAGTTTGAGGGACTAAACGGGAGCGAAAGTTAACTCCTAGTAGGAGGAATATGAGTAGCTGGATCACTCCTGTGTTTCTACCAGGGCATTATTCACGTGTTAATCATAGATCAGACCAATCTGGGCCTTCTGGGTCTCACTTCATCAATAGAGTTTCCGGAGAATTGTCTCAGGAGGAAGGGGGATGACTCTCAAATGTTTCTTTTGAGGAGAGCAGATGACTTTCTAGGAAAATCATTGTCATCTCAGAAAAGAGATTGTGTAACAGGTATACCAGATACACAGGATTCTCATATACGGGCCTCGGTGAGGCTGTCCTCGGTCTTGAGCGCTCTCCTCTGTCCCCTTCACCTAGTTAGTTCCTACTCATCCCTTAATGTGCATGTGTTATGTGTTCAAGGAATCCTTTCCTGGGCATCTCCTCCATTCAGACTGAGCCTGGCTCTGAGACAGAACTACTCTTCTAGCATATTTTACTGTTGCTTTTTATTATTTCCACTATCACAGTAAGTACATAACTCATGAACCCCTGAGTATAGTGCCTAGTACAGTGGCTGACATGTAGCAGGTGCTCAGTAAATATTTGCTATGAACTCTCGAGAAGCAGAAAGAGTTTATATTAACATGTCTGTGCGTGGTGGGGTCACCTTTAATACATACATTTGACTATTAAAAAGCTTAAATCGGATACAGAGGAGATTTAGAAAACTATTAATTAAAAGGCATTGGCTTAAATATTTTGTTGCTAAGTATAAAAAGGATGGACTCTAGAAAGCCTTTATATTATCACCTTTATATTATCTCAAGAAGTTTATCTACTTCTAGATTAACATTGTACCAGTTGCTACCCAGTTTCCAAACTAGTTAATGCTATTTCAGCTTGAATTGCCTTCAGAATTGCAAGGGCGACGGATTTGCCTCTAGCTTGCTGTGTTGAGCGGGCCATGGTTCTTAGGCAGTAACAGAAGCTGTTAGAAACAGTCAGTTTCTCTGTCTTCCATGCCCCATGGAGCAACTGAGAAAGACTGGATATATTCATAGAAACCTGGAGTGTAGACATTAATAATGGGACAGTATAGATGGTGGTTTTGATTCCAGCCCAAGTCATTAATTTATAAGAATTCATACTCTTCACAAAGGAACTATGTTAGCTAGCAGATCTCTTACGATTCCATGAGTTCAACTTTGCCTCTTTGGGTCTTGTCTCATGTGAGCAACAATTGATGTGGTGACCCGAACACTACTATATTTCAGTGTTTTCTCAAGGCTTCTTCATTTTGCTTGGGGAGAAAGTGAATTATAGCCCATGCCACATGAAAATTAAAGACTGCTACTATTTGTGTAACTTTATATCACACAGTATTGCAATGAAAATGTGCCTAGCCCTCCACCTGCTTCTGTCTGCCATCAGAGATTGAACAAGTGCTGTCGTGGCAATGCATTCAGACTTTCTCAGTGCAAGGGTGATGGTTTGATATGAATTGTACCGTTAGATTTTCTAATAGTTTAGGAAGGCAGGGAGACAGGAAGGCAGGAAGGAAGGAAGGGAGGAAGGGAATAAAGGAAGTGCTCTTCAGGTACATGTCATCATCTCTCTAAAGAGAATATTATGTTTTAACCATAGAAAACTTCTAAGATTAATCTACTATATGGTGTTGCTTAGAACTTCAAAAAAAACCCCACAAACATAAAATGTGAATAATTACTAGAGTACTGTGCAGATTTTTGGTCAAAATTAAAAAGTAAGTAACTAAATATATACTGGGTTGGCCCAAAAGTTTGTTAGGGTTTTTCAGTAATGTCTTACAGAAAAACCCGAACGAACTTTTGCGCCAACCCAATAATTCAGAAAATTTCATTAAAAACAAGAATTCTAATTATTTTCTTTATTCTTTTATCAGATACTGATTTCGTTTCAGTAATATGAGACGGTTTTATTTAATCTTACATAGGCCTGCAAAGATAGATTTTTAGCATTAATTCTGATCAGGAATAAACATTCATTTTCCAATAGAGCGTGGTATCTTGGGGTAAATTTTATTATTAAAACATAATAGAATTTGAAAATATGAAATTTTTATAAGAAATTAGAATATTCTCTTGGTTTTGGAAATTATCCTTTATTATTTATCTCTTAATTTTATATCCTATGAGAGTCTAAGTTTAAAATTAAACTGCTGGGACTTCCCTGGCAGTCTGCTGGTTAGGACTCGGTCCTTTCACTGCCATGGCCCCAGGTTCAATCCCTGGTTGGAGAACTAAGATTCCACAAGCCACACGGTGTGGCAAAAATAAATAAAAAAATAAAATAAAATTTAAAACTGCTAAGTATGTTTTGTAATAGTATATAAACCTATTTGGGATTAAAAAAATGATTTAGAAAATAGTAAAAAATTATAGAGAATTTACACTGGCTTTTTAAAAGTTAGTAACGTTCGTCTGAATATTAAGTCACGTTTCATAAAAATACCCATCTTCTAGAATTTACTTTTACTAGAATAGTAAACGTTTTATCTATTGTTATCAGAATTTGAAGTGTTCTAATCAATTTTTATAATTAATAAAATAATGAAAATAAAATATACTTAATATGAAAACTGATAGTGTTATCTTTAAAAAATATTTTGTAAATGAACTAAACGGCAAATAACTAATCTGGTTTATGATGGATACATTTCTTTTACTTAATTCTTTTCATTTTAATATTTTAGTGTTTTTAGCATTCTATACTAGACCTCATGTACAAGTTACAGAAGTTTCATTCTTTTTTATTTTTTCAATAGTGAGGCCTTTGATTAAAGAATGGCAAGATTTTATATCATTGTAAATGACATTTAAGAGTATATGCTACTAAACTTTAACTGCAGTGTGCTTGAGTTTCGTTTTTGTGGAAATGAGTACAAAATAAAGAAAAACTTACACCATTGCCTGGGAGTAGCACCCATGAATCCAGCCCTCTGTTTCCTTTACAAGGCTTCCCAGCCTCACCTTTGACCTACGTCAAATGTGAACCCCCATCACACGTTACCTGATCTCTCAAATGGCATCTATCATATCTTCTTTCTTTATCTTAGTGATTCAGTTTTTCCCTCTTCTTGGGAATCTTTCCATTTCCATTAACGTTTTTTCATGCTTAGGCTTCAGCCATTTAAGACATATAGACGTGTGCACACGCAACTTCTCTCAAATCCATGTGCTTCTCCCACCACCCTATCTATGTCCTTCTCCTCATAGCAAAACTAATCTACGCCAATTAATGACCTCCATCCTTAATCTGGCAGATAGGTTTTAGTTAGTGTGTTAGTTTTCTGTTGTCAAGACAATGCTGCGTAATAAACAATGACAAAAGTTTGGGGCAAACAACCCTAGGCACTTATTTAGTTCTTACATCTGTGCATCCTTTGGACCACTGAGCTCTGTTCTACTGTCTGTCTTTCTCCTGGGACTCACTAGCTAGACCAGGCAAGTCGTTCTCATGAGGATAGCAGAAGTGCAAGAAGGCAAGTAGAAGTGCTCAGTAGCTGCATGCCTTCAGTTCTACCTTTTTCTTTGGGCCAAAGCAAGTTACTTGGCTAATAAATACAGATGGGAAAAATATACTCCCATCTCTTGTAGTAGGTGAAAATGCAGAGTGACTGTATAAAGAATGTGGATGCATGGTCAGGTGAAGAATTGGTGCTAATAGTACAGTCTATCACAGTAATCTTACCTACCTACCTCTTACCTATGCAGTAGTAAGGGTACTATACACCTTTGCCTTCCTTTTGAAATACCCTCTTCCTCTGGCCTCTGTGATGAAACAGTCCCTTGATTTTCATCCCATCCCTCTGGCCCACCCTATTCAGTCTCCTTTGCCAATCCAGCTTCATAAATACTCAGCTGAAAATACTCAAGACCTGATACTGCACCCTCTTCTTATTTATTTATTTTTTCCTATTGTTCATGAATCCACAGAAATAAAGATGAAATTAGAAATGCTTAAATTTCTCCTGTGGGTTCCAGAATTTTTATATATATATATATATATATATATATATATATGCTTATTTTATGGTTCTTCTGAGATACCTTAAAGATAACTCAGATTCAGCCTAGATATAAAGCATTCCTAATATTTCCCCCGTTATACCCGAAACTTCTTCAGTGCTTCCTAGCTCAGTGAATGGTGCCAGATCCACTGAGTTGTGTGTGCCAAAAGACTAGGAGCCATCCTTGATACTATTCTTTTATCATCAAATGCTGTTACTTTTGTTGCCTAAGTAACTCTGGAATCCATCTTCTTCTTTCTGTCACTGTGGTTCCTCCCTAGTGTAACCCACCATCCTTTCTCACCTGGACCAGGGTAATAACTTCTGAACCTCATCCCCTCTTTTCCTCATCTGATCTCTTCTCTGCACTGAATCCAGAAAGGTCTTGTTGGCAAAGAAGTCTAATTGTTTCCATCCTTTCAAACACACTTCAGTGGCTGAAACACTCACTGAATGGATAGAGATAAAATGCCTAACAGACCTATACATTTTTGTCCTTCTCTCATCCCATGTCATGCTTAGTGTCTTGGTTTGCAGTTCTTCAAAAAGCATAACATGAGATAAGAGTCTTATAGGGCTTTTATTTGGAAGGTAGAACCAGGAACTACCAGTGAAGGAGAGGTGAGAGTGAACAAGAAAAGAAGGAAAAGCCATTATAAGAGTGCTTTCCTGAGGCTGCTGCTATAGGCAATGGTGGCTTGATTCTACAGGACCTCGGGAGGATGAAGAATAGGACCTATACTGATATGCCTGCAGAATGGGCAGCTAGTTGTGTGTACCCACTGGCTCCCCATTGTTTGAGGGTTACATCCATGTGTATTTAGCTCCCCTGAATTTCAGAGTCAGTCTTCACAATCCTCCCCATCTCTTTCTGCTTACTTCCTCCTCATCTTTCAGATCCCGCTTCACTCCTGTGCTAGAAAGTCCCTGCCCCTGAATGAAGCAGCTCCGTCCATCCCTCCCAACAAAACCACATACCTCTAATATATGCTCCAACCATTCCACATAGATCTCCACTGCTGGCCACAGTGGTGAGTTTGCATTTTGCCATGGGG
The DNA here is from genome assembly GCF_008692025.1 of Phocoena sinus. Lineage (NCBI taxonomy): Eukaryota > Metazoa > Chordata > Mammalia > Artiodactyla > Phocoenidae > Phocoena > Phocoena sinus. Next base: position 41,093,938 of record NC_045777.1, read on the forward strand.
TTATTTCATTAAGAACATTTTGCCCACTGAACTGGAAGTTTGAGAAGACCTGGGATCAAGTCTGCTTTTTTTTTTTTTTTTTTTTTTTTAATCAAGTCTGCTTTTGATCATCACTGTCTTACCAGCATCAAACCCAGGACTTGGTACGTAAAATATGTTCTATATATTTACAATGAATGTATAAGTGTAGGTGTGGATATATGTGCATGTGTATTTATAAAGAGAAACTTTGAATTGTCAGGGCATAAATAGATCACTATTAATATAAATTGTCATTTTTAATTCAAATATCTTGTTCTATTTTTATGTATTGCTTTCTTCTCGTACTTATATAGTCAGATTATACCAGAAGAATTCTGTTTAAGTGAAGTCATATTGAGAAAAACAGAAAATATAAGGCTTATGTTACAGCATCTTGATTGATCTGATAACTTACAGTGTTGTTCATACGTTTCTAAAGAAATTATCACTATGCAGTTTCTTTAATAAGAGAGGTTTTGAGTTAAAAGGGGGATAACCAAATCCTAGAACACAGCCCTGTGCAATCCTGCATTAATCAGTAGAGAAGAGCATCCCATTTGGGAATGCTGGGCATTCTGAGGACTTGGGTACTAACAAGTGTGTGTGTGTGTGTGTGTGTGTGTGTGTGTGTGTGTCCACTAAAACATCATGTCCAAATCTACATTTTTATTTAAACTGGGAACTGTGATTTTATAGCAGAAGGAAACATGTTGTGAAAGTAAATCAGTTTTCATCTGGCTTCAGGCTGATACAAGATAATAACAAACAAAACGGGAACGGAGAGGCAGGTAGAAATCTACATCAATTATTTTTAATAAAATACTTCTGTAAAAGTAAGCTACCAATAGTAAGCAAGCCACATTCAACACATATTTTCTATGTTTCTACTTATCATGTTACACTTCAGATCATCCAGCATTAATTCAACAAATACTGATTGAGTACTTACCATGTGAAGGTAATATGGCGCCCTTGGCAAATAGGATGGACATAGTCTCCACCTCTGTAGAGATTATGATATAGTTGGCGTTATATTATTAAAAATGCAAATATTTTCTCTAAAAACATCCATCATATGCTGAACCTCTTTTTTTTTTTTTTTTTTTTAAATTTCAAGGAAGAGAATCCAGAGCAGTATGCTTCTAATTTTGTCTCAAACCTCAGCTACCAAGAGATAAACAGTGGTGAAAGGATTATGAAGATAGCAAATAGATTATGAAAGTAGCTGTATCTGTGTCAGTTAGCGGCTGCTGTCAGTTAGTGGTTGCTTACATTCAGTTTCTCTCATTTGGGGAATACAGAGAATAGGATATTGAGTGTCTAGTGGGCTTAGAGTGTTTCTTTTCATCTGTGAGTTGTCACAGTTATGCACAGGGCTGTGAACTGAAAGTGGCATGTAAACCCACGAACTGAAGACTTTGGGTCCCTAAAATAGTTTCCCCAAGAACACTCTGCCCCATATAGAAAGCATTGTGAAAAATATGTTTTTGGCTTGTACATTTGAAATCAGAAGATATCTGTCATCCCAGGATCCAGAAACTCCTGCATGTGAGACATTTTTAGATAAAATGGATTTTTGTGAGAGATGCCAAGGGGATGGTGGACGACCATGAATTTAAAAGATCATAGTTTCTGTTGAGCCAAGGACACAATGGAAGAAACTTCCTGGGTTTTGTTTATTTATTTGTTTGCTGGTAAAAGAATCATGTTGTTTTTAAGGTCTCATGACTCTATGGGACCTTACAGTAAGCAAGGGTATATACCATGTGCGTCCTGAGAGGAGCTTGGCTTCTTTCTTGTCAGCTGACAGTGGCTCAGCAATCACGGCATAGGTTCTGCCTTGATGGGCGACGACTCTAGGTCAGGATTCATCTTCCAGTCTCTGTCTCTGAGATCATTCTTAGAATTAGGACACATGGAGGAATCAGAGTGATGTGTGCTGGAGACTTCAAGAGCAGGGGTGCCCACTCTCTCCTGATGCTCTGACCATGAGGGCCCTGGGCCACTTCAGATGAGGTCACCTCAGCCGTGTTCTCACCACTCCAGCTTTGGGTCATTTCTGATGAGGTCACCTCAGCTATGTTCTCACCATTCCTCCTTAGAGGCATTTTGGATGAGGTCACCCCACCAGGAACATTTCTTGCCTCATGTACTTCAGAATGTTGTATATGCTGTTTAAATCAGACACGAGTGCCTAACAGCTTCTTATGCATTGTTTTTTGGTTGTAAGTAAAATTACCTGAGAATTGCACCCATCGTGAACAGTGGTCACATTGAAATTTGACTGACAAAGTCTAGTAAATTCAGTGGATTTGTCTTATCTACCAGGCAAATAGGACGTAGTTTTTAAGAGGATTACTTAGATTGCTTTTGAGAGGGTCAATTTAGTACAAAGTGTGTTATATTAACATAATTGCTCTAGTGGCTAAATCCGAAAAAAATCAAAACTTTTAATAGTTTGAGACCACAGGTGTTCATTATATTATCCTTTGTACTTTTCTATGTCTTTTTTTCTTTGGAGGGAAACATAAGTCTAAGAATCTTAGAGGCTTCTTTCTGGGTCAGCATGTATGAAATTAAGAGGAAATAAATATTCCATCAAAAGGAAGAGCCTCAAACAAACAAACAGAAAACACCACCAAGATTGTCCATATTCCAAATGTAACATTTGTTAGATGCTATACTCAGTTTACTTGATTTTGTTTAACTGACATTTCTACATCTTTTAAAAATGATCTCTTAAGACTTTTTAGCATCTTGGATCATTAAGGAAAGTTTAATTTTGTTAATGTGTTCTTTTTTCTAAATGCATTGCCCTTATCCTTGCCAGTCTTCACAGTCCTTTAGGGTTTTTCCATTTCCTTAGAATAAAATCAAGCCTCTTGCTGAAACTTTCATGACCCTGCATGATTTGGCCTCTACCCAATTCATCTCCTGCTCATCCATTGTTCACTGAACTCCAGCTACCTTGGTTTCCATCAGTTCCCAAAACGTCTCAAGCTTTTTCGTACTTCAGGATCTTCCAACTTTCTGTTCTTTCTTCCTAGGTTACTCTTTGCATACTTGGCTCCTTCTCCTTCGGGTGGATCTTAAGCATAGCCCCTCCTCAGAGTGGCCTTGTCTGATCACCTGTCCAGTGACATCCCCTGTTACTCTTCTCACAGATTCTGTTTAATGTCTGTATCACTTTTATTAGTCTATGGCTTTTTAAAATGTGTTGACCTTTCCAATAGATAACTCATAAGAACCTGCTGTATAAAAAATAAAGTAAAATTCAAAAAAAAATGTGTTGACCTTTCCATTAGGTTGTGAGCTTCATGACAGTTTGAACCTTATCTCCTGTTTATTATTTATATCCGTTACTCGTAATTTGCTTGGCACATAGTAGGTGATCACCAAGATTATGATGGATTAATTTCAACTATAAATCAGAAGCTTGCCATGCCCCTTCATAGTTAATGACTGACCTGTATCCCCCATCTTGATCTGATGAGGCATTAGCCCACATGCCCTTATCCCTATGAAAACGTTTCTAACAAATGTAACAAGAACAAAAAGACATTGTTTAAAATTTGAGTCATATTTATTTATACTAATTTATAAACTTATTGCAAAGATGTCATTTTTGAATTAAATAGCTGAAAGAAGTAATGCTAAGTTTAGGACAACTTAGCAAATGACTAATACAGTCAGGCTTTTTAAAGGAAATCACTTTTGGGCTTCCCTGGTGGCGCAATGGTTGAGAGTCCGCCTGCTGATGCAGGGGACATGGGTTCGTGCCCCGGTCCGGGAAGATCCCACATGCCGTGGAGCGACTGGACCCGTGAGCCATGGCCGCTGAGCCTGCATGTCCGGAGCCTGTGCTCCGCAATGGGAGAGGCCACAACAGTGAGAGGCCCACGTACCACAAAAAAAAAAAGGAAATCACTTTCTTCATTGACAGAGTACATTAAAAACATAATTTATTATATTTCACTTTTGTGTAGCAAGTTGAAAAACAAAACAAAGTGAAAAAAGCACTGTTAGATAAATTTGAGGATCAAAGCTATAACACTCTGAAATGTGTCGAGGGAATTTAAAAGAGTAAACTTCATTTAGTTTCAAGAAATTAAAGTACCAGTTTGGACAATAATGTTATTTTCTTGGGTAGACAGCTTATTAAAAAAAATAGATCCAATACAGCTCTTTTTTAAAAGTCTGTATATAAACTTCACTGATTTCATATTTATTAAAGGAGAAAAATAAGCATAGAAATTTCAGTTTTCTAGTGCCTTGGTTTTTTTTTTTTTTTTTTTTTTTTTTTTTGCGGTACGCGGGCCTCTCACTGTTGTGGCCTCTCCCAATGTGGAGCACAGGCTCCGGACGTGCAGGCCCAGTGGCCATGGCTCACGGGCCCAGCCACTCCGCGGCATGTGAGATCCTCCCGGACCGGGGCACGAACGTGTGTCCCCTGCATCGGCAGGCTGACTCCCTACCACTGCGCCACCAGGGAAGCCCTTCACTGTTTATTAAAGCATGCAGTTACTATATATTTCCCTAGCCACACTAAGTAGCTGGATCAAGGCATGTGAATTTGACAAATTTCAAAACATGGGCTAGGAATGAATATTTATGTAAGCCTAACTGAAAGATAATTAGTCCATATATTATTATAGATGATCTAAAGCTGTTCATAGCTCCGTCCATGGGGGACCCATTCCCTGGTCAACACTTGGATAGCCTCTCATGGAGCTGGTTTTATCCAGCTAGGCTTTGGTGTGCTTCTGTCTACTTATGTGGAGAATATGGATCCCATCGTTCAGATTACTCTAAGGATATCATTGAAGACGCTGAGGATCTCTTTAGGATTTCAGTATCAGTAACAGCTGTCCTCATCTTTAGTTAAACACCATTAGGTTAGTTTTTACTTTGTAAACACTGTGAATCTTGCAATTGGTAATTTTTTTTCTCTTTACATTGGCTTCTAGAACTCTAAGAACCAGATCTGGGGACCCCCTCGTAGTCTCAATATTTCATGACATGTGTCTGTATAATATAATCTACCTATTTTTTCCATCTCACTTTCCTTTTTTTCTTTTTCTTGCTCATGTTTAATTCATTGTATCTTGCTTAATTATATGCTTTCAGTTAAGCTGACTTGAATCCCTTTTTGAAATTAGGTAGGTTATTAATTCATTATTTACTATACAGATTGCTTGCCTGGCTCGTAATTTTCAAGTCATAAAAGCAACAGGAGAATTTATAAAGCTCTTTTGATATGCTGTTAGATGTATCAAAACTAGACTTTGGGAAGGTCTTCAACTCTTAATATGTTTTACATCTTATATTTGAATTAATTTTCTTAAACATTTCAAGTGCATAGAAAACTGATGAGAAATGTTAAGGGTAAATTAAGAGTATTTGATGGCATAACTGATCTAGTACAAAGATTAATTAATGGTCTTGGAAAAGGCATCACTAATGTTTAGTTAAGATACTTCATGTCATCATTTGCATGACAGTATCATAATATGCTTTATCTTCATATTCAGACAGTTTCCGGCATACAAAGAGATTATATTAAAAAGGTATATTTATAAATTAGTTTAGAGTACAGAGTTCATTTTCATGAACAATCAATTTTCTAAATGGGTTAGGATCTTAGGTTAGCCTATAAAATTTGTTTCACCCATAGTGTAGAAGAAATAATATTAATTTACAGTGAGAAATTTCAGAAAATACTATTTTACTTCTTAAAATAGGAAAAAAAAGATGAAGAATTACCATATTTCAGTTCTGAAGCATAAGACAAATATGATATACTTAGAAAATCAGGATATACATATACACGTTCATGTAGATTTTAGAGAGGAATTCTGGATATACTTAAAGGTGGAGTAGGGTTTATTTTACTGTGCAATTTTACTTCATCATATATGAGCTTTCTTTTTTTCAAAATAGCATTAGTGGTAGATGCTCTTCCATTTGTCAACATGATTAAGTTCCCTTTTGACTTAAAAATAGAATGAGTAACAGAAAAGAGTAAGAGCAAAAGATAGAATAAGTGGGTTGAGCTTCCGGAGGTAACTGGGCAAGAGCTGAGGCAGAAGAAAGCATCTGACAAAGGGAAAGTTTGTGGACATGAGGGAGGTTTTCTGAGGTGGTGCCAAATGAGCCATGAAGTCCTGAAGTCCTGAGTGGGGCTGAGGGTTCATGTATCACACAGAGCTCTGAAGGGGAAAATAAGAACTGCTGATGAAGGGGTACTGGATCAGTCAGATCCCATGTTGCCAGTAGAGTTGGGGACGGGGTAGAGATGGGGCAGAGAGGGATGCTGAGCGGATGGTAATTTCTTCATTTCAAGGTGATGGCAAGTTGGGTGTTTACAATCTTGGAAATACTTGTACTTTTAAAATCTTAGCTCTAAAGTCCTCTGGGGGGTATCTGGTACTGTGAGTATTCAGAAATGATTCAGAACTGTATTTCAAGTGTAAAGTACTGAGCCTGAGGCCAGGTGCACAATAAAAAATTAATTAATGTTGGTTCTTATTATTTTCTGACATTAAATACAGTTGTCAGTGGAAATTCTTTACAGTCACTGTTTATGAATAACATAATTCTTATAATTCTCACATGTTAAAACTAAGTACAGAGAGGTACCCTTAGTCTTAACCTCTGCCTCAGTTCCACCCAGGACCTCATTCCCTCACATGCTCCATACTCCAGGTCTGTTTACTCTCCTTATCCTTGCTGCCTTACATCATTCTGAGTTCTCTTCTGACCCTTCTCCCAAAAGAACATACATACGCCTTTTATGTTTTGCCCTTTCTCTGTTCTTAGTCTCTGAAATTCTTTTACAGGGTAGATTGTTAACTGCAGTCTTGTTGGAACTTTTTCATTGTTTCCTTGCCACCTCTGCATCTAATAACTCAGGTTATTGAAATCCTACACTTTCCAGTTCCATCTCAGATGTTTCTTTCTCCAGGGATGTTCCTGATTTTACCAGCTGCCCGTACCACCCCTCCTCCACCCCCAGACCATTTTGTTTTGTCTCTATTGGAAAGCCTGTTTTCTTCTTTGATTTATAGTATTTATAGTTATTCAGGTATTGTTAAGAGCTCGGCGCTGGATTCTGACAACAGGGTTCTTGAAAACAGGAAATTGTCTTAGTTGACTGTGAAAACCACTCGGTGAGTCAATTCCCAATAAGTGTTTGACTTTCTTTTGGGATGCAATCTATTGAAACTTTGCCATTGCTATATATCATTAACAGTTGAGTCATGGTATCTATTTCTGAGGTAAAAGAGTAGCAAATTCCTCATATAATTCCCAGCACCGTACTCAGGCTAGTGCTCCAGTTTTGGTGAACACTCAGAATTTTATACCTTGACTTCAGTTAGTTTACTGCCCCTTCATACAAAGTGGTTCTTACCTAAACTTGTTTTTTTTTTTATTCCCAGGATCCTCATTATGAGATAGCTGTTTCAGCTCATTGATGTGCTTGAGGAAAGCTAAGAGTGCTGAATCCTGACACTTGCTTTATATTCCTTAGGTTCCTCTCCTGGCGGGGGAGGGGGGGGGCTTTTTCCCTGACTGCTCTTTTTAATGCCACCAAACCTGAAATGCAGTCTTCACTTGATAGAGCTGTAGATGAGTTGATGTTGAAAATACGCTGGTTGCCCTTGGGGTTTAAGGTGCCCCTCTGTAGTCCCCACACACAAACCTAGATGCTCCTTTCTTTACAGTTTGTAAGCGTTCATTGGAAGGAAGTTTTGCCTATAATAAAGACAAATCAGCGAATACTTAGGCATCTTCCCACTGGTAAATTGCTGCAGCAGGAACCGCCACCATGTTCCTCCAAATCTCTTCCCATTCCATAGTAGGTGGAACTGTGTGACATCCCCGAATATGGCCTCTGCCGGTGGATATGACTCTGGGTCTGTTCTGTACCCTTTCCGGGCCTCAGATAGGTCACATTGCCTCCTGGTGATGAGACTGCTCACCTCATTGCCTGGGAACTTTCTTAACTCTGCAAGGTCTGCAGACTTCCCCCAAAAAGGGTGACAGTCCTCCCGTGCCTTTCAGGGACTGTGTAGTACTTTAGCACAGTCCTCCACTCAGGCCATCAGGTAGCACATCAGAGATTCCCTCTTCTTGAATTTATCTTTTCTCAAGTGTCTGTACAAGCTTAGCTGACTCACCCAGGAGTGGGGCCATTGTCTGTTCACAGAGTAATAGATTCTTTCTTCTTCCTCTGCTCCTTTGGAATAGAGACAAGCTAATGGCACTGACTCAATTTATAGGGTGACAAAAAAAAAAAAAAATCAAACCAAAAAAACCCCGAAAACACACAGCAAACCCCGTCTACCTTGATGTCTTTTTAAATTTCTTGATGGTAGGATTGGACATTCACTCATTTACTCAGCATATGTTTCTTGGGTGCCTACTGAAGGTAAGCTCTGCAGTTGTCCCTGGTAACGCAGTGCCCATATGATTATGGAACATGGCCTATTAAGTGCCATGCAGACAGGTCAGCTCAGCACAGAACAGTATAGAAAGTGTAGTTACAATAGAGAACAGAAAAAAATGAAACAACAACAACAGAAACAGAGCACAGAGAACTGCAGAAATGAGCTCTCCAAGATGGGGTTAGGATCAGAGAAATCGTTCCTGGAAATGGATATAAAGGAATGTACAAAAGTGCAGGGAAAGGATATATAGATCTCTGTGTTACAACTTTTTTGTAATTTAAACATTAGTCCTAAATAAAAAGTTAACAAAAACTTACCAGGCAAATGATGGTGAAGCTGGGAGAAAGGCATTCAAAAACGTATGCAAAAAGAAACCCTGCCACTCCTTTGTGTTGCAAGAGTTCAAGGGTCGTGAGGGAGCAGTGGAGACAAAGCTCCTGTGTATGCAGGTGAATCTGGGTGGGTTTGGGTTTCTGTAACCAAACGGGAGAGGTTGAAGGGTTTTAATTAAAGGAATGGTATAATGGGATTTTCTTTCTAGAAAAATACCTCCCTGACTTTGTGGAGAATAGACTGATGGGGTGGAGTAAGAGGTAGAGAAAGGGTGTGAAGGGGCAGCGGTCCAGGGCGGAGGTGATGGAGGCCTGTATCAAGGAGGTAGTGATGCAGTAGACAGTAAGAGGATAAGTACCTGAGACACCTAGAAGGTGGCATTAACAGGACTTAGTCACTGATGGGATTTAGAGAGCGAAGGGGAAAAGGAGTGAAAGATTAGGATTTACCTGGCCAGGTTGATTCAAGTTAGTAGAAAAGGGGATCTGTGAGAAGGAACAGCTATCTAAAGGGAAGAAGATAACTACCTCTGCTTTGAGCAGGCTGAATCTGAGATGCCTATTAGATATCTGAGAGAAGATGTCTAGAAGGTGGCTGTATATATAAAACCTGTACTTAAAGGAGAGATAAAGGTATAGCCTGTAGATGTAGATTTGGAAGTCATGAAAGTATTCAGTTTCTTAACTGGTATCCATGAATAGGCTTCAGGGCTTCACAAACCTCATATTTGCATGTCTGTATTTTCCTAGGCTGAGGATCTGTGCTGAATATTTCCAGTTGTCCCACCGTACGTGCATATTCCCAGATTCATCCTCTGCCCTAATCTGTGCCCCCAGGAGATGAATAGTTTGGATGCATTCCCTGGACTCCCTTGCCATTTGACTTATGTGGTTTGACAGTGGCTTAGCTATTGGGAGGCACTGACAGGAAATGAGAGGAATGGTGGGGATAAAGGTTGGGCTAGTGCTCACCCCCCACGCCACCCCCCCGCCTAGGACCCCATTTCTGGAAGAGGCTGTATTGCTCCGGGAATACAGCTCCTGTCCGGAGGGCTGTCCTTCAGGGAGCCAGCGCTCACAAGACTCCAGTAACACCATCTCTTCCCTGTGCTTTCAGTTCCGGCGTGAGAAGTACCTCCTGCTCTAGCTCTGCGTCCCTGTGCCATCTGATCGTTTCTGGCCAGATTCCTGACTAATACAAGGTCCATGTGTCTTTTTTTGATACTCTCATATGTATTTGTGGGAGAAGAAAACTCAGACAATCACATAAATGGTTGACCTCACCCACAAGTGTGGCCTGGGAACTGTGCCCTGTGACGACTGTCAAGTACCTTAGTTAGGTTTACTCTTAAACGGTTTCTAGGGTCTGGTGACCAGATGTTATCTTTGATACACATCCCAGGTGAAGCTGTATCCAGGAAGTATTGTCCCAGATTCCTAGGGCTGGCCTTGAACATTGCTGAGCTTAGAAGAGAAGGGAAATAGGAGACTTCAGAATCTGTGCCATCTATATATGAGTATGTCCAACAACATAATGTTATACTGATAGCTTTGATCTAACCTGAACATTCTAGTTGTATTTTGGATATTTGTTTTTTTCTCAACATTTTCAGTGGCAAGCAGGGTGGAATTTTTGATAGCCGAAGAGCCCAGGAATGTCTCAGCCTCGTCCAGCTAAAACTGTACTTCTTGACAGAGCTCCCAAGAGAACTCCATCTAAGCCTGGCAGTGAATGAGTGCTGCTTTAGTACCTAGTGGTCCAGTGAGAGCTTCAGTTCAAGACTTAAGCAGTGACTCCTCCTGTCTTCAAATTTGAGAATACAGGTCAAGTAAGAGTGTGAGTTTGTACAATTTAAGAAACGGTGGCCCCACTTATTAGAAAATATGACCAATCAGTAGCTCAAACTCTAACCAGATTACTAATTTCTTTCTCTGTTTCTCATTCCCTCTCTCTCTGTCTTTCTCCCTCCGTCTGATAAGACACAGGAGTTAGCAGAAATAGGTCTAGTATGAAGAGAAGGTTAAAGACTCCCTTTCCCTATCTCTTGAGTGTTAAGTCTCCCTCCTGCCTAATTTTTCCTACCGACATAACTTATCAATAAACTCTTTTCTTCCTGACTTTTTGTTGAAAAATGAACCATCAGATGACTTGGAGGTCACTGACCTTGTATGACCATGTTCATAACATGCCATCCTTAAATGTAACCAAGTCAGTAATTCATCAGAGGTTGGCAGATAGGATTGTTTGTGATGGTGAGAATGGAGCCATTCACCTCTCCTCTTCCAGGGGAATAAGAGAATAAAATCTTAGAATTAGAAGAGACCCTAAAGATAGTTTTGTTTAATTCTTTTACATTAAAAAACTTTATTTGAACAAAATCTTAAATATGAAACCAGGTCTTGTTCTGAATGGAGTTAGAAGTCTGAGTCCGCCTGAGGACGGCAGGGCTTCTCCCATTGTCACTGTTGTGTGGACTCCTGGCAACCCCAGGTGCCTCGTGAAGCCCAGTATGAAAACCTTCAATCTACTGTGTCACAGAAGTTAAATGACCTGTCTAGTTGGAGAGACTCCCGAATCTAGGAAACTGCCTCTCAATCCACAGTACTTGGCCTTCTTCCACATTGACTTATCAAATCTACATTAGATTCAAGAGACCACATAACCTGCCAACTCACTCACCACTGCCCCTACACTACTCATTTCCTATAGAGCTGTTTATCTCAGAAAATATTTTTACACTTATAATGATGTGTGTGTGTGTGTGTGTGTGTGTGTACGTGTACGTGTGTACATTGCAGAGTATACTGGCTATGGGTTGTTTTCATGGGCAGTCAGCCAGTTCTGCAGAGGGAGTGCCAGCCTACACTCTCCACTGATGAGTATCCATTTACCCATCCTTCACGTTGTACTCCTCTCATTTGGAAGGGCTCCCCTAACCGATTTATTTACTCTGCCATGATCCTTCCGTGTCATTGTTCCTGCTTTCCTGTACAGTTTTGACTAGTACTAGCTGAAAGCAAGAATCTAAGTGCTAGTCCCAGGAGTACTGATAAAGTGAACAATGGGTGGTAAAAGGCAAATTTTAAGGAAGCTCCAGAAAGGAAAAGGAGGGGGAGGGAGGAGAACTTCAGAAAGTAATGAGGGACTCTTTGAATTGCTGTGACATAAGGGATATTGTAAACTGCACTGCAGCCTGGGAGGATTGGCCATGAATTGTATGGACAGTAGCTGGAGAAAACAAAAAAATATTGCTAAAGCATATCTCAACTTCAGCAGATTTTGAGAGAAAAGAAAAATGATTGCTTATGTTTGATACTGAGAAGACATATTCATAATACTGTATTCCAAGGACCCCGCATGGGATAGATTAGTTCTACCATCTCAAGAAACTTGTTCTTCAAACTAAATGGTGTATTCATATGTCAGTCCAGAAAAGGAGATAGTAATCAGTGCAAAGTAAAGCAAGATCTTTTTTCCTTTTGTGTTGTCATATACTGAAAACAATTTTCAGCTCTATTACAAGCATGGACTTAAATAATACTGATCATATCAACTTAACTGGGCTGTAAATGACACTTAAATGTTTCCCACTAAGTCTTGGTATATCCACTAACTCTGTAACAAATACAATAGGCATGGTCAAGGATTATCCAGAATCAGACTTAGTATAAAAGGGTTGGTATTTTTTTAAGGAAAAACACTAGCTGGAGCCAATTGCATATAAGTTGGAGGTAATGAAATATTGAGAGGAACTTCAGAAGCACAGGTGAAGAAGTAATGCCCTTCAGTTAGAAATGTTGGTGGATGAAAGATACTAAGTGTCAATTTCCCTTAATGAAATATATATATATATATAATATATATATATATAAATGAAATAGGAGGAGTGGGTTTGACTCCTGATTCCATCATTTATTGCTGTGCCCTTCAGAATCAGCTCAGTCTTACTGCACCTCAGTTTCCTCTTTGTTTAAATTGGGGTAACCATACCTGCCTGACTTACCTCCTAGGTTGCTGTGAGTACCCAATGGGAAAATGTGTGCAAATATTTCCGGTGAACTTAGGAATTCATAATAGCTTGATTTCCCTGTTCTCAGATGGACCATATGGAACCCTAAAGACTTAGCTAGATATGGGCCTTTTCACTTTTAAGAGAGCATTTAATTACACATCTTAGTGAATAACCATCCAGAATAGAGAATGCCAGTGACAGTCACTTTTTAAACAACATCCCCTAAAGAGTACTTACCCTGAACTTATTTCTCAAAAAAGAGAAAGTGAGGGAGTCAGTTCCCTTTAGGTTTTGAAATTCAAGCATATAATAAAGGGATGTTTGAGTTTGACTGGGATTAGGAGACAGTATTTAAGCTAGTTCTTAAATTATTAATAATAAGGCCTTAGACCTCATTTTAGAAATGGCCTCCTTTTAGAATATGAAGTGGGACCCTTAAGACCTAATCACTGATGAGCTTACCGAAAGCAGTATGTTTCCCCCATTAGAAAGTTTCCCTCTCAGGCCAGTTAGAAAAGTGAAAAACCCACCCAGGGTGGTCACCCTTCACGTAACATAAATATTCACTGGAACTGGTTGGTTTCCGGTCAGGGTTTCCTTTGAGTCCCTTAGTGCAAAGCAGTCATTCCTATAGAATATTTTCTGGTGGTGCATCTTATTTCCTTACCCAGATGTGGTGTAGAACCTTTTCCGTCTCAGCAGGAAGAGAAATTTACACTTCCCTTATTTACTTCTGGCAAAACAATTCCTATTTTAACACCAATTTGAGAGTGTAAAAACATTTTTGGTGTGTATGTGGAGGGGGGAGGGATGAATTATTCATACAGTTTTCTTGCTTTAAATCCGAACAGTGATGCATCGTTCTTTAAATATCTGTCAGACAAACTTTCGGTTTTAACCCTTTTGGTTCCTGGTTCTGTACTACACAAGATCAAGTTATTGGGTTTGCGTCAGAGTCAAAATGCTCAAAGCGCTTCTGAGTTCTGTTTGACTTCTCACCATTTTGGAACAGTCTAACCCCGACACCTGGTTTGAGGTCACTTTCTTAATGCTTATAGAGACCATTAGGAGCACCAAAGAAACAGTACACAGAAGAGCATTTTTGGAGTGTAGCTGTGCCATATGTCAAAAGCCTAAAAATCTTTCATTTCTAGCAATTAATCTCAAGCATAAGCAAAACTATTAGCTACAAGAAACAATCAGCACTGTTTATACGAGCATACCTTGGAGATACTGTGGTTTCTGTTCCAGACCACAGCAATGAATCAAATATCGCAATAAAGCGAGTCATACATGTTTTTTGGTTCCCCTGTGCATATAAAAGTTATGTTTACACTATACTGCAGTCTACTAAGTGTGCAATAGCATTGTGTCTTAAAAATGTATATACATTAATTAAAAATACTTTATTGCTAAAAAACATTAACCATCATCTGAGCCTTCATCGAGTTGTAATCATTTTTACTGGTGAAGGGTTTGAGATATTGGGAGAATCACCAAAATGTGACACAGAAAGATGAAGTCAGCAAATGCCGTTGGAAAAATGGCGCCGATAGACTTGCTTGATGCAGGGTTGCGACAAACCTTCAGTTTGTAAGAACAGTGTCTGTGAAGCACAATGAAGCCAAACACAGTAAAATGAGGTGTGCCTGTAATAGAGAAAACCCAGAAACTAATTACATGTCCAACGTAAAGTACAAGGAATTTTGAAAAATTTATAAGAACTAGCCATTGAAAATTAGGCTGTAAAAATTATGTTTATTAGCGTGAAAATCATCTCATATAATTTTAAATAAAAGAATCAGATTATAAACATGATGAATAGTATGATGCAATGGTGTAAAATACACATTATTTAGATTGTTAAAAAAACATAGAAAATGGTCTGAAAGAACATACACCGAATTGATAGTGTTTATCTCTGATAGTGGAAATGTAGGCAGTTATTTTTTCTTTCTGTCTCTTCACTGCTATTTTGTATTTTGTATTAGTCCATAGCAAACATGTTTTATTTGTATTATAAAAAGTGAGAAAAAATATTTAAAATCATATACACATCTTCAAATAAGGGGATGAAGGAGAGGGAGGTGGTGGAAATTGACTGTGGTTGGTTTATCCTCATTTTAGGATTTCTCATTTCAGCTTTGTCAAAAAAAAAAAAGCTTAAACCCTAAAATATGTCTAAAAACTGTGGTTGTTCTGCATGTATTTATCCTGAGGTTCAAATATCTCTTGTAGATTCACACTTTTTGACTAATTCCTACATTTCAACTCTAATTGTTCCATGTACTTGTCAAGCAATTATAGGTGATGTTCACTTCTAGACGTTTCATTAAGTCTTTATTCCCAAAATAATTGTTAAATACAGTGGTTGCTGACCGTGTTCTAGGCCTCGTCTAAATACTTCACATGGATTTATTTACCTAATTTTCACAATGCCCTATAAGGTAGGTAGGTATTGTCATCTCCCCCATTTTAAGCCCAGGGAAGGTAAGTCTCTGTTGGAAGTGATATAACCTTGTCGTGGATCTGGGATTAAAGGCAAACATGTTGACTCCAGAGTCATGCAGATATTTGTGAAATATGCTACACTATAATTTAATATTTACTAAAGATGGGATTAATAAAAACACTCATTTAAAATGAAATGAAACTTCAGATACCATATCAATCTCTTAGACCTGGAAGTATAAAGTAGGTAATATTTTTTAATAGAAGAATAAAAGAAATTCCAAAAAGGTTTTATTTTCACAAATGACTTACAAAGAGCTTTAGAAATTCGATCTGTAATTTCTTCTCTTTTTGATAATACGTGTGTGACACGTTTTGTGTGAATGTAGAAGACAAAACTTTTTTTGTACCACCAATTAATTCAATATTTGTTTACTTTGGACCATTTACCCCGTCTCTCTTTTATCTGTGTAGAGTAAGTACTTGCTTTTTCCCTCCTTTGGTTTGTAACCCATAAAATAACCAGAACCTGCAAACTCACTCTATGTTTTCAAAGTTTCAATTCATTACCGCCTCACATCTTGTTTTTAGGAAAGACAGTTATCAAAAGCGTCTCAAGTTTAGCATTCCATTGCTAAATGCCAAAGTTTAAACACTAGGAAAAGAAATTGAATGATTACAAAAATCTCATTATACATGATATTTACAAACTACTTGACATCCTAGAAGGAGTCAACAAATGGTTTTACACTTTAATGTTTAAATTCTTCTAACGATCTTCACACCAATCTCTTTCCAGAGGCATAAAAATGTATTTTTCCCCTTTATCATTTTCTCTTTTCCATTTCTATACATTTTTTATCTTGGTCACTTTCTTTTACCCTTTCTTTCTCTTCTTTCTTTTCCTCTTATTTTATAAATTTTACTTATTTTCCTTCCATTTTCTCCTTCTAATAGTTCCTTTTTATTCATACTGGTAACATGGATGGAGATAATAAGTGCAAAATATCTGGTTCTAAAGGTCTTTAAAAACAAATTAATAAGACTTTTCATGGCAGTTAATGGATTATATTTTCTAAGAATAAAAACAGAGAAGCTATGCCAGAACTCCCAAAATGACATAAAATAGAGAAGAAGCTTTTATCAGGAAAGATTATGTTCCAGTTACTGGTAACAGAAAAACTGACTAAAATTACTTAAATAATTTTTTTTTCCCCTTCATATAACAAGTTTAAAGGCAGGCAATTTCTGGTGTTACTTCAGCAACTCAGTGATATCAGGGCCAAAGTCAATATGATTCCCTTCACCTTTCCTAGCAGTAAGGTGGTTGTTGCAGCTCCAACTGTCACACCGACATTCAAGGTAGGATGAAATAAACCATATTTGTCAGGACAGCAAAACATCCTTAGACCTCCTCTGTAAATGCCTGTTTACAGTTCATTGCCACCCTTGTGCTTGGAGGGACAGTTCTATTCACACAGAGCTGGCAAGTGTGTTTTAACCACTGAAGGTTGATGTATTAGTTATATATTTCTGTGCAATAAATTATTCCAAACCCTAGTGGTTTGAAATAGCAAACATCTACTCTCTCACAGTTTCTGTGGATCTGGAATTCAGGAGTGACTTCGCTGGGTGGCTCTGGTCCAGGGTCTCTCCTGTGTTGCAGTCAGGATGTCAGCAGGAGCTGCACGTTCTGAAGCCTGGGCCGTGGGGCTAGGGAATCTCTTCCACGACGGCTCGCTCACTCATTGTTAGCAGGAGACTCCAGGTTCTTACCACATGGACCTCCCCATCAGCTGCAGAGACGGTTAGTAGACAATAAACTGTCCCACAGGAAAGTTTCGATTCAAACAGAAATAAATCTTTCGTTACGATGTGCCTCAAAGGAATGTGGTTTTGTAGAGCAACTCACCAAAGTGTTAGGCTCAGGTTGTAACACCTCTATATCTTTTTTTTTTTTGGTACGTGGGCCTCACCGCTGTGGCCTCTCCCATTGCGGAGTACAGGCTCTGGACGCTCAGGCTCAGCGGCCATGGCTCACGGGCCCAGCAGCTCCGTGGCATGTGGGATCCTCCCGGACCAGGGCACGAACCTGTGTACCCTGCATCGGCAGGCGGACTCTCAACCACTGCGCCACCAGGGAAGCCCCCTAACACCTCTAATACTTGAGTTCATGTGCAGAAAGTCTGAAATTAAGTTTGGTACTGGTCTTAATTTGCTAGGGTCGCCGTAATAAAATACCATGAAGTAGGTGGCTTAAACAACATTTATTGTCTCACCCGTATTAATGTGTACGCTGATTGAAGGGTGCTTATGTGATGTGGCTACACTTGTCTCTGTGCCAAGTATCCTAGGCTCTTTTCTTAATGGGCATCAGTGACAAATCAAAGAAACACCAGCTGATGAAGGAGAATATTTAGTTTCTTTTCCAAATGAATCTCATTGGGTCTCATAAACAACATTTTTATAGACTGTATGTGTTATCTTCACAACATAAAGTTACTTGATTGCTGGCGTTCTTAACCTGAAGTTACAGTTTTGTTTGTTATAATTAGCACTATCATGGAAGAATAACCTTTACAGAGCATGGAAATACAGTATAGTGCACGACTTAAAGGAAATCTGGCAGCATTAAAAAGCGTCAGCTCTGATATGTGTATGCTTTTAGGATCCTTAACTTAGAACATCTAAACTCTTACGTCATACTTGCTAAAGAATGATTTTCTTTTTCTCAGTGGTGCTCTATAACCTTTCAGAAAATTGCCACCAGGGTGACATTAAGTATCTCCTTAGCAGTCTGCTGGTCTGCTGGCAGTGTCGGAGCTCAGGATATCTGCTTTTTAATTGCCACATTCAAGGTCTAATTATTTTTTCTGTACTGGGGCAAGAGGACTGTAATGAGGAAGTACAATCATTAAACACCAGTGAGTAAGGGAACAGTCTTCTTGAGTTATGCTCTGAATTAGCTTCCGAAACATCGCTGTGGCTGTGGCTAATTTCTGTTTGAACATTCCCCTCTTGGTTTTCTGAGAGGTCATATAAAACATAAAGGAAGATGGCAGAACTCTTGTAGTCTTTAAAGAGAAGGGAAGACAATGGATTAAAAGGCCATTGTTACATGTAGACTTCCGGACTGTTAACAGTCAAGAGTTTATTAGCCTCAAAGTATCAAAGTGTTCTAGGAATGACTAACGTAGCATGCAAGTCAAGCTACACATATGGCCACGTTGCCATTTGAGAAAGTGGTTCAGGAATACATAGTGTTGAACAGATTTCACACTTCTGGAATCCTCAGAATTTAGACACTCAGACTTCTCTAAAACCTGTTTTGCTGGTTTACACGTTATTTATTATGCTACTGGTCATGGTTATATTTTCTTCTGTAATTCTCAGCTATTTTAGAGAAGTACCACAGGACCAAACTCTCTCAAAAAACAGGGCTTGCTGTTGTCTGTTAGAAGACTAGGACTCCCGAGTCTGATTCTGTGAGTGTGTGCATGTACACGTGTGGGTATATAATCCATGATGTCACTCTGTGACACACGAAATAAATTCTGCGCGTGTGTTTACCACTGATGAAAAAGTATAACGTGTGGCAGAGATTGAACTAAGTACTTTCACACATTATTTTATTTATCTTTATAATAATTCCCTGGTGAAGGTATTTTCCTCATTTATTAGATAAAGAAACTGGGACTTAGTAAGTAGCTTAGCTGGGATTTGAGCAGAGGTCTGTCTATCTGTAAAGACCATTAATGCAAGCACAAAGTGACCAAATTCTTACCCTTCACTACAAAAAATCTCCACAGATTTGCTCATGTTGAGTGCAAATAATTTGATATGGGTCCATAAGGAAAAAAAAAAACAAAAAAACAACTGCACTTCTCTGGGAATTCAGAAAACATCTACCCTCATATCAACCTTTGAAAATTCTAAACGCAAGCAGGTGATTGGGTAACTTCTGTGATCACATTGATAATGCCCGTGGGCACACTGTAGTCACAGTGAGTCCCTGGAATCCAGTGAGGCTGGCAGCCTTCATGTGGGGCTCCGTGGAACTGAACCCCATATGTGGGAGAGGAGAGCTGGATACGGCCACGGCTGCTCCACTGTCAGCATTTCACAGACTGACAAAGAACACAGGCTGAACGAACCTGAACCCGTAGAGGAAAAAATGAATGCCAGAGGAACAGGCTGCTGTCATCTCACACAGCAATGGGGAGGGAATTTCCTGGCCAAAGAGTGGGGTCGGGTAAGCCCATAGTCTGGACTCAAGGGGCTCACGGTCACCAGCGTAAATGATCATCCACATCTTAGGTCTTCTAACAGCTTGAGGTGAGTAGTTGAACATATTTGAGGTTCAGTTTCCACACCTGCAAAATGGAAATCATAGTATTTTCTCATGGGGCTGTTGGTGAGGATGAATGAGATCATACTTATGAAAGGAGCTTCAGTGCAGTGCCTGGCCCATAACAGAGATAATAGTAGTAGCAGTAGTGGTAGTAGTTGTAGTATTAGTAGTAGTAATGCCCTTTGCAGCCATATTTGACAGGGCTATTGGCCCAGTGGTCCTCAAACATACTTGTCTGATTTGTCACTGGAGTCTGCCTTAGTCAGTTTGGGCTGTTATAACAAAAATACCATAGACTGGGTGGCTTTCAAACTACAGAAACTTATTTTTCACAGTTAACAAGGCAGATAAGTCCAGGCTCAAGGTGCTGACAAAGTTGGTGCCTGGCAAGGGCCTGCTTCCTGGATCATGGACAGCTATTTTCTCGCTGTGTCCTTATATGGTGGGAGGGGCAAGGGAGCTCTCTGGGGTCTCTTTAGTAAGGCCACTAATCTCACTTATGAGGGTTCTACCCTCATGTCCTCATCACCTTCCAAAAACCCCATCTTCAAATATCAGAACATTGGGGATTAGGTTTCAACATATGAATTCTGTAGGGGAAACAAACATTCAGTCTGTAGTAGAATTTCTGCTTCAACTTGTGATCATGCTGGCATGGTGGACCATTAGATCCCTTCCTACCCTTTGGACATTTTTTCCTTGCCTTTTCCAAGATTGTTTTAGAGATGAGCATGCATTTTTATAGTCACTTCTAATTTAAAAAAGCTTTTTATTCAGTATAATACATCTATGAGAAGGTGTACATATCAGGCCCAGAACTTGATGATTTACCAACTGAATGCTAGTTTTGTAACCAGCACCCAATTGAGAAACAGAACATTTCCTCCAGTCACTAAACACACACACACACACACACACACACACACACACACACACACACACACACACACACAGACACCCGCCAAGGGAGTGTATCCTGAGCTCTAATCGATTAGTTCTGCATGTTTTCGCAATGTATAAAAATAGAGCCATACAGTGCATACACACTTATGTCCCATTTCTTTCAGCCAACGTTAAGTTCATGAGTTGCGTCCATATTCTGCATGTAGCAATACTTTGCTCTTTTTACAAATTTCTATTTAATATTTTCTTGTGTGAGCGTACCACAATTTATCCATTTTCCTATGGATGGACATTTGGGTAGTTTCCAGTTTGGAGATATTCTGCCTAGAGATTTTACATTCTTGTGTGTGCCTTTCAGTGCTGGAAAGTACTTAAGTTTGAGGTTGCTAGGTCATACGGTGTGCACATGCTTAGCATCTTTCCAAAGTTCATGTATCAATATTCATTCCCACCAGCAGCGAACTGGGTTGTTTTGAATGACTTTTGCTTAATAAGAATTATTCTCCCTGCATTGTGATTAATTTTAAAGCATCCAGCTAAGCTGAAAGCAGCTATACTAAAGGCTGGTCCTTGTGGGCACTAGATTCCATTAAATAGCTGGGAGAAGGCCATACCCTATGATATGTGTCAGAGGCTGGAGAGCTAGCAGAACGGCGCATTTCTGCTTCTTTACGGCTTGATGTATTTGATGGCAGTCCTTAACAGCTGTGGATTTCTTTCTCTAATGTTTTCTTGGAAACTGAAACGAGTTTGAAAGCAGCCTGATTCATATAGACCACACAAGTAAGAAGAGGCATATTAGATAACACAAATATGGGCTAGAGTGGCGCCAGGGAACAGAAAAGAAAAAACTTACTTATTAGGTAACTAGTAGATCCAGGCATGAAATTTAGTAATATGCTGTTTAAACATAAAAGGTTAAGAAGAAAAACTTGTTTGAAATTTTAGAAGCGTCTGACAGCTCACATAAGGAATGTGTGAGTTTTCACACTGACATCCTCCTGTACCAAGAGCAGTTTGGACTTATCAGGTGCCTTCCAATGTTACCGATGAGGAGAAAAATGGGTTATAAATATGACATCTTGTGTTAATTAAAACCATTCACAAGCCTCTGTATTTTGGGGAAAGTCATGCTAAAACCTCAAGCCAGCAGGAACAAGTAAAATTTCATTAATGGTTTGAGCATCTACTGAGCTTGTGGTCTTTACACACTGCTTTCCATTTTAATCCTCCAACCCAGCCGATTTTGTATTTTTCCCCATCCTTCTTCCCACAGATCAGTCCCAGAAATGCTAAGCGACTTGTCCAAATTCCCAGAGTTTGCCAATGACAGAGCCATTTTCCAGTCCAGGTTTATCTGACTCTTTACTGCCTCATGTTGCCAAAGAGACATAAAAAGGGAAATAGTCGTACATTTTGGCAGTAAATAGAAGGCAAACTGCAAAAAAAAAAAAGAAAAGAAAAAATATTCTCTGATAGACTTTACAAATGCTCTTTAAATCTCTATCATTGCATTCTCTCTGGTAGGAGGAACTGGACACCGGCTGGCTCTTTGACCTTCCGCTGTCTTAGAAAAGCCGGCCAAGCCTGGACATCTGTCCTTGTTGTCCTCCTACCTTTCTGTCTGTATCTATCTCTGTTGCCTGATGTTTTAAATTTCTAACTCTTTCCCTTCCATCTAGTGGCCTTATCTATAAAATGGGTCATTAAGCTGTCCATAGCTCTTCACTAAGACAACCTACTCAGCCCGGTTCAGAGTGAATTCAGAGGGCATTCAGACAGGGTGGCAAAGTGTGGAATTCATGGTCATTTGGGGGAGTGATACTAATGCTGACAGGTCTTACTAAGCCTTGTCGGAATCACATCAGAGCCATCAAACTATGTTGCTTCTCATGATACAGCTAAATTGACCTGGGGGGCGGGGGGTATTCTCTTGGCTGTCTCACTTAGAGAGCTTTATTATGTTTTAAGATAGATATGAATGGATAGACCAGGTGAGGAAAGTGTTTCAGTCCCTTGCAATATCTAGAATTGGTGCTTGAAGGACAGAGTTGTTGTATGATAGAAAGTGCCTTCATGATTATGCAATCCAAGCACCTTATCTGATGATTGAAGCTCAAAAAGGTCAAATTCAAGAATGCCAAGCAAAGGAGGAGTTAGGGCTAGAATGAAAATCTCCTGATTCACAGTATAGTTCTTTTTTCGCTACCTCATGTAATTGTTTTCAGGTTTGTTATTGTAATCTTGCCGATGAGTGAAATTAAGCAAAATGAAGCTAGCTGATTAAATCACTCAGGACCGGCTTCATTTCTAGCATCGACTAGCAATGCGTTAAGAGTCAGCTTTGGACTGGACAAGATTATGGGTGGGGGGAAAAAATGGTCAGACTTGTTCTACCAAAAGTCATCATCGGATGTCTTTGTTCCAAGCTGAGTGTACAAAACAATCTGCTGCTCACAGCGTGTCCACGAAGTTCATTTATCTTGCTAACTTAGGATTGTGATCATCCAGTTTCCCATTCTCAAAACCAGCTCCTGCTTTCCCTGTGTGTGAAAATTCTGAGATGTTTTTTTCCCTTTATAGACACACTTCACCTTTTATCTTCCAAAGGTAATTTTAATGATTGTGTCAGCCTTCATGTGATTACACAATCCTGTGACAAGATCACATTTGCATTTTTCTGATTTCTACTGAGAACCTGTGAAAGAGTCTTTAGATTTTTGTCATGATCTCTGTGTCCTCCTGTAGCCCCTAATTCACAGCAAGCTGACAGCATAAGGCATTTAGTCAGCAGATCACAATGGCCTTATAGCTCTCTGTTATTCAAAATAGAATTTAATTTGGAACTTTACATTGTATCATATTCCATAACCTAGTGTTCTCATGTATTATAGGTTTAATACTGGTAAACAATATGGTAAAAATAAAATTCTGTTCACCAAATTCTCCTTAACAGATAGAATGTTTAATAGGTTGACAAATATTAGGGTTTTAAATATAACTTCTTTATATTCTCTGTATTCTTCATATGCTCTATATTTTTATCTACTCTAAACCTTTTATTTTAAAACTTTATTATATCTTAAATAATTACCAGTCAATATTTATCTGATCATTATGTCCTGCATTTAGGTCCATTTCTCATATTTTAACAAACACAGTAAATGTAATAGCATATGTATTTTGATTGTTTGCTGTGAGCCAGGTCCTGTGTTGAGCAGTTAGATTATTTTATTTAGTCCTGACCTTAATCCTGTGAGATAAGTATCATTGTCCAGTTTACAGATGAGGAAGCTGAGGCTCACAGGGAATGAGTCATCGTCACACATAGGAAAGTTGCTAAATTAGGATGCACGATCAGGACCTTCTGACATCGAGGTGCTTTAAGAGTGAGAGCACATTAGTCTGCCTTTGAAGTGGGTGACCTTTCCTTTTTATGACATATTAAATGACATGGACCATTTTATCTACAAGGGGACAAAAAGGAGGAAAATTTTAAAACCCTGATTCGTAATGTAATTGCCAGTGAATTGATAGCGATGAAACAGACATGAGTACACAGAGAAACATGAGGGTGGTATTAGTCACTCAAAAACTACTCAGGTGGTAGCAATTGCCTATTTTCATAAAATCTAGCATACCAATAAAATACTTTTTAAAAATAACTGATTTTTTAAATGTTTTTTTAAATAGATCTTTATTGGAGTATAATTGCTTCACAGTACTGTGTTAGTTTCTGTTGTACACCAAAGTGAATCAGCCATATGCATACATATATCCCCATATCCCCTCCCTCTGGAGCCTCCCTCCCATCCTCCCGATCCCACACCAAAACTTTAAAAAAAGGTAGCTTTTAATGGAAATCTTTCTAGAATAATCTATAGACATTCCCATATATTTAAATGGATGACCCAAGGGCATCACTTGAAAAATCCAGAATTTTACTATGCAGTAGAATACCTCTGTGTCTGCTTTTATTTGTTTTCAGTTCTCCTCTCCCTAGATGTTATTTTTCTCGTGTTTGAACCCACTCTGTTCTTCCCTCGGTTCCCTTTCCTCCTACTAGTCTGCTATGAACTGCGAAACCACATAGCCCAGCATTGCACAAAATCTGCGTACGGAGCCATTGGTATTCTTAGGGGAAGCCTTAGAGAGCAAATGGAACTTCAGCTTTGGCTTTTTTGGGCAGAAGAGAAGTTTTACAATTTTGAAATGCTGATTTATTTATTTACACACTACTTTGTTCAACACATATATATGTTGTACATGCAATAAAATAATGGTAAATATATATCATGATAAAAAAAATGTCAGGACTGGAAATGTAGAAGAACTAATATGAAGGAGCTTTTTGGCAGCCAAACCAAAAAGGCAGTCTTAGTCAAAACATTTGTTATCATAGATACATTATATATCATAATACATAACAGTGTGTTTCCTTATCTTGTATCCTAAAAGAATGTCTCGTAGGAATGTTATATGTCTTTACAAATAAATTCTGATGTTTAGTACTGTGATATGGTGAACTTAATTCTTAATATTGCTTCCAATAAAATCATAATCATCATCAGTAATTGATACAGCAATTGGGCAATTATTATGTTAAAAATGCTATGAGGGCTTCCCTGGTGACGCAGTGGTTGAGAGTCCGCCTGCCGAGGCAGGGGACACGGGTTCGTGCCCCGGTCCGGGAAGATCCCACATGCCGCGGAGCGGCTGGGCCCGTGAGCCATGGCCGCTGAGCCTGCGCGTCCGGAGCCTGTGCTCCGCAACGGGAGAGGCCACAACGGTGAGAGGCCCACGTACCGCAAAAAAAAAAAAAAAAAAAAATGCTATGAATCAAAGAGTGAAATAAAGAGGTTTGCTACCTAGAGCCTTAACCATTTTGCTAGAAGACAAAACTCATATAGCTAGTGTATGCTGTCATTACTGAATTCGTGTTCATCATAGAACATTCTCAACACAGTCCCTCAATTTCAAAACTAAAATATATTATTGAGGTTTCCCCAGGTGCTTACGAGGACACTGACGCCACTCAGATCAGCCAAAAGATATCATCTACCATTTTAGTGGATGCCCACATCCAGTGCAAAGGTATAAAAGGCCAGTTCCTTCGCCCCAATTTGTGACAACTCTAAAGGGTATCCCACTTACAGAGTTTCCCATGGAATCGGCTGAGGCATTTGGTGACAGCAGCACAGCCCGACTTTTCTCCCTGCCCAGCCCTGCTTCCTTTGCTTCTACCATAGTTGCTAATTTCAAAAACGCTCCGTAATAAATTTCCTGCACTCCAGGCTCCATCCCAAAGTCTGCTCTCCCGGAAGACAACATGCCAGAGTAAGGGTCACTTTGTGCAAGCCACAAAGACTTGTGATCAAGGAGGACTACAGTCTAGTTTAAAGGACAGGACACAGCCGTACATACTAGGCTGAGGAACAAATGAACCATTGAGATTCTGAATGCTTTTGCGTCTCAGAAGCAGGGAGGTTGCTGAGCACCAAGTTAGCCAAGGAAGGCTTCTCAGAGGAAACTTCTCCTCAATGTTTCCTTCTTGCACCCAAAGCACCTGTCTCAGAATGTGAACAATTCCACACTACTACTTTTCCATGCAGGTTTGTTCATAACAGTGCATAACAGTTTGAGGGATAATATTCTTACACTGTTGTTGTCTTTCTGAAGTCTATTTCTAAATCTTAATGACCTGTAGATACCATATAAGTAGCAATAAGGCAAGCAGAAGGCAGTGTGTTTATTACAGGAGAACCCTGTTCAGTTGGTGCCTTTTTCTCGGGATCATCATGGAGCTTTCCACGTTCAAGAGACTGCTGGGCCACCACGTGACTAAATGATACTTTGGGCCTAAATACAGGTTGTAAACATCTCGTTCTGTTGTGTCTCATATTTTGCCATCTCTACTCAGCAGAACTTATTCTCCTCACAGTTCTGCTTTTTTCTCTCCTTACACTGATACGCAGTTTTAAAAGAAAGCCTTGGAGATTCCTGATAACAGTGCTTCAATGAAGTTCAACAGCAAATTATCATCACCTATACTGTTGTCTTCAAGTTGGTTTTCCCCAGAAGCAGACAGTGAGACTTTTTTTTTTTTTTTTTTTTTTTTTGTGGTACGAGGACCTCTCACTGTTCTGGCCTCTCCCATTGCAGAGCACAGGCTCCGGACGCGCAGGCTCAGCGGCCATGGTTCACGGGCCCAGCCGCTCCGCGGCATGTGGGATCTTCCCGGACCGGGGCCCGAACCCGTGTCCACTGTATCGGCAGGCAGAGTCTCAACCACTGCGCCACCAGGGAAGCCCCCAGACAGTGAGATTTTAAGGACTTGAGGGTAGGTAGTATATTGGCAAGGTGGCTTAAGGTAGGGGAGTAGGAGAGTGAGATGGGGAAGAGAGACTCTGGTAGCCCACCCAAGGGCAAAAGAGCTTGGCTGTTAACATACCAACTCCCATCTGTTATCTCTTAGAAACAGCTCACCTTGGATGTGAATTCCTCGGCACTTCCCATCTCCCATGTGCTGAAGCAAAGCAGGCTCTGGAAGCCAAAGAAAACCCTTTGGGAAAATAAATACGTAAAATACAGGTGCTGGCAGTCAGGGTAGGGGGTTGTGAGTGGGGCCCTGTGACATCAGCAACACAGACTAATGCAGAGAAATCAGGGAGACTGCTATCACATCATGTAGGTTGGCTGTTTCTTCCTCACCCCTACGTCTAAACGCTCACCATGTTTCTACCAACTTGCCTTCCTGCTAGCTCCAAACCCTCTCCTTTTTTTGTGTGTGCGTGTGTTTTTTTCCTATTTTTACTGTCTTCTGGTCACATATTCCCGATATCCTGTCCCTTAACAAACGCCAGGAGTTCTCATCTCTGAGCCTTTATTTAGGTTGGCTTTCTTTGCTGCAGTGTATATATTACATTCCTTTTGAAGCCCTTATCCAAAGCCCCCTTCTGCAAGATGCTTCACACATGCCTATGCTGTAGTCTGTGACAGTTCATTTTCGCGCTTCCTACCATCTGCTCTGTATTAAAGTTATGTTAACAGGCACCTCTCTCTCCCACTAGATTGCAAACTCCTGAAGGGCAGGTGTTGCTGTTTGGTTACTGCAGCACCCACTGCAGTGCTTCACATGTAATGGGTATTTGATAAATGCTTGTTGAATTAAATCCAGAGTCAGTTGGAAAAGGATGCTGTTTTGAGGGGATCACCTGCTTCGGTTACCTGGATAGGGAAAACACGCACTCGAGTTTTCTAACAGCTTGTACTCAAGCTGTCATTCAAATTAAAGTCTCTTATTATATGCTTTCATTGTTGCCGAGCTAATACTGTGCCGTGCCTTGGAGCAGTGAAGGTAACAGCCTCTCTGAGTTATAATTTTGTGACATTAGGCAGCAAGCAGTTGGGAAATTGCAAGTGCAAGTAATATAACTTTACATGTAGTACATCATTACGAATGGGAAAACAGGGCCTGGAGGCAGGGATGCTCTGTAAACGTACTTTTCTGAAAAGAAAGAAAACTCAATAGAATGACAGTAAATTTCTGTAAAAAGCATTTTCTCCTGAAAAAAAGAAAAGATAGTGCCCACTTAGTTACCCTTTAATAATTTCAGTTAACTTCTCTGTGGCAACACGCTAAATGAAACAGATTGTTTTTCTCCCCCGAATACTCACACAGGGCTGTGTGTATGCTCATGACTGAGCAACATCATTTTAGGAGTCTGGGCTGACCTTGGCCGCTGGTCCAGGACTGAAGGACCTAGACTGGGAAAAATCACTTAGCTTTATTTGAAACATACACCATCTCCATTCTGCACCCCCTCACACCACACACACACACACACACACACACACACACACACACACACACACATTTAAGCCTTCTGCATACTTCTGTAAGCTAAATCTAATTTAAATGAGCAGAGAAAAGAGCTTTTAATGAGATATGAACAAGAAGAAATGGCCCACTGTTTTTTTGTTTTTGTTTTTGTTTTGTTTTGTTTTTTTGCGGTACACGGGCCTCTCACTGTTGTGGCCTCTCCCGTTGCAGAGCACAGGCTCCGGACGTGCAGGCTCAGCGGCCATGGCTCACGGGCTCAGCCGCGGACTGGGGCACGAACCTGTGTCCCCTGCATCGGCAGGCGGACTCTCAACCACTGCGCCACCAGGGAAGCCCTTGTTGTATTTTTTAATTTATTTTTTTATTTGAAAAAAAAAAAATCTCAAGCAAAAGAAGCTGAGAAGGAGGTAGGCCAAGGGTGATATGGGAGCTCCACCGTCATTAGGAGCTTTGCCTCCTTTTATCACCTTTCTCTGTCAATGTCTGTTTTCCATCTTAAGTCTTACCTCGTGGTCCTAGATAACTTGCTGGAGTTCTATTAGTCACCTCTGGCTTCCAGGCAGGAAGGAGGAGAAAGGGAAGGAGAGTGAAGATGAGAAAGATCAGAAATGATGTTCCCTCAGTTGATCGGCATCCTCTGAAGAGCCGTCCTGGAAACCGCGCCAGACTACTTTCGCTTACATGTCAGTGGCCACCTTTGTCTGAAAGGGAGAGTAGGAAATGCACTTTAGTGTCTGTGCTCCTTGTTTGGGTTTCCTTTCTTAAGAAACAGAATTCCTTCCCTTAGATGCTTACGTAGATGGGTTGGCAGAAAGGTAGTGATAAGCATGCTTTAAGTTCATGAAAAGTCTCTGAATTCCCAGTTCTCTTGTTGATACTGTTTGGCTCACTCAGAGTCAGAGAGACCGAGACAGAGACAGAGAGAGAAAGCTAAGGAAGAGGCTTGAAATTTTCCCAAGTACTGAAATCTTTTTTTGAGATAGCTTGCAGTTTTCAGCATCTGAAATGCTGAGCACTGGATGGTTTTGCCAGACTCTGAGGCATTGACAGCTCCAGTTCTTTATTAGCATGATTTAAATCCTCACCTTTTAATAGTCTCGACTATTTCTTTCCTTGGGGAGAGGTTGGCCTGGAAGGAAATAACTATCCCTATTCTCTTTTTACTGGCCAAATTTGTGTCTTTGTTCATTCTCAGCTTTCAGAGGAGGTTGAGTTGAATCTATTTTTAAATTCTTAGGGATTCATTATTAGAAGAAGAAAAAAGAGACTTGAGTGGACTTTCTTGGGAATGGAGAGGAGGAGGCCGAGGGTTGAACTCTGTGCTTTTAAAGGCAAAAACTAGGGTGCATCCTGGGGTGCAGTAGGCTCAGGCCACCAGAATCCACATCTGTTAGAGAAGAATGCCCATAGCTTTTTGTTGAAATGGTCACCTCCCTCTTTAGAATTTCAAATCTGGAATTTCCCATTGCCACTTCTCAGTAAGAACAGAGAGTTGGGTACTGTGCTCTCAGGTTTCTCATTCTGCACTTTGTCCTCTCAACTCCCCAGATATGCCTTAAAAAAGAGGCAATGGGGCAATGCTATAACTGAAATATGGGAAAAGTAATGCACCTGTAGGACCCTCAGTATGGCCACCACTGGGAAGGTCAGTTGATTGCAGGCAATTTCTAAGGAGGTAGAGGTTGCAAGTTTAAGTCGTACATGGATCATCTCTCTCTGATACCTTCCTTAGCCATAAGCTACACACATGATGGTAATCATAACTACCAGATACTTATTGATCTTCATAGTTGATCTGCCATATCTAATATGATCTAAATGGGATAGACCATTTGATTTCATATTAAATGTCTGTTAAAGAGATGGCCAGTCCTTAAATTTTAATAATTAATTTGAAGCATTATCAATCTTCTCTCATTACCTTTTACATTTTAAATGATCATTTTTGAAAGCCTTTCAAAAATGAGATCGTTCAATATATTTTAAAGAGTGAAGAAATAAAAGTAAATGTTTGTACTGAATTCTGACCTATCCTCAGAGGTCATAAAAAAGTACACCTGTCATTGTTAAGGAGCATGTAGCCTTTTTTCCCTGCCTGGGGAAAGTTCAAAGTTGATGGTGAGTTCAATTGAAGAGATGTGATACGAAGTCAAAGCAAAGGTGGGTTGATAGGACAAGCAGGATAAGGTTTACCAAGGAGACTTGCCCCCTATCTTCTGTTCCATGATCTCACCTGAAACAGAATCCTTGTTCTGCTTATCTTCCTAAGCATCCAAGAGATTTAAGGTAGTAACTGATGCTGTTTGTAGAATGTGCCCTGTAGACATAACACCACACCCCATTTTCCCTTTCATGTTGGGGAGGCCACACTCCCCTGTTCAGACAACCTTGCAGGGACTTCCTATTCTTTTCTAGAACATAGTTTATGGGAGAGCAAAAGTATTACTCTGCTGTGCTTTGAGAGCATTTAGGATTTAGGGGCTGCTCTTTTTCAGATAATATGGGTCCTAAATAATATTTCCCGAAGAAATACTGCAGAGTCTATTCTGTGGCATTCGTGGACCACATGAATGCAGGCACTTGACAGGGAACAACAGAGCAAGTTTGCAAGATCTCGTTACTAAATCTTGGCTTTTCCACTCTATAAAATATTTACCTAGAAGAGCATTTCATTTAATTTAGTCTAGCCCATTCTCTGATAGTCAAGTCTAAAACTCAAAAAGCATGTGTTTTCTATGTATTGAAATACTATGCAACCTATAAAAAAGGCAAATTTGTACTGATGTGGAAAATATTCCAGGCTTTATTAAGCACTAAGGAATGAATTAGGTTGCATAGCATTTATAGTGTTATCCCTCTTTTTAAAGGATAGGTAGGCACATAAACAAATAGATGACACATTTGGGTGAGTTGCTATAACACCGGAGGATAAATGGTGTTTGAAAGAATTTTAAATAGTGGTTTTCTTTATAAAGAAGGACTGTTGGGGAAGAGAAGATTCTGATTATCTACTTTTAAGCACTGTTTGATTAAAAAAAAAAAAATTAACCGAGTTTATCTGAATGGTAAAATATTAGGTCATTTTCTTCTTTATACTTTTCTGTATTTAAAAAATACCTCAAATCAATATTATTTTTTAAAGGTATTCCTGATACATTTTATTCTTCTTATTAAGGATGCTGTTTTAAAATTTATATAAACTGTTTCAATTCATCCATTAAAAATTGAGGTTTGCATCAAAAGCTGTGCGGCATGAAGTTCTCATATAATTAATCACAAAAAAAGAAAAAAATTAAATGCAATTAAACTTTGCCATCTTTATATGATGTGCCTAAACTAAATTGTGATAAAACATCTCTAATTTTCATTAATTAAATATAGGTGTTCTGAGGGTTGGACGAGAAAGAAGTCATATAATTTTGCAGCTTCTCCTTGAAACCAGAACAGCTTCCCAAAAAGATCAAAAATAAGACCTTGAAAGAAATCTCTCTTTATCTTGCAGATTACTCAGAACCTGCAAACACTAATGCAAGCTTATAAACCATCCATCCTCATTTCCATTAGGAATATAACTGTATTTGCTTTCCTGACATTGCCTAAATATGATGATGAGAAATAAAAATTAAAGTGCTCAAAGTTGAGAGAAAAAAATTGATATTTAAAAATGAAATTTAGATTTTATTTTTTATTAGAAGAAAATGAAATATTCAAATGATCACTAAAGATGCTAAACGTGTTTTTATCCATTTCTGCATATATTTAAACAAACCTAAACGTGTCAAATATGTACATTAAAAAAAACAGCATTTCAACATTTATTTCAATAGACAACTTTTTTCTCTTTAAGTGGGTATTTTACATATAAGCTTGTTATTTGTTTAGACATAAAACATGCATGTAAAATTGTTTTACTGGTCTTCTAGACTGTGAATATGCCATAGCTGTCAGTGTACTTAATAAATATCAAGTTGATAATCGGGGTCAGAAAAAAGTAAACAATAAAGATTTTATTGCTTTGGGCCAAAGGCCATTCCAAGGCCCAGGGCAGAGTACAGGTAGTGTGTTTTCTGAGTAGATGTACGTTGGAAAGAGTTGTTGAGAAGGATCATATATAATGTTTCAGAAGTACTCCCATAAAAGGGATTATAACCAAGCTGGCTTTATGAACCACAACTGAAGCTGTTTTGTTTTAAAAAGAAACACAGTTCACGCAGTAGGAGTGGTGAAATGACCTTCACCAAGGCTGAGACACGTTGCATTGTAGCACTTAGGGGATTAATTAAATTTCTGTGACTAGCCAGAAATTTAGGTCTAGAAGGCCAGACCTAATTGAAATGGTCAGTGTTGTGTGTGTTTATATATTTGCCAGCATGCATCACTTTACCTTGCTCACATCACTAAAAGGAGACCCTGAAGACCCAAATTTAAAGCAGCCACTATTAACTAATTGCTCCTTAGAGTTTTGCAGAGATCCTTCAGTTTTCAGAATGAATTTGCAAGTGGAATTTCTATCACAGACAGTCAAAGTAGTGCTCCATCTCCCAACATACACACACTGGTTGAGTTGCCCCAGGTGTTAAGTCTCTTCCATGCATTTCCTCACTGGATTTCCCGGTTGCACCTCTGTGCAAACCCTAGGGCTGCCAGAAAAGGGCAGAGAAGAGAGTCCTACTTGAGGTGGGAAATTGCCAGCCACCAGGAAGTGTTCTCAGCCGCAGGTTTACACAGCTGACCCAGCGGGCTATGAGGCAAGGCATCAACAGTGTCTGCTGCAGACAGAGTTTCCCCTTTTAGAAAAAGCACTGTAAACTTCGATATGGCTTATATGCAATTGTTTTTTTTCTTTTGGCCCGGAGTATGATAAAAACGAATTAGTCCTACATTGTACAAATAAGTCAATTTAATAAATGAGAGAAGCCATTTCTTTTTAAATACAGTACGTTGAATTCTGCATGCAGATATTTGGGCTTACATTTTCAGCCTGTATGCGTACAGACTAAAGACATGTGCCACATCTGTGCTCTAACAATCTGTGTGTTAATAGAGCACTTCATGGTTTGGGAGGTTCTTCCATGAGCATGTCATCTTTGGGTCCTTACAAAAGGTGTACGGTTTACAGAGGAGTTTTATTCCAGTTTTCCAGTTGAGAAAACTAAGACCCAGAATTGAATAGGGGGATAAAAACACAGATACTGATATCAGGAGACCTGGTTGCTGCTTCTAGTTTTGCATCGGTCTTGTCTGGATATGTAATTGCTCTCTGCGCCTCAGTTTCCTCATGTGGAACACAAAGGAATTGACCAAATGACTGTAAATTTTTGAACATTTTCAACTGATGAGCTGGGACACGAATCAAAGACTTGTGAATCTTGTCACTATTTCCATCATCCTTTCAGATTCCAACAAACCCTCTTTAGCATCCATAAGTTCAGTATATAATATATATGACTATAGACAAAAATTGGTATATTATAATAATCAGAACCATTCAAAAAGCATATAAATAATGTATAAATATGAATTCATTTATATTTTGTTTAAATACATGCATTTATATTTATATTGTTATTTTTTTATTTGGTGAATATTTCAAATTAGAATATTCTCTAATTTTGAAATCTTAATGGCAATCCATTTATAGTAGTCTGTTGATGTCATTAAATTTTTTGCAAAATCTTAATATTCTTAAGAAAAACCCAACATTAAGCATATTTCTTTATCCTACAATTAAAAAGTATTTAAAATTGATATTTCTATCTTATAACATTTATGGGTATTTTTTGTTGTTGTTTAAAATGCATTATAAAGCTTGTATCATATCAAGTACTGTGGGATTTAATTTAGGGAATTTTTTATTATGGAATGACAGTCACCGCTTCTCTACATACAATCCATGAGAATATTAGATTAGCACTGACTTGTTTTGTATTAATTATGGATATAAGACTATTGGATTAGCTCTGAATTGTTCTGTATTAATTGTGGATACACCCACATATTTTAATACAGAACATATTATTTTCTCCCTACATACACTTCTTTCTCCTATTCAGTCATAATCAATGTACTTCTACAGTTCAGTGCCAAGTTATTTTTGTTCTTTAAGAGTTTAATTGCATTCATTATTTGGGGCTGAGTACTGGTTAGGAATAGCCTTCAAAGATTAAAGCTGTTTATCTGGGTATGAATGATCATTTGGTGATCTGCCAAAACGTTCTCATTCACAAGCGAAACTTTTCTGTCAAAAGATGGAATCTGACACGTAAAGCAGATTTTCTGAACTAATATCACAGCTCTGTGGAGTCATTAGGGCAAAGCATCTGCACCTTGAAACACTTCGATGAGAATCTGGGCTGTCACTTTGAACACTCATATTCCCATCTTTCGAGTTAGATTAACATCCTAGATTTATCACCATATTGGAAATTCCATTAACCAAGTTGATTCAGTTTCTTTTCCCTCCTCATCATTGTCCTGGTCAGCACACGGGTCCCTTATTTATTAGAATGGCGCGATCACTGAATTGTAGCCACAAAGCTATGTTACCTTTGGAACAGAAATGCTATCAGGTTTATTTATCCATACCAACAAATCAAAGTTATTTTAGTTTTTTTTAAAAGTGTTTATTTGTTTGTTCTGTCATCTA
The DNA here is from genome assembly GCF_008692025.1 of Phocoena sinus. Lineage (NCBI taxonomy): Eukaryota > Metazoa > Chordata > Mammalia > Artiodactyla > Phocoenidae > Phocoena > Phocoena sinus. Next base: position 41,128,948 of record NC_045777.1, read on the forward strand.
CTCAACAAACATTTAATGAGCATCTATTTTGTACAGGGTTCTACCTTGTTTGTGGCAAGGAATATAACAGTAAATAAGTAAGAGCAGCCTTGTCTAATAGAGAATGAGAGCACTGGAGTCCTAAAGAAATGAGTTGAAATTTTCACTTAATCATTTATTAGCTGTATGACCTTTGGTTTTACCTTTCCTATCTTCTCTTTACATGGGTGTGTGTGTGTGCGTGCGTGCGTGTGCGCACGTGCATGTAAAATAGAAAAAGTACCTATTACGTTAGGTTATAGTGTGTATTGAAAATTAAACATTTTATGCACCTCATATAGTACTCAACAAAAGCGTATTGACAGAATAAGTAATGGTTCCCAGCATCATGGTAGTATCAATAAGACCCAGTCTTTGTCCTCAAAGGAGTTTATATTTTGTTGCTATAATTTATGAAATGCCTAATATTAAAAAAAAAAAAACCTCCAACTTAGTTATAAAATACACTGATACTCCATTTTATCCTCTATGATGAGTGAAAAAGGAAGGAGCTGGTCTTTTCTCCTCTTCTGCTTGCCTCCTCTTCTACTGACCCTGTTGGTGGAACCTAACAGGAAGCCAGCTGCTAAAGAAGATATGTACTTTTAACAGTCCCAGCTCCAGCATCACAAAGCAAAGGATTAGAAGGATGGGTTCGGGGCTGAGAGACAAGAAGCTACTGCTAGGCACAGGTCTGTAGTAACAGAGTGACGTCATAGCTTGATTTGTAGGAAAGAGCTTGGTGTTTTCAAAGTACAACCATAGAAGCCACTGTAGGTAATGCACGGCGAGAAGAGACTAGAGTTGAGTTTGGAGCAGTAGGAGAGGCCAGGCCAGGAAGGACTTAGTAGGGCACAGTTTGGATTTTATTCCTACAAAAATGGGAAGCTATAGAATGTATCAAACGTGGGAGTCATGCAAGCCAATTTATAGTTTTAAAGGTCACTCTGGTGACTGTGGAGAATGGATTCTAGAGGTGTCAGTATTAATAGAGAAGAAAGCTGGAATCTAGACAAGAGGTGATGATGATGATTTGAGATATGCTTTGGAAATGGACCCTGAAGGACTAGCTGATAAATTGAATATGAGGGGTGATGGGGGCAGGCAAATGGGGAGAGGGATCAAGAACATTTCCTATGAATTGGATTAAACAACTGAGTGGATATTGATGTCATGGATCTGGTGGAAGCACAGAGAGGGATGAATACTTGTAAGCGTAGAACAAAAGTGGATCCCATTTTAGACCCATAGGATGTTTGAGACACCTACAAGATATGCAGACGTAGATATCAAACGGGCAGTTGAATATTCAGTTTTGGAAATTACAGCAGAAATCAAGGCCAGTGATAGAAATTAGTAGCTTATGTGTTTTTGTTTATGTTTTTGAAATCATTATGTGGAATGTATAGTCATGTGTCTGGATGTGGTCATGTAGGGAGATATTGTGCATAGTAAAGAGAACATCTAGCATTTCAAAGACTGGGATAGAATGAGGAACAAATGAAGACAGCCTGGAAGGTAGTAAGAAAAGGAGGAGTTAAGCCTTATGAAATCCAACAGAGAACGGTGTTGCCTGAATCAAGGAGCCAAGTGTATCTTGCAGAAGCCAGGAGCAGAGAAGTCCAAGTAGATGGAGAGAGAGAGGGTCCATTGTATTTGGCCACAGGGAGGTATACATTGACCTTGACATGAACAGTTTCATATTATATGAAGTTTTATGAGCCTATATATATTCAGGTTTTTAAGAGCCTCAGGTGGTTGATAGGAAGGTATAATAATCATCACGATATTTGTCAAGTCTGAGGAAGAATTGTCTGCTGACTTACCACATTTTCAGTTAGGGGATAATATTTGATATAAGTGGTTCTGAAAGGTTTTCTGCCTCTTCTGTGATTGGAATCTATAACTGGAAATTGATCCAGTGTGATAACAAGAATGCTATCCTCCTGTTTAATCTCTTAGGCTTTTTCTCTGTAGGACACTCACTGAAAATGATGACCAAGAATTGTTTTAGTGCAACTGGGCTGGGAAAACTAGTAGTAACCAATGTGGGAAAAAAAGAAGAGCTGTTTCATCTGAATAACCAGATTATTTTCAGAACGTTAATGTTTTTATATGAATAAAGTTTCATCCTCAATGTCCATATAAATTACTTGAACTAAAAAGTGAAATATGTTTACTTATTCAGGGATACTCTGTAACAGAAAATCTAATATCTGTGGATGTTATTGAATTACTTCCTTATTGGAGGGCAAGCTGAATTTGCTGTTATTTTAGTTTGTCTTTTCTGAACTGTGTACTAATTTTTTTTTTTTTTTTTTGATGGCAAAAAGGCATTGCCGTCCTACTGCACACTGGGCATGCTGATTCAGAAGTGCAAAAACATGCCCTTCACATTCACACATATATAATTTTGCTTCACTATAGGGAGCCCTGGTATATGCCCTTATCTGTAATACACATTTTTGTGTAAAAGCTTTACTACATTTGTAAACTTTTATTTATTCTAAATTCAGCTTTAATTTTTAAAGGGACATCCTATTGTCGCCTTACCTCAACAAACCCCAGGCTGATGCCATACAAATTTACGTCTCAAGTTCCATACAGGCCATGCTTTTCTCGCCATCTTCTCTTAGACATCTCAGGTCCAAGCTGTCTAGAGCAAACTCCCGATTTTCCTCCATTAGGGCTCCTCCTTGTGCTTTGTTCTTCATCACAGTACATGGTATTATTGAGGATGTCAGGCCAAAATCTTGATCCCTCACTCTTCCTTACTACCATGTCCAATCCATCAACATGACCTGCCCATTTTACCTCCTAAACATCTTGCTCTTGCATCTACTTCTGTCTATATTCACTGTCTTGTCACCTTCCCAGCCCAAACTATCATCACCGCTCACCTGCACTATTGCAATATCCTTCTAAATGGTCTCCAGACATTTACTTCAGCACACTCTCCAGTGTGCAAGCAGAACGCTGTTTTCAAAACCCAGATCTGAGCATGTCATTCCTCTGCTTAAACCCTTCAATGTCTGACAGTTTTCTTGGGATAGTGACCCAAACCATCCCTGTCTACCGAGTTTGCATGATTTGTTCTCCTATTTCACTCTGTAGCAGTCTGCCCCACACACTCTGTGTTTCTTCCCTTCCTTCTTTGTGCCTGCTGTCCCCTCTGCTAAGGATCCTCTCCCTCCCCCTTCTTTCTCACTTAGCTGATGCTTGCTTGTGCTTATGATTCCTACTCAAACGGCAGTTCCTCAGGAAGCCTTCCCCAACCCCCAGATTCAGTCTCCTTGCAGCACTGTTGTTCCTTCACAACACTTATCATAACTAGAGATTTTTATCCATGTGTATGGTAAGTGCCATGAAGGGTTTTGATTAATACCTATTTCTAACTCTAGACTACAGAGTCTGTGAGGACCTGGATCATAACTGCTTTTGTTCACCTTTTGTTCAGTGCCAGTAGCACAAGAGAACTCAGTAGGCATTTGCTGATGAATGAACGAATGAATGAATGAATGGTCTTGAAAGGACTGCATAAAATATAAGGCTGAGATGAGGGGAAGATGGTAGAAGAGTAAGACGCAGAGATCACCTTCCTCCACACCGATACATCAGAAATACATCTACACGTGGAACAACTCCTACAGAACACCTACTGAACGCTGGCAAAAGACCTCAGACCACCCAAAAGGCAAGAAAGTCTCCACATACCTGGGTAGGACAAAAGAAAAAGAAAAAACAGAGACAAAAGGATAGGGACGGGACTGGCACCAGCGGGAGGGAGCTGTGAAGGAGGAAAGGTTTCCACACACTAGGAAGCCCCTTCACGGGCGGAGACTGCGGGTGGCAGAGGGGGGAAGCTTTGGAGCCGCGGAGGAGAGCACAGCAACAGGGGTGCGGAGGGCAAAGCAGAGAGATTCCCGCACAGAGGATCGGTGCCGACTGGCACTCACCAGCTCGAGAGGCTTGTCTGCTCACCCGCCGGGGCGGGCGGGGCTGGGAGCTGAGGCTTGGGCTTCGGTCGGAGCGCAGGGAGAGGACTGGGGTTGGCGGCGTGCACACAGCCTGAAGGGGGTTAGTGCGCCACGGTTAGACGGGAGGGAGTCCGGGGAAAAGTGTGGAGCTGCCGAAGAAACAAGAGACGTTTTCTTCCCTGTTTGTTTCCTGGTGCGCGAGGAGAGGGGTTTAAGAGTGCTGCTTAAAGGAACTCCAGAGATGAGCGTGAGCCACGGCTAAAAGCGTGGACCCCAGAGATGGGCATGAGACGCTAAGGCTGCTGCTGCTGCCGCCACCAAGAAGCCTGTGTGTGAGCACAGGTCACTATCCACACCCCTCTTCCGCGGAGCCTATGCAGCCCGCCACTGCCAGGGTCCCGGGGTCCAGGGACAACTTCCCCAGCAGAACGCACGGCGCACCTCAGGCTGGTGCAACGTCACGCCGGCCTCTGCCGCCGCAGGCTCACCGTGCACTCTGTGCCCCTCCCTCCCCCCGGCCTGAGTGAGCCAGAGCCCCCGAAGCAGCTGCTCCTATAACCCCGTCCTGTCTTAGCGAAGAGCAGACGCCCTCCAGCGACCTGCACGCAGAGGTGGGGACAAATCCAAAGCTGAGCCCCGGGAGCTGTGTGAACAAAAAAGAGAAAGGGAGATCTCTCCCAGCAGCCTCAGGAGCAGCGGATTAAAGCTCCACAATCAACTGGATGTACCCTGCATCTGTGGAATACATGAATAGACAATTAATCATCCCAAATTGAAGAGGTGGACTTGGAGAGCAAGATTTATTATTTTTTCCCCTTTTCCTCTTTTTGTGAGTGTGTAAGTGTATGCTTCTGTGTGAGATTTTGTCTGTATAGCTTTGCTTCCACCGTTTGTCCTAAGGTTCTGTCCGTTTTTATTATTTTTTTAAAATTTTTTTCTTAATAATTATTTTTTATTTTAATAATTTTATTTTATCTTCTTTCTTTCTTTCCTTCCTTCCCTCCTTCCCTCCTTCGTCAATCCCTCCCTCCCTCCCTCCCTGCCTCCCTCCTTTCTTTCTTTTCTTTCTTTCTTTCCTTCCTTCCTTCCCTCCTTCCCTACTTCCTTCCTCCCTCAATCCCTACCTCCCTCCTTTCTTTCTTTCTTTTCTTCCTTCCCTCCTTCCTTCATTTCTTTCTTTCTTCTTTCTCCTTTCCTCCCTTTTATTCTGAGCCGTGTGGATGAAAGGCTGTTGGTGCTGCAGCCAGGAGTCAGTGCTGTGCCTCTGAGGTGGGAGAGCCAAATTCAGGAAACTGGTCCACAAGAGACCTCCCAGCTCCACATAATATCAAATGGTGAAAATCTCCCAGAGATCTCCATCTCAACACCAGGACCCATCTTCACTCAATGACCAGCAAGCTACAGTGCTGGACAACCTATGCCAAACAACTAGCAAGACAGGAACACAAACCCACCCATTAGCAGAGAGGCTGCCTAAAATCATCATAAGGCCACAGACACCCCAAAACACACCACCAGACGTGGACCTGCCCACCAGAAAGACAAGATCCAGCCTCATTCACCAGAACACAGGTACTAGTCTCCTCCATCAGGAGGCCTACACAAACCACTGAACCAACTTTAGCCACTGAGGACAGACACCAAAAACAACGGGAACTACGAACCTGCAGCCTGCAAAAAGGAGACCGCAAACACAGTAAGATAAGCAAAATGAGAAGACAGAAAAACACACAGCAGATGAAGGAGCAAGATAAAAACCCACCAGACCTAACAAATGAAGAGGAAATATGCAGTCTACCTGAAAAAGAATTCAGAATAATGATAGTAAAGATGATCCAAAATCTTGGAAATAGAGTAGACAAAATGCAAGAAACATTTAACAAGGACCTAGAAGAACTAAAGATGAAACAAGCAATGATGAACAACACAATAAATGAAATTAACAATACTCTACATGGGATCAATAGCAGAATAACTGAGGCAGGAGAACGGATCAGTGACCTGGAAGATAAAATAATGGAAATAACTACTGCAGAGCAGAATAAAGAAAAAAGAATGTAAAGAACTCAGGACAGTCTCAGAGACCTCTGAGACAACATGAAACGCACCAACATTCGAATTACAGGGGTTCCAGAAGAAGAGAAAAAGAAAGGGACTGAGAAAATATTTGAAGAGATTATAGTTGAAAACTTCCCTAATATGGCAAAGGAAATAGTTAGTCAAGCCCAGGAAGCACAGAGAGTCCCATACAGGATAAATCCAAGGAAAAATATGCCAAGACACATATTAATCAAACTGTCAAAAATTAAATACAAAGAAAACATATTAAAAGCAGCAAGGGAAAAACAACAAATAACACACAAGGGAATCCCCATAAGGTTAAGAGCTGATCTTTCAGCAGAAACTCTGCAAGCCAGAAGGGACTGGCAGGACATATTTAAAGTGATGAAGGAGAAGAACCTGCAACCAAGATTACTCTACCCAGCAAGGATCTCATTCAGATTTGATGGAGAAATTAAAACCTTTACAGACAAGAGAAAGCTGAGAGAGTTCAGCACCACCAAACCAGCTTTACAACAAATGCTAAAGGAACTTCTCTAGGCAAGAAACACAAGAGAAGAAAAAGACCTGCAATAACGAACCCTAAACAATTAAGAAAATGGGAATAGGAACATACATATTGATAATTACCTTAAATGTAAATGGACTAAATGCTCCCACCAAAAGACACAGATTGGCTGAATGGATACAAAAACAAGACCCATATATATGCTGTCTACAAGAGACCCTCTTCAGAGCTAGAGACACATACAGACTGACAGTAAGGGGATGGAAAAAGATATTCCATGCAAATGGAAACCAAAAGGAAGCTGGAGTAGCAATTCTCATATCAGACAAAATAGACTTTAAAATAAAGACTGTTAGAAGAGACAAAGAGGACACTACATAATGATCAAGGGATCGATCCAAGAAGAAGATATAACAATTGTAAATATTTATGCACCCAACATAGGAGCACCTCAATACATAAGGCAAATACTAACAGCCATAAAAAGGGAAATCAACAGTAACACATTCATAGTAGGGGACTTTAACTCCCCACTTTCACCAATGGACAGATCATCCAAAATGAAAATAAATAAGGAAACACGCTTTAAATGATACATTAAACAAGATGGACTTAATTGATATTTATAGGGCATTCCATCCAAAAACAACAGAATACACATTTTGCTCAAGTGCTCATGGAACATTCTCCAGGATAGATCATATCTTGGGTCACAAATCAAGCCTTGGTAAATTTAAGAAAATTGAAATCGTATCAAGTATGTTTTCCGACCACAGCACTATGAGACTAAATATCAATTACAGTAAAAGATCTGTAAAAATACAAACACATGGAGGCCAAACAATACACTACTTAATAACGAAGTGCTCACTGAAAAAATAAAAGAGGAAATAGAAAAATAGCTAGAAACAAATCACAATGGAGGCAAGACAACCCAAAGCCTATAGGATGCAGCAAAAGCAGTTCTAAGAGGGAAGTTTATAGCAATACAATCCTATCTTAAGAAACAGGAAACATCTCAAATAAACAACCTAACCTTGCACCTAAAGCAATTAGAGAAAGAAGAACAACAACAACAAAAAAAAACCCCAAACTTAGCAGAAGTAAAGAAATCATAAAAACCAGATCAGAAAGAAATGAAAAAGAAATGAAGGAAATGATAGTAAAGATCAATAAAACTAAAAGCTGGTTCTTTGAGAAGATAAACAAAATTGATAAACCATTTGCTAGACTCATCAAGAAAAAAAGGGAGAAGACCCAAATCAATAGAATTAGAAATGAAAAAGGAGAAGTAACAACTAACACTGCAGAAATACAAAAGATCATGAGAGATTACTACAAGCAACTCTATGCCAATAAAATGGACAACCTAGAAGAAATGGACAAGTTCTTAGAAATATACATCCTGCCAAGACTGAATCAGGAAGAAATAGAAAATATGAACAGACCAATCAAAAGCACTGAAATTGAAACTGTGATTAAAAATCTTCCAACAAACAAAAGCCTAGGACCAGATGGCTTCACAGCCGAATTCTATCAAACATTTAGAGAAGAGCTAACACCTATCCTTCTCAAACTCATCCAAAATATAGCAGAGGGAGGAACACTCCCAAATTCATTCTACAAGGACACCATCACCCTGATACCAAAACCAGACAAATATGACACAAAGAAAGAAAACTACAGGCCAATATCACTGATGAACATAGATGCAAAAATCCTCAACAAAGCACTAGCAAACAGAATCCAACAGCACATTAAAAGGATCATACACTATGATCAAGTGGGGTTTATTCCAGGAATGCAAGGATTCTTCAATACACGCATATCAATCAACGTGATACACCATATTAACAAATTGAAGGAGAAAAACAATATGATCATCACAATAGATGCAGAGAAAGCTTTTGACAAAATTGAACACCCATTTTGATAAAAACCCTGTAGAAAGTAGGCATAGAGGGAACTTTCTTCAACATAATAAAGGCCGTATATGACAAACCCACAGCCAACATCATCCTCAATGGTGAAAAACTGAAAGCATTTCCACTAAGATCAGGAACAAGACAAGGTGTCCACTCTCACCACTCTTATTCAACATAGTTTTAGAAGTTTTAGGCACAGCAATCAGAGAAGGAAAGGAACTAAAAGGAATCCAAATCGGAAAAGAAGAAGTAAAGCTGTCACTGTTTGCAGATGACGTGATACTATACATAGAGTATCCTAAAGATGCTACCAGAAAACTACTAGAGCTGATCAATGAATTTGGTAAAGTAGCAGGATACAAAATTAATGCACAGAAATCTCTGGCATTCTTATACACTAATGATGAAACATCTGAAAGTGAAATCAAGAAAACACTCCCATTTACCATTGCAACAAAAAGAATAAAATATCTAGGAATAAACCTACCTAAGGAGACAAAAGACCTGTATGCAGAAAATTATAAAACACTGATGAAAGAAATAAAAGATGATACAAGTACATGGAGAGATTTACCATGTTCTTGGATTGGAAAAATCAACATTGTGAAAATGACTCTACTACCCAAAGCAATCTACAGATTCAGTGCAATCCCTATCAAACTACCACTGGCATTTTTCACAGAACTAGAACAAAAACTTTCACAATTTGTATGGAAACACAAAAGACCCCGAATAGCCAAAGCAATCCTGAGAGTGAGAAATGGAGCTGGAGGAATCAGGCTCCCTGACTTCAGACTATACTACAAAGCTACAGAAATCAAGATAGTATGGTACTGGCACAAAAACAGAAGGATAGATCAATGGAACAGGATAGAAAGCCCAGAGATAAACCCACGCACATATGGTCACCTTATCTTTGATAAAGGAGGCAGGAATGTGCAGTGGAGAAAGGACAGCGTCTTCAATAAGTGGTGCTAGGAAAACTGGACAGGTACATGTAAAAGTATGAGATTAGATCACTCCCTAACACCATACACAAAAACAAGCTCAAAATTTATTAAAGACCTAAATGTAAGGCCAGAAACTATCAACCTCTTAGAGGAAGACATAGGCAGAACACTGTATGACATAAATCACAGCAAGGTCCTTTTTTACCCACCTCCTAGAGAAATGGAAATCAAAACAAAAATAAACAAATGGGACCTAACAAAACTTCAAAGCTTTTGCACAGCAACGGAAACCATAAACAAGACCAAAAGACAACCCTCAGAATGGGAGAAAATATTTGTAAATGAAGCAACTGACAAAAGATTAATCTCCAAAATTTATAAACAGCTCATGCAGCTCAATAACAACAACAAAAAAAAACGACCCAATCCAAAAATGGACAGAAGACCTAAATAGACATTTCTCCAAAGAAGATATACAGACTGCCAACAAACACATGAAAGAATGCTCAACGTCATTAATCATTAGAGAAATGCACATCAAAACCACAATGAGATATCATCTCACACCACTCAGAATGGCCATCATCAAAAAAATCTAGAAACAATAAATGCTGGAGAGGGTGTGGAGAAAAGGGAACGCTGTTGCACTGCTGGTGGGAGTATGAATTGGTACAGCCGCTATGGAGAACATTATGGAGGTTCCTTAAAAAACTAAAAATAGAACTACCATATGACCCAGCAATCCCACTACTGGGTATATACCCTGAGAAAACCATAATTCAAAAAGAGTCATGTACCAAAATATTCATTGCAGCTCTATTTACAATAGCCCGGAGATGGAAACAACCTAAGTGTCCATCATTGGATGAATGGATAAAGAAGATGTGGCACATATTTACAATGGAATATTACTCAGACATAAAAAGAAACGAAATTGAGCCATTTGTAATGAGGTGGATGGACCTAGAGTCTGTCATAGAGAGTGAAGTAAGTCAGAAAGAAAAAGACATATACCGTATGCTAACACATATATATGGAATTTAAGAAAAAACAAATGTCATGAAGAACCTAGGGGTAAGACAGGAATAAAGACACGGACCAACTAGGGAGTGGACTTGAGGAAATGGGGAGGGGGAAGGGTAAGCTATGAGAAAGCAAGAGAGTGGCATGGACATATATACACTACCAGATGTAAAATAGATAGCTAGTGGGAAGCAGCCGCATAGCACAGGGAGATCAGCTCGGTGCTTTGTGACCACCTAGAGGGGTGGGATAGGGAGGGTGGGAGGGAGGGAGATACAAGAGGGAATAGATATGGGAACATATGTATACGTATAACTGATTCACTTTGTTATAAAGCAGAAACTAACACACCTTTGTAAAGCAATTATACTCCAATAAAGATGTAAAAAAAAATATATATATATATATAAGGCTGACTCAGTGCATTTTATTACCCGAATTGGAAAAACAACTTAAATTTCATATCCTACTAAGTTCATAGGACCTTCCTTGTATGTAAAGGTCAGCACCTTTTGATACTAAAGTAGACTTTTTATTAACTTACTATATCTAGATTGATGTGTAATTAATAATGTCAGACTAGGGGACTCTATTGGAAAAGTAGTTATTTTCAGATATGTTCTATAGCATTTATTACTGTTACTGTTCGTAATTGTAATAACTAGCATTAGCAGCTGGCAAAACCCACTTGTAAACATTTTATTTACTTTAAGTGAATTAAGCATAAAATGTAATTGGAAACAGTGACTTAGGTATAGATTTAGTGGAAACTTTACTGTAAGTACACTGAGTGAAGTTTAATCTTTTCCCCATGATCTTTAGCTTTCAGTTATTCTACAGTTAGTCAACTTGTATTTATCTTGACAATTTGCAGCACTATTTACTTGTATCTGTAGTTTCTTCCCCAACGGAGTATTCATTGTTCTTGTCACATGCCTGATTGGCAGTCACACAACTGTGTGACTTTTTTGTCTCGTTACTAGATTTTATAAGTCAAACTTCAAGAGTAGAGTTGTATTAGTTTCATAGTAGCTTCTAGTCATATTTCAATGGCACCTACTATATTATGGTGTGTAATAAATATTAATTGATGATGCTAATCCAAGTGCAATTTATAATTTAGAAAGTAAATTTACGTCTTTGTCTTTCTGATAACTCCTATCATTTCTTAAAGCATTATTTACTTTAGTTTGATGTATGGTTATAGCCACATAAATGAAGAATGATATTGCTGCCATCTTATCTTTTAATAGCTTAGAAATAATGAGACACTTATAAGTCTGAGTTTTTACTCCAAATTAATTTTTTAATGGTGATTTGAATTAAATAATTCAAACTATGATTTTCAGACTTTTTATTACCCAAAAATGTAATAACACACACATTTGGACAGATTTCTAGAGTAGAACTGTTTAATTTAACAGTATATTGAGAGCTTTCAACGTGTTCTCTAACATAATATTTCCTCTTTTAGAAAGTTACCTCAAGGAAACTGTTAGAGAAGGGGCACTTTTACAATGAGGAAAAAGTTATGAAAATATATAATAATTTAATGCTATTTTATCCCTTAAAGTTTTCTCATTTGTATAAGTACATTTCCTTTTTATTTAATTTTTGAATTTTATTTTATTTTTTTATACAGCAGGTTCTTATTAGTTATCAGTTTTATACACATCAGTATATACATGTCAGTCCCAATCGCCCAATTCATCCCTCCCCACCTCCACCCCCCTGTGACTTTTTCCGCTTGTTGTCCATATGTTTGTTCTCTATGTCTGTGTCTCAGTTTCTGTCCTGCAAACTGGTTCATCTGTACCATTTTTCTAGGTTCCACATATATACATTAATATACGATATTTGTTTTTCTCTTTCTGACTTATTTCACTCTGTGTGACAGTCGCTAGATCCATCCACATCTCAACAAATGACCCAATTTCATTCCTTTTTATGGCTGAGTAATATTCCATTGTATATATATACCACATCTTCTTTATCTGTTCATCTGTCGATAGGCACTTAGGTTGCTTCCATGACCTGGCTATTGTAAATAGTGCTGCAATGAACATTGGGGTGCATGTGTCTTTTTGAATTATGGTTTTCTCTGGGTATCTGCCCAGTAGTGGGATTGCTGGATCATATGGTAATTCTATTTTTAGTTTTTCAAAGAACCTCCATACTGTTCTCCATAGTGGCTGTACCAATTTACATTCCCGCCAACAGTGCAAGAGAGTTCCCTTTTCTCCACACCCTCTCCAGCATTTGTTGTTTGTAGATTTTCTGATGATGCCCATTCTAACTGGTGTGAGGTGATACCTCATTGTAGTTTTGATTTGCATTTCTCTAATAATCAGTGATGTTGAGCAGCTTTTCATGTGCTTCTTGGCCATCTGTATGTCTTCTTTGGAGAAATGTCTATTTAGGTCTTCTGCCCATTTTTGGATTGGGTTGTTTGTTCTTTTAATATTGAGCTCGATGAGCTGTTTATATATTTTGGAGATTAATCCTTTGTCCGCTGATTGGTTTGCAAATATTCTCTCCCATTCTGAGGGTTGTCTTTTCATCTTGTTTATGGTTTCCTTTGCTGTGCAAAAGCTTTGAAGTTTCATTACGTCCCATTTGTTTATTTTTGTTTTTATTTACATTACTCTAGGAGGTGGATCAAAAAAGATTTTGCTGTGATTTATGTCAAAGAGTGTTCTTCCTGTGTTTTTCTCTAGGAGTTTTATAGTGTCCGGTCTTACATTTAGGTCTCTAATCCATTTTGAGTTTATTTTTGTGTATGGTGTTAAGGAGTATTCTAAGTTCATTCTTTTACATGTACCTTTCCAGTTTTCCCAGCACCGCTTATTGAAGAGACTGTCTTTTCTCCATTGAATATCCTTGCCTCCTTTGTCATAGATTCATTGACCATAGGTGCATCGGTTTATCTCTGGGCTTTGTATCTTTTTCCATTGATCTATGTTTCTGTTTTTGGGTCAGTACCATATTGTCTTGATTACTGTAGCTTTATAGTATAGTCTGAAGTCAGGGAGTCTGTTTCCTCCAGCTCCATTTCTTTCCCTCAAGACTGCTTTGGCTATTTGGGGTCTTTTGTGTCTCCATACAGATTTTAATGGTTTTTTTACTAGTTCTGTAAAAAATGCCATTGGTAATTTGATAGGGATTGCATTGAATCTGTAGATTGCTTTCGGTAGTACAGTCATTTTCACAATATTGATACTTACAGTCCAAGAACATGGTATATCTCTCCATCTGTTGGTATCATCTTTAATTTCTTTCATCAGTGTCTTATAGTTTACTGCATACAGGTTGTTGCTCTCCCTAGGTAGGTTTATTCCTAGGTATTTTATTCTTTGTGTTGCAGTGGTAAATGGGAGTGTTTCCTTAATTTCTCTTTCACATTTTTCATCATTAGTATATAGGAATGCAAGCGATTTCTGTGCATTAATTTTGTATCTTGCAACTTTACCAAATTCATTGATTAGCTCTAGTAGTTTTCTGGTGGCATCTTTAGGGTTCTCTATGTATAGTATCATGTCTTCTGCAAACAGTGACAGTTTTACTTCTTCTTTTCCAATTTGTATTCCTTTTATTTCTTTTTTTCTCTGATTGCTGTGGCTAGGACTTTCAAAACTATGTGGAATACTAGTGGTGAGAGTGGACATCCTTGTCTTGTTCCTGATCTTAGAGGAATTGCTTTCAGTTTTTCACCATTGAGAATGATATTTGCTGTGTGTTTGTCATATATGACCTTTATTATGTTCAGGTAGGTTCCCTCTATGCCCACTTTCTGGAGAGGTTTTATCATAAATGGGTGTTGAATTTTGTCAAAAGCTTTTTCTGCATCTATTGACATGATCATATGGTTTTTATTCTTCAATTTGTTAATATGGTGTATCACATTGATTTATGTGTATTGAAGAATCCTTGCATCCCTGGGCTAAATCCCACTTGGTCATGGTGCGTGATCCTTTTAATGTGTTGTTGGATTCTGTTTGCTAGAATTTTGTTGAGGATTTTTGCATCTATATTCATGAGTGATATTGGTCTGTAATTTTCTTTTTTTGTAGTATCTTTGTCTGGTTTTGGTATCAGGGTGATGATGGCCTCATCGAATGAGTATGGGAGTATTTCTTCCTCTGCAATTTTTTGGAAGAATTTGAGAAGGATGCATGTTAGCGCTTCTCTAAATGTTTGATAGAATTCACCTGTGAAGCCATCTGGTCCTGGCCTTTTGTTTGTTGGAAGATTTTTAATCACAGTCTCAATTTCATTACTTGTGATTGGTCTGTTCATATTTTCTATTTCTTCCTGGTTCAGTCTTGGAACGTTATACCTTTCTACAAACTGTCCTTTTTTTCCAGGTTGTCCATTTTATTGGCATAGAGCTGCTTGTAGTAGTCTCTTAGGATGCTTTGTATTTCTTTGGTGTCTGTTGTAACTTCTTTTTCATTTCTAATTTTATTAATTTGAGTCCTTTCCCTCATTTTCTTGATGAGTCTGGCTAATGGTTTACCAATTTTGGTTATCTTCTTAAAGAACCAGCTTTTAGTTTTATTGATCTTTGGTATTGTTTTCTTTGTTTCTATTTCATTGTTTTCTGCTCTGATCTTTATGATTTCTTTCCTTTTGGTAACTTTTGCTTTTGTTTGCTCTTCCTTCTCTAGTTCCTTTAGGTGTAAGGTTAGATTGTTTATTTGAGATTTTTCTTGTTTCTTGAGGTAGGCTTGTATAGCTATAAACTTCCCTCTTAGAACTGTTTTTGCCGCATCCCATAGGTTTTGGATCGTCGTGTTTTCATTGTTATTTGTCTCTAGGTATTGTTTGGTTTCCTCTTTTATTTCTTCAGTGATCTCTTGGTTATTTAGTAATGTATTGTTTAGCCTCCTTGTGTGTACTTTTTACGTTTTTTCTCCTGTAATTCATTTCTAATCTCATAGCGTTGCAGTCAGAAAAGATGCTTGATATGATTTCAATTTTCTTAAATTTACTGAGGCTTGATTAGTGACCCAAGATGTGATATATCCTGGAGAATGTTCCGTGCATACTTGAGAAGAAAGTGTAATCTGCTGTTTTTGGATGGAATGTCCTATGAATATCAATTAAGTCTGTCTGGTCTGTTGTGCCATTTAAAGCTTGTGTTTCCTTATTAATTTTTTGTTTGGATGATCTGTCCATTGGTGTAAGTGAGGTGTTAAAGACCCCCACTATTATTGTGTTACTGTCGGTTTCCTCTTTTATAGCTGTTAGCAATTACCTTATGTATTGAGGTGCTCCTATATTAGGTGCATATATATTTATAATTGTTATACCTTCTTCTTGGATTGATCCCTTGATCATTACGTAGTGTCCTTCCTGTCTCGTGTAATATTCTTCATTTTAAAGACTTTTTTATCTGATATGAGTATTGCTACTCCAGCTTTCTTTTTTTATTTCCATTTGCATGGAATATCTTTTTCCATCCCCTCACTTTCAGTCTGAATGTGTCCCTAGGTCTGAAGTGGGTCTCTTGTAGACAGCATATATATGGGTCTTGTTTTTGTATACATTCAGCAAGCCTGTGTCTTTTGGTTGGAGCATTTAATACATTCACGTTTAGGGTAATTATCAATATGTATGTTCCTATTACCCGTTTCTTAATTGCTTTGGGTTTGTTTTTGTAGGTCCTTTCCTCCTCTTGTGTTTCCCACTTAGAGAAGTTCCTTTTTCATTTGTTGTAGAGCTGGATTGGTAGGGCTGAATTCTCTTAGCTTTTTCTTGTCTATAAAGCTTTTGATTTCTCCATCGAATCTGAATGAGATCCTTGCTGGGTAGAGTAATCTTGGTTGTAGCTTCTTCCCTTTCATTACTTTAAGTATATCATGCCACTCCCTTCTGGCTTGTAGAGTTTCTCCTGAGAAATCAGCTGTTAACCTTATGGGAGTTCCCTTGTATGTTATTTGTCATTTTTCCCTTGCTGCTTTTAATAATTTTTATTTTTCTTTAATTTTTTCCAATTTGATTACTATGTGTCTCAGTGTGTTTCTCTTTGGGTTTATCCTGTATGGTACTCTCTGCAGTTCTTGGACTTGAGTGGCTATTTCCTTTCCTATGTAGTTTTTGACCATAGTCTCTTCAAATATTTTCTCTGGTCCTTTCTCTCTCTCTTCTCCTTCTGGGACTGCTATAATGTGAACGTTATTGCGTTTAATATTGTCCCAGAGGTCTCTTAGGCTGTCTTCATTTATTTTCATTCTTTTTTCTTTATTCTGTTCTGCAGCAGTGAATTCCACCATTCTGTCTTCCAGGTCACTTATCCGTTCTTCTGTCTCAGGTATTCTACTATTGATTCCTTCTAGTGTAGTTTTCATTTCAGTAATTGTATTGTTCATCTCTGTTTGTTTGTTCTTTAATTCTTCTAGGTCTTTGTTAAACATTTCTTGCATCTTCTCAATCTTTGCCTCCATTCTTTTCTGCAGTCCTGCACCACCTTCACTATCGTTATTCTGAGTTATTTTACTGGTAGGTTGCCTATCTGCACTTTATTTAGTTGTTTTTCTTGGGTTTTATCTTGTTCTTTCATCTGGTACATAGCCCTCTGCCTTTTCATCTTGTCTGTCTTTCTGTGAATGTGGTTTATGTTCCACAGGCTGCAGGATTGTGGTTCTTCTTGCTTCTGCTCTCTGCCCTCTCTGTATAAGTACATTTCTGATGAGGTTTTGATTTTGAAGAAATTAAGTCATTTTTTTTTCTTGCATCCCAAATCAACTTGATGAAGCCCTTACTTATTAACATTTTAATTTGGGAAATCCCAACACAATCTTAGTATTAAAATAATAGGAAGTGATAGTAATTTTGATTGTCATTTTCATCCTTTTAAGCTGTAGCTAAGGCATACTAATTGGATAGTTTATGCAAATCGTTATGTGTTTTCTTTTAGGAAATTGCTCTAAAATTGTGTTTCCAAGTTTTTGGCGCTCATTTTCATCTTACCATAGATTTTGAGTCCTCCGTGGATAATGAAAATGTCACCTTCGTTATGCAATAGGATAATACCTTTAGATTAAGGCAAAAAATGGATGTGGCAGCCCTTCTGGTGTATTTAAGTTCAAAATAATAATTTAAGTGTCTGTGTGTTTTTCCTTAGAAGTCACTCTGAGAAGATGGCTGTTTTGCTTCCTGGCCAGTTTCTGGGCAGCCTGGCCTTTACATTAAGTGTATTAGGTGTCAGAATGGAGCACCTGGACACTATGCCATGTAATTGCAGAGACCTTACTCCTTAGGTTAGAATCTCACATGAGGCCCTGTTTGTTGATGTATTTGCAACAAAAAGCCATTAACTTGCAGGGTCAAGGGGTTAATGGAAGAAATATTCTTGTCTTCCTATTATCTTGCAGTGGTTTGCTGGGAGCTGAAGAAAGATAACACTTTTCTCCCCCAATTTCTCTTGGCAGTTTTAAAAATGGTGACTTCATGTTTCCGTGACTAAATAAAAGATTAAATGCCAATATGGAAAGCTTTAGAAATGTACTTAGTCAAGCTGACAGTTCAGACAGGCATTCTATCATGACCACCTTTGCTGAGGTCACTGAATAGCACCTACTAACGAAAACTAAGAGGAAGCCACCCTAATGATTTCTTGATTTCTGAGTCTTAAGATTTTTTTTTTTCTTGTTCCATTTTAGGCAAATTAGTCATCTTGCACAAGAAGTCAAGGAAATTTCATAAACCTGTAAAGGAAAGAACCAAAATACTTCTGTTAACTCTAAAAGGAATTCTATATCATAAAGAGAGAATCCAACTACTCAGATTGGTGTTCCCCAATTTCAAAGTATTTTCAACAGCGTACAAAGAGGGTAAATAAATACCCTTGTGCCTAAGAAGTTCTTATTAAAACTGTTGATGGTTATAGGGTGGGATGATAGATGGAATTAATTTGCCTAGATTTTATAGGTGGAAGTCATTGCCTAGCTAAGGTTATGTCTGTGATTTTCCCTTGAAAACAATGTATTTCATAGCCTATACTGTTCCAACATAATATATCGGATGAAATTAGGTTGCCTAATGCAATTTAAGAGTCACTGGAAGGACTTCTCTTCTTGTATATAAGAGTTCCACTGGGGAATTTTCCCCAGAAATTCAACCAATTAGAGGATTTTCCAGATTAATTAAAATAAGTCCTTTTAGGATGCATTGTTGAGCACTTTAGGAAACTTGTCTATTCCTTTCTCACTGAAGGCCAAAATACCTTTATAATTTTATTTGAAGGTTAGTCATAGTCATGGGCATAGTTAGTAAGCCAGGGTTGTCTTACACTGAAATAATCTCAGCCTATTTAACTGCAATACTCTGCCAACAAACATAGGTTGTGCTGGTTTGATGTGGGCAGTTTGGCTGGTGGGTTTGACTAATTTTACTAATTAAATCTGCCACATGGTCAATGCATATGGATGCATATGGTTATGGTCCTCCGTTTCACCCATAATTTAGCTTGACAACACACATGTGAGTTTTCTCTTTACTCGATGTTGATAGAAAGAGAATTTGTAGCACCTGATTTTCTAATTCTCCTGAAATTCTAACTTCAAAATAATAGAAGGGGGAAATGTAATCACACCTCTGTTTAAAATAATTTAAAAATGAAGAAGCTGGTGGAAAACTTTTCAACAATTGAGATAGTTTTTTTCTTTCAGAATTATTTGAGATCATGCTTTATAGTAGGTTAGCCAGCATTGCTGATGTTTGCGATAAGTCACCTTTCCTGTGACCTCCAACACTGAGAACTTGCCACTGTGCTTTTCTCTGTAAAAAACTGCTCTGTGTCTATGCAACGTGACCCACGGCCTCAGTCCCTTTAGTCCCACAGACTTAATCCTTAGGCCAGTTTGTCCATTTAACATCTCTAGCAGCCAAAGTGTTCGTGCAGACTTTGGATATTCATGAACTTATTAAAAATTACAACATTAATGTTTACCCCCAAGGGAGTTTTTTAAAGACCCCTTTCTGTAATCTGTTTATTTTACATATCCTCATACCAGGAGTTACTCACACAGTAATAGCTACAGTGATAATGTATATTGACCATCTGCTAAGGCATATTTCTAAAAAAATCTCCCATCAGAAAAACTAAGCATATTAGTGTTCCCAGGGGAAATTTCCCATACGCTCACCAATAGCGCAGTCAACTGTGCAGACTGCTGCTATGTGCTGCCTACTGCTTCCCTCTTCTCTTGCTTTGGGTCCTTTTCAACATGCATGATTGAGTCAAGTCTTCTTGGTCCCTGGTTTCTGGCAGGCCCACTGGCACCACTGATACTCGAATGCCACATTTACCACTAGTCTATGGCAAACAAAGAGGGACTTGGCCTCTCTCACCACTGTCTCTTAGGTTCTGTTGGAGGAGAGGGTCCAGAGTTTATCCCACTATGTCAGAGGTTTATAGGGGGCAGGAGCAGGGACAGGGGTGAGGGGGTGGGTAGAGGGAGCAGAGAGGGTACTGTGAGAGCAGTGAGATTAGTCCACTCTGGGTACAGAAAATAATGGGTGCTTTGTCTGTAGAGTATTTAGAACTATAACAAAATTGGTCTGCTTTTTAGTATCACCTAGTGCTATTGATTCTAAACAATATCAGAAGAAAAAATATATATATATACTCCTTCCTGCCTAGGGCAAACCACTCCCACCACTCATTCCATTTGGTGCACCGCTGTTTATAGATGCTTGCCTCGGACAGATTTCCTCACAGGAGGCTCTTCAGTCCCTCAGGTATATGATATTTTGACAGGTCAACCTGGCAATGAGTTAGATGTGACCCAGGTATAGGCCCAGATCTACCTATACACATGTACTGTTAAAGAAGGGCCGACATTTTCTTTTCTTTCTTTCTTTTTTTCTTTTCCTTTTCTTCTTCCTTTCCCTTTCCTTTTCTTTCCTTCTCCTCTCTTCTCTTTTCTGCCCTCTTCTCTCTCTCTTCCTTTCTTTCTCCCTTTTTCTTATTGTTCCTCAAAACGTGATTTCTATGAAAGACACATTCCTTCCTTGTGCTGCAAGTTAGCAGTTAGCACAGCATGGTGTGCCCTGGACAGATGACCTGACTGGACACCAGGATACCTGACTTCCGGTCCTGGCCCCTGAGAAGCTGTGTGACCCTGATGAAGTCATTTGGCCTTTCTGAGGCCTCATCCATGATATTAAAGTGATTGAACTTGATGAACCACAGCCATTCCAACCAGACATTTTGACTATTCTATGAAAAAAGAAAGTAAAAGGCAGAACTAGAAACACAGACGATTAGTTAACACAGGGCATCACCGAGCTTTCTTTTTACAGCTCCCAGGCCTATTTTTTCTGGTTGTTCTCCTTTTGCTTTCCAAAAGATGAAATCTTAGCAACCTCTCTTTTAAGTTTCACGCACCAAAGACACAGTGGGTCAATAGCAGTGACTTCCAGGACTTCAACATAATTAAGTTCTAGAAACGTCAGGGACAAAGCAGAATTAATTATATACATCTCTACCAAATTACAGAGCCTGTGAGTGTTCACAAGGGCATCTCGGCCCATCATCAACCATGATGTCACATACCCTGAACTGAGTGGTGTTCTTGTAGAAGGAGCTTGAGACAACATGGCCCTGACTTTCCTTTTAGTAGATAATCATATCTGTGCACAGTGTTTCTGACCAGAGAAGATAGGAATCTAGTTCATGGTGGGAGAATTCTGAGGTGGAAATTGGATCAAAAAGACTTGGATATGGTTTTAACCTGCTTACAGACATTTGTACAGTAATTGATTTTCCCATTAATAAACACTTTTATTAAAGGAAGACTTAAAGATCTGAGATACCTTGTAGTCATTGTTAAATAGCCACTTCTGCTATAAAATTTCAGAGGGAAATTAAGAAGCAAAAAATGCTATTAAAACCATTGCTCTCACTAGCACACACCATTAGTCCATGTACTTGCACATTTACACATGCATATACATAATTACACCTTCTAATTTGGACTCATCTCTATTTATACATTCTGAATGTTAATATAAATGAAAATTTTAACAATGGTATTTTAAAAATCAAAAAATATGTATAATAGTTATATCTCTAATAAAGTAAACAATGATGAGACAAGATAATAATCATCCCATCTGATATCCTTTTAAATTTGAATTACAAATAAATATCTCTGTATGTGTCTGTCTCTGTATCTCCGTTTCTGTGTTTTTATCTCTCTTTCTACACGTACATAGACACACATACCTTGTGTCTTCAAAATAAATAACTCGTTTTATAGTTTGTTAGTATCTGCAGAAAGATTTGTTTGGTTAGAATTTTTCACTTTTAATGATAATATTAGAGTTGTACCTACCACTGGTTTTCCTATTATAATTGAAAATTTGTTTATTAGTCATCCTTTGCCAGCTGCTTGATGTCAACAGAGCTTTCGTTCTTAGCTCTGAGTTAAAATGGATTTTGAGTATGCTCGGTATGGTTGTGGGCCCGCTAGCTGTCACTGCAACAGCGCTCCCCATCACCCATATACAATTTCATTTAAGACAAAATAGCGGCTCCAGCAGAAAATAAGTGCAGTCTTCTCCTTTGTAAGTTGTAATTGAGGTTATGCCACGGCATATTGCCTGTGGCAGAATCTATTACTAAGAAATGGAGACCATGATTTGAAGCTGGATACAGTGTAAGCAAAATGAATTAATTATTAGCAGCACAGAATTGAAGCAAAATACAGAGCTTCCTAGAGTGAAATCTATTGGCGTTTCAAAAAAGAGGACGCAGCAGGGAACTAATTGATGAATCACCCAGTCTTTCCCAACTGTTCTTGCTTTTTGGAACTCTTATATGCTTAGGTTAAGATGACTGTTAATAAATTGTCAAGCTTTGCTGAGAATGTCATAGAAATATTTTCTAGTATATTTAGTTCTTTCCTAATTTGAAGTTGGCATATTTTAATATATGACTCTTAGTATTACTTAGATAGGTAAGTGGTTAAATAATGACAGGATCAAATTACCTATAATACTATTCTTTAAATAGAAAAGTGACTTTTTCCCTCTCCAGTATGTTCAAAGAAGGCAAAGTGGCACTTTTTTAGAGGGGGATTTATGAATATTTACCACTTCATACCATAAATTGTAAACTTTAGTGTTTTTGTGGATAATTATTTAGCAAAATAAAAAATCTTCATAGCAGCAAAGTATCCAGCTTATTTGTACTTTTTTCCTTTGCCAGTGCTTTTGCTGGAGTTATATCATTTTTGTTGTTTTTAAGTCCAATTCACCAGTCCTTGGATTATGTCCCAAAGTAGCTTATAATTTATAAATCAGGAAATTCAATGAGACAGTAAGAGAGGGGATTTAGTTCAACCTTACTATTTTAATTATTTTAATTCAGTTTTACAAAGGAGACATTACATAGAGATACGGATATATAGATTTAAATATATTTGCATATCTGATATGGATAAATTCATGAATTTTTTATTCAGTGATTCTCTGATCAGTCCAACCAAATTCTCCCTCCTCAATAAACACACACACACACACACACACACACACACACACACACACACACACACACATTCTCTCTCTCTCTCTCTCTCTTCCCTTCCTCCTTTTGATTTTTGAATTATTATAACATTTATACTGTTATACCCTGGCCTCTAATCTGAGTTATATAATTGTCATTATTTCTATTAGGGTAAGTAGTGGTAGTATTATTTTTATTTGTTCGTCTAAGCATTTATAATTAATAATGCCGCTTGGATGTTCAATAGATTAAAAAAAATCACAGAACAAAATTATAATGGTAAAATTTAGTAAAAACAAGAATATGTACATGGTTTTCCATTTCACTCAAATTTCATTCAATTGACTGACAATGTTTTTTTTTTTTTTTTTTTTTTTTTTTTTGCGGTATGCGGGCCTCTCGCTGTTGTGGCCTCTCCTGTTGCGGAGCACAGGCTCCGGACGCACAGGCTCAGCGGCCATGGCTCACGGGCCTAGCTGCTCCGCGGCATGTGGGATCTTCCTGGACCGGGGCACGAACCCGTGTCCCCTGCATCGTCAGGCAGACTCTCAACCACTGCGCCACCAGGGAAGCCCTGATTTTTCATTTTTAAATCTTACCATTCAAAATCAATTATATTTATTTGGGGAAACTTATTTTCAGGTTTTTTGTCCTAGGAATAAATGGCTCTTTATTTTATTTTATTTTTTGATATTGTTTTCATGTAATTGTATAATTGTTTGCTTTTATGCCTCATCTAGATTATATTTTTGAAAAGATACTCTTTTCACAGGAGATTTGGCAGGAGTTATGCACATTTACCTGCCTTTATGTTGTAGAAGATCTGAGCAGATGATTTTCTCGGTATCTAGACAAATAGAATGCAGGGATCAAGGGCACTCTATGCAAACTGCCTATGTTAAACTGGGGATCTAGAGGTTTTTTCATTCATAACTGTGCAGACAGGAAACAGCAGTAACACAGGTCCATGGAAAACCCGGCGGTGCTAAGGGAAAGGACCAGCATCCTGGGGAAGAGGAGAACCCTGGCAAAACCCCAGAGTTTTAGAGGCTTTCTTCTGAGACTGTTCTGCTGAACAGAGATGGGACCTTTCTATAGCACTTCTCACCCCCACCCGCCATTCAGATGCTTTGAACTGATGGTGTCTATGAAAAGCACAATCACTAGTATGAACCATCAGGAAAGCTGCTCTGTCCTGGCCACCAGTGATTGTGCTCATGCTAATTTTTCCTAAACTTCCTTTCCAGTTTTTTCTCGGGCTGCAGTTTCTGGCAAGATGTAACAAGAGAGATGAGGAGGTATACAGGTGTGTGTGTGTGTGTGTGTGTGTGTGTGTGAATGCTGAAGATGTGTAGTAGTAAGGAAATAAATTCTGGTGACTCAAAAATGGGCTCCTACACAGAAAACCTTAGTGCTTAGGTTGATATCTATGAAGCTCTATAAGTCTTTAGATGACCTTCAGTGAGTTCAGGAACCCCTTGGAATTTTAAGCCCAATTTTGTGTGCATGCATATATGCCTTTTCAGGAGGGAGGATCCATTACTTTTTATCAGATTCTCAAAAAGATATACAAAACTGTCCCTAAGAAACTTTCACCTCCTGGGGAATAATGGTTGCCCCCCATACTTGTTATTGGATACTTTCTATTTCTTTAAGGAAAATGTTTTTCTGTCTACATTCAGACAGTTATTGCATGTATAGGCCAAGGTTTTACTTTAGAATCTGGTTTAACTAATCTTATAATCAAAGAAAATTCCTCCTAGATGCTGATAACAGATTAACTATCTGTTATCATTTTCAGCTTCACTTCTTTTCTTTTTTTAACCCTATTTTTTCTAGGTTTTGTATTTAGGATTAGGAAGAGACAGTTCTATGGGCTATCAACTGGGCACCATAATGAAGAGCAATCTCTCTTCTGTTCACATTAAATATTGGTCCCTTGAATGATTATACTATTTTATAACCTTTTTATGATAAGATATGAATTACATAATTTTCAGAACCATATTTGAGATGCAAAAGACCATATAAAAGAGAAACTCAGAGTCCATAACTTAATGGATCCTCTCGTTTAACATAGTATAGGCATGTGCTGTATTGCTTCCCCTCTCTACTAGATGGTAGCTCTTGCCATCTTTTCAGTAGATGCCAGTTTAGTGGAAACAGTAATTAATCATCAGTTCATATCATCATATTGTCTGTTGGGTGCTTGCTTTCTGTCAACCAACTTGCTAAAACCTTTATGCACATTAACTAAACCTTTATAAAAATTCAGTGAAGCTGTGATAGTTTAAATAACTTCACAAAGTTAACAGAATTCTATATCCAGTGAGACTATCCTGCAGGAATGAAAGTGAAATAGACATTCTCAGATGAAGGAAAACTGAGTGAATTTGTTGTCAGCAGACCTAATCTGAAAATTTCTAAAGGAAGTTCTTCAGACAGAAGAGGAATGATTACAGAAGGAAACAAGAAATGTCAGGAGTGAAAAAGAGGAGTAGAAAGGGTTAATATTTGGTGAATATAATATATTGTTCTTCACTTGGGTTTTGAAAATTACATTTGAAAGCAAAAATTATAACATTGTTTGAAGCAGTTCTCAATGTATTATTCACAAATAATATTTGAAACAGACAAAAAGAAAATGTTAAAAAAAAAGGCGGGGGGAAAAGAAAGGCGGGGGGCACATGAGCCAAATGAAAGAGCTTCCAATTGCTGAAGCTGGAGCAATTTGACCAAGAAAACAAATAATGTTGTATTGGTTTACAGTATAAAGTATAAAAGTCTAAAGTAAATATCCATGAATCCAAACTACTAAATAAATGATCCAATAAGGGATAATAGAAAGTATTCTGTACAGAAGAGTTTCAGATAACTTATGTAGGTACTTTGCCCTCAGGAGATGCAGCAAAACTCCCCACTTTTTAACTGTGGGCTGTACATAGTGTCTTACTGTCAAAGAGGATAGTATGGAAAGGGAGTAAAAAAACTATGCAGTGGAGAAAGCTGGCTGAAGTCTATCTCAGCCAGGAGATCAAGGTCAACGTCACTAGTGACAAGTCGTGTTGATAGTATGTGCCACTGGTATGTGAAGAGAATGACACTTTACCTCTGTGGGCTTCCTCCCCAAATCCCATAACCTCCATCTAATCTTGAGGAAAACATCAGACAAATCCCAAGTGGGGGACATTCTACAAGATAGGTGACCAAGACTCCTCAAAACTGTCATGGTCATCAAAAACAAGGAAAGTCAAGAAACTGTCATAGCCAGGAGGAGTCTAAGGAGACTAGACAACTAAATGTAACTTGGTCTCTTAGATGGGATACTGAAACAGAAGAAAACACATTAGGTAAAAACTAAGGCAATCTGAATAGAGTATGGAGTTTAGTTATTAATAATATATCAATATTGGTTTATTAGTTCTGATATATGTACCATACTAATACAAAATGTTAATAGGAGAAACTAGGTGTGAGGTATATGCAAGCCCTGTATTATCTTTGCCATTTTTCTGTAAATCTAAAACTATTCTAAAAATTTGAAGTTTCCTTTAGAAATATGCCATGAAAACACTAATCAAAGAACATCAGAGTAGTTATATTAATATAAGGCAAGGTAGACTTCAGGACAAAGAAAATTACCAGTGTCAAAAAGATATTATAATGATAAAAGGGTCAATTCGCTAAGAAGATATAATCCGAAATGTGTATGCACCAAACAACAGAACTGACAGAACTGAAAAAAGAAATAGACACATCTTCAATTATAGTCAGGGACTTTGACACTCCTCTCACAGTAATTGATAGAAACACCAGACAGAAAATCAGCAAGGACACAGAAGAACTGAACAACACGGTCAACCAAATACCTACTGAATTTTGGTAGATGTAGAGAAAACAATTATAAGATTTATATGAGAAAGCAAAGAAACCAGAATAGCTATTTTTAAAAATTATGAAAATGAAAAATAAAGTTGGAGGAATTAACCTAAAAATAAATAAATACATGGGAATCTAGTATGCCATTGGATAGAATTGAGCATGAAAATGACAATGGTTCATTCAGAATGGCATTTGGGTCTGACTATAACCTTTCTCCTCCTTTATCTTTCTTTCCACACCCCCCAACTTCAACAATGTCTCAGCACCTCTTTGGGTAAACTCACCTTAAATAACAAAGTGAGTGGTTAGAAGATGAACCCAGAAAGAGAGCATCAATACAGAGTGTATTCCAAATCAGCGCTTTTTCACGCCTTTCTTCACATGGCATAATCTAAAGTTTTATTTGAGGACTTTGCCATCTCACCACTACCATTTCTCAACCTTGGTAGCAGCCAGAAGCTACATATAAGGAGGAAAACGAGTTAGCAGCTTTATAGCTTTTCATTACTTGGTAACTGTAAATGCTTGCAATTTTTTTTTTTCAAAATAAAATCGACATCATAACCATAGAAATAAGTTATGTAGGAGAGTTAGCAGACATTATATCTTGGTAATAAAACATTCTACTAGCTGGTGTGTACATGCATAATAAATTATTTTTTGGCAGACACTAAAAAATTAAAGTTTGGTAATGTAAATAAAACCATCAGTAGGGAGAAATGGGTGCCCTAAAAGAATGGAGAGTTTTGAGCTGTAGTATCTTCTAAAGGAAAATTTATTTCTGTAATAATCATTCATTCAGCAAACATCTGTGAAAAGTACCATGTTCCAGGTACACGGCTATTTGCTAGGGCAACAAAGATGGCTAAATCATTGTCATCCTTGCCCTTGAAGTGCTGGTTAAAGGAGACAGATAACCGAAGAAATAATTGTACGACATGACAATGAGTATGATGATAAATGTAGGAAAAGGATGCTGAGAGAGCACAGAAGAGGGAGTTAGCAGGTTTAGGACTCTGAGAAGAATCATAAAAGAAAGTACAGGCATTTAATATTTACAGAATGTATGGATGAATGAACGAATAGTGTCATAAAAATGGGTGTGATCATAGGTACTGTGCCCTGAGAAGATAACCTGGGACTTGGCAAATAAAAGGGAAGTTTCAATGGAGTAGTCAGGACAGAATCCATATTGCAGAATCCTTATGGCTCTTACACTCCCTAAAAATTGAGTAACGTATTTTAAATAATGTAAGCTGCATGCCGTTATTTCCCAGAGAGGAGTAATTTGCTGGGGAAAGTTGTGTCTAGAGCAAGTTTCTGCATATGATACCTTATTTCAAATTATATAATTGGGGTGTACATTTTAAAGAAAACTAGCAGTGAATCTTTGGGAAAAATCCTAAAAATCATAAGAAGATTTTTTTTTTATTTAGGAATTTACACGTAT
Organism: Phocoena sinus; assembly: GCF_008692025.1. NCBI lineage: Eukaryota > Metazoa > Chordata > Mammalia > Artiodactyla > Phocoenidae > Phocoena > Phocoena sinus. Next base: position 41,157,256 of record NC_045777.1, read on the forward strand.
GTTTCCATAAATAGGTTTTTCATATCTAAGTTTCTAAATGACATTGGCATTTTCATAGATTAAACGTTGCCATAACAGAATATATCACTATTTCTGCTCTGTGAAATCGTGTGTATGTGTGCTTGTACATGTATTCATCTCTCAACATCTAAATTCCCTCTTGTAATTCAAATACAAAATCAGTATGTCAGTCTTAGAGGTGCTGTTCAGTTATTGAATTTATAGCTAAATTGGAGTCTTATTTTTCATTGAATGAGGTTCCCTTTCTAGTATAGTGTAGCATTCAATCACAAATTCATAGTAACGATAACATTAACGATACCTCCCATCATAACATTCACTGAGTGTTTACAATGTGCCAAAACGATACTGTCAACTCTTTTCATACATGATTTCACATAAACCTTATGATTAACTATCTCAAACCATTGTTTAAAGTGCCAAATGTAGAATTGGTCATTTTTCTTAAAAGCTGGCATTTTCACGTTCTACTTGACTTTTGGTGGCTAATTTTTGTACTTAAAGTAGGTCATTTAGCTGTAGTTTTTGCTTCCAAATAACTAGGCTCTTAGCACAACCAGATGTTCCTTTCCATCCATATTTTTCGGCTACCAGTTGCAATGTTGCTCTGCCCTGATTCTTGAGTTCATGAAGATAGCCCTGAATTAAATCAGACACTATTCCTATAACTTATCCTTCCTTGATTTTAATTCTTACATTTCTCCCTTCTAAACCAGAGTATTTTACTTGAATATAATCTTGTTTTCATGCTGTTGTCTTAAATGTCTTTGCCAATGAATAGAACCAGAATTCATTTTATTTTTAGAACAAATATCCTTATTGGGAATATATAATAAAGATACTGCAGGTTTTATAGTACTTCCAACTTTGCTAAAACCATCATATCTATTAGGATATGAGCTTATACTAAGCCATATCTGAGTTTAATGCTCTCAGGAAGGTAGGTCAGAGCAAGTACCCTGAGATGAAATTGTTTGCCCAGATAAGAAGACCTAACCAAGTCCAAATCCAGATTTCCTGAAGGCCACATTTTCCTTTCTCCCATTCCAAGCTTCTGTTGATTTCTTTTCACCATAATTAAAGCAGGAATATCATAACATTTGTAGTGCATGTTTCAGTACACAGAAGGTCTTCACATCTACCATTTTGTTTGATCCTCTTAATGTCATAGGGGTTGAGCTGGGCAGATAGTACTGATTGATCCTCTTTTGTGTATGAGGACACCCAGGCTCAAAAGAAACTAAATGACTTCCCAAGATTCATGTATATATAGTGAGCAGCAGAGGCCGGAGTTTTACCTAGGTCTGAGAAAAAGATCATTTTAAGTAAATATGTTTAATTTGGGATTATCTATACACTGGAATAGCTTAGCTATAGGGGAAACAAGAGATTGTTTCCTTGTTCAGTGTTCCAAAATTTTTCATTAGGAAATCTACTGATTCCAGGGTACCAAATGGTTTGTGCTCTATCTTTTTTTTCAAGAAAGAGTTTCGGGAAACAGATAACTTAATTATGTCATTCTCATGATGAATCAAACCTGGAGTCTGCAGGTTTCAAATGATATTTATTCTCAGCTTTTCTTCTTAGTGTATTATTGATCGATAAAGAGAGATCTCTATTTCAAGTAGAACAGTTGAGATTTCAATTTGTTTACTTATTCTTCTCTTAGTGATACTTTCAAACGAGGTGGATGGATTTGAGATGTTAGTAGTAATTATTAGATATATCTTAGATCTGATTTTTTCCTCACATATCATCTTAAAAGAATGGACCAAAATAGTAGAGTACAACTCACTTAAAATTCCACTGAAAAGGCACAAGAAAAAAAAAAAAAGAATACATTTATAATAGCACTGGAAAATAATAAGAAGTATTGCCAGGAGGCAGAGACAAGACCAGCATGCCTGCTAATTTACTGTTCAACATTGTGCCAGATACTTTACCCAATGTAATAATACGTACTTTATACACACGCCTGTGTACACACACAGAGAAAGACAAAATTATCACTAATTTAGATCATTATCTACCTATAAAAATTGTATCTAAATAAAACTATTACAGTTTATAACAGAGTTTAGTAAGTTGTCCAAAGTTAAGGTCGATTTTGGTGTGAGAGTGGCATGATTAAGCCTTTATTTTAGTGTAAAACTCTGAGGACCATCACTAGGATTAACCAGAGCAAAAAAAGAGATTCAGCAGGAGGTTATTGAAATAGCTGAGTGGAAAAATGATGAGGCCATGAGTATAAAGTAAATCAATAAAATTTCTGATAGAAACACAGTAGAACCTGACAGTGTATGGGTTAAGCTGTCAGAGTAGGCAGGCTAAAAGGAGCCGGTAACAACTTTGCCCTGAGAGAATGGTGACACTAATACCTAAGATTGGGAATTCAGGAGCAGAAACTTTTTCTATAGCAGTGAATCTTCATCTTGGCTGCACATTGGGATCACCCGGGGAGCCTTTAAAAATCCTGATGCCTGGGTAGAACTGGATTGCAGTTTAACTGGTTAGAGCATGGCATTATTAAAAGCTCCCCATGGGATTCTGATCTATAGCTAAGAAAAACAATTATTGTTCTAGGCAAAGTTCAGAAAATCTTTTCAATAAAGGTCCAGATAGTAAATATTTTAAGTTTGTGGGCCATATGGTTTTTGTTGCAACCATTTAACTCTGCCTTTGTAGCATTAAAGCAGCCATAAACTGTACATAAAAGAATGGACATGGTTGGGTTCTAATAAGCTTTATTTCCAAAAATAGTTTGGGGCCAGATTTGGTCTGTGGGCCATAGTCTGTTGAGGGAAGATAGCAACCATTTTGATCCTCTTGAATTTGCGGTAATAGTTATGATGACAATTGTGTGGAAGACATTCAACAAGCAAGTGGAAGTGAAGATTTAGAGTTGGGAGGTGTCTTTGTCTGCTCAGATTGCTATACTGGGAGGCTGGCAAGTCCAAGATCAAGGTGCCGGCCAGTTTAGTTCCCCAGGCTTTCTTCCTGTCTTGCAGATGTCCACCTTCTTGTGTTCTCACATGTGAAGAAAGAAAGGAAGCAAGCCCTCTGGTGTCTCTTCTTAAGGGCAGTAATCTCATCGTGAGGGCCACACCCTCAGTACCTCATCTAAACGTAATAACCTCGCAAAGACCTCATCTCCAAATACCATCCACTTAGGAATTAGGGCTTCAACACGTGAATCTTGGGAGGGACACAATTCAGCCCATAACAGGAGGGAACCTGCAGCTCGACTTGTATACTTGAGACTCTCCCACAGAGAGATGGTAGCAGAAGCCTATGGGGAAGTGGGATTGCTCAGCAAGAGTTCAAGGAAGGAAGAAAGTCAAGGACTGAATGGAGAGTAATATCTGTATATAAGAGCTTGGTCAAGGGAAGATCTCCAAAGACAAACCTAAAATGATCAGCCAAAGAAATAAGAGGGGGGGGATTCAAGAACTGAGTGGTATCCTGGAGGTCAATGGTGAGTATGAGGAGAAGGAAAAGAGGCAGAGAAGCAACCACAGAGTCACCCAAGTGTTGGTGACTTCTGAAATAATCAGTTTTAATAAACCACTGGGTGTTTGCACCTATCACAATTTTTCTTTGGGGAACCAAACTTCCACTTACTCTTGGTCCGTGTGATCAACTGAATAAAGAAAACAGAGCCAAGAAATAGACAATGATAGATTTCTTGGTGACGTTGTTGGAGGGTCTTTATCTGATGGTGCCTAAACCCAGATCGACTGCTCCACTTCTTGGTTGCGGAGCCAGTATGTTTTCATTTACTCTCTAACACGTGAGTTGATCTTCTGTCCTTCGCAGATAAAAAGTGTTAACTCTTATGGATTTAAAACCCACATTAAGAGACGTTGCACAGAAAATGGAAAGAGCAATAAACTCCTAGGTTTACTATTCCTTCCAGAAATTTGTCAATGAATGTACAGAAAGATAATATGGTAGGTTTGTGGGGAAAAAGGATAGAAGGAGGATTTATCAAAAGGGGAAAAAATAAATAGGTGAGGGATTTAAGGTGTAGACGAAAGAGGGGATGTCTGCTTAAGTTCCCAGATATGGAACCCAGAAAAAGCCATAGTCCCAGTCTCCCTTTATTTCCTCTGTTTTCCAAACATCTGCATTTTTCCTTTTGATTTTATAACAGCAAAAAATGTTGCTTAAGTAGTCAATAGTTCATAATATGTGAGGGATGAACTAAATTTGGATACCCAATATAAAGCAAGAATCCAGATCTATAAAGGTACTAAGTAAAAAAGTTAAATTACTGAAACCTTCAAAAGTTTTTAGAAGCTTGTGTATTCCTTAGTATTCTACAAATTGCTTTATATCTCTATTTTTTCATCTGTATAAATATATTACATTTCTTCAACTTTTAAAAGACCCACTTCTTCTATGACAGAGCCACTTTCATTTTTTTCCATTTATATGTGTATATAATACTTATATGTATATAAACTGTATTTTTAAAGATGCATCTAAATATTTCTTTTTTTCGTACTCATGTTAGGAATGGAGAATTATGATGTGATTCAGCAAAGATTCAGCAAGAATTGAAGTGTTTTTCATTATTGACTATATTCAGGCAAAAAAGCTGGACAAATTGGGTAAAGGAATTAAATTATATGAGGTGCTGGCCTTAAAACCGTCATTCTAATCTATCTCCTGATGAAACACAATTGCATTTGAGTTGTGTAAAATAATAAAAATAAATAAATAATTACAGTATACAAAGTGAAAGATACAGCACTAGTAGTTATTTGGAATAAAAAGAAAACTACTCACCTAAATAAAATTTTTCTTAAACATTTAAATCATATATACTGACATTTTATAAGAACCTGTGTAACTGAATGGTTGCCACTTAGCAATATGATTTCCAAAATATCGTTCAAAGGCAACTTAGTTTTTCATGAATCTTTTAATTTTAAACTGCCAATTTATAGTTTTTCCTTTCATCTTCTTGCTTTGAAGCCTTGACGTGGGAGTGCTAATTAATGGTAGGATTCTTAACTGATAAACTTGTGGCTAAGCAAATAGAACTATCGGAGCATTTTATTTTGAAACTGCACTTTTTTTGGAGTGATATCACATTTGAAATCATGCTTCAAGAAACATTTTGTGGCAGGAAGCTGGTGCTCTCATTAAGGATAAATTGCCCATGACCAATTTACTAGTTTATTTCTGCAATACTTACTGCTCCTGTGGCTCATACATGTCTGATGTTGAAAACTGCATGTTAAGGATGTGTACACTGTGTTGTCTTATTTGTATCAGAGGATATAGTTTAGTAAATTATAATACATGGAAGTTAATGGAAATTTTATTTGGAAGTATACATTTTGGCAGCCTAGCAAAATACCTTACTGACTTTCTCGGACTATCTTAGATAGAGTACATGTTAGCTTTTGTATTCTTCATGTATGTTTTTTTTATGTTAATTTGGGTTTCCCTCAGAACCAGACCCCATGTCAAGATGTAAGTCATGTATTTGGGAAGTTCATAAATTATTGATAGGGGAGTGAGAAATAAGACAGCAAAGGCGATGCATTCAGGAGAATTCTTTGAAATGATTTAATACTGTCTCAGAGTTATCCTGCCCAAAGGGTGAGGGGAGTGGGGTATTTATACACCAACTCTCATCAGGTTTTGGCTGAACGCCACTGGGTTTGAAAATGTGATTTTTCCTGGCTGGTCTGGCCTGCCATGCAAATAGGCACAGTAGTCTTTGAAGCTTCAGAGAAAGCCCTGAGGCAAAGAGAAGCAGATAATGGCAGGCAGTTGGGAGTCAATTGGAGCACAGTTGGAGCTGAAACAGAAACAGCTGGGAGCCCTAGGCAGGCCACCCAAAGTATCTACCATACCTTCTGTATACTCATGTCCACCTGCTGTTATTTAGTCACAATCTATGAAGAGATAGAGCGATCATTTCGCAACTGTGTATTCGTTAATTCATTACTTTATACACCTTTATTAATCTCTCCTGCCAGGGACCACTGTTCTAGGCATAGAGACAGACACCAGGAAAGAGTATATGGCAAATTGCCACCTTTGAGGTACTCACAGTTAGGGTAACGGGCCTAGAAGGGGGTGAGCCACGGAAAGTCCTCAGGGTGTACAGAAGTTTGAATATGTGCTCCATCTATAGGCAAGAACAGATTCCTAGTGGCTCTGGTCCTTTAATTAACTTTGAGGGTCCCTGTCTTGGCCCACGGTTCTCTGTGTATCCCCCTGAAGAGGCTTGTGTATGGAAAAGGAGGGGTAGTAGTATGTTGTTCCAATCAGGGGATTTCAGTAGTTGTGTTCTCTGGCTGGAATATTCAGATGATTGTTCAAGCTTTTGACATGAGAATATTCTGGGTCCACTCAGAGGAGAAGATAGGGACTCTGCATGCCAAAATATACAGTTTTATCTAAAGGAATGCTACTACTATGGAACATGCACATATAAGAAGGCCAGTACACAACTTCTGGATGAATCCACACTGAAAAAGCTATAACAAAAAATATAATATTTAAGGATATGTATTTATTAATGCAAAATGGGAGGTACAGTTACAGTAATGAGAATAGATGTATGTGATTGTCTAAAATAGTATCGGTATTTAGAAAGTTTTCCCATTGCTCTTCCTGGGAATTCTTCAGGGAGATGGCGGAGATGGTCATGGTCCCCATTTTATGGGAGGCCTGTTATGTGTCACCAGACATACCTTATCTCTAAAAGCTTGACAACTGTTCTACAAGGCAGTTTACCGTCTTCATTTTATATTATTGAAACTGAATTTTAGAGAACTTAATTAACAAGTCTAAAGTCACAAATCTAGTCCATCAAGATTTTTACCTGGGCATCTCGTATTCTGAGGTATGGTTGCAAAGCCATAAGGTATTGATATTGATAAGAAAGATATTGATAAGGAAGACAATGTACAACAAAAGGATATACAAGTTTCATTTATTCGTTCAAAAAAATATTACCTTGGAAATCGACTATAGACCAGACACTTAGCTAGACCCTGTGCACAACACCGTGAATAAGATAGACAACCCCCTGCCCTCATACGGCTTCTTATAGCCTGCAGGAAGGATCACAAAGCTATTAAACAAGTCCGTGCACACTAGGCCTGAGTGTTATAATTGGGATGCATAGGTACTAAGGGAGCCCGGAGCCAGGGGACCTAATTGATTTTAGGGATCAGAAAAAGCTTTCTCGAGAAAGTGACTTTTAAGCAAACAATTAAAAGACAACTAGGTGAAGGTGAGGCAGGCATGGGGAGAAGTGTTCCAGGCCCAGGGAAGAGCATGTCTGAAGGCCCAGAGGCCTCATTCCAGCTTTGAAAAGACAATATGGCTGAGACATTGAGTTCAAGGTGGAGAGTGGAGACAGAGCAGCCCTGCCCTGCAGGGAGCACAGGGAGGTGGTGGCCCTGTGAACCAAGCTGTGGAATCATGACGCCATCCCATCCTAACCGCCTCGGGAAGTTTCTGAAGGAGATTACATCGTGATTTGCGTTTTGGAAAGATTCTCTGGCTGTGTTAGGAGGATTGAAGAGGAGTGAAAACCCGGGGGCAAGGAAGCTGCGCCAGGTATTCTGATGATCCCTGCAAAGTGCTGCTAGTGACGGTGGAGAATAGTGGGTTTCTCTGAGGGGCACTGAGGATTTAGGAAGCGAAGACTTGAGTGAGTTTGCGGTGAAGGAGGCGGGGAACAGTGACTTTGCCTGGGATTCTGATTTGGGCAGCAGGGTGAGCATTAGTGAAACAACTTCTGAAAGCCTTTAGGAAGTTTGCCCCTGTGAAAGCTTATTTCTATCTGCTGGCCAAAGATCTGGAGGAACCCCACCCACTCATTCTAAAAAGGAGATGCTAATGCAGATGCAAGTGTTTTGGTATCTGAAGGTGGTGGGATTAGGATTAATTCATCTTCCTTCTGTTCTCTTGTTTTTCTTTGCTTTACTTTTTAAAAAGGAGCTTTTTCTGTAAAGATGCAGCTTCTGTGTTATCTTCAGATGAACATGTGGCTCAGCTTACTCACAAGGTCAGGAGAGTTGGGCCCAAGTCCTATCTGCTAAGCCGAAGAAAAGATAATTCATCACCAGAGTAATTAAGTGAGCTTTTCTAGAATATGTTAACTTCTCATCTAGGTAATATGAATCCAGACATAGTGGTTTCTGGTGTTTATTTTAATCTTGTATTGTCATTAACCACTTTGTTACATCGGTTACCCTTGGGTATTCTATGGAAAAGGATTCCTGTTGCTTTTTTTTTTTTGAGGCTTTAGGGTATTATGCCTGAGTGAATTGATTCATAGAGATTTTATTTACTCGTGCATTGTGTATTGCTGTGTTTTTGTTCTCCATTTGGTTGAGCAGCTGTGTCTCTCTGTACAGCATTTACACACTGTTCACATGTTGCTTGAGTACTTAGGTGTCAGTTTTTCATTTATGCCCAGACGAGGTGCGTGGAAAACCTCCGGAACCGTTAACTCTAAGTACCCAGTTACTAATAGTTAGAAAACCAGAGTTCTTGCGTTTTCATTAACACAAGGCCCTACATGCCAGCTCAGCTTACTACCTGCTAAGCCTCCTAGATCTGCTGGAAAACGTGCTTTGGCAGTTCTCCAATCTTGCTAAAACTCATAAATAGATGCGTTTCATATGAAACGTATTAGGTTTGGCATATTGACACTGGAATACGTTATTCTTTTAGCAGTTGGACAAATTAAATGAAAATGATAGCTCCAATTTTTCAATGTAATAAAATGAGCATAATTGGGTTAATATCTTAATCTGGCAGTCAGGAATTAGATTGTGTACCCACAATCACACAGTTTCACTAGGGGAAATTATGTGTCTCCTTTTCCTTGTTCTCTTGATGACTTTCCTAAATGCCAATAGCTCAGGGAGGGTTTGCTCAGAGTGACCGGGATCACCTGGGGAGCTTTCAAAACAGTCCTAATGTTGAGTCCTATCTCCCCCAAATCCTGATTTAGTTGGTCTTGGGTACAGCCTGGGCATCTGGATTTTTTAAAGCTCCCAGGCGATTCTAATGTGCAGCCAGGGTCAAGAGCCAGTGTTCTCATCATGTGTGACAGACAGCGTATTTCCCTAAGGACTCTCTCCCGGTTCCTTCTCTCTCTTTTGTTTTCCTTAAGCCTGGTTCCCATCTCAAGGCATGGTTCTGAGCTAACAGACTAAGGCAGCTGCTGAGTGGTCCACTTGGATTCAGATGGTTCCATTTTGTGCTCGGGTTGACCATATATAAGTCTAAGGAGAGCACTGAAGACCACTGTCAGCTACCATGCAGGTCAGTCAGTTTGGCCAACTGCCCCTCTGGTACTTCCCAGCTCGCTGGCACACTTGTGCATAACGTGACACTTATATTGACAAGGACTTCTGTCTAGTAAAGCCTGTCTCATCCCATAAGTGCTTTAGACTTGGCCTTTTACTAAAATATATATATTTTACACTTTAAAACAGATATTTAATATTGAGTTTAAAAGACTGTCTCATCCCATAAGTGCTTTAGACTTGGCCTTTTACTAAAAATATATATTTTACACTTTAAAACAGATATTTAATATTGAGTTTAGGATCCAAATGTTTATTCATCAATACACAAAACAATATTTTGCATCTCCTATCTTTGAACAAGATGACACATCAAAACATATGCTGGAGGAATGAATACTATAGTGCTTTTAGAACCCCATTTTCTATCCTCTTGTATAAAAGAAGTTCTTTTTCCTTTACAACTTAGTAGACATTGACTGGAAAAGTGATATTACTTACCCTCAGTTGATTTATTTTCGGAGTTGTAAATAAATTTAAAGCTTTGGTGAAAAACAGTGAGAAACATTCTAGCTATTAAAACTCTTAAGATATCTTTCCAATTAAAATGGATAACAGGGACTTTCTTGGCGATCCAGTAGTTAAGACGCTGTGCTTCCACTGCAGGGGGCACAGGTTGGATCCCTTTTCGGGGAACGAAGATCCTGCATGCTGCGTGGTGCAGCCAAAAAACAAAAGAAAGAAAAGGATGGCAGTTTCAAAAAGATTATCACCTCAGAGGGTGGCCTTAAGTTTTAAGAAAATATCTCTAAAGAAGACATATACTGGTCTACAGCCCTACTGCCCTGAACATGCCCGATCTCCTCTGCTCTAAAGAAAACACATACCAGATGGAGTGGGGAAATTCAGTTATCAAAAAATAACGTGATTTTATTTATGAGTAATATTTGTATTTTATATTCATTTAAAATAAACTTTAGGGTATTTAAGCCTTTCTAACATGGTAGGTTTAATTTACATAACATTCTACCTTATGATAAACTCTGTCATTCATGATATGCCCTTACTCATTCTTCCTGCAGTTTGGGTAACCCCCTAGCTCGGCTTATGACGCTACCAGGAGCTATGGCATTGTAGAGTCTAGGAAGTTGAAATCTCTTCTCAATTGGTATTTTCAATGATTGTTAGGAAAACAGTTGGACTTTGTTTCCTAGGTAAAATTTTCATCTAATTGAGGCATCTGAATATTTTGTTGAAAATACAGTCTTTCACTGTGAAACTCTATTTCAGTCTGTCACTAAGTTTGAGATCAGTATAAAACAAGCTTTTTTCAATCATTGGAAAAAGTTAAGATCCTCATTACAATTTTCCTTTGAAAAATAAAAATGTGCTTTGATAGAGCTTTTGATGATTATTACCATACACCCATGGTACACGCATACCCATTGTGCTCATCTCCAATCCATGTCTTTGGTGGAGTTAAGAATTAATTCCAAGTTAGATTTTACCACATAGAATCTATGTACTTTAAAATTTTCAAAAACTATGCTGTCATTTTGTGACAATTAAGCAAATTACCTCACTTAGATTGTAATATGGAATTTGTCTTCTTTATTTGAATCTTCTCAAACTGTACTTAATGGCACAGCCAAACCACTGAAGAAATTCAACAGTGATAAATGGTTTTCTCGTGCCTTTCCATGTTCTATGGTTGTATTGTTGTAATATATCTTTGAATAGGCAAAACATATTTTAGCAAAAAGGCACGAATTCCTGCTGTATGCTAGATTGTGTGTATTGATTTTCCAGTGGCAAACATCTCACTATTTATGACTTGTTGAATTTTTTCAGGATTTTTTTTCTTTTAAATTTTTTTAACTTAAGACTAAAATTAAACCTTTTTTTCACATATTGAAAGATTTAGGTTACTTGGTACTTCTTAGGATTAAGTTTATCTGCAAATAATACAAATTCTAAAATAATAGTGGCTTAAACAAGGTAGAAGTTAATTTTCTTATCCTTATGTAAAATAAGTGCAGACCTAAGGAGTCCAGAGCTGATATGGTGGCTCAGCTGTCATCAGGGACCTGGGTTTCTGTATCCTTAGCACGTGACTTTCATCCTCAAGGTCACCTCATGTTCTAAGATTTCTGCTGGATGGCCAGCCTCCCCAGTAGGAAGGAAGCCAGAAAAGGGGAGGACGGTACCAGAAGAGCTGTTCTCTTCTTTATAACGAGTCTTTCTATAAATCCCATACATCACTTCTGCTTAGATCTCTTGATCAAAACAAACTAACATGGCTATACCTTGCTTAAAGGGAAGCTTGGAATTCTAAAATTTTAGTTGGGTGTATTACCATCCCCAATATATTTGTTTTTTTATTATGGAGGAAAGGGAGAAACAATGTTTGGGAAGATAAGAGCAATCTTTGCCATGTCACTGTTTTTAGATGGTAATATTAGAAGACATGCTCAAAGTAAAGGTATTCAAATTCAAAATATAAGTATTCATATTGTTTGTTGACAGTGTAAAAGAAGTGATATAAATAAAATTGGTAAGGAACTTGCAATACTGACAGCTAACTATGAGGATTCATCTTTTAAAAAGCTGGAAAATACAGGATCAAATACTTATATAAAAATTTCTAACAATTATATGAAAAATTCTAAAATTTGTTATTCTTAGAAAGGTATAACCTTGCAAGACTGAACCAGGAAGAAATAGAAAATATAAACAGATCAGTCACAAGTAATGAAATTGAAACTGTGATTAAAAATCTACCAACAAACAGAAGTCCAGGACCAGATGGCTTCACAGGTGAATTCTATCAAACATTTAGAGAGGAGCTAACACCCATCCTTCTCAAACTCTTCCAAAAATTTGCAGAGGAAGGAACACTCCCAAACTAATTCTTTGAGGCCACCATCACCCTGATACCAAAGCCAGACAAAGATACTACAAAAAAAGAAAATTACAGACCAATATCACTGATGAACATAGATGCAAAAACTCTCAACAAAATACTAGCAAACAGAATCCAACAATGCATTAAAAGGATCATACACCATGATCAAGTGGGATTTATCCCAGGGATGCAAGGATTCTTCAATATATGCAAATCAATCAATGTGATACACCATGCTAACAAATTGAAGAATAAAAACCATATGATCGGGTTTCCCTGGTGGCACAGTGGTTGAGAGTCAGCCTGCTGATGCAGGGGACACGGGTTTGTGCCCCGGTCCGGGAAGATCCCACATGCCGCAGAGCGGCTAGGCCCATGAGCCATGGCCAATGAGCCTGTGCGTGCGGAGCCTGTGCTCCACAATGGGAGAGGCCACAACAGTGAGAGGCCCGTGTACTGCAAAAAAAAAAAAAAAAAAAGATGTGATCATCTCAGTAGATGCAGAAAAAGCTTTTGACAAAATTCAACACTCATTTATGATAAAACCTCTCCAGAAGGTGGGCATAGAGGAAACCTACCTCAACATAATAAAGGTCATATATGACAAACCCACAGCAAACATCATTCTCAATGGTGAAAAACTGAAAGCATTTCCTCTAAGATCAGGAACAAGACAAGGATGTCCACTCTCACCACTAGTATTCAACATAGTTTTGGAACTTCTAGCCATGGCAATCAGAGAAGAAAAGAAATAAAAGGAATACAAATTGGAAAAGAAGAAGTAAAACTGTCACTGTTTGCAGAAGACATGATACTATACATAGAGAATCCTAAAGATGCCACCAGAAAACTACTAGAGCTAATCAATGAATTTGGTAAATTTGCAGGACACAAAATTAATGCGCAGAAATCTCTTGCATTCATATACACTAATGATGAAAAACCTGAAAGAGAAATGAAGGAAACGCTCCCATTTACCATTGCAGCACAAAGAATAAAATACCTAGGAATAAACCTACCTAGGGAGACAAAAGACCTGTATGCAGAAAACTAGAAGACACTGATGAAAGAAATTAAAGAAGATACAAACAGATTGAGAGATATACCACATTCTTGGATCGAGAGAATCAACATTGTGACTATACTACCCAAAGCAATCTACAGATTCAGTGTAATCCCTATCAACCTACGAATGTCATTTTTCAGAGAACTAGAACAAAAATTTCACAATTTGTATGGTAGCACAAAAGAACCCAAATAGCCAAAGCAATCCTGAGAAAGAAAAAAGGAGCTGGAGGAATTAGGTTCCCCGACTTCAGACTATACTACAAAGGTACAGTAATCAAGACAGTACGGTATTAGCACAAAAACAGAAATATAGATCAATGGAACAGGATAGAAAGCCCAGAGATAAACCCATGCACATATGGTCACATTATCTTTGATAAAGGAGACAAGGGTGTACAGTGGAGAAAAGACAGTCTCTTCAATATGTGGTGCTGGGAAAACTGGACAGCTACATGTAAAAGAATGAAGTTAGAACACTCCCTAACACCATACACAAAAATAAACTCAAAATGGATTAGAGACCTAAATGTAAGACTGGACACTATAAAACTCTTAGAGGAAAACATAGGCAGAACACTCCATGACATAAATCACAGCAAGATGTTGTTTGATCCACCTCCTAGAGCAATGGAGATAAAAACAAAAATAAACGGGACCTAATGAAACTTAAAAGCTTTCGCAAAGCAAAGGAAACTACAAGCGAGACGAAAAGACAGCCCTCAGAATGGGGGAAAATATTTGCAAACGAATCAACGGACAAAAGAATAATCTCCAAAACATATAAACAGCTCATGCAAGATCTTTTTGATCCACCTCCTAGAGAAATGGAAATAAAAACAAAAATAAACAAATGGGAGCTAATGAAACTTAAAAGCTTTTGCAAAGCAAAGGAAACTAGAAACAATACTAAAAGACAACCCTCAGAATGGGAGAAAATATTTGCAAATGAATCAACAGAATAAAGGATTAATCTCCAAAATATATAAACAGCTCATGCAGCTCAATAGTGAAAAAACAAACAACCCAATCCAAAAATGGGCAGAAGACCTAAATAGACATTTCTCCAAAGAAGATATACAGATTGCCAGCAAACACATGAAAGGATGCTCAGCATCACTAATCATTAGAGAAATGCAAATCAAAACTACAATGAGGTATCACCTCACACCAGTTGGAATAGGCATCATCAGAAAATCTACAAACAACAAATGCTGGAGAGGGTGTGGAGAAAAGGGAACCCTCTTACACTGTTGCTGGGAATGTAAATTGATACAGCCACTATGGAGAACAGTGTGGAGTTTCCTTAAAAGACTAAAAATAGTATTACCATATGACCCAGCAATCCCACTACTGGGCATATACCCAGAGAAAACCATAATTCAAAAAGTCACATGCACCCCAGTGTTCATTGCAGCACCATTCACAATAGCCATGTCATGGAAGCAACCTAAATGCCCATCAACAGACGAATGGATAAAGAATATGTGGGACATATATACAATGGAATATTACTCAGCCATAAAAAGGAACAAAATTGGGTCATTTGTTGAGATGTGGATGGTTCTAGAGACTGCCATACAGAGTGAAGTAAGTCAGAAAGAGAAAAACAAATATCGTATATTAACGCATATACGTGGAACCTAGAAAAATGGTACAGATGAACCAGTTTGCAGGGCAGAAATAGAGACAGAGATGTAGAAAACAAATGTTTTCTACAAGGGGGGAAAGTGGTGGGGTAGGGGGTAGGGATGGTGTGATGCATTGGGAAATTGGGCTTACATATATACACTAATATGTATAAAATGGATAACTAATAACCTGCTGTATGAAATAATAAAATAAAATTCAAAAAAAATATCTAAAATTTGTTTATACACTAATCTCTTGTCTGGCAACTTCCTTTATTCAGGACATCTGTAAGAGAAAAAAGGGGGTTGTGTATTTGGTCCAGAGTAATTCAGCCAATCTTCAAAGACAATCTGGAGTTCATGAACAATTAGAAAATTCTGAAGACCTCAGAAAATATTAGGCTAGTCATGAGTACTGAAGACTGTATTCTTTAAACACTATGCAGAATTCTTGGGAATCAGCAACCAGTAGCAGATAATGAAAAGGTGCTAAGTGTTCTGGTTGTTACGAACAGATCACCCCAAAACTTAGTGGCTTAAAACAACAACAATTACTTATTTGCTCACAGTTTTGCAGTTTGGACAGGCTCAGTGGGATGGCTTATCTCTGTTCCACTTGGCATTGGATGGGGTAGCTCAGTTGTGGGGACTGAAGATCCTCTTCCATGATGGTTCATACACGTAGCTGGCAGGTCAGTGCTGGCCAATGACAGGGGTCTCAGGTCTCCTCCCGTGACCTCTCCACATGGCCAGGTTGGGCTTCTCACACAATGGCAGCTGATTTCAAAGAGGGATCATTTTAAGCGTGAGCATTCTAAGAGGGAAAGTTCCAATGTACAGGCACTTACGAAGCTTCTGTTAATGTCCCATTGGCCAAAGCTAGTCCCATGACAAAGGCTAGAGTCCAAGTGGGAGGGACTACAAGTAGGTGTGTAAACAGCAAGAGGTGTGATTCTTTATGGGGTCACCAAAGTAAGTAAACTTTCTGCCTGCCACAGAAAGTTCTAAGAGGGAAGAAAAAAATAGCCACTATTTATTGAGTCACTACTGTAACAGGGAAGAGCCAATTTTGACTCCATATTGTATGTGTTTCTTTGACTTTAGCCTTTGCTTTTTGTTGCTTTTGTTATTATAATCATACAGATTATAATAGATATTTATTATCTATTTATAGATATAATAGATATTTATTATATAATTGTAATAGATAATGGTCTGCCTCAGGGAACGCTACCCCCCTGTGAATGGCTGCAAGAAAGAAGAAATTAACACATCCCCTCCAGAGGCTGGTCATTCCAGGAGATGTTTTGCAAGACTGATGGCCCTTTTTACTTTACTCCCTCCCCACCTCTCCCTCTCTCTTCTCCCTTTTTACTTTACATCCCTCTCTGATTCTATAAAAGAAACTGGCATCCAGACCCCATAAGATATTTTCGGGGGGGGGCACCCTAGTCCTCCATCTTCCTGGCCTGCCGGCTTTCCGAATAAAGTCGTATTCCTTGCCTCAACACCTCATCTCCGGATTTATTGGCCTGTTGTGGGGCGAGCAGAGCGAGCTTGGACTCAGTAACACTACCATGTGACAATTACTCTCCTCAATGATGCAATTGCCCTGCAAAAAAGGTATAATTTGTCCCATTTTTTGGGTAGGAAAAATGAGATTCAAAATGTTTTCATTGACCTGTACGATGTCACAGAGCTCTAAGGAGTGGGGCCAGTATTCCAGCTCTGCTTTGAATGTCTCCAAAGTCTTTCCTTTTTCCATAGCCCTCAGCTGCCTTCTTAACCAGTTGGTCCTTTGTAACTGTCATGTCTGCCCTGTGTGTCTTTACTCTGAGCACAACAAAAGACTTGGCACCTGATACGTTGTTCATTTTTTTGAATTGAGGACAAGAGAAAGAGACTCCTAGACATTCTAATTAACCAAGAGCTCCTTGTGCCACAGAGATGTCTCACAGTGAGAGCCGTAAAAGGAAAGCACGGGCGGTGGGGCTAGGTAAGAGGCTGGTTCCTTTGTGCTCTGCCCTATTGCAAGCTCTTGCTTCTGAGCAAATCTGACCAGTGATAACAACCTCTAAAGTCTTTTCTAGAAAGCCCTCCGTGTTGGTACTCTTTTCCTGAAATACAGACTTGTAACAGAGGAATAAGAAATACGGTATTTTCTAATACTTTTTAATTGGTGTGTTTCAGATATCACAGCTTTGACTAGAACCCCCTTGTCTAAATAAGCATGGGTAATGCACATGGCCATGAAAGTCCATTCTTTATATTTTAAGTAACATCAAGATTGTCCTTTTCCTTCACAGTTTGGCAGGTTAGAGTTCCCTTTTAAAATGGGAGAAGTTACTTACTTATCAAAGCATTTGATTAATTAGCTAGACCTGTCAGGCCAAACAGAGCTAGCCAAGTCTTTTAAATCTCTTAATATGAGCCAATTTTCACAATAACCTGTTTTGTTCATGGCCTCCACGTTTTAAATTCATGCTCATTAGTGACCTGGTATTTGGGCTTGTCTGAAAGGAAAGCATTCGACGTGTTAAACAGGGCTCATTATAGGTTATAGGTTTTCGAATGGGGATTCCTATGCACAAAAGACTGCCCTCCTGTTTTCCTCTGAATTGCTAATTGGACCTTCACCTTGTTTTTACAAGCAAGGGCTAAACTTCAATAAGGAGGCAAGCTTTTATAATGTCACAGTTTGGGGTTTGTACTGAAGAGCTGGTGACATATCATTATCAATACAGATGTGCAACTAAAGTAAAGTATGCATTTGGTTTTGCTGCAGACAATAAAAGTAATAACTACTTTTAAAACTAGTAAAACACTGAACTTGATGGAAAGAGAAATTCTTTGAATATATCACCCTGCAATAGCTCAGTTCCCTGAGTCATAAAGTACAACCATCAAACGCTCAGGAATAAACACCCGGTAGTAAAAAAAATTAATGAAACACAGCTCTGAACCCACAGTACCCCTCACTGACTTATAAGGAAATAGATTTCTTATACTCCCAAAGAGCTGCATGTATTACTCCCCAAGGGTTTAGCGTCATCATTGTATATCATACAAATGTCCCTAATAGAAATTTGTTTTGAATTTGCCTTGGTTAAAATAATCTTCTATTTTGGTGTACAGTTTCAATTTGTTTTAAAGCACTGTTTGTATTACTTGAAGTAATACTTTTCCTCACTTTCATTTTATTTTCTTTTCTTACAAAATTTACAGTTTATTTCCAACTACTCCAGACCCTAATAGTCTATTTTGCTTTTGGTAGCGTTCGTATATCTGTTGAATTGTATTCTGTTTGTTGGATTTATTTCCAATGAATGTCTCTGCAACTACTTCTTTTGGTGGCAAAACAAAAGGACTTTCCTGGTTAGGACCTTCAGGTTGCATTTGTAACCTGTCCCTACAATCAACTCTCTTAATAGGCCAAGTGTCCTAATTAATTCACCGTACCCTCTGATTTAAGTATTGATGGTTGTGACTCATTGAAATGCTGATAAACTAGTTCCTATTGGTCTTAAAAGAAATAGTTTTCCTGGCAGTGTTATCAGATTTCTTTTGGTTTTTTAATGGCTTTTTTGGAGTATAATTGCTTTACAATGGTGTGTTAGTTTCTGCTGTATAACAAAGTGAATCAGCTATACATATACATATATCCCCATATCTCCTCCCTCTGTGTCTCCCTCCCACCCTCCCTATCCCACTCCTCTAGGTGGTCACAAAGCACAGAGCCGATCTCCCTGTGCTATGCAGCTGCTTCCCACTAGCTAGCTATTTTACATTTGGTAGTATGTAAAAGTCCATGCCATTCTCACTTCGTCCCAGCTTACTCTTCCCCCTTCCTGTGTCCTCAAGTCCATTCTGTATGTCTGCGTCTTTATTCCTGCCTGCACCTAGGTACTTCAGAATTTTTTTTTTTTAAGTTTCCATATATATGTGTTAGCAAACGGTATTTATTTTTCTCTTTCTGACTTACTTCACTCTGTATGACAGTCTCTAGGTCCATCCAACTCACTACAAATGACTCAATTTCATTTCTTTTTATGGCTGAGTAATATTCCATTGTATATATGTGCCACATCTTCTTTATCCATTCATCTGTCGATGGACACTTAGGTTGCTTCCATGTCCTGAATATTGTACATAGAGCTGCAATGGTTTTCTCAGGGTATATGCCCACTAGTGGGATTGCTGGGTCGTATGGTAGTTGTATTTTTAGTTTTTTAAGGAACCTCCATACTGTTCTCCATAGTGGCTGTATCAATGTACATTCCCACCAACAGTGCAAGAGGGTTCCCTTTTCTCCACACCCTCTCCAGCATTTGTTCTTTGTAGATTTTTTGATGATGGCCATTCAGACTGGTGTGAGGTGATACCTCATTGTAGTTTTTTTTTTTTTTTTTTTTTTTTTTTTTTTTATGCGTTACGCGGGCCTCTCACTGTTGTGGCCTCTCCCGTCGCGGAGGACAGGCTCCGGACGCGCAGGCTCAGCGGCCATGGCTCACGGGCCCAGCCGCTCCGCGGCATGTGGGATCCTCCCAGACCGGAGCACGAACCCGTGTCCCCTGCATCGGCAGGCGGACTCTCAACCACTGCGCCACCAGGGAAGCCCCTCATTGTAGTTTTGATTTGCATGTCTCTAATGATTAGTGATGTTGAGCATCCTTTCATGTGTTTGTTGGCAATCTGTATATCTTCTTTGGAGAAATGTCTATTTAGGTCTTCTGTCCATTTTTGGATTGCATTCTTTGTTTTTTTGATATTGAGCTGCATGAGCTGCTTGTAAATATTGGAGATTAATCCTTTGTCATTTGCAAATATTCTCTCCCGTTCTGAGGGTTGTCTTTTCGTTGTGTCAGTGTTTCCTTTGCTGTGCAAAAGCTTTTAAGTTTAATTAGGTCGCATTTGTTTATTTTTGTTTTTATTTCCATTTCTCTAGGAGGTGGGTGAAAAAGGATCTTGCTGTGATATATGTCATAGAGTGTTCTGCCTTATGTTTTCCTCTAAGAGTTTTATAGTGTCTGGCCTTAAATTTAGGTCTTTAATCCATTCTGAGTTTATTTTTGTGTATGGTGCTAGGGAGTGTTCTAATTTCATTCTTTTACATGTAGCTGTCCAGTTTTCCCAGCACCACTTATTGAAGTGACTGTCTTTTCTCCATTGTATATCTTTTCCTCCTTTGTCATAGATTAGTTGACCATAGGTGCGTGGGTTTATCTCTGGCTTTCTATCCTGTTCCATTGATCTGCATTTCTGTTTTTGTGCCAGTACCATACTGTCTTGATTACTGTAGCTTTTTAGTATAGCCTGAAGTCAGGGAGTCTGATTCCTCCAGCTCCATTTTTTTCCCTCAAGACTGCTTTGGCTATTTGGGGTCTTTTGTGTTTCCATACAAATTTTAAGATTTTTTGTACTAGTTCTGTAAAAAATGCCATTAGTAATTTGATAGGGATTGCATTGAATCTGTAGATTGCTTTGGGTAGTATAGTTATTTTCACAATGTTGATTCTTCCAGTCCAAGAATATGGTATACCTCTCCATCTGTTGGTATCATCTTTAATTTCTTTCATCAGTGTCTTATACTTTCCTGCATACAGGTGTTTTGTCTCCTTAGGTAGGTTTATTCCTAGGTATTTTATTCTTTGTGTTGCAATGGTAAATGGGAGTATTTCGTTAATTTCTCTTTCAGATTTCTCATCATTAGTGTATAGGAATGCCAGAGATTTCTGTGCATTAATTTTGTACCCTGCTATTTTACCAAATTCATTGATTAGCTCTAATAGTTTTCTGGTAGCATCTTTAGGATTCTTTATGTATAGTGTGTCATCTGCAAACAGTGACAGCTTTACTTCTTCTTTTCCGTTTTGGATTCTTTTTATTTCCTTTTCTTCTGTGATTGCTGTGGCTAAAACTTCCAACACTATGTTGAATAATAGTGGTGAGAGTGGATAAGCTTGTATTGTTCCTGATGTTACAGGTAATGGTTTCAATTTTTCACCATTGAGAATGATGTTGGCTGTGAGTTTGGCATTTATGGCCTTTATTATATTGAGGTAATTCCCTCTCGGCCCACTTTCCGGAGAGTTTTTACCATAAATGTGTGTTGAATTTTGTCGAAAGCTTTTTCTGTATCTATTGAGATGATCATACGGTTTTTATTCTTCAATTTGTTAATATGGTGAATCACATTGATTCATTTGCATATATTGAAGAATCCTTGCCTTCCTGGGATAAACCCCGCTTGATCATGATGTATGATCCTCTTAATGTGCTGTTGGATTCTGTTTGCTAGTATTTTGTTGAGGATTTTTGCATCTATGTTCATCAGTTATATTGGCCTGTAGGTTTTTTTTCCTTTGTGACATCTTTGGTTTTGGTATCAGGTGATGGTGGCCTCGTAAAATGAGTTTCGGAGTGTTCCTCCCTCTGCTATATTTGGGAAGAATTTGAGAAGGATGGGTGTTAGCTCTTCTCTAAATGTTTGATAGAATTTGCCTGTGAAGCCATCTGGTCCTGGGCTTTTGTTTTTGGAAGACTTTTAATCACAGTCTCAATTTCACTGCTTGTGATTGGTCTGTTTATATTTTCTATTTCTTCCTGGTTCAGTCTCAGAAGGTTGTGCTTTTCTAAGAACTTGTCCATTTCTTCCAGGTTGTCCATTTTATTGGCATATAGTTGCTTCTAGTAATCTCTCATGATCCTTTGTATTTCTGCAGTGTCAGTTGTTACTTCTCCTTTTTAATTTCTAATTCTATTGATTTGAGTCTTCTTCCTTTTTTTCTTGATGAATCTGGCTAATGGTTTATCAATTTTGTTTATCTTCTCAAAGAGCCACTTTTAGTTTTATTGATCTTTGCTATTGTTTCCTCATTTCTTTTTCATTTATTTCTCATCTGATCTTTGTGATTTCTTTCTTCCTGCTAACTTTGGGCATTTTTTGTTCTTCTTTCTCTAATTGCTTTAGATGTAAGGTTAGGCTGCTTATTTGAGATATTTCTTGTTTCTTGAGGTAGGATTGTATTGCCGTAAACTTCCTTCTTAGAACTGCTTTTGCTGCATCCCATAGGTTTTGGGTTGTCGTGTTTTCATTGTCACTTGTGTCTAGGTATTTTCTAATTTCCTCTTTGATTTCTTCAGTGATCTCTTGCTTATTAAGTAGTGTATTGTTTAGCCTCCATGTGTTTGTATTTTTTACGCGTTGTTTCCTTTTTTTTTTTTTTTTTTTTAAACATCTTTATTGGGGTATAATTGCTTTACAATGGTGTGTTAGTTTCTGATTTACAACAAAGTGAATCAGCTATACATATACATATGTTCCCATATGTCTTCCCTCTTGCGTCTCCCTCCCTCCCACTCTCCCCATCCCACCCTTCCAGGCTGTCACAAAGCACCGAGCTAATATCCCTGTGCCTTGCGGCTGCTTCCCCCCAGCTATCTACCTTACTACGTTTGTTAGTGTGTATATGTCCATGACTCTCTCTCGCCCTGTCAAAACTCACCCTTCCCCCTCCCCATATCCTTAAGTCCGTTCTCCAGTAGGTCTGCATCTTTATTCCTATCTTACCCCTAGGTTCTTCATGACATTTTTTTCCCTTAAATTCCATATATATGTGTTAGCATACGGTATTTGTCTTTTTCTTTCTGACTTACTTCACTCTGTATGACAGATTCTAGGTCTATCCATCTCATTACAAATAGCTCAATTTCATTTCTTTTTAAGGCTGAGTGATATTCCATTGTGTATATGTGCCACATCTTCTTTATCCATTCATCCGATGATGGGCCCTTAGGTTGTTTCCATGTCCTGGCTATTGTAAATAGAGCTGCAATGAACATTTTGGTACATGACTCTCTTTGAATTTTGGTTTTCTCAGGGTATATGCCAAGTAGTGGGATTGCTGGGTCATATGGTAATTCTATTTGTAGTTTTTTAAGGAACCTCCATACTGTTCTCCACAGTGGCTGAACCAATTCACATTCCCACCAGCAGTGCAAGAGTGTCCCCTTTTCTCCACACCCTCTCCAGCATTTATTGTTTCTTGATTTTTTGATGATGGCCATTCTGACTGGTGTGAGATGATATCTCATTGTAGTTTTGATTTGCATTTCTCTAATGATTAATGATGTTGAGTATTCTTTCATGTGTTTGTTGGCATTCTGTATATCTTCTTTGGAGAAATGTCTATTTAGGTCTTCTGCCCATTTTTGGATGGGGTTGTTTGTATTTTTGTTATTGAGCTGCATGAGCTGCTTGTAAATTTTGGAGATTAATCCTTTGTCAGTTGCTTCATTTGCAAATGTTTTCTCCCATTCTGAGGGTTGTCTTTTGGTCTTGGTTATGGTTTCCTTTGCTGTGCAAAAGCTTTGAAGTTTCATTAGGTCCCATTTGTTTATTTTTGTTTTTATTTCCATTACTCTAGGAGGTGGGTCAGAAAGGATCTTGCTGTGATTTATGTCATAGAGTGTTCTTCCTATGTTTTCTTCTAAGAGTTTGATAGTTTCTGGCCTTACATTTAGGTCTTTAATCCATTTTGAGCTTATTTTTGTGTATGGTGTTAGGGAGTGATCTAATCTCATACTTTTACATGTACCTGTCCAGTTTTCCCAGCACCACTTATTGAAGAGGCTGTCCTTTCTCCACTGTACATTCCTGCCTCCTTTATCAAAGATAAGGTGTCCATATGTGCGTGGGTTTATCTTTGGGCTTTCTATCCTGTTCCACTGATCTATCTTTCTGTTTTTGTGCCAGTACCATACTGTCTTGATTACTGTTGCTTTGTAATATAGTCTGAAGTCAGGGAGCCTTATTCCTCCAGCTCCTTTTTTCGTTCTCAAGATTGCTTTGGCTATTCGGGGTCTTTTGTGTTTCCATACAAATTGCGAAATTTTTTGTTCTAGTTCTGTGAAAAATGCCAGTGGTAGTTTGATAGGGATTGCATTGAATCTGTAGATTGCTTTGGGTAGTAGAGTCATTTTCACAATGTTGATTCTTCCCATCCAAGAACATGGTATATCTCTCCATCTATTTGTATCATCTTTAATTTCTTTCATCAGTGTCTTATAATTTTCTGCATACAGGTCTTTCGTATCCTTAGGTAGGTTTATTCCTAGATATTTTATTCTTTTTGTTGCAATGGTAAATGGGAGTGTTTTCTTGATTTCACTTTCAGATTTTTCATCATTAGTATATAGGAATGCCAGAGATTTCTGTGCATTAATTTTGTATCCTGCTACTTTACCAAATTCATTGATTAGCTCTAGTAGTTTTCTGGTAGCATCTTTAGGATTCTCTATGTATAGTATCATGTCATCTGCAAACAGTGACAGCTTTACTTCTTCTTTTCCGATTTGGATTCCTTTTATTTCCTTTTCTTCTCTGATTGCTGTGGCTAAAACTTCCAAAACTATGTTGAATAAGAGTGGTGAGAGTGGGCAACCTTGTCTTGTTCCTGATTTTAGTGGAAATGCTTTCAGTTTTTCACCATTGAGGATGATGTTTGCTGTGGGCTTGTCATATATGGCTTTTATTATGTTTAGGACGCGTTGTTTCCTTTAATTGATATCTAGTCTCATAGCATAGTGGTTGGAAAAGATACTTGATACGATTTCAATTTTCTTAAATTTACCAAGGCTTGATTTGGGACCAAAGATATGATCTATCCTGAAGAATGTTCCATGAGCACTTAAGAAGAAAGTGTAGTCTGTTTTTTTTTGATGCAATGTCCTATAAATATCAATTAAGTTCATCTTGTTTAATGTATCTTTTAAATCTTGTGTTTCCTTATTTATTTTCATTTTGCATGATCTGTCCATTGGTGAAAATGGGGTGTTAAAGTCCCCTACTATGATTGTGTTACTGTCGATTTCCCCTTTTATGGGTGTTAGCATTTGCCTTACGTATTGAGGTGCCCCTATGTTGGGTGCATAAATATTTACAATTGTTGTATCTTCTTCTTGGATCGATCCCTTGATCAGTATGTAGTGTCCTTCTTTGTCTCTTGTAATAGTCTTTATTTTAAAGTCTATTTTATCTGATATGAGAATTGCTACTCCAGCTTTCTTTTGATTTCCATTTTCATGGAATATCTTTTTCCATCCCCTCACCTTCAGTCTGTATGTGTCCCGAGGTCTGAAGTGGGTCTCTTTTAGACAGCATATATACGGGTCTTGTTTTTGTATCCATTCAGCCAGTCTATGTCTTTTGGTTGGAACATTTAATCCATTTACATTTAAGGTAATTTTCGATATGTATGTTCCTATTACCATTTTCTTAATTGTTTTGTGTTTGTTATTGTAGGTGTTTTCCTTCTCTTGTGTTTCCTGCCTAGAGAGGTTCCTTTAGCATTGTTGTAAAGCTGGTTTGGTGGTGCTGAATTCTCTTAGCTTTTGCTCGTCTGTAAAGGTTTTAATTTCTCCATCGAATCTGAATGAGATCCTTGCTGGTTAGAGTAATCTTGGTTGCAGATGTTTCCCTTTCATCACTTTAAATATGTCTTCCCCTTCCTCTGGCTTGCAGAGTTTCTGCTGAAAGATCAGCTGTTAACCTTATGGGGATTCCCTTGTATGTTATTTGTTACCTTTCCCTTGCTGCTTGTAATATTTTTTGTATTTAATTTTTGATAGTTTGATTAATATGTGTCCTGGCATGTTTCTCCTTGGATTTATCCTGTCTGGCACTTTGTGCTTCCTGGACTTGATTGACTATTTCCTTTCCCATATTAGGGAAATTTTCAACTATAATCTCTTCAAATATTTTCTCAGTCCCTTTGTTTTTCTCTTATTCTCCTGGGACCCATATAATTCGAATGTTGGTGCCTTTAATGTTGTTCCAGAGGTTTCTCAGACTGTCCTCAGTTCTTTTCATTCTTTTTTCTTTATTCTGCTCTGTAGTAGTTATTTCCACTATTTTATCTTCCAGGTCACTTATCCGTTCTTCTGCCTCAGTTATCTTGCTATTCATTCCTTCTAGAGAATTTTTCACTTTATTTATTGTGTTGTTCTTCATTATTCATTTGCTCTTTAGTTCTTCTAGGTCCTTGTTAAATGTTTCTTGTATTTTCTTCATTCTACTTTCAAGATTTTGGATCATCCTTACTATCATTATTCTGAATTCTTTTTCAGGTAGACTGCCTATTTCCTCTGTATCTGTTTTGTTTGTGGGTTTTTACCTTGCTCCTTCATCTGCTGTGCTTTTCTCTGTCTTCTCATTTTGCTTAACTTACTGTGTTTTCAGTCTCCTTTTCGCAGGCTGCGGGTTCTTAGTTCCCGTTGTTTTTGATGTCTGCCTCCAGTGGCTAAGGTTGGATCTTGGGTTGTGTAGGCTTCCTGGTGGAGGAGACTAGTGCCTGTGTTCTGGTGGATGAGGCTGGATCTTGTCTTTCTGGTGGGCATGACGGTGTCCAGTGATGTGTTTTCGGGTGCCTGTGACCGTATTATGATTTTAGGCAGCCTCTCTGCTAATGGGTGAGGTCGTGTTCCTGTTTTGCTAATTGTTTGGCATAGGGTGTCCAGCACTGTAGCTTGCTGGTTGTTTAGTGGGGCTGGGTCTTAGCGTTGAGATGGAGATCTCTGGGAGAGCTTTCACCGTTTGATATTACGTGGAGCTCGGACGTCTCTCGTGGACCAATGTGCTGAATTTGGCTCTCCCACCTCCAAGGCAGTGGCCTGACACCTGGCTGGAACACGGAGACCCTGTCAGCCACACGGCTCAGAAGAAAAGGGAGAAAGAAAGAAAGGAATGATATAAAAAGAAATAATGTTATTAAAATAGAAAATTTTTTAAAATTATTAAAAATAAAAAAATTAAAAGTAATAAAAATAGAAAAAATCAAAAAGAGAGAAAGAAAGAAGAGATCAAACAAACCACAAAACAAATCCACCAATGATAACAAACGCTAAAAACTATATTAAAAAAGAAAAAAAAAAGGGCAGACAGAAACCTAGGACAAATGGTAAAAGCAAATCTATACAGACAAAATCACACAAAGCAGCACACACCTACACACTCATGAAAGGAGAAAAAGAAAAAAAAAAAATATATATATATCTGTTGGGAAGTCTGAGGTCTTGTGCCAGCATTCAGTAGGTGTTCTGTAGGAGTTCTTCCACATGTAGATGTATTTCTGATGTATTTGTGGGGAGGAAGGTGGTCTCCATGTCGTACTACTTCGCCATCTTGAAGGTGTTTCCTGTTATCAGTTTTAAAAATTCAGATTTCTTACATTTGTGGTTAGCAAATTCAGCAGACAGCCTAAATGCAGCATCACATTAATGAGTCCTGGAAGGTGCTGGCGTTAAAAGGAGTAAATTAGAGTCAACACTGCTTATTTGGGCACATTAGGATAAAATAGTATGACAGCTCAGACTTAACAAAAATCGATTCAACACATGGAGTACACATCCATCATGGCTTTGTTATGATGTCAGGTAGAGCAGCAACCCAGTTTTCTTTTATGAAGAATGCTACATTAGCATCCCCACATCCTTGGACGGCTGTGACATTTGCTGTTACAGAACTACTTTGAGGCAGCCACGGGGCCCTTGGGGACTACTCCAAGTACATTAAAAAATTAAGTTGGCATCAACTGACTTATTGAACTCTTTATTGATATCCTTGGGATTTGCTTGTCAATCTGCACAGTAGGTAGTCTCCTTCCATACAGACTGCATTAAGTAGGAGGTTGCAACAGTTATGTTGATGATTCATGCAAATTAGTTTTTTCTATCCCATCCCCACGCATAACAACAGCAGTAATAAAAGCAGCTCGGAATTCCACCTTTGGCCTGGGCATTTTCTCTGCATGGTATCTGGGCTTACTTCACAGTAAGCTCTAGGTAGATATTAGCCCTTCTCTGAGATTTTAAGCATTACCTCAGTGTCGTAAACCAAAGCCCTTGCCATTGACCTCAGTTGTAGAAAAGAAGTTTTAAATTTTCTTTTGACCTAGGTTTTGCACCCTGAGAGACTCCAGAGATTGTATTTTACAGATAATATAGTAATTCTTTTTTTTAATTGAAGTATAGTTGATTTACAAGGTTGTGCCAATCTCTGCCGTATAGCAGAAGACTCAGTTGTACACATATAGACATTCTCTTTTTATATTATCGTCCATTATGGTTTATCACAGGGTATTGAATATAGTTCCTTGTGCTACAGATAATGTAATAATTCTTGAATTCATCTTATTTTTATATTTGCACATTTCCCTTGCCAAAATAAAAAGTTGCCAGAACATACTCCTTGCTGCGGTCCCTCTCCAAAACTGTTATCTTTATTAAAGTGTTGGAGGTTAGACATTTAATTTCACAAGCGTACTTATTGATTTGCATTTGAATAAGATTTTAATACGTATTAATAGTAGTTCAAAATATGTAACTAATTTTTTTACGTAATATCTAATATAGAAGACTTCATAAAGTAAAAAAGGATTATATGCAAGAATCATTATGCTCTACCCATGTTATTGTCATAATCCATAATCCTTCCTGGTTTCCTTTTAGTTTAATAATTTTAATTTTTTATGAAAGTAATGTTGGTCAGTTTTAAAGCTTAGGAAAAATAGGGAAGCATAATGAAGAAAATAAAGATGACATATAGTCTCACAACCTAAAGGTAAGTCCTGTTAATAGTTGATAGCCCTTCAGAATTTTTCACCTATATTTTCCAATGTATCTATATGTATAAAGTTTTTCTGTGTGTATTTTATGTATACTTAGTCCATGCAACTGATTTTGTGCTATTTTGGTACATTTTAAGGGTGTGCCATAATTTATTTAGTTAATTACCTGCTGTTGGAATTTAAGTTGATTCTGAGCTATTGTGATTATAAATGTTTCTTTGACCATCCCTGAATACACAGCTTCTCTTTAAGAACGTGAAAGGTTATGAATGTTTAAATTTCAAACACATTACTCAAATACCCTCTAGAACACACCTGTGTAGGAAGTTGCCTGATTCTGACTTTACTTTTGGGACTAACTTGAATGGCATGGTCTTTCATTTCTTCCATCAAAGCCATTTGCGTGCTTCCTGTTCACTAGGCTTTGTGCTGGGCCCAGGATACAGCAATGATGTGAAACAGACACCCCTGTCACTCTACTGGAACTTACCATGCAGTGAGTGGAGGCAAATCTGAAATAAATGATTGTACAAGTGCCTTCTGGATGGAACTTGTGTTATGAAGGAAAAGTTGCAGGGAGTTTGAACCTGATCTAATGTGGGAAGTCAGGAAAGGCCTCCCTAAAGAAATGATATCTGACACTTAAAAGGTGAGGTTGTGCATGGGATATAATATATACTGTGTTACATCATGCTGGCAACCATTAGACATTACATTCCTACTGGGGAATGCTAGGTATGCTTTGGCATATTCTAAGTCAGGTCGTTTTTTTCTATTTTATGGTTAGACAATAAAAACATCGTCTACAGAGTCTCTTTCAACTCCCTTCTCTTCCTTTAGCTCACAATTACAATGATTAACATATGATGGTCCAGAACTGTTTTTTAAAGGGAAAAGTGATACCTATGCTCAAAAGAGTAGCACGTCACTGAGGTGGAGTTTTATCCTACAAACACCGTATTCAGGTTACTTGGTGCCAAGTGAAGTTCCACTCCCAGTTGTCTAACAGTCGTTTTTGAGGGTCTTAAGCAAAAAGGAGAAGACCTTGGAGCGCCATATTAGACTGTAAACAGTAATGCCTTTAAGTCTGACTTTTTCTCTTTGGACATGTTCTACCCATCACTCTGTCCACACTCACCAAAGTCACTAGAAAGGGAACGAAAATGTGTGGAGTTCGAACACAGTTTTGACTTATATGATGCCAGAAACTCGTCAGAAACAAACCAATACTGTTTTTTGAATGAACTGACTATCTTTGTTTCCAGAAAATAATTTTTTTTAGTCTCAGCATTAAATTTCTATAGACAAAATCTTTGATTCTTTGTTAACTATTTCAAAATCGTACTTCTTACTATATAAAACTATGCAAATATTATTTTCCTAAAAGTTCAGTTGAGTTAATCCTTAACATTGATGAATTGACACAGAATATTCCATGACATAAAATGAGTTTTACGTTAAATTGAATGAACACCCTTATATACGAGTCCCACAGAACCATAGCTATTTGGTTGTTTTTAATCCAAAGGAAAAAATGGCCTATAAACATTGTTGATACAAATATCACCATTTAAGATGCAGTGGGTTGCTAGTTTTCTCTTTTCTCTGTGAATTGTATGCTTGGTTGACCAGGATTCAGTGAAACCTCTCATTAGGGCACTACGGTTCATTAAGGCTTAAAGAGGCATCACTGAAATTTGAATTGGCCATGCTGTGATCACTGGGCCACTAGGAATGGTAATCAGGTAATATTTTGCTGTGTTCTTTACTTGTACAATGGTTTTAGAGCCTTTTTTTTTTTTTTTAACTTTAATGCTTAAGCTTTGTGTTATATAAAACATTGGCAAGCTTCTTAAGGATGGTATCTTTCTGCTTAATTGAAATTAAAAAAATTAGATTCTTATATAAAGCATTTGAATACCAAATTTGAATATGATGCCAGGTTTGTTTTTCACTTATTAGAAAGAGCACGTTAGTGTAATCTTTATTTCTATTTCATTTCCTTAAACCGAGTGAAATGTCTGCATGTTCATATAAAACTAGAAAAATCAAGGAGCAATCTAGATATTGATTTATAGAATGTCCAATGTGCCGATTGAGAGAAACCACATTCAAATGTAATAATTTAGTTAACGGTGGACTGAAATAAGGGTCAAATTATTAACTGGCAGGGAATTACCATATGCGTATCATAGCCAGATCCACAGGGAAAGGACTTGTTTAACCTACATCAGAAAACAACTTGTCTTCAGGCATTTGAGGATCAGTAACTATTCCATAGAAATATTTCTTTTATCCAGTGGGCCCAAGAAGTCAACCTGCCTTTGCTTTGCTGGCTAGAGAGATGCCCTCATAAGTAATACATTTATCCTTTAAAAATATTCCTTTAGAAATAATTTGAACCAACATTATCTGTACCTAGTCCAAGTGGCAAGGTATTTTTCTCTGTATATACTGTTAAAGCTCGGTGTTGGTTATTTCATCTGCACGTTTTGCTCTGGGTGGTGGCTGTGAGCGTGCCTCCCTGGGGTGGCCTTCATCTGACAGTACCGGAAACCTCACTCCGCTCACCTGGTTTCCCCACGCTTGTGTCTCCTCAGTGGAAGGAACTGGTGACCACTCTTAGCTCACCACCTACCAAAGGCCTAGCAAAAAAATATGTGTCCAATAAATATTTGTTGGTTAAATTAACTTCTCTAGATTTCTACCATCTAGCACAGTGCCTGACACAATTACATCCTTAATAGATGTCCAGAGTGAGTGAATGAATGTATGCATGAATGGGCGAATTTACCATTTTTTTGGTAAATATTTCCTATTTTATTGATGTGACTGATTGGAGGCATAATCCCCGACTTATAGGGAAAAAAAAAAGTTTAGAGAAAAGTTTTCAGATATTCTGTTGGAATATCAGTGTAATATAAGACTTGTTTTTTGGCAAAATCACTTCCCAACACTCCTACTCCCCCTCACCTCCCCCCCAAGAAAAAGTGATAAAATGCAATTAACTGAAACTTGGTATTTCTGTGTGGGAGATTTCTGTGGAGAGTGTACAAGTTAATGTATATGTCTTATCAGTGTGTCTCAATTTCATTGATAATGTATTTTGAACTTTGAAAGCTATTTTACTCTTTGGATAACAAAGTTGAGAAATACATGTTTAGCAGAAATACACTGATTTTCAAACAAATGATCAAATCACCTACATTTTCAGTCACATTATTATTATCATTTGTAAATTTCATAGTCTACCTTAAACTTAAATAAAGGAGAAAAAGTGAAAGCTCTACCATAATAATATTCAAAGTATGGCTTAAAGCCCACTGGTGGATACTTCTTACATGGTAAAGGGATGGACAATTTCATAGACTTTCGTTTTTATAAAGTTCCAAGGGCTACTTACTAACAGTATTAGTAGTTACCTGCTAAGGCAATTCTTAAATTTAGTAATGTTTGCCATAAACTTAATACGATACTAAACTTTATGAAAATCATTTCAGAAGTCAGGTTGCCCTTTAAACCTCAAGTATGTTGCCAGTAACTAAACACGTGTAAACATCTAAGATAATTTTAATCCCCACAATTTTGGGAAAAGATGCTTTGTTAATGTCACACTGTCAGGCTGTTACGTGTTTGCCATAGTTTTCATTTTTTTGTTTTTCTTGCATTAAGTAATGCATGGTACTATAGTACAAATGTAAGGTTCACACTGAATGGTTGTTTTATTCTTGGGGATGCACCCTGACTGTGCTTGGTCCCTTTGAGACCAGTGTTACAACAGAAAGATGTTGAAGTCTAACCCCAGAATGCCTTGAAAACTAATGTGGATCTTTCTGAAGGTCTTTCTGGAAGGCAGTAGTGACAGTTGCATCAGACAAGAAGATGTAGATCCAGGCTTCCTAATACTCCCTCCTATTTAAATATCTCTCTCTCCAGAGTTCCATGCCTAAGGCCACCTGCTCTTCTTCTCTTCTCCTCTCTACCTCCCTCCTTTCCATCCCTCTATTTCTTCAACTACCCTTCCTTTTAAAATACAATATTTTGGCCTGTCTGGTTGGCCTCTGACACTGTCCTGTTCCCTCCTCAGCCTGATCAGGTCAATGAAGACCAGGTAGTTATAAAATTAGTAAAGGAATGAAGCTCAAGCAGGTGAAGGGGGATGGAGGGGAGGAATTATGAAAGCATATAATTTAATTATTATAATTATCTTATTCCTGTCTGCATCTTGGTTAAACATGGGATTCTTGAATTAAAGCAGAATCAAAAATGTTGAGATGCTACCTTTCTTGGT
Organism: Phocoena sinus; assembly: GCF_008692025.1. Taxonomy (NCBI): domain Eukaryota; kingdom Metazoa; phylum Chordata; class Mammalia; order Artiodactyla; family Phocoenidae; genus Phocoena; species Phocoena sinus. The sequence continues at coordinate 41,190,087 of NC_045777.1, forward strand.
TTGCATACCCCACAAAGCAGAGCCTGAGACAAGGATTTGGGTGCAAATAGTTTATTTGGTTACCATCCCAGGAAGTAGAAGTGAAGAGATAGGGAGTAAGTTAGAGAACAGGGCAAAACCCAACAAAGGATATGTTCTTGACCTGGTTACCACTGAGGGCAACTGAGGCTCAATCCTGCTGGGGACCCTCTGAAGAAAAATGTAGAAGACATAGCCTCCCTCTAAACAGAAGTGTCCCTCTAAACAGCACTGTCCAATAGGACTTTCTGATGATGGAAGTGTTCTATGTCCACATTGTCCTGTATCATAGCCCCATATAACTATTGAGCATTTGAAATATGACTAGTGTGACTGAAGCATTGGATTTTTAATTTATATAATTTTAATTAATTTAAATGTAAACACATAATGGCTGACTAGGGACTACTCCATTGGACAGCACAGTTCTAAGATGCTCTCTAACTTCTATTCCATTTGTGAAGGTATCTAGGGGGAGGGATATTAACTCCCTTATACTTCCAACCCACCCAGTGTGGGACCTAAGACATCTGCCATGGCTTGAGAGAAATTGCTGAGGAGGAAAAGTTGAAAGAAACACTGCCTTGGTGTGAGGAGACTACCCCCAACAGCTGCAAGCAAATCACCTCACAGACAGGCTGAGGGGGTCGGCTGGAGGTACAAAATGGCTTTTATACTGCCTTACAGGGCACTGAAAAGGCAACAGTTTAGTACATTCACATCTGTTTTTATGATTCTGTATCTCAATTCACTTCATAAAAAATTTAATTCTGGTAATAATTCTGAAGTTCTATTAATTTAATGCTTTGGAACTTTTAATATTTTCTGAATAGCTTTTTTGTTTCTTTTAAAACTTTAATCATTTTAAGTTTACTTTAAGTTAGTCACCGGGACAAAAGTGTCACCTCATTATTAAGTAGTATTTTACAGTGTTTTCAATTATTACATTTTGAAATGCAAGTAGAAAATGCTATTGCTTTACATTTTTATTTTCATACAAGTGTATTCAAGTTAGTTTCAACAATAATAACAACTACTTCAAGTTATTTGTCACTAATGAATGCCATAGCTTTGTAAATTGCATAAGCTAAATAAAAATACTATGATGAAAAAAATGTAGCAACTTCTAGTGATTCGAATTATAAAAAATGATGAGGCTCTATTTTCTTAAAGTTAGCTGTAAACCATTCTATTCTTATTCAGATTTTTAAAAATTGAATTTTCTGGGAAAATACTACTTGTCCCTAAAGAAAACCATCAAGCTCTAAAAATGTAGGATAAATACAGCATACATGAAGGTAAATAACACGTTAGGGAGCTACTCTGCAGTAAAACAAAATTTACTCTTACTTTTTGCATTTCTATAAAATGACTGTTTAAAGGCTAGGAATAAAGGCCAAAATCTGCATTTAAATGGAGATTTTTGTTTTGTTTCGTTTTTGCGGTACGCAGGCCTCTTACTGTTGTGGCCTCTCCTGTTGCAGAGCACAGGCTCCGGACGCGCAGGCTCAGCGGCCATGTCTCACGGGCCCAGCCGCTCCGCGGCACGTGGGATCTTCCCGGACCGGGGCACGAACCCATGTCCCCTGCATCAGCAGGCGGACTCTCCACCACTGCACCACCAGGGAAGCCCTGAAGCCAGTATTCTTTAATCTTAAAATGACAGCGAGTCTGAAGGGTTATAATTGAAATGTATAAAATTATAAATGCCATCCACAGGTTGCCCATACTATTTAATCAAATTCTAGAAGACAGAACTGACTACATGAACCCTCTCCTACTTGCATCCTAAGGATTAATTTATGGGTAAGAGGTCTGTAAAGGTTGTTAATAGGAAATCAGACTTTTAGAGCTATCTCCTAACTTTTGGTGATGATGGGCCATGAAACAGAATACCAAGTTGAATGAATCAGTTTGGCAGAAATATACATAGGGACTGAGAATTTTCTTCCTTCAAAATCATGTCTGTACACAGGATGATGGATAACAAATATTAGATAGTCCAGAAATACTTGATGAAAGAATGAATGAAAATAGATTGTAAAAAATAAGCAGGTGTGCTTCAGAGAGTTCATAAAAGTTTTTCAAAATGATAAGAGGAAATAGAAATCATGTGATTAATTAGAAAAGTGTGATGGATTGGTCTGTAAATTAAAGGTAGACTAATTTTTCCTTTTTATTCATTATTGATTCCTGAAGACTAAAGTGGAAAGTGTTTATTATATATGCATAATATCTAGAAAATAAAATTAGATTCTCAAAATGAACTTTGTCTTCCCAGGGACCACAGAACAGGCCATGGGTGAATTTCTTCATCAAGACAGAGGCTTACCATTAGGACATTTTTGATTGTCTAACAGACAGGAAATTGTTATATAATTAACAAATACACTTGCCACAGCAATGGAAAAATTCAGATGTGCTTAGGAGCCCCCAGTGAGGATAATGATAGCTGAGTATATCCTTCCTTGAAAACAAACACAGCTCAAGTTTTTTGTATTCTTGTTATTTAACAAATTACAGTGTGAATGGATATGTAACAAAGCCTTGGAAATGTGTTTCCTATCAGTAATTGCATTTCTTTGTAAATTATTGGCCTTAACTACATTGAAAACCCCTGCCTTTATAGTTCCCAACATCAAGTGTCTGATATAATATTACAAAAGGGTACCTGAATAAGAGAAACCACTTCTTAATGGAATTGACCAGTCAACTCAATAAAACAATCATTTGGATCAGTTTTTTCCAGTAATTAGCATTTTTTGATATGACACTTTCTCTTGCTTTACATAGGACACATGATATCGATGCATTTCCCTACATCATGCTCAACCAGGGAGTTTAATTTGATTAGTGTTTTGCATATACTAAAGTATTATTTCCATGTAGACACATTCAGGCTCCATGGGGAGTTGTCAGAGTGGTGTTCTTGTTGTTTCCATGAAACATTCTATCCAAAATGATCACAAAGAAAGAACTAACCCCAGAAGGAAAAACAAAGACTATAGAGCACAGCCAAAACAAACAAGCAAGCAAATGAAAAGGACACATTGAAAAAGTGCTAAGTTAATACCGTGGGACAAAAATAATTAATAAAGATAAAATTAGGAAAATGGCTCAAAGCTTTTTTTTTTTTTCTACTTGGTGGGATTTCACTGTAAAGCAAATATCTTTTTGGGGTTATTTGCTCACATTTGTGTAAATATTTGTGTGTGTGTGTGTGTGTGTGTGTATGTATGTGTGTGTGTGTAATCTCTTGCCCATCTCTTTTGTCAGGAACCATTAAATGCCGTGCCCAGAGAGATGTTGTAAATCAGCTACTATAAAATTAGGGTATGCTAGAAACTCATAATTAAATATATAAAATTATTTTACAAGACCAGACAACAGTTCTACATTTTATGTTATATTAAAAACTGAGGAAACATCATCTGTGAAATCTAATAAGGCAGAACATTATTATGTTCATATTGAAAGCCTGATTTATCTGAATGGATTAAGGGTGCCTTGTGGAATATCTTGTATTAGTTGACTAATTCTTGTCCTCATTAATGTTCTGAGGCAACTGTAACACCTACAAGTAAATATCTATTCAAAATAATTTCAGAAACATTGTTTAATCATCACAGACAGAATATTGTTTGCTGTGTTACTGCAGATTAAATAGCATAAATTTACTTTTATATCCCTTAAAAAAAGAATTTGAGAAGCAAATTAGTGAATGGCAGAGCTGTCACCCTTGATAAAGATGTTTCACATCTTTGGAGAGCTTAAACATGATACACTGAAGGGTGTTCACTGTGAGCACTAAGTGGTTTGTAAGATAAAAGAGAGAAACCAGAAGTGAGAAGGTTTCTATTACAAACCTAGTCATATCATGTAAAGGTATGGCATGGACTATATCCCACTGCTGCCCTTTCCCCTCCCCCTCATCTGCCAGAACTTCAACTGTCCTCTATGACATACAAGTGAGCAGGAGACGTAGAATCACATTTTTCACAGGGATTTGAAATGTCTTTGTGGTCATGGTCTAGCAGTAATAGGAACCATATGCTGTGGGTCAGGAGGTAAGCTATCTTGAAACAGAAGAACCCATCCCTTGGCCTGATGACCTTGGGAAGAGTTAGTCATTTCAATGCATTTTTCCTTGAAGTGATGTGGGGATTGTTTGGGCTACTTTTTCCTCTATGTCACCCTAAGTTGTGAGGGCGGTAGCCACCAATTATCCATAAAGAGGATAGTGTCAGTGATAAGCAAATTGTTAATGGCAGTAGCAATAAAATTCTCTTCCAGGGCACCTGTTAAATGATTTGTTGTAGATTGATTTGCATTTCCCGTTGTGATTTTAAACTCCTTTTGGCTTCCTAATACTTTAAAACAGGAGTCTGATGGAATGAGAGATAGCATTTAAGAATTTGATTTAAGCTGAGTACTTTGTAGACATTCGAAAACCAGCTTGCGTCTTAAATTACATTGCCTCTGGAATGCCAGCATGTAAGACAAAGCAATATGATCTTGTAATGGCTGTCGGCCCATCTCCAGTTGACACACACATGTGAATTATATGGATTGGGTCACTTGAGGTTTCCCACTTCCCATAAAATAATGTTTATCATGGCCTGATGGGACTCAGAATTGGTCCCTAAGTAAGTTTTGCTCTAGTCTCTTGAAGTGATCTGTGAGCATGTCCCCCAAATTGACAGTGACTTAGAGGCCTTGGCTGTTTAAAATGCTGCTGGTGGGCAGTCATCAGAGGGCCAGTATTTTGGTACAATCCATAGTGAAATGAGGAGAACTGTTTTTTGTTTGTTTGTTTTATGTGGGTTTTTTGTTTGGCTTTTTTGGTTTTTGTCTTTTTTTTTTTGTATTAGAAAAGTTTTTCTTCCACTGCTGAGTTTTGATTATAGCTATAAGCAATTTTCTAAAATTGTGATAAGGGTTTATCAGAAATTTTCAATATCCAATTGATGAATCTCCAAACTACCACACATCCCGTGTTCTCTGTTTCCTCAGATTGAAGGGGATAGTGAAAATGTGTCTTCCCTCCCCATTTCTTCTCAGGAATGTCTGTTACTCATCCCTCTACCTGCTTCTGGAGGGCTCATGATTTGAGGAAAATGGGATATAGAATGTCTCTTAGAATCTCCATTTCAAACTAGTTTCCTGAAATGACGAAGCTTTATACTTAACTCCCTACCATTCTTTTTTTTTTTTTTCCTGGAGGTTTCCTCTCTGTGTACTTATTTCTGTCCAGGGAGACTGGGGAGGCCTGTAGTCAGTTCTCTTATCAGGCAGAACTACATACGTTAAAACTAAAAGAAAGAAAGGAAGATTGAGTTAAACCGGCCCTAAAAATATTGATGTTCCGTCACTGGAAAGGTTGACAGGTTCTTTCAAAGGAAGGTCATTTTGGAAGCTTAAGAAACCTTTTTCACTTAACTCTAGTTTTCGCTTTTATGTAAGAGCTCGTCACAGGTTTTCCCATACTATTTTATCATGATTCTGATAGGTTTCAGAATGAAGAAAGGAACGCAGCTTAAAGAGTGCAAGGCTCGTGCAACGACACTGCACTTTGAAATAAGTCAGGGTGATTTGTCTTCGTCAGTTGTTCCGTAATGGTGTTTCACTTCTTTTACAGCATGAAATAAAATCTTGTGATATTATTTCAAAAAATTCACTTGTAAATTTTAGGCCAAAACCATGAATGACTCTAAATGTTTTCAAAAATATTTAACAAATATTAGTTTAATTTTGTTTTCTCTACTGTTTATACTCTAAATATTTTCCTTTGACCAATATTAGAAATATTTCCGTTGAAATCTCCAGACATCAAAACAACTGTGAAAACAGAGAATTGGTTATAGCTAAATGACCAATTTTCTATAGGATAACTTTATCACATAGATAATGAAGAAATTATATAGGCATTCCTTTGAGACCTCCTCTAACAATCAAACCAGAGGTTTTGATTGAGAAACTCCCTTATTAATGTAGACTGAGTGAATGAACTAATTTCTTTGTAATGTTTTCTAATGGGAACTTTCCACTGATGTGAGGGCAAAGGGAAACCCCTACCATCTTCACTGTCATGAAAAAAAACAAAAACAAAGGCAGCCCTGGGCTTCCCTGGTGGTACAGTGGTTGAGAGTCTGCCTGCTGATGCAGGGGACACGGGTTCGTGTCCCGGTCCGGGAAGATCCCACATGCCGCGGAGCAGCTGGGCCCGTGAGCCATGGCCACTGAGCCTGCGTGTCCGGAGTCCGTGCTCCGCAACGGGAGAGGCCACAACAGTGAGAGGCCCGCGTACCACAGAAAAAAAAAAAAAAAAGGCAGCCCTTGCCACATATAATATATTTGACTGACAGTATAATACAGCTTTCTTAGGTGATCAGATAGAAGTATCTTGATGTTCTATTGAATTTCAGCTCTACCATTCCTCATCAAAGCAGTTACTGTAATACAATGTAATAAATGAAAGTTGAAATGGAATGATTATAAGTAAACTTGAATTTTGTCTTATTACCTGCCACTTATAGTAAAACACCGTGAAAGAAATTGCATCTTCTAGGCAATCAAGAAATATTCTATGATCTTGGTATTACTTACACCAAGGTTGATTTTAAGACTTTCCCTTTGGGTGGAGTTTTTGTTTTTTTTTTTTTACCATCTTTATTGGAGTATAATTGCTTTACAGTGTTGTGTTAGTTTCTGCTATATAACAAAGTGAATCAGCTATATGTATACATATATCCCCTGGGTGGAGTTTTACAGAATAGAAATGATGTCATTTTCCCCCCTAGACATTAAGACATTCTATTAGTTTTCTTTTGATAAGTACCTTTCTTATAATCGCCGCAGAGCAGGAATCATGACCTCTGGGCATTTCACTGAAACAGTCGCATTTACAAGTATCTTCTTAAAATTGAGACCTGTCTTTGTTTTTTTCTTTTCGATTTGGTGTTATTCTTTTTTGTTCGTTTACAATACACCTAGGAAAGTATAAAATGTGTGTTTTTATTCTTTTTTAAAATTAATTAAACTATGTTGTTATTCTTTGTAATGCTTTACTACCAAGGCAGATATAGTAGCTTTAAAGATGGCATTGACAGATTTTTAGAATCAGACCAGATATTTGTATGCAATTAAAATAGAAAATGACACCCTACAATTCTTGAGACATTTTGGAAACACTTTGGCTCTCCAAATTGATCTTTTTCTATCTCCAGAAATTATTTTGGTTTTGGATTAATTATTTCTCTCAGAAACAAGAAATCGTTATCACTTGAAATGTTATCTATAATATTCTAACGTCTCTTCAGTGAAGCAGGAGTTCAACATCCAATCAGAGCAGATGATGAGAGGAGATGAACTCCAGGAGATATGTCTGCAGCCAAATTTGGGCTGCATTGCCTGTCTTCACGGGAGGGCACCTGTGTGGTTGTTTCCTGTAAAATTCAGTGGCCAGGGTGTGTGTGCCCACCTCTCTCCATTTGTACCGTCAACACATAAATCCAGGCCTTTATCATTTCATACCATGACTGTCAATGTGGCCTTCTCTCTGGCTTCTGGTCTACCAGTCTTAGCTCCCCTTTTACCATCCCAACTCTGATCTCCTTGCTAAATTTTCCTAAAACAACGATCTGATCATCTCATATCATGTTCTAAACTTTCCTTGTTTTTTTACTGCCTACAGAATATAAAAATCGAAGCTCGTTGCCTTATGGTTAGGAGAGAAAGCAATTGCCTAACTTATTGGCCTCTAAAGGAAATATTAGAACTTCTCTTTAAATTTATTTTTCTCATCCTTCTAAATTTGTATGTCTGTGTATATTTCATAACATATATAATTTACTAATGTATTAGTACATGGATATAATTGATGAATAAATATACATATATTAGGGTATGCTCAAAATACATTTTACTAAAAGAATACACGCACACACACACACATTGTAGATCATTGATGTAACTTCTTTCTTTCCTTTCTCCTTTTCCACAGTTTGGGCAAGGCAGGTGTATTAAATCTGTCCTGTTGGTAGACCCAGAACTAATCTAGACACACTCTTTAAGTCTGCTACAGGTGTTTAGATTTGCTTAGCATATCCTTTAGACAAAGGCAATTGGTAAATATGGTCTAGCCATGTTTCACTTCTTTTCTTTCTCTTTTTGTTCTCTTCGGAATATTTCAAAGGGGCTACCAATCAGGTTCTTCTGTTTAGCCTGGGCTGGCTCTTATTTTCTCATTCTCGTTAACTCCTTTACTGGACTCTTTATGCGTATTCTGGTCTGTACATATTCTCTCCCATTCTCCCTGGTAGTTGTCTTTCTGTCAGTCGTAACCTATAGCACTATGTTTCGATGCTTTCAGCCGCACGCAGTCTTCAAACCCCAGGCACTCCATGATTATGTAGGGCTACAGGTACTACCAAGGCCACCACTGCCACATCACCAAGCTATCCCACCCCCGGGCACTCACTTTACCTCTTATACTTCCTCCACTGCATGGAGACCACAGTGCTAATTCTGAGACCATCCTAACTTTCTTCTTCATGGTTCACTCACTTTGATTATGAGTTGTTCTGGCACTGGGAGCTAAAAATGGCACTCCTGCCATGGTCTGAGGCTCTCGATACTCCATACTCTTTTCGTGGTAGTATAATGTATTTTTCTCCAAAATCTCAGTTGTCTGGGAGGCAAAGGTCTGGCTCAGAAAGGTTGATTGAAGGATAGCTCCTCAGGACACTAACTGTCCTGACTAGATCCTGTTTCCATTTTTTTTTTTCCACTTTAGTCTAAATGTATATACGTCCAGACAAAAGGGATACACCTTTTTCTCAAGAAGAGAAGTATTAACAGACATTCCCAGGCAAACCAGTCCTTATGATTCCTGTGTTTAAAGTCCTCCCAAGACAACTAACTGTCAAAAGGACAGTTGGATATCTTCTTCTGGAATATCAACAGAAGAAGAAGGGACTTCTGAAGCTCCCAATGCACTCCCCATGAATGATATCTGCATTCAAGTTTTGCATGTTCTGGCTATGTCTGCCTCCTTAAACTTATCTTCTATATTCTCTCTCTAGTATTTCGGTCATTTTGAACTATTCTCCATTCCTAGACAGCGCCTACCTCGCTGCCTTTGTCCCTGGCCTAAAAAGCCTCCCCAGCCACCACCTACCTGTTGAAATCCTATCCATTCTTGCATACCTAGCTCACATAATAGTAATGATCATCAAACAGCCTGTGTTAACCATCTTCACCAAAAGTAAACTCTTTCTCATGAGATGCCCTGTAGCATTTATTTTGTGGCATTCTTAAGATAGCCTTGTCACATCCTGACTTGATGGTTATTCTTGTATAGTTTAAAAAAAAATTGTTTCTATAATACCTATCCTGCTAGTTCATAAGTTCTTTTAGGACGGTTTCTACGTCATATTCATCTTTGTATATTCCTGACTGCCTAGTTATAATGTTATTAATATATAGGAGGCACATTTGTATTTCTAGAGGGGATTGTATGACTGAATGAAATGCTTCTTCTGATGGAATTTTTTAACCTAACACCGCTGAGAATTTTCCTGTCAGCAAAGAGACAGTAGCGTATCATTCTGACATTCCTTTGAGGCACATGTTTATTCAGTGTCCACCCTCTTACAAGAAGATACTTAATAAAAAAAGAAAATCGGTAGCTTGATTATATGCTTAGCCAAGAAATTTATTTTGCACTTCTAAGGAGAATCTCCAGCAAACCCAATTACTCTCCCAGCAATGCACTTCAAAGGAGAGACGAATGCATTTCTTGTACAGAATTCTGGGATATGTTTGATCATTAGTCAGGGCAAGTAGTTTGACTTGAGGCTATTTACTCAGCAGGAATAAAAATTACAGCATTGCTTCAACCAAGAGGAGTGTCCCATCCCTTCCCCAAGCATAATTTAATTTGATCTGTCAGAGAAGTAATAGAGGTTTGCTATAGAAATGAGTCACGATCAGTAAGATTTGGTTGACTTTTGGGCTATTAAATGCTCCTTCCCCTCAAATGGCCTTTTTCAGGAATAATAATAACAGAGACACTTGTCACCCAGTAACTGACTGAGGACCTGAGAATTTCACAGCAATGGTTATTACTGAAACAGTTTTTGTTTTTCTCAGTCTAAGCCTTGCTCTTACACTTGTGTTTTTTTTTTTTTTCTCTTAATACATGTAAGTGTTCTATGGCTGATATTTATTTCAAGTAGGAAGTGCCACAAAATATTTTTGATGTAGTCAAAATATAAAGTAATATCATTAGACTTCTAATTACAAATATACAAGAGTTTTGTGGATAAAATCAATTTATGGAAAAAATGGCTTTAAATGTTAACTTTTAAAAAATACTAAGTACCTGTTGTCTTAGTGTATATACTTTACACTTTCTGGGGAAAACAAATTGCACATCACCTTTCAACATGTAATTTTTCAGCATTTAAATTTTTAATTAAATTTAATTTCAGTTTATAAGGTGTTTATTACCATTTGGCATATTCTTCAGCTAAAATAATTAACAGCGATGATTAAAACTTTCCATGCTTGATTTTCTTATCTCAGTTTTTTAGGAAAATAATGCTTTAAATTTATAGAAAATAAAGAAACTGGTATATAATCCCAGATGCATTAGACAATATCTATTTATAATTTTTCACCATGCACAATGCTGAAAGCAAAATTATTTTTTAATTTTTAGACAAAAGAAATATACAAAGAAAGCACTGGTGAATCATTTGTTATTGGTTACTTTTAAAAAAAGAGTAAAACTACTTCTGTAACATTAATTTTAAAAACTTAATTGCCATGTTCTAATGGGAGTGTAATGAGTTTTCCTCGCAGTGAACTCTAATGAGTTTATGAACGTGCTGCCATATTTATGGTAGAGGCTATGCAAATTTGGTTCATGTTTATTTATGCATGCATTACATTTGGGAATATATCTAGGGACCATAAGGTTGCTGGAGAATTTGTTACAGGAAAGAAAACTTATGAATAGGACTTCCTATCCCAGGAGTGGAATTAGGTAAAATTAACAGAGAATTGAAGTTATCTTTGATCATGATTTTTTATTACATTTTTATTCACTTTGAGGAAGTGTTGCCTGCTTTTTTTGATGTTCAGCAGAGCAGTACAATGCAATATACAGAAGCATAATGTTGAATTTTCATAATAATGCTTGTGATGCAAATGAGGCACACTTCAAAAAGCAGGCTGATTAGCATTTCTTGGTAAGATGACAGTCCCCTCTTTTTTAAAATTTCTGTTCATTAGTTTTATCGGTAGATTACATATCCAGATTTAAAATTTGAAGTGCATACTTTTTGTTTATAATTATAATGTGAATTTAAATAGTTTTAGATTGTGCGTTTAAAACAATTCTTCTGCCACTGAATTACACTCTGAATTAATGAGCTGTTTGCCACCTCAGAGCCCTTTGCTTTGGAATTCAGTCCGGTTTAAAGTGAACTCCAACCATTTCAGGCCCGCATCTCACAAAAGGTGGCGGGATTAATGAGCTCCAGGGGCTCCGTGGCTCTCTTAGGGGCATATATCACTAAATGCTATTCTCAGGAAATGTTATTCTTTTTTTTTTTTTTTTTTTTTTTTTTTGCGGTACGCGGGCCTCTCACTGTTGTGGCCTCTCCCGCTGTGGACCACAGGCTCTGGACGCACAGGCTCAGTGGCCATGGCTCACGGGCCCAGCTGCCCCGCGGCCTGTGCGATCTTCCCGGACCGGGGCACGAACCCATGTCCCCTGTATTGGCAGGCGGACTCTCAACCACTGCGCCACCAGGGAAGCCCGGAAATGTTATTCTTATGCAGGAAGATGGGAGTTGAATGTGGAGAAACGGTATTTAAACAAATGATTTGACAATTGCTGATGAGGAGTGGTCTTATACCCCACTAGGCATATATGAGACAAGGGCTTTTGCCTTTTCTAACTGAAGCAAAATTAAAATTGATGTATATTTTAATAAGGCTACTACTGATGTAAAAACAATGCTCCTTTAAGGTTTATTACCTAACTTTGTTTTCATTTTCACTTAATGGACTTTCTAGGGCTTGGACAAAGAACTTACACACGCTTCCACCCATATATTCTAGCCGATTTATAAAACCTTCTCCCTAGCTACTGCATAGGAATGACTAACATTTTTCTCCTCTTAGAACTTCTCAAGGCATCTTCATAGTCTATATAATGGAGAGAGTAAAAATGCGAGAAAAAGTTGTCCGTTTATCTTCAGAGTAGAATTTCTTGGTAAGCTGACAATCCCCTCTTTTGAAATTCATGCTTAGTAATTCTATGAGAAGATTACATAGCAAGAGTTTCAGACTGAGGCAATCAAACCCTTTACCTCTGGGGAGAATTATCTACCTAAAGTTGTCCCACTTAATCTGGACAGCCTGGGCTAGGGATGGCAAATTCATGGTAATCCTGTAAATATTTCTTCTTCTCAGGCAGACATCACTCATCAATCACAGCCTTTTTCTTCATGGAACCAACACTCTTCACTAAGACACAGCCTCAGAATTCTTCTCAAAACTATGATCCAGGCAGCCTCTACCTGTTGACCAGAGTTGACAGGTGAAAAAACATATTTGCCACTCTGGCCTGGTCAGCCCTCTTTGCCACAGTTAGGTGCTGTGACCACTTGGACAGACCTACAAAATCCTAGCCTATCTTCAGCTTCCAATTACACAGATGTTAAGGTGGGATGACATTGCCATCTTTGAGTTGATGAAATACGGTCTTCTCTTTATCCGTCCTGATGCCCTTTTTACTTGGATTCAACCTTTTTCTACCTTTTCCTTCCTGGCTGATCATCCTCGTCATCTACATTTCATTCCTCCAACTTTATTCAGGTCTTACTCCTGACCTCACCATTCATTGTTTTACCAATAGAGTGTGAAAATATTTTCTAATGGATAAATTGTCATCTTCGATTAAAGATGTGTTGATGTTGCAACTCTAACTTTGGCATGCCACAGGTGTTATGGAGCAAATTGTGCACCCACCAGGCATTATTTGATGTCCTTGCTCAAGCCCTCCCTTGACAGGTAGTAACACTCATCTAAAAGCAAGGGAACTTTCTGCTCGTGGACGCCGCCGAGCAAGCATCTTTGACTCTCCTCCCACCCCCCACCACTGCCGTCATGTCTTAAGTCAGAGTCACCCAAAGAGCCCGAACAGCTGCGGAAGCTCTTCATAGGAGGTTTGAGCTTTGAAACAACCGATGAGAGTCTGAGGAGCCATTTTGAGCAGTGGGGAACGCTCACAGATTGTGTGGTGATGAGGGATCCAAACACCAATCGCTCCAGAGCCTTCGGGGTTGTCACGTATGCCACTGTGGAGGAGGTGGATGCGGCCATGAAGGCAAGGCCACACAAGGTGAATGGAAGAGTTGTGGAACCAAAGAGGGCCGTCTCAAGAGAAGATTCTCAAAGACCTGGTGCCCACTTAACTGTGAAAAAGATTTTTGTTGGTGGCATTAAAGAAGACACTGAAGAACATCACCTAAGAGATTATTTTGAACAGTATGGGAAAATTGAAGTGATTGAAATCATGACTGATCGAGGCAGTGGCAAAAAGAGAGGCTTTGCTTTCGTAACCTTTGATGACCATGACTCCGTAGACAAGATTGTCATTCAGAAACGCCACGCTGTGAATGGCCACAACTGTGAAGTAAGGAAAGCCCTCTCTAAGCAAGAGATGGCTGGTGCTTCATCCAGCCAAAGGGGTCGAAGTGGTTTTGGAAACTTTGGTGGTGGTCGTGGAGGTGGTTTTGGTGGGAATGACAACTTTGGTCATGGAGGAAACTTCAGTGGTTGAGGTGGCTTTGGTGGCAGCCGTGGTGGTGGTGGATATGGTGGTAGTGGGGATGGCTATAATGGAGTTGGTGATGATGGTGGTTATGGAGGAGGCGGCCCTGGTTACTCTGGAGGAAGCAGAGGCTATGGAAGTGATGGACAGGGTTATGGAAACCAGGGCAGTGGCTATGGCGGGAGTGACAGCTATAACAACGGAGGAGGCGAAGGCGGCTTTGGCGGTGGTAGTGGAAGCAATTTTGGAGGTGGTGGAAGCTACAATGATTTTGGCAGTTACAACAATCAATCTTCAAATTTTGGACCCATGAAAGGAGGAAACTTTGGAGGCAGAAGTTCTGGCCCCTATGGTGGTGGAGGCCAATACTTTGCCACACCCCGAAACCAAGGTGGCTGTGGTGGTTCCAGCAGCGGCAGTAGCTATGGCAGTGGCAGAGGTTTTGATTACTGCCAGGAAACAAAGCTTAGCAGGAGAGGAGAGCCAGAGAAGTGACAGGGAAGCTACAGGTTACAACAGATTTGTGAACTCAGCCAAGCACAGTGGTGGCAGGACCTAGCTTCTACAAAGAAGACATGTTTTAGACAATACTCGTGTGTATGGGCAAAAAAACCTCGAGGACTGTATTAGTGACTAATTGTATAACAGGTTATGTTAGTTTCTGTTCTGTGGAAAGTGTAAAGCATTCCAACAAAGGGTTTTAATGTAGATTTTTTTTGTTTGTTTGCACCCGTGCTGTTGATTGCTAAATGTACTAGTCTGATCATGACGCTGAATAAATGTGTCTTTTTAAAAAAAAAAAATAATAATAATAAAAGCAAGGGAAGATGACAGCAGCCAGAATCCCATTGCCCATAAAAACAGGCTCCTGACCCCTCCTCTGGCATTTGTGTCTCATCACAGCAAATCTGGATGCAAGAAAATCAAAGAAAAGGAATATTTTCTGAATCCTGGAGAGATCTATTACTTCAAGAGCCCAACCCAAGTTCTGCTAAAGATTATGTATGCTTCTATGTTGGATTCTCAAAATTTAGGTTTTTTACAGATCACAGCGACTAAATGAAATATCACTAATATGGTAAAAAGCACATGGGAAAGAGAGCCATAGTTTAAAAATACAGAGAATTTCTAGACATCTAAGATATTACAATTCTGTTTGCAATTCATTACATGAGAAAACAAAAGAGCCCAAAGATGGGAAGGTGAACATCTCATGCCTGCAGTACATGGCTGATTTGAAGCTCTATGACAGTTCTAAAACCCAGCCTAATATAGTATGAAACATTCTGAAGAATGCTATTGAAGATATGCAAATAGAGTTTGGAATGGAAAAATGCAAATCATTTGGACTGGCACAGGGCCAATTTATCTATTCACTCAGCGAATATCAGAACTTCACAGGTTTAACTCATGGGGAAATATACACATGTAGACTTCCTTCAGGTGAGGAAAGATTCAGCGTGCAGCCAGCGTTAAGTATTTGCGTTTTGTTTGCCACTGTTGTATCAGGTGTGTGTTAACTGGAGTGTTTAATTCACATCCTAATGTCATTTTAGGAGCTATTTAGTTCTCTTCTTGATGGAGACATGAGGTAATCCAGGGCACCACAAGCTGATGGGCAGGTTTTAGAATATCCTGGTTTAGATGCAGCTGGAACCTCTAAATAATTCCAAATACTGAAGAGATTACTATACACAGCATAGTATGTTTTAGTTGGAATTAGGTCTCTATATATATACATAAACTCATGATATTGGAAAATGAGGTCTCATATTAATTTACAAAGAGCTTTCTGTCTAGGAAAAGAAGTGGTGGTGTCTTTGGGAGCAACACAAAGAACTAAGTTGTTATTGAGACAAAGAATTAAAAAGGACTGCTCATTTTATTTATGATTTTTTTTAAGCCTATGCAGGTGACTTTTTTAGTGTTGGGACTTGGACATTTTGATTTCATTCTCCCTGGAGAGCCACCTAAACTGGAGGCTGGACACCAGATTACAAATTTACCTTCCCCTTGAATTTGTAGCCCCTAGGGAGATGGAATTGGTTTAGTTGCTAATGAACTTTGGTCCCCAGCACAGAATAATTACAGTGGAATATAATGACAGTTTGAAGAGCAACAGGGGGATTTTACCAAATTCTATTTACTCTTCCCTCATCCCATTTACAGGTCAGCTTATTAAAGTTGTGACTTCTTGGTAGATGGTTTCCATGGAGGGACACAATTTCATCTTTGGATAAACTATTCTAGGGTTAATTTGAGTCAACAAACATTGATTTGTGTTTCACATGTGAAATATGATGCTGTCATAGGAGTTATAGGGGTACTGAGGTGAATGTGAAAATCTGCTTGCCCTTCACTAAGATGGCTTGAGGGTCATGTATGCAAAGATGTGCACAGTGAAAAGGTAAAATGTAGTAAATGTTATCCTGGAGGCATAGAGTAGTCAGCTTTGGAGACAAAGAGATACGTAGGGATGAAAAAGACATCGATAGCCATTTTGATTTGGGAGCTCACTGTGACTGTAGGGAAAACAGCTTCCTTAGAGTTGTGGTGAGGCAAAAATTGCAGTGGGAGGGGGGAAAATTGCAGTGGGCACAGGAAGGAGTAAAAGGTAAAAACAGAGATGTAAAAGTGCATCACTCTTTCAAGTAGTTTGGTAGAAGATGGGAAGGGGGACCTATAGCTTTGTCACCTTTGCACATTTGCAAGCCCATGTAGCATCCTTCTCTGGGAGAGCCTATGGCAACATTAGATATGGGAGCATGCCCTGGAGATGGCTCTGTAGCAGACCTCCCACTCTGTAGTTGCCAGCCAGAGATCACATTTCAGTACTGTGTCACAGGACCCCTGCACCCCCATGTGTCCACCTGATCTGGGGTACAAGACTAGGGAAAGCAATGAGAAATACTTGTCCACCTGGAGGCAAAGTTTGTGAAGAGATTTTCTTTCACTGCTTAGTATTAATAATGCCCTTGGTTGGGAAGCCACCCATGTCCTCACATGGGCCAAGTTTAATTCTATTCTGTTCTATTCGACAAACTTATCCCTAGGTATTCTGTGTGAGGCCCTGCTTTAGCTCAAGGTCTACAGCACGGATAAAAGAGGTTCCTGCCCTCAAGAAACTCAATCTCTCTGGGGAAGCAAGAAACAAAAGTAGCATTTCATTATAGTCTGATGAATATAGGTACAGTGGAGGAATGAATGACAAGTTGTGAGGGTCCAGATGACAGGCACTTAGACCAACCTGGGGCATCTCAGATGCTTCTAGAGCCGAGTCTTGAAAGATGGGTAAGAATTATCCAGGTAGCTGAGAAAAGAAAACCTAAAGAAATACTCAGGAGTATGAACCAAAGTGTGTGGTTAGTTAATCACATGAGGGTATGGCTAACGTGGGAGTGCTGCGAGCTGTGAGATGTGCCTAGAGAGGGAGGCGGGGCCTGGCCCTGGAAGGACTAACATGTCACATCCAGATTCCTGGGTCTTATTGTATAGATAATGGTGGGCTATGGTTACTATAGTGATTTAAGCAGGAAGCGGCTTGAATGTTTTAGTCTTTTACAGAGATTATTCTGACTGAAGTAGCTATGTGTGTGTGTGTGTGTGTGTGAGTGTGTGTGTAAAGATGAGCTGGGCAGAGACCAGTTTGGAATATAAAGTGACAGACCAAGTAAGAAATCATGGCCTGAATGAGGCCAGAGGAAGTGAGATTGGAGAGGACAGGTAAAACTGTTTTTTAGTGACTGAATGCTCTGGTAGAGAGTTGGGGGCTTTAGGTGCCTCTGCAATTCTGGCCGTGTTGACTAGAAGTGCTTTTGTGGCTCAGTGAGAACCGTCTGCTTGTCTAAATGATGATTCTCATAGACATTCTCAAAATAGGGTGGAGTTTGGAGGCAGAAGATGGAGCTATATAGAGTCAAAGCAAGGAGGGGGGAAAAAGAACATGAAGGAAAGCAATAAAGAGAAATGGAGAGGGCATGCTATTACTTGCTGTCTCGACCCATGTCTTAGCTCACCTTCAGTTTTCCAGCAATACTTTTTCTCTATTTTTAAATTTTGCATTACTAAATACCTTAAAAAATGACCATAGGACATTGATGGAGTTACCATGGTTTGCGAGTGTCTGAGAAGCAAGTTCTAGAAGCACTATGTTGGTGGCCAAGTATGTGCTTATATGATTTTATCAGACATCCATACGGAGCAATGTAAGCCAATAATTTTTGGGGGGGTTGCTGAAGTGGAAGAAATGACAAGCGTTAAATAAGCAATGAGAAAAATGTAAAAGGAACCAGTAAGCACCACTATCGTTAAATGGACCCTGCATACTCATCCCTCAGAGTGTATTTCAGTTGGTTCTGGGTGTGTTGTGTCTGTTGCACCAGGTGGCCAGTTTGCTCATTTGGTTGGAATCCTGGAGTAATGAGGTCAGAATTAGGGGCTTAATATTCCTGCCGGCCATTGGTTTTAACCTAGTCCGTGACCCCAGAAGGACACTTTAAACCTCATCATCCTCCTAACTTTTGTCTTTGGGTGCAGGGGGGCACCAAGCAGAACGTATAGATGGCTTTCCAGCGCGTCTGTCTTCACCAGCAGAAAGCTGTGCTCAGATAGGTAGGATTACTCTTTACATGAAAAGAGCAGGCTGTTCCATAATTAGAAAAATTAGAAACTGCTGTGAGAAAGGCAATAACTGGTTGCTGTTGAATACCCATTCTTGAATTTGGTTTGCAAGAAATGGGGATCTGGGAGCCTTGTTAATTTTATGGCCTGTGATGAGAGTTTTTTTAACATCTTTATTGGGGTATAATTGCTTTACAATGGTGTGTTAGTTTCTGCTTTGTAACAAAGTGAATCAGTTATACATATACATATGTTCCCATATGTCTTCCCTCTTGTGTCTCCCTCCCTCCCACCCTCCCTATCCCACCCCTCCAGGCTGTCACAAAGCACTGAGCCGATATCCCTGTGCCATGCAGCTGCTTCCCACTAGCTATCTACCTTACGTTTGTTAGTGTGTATATGTCCATGCCTCTCTCTCGCCCTGTCACAGCTCACGCTTCCCCCTCCCCATATCCTCAAGTCCGTTCTCCAGTAGGTCTGCGTCTTTATTCCTGTCTTACCCCTAGGTTCTTCATGACATTTTTTTTCTTAAATTCCATATATATGTGTTAGCATACGGTATTTGTCTTTTTCTTTCTGACTTACTTCACTCTGTATGACAGACTCTAGGTCTATCCACCTCATTACAAATAGCTCAATTTCATTTCTTTTTATGGCTGAGTAATATTCCATTGTACATATGTGCCACATCTTCTTTATCCATTCCTCCGATGATGGGCACTTAGGTTGTTTCCATCTCCGGGCTATTGTAAATAGAGCTGCAATGAACATTTTGGTACATGACTCTTTTTGAATTTTGGTTTTCTCAGGGTATATGCCCAGTAGTGGGATTGTTGGGTCATATGGTAGTTCTATTTGTAGTTTTTTAAGGAACCTCCATACTGTTCTCCATAGTGGCTGAACCAATTCACATTCCCACCAGCAGTGCAAGAGTGTTCCCTTTTCTCCACACCCTCTCCAGCATTTATTGTTTCTAGATTTTTTGATGATGGCCATTTTGACTGGTGTGAGATGATATCTCATTGTGGTTTTGATTTACATTTCTCTAATGATTAATGATGTCGAGCATTCTTTCATGTGTTTGTTGGCAGTCTGTATATCTTCTTTGGAGAAATGTCTATTTAGGTCTTCTGCCCATTTTTGGATTGGGTTGTTTGTTTTTTTGTTATTGAGCTGCATGAGCTGCTTGTAAATTTTGGAGATTAATCCTTTGTCAGTTGCTTCATTTGCAAATATTTTCTCCCATTCTGAGGGTTGTCTTTTGGTCTTGTTTATGGTTTCCTTTGCTGTGCAAAAGCTTTGAAGTTTCATTAGGTCCCATTTGTTTATTTTTGTTTTTATTTCCATTACTCTAGGAGGTGGGTCAGAAAGGATCTTGCTGTGGTTTATGTCATAGGGTGTTCTGCCTATGTTTTCCTCTAATTAAGAGTTTGATAGTGTCTGGCCTTACATTTAGGTCTTTAATCCATTTTGAGCTTATTTTTGTGTATGGTGTTAGGGAGTGATCTAATCTCATACTTTTACATGTACCTGTCCAGAGAGTTTTTATATCACTGTATTGGTGTACTTAACTGATGACACGCAGAACACTGGTAGTCGATAGGCCTAGACTTAACACATGAAACGTCTTACTCAGTGTGACTAGATTGCCTACTTTTATTTCAGGACATTTTGTGTTTAATGATTTGTGCCACATCTTGGGGTGATCCTCTCACTTGATGCAGTGGAGATGAAATAGATTATATTTTACACTACCAGTGTTATGTTTAAAAAACCTGTTTGTTACTCAAGTATAAACATCTGTATCTAATTCAGGGATGAATTCAGGTTTTGTGGGGACTGAAACTTACATGACATTTGGGGTGAGCCCTCTTTGAGAGAAAGAAAACTTATAAAATCTGTTACGAAGTGATTATTAAAACTCATTCTTTCCTTTAAGTTGATGAAATTAAAAAAAAATATTAATAGCTGAGAAAAGATTGCCTTGTTTCATAAGTATTTAGGTTCTTTTTTTTATTTATTTTTAATTTTATAATTTAATTTTATTTATTTATTTAAACAGCAGGTTCTTATTAGTCATCCATTTTATACACATCAGTGTATACATTTCAATCCCAATCTCCCAATTCATCACACCACCACCCTCAGCCCCCGTCACTTTCCCCCGTTGGTGTCCATATGTTTGTTCTCTACATTTGTGTCTCAATTACTGCCCTGCAAACCGGTTCATCTGGACCATTTTTCTAGGTTCCATATATATGCGTTAATATACGATATTTGTTACTCTCTTTCTGACTTGCGTCACTCTGTATGACAGTCTCTAGATCCATCCACATCTCTACAAATGACCCAATTTCGTTCCTTTTTATGGTTGAGTAATATTCCATTGTATATATATACCACATCTTCTTTATCCATTCGTCTGTCGATGGGCATTTAGGTTGCTTCTGTGACCTGGCTATTGTAAATAGTGCTGCAATGAACATTGGGGTGTGTGTGTCTTTTTGAATTATGGTGTTCTCTGGGTATATGCCCAGTAGTGGGATTGCTGGGTCATATGGAAATTCTATTTTTAGTTTTTTTAAGAACCTCCATACTGCCCTCCATAGTGGCTATATCAATTTACATTCCCACCAATAGTGGAAGAGGGTTCCGTTTTCTCCACATCCTCTCCAGCATTTGTTGTTTGTAGATTTTCTGATGGTGCCCATTCTAACTGGTGTGAGGTGATACCTCATTGTAGTTTTGATTTGCATTTCTCTAATAATTAGTGATGTTGAGCAGCTTTTCATGTGCTTCTTGGCCATCTGTATGTCTTCTTTGGAGAAACGTCTATTTAGGTCTTCTGCCCATTTTTGGATTGGGTTGTTTGTTTCTTTATTATTAATAACAATAAATATTGAGCTGTTTATATATTTTGGAGATTAATCCTTTGTCCATTGATTCATTTGCAAATATTTTCTCCCATTCTGAGAGTTGTCTTTTTGTCTTATTTTTAGTTTCCTTTGCTGTGCAAAAGCTTTGAAGTTTCATTAGGTCCCATTTGTTTATTTTTGGTTTTATTTCCATTACTCTAGGAGGTGGATCAAAAAAGACCTTGCTGTGATTTATGTCAAAGAGTGTTCTGCCTATGTTTTCCTCTAAGAGTTTTATAGTGTCCGGTCTTACATTTAGGTCTCAAATCCATTTTGAGTTTATTTTTGTTTCTGGTGTTAGGGAGTGTTCTAACTTCATTCTTTTTCGTGTAGCTGTCCAGTTTTCCCAGCACCACTTATTGAAGAGACTGTCTTTTCTCCACTGTATATCCTTACCTCCTTTGTCTTGGATGAGTTGACCATAGGTGAGTGGGTTTATCTCTGGGATTTCTATCCTGTTCCATTGATCTATGTTTCTGTTTTTGTGCCAGTACCATATTGTCTTAATTACTGTAGCTTTTTAGTATAGTCTGAAGTCAGGGAGTCTGATTATTCCAGCTCCGTTTTTTGCCCTAAAGACCGCTTTGGCTATTCAGGGTCTTTGGTGTCTACCTACAAATTTTAACAGTTTTTGTTCTAGTTCTGTAAAAAATGCCATTGGTAATTTGATAGTGATTGCATGAATCTGTAGATTGCTTTGGGTAGTGTAGTCATTTTCATAATATTGATTCTTCCAATCCAAGAATGTGGTATATCTCTCCATCTGTTGGTGTCATCTTTAATTTCTTTCATCAGTGTCTTATTGTTTTCTGCATACGTGTCTTTTGTCTCCCCAGGTAGGTTTATTCCTAGGTATTTTATTCTTTTTGTTGCAGTGGTAAATGGGAGTGCTTCCTTCATTTCTCTTTCAGATTTTTCATCATTAGTGTATAGGAATGAAAGAGATTTCTACACATTAATTTTGTAAGCTGCAACTTTACTAAATTCATTGATTAGCTCTAGTAGTTTTCTGGTGGCATCTTTAGGATTCTCTATGTATAGTATCATGTCATCTGCAAACAGTGACAGTTTTACGTCTTCTTTTCCAATTTGTATTCCTTCTATTTCTTTTTCTTCTCTGATTGCCATGGCTAGAAGTTCCAAAACTATGTTGAATAATAGTGGTGAGAGTGGACATCCTTGTCTCGTTCCTGATCTTAGAGGAAATGCTTTCAGTTTTTCACCATTGAGAATGATGTTTGCTGTAGGTTTGTCATATATGACCTTTATTATGTTCAGGTAGGTTCCTTCTATGCCCAGTTTCTGGAGAGGTTTTATCATAAATTGGTGTTGAATTTTGTCAGAAGCTTTTTCTGCATCTATTGAGATGATCATATGATTTTTGTTCTTCAATTTGTTATTATGGTGTATCACATTGATTGATTTCCATATATTGAAGAATGCTTGCATCCCTGGGATAAACCCCACCTGATGGTGGTGTATGATCCTTTTAATGTGTTGCTGGATTCTGTTTGCTAGTATTTTGCTGAGGATTTCTGCATCTATATTCATCAGTGATATTGGTCTGTAATTTTCTTTTTTTGTAGTATCTTTGTCTCGTTTTGGTATCAGGGTGATGGTGGCCTCATAGGATGAGTTTGTGAGGGTTCCTTCCTCTGCAATGTTTTGGAAGAGTCTGAGAAAGATGGCTGTTAGCACTTCTCTAATTGTTTGATAGAATCACCTGTGAAGCCATCTGGTCCTGGACTTTCGTTTGTTGGAAGATTTTTTTATCACAGTCTCAATTTCATTACTTGTGATTGGTCTGTTTGTATTTTCTATTTCTTCCTGGTTCAGTGTTGGAAGGTTATACCTTTCTAAGAATTTGTCCATTTCTTCCAGGTTGTCCATTTCATTGGCATAGAGTTGCTTGTAGTAGTCTCAGGATGCTTTTTATTTCTGCGTTGTCTGTTGTAACTTCTCCTTTTTCATTTCTAATTGTATTGATTTGAATCCTCTCCCTCTTTTACTTGATAAGTCTGGCTAATGGTTAATCAATTTTGTTTATCTTCTCAAAGAACCAGCTTTTAGTTTTATTAATCTTTGCTATTGTTTTCTTTGTTTCTATTTCATTTATTTCTGCTCTGATCTTCATGATTTCTTTCCTTCTGCTAACTTTGGGTTTAGTTTGTTCTTCTTTCTCTAGTTTCTTTAGGTGTTAGGTTAGATTGTTTATTTGAGATTTTTCTTGTTTCTTGTGGTAGGCTTTTATAGCCATAAACTTCCCTCTTAGAACTGCTTTTGCCACACCCCATAGGTTTTGGATTGCCATGTTTTCATTGTTATTTGTCTCTAGGTATTTTTTGATTTCCTCTTTGATTTCTTCAGTGATCTCTTGGTTATTTAGTAATGTAGTGTTTAGCCTCCATGTGTTTGTGATTTTTACTTTTTTTCCCTGTAATTGATTTTTAATCTCATAGCGTTGTGGTCAGAAAAGATGCTTGATATGATTTCAGTTTTCTTAAATTTACTGAGGCTTGATTTGTGACCCAAGATGTGGTATATCCTGGAGAATGTTCCATGCACACTTGAGAAGAAAGTGTAATCTGCTGTTTTTGGAGGCAATGTCCTATAAATATAAATTAAATCTATCTGGTCTATTGTGTCATTTGAAGCTTGTGTTTTCTTATTTTTATTTTTTGGATGATCTGTCCATTGGTGTAAGTGAGGTGTTAAAGTCCCCCATTATTGTGTTACTGTCAATTTCCTCTTTTATAGCTGTTAACAGTTGCCTTATGTATTGATGTGCTCCTATGTTGTGTGCATATATATTTATAATTATGTCTTCTTCTTGGATTGATCCCTTGATCATTATGTAGTGTCCTTCCTTGTCTCTTGTAACATTCTTTATTTTAAAGTCTATTTTATCTGATATGAGTATTGCTACTCCAGATTTCTTTTGATTTCCATTTGCATGGAATATCTTTTTCCATACCCTCACTGTCAGTCTGTATGTGTCCCTAGGTCTGAAGTGGGTCTCTTGTAGACAGCATATATATGGGTCTTGTTTTTGTATCCATTCAGCAAGCCCGTGTGTTTTGGTTGGAGCATTTAATCCATTCACGTTTAAGGTAATTATCAATATGTATGTTCCTATTGCCACTTTCTTAATTGTTTTGGGTTTGTTTTTGTAGGTCCTTTTCTTCTCTTGTGTTTCCCACTTAGAGAAGTTCCTTTAGCATTTGTTGTAGTGCTGTTTTGGTGGTGCTGAATTCTCTTAGCTTTTGCTTGTCTGCAAAGCTTTTGATTTCTCCATGGAATCTGAATGAGATCCTTGCCTGGTAGAGTAATCTTGGTTGTAGGTTCTTCCCTTTCATCACTTTATATATATCATGCCACTCTCTTGTGGCTTGTAGAGTTTCTGCTGAGAAATCAGTTGTTAACCTTATGGGAGTTCCCTTGTATGTTCTTTGTCTTTTTTCCCCTGCTGCTTTCAATAATTTTTCTTTGTTTTTAATTTTTGCCAATTTGATTACTATGTGTCTTGGCATGTTTCTCCTTGGGTTTATCCTGTATGGGACTCTCTGCGCTTCCTGGACTTGGGCGGCTATTTCCTTTCCCATGTTAGGGAAGTTTTCGACTCTAATCTCTTCAAATATTTTCTTGGGTCCTTGCACTCTCTCTTCTCCTTCTGGGACCCCTATAATGCAAATGTTTTTGCGTTTCATGTTCTGCCAGAGGTCTCTTAGGCTGTCTTCATTTCTTTTCTTTTTTCTTTTTTCTATTCCGCAACAGTGAATTCTACCATTCTGTCTTCCAGGTCACTTATCCGTTCTTCTGCCTCAGTTATTCTGCTATTGATTCCTTCTAGTATATTTTTCATTTCAGTTATTGTATTCATCTCTGTTTGTTTGTTCTTTAATTCTTCTAGATCTTTGTTGAACATTTCTTGCATCTTCTCGATCTTTGCCTCCATTCTTTTTCCAAGGTCCTGGATCATCTTCACTATCATTATTCTGAATTCTTTTTCTGGAAGGTGCCTATCTCCACTTCATTTAGTTGTTTTTCTCAGGTTTTATCTTGTTCCTTCATCTGGTATATAGCCCTCTGCCTTTTCATCTTGTCTGTCTTTCTTTGAATATGGTTTTTGTTCCACAGGCTGCAGGGTTGTAGTTCTTCTTGCTTCTGCTCTCTGCCCTTTGGTGGATGAGGCTATCTAAGAGGCTTGTGGAAGTTTCCTGATGGGAGGGACTGGTGGTGGGTAGAGCTGGCTGTTGGCGTTGGTGGGCAGATCTCAGTAAAACTTTAATTTGCTTGTCTGCTGATGGGTTTGGCTGGGTCCCCTCCTGTTGGTTGTTTGCCCTGAGGTGACCCAGCACTGGATCCTACCCGGGCTCTTTGGTGGGGCTGATGGTGGCCTCTGAGAGGGCTCATGCCAAGGAGTACTTCCCAGTACTTCTGCTGCCAGTGTCCTTGTCCTTGCGGTTAGCCATAGCCACCCCCTGCCTCTGCAGGAGACCCTCCAACACTAGCAGGTAGGTCTGGTTTAGTCTCCTCTGGGGTCACTGCTCCTTTCCCTGGGTCCCGATGCACACACTACTTTGTGTGTGCCCTCCAAGAGTGGAGTCTCTGTTTCTTCAGTCCTGTTGAAGTCTTAGAATCAAATCCCGCTAGCCTTCAAAGTCTGATTCTCTAGGATCTCTTCCCATTGCCGGCCCCCAAGTTGGGAAACCTGATGTGGGGCTCAAAACCCTCACTCCAGTGGGTGGACTTCTGTGGTATAAGTGTTTTCCAATTTGTGAACCACCCACCCAGCAGTTATGGGGTTTGATTTTATTGTGATTGTGCCCCTCCTACTGTCTCATTATGCCTTCTCCTTTGTCTTTGGATGTGGGGTATCTTTTTTGGTGAGTTCCAGTGTCTTCCTCTCAATGATTTTTCAGCATTTAGTTGTGATTCCAGTTTTCTCGCAAGAGGGAGTGAGAGCACGTCTTTCTCCTCTGCCATGTTGAACCAATCTCCACCTTGGCTTGTTGATAGTAATTTAAGTCAGGCCTTTCTTTACATTGTATTTTTCTCATTATATCTCACATCATTGATAAAGTATTATAGATTCTTTTCCTTGAAATCTTGTTCCCTTTTATTTTTCTTTTCCTTTGTGCTTAGTCTAGTTTTCAGTTGCTCATAGGGGGCCGCATGCAGAAACCTTGCACCCAGCACTTCAGAACAGAGTTCTAGTGCACAAACAGCTGCACCGACACCTCAGCTCTGAGGGACACTGTACAGAAGCTCCATGAATGACACTGAAAGTCAAGATGGCGGCGGCAGGCTGTGTGCAGGGTCTCTGCACCTGGCTCTGTGATCTGAAGCCACCTCATAAGTCTTTATCAGTAATGTCACGTACATTGTTAGAACTGTGGTCAAACTTGGGAAAACTTCTTCAGGCCTCTTTTTCGATGAGCTGTAAGATCTTAGGGCAGAGACTAATCTTAAATACTTTTGGAATTGATTATTCTCAGTAGCCAGCTTGTTACCATAACTGTTTCTTACTTTTGCTAATTTAAAAAGTATATATGACCGTGTGAGCACATTGCTAGGACCCCATCCAAGGCCTTCCAAGGGACTAGTGCAAATGACGACTCTTAAAGCTTAAGCTCCATTGTAAATTCATCTTGGATCTAACAGCAGTATAATTTTCACGGAATCTTTCCGAACAGCATTGTATTCAGTAGTCTAATGAGGCAGCATAACCCTTGACACTTAGATACAATGAGTCATTTGAGGAAGAAGTCAGATTTTGAGTGATCCTTATGGGTTTTTTTTTTTTTTTTTTTTTTTTTTATGCGTTACGCGGGCCTCTCACTGTTGTGGCCTCTCCCGTTGCGGAGGACAGGCTCCGGACGCGCAGGCCCAGCGGCCATGGCTCACGGGCCCAGCCGCTCCGCGGCACGCGGGATCCTCCCAGACCGGGGCACGAACCCGTGTCCCCTGCATCGGCAGGCGGACTCTCAACCACTGCGCCACCAGGGAAGCCCTCCTTTTGGGTTTTTAAATAAAGCACAGCTCAATTCTTATCTCTTGGTTTGACTGGCAGACAATGGCTTCTTTTAAGGTTGTTATGTTAATATCTTTTTATCTATTACAAGATTTAATTTATCCTTGATAGCTTGTAAAGAGACTAAGTTCTCATGTAAAAGCAGGAAAATATTTTTAAAGATGTTATCTTTTATGGTATGTCCTTTATAGTCCACTGACTATATTAGTTGTAGGCATATAGAATATCAAGTCATTTTGACAGATAATATATAAATAAAACATATAGTGTGTCCAAGCCATCATCTTGTACAGAGCATCTTTAACATTTTAAAATGCTATTTCTAAACTTTAAAATGAAACTTGTTACTTAAGAAAGATTTCAGAATAGATACATAGATCCCACTGCACTCTATAGAGTTTTCTGTTAAATGTACCAAGGTCTGCATTAAGCATACTGAGTTTCATTAAAGATGCTTGGGCTTCCCCCCCTTTTCTGTGCTTCTTACTCCTTCTATGTATACAAACCCAGCAACCTAATCAAGTCGCCTTTGATCAAATTTAATTTGGATTTTTCCCTAGTAATGCTGTCTGTAGGCAGATAAATAGAATTTAATTAAAATAAACATCCACAAGATTCAATCGAGCTTAATTATCTGATTTGACTTGGTAAAATTTGGCAGAAAGTCTAGACGTTATAAGATACACCTATACTTGACTTGGATAAAAGTTTAGTAAAACAGAGCCCAGCATTTAGAAAAGGGAGAGGAGAAGGGAAATCCAGTTGTAAAAGCTCTTTATACGTTTAGGTAGAATTCTAAATACATGAAACATGTGCTGTTGAATTTGTACCCACAGTAAAAATCGGGTTGTTTCTTGTTTTTCTGTTCTGTTACAACTGTAAAATGAAAGTGTGAAAGGCTAGGCAATCCACTTATTAAGTAGCAATTTCGATTGACAAGCTACTTTCTCAAATTTGATTTCGGGTTCACTTGACTAAATGCTTCTCAGCCTTTAAAGTGGACATGAATAATCCAGAGACTTTGTGAAAATATAGATTCTAATTCAGTGAGTCCCAGTGATGCCCACACTGTTGGTCTGAGGTCCACACTCTGAGTAGCAAGACCTCAGACAGTGAAGTGACAATAGTTGATATGGGACGGTTGCCACCACTATCGCCACCATAATTGTACTGATAATGATATTTAAATAACACTACCTCTCAATCGTGGAGTGGTTTTATATTATTTCTGTTATCTCAGTTTGGTCTTCACATTGTATAATGCCACGTGCTTTAGCTCAGCTTGATTGTCACTGTTTGTAAAGTTAGTTACGTAAGAATATTTATATGAGTCTTTCCCACTCCAGGCCAGCGTGAGCAACAAAGTGTAGACAGATTTCTCTTTCAGAATGTGTTCTCCAAACCTCTTCACTTTCTCACTGAGGATTCCTTCAACTGAGCATCTCCTTTGCTCACCCTGATATTTTCTGAGTCAGTCCCGTGAACATTGTCTTTAGTCTGTGTCTTTATTCTTCAAGACTGGTCATCTCATTGTCCTCCACACAGGCTAGTTTCATTCCTGATTCCAAATTCTGCACATGTAGTCCCTTGACTAAGAATGCTCATGTTTATATCTCCTGTCCTTCACAAAGTCTCCCTGAAAGCTCCCCCTGCAGGCACAGGCTCTGAGTGGCCTGCTTACTTATCATCTGACAGAGCTGAGCAGGGTGAAGCCACTCCATAGCTGTCCGTTGGAATTGTATTGATGTATTCACGGAGCCGTTCTTTAGCTTCCTTATGTGCTACATTTCAAAGGGACCCAACATTTGTGCTCATTAACTCACAAAGGTATTTCTTTTAGACAATGGATCACGGAAATCTCTGTAGTTGGACTTGCTGAGGTATGACAGTGGAACACTGCCTTAGCACACACATGCTCAGATATAACACAAGTTATAAATAAAACTGCATTAAAAGCCACAAAGTTAATAGGTAATGAATGTGTAAAGTGAAAGTTTTGATTTAGAGAAAAGGAGGCAGTTAGACAATTAAATACTAATTTCAAGGAATTTTCACATAAGGTCAGTACAATTAAATATTAATAACTAACTATTAGTACCTCTGTGGAGTTATTTAGTCTATAGGGAAATGTCCTATAGAATACCCTCACGTGGAGGATGTTTGTTAAAAAAGTCATATGATACATTTTAATTTTTTTCCCTGTTACGTAGAGATTTAGCACATGCAACAAGGTGACAGATATGCCCAAAGGATACCGCTGAGAAAAGTGGTTAAACCAAAGCAGGAGTCTGAGTGAAGTTCTGAACAAGGGTGAGACCAGGTGGCAGTTACCCGATGGGCCATTTGCCAGCAGACATTCTTGGATTGTTATTTTCTCTGATCGCCACCCTGGAGGGGGTTCTGGAGATGATGCAAAAGTCTAAAACCTTCCTGTGGGACTTCGTAGTAAGGAAAAAAAAATGCAGTCTGCATCCAGATTATGTGCTTGATTATGTAGAAAGATGGGTAAACCTTGGATCTTGGAATGTCACGGGCAGGGGATCTGAGATCCAATAAATTCCCTCCTTGACATCCAACCTGTAGGATTTTATTTTCTAACTACCCAGAGCATTTAGTGTCAGTGCATGTTCATTATATTGATGTGCCTGCCTGTCTGGGTGAAATCGTTGCAGTTGGGACGCACAGTGGTCCTCCAGGCAGGGGGTTGCAACACAGCACTTGCTCTGGGGACGGTGCTTGCTCTGGGGACAGTGCTGGGTGGAAATCCCACTCACTATTCCACTCAACAGCAGTGTGACCTTAAACATGTTTCCAAACTCACCTGAGCCTTGGTTTATCTGTAAAATGGTGATAATAATAGTACCCACCTCAAAGGTTTTATGAAAATTAAATGAGTCAAATGAAAGTTTTGATTTAGAGGAAAGAAGGCAGTTAGACAATTAAGTACTAATTTAAAGGAATATTCAGGTAAGTCCAAGAGACTAAATAATAACTAACAATGAGCACTTCTATGTAGCACTATTTAAAAGGGCCTCAGTTCCTAACAAATTGTAAGCACTCTATAAATATTAACTATCATCCTCATCATCATGATTACTGTTGTGGATATAAGAAAAAGACAAGGGCTGCATCTGTAGAAATCATTTGACTTTTGTAACGTGCTTATGTAAACAGTACCTGTGTCTGTGTGTGCTCAATAAATGCTAGTTGTTACTGTTAGAATTGCTATTATTGGGCTTCCCTGGTGGCGCAGCGGTTGAGAGTCCGCCTGCCGATGCAGGGGACACGGGTTCGTGCCCCGGTCTGGGAAGATCCCACATGCCGCGGAGCTGCTGGGCCCGTGAGCCATGGCCGCTGAGCCTGCGCGTCCGGAGCCTGTGCTCCGCAACGGGAGAAGCCACAACAGTGAGAGGCCCGCGTACTGCAAAAAAAACAAAACAAAAGAATTGCTATTATTTTTCTAGTGCTCGCTCTCAGCTGACCTCTGGAGTATCCATCACAGTGAATAGTGCAGAGAATGCATGCAGTAAATACGTGTACAATTAATTTTATATTTTAAGGCAACTGTTAACTATTAACCCACTGGAGTGGTAATTTTCTGAGTGGTTTTTCTTTGCTAAACCATTGATAACTTTATTTCTGCTGTTGAGACTTTTTTCATGGCCAAGAGTTTTTCTTCCATCTTTCCATTTGGAAAATGCCAGTGTCTTCTAATTTTCTAATGCACAGTCTCAACTGCCCATTACTTGGTAGTTAGGTCTCTAAATATCATCTATGAGGCTGATCTCCTTTAAACCTTAGATAACAGCCTCACGTTTACAATAAAAGTCGTCCTCAGTTTTCTAAAGCTCTAAATAGGAGGAAATTTAGTAGAATGTTAAATCAGGAAAAGGTTCCTTGGAGGTGACTCGGTCCAGCATCCTCCTTTTATTGATAAGGAGATATGACTTGTCCGTCATCACCCAGCAGGTCAGAGACAAACCCAGGACAATAGTCCTACAGACCATACTCTAAAATGTATGTTGCATAAATGTGCACGGCTGCATGTCCGTTAATTTCAGATGGTTGAAGAATATAAATTAAAGCTACTTAAGGCTCCTGAGAAAATGTAGTGGGAAGAGAAGTGATAGAATCCTAAAAAAAATCTAACATATTGGCTGATGGCCTCCTAAATTGTACAGATTACTGGGCCATTTCTGAATATGGCCTTGGACAGTTAAAAAGGACATCTCTTTAATCCTTGTCAAATGCAGGACCTGGTGTGTCATAAGTGCTTTCAACTTTTAGGGAGAAAGAACAAAAAATCATGCGAAAGAATTTATGTAAGAATCAGTGCTTTTTTTTCTTTTTTCTTTTTTTTTTTTTTTTTTAATTTTTTGCTGTATGCGGGCCTCTCACTGTTGTGGCCTCTCCCGTTGCGGAGCACAGGCTCCGGACGCGCAGGCTTAGCGGCCATGGCTCACGGGCCCAGCCGCTCCGCGGCATGTGGAATCTTCCCGGACCGGGGCACGAACCCGTGTCCCCTGCATCGGCAGGCGGACTCTCAACCACTGCGCCACCAGGGAAGCCCCACGGGTGCCTCATTTATGGTGAGAGTGAGAACTCTTTCCAAGCGTGATTGCGCAAAGCGATGCTGAGCCTCCCTGCCTGTCACCCTGTTGGGATCCTGCTCTCTGTGATCTGGGGCCACTCTGTCTCTGTTTGCCTAATTGTGACTTGTGCTTTTGCCCTCTGGTTCTCACTGGCCCCTTTGATGCTTTCCAGCAAGTCTTTTCAAAGCAGCAGGACAGAATGGGAAGGTAAGCAATCATTTCACATGAAAAGAGGGCAGCAAAATCCAGGTGGGGCTTCCTGCGGAGGTGCTCCCTTCCAAGGCTGTGACCACCCAGCCTAAGCAAACACTGTGACTAGAGCCAGCAAATGGCAGTTACAGCCTGCAGCATCAGTCCACTTTCTAAAATAAGTTTAAATTGACTATTTTTTTTTTTTTAAATCTTTTCCCTAGGTGTCTCCTTGGGATATCTAAGGGTTGAATTAGATTTTCTCCATCTCTAAGTATATGTCCATGCTAAAGGTTTTAGGTTTAGTTTTTCTTTTATTTGCTTCTCATGCTTATCAGTTCACCAGTTCACTCTTTCTTTTTTCTTATGCTACTAAGGAACTTAACGAAGGGTCGTGGTAGGAAATATGGTTTCTCTCAGGTGCTTTAAAGAAAGATACTTTAGGGGCTTCCCTGGTGGTGCAGTGGTTGAGAGTCCGCCTGCCGATGCAGGGGACACGGGTTCCTGCCCCGGTCCGGGAAGATCCCACATCTTCCTGCGCGTCCAGAGCCTGTGCTCCGCAACGAGAGAGGCCACAACAGTGAGAGGCCCAAGTACTGCAAAAATAAAAAAAATTAAAAAAAGAAAGAAAGATACTTTAATTAAAGGAGTAGTCACCGAAATGTGGGCAGGTTGAGGAAACTGACACAAAATGTTGAGTCACTCAGAGCCTAGCGATCGGTGGAAACTGTTCCTAACCCCCTCAGCCTAAAGGGGGTCAAGGGAAAGAGTGTTACTGGAACCCAGTGACAGTGAGAGCCGCGAAGGACAGGGCACCCAGCAGAGCTGTTGTCCTAGAACTGTGGTTCTCAGTCTTGTCTCCTTATTGGAATCACCAGGGGAAATTTAAACATACTAGCACCTGGGTGCCAGCCCCAGAGATTCTGATTTCATTGATCTTTCATTGATCTTTGGTGTGGGCATCAGGAT
Organism: Phocoena sinus; assembly: GCF_008692025.1. Lineage (NCBI taxonomy): Eukaryota > Metazoa > Chordata > Mammalia > Artiodactyla > Phocoenidae > Phocoena > Phocoena sinus. Next base: position 41,223,273 of record NC_045777.1, read on the forward strand.
TTTTAAAGCTGTTCAAGTAATTGTAATGTACAGCCAAGTTAGAGAAACAGAGTCATAGAGGGACCCAGCCACTGACTGAGGTACAGCGTCAGAGCTGTGTGAACGGGGAAGAAATACCTGGTCTCTCTCCTCCCACCCTCTGACATCCTGCTGATGCCTCCAGTCAGAAGCCAGACAGCAAGGTAGGTCAGGGGATGCAGTCAGCCTGGGTCAGCTTTCTGTAGCCCACGTGGTAGGGAAGGATGTAGAATAACCAGCTCAGAGCTTACAAGGAAACCCAATAGACAGCCTCTGCCTCTTCCCCACAAAGAAATTAGAAATAACAGATTCACACTTTCCCTATTAAGGTGGGCTCACTCATGCTGTTTTGGTATTGAGCTGGGTGTCCTTCCGGTGTAAAGGCCTTCTAAAGGGCTCTGGTACCTCTTTCAATGTTCCTCTGGGTATTAGTGACTCTCCTGCTGCTGGCCAGGCAGGACTTTAAGGTCTGTTGGGATGCAGATATGCATACATGCACATTTTGCTATTGCAAAACCCCAAGTGCTGTTGGGAGCCATGAAGTGCAGAGTTCCAAAGTGAAATGAGACATCAGAGATATCTTTTGGGGGGAAGTTGAGACCAGAGCAATGAGTCCCACCTGGGCTGGTCCTTGCCATCTGTGTGACAGGTGGCCCAGTCCTTCCTCGTGGGTACAGAATTGTAGGAGAAGGTGGCAGGAGTGAGGGAGGGATTTTTAGTAATGAGCTTTGCGTTTCCATGTGAGAACCAAGCCTGGACTTAAATAGCAGTACACAAATACTTTCTCACAAGTACTGGATCAGATACATGCCATTTTCCCTCCTTTCATAGGGAAGATGGGCAGTGACTACATGTTTAGGTTCAACCGTGGATGAAGCCACACCCTATTCCTGATAAGGACACAATATTCACTGGCCACTCTCTCCAAGGGTTGGCTTCAAATGAGACATCAGTGAAGCAGAAGTAAACTGCCCACAGCTTCTTTACCAGTTTCTTCTACCTTAAGCCTCACATTATACTGGACTCCTTCGGAAGAAAAACAGGATCCCTGGTGAGCAGCAGTGTGCGTGTCCTAACTGGTGCCAGTGCATATATCTGTGGGCTCATTACACAAGCCGTGCTTACATCTGGGGGCATATTTCACATTGTGGATGCCCTGTATTTCTGATTTCCTCCCAAATCATACTGACAAAGGCCACTTACAATGTCTTTATAAACTTCAAGGGGGTACAGAAGGATTAAAGAAATGATTTTTACAAGTGTTGTGAAGGTGACTATTTTATACCAAATGCTTCTTGCTGAAAATTTTAACGTACGCCATTGAAAATACAACTGACCAGTTATAACAATGTAAAAGCATATTAAACATGAGGTGAGAGGCTAGGGGTGGGAGTAGATATTCCTGGAAAAACATCAATTAGGTAAACATAAATTTCCAGATTGAGGAGAAGAAAAAAGACATTTCTAGGTTAATATTGGGCAGGCCAAAAAGTTCATTCTGGGTTTTCCATAAGATGTTAAAAACCTGAACAAACTTTTTGGCCAACCCAGTATAATGTTTATAACATTTATGGAGCATTTAACATTTGTCAGACACTATTGCTAAAAGCTTTACGTCCATTTTATTCTCACAACAACCCTATTAAATAGGAACTATTGTTATCCCCATATTATGGATGAAAAAAACAGAGCTCCAAGAGTTTAAGAAACTTGCCCAAGGTTGTGTAGCTAGAAAGTGGAGAGCCAGGATTCAGACCCTGGTTAATCTGCCTTCAAACCCCAAGCTCATTTTTCTACTGGTAAACTCAACTGAGTCATTGGTTTAAAGTGCCGTTTACCATATTCTCCCCAGGGATCTGTATTTTTTACAAGTTCCTAAGTGATTTTTATGGTCAGGAGAGGTTGGGCCATAGCACACTGTTACTCTGTTTCTTGAGTATATGTGATTTCTTTCCTTTTTCTTAGGCTTCCATTTTCCAAAATATGAATGAGAATACTCTTTTTTGGGTGTTCTACAAGAAATTTTTTTTAAGTTCTATTGTCAAATGTCTCATAAATACTAAATATGATGCCCTTTTCTTGGTGATTAAGACATGATTGTTAGTATATCAAAGAAGCAAAGACGCTTTTTCCAAATAACAGAGAACCTTTTTTTTAAATAACAGCCACATGTGAGCATTCAGTGTACCCTTTAGGGAAGGCAGTCCTGGATACATGCACTCACAAACCCTATGATACTTTTTTTTTTTTTTTTTTTGCGGTACACGGGCCTCTCACTGTCGTGGCCTCTCCCGTTGCGGAGCACAGGCTCCGGACGCGCAGGCTCAGCGGCCATGGCTCACGGGCCTAGCCGCTGAGTGGCATGTGGGATCTTCCCGGACCAGGGCATGAACCCGTGTCCCCTGCATTAGCAGGCGGACTCTCAACCACTGCGCCACCAGGGAAGCCCCCTATGATACTTTTATATGGATTTATTGAACAGTTATTTCTTTTTATACTGTAAAACTTTAATTTTAAGATTTTAATGTTTTTACATTTTGAACATACACGGCAATTCTATCTAATGCTAGACTATTAAGCTTTGCTCTCTGTAACAAGATGTTAGAAAGTTCTAGATGACTAATACGGTGTAAACAGACTCCTCTTCCCTATAGAGAAATAATGGGTGTTGAACCCTAGGACCCTGTCTTTAGAATAAAAAGACTGAGCTAAACACTGGAGAATGTGTCAGCTGGAGCAATTGCAATGCTACAAAAGATACCTGGGAAAACAGTGGTTCTGAAGATCCTCTTCTGCTAATGGATATTTGGATATAAAATCCCAGTTTGCTTTTCAAAAATAATATGTTGAGGTTCCTAGACCTGTGCTACCAAGATTGATTTAAGTCTTGCAATTTCCCTAAGAGAATGTTAAATCACAAGGACTTTAGTGTATACAGGAGTTAAGCAATGCTTTTGGTTGATGTTGAATTTCATGGTGACTCCAGAGTCACATAATGAGAGATGTTTTGACCTTGACAAATCCCTTCATATAGAGCCAGGCATAAATGATGGTCCTGGGCCTGCTGGATGGGCACCCGTTCTTATCCTCTCCTGTAATGTTCTGTATCACCAGGGAGCAGCGCCCTGGAGGCTGCACTCCCCAGCCTCCCATGTCTGACTGCCACCTGGGTTTGGTCGGTGGAAGGCATTGTCACCAGATTAGAGGACTGGGAGAAGGAGAAGCCGGGGGTTGATTTCCCCTTTGCTCTCTGCCGTGGTGACATCTCTGTCCTATCTCCTGCCAGAGAAACCTGCTGGAGTGACAACTTCCTCCATGGTTCTGGGCTGTGGCATCACTACCTCTCCTCTGTGTCCTTTATCGTTTCCTGCTTTGGGCAATCCCTAGGTTGCCTTGGTGTTTCTTATTTGGCTTTTTAGCTTTCCTGTCACCTTTGAAACCAGTTCCCTGAATTAAATTCCCTTCACTTGAGTTACTCACCGGTTTGTGTGCTCTTGGTTGGACCCAGACAAAGTTTCCATTTAAATATCAAGTTTGCTGGAGTTAGTTCTTCTGGAAAAATAGTCACAGTCAACTCCACAAGTTGCCGGATTTTCAGAATTTATTGTTTCCACAAATACTTGTTTCAAATCTTGTCTTTTAATGTCATTCATTGTTTAAAATTTAATTACTACTAATGACACTGCAGACATTAATAAATGAAACTTTATACATATTATATAGCAAATTTAACCAAGTTGGAGGTGATTAACACATTACCCTGTGCTCAGTTCAGCTCTGTTTTTATGCTCGCCTGAAAAAGAGCTTCTTTTGACAGCTCTATTTAATTAAAGATTATCTTGTGATGATAAAGCAAGCCTAGATCTAGCCTAGATTTACATGGCATTGCTTTTTCTTAAAACTCTAAGTGATTTGTAGCAAGTTCTCATAAGTATGTGCTTACAACTTTCATTTTCTAAGGACCTGGAAAACAGCCATAATTTTTTTCTTTTAAATTTCAACCCTTCTTAGGGTTTGTATAGAGGTCAATTCCCAAAAATAGCTCCATGATGTCTGGTTCTTCTTTGATGTAGTTTGATTAATCTTTGTACAGAATTCCTGGCAAATAATAGGCACAAAATAACTATATATCGAATGAATGAATGAATGAATGAACACAAGAACTCTTAAAAATATTTCTCTCTCATATCAATAGATATTATTAGCTATTTTTAAATGGACTCACAATTAACGAGGAAAAACTTCAGTTATCTTTCTACAAGGTGGATATAGCTGGACGGGTCTTGGTTTGAAATGCAAGCAACCAACTGCATACCGTAGGAGCCATCAGAGCAGAATTCAGGTGCTGACAGTAAAGATTAATGAACCACCTTTCCTTAATTGATAGCATCCAAAGTGCACTCCCCTCAGCCTTTTGTCTGTCAGTTGGCAGGGGATCCAGCAGGTAGATACACTCCATTGCTTGCTGAAATTAAAAAACAGGTAACTTAATCTTCTCATTGCTTTAGACCATGATTTTTTAAAGTTGCATTTGAAACAACAGAACAATTTCTGGGTGAGTAGGTCTTCTTGGTGATTCATAACTTAGTGGATGACATGTTCAAATTTATTAAATTGACCTGAGCATA